>NC_086196.1:61578928-62786785 GCF_035770615.1 Melospiza melodia melodia
TATTTTCTGGAAAATGTATTTTGGTGGAAAAAGTTGTAACCAAGTTAAGAAGCAATTCTGTTTGTGCTACTTAAGTAGTCTCCATTGCCTGAGGTCTGGAATCAATACAAAATGTGGCTGATGCCAAAAGGGAGGTATGCACTGGAAATATGGTGCGTGATGATGAAGGACTGAGTGGTGAGGTTAGCAGTAGAAGGCCTCAAAAGGCTGGCCAAGACCTTGCTTAGAATACTTACCCTGCCCCTGCTGACAGCATTCAACTGAATAAGGAGCTACTGTTCTTCATATTCTCATTACTAGTTATTTCACCCATGGGACCAGACCATTTGAGAAATTTTGCCTCTAAATTTGCATTCTGGCAGTTAAGAACAGCATTTGCTAATATTTACAAACCCATACAGCATATGTTTAGTAGGTTAGTTTAGTACACCAAGAATCACGTATGTCTGAGGTATAGCTGACTCCAGCCACTGTCCAGAAGTTCGATGTTCTATTTCTGTTAAACAGACCCTTTATTATTACTTATTTGGCTTGTGCACTTCTGTGTGTCCTACATTGACCCTCATTTGAAGTGAATTTTGAATAGAAATTTTCTCTTCCCATTTGCTTTCTTCACTAAATCTCATCCTAAATGTTCCTTTTATGTTGCTTACATAACATGTCATAAAGACTTAATGGCTGTCACTAGAACCCTATGGGACCCGATAGTAAGAAATAAAATATTAAAAAGATAGTGTGATGGATCACTTGCAGGTCCTTGAGTACCTGGATGTACTCACAGTGACAGAAGCCAACAGGAATACAGAGCAGAGATGAAGCACATTCTTTGCAACACAAATCACACAACCAGGACAAGCTGGACAGTAAAACTCTGTGTTACTAAGAAACAGAAACTTTACCTTTAAAGAAAATCTTCACTAGTGCTAAATATTATTCCTACCCTCATCAGAATTCACATATCCTGCCACATATCCAAAGACCAGACAGTTTCAGCTCTCAGAGGGACTACAGCTGGTATTGGAACCTTTGATTTAGCCAAGGCAAACCTTGACAGTATCCCCATTTTCATATTTATATTATAGACATATTTTGCATTCCTCTAGCACCTTTTATCAGAGGGTTGATCTCCTTTACAGACAGCAATGAATTAACACTGGCAATGCAAGCAATGCCAATGTAAATTGGGATTTGTTTTCCTTGTTCTGTAGATAGGAAAGAATGAAGCTCAAAAATGATGCAACTAATATAAGAAGGCTTGGCAGACCCAGGCACAGAATCCAGATATCCAGATAACTGCTACCTGAGGCAGTGCCTTCACCTCACTATCATTGCCTTTTCACCTGCCCGCTGTGCAACAGACATTCAAAGTGGATACAAATACAAAGGAAACCTTCACCTGCTTTTTAAAATGGATGCCTAAACTCATGGGTTCCCAGCTAGACACCAAGTGTGATAAATGTCCAGGACATCTTCAGGCATGAGATTTCACTAGTTTCAGAAACTTAGTAACTAAGTAAGAATTAAGAGCCCTAGTTGTATCCGTGCATTAAAAAAAAAATTCCCTTTTCTTAACAGGCACCTCTTAGTGGCTGAGTGTGAAAGTATCACAGAAAAGAAAAAGATATTGTGAAAAGAAAAATAAACTGCTTTTGCTTCACTGGTCTCTATATGCTTATTTGACATATCATTGTAAGGAAGGCTGGTTTTATTACTATATTTGTCAATTTCCAGAAAATATGTGCATGGATTAGACCTGACATTATATGGGTTTGAACATAGTAGCCCAATATCAACAGATATCAACAGAATATCCTGTAGCACTCACCTTTTTCACCCTGTCCAGTGCCACTATCTCATTTCCAATTTACACCACCTGATACTCATGTATAATGTCTATGCCAGTCACACCAATCAGCTCTGTTTGAAAAGAGGTAGGAACATACCTGATCTTGTGTGACACTCAAATTCTACATGCACCAAGGACTTTGCTTGTTACACTGATCTTATCCTTCATGCAAGGCACACATGCAAACCAGCATTTCAGTGGAGATAAACAAAAGTGGGTATAACCTCAAACATATCTCCCTACCTGCCCCTTCAGTAATTCTGTGTTCTGAGCACTGTCCTTTCTTTAAGAACACATTTGAGAATGTTGATGTTAGAGTTGCCTATATGAATTCACTGACTTTAATATAATTTCAGACCCAGTCCATAATGTGTGGCTCCTTTGGGGAGATCACTGTTGCTTTTCAGCTCCTGTTATTTCTTAAAATCGCACCTACTGGCTATCTCTAGAGCCACAACTGTGTCTAGTCTAAAAAGAAAAAAAAAAAAAAAAAAAAAAAAAGCAAAGATTTAAAACTTCCTAGCTTAAACCAAGATACTGTGAATAAAAGACCAGCTTACTGCACATGGAGCATTCTTTTGCTCTTGTAGACATCACTGCAGAGGTCGTCCCGGGAAAACCCATGACAATACTAGTAAAACCGTGTGATTGTCACAATTTAGCTGCTTGCTTTTTTTCTTTTTTATTTAACTGTTTTTCCTTCCTATTTGCCATAGCTAGTAATCTGTTCTGCCATAACTTGAAACCATATGGACACTACCTGCAGAATGAGTCCACCCTTGTCAACTGAGATCTGAGGGAGAGAAAAAGCCCTACCAGTATTAAAATACAAAATGAAGGCAATTCACTCCTGCTTGAAGGTCTTATTCTATAGAAACTGCTTTTTTATATTAACAGTTTGTTTACTTTCCTATCTGAATGGGCTTTTTGACACTAAAATGACACTGTACTTCTTGTAAAAATCCATCTGTTTTGCTGATGTTATCCCTGATGGAAAAATTGTCCACAGACACCACAACTGATTACCATTCCTAACATAACTCTGTTGTGAGATTCAGGTGTTGGGGTTGGTGGGTGCACTGCTGTGTCATACATGTTTATCTGCACACAAAGTCTACCCTGAGAGCTGTTCAGGCCAAATTCACTAATTCAAAGCTTCCAGGACAAAGAAAGCAAGATGTCTGCAGTTAGGTGCTTGACTTCCATCCACAAATACTTGATCTCTAGCTGTACTTCTGTTCATTAGTTGTACTGGGTAAGAGTGAAAATGTATATGGCCACTGATTCCCTGTCCTTTTGCTTTTTGGAAATCACTTTGATCCTAACATTTTCTCTGATCATGACTCTTCCTGCCTTGTTCTTCATGTTTTTACTCATAAGAACAGCATTGCTCCATATGTTTTCACAGCAAGTGACCACCACCATCACTCTGGTCTGTTTCCAAGTCAGATTTCTGCTTTAGGCCACCCTGGACCCCTCAGTTCATTCTGCAGGTTTTCTAACTATAACCATTGCTTTGGCCACAGACATTCCCCATTGCTCTCAGTTTTGTCCTCAGTTCTCTTCCAGTTATTGCACACTTGTTTCCCCATTCCTCTCCCCTCTAGCTCATAAAAGCAGTCATTTAACCTTTGCCACAACCGGCCCCAAACCACCCCCAGGGACAGGGCAGGGTGAAAGCCTCCCAGCACAGCTCTCCCAAGGGAGGCAATAACCAGCAGGCAGTTTTTCCATGGAGCCAGACTCAGGCTGGCTACCACATTACACTGGATGAAGTATTGCTAACTGGGATTTAGATTACGGGTTTCAAAGCCTGTTCTGCAGTCTTTTAATTTCCTAAACTGCCACTGATCCCTGTTTTCCTACTATCTACAATGCCACAAGCTCTCAAGCAAACCTAAAGCAAGACAAAACCTGAAGTCAAAGCAAGTTCAAATCAGTGTCTCTAATTTACTCAAGGCCAAGGATGCCTCAGTTACCCTTTGCCAGGGGGAGCTTTCTGAAAGGCAATTCTCCCTCAGCAGTGTCTCAACAGACAGCACCTGTGCAGGGAGCAGAGCTCAGGCAGCTAAAATAGCCCATCTTTGGAACAGTGAGGTGAGGAAGGCAGGTCAGCATCAGCTTAACAGGCTCAGAGCTATCTCCTTCTGCCTTGCAGAGAACCATGCACACTAATGACACAGTTCCTGGGCAGAGGAAATCAACAGGGAAAAATAACAGCATATTTTTCTCCTGATGCTTCACTTTATGGAGTACTTTATGATTTTTCCAGCTTTCCTTATCTCTGTTCTTTCCTTCAGGTATCATTGTTTATCTTTGAGGAAAATGTTTCCTAAATAGTCACTGTCTGGCTCATTCTTATTAATGAGTACATCAGGTGCTTTTGATTTTAAATTGTGAAATATCTCCCCTAAAAGTATGTTTGAAGTTCATAGTCATAACATGGAAATATTTCCAGACACTGACAAAGACAATATATATGCCTGATTTCAACCCTGTTATAAGCACAGTCTTTCTGTGCTATCAGTCTGAAATGGGCTTAAAAGCCCAGAAAAAGTATAAATGCACTTTGGAAGATGAACTCCAGGATAGGATACTCAGTGTAGCTGGCAATGAGGGTGTGTAATAAGTTAATTCTACTCCAGCCTCACCATTCATAATGTCCAAAGGGACAGGTAGCAGTTAGTTAGCTGTGTTAGTTAATCATGACCCTGGGTCATGCACATGGCAAAGGTATTTTGTTACCTCATAGGGAGGGCTTGAGGCTTGATGTTTGAGTTCTTTTTGTGGAAGGCCATTGAAGCACAAATTCAGTGTGTTGGCTGAAGGTCCCTAGCTGTGCAATGGGTGGTGGGGACAAGATATATATGTTATATTATTTCTATCTTGCAAGGCAAGGTTGCAGAGCTTTTCATGTACTTTAGCAGTATAGACAGTACTGGTCAGGACCCTGCCATTTCTAACACACAATCAGAAGCTCAAACTGTAAACAATCTTTACACAAATCTGGAACTGTCCAGAATACCTCCAGATTTTCTACTCCCTGTTTTCCCATTTCTTGGCGCTTTGCACTTCATAAAGATTGGGTTTCTTCTAGCCAAAGTAGGGCAAAGACATTCTTGGATAGATACCTATAAATATGCTTGTCTCCTCAGACTGTGTTTGGGCTTTTGGTTCTGCAACATATATTTTAATTTCACTTATCCTAGGGCACATGTGCAGTAAATAATGGAGCAGTACAGAGATTCCTCATTTAGCATCTTTAGATGACTCTGTGTGGAGAATAAATGTTCAAGACACTTGCTGAGGTCCACAAGCAATATAGGTGAATAACATTCAGACTGGTAAACCCTGCCACTCCATAAGTCTAATTGCAACCATTTGGAATTTAATCTCCTGGTCTAGAGTGCATCTGAGGTTCCTTGTGAACAATTACACGTTTGCAAATAACATCCCTGGGACCTGGGCCCAGAGCTGGGTGAAGCAAGAGGCCACAAGTCAGCTATCCCACACTGCTAAGCACTGTGCAGAGCAAGGAAGCCATTCCCAGCATCTCACTGCAGATGCAGGAGCAAGGCAGGACAGATCCAGGCTGGCAGGCCAGTGGTCTGGGCTGAGGGGTCAAGGTGGGAATGTGGAGGAGATGGAGCCTGACTGTAGGAAGTGGAGAAACCATGAGCATATCAGAGATGTGGGGTGACATGGTGGAGGAGATTGCTGAGGGCTCAGAGTGAATCCTGGGGAAAACACAGTCTGAGCAGGAATAATTCCCTCTCTGTCTGCATGTGTCCAGATGTGTCTTGGCTGAATGCCCTCCAGCAACTGCCCCAAGCAACAACAGCTCCCACAGCTCCCTGCCCTGTGACACAGACACCAACCCAGGGTAACTGCCCTGAAAACAGTGGTCTTAAATGCAGACACCTGGGGCAAAGTTTAATCTCTACAGTTCTATTACTAGTACATGTTTTTTTATTTGTCCGCAGCCTTCCTTCACTCAGGCATGTCTTGGGTACAGGCTGCTTACCTACAAGAAATCTGAAGCATTTAGTGGCGTGCCAGCACTGGGGCAGTTACTGCTGTGCTGGAGCTGTCCTTGGCTCTGGACTCTGATATCCTGTCTCAACAGTTGCCAGTGCTCTGGTCTTCCCATCCTCTTGAGCCATCTGAATTTGCAATATTCATTTGAGGGTGAGCTGAGGCCACATCAGTTTGTGTCAGTTTGAAAAGACCTGGGTGAATCATATGCACTGCAAGATTCCCCTAGTTTCATCCACTAAATAGTAAAGGGTTTTATGTGACAGCATAATTACAGCCTGAAAAACTCAATTTAACTTGATAAGTGAATTTATGTCTATATGATTCAACCAATGTGGATGCTGCCATTGCAGCTTTGACAGATGAGCACCAGCAAAAATCACTGCTGTAGGTCAAGACTACAGCTCCAATTATTCCCTTCGCTCTTGACTGACTTGTCCAATAAGAAGAAAGCTGTGATGGGGATTTACTTATTCCCCCTCCTTCCCCATGTGAGGAGGAACATAATCACCATTCAGATACTTCATGTATCGTTTTTTATCTCCAGTTAACTTTGTGTGACTTGAATAATTCAGCACTGTAAACTGAAGACACGCTTTTCTACTATTAAAAAAAGTGTAATGTGGGCAGTATATATTCTAGTTTAGGGAGGGGTCCCTTTCTTCTTTGTATGAGTTCTCTAACAGAAGTATATTTGTGCCATGAAGTGCAGGAACATCCAATACAGTGAGGCTCACAGGACAAACTGCACAAACACTGTAACTTTGATCTGCACAGAACTGCTGGAAGTTTCTTTGGGCTTTCTTGTCAGACAGTCCAGGCAGGGCTGTACTACTGTAATAACTGGGCTACTGAGCACCTGGAAGGAGAGAACACATCTGGAAAGACATGGAAGTGTGGAATTCCTAAAAGGAGGTATCCAAGTAAAGTGAGCATACTGTGTTAGCAAGTCTCCAGAGAAAAACTGAGTGTGCCAATATTCCTTCCCTGCACCAACTGCATAATTGCCAACCTCTGTATTCCCTCTGGATGTCTGCATGAGGAAATGACACCTATTTTTTCATTAGCTAATTACATTGTGCTAATGAGAAAAATATAGACCATGTAGGCAAACACTTAGGCAAATCTTTATCGACACTTAAATTAGCCACTAATATTCTGAAATAGGAGTATCTACATGACCTCTTACACTGTTTAAAATCTCCTCAAGTTAAGTTATTAGAGTAGCTTTCCCTTGCAGAGAAACCATGAGTTCCCTGTTACAGTGTAGATTAGTTGTTTTGCAGAGTCTTACATTGTCACTGGTTTGATATTTTTCCTTTTTCCAGAGCCTGAAAATGGCTTCTTCCCCCATGATTTAGATTTTAAGCTCTTTCGGGCAGAAATAATGTTTGTGTGTATTTGTACAGCAGACTTGGGTCTTGCCATGTTTGTAAACTGTGTTTGTAAACATTACCACAATATAAATAGTACATTAATTATTAATTATAGTGTTGATACATTACTATGTCTTAAATGGTGTCACTGTTTATGAGTCTGTCTCATCACAGAGGTTAGATTAAGACATTTCCATAATCAAAACATTTGTCTGAAGTAATGGTTGCCCCACATCCTCCTGGAACAGATTCAGAAACAGAGAGTGACATAGCATTGTAAACTTCTTGCCTAAGGTAGCATCCATATCAAATATTGACATATTTTGTGAAGCTTCAGAAGATTAAAAATTATTAACTAAAGTAAGGGCATTAAGTATATGCATCTGCACACAATATGATGCACATGAGAGTCTCAGACTGCTTTGCAAACCTTATTTCACTACTTATGATGTACAGAAATATCATAATCTCAATTTAACTCCAGGATAAACTTGCCTGTTTGGTCAGCATGTTCACAAAATACAAGAAAATAAGTAAACTTGTGTGATTGATGTGTATAAGGAATGGATAAATACTGGACTCCACAAATTAAGTGCAGATACATTCCAATTTCTTGTATTAGCCAATGCCTAAAACACTGTCACTGTTCACTGTTACTTGACCTGAAGTGATTTGATTGCCAAGATCATGCTGGAAATCTGTGACAAAACAAAAAATAGAATCCAGATCTCCTAACTCTCACTAAATTAATTTCTGAATTACAGCAACAATCCATAACAGCATTTAACCACATGAAGTGCAATTTAAGGCAATTTCCCAACTACTTGAGGCAAATAACTCAAATATCATCTAAACTGCCTAAGGACACATAGCTTGGACTGAGAAGCTAAGTTTCACTCTTGTATCCATAGAATAGATCAGCAACACGAAGTGTTGCCAACCATGGCATAGGAGATGCAGGTTCTCCCTGAGTCCCCAGATGCTGTGGTGACATTCTGTGTCTCTCTTGTCTTGTTGATCCTTGTTGAGTAGTCCTGACGCCTTATCCTCCAAAGGAGAGTAGGAGTGTCCACCAGGAATGGCCAATACCTGGCTATGCTGCAGAGAGGGAGCCCTGGGTTCAACGCCCCTGGGGCTGAGGAGGGCCACTGGAATGGGCTGTTCTTCCACCTTGTTTGCCCTCATTCAGCTGCATGACTGCGATGTCGATGCTCGTGCGCTGGTTTCGGTTTCTGCCTCACCAAAGCACCTACCTCAATTTATGAGTTAAACTATTTTATGGAGGCTAGAGGGAGAACTTCAAACACAAACTTTTCTTCAGCATGTCCTGTTGCCTGGCTTAGTGCCCTGAATATTGAAATGCTTGATGTCAACATCAGGTTTAAACATCTGCCCCTTCCTGCTTGTTGTGTGGGGCTCCCCATTTAGCACCAGGGACCTGTCTGGAGGTGGGCACACACAATGTAGGAACTGAATATCACAGTCCTCTGAACCTTTTCAGAGGGGCCCTTATGAGACAGTTCAGAAACCAGACACTGTATTTCAGGTGCCCCCAATCCTGCTTTGATATAGGCCATCTAGGAAGGATTTAAAAACCCAGGGAAGATACAACACTTAACCAACAGGTGAAGCAGAAGTCACTGTGGAAGAAACAGCTGCACTAGCAATCATGGATTTGGAAAATCCTAATTCATCTTATTATAACTTGCACATTAAAGTTATCTGCAAATGATGTCTCAGTGCCTTATTTTCTCCTCTGCAAAAGGAAGAAGAGCGTCCTACAGGAGTGCGATGAGCTTAAACTGAAGTGTGGAGATAGAATGGGAGCAAAGGTCTAATACAGAAGTGATAGTCAAGTTACAAGTTGTTAAGTTACAAGAACTACTCACATGCACAGCGAGAAATGACTGTGAGCAAATTGTGAACAACGTCCACCTTGGGTGGGGCTTTTTCATTTGCCCAGACATTGCCATGTTGCAGCTGTTTACCTGCTTCTGGGAACACAAATATCGTAGTAAATTCTTTGAGCTTTACTGGGAATAAGAATCCTCACTCTTGTGCCTGCCTGAGCTTTTCCTTTCTGACCATCCTGATTAAATGCCAGTATTTGAGTCCCAGTTTTACATGTCTTCACATGTAAACCACAGTTTTGACCCACAAGACTCTCAGGTTGCCTCCTGAGGGTCTGGTTCTGTAGAGCAGAGAGGTCCAGACTTTGTTAGGAACAGCCATTTCACAGGTGACTTTTGAAACCTCAGCAGAACATTAGGATCTGCTTTCTTTTGCACCCTTATCAGGCACAGTTTCCAAGTCTCTTCATTCAAGGGTAAGAGCAATGCCATTGTTTGCTCACTATTATAAATTACCCCCATCATTCAGCAGAAGGGTTTGTGTCCTCAGATGAGATCAGGTGCAGCTATATGTCTGGAAGGGAGATGCCTAAAATGTTAGATGTCAGACAACTGGTGAAAGAAACAAATTAAATAGAGGGAGGGGAATAGTGGAACAACAGTGACACTTTTCAGCTGGACAGTTAAGAGAAAGAGAATGTCCAAGTACTTTTCTACTACTTTACAAGGTTGTATCTGGTAGATTATGTTATAGAAACAAGCTTCTGGGAAAGGTGTAGTAGGAGAGACACCAGTATTATACTCACAGAATGGGAGGTGTTTCATGATGGAAAAGAAAACAGAAAGGTGAGAGAGAGAGACTTTGTTCATGGCTGAGGCCATTGGCTTGCCCTTACTGCTCATTTAGAGGAAGTCACTGAACTTTTCTTTAGAAGCAATCATCCATTTTATAGGGGTGTCTCAAATTCACATGCTTATCATATTCTACAAATGCACTAGAAGATAATTAACCAACTCTAATAACCTTCTGCACAGTCAAATATTCTTTTTCAAAACCCAGTTGGGTAAAGGTCACCATTTCTGAAAAATTAACTGTTTCATCTAATAAGAACCTGCATCACCCTCATTTGAACCCCTCAGCTGAACTTAAGTGACCTCAGACATTATTTATCTATCATTTATATAAAGTCAATTTTATCCTGTTGTTTCTAGTACCTTATTCCAATTAAGCTCTTTTGTAGCATTATTTTCTAGTATTCATTTTATTCCTCCAGATAAATCTAAAAAATATTCTCTTTTTCTGCCACTACAAAGTTGGAACATTTAGCATTCAAGTTCTGGAAAAATAAGGTGATAATTCTTGTTATTATTGGAAATCACAATGACATTACAGTAGTAGTAGAGCAGCAGTAGCGTGTTGGGTGCCCAAGAGAAAATTCCTACTGCTGAGGGGAATGGAATACACTAAAAATCAGTGTGGTGTGCTGTGCAATCTTATTTCACATGGTCTTATTTGCCAGTCACTACAGAGAGATTGCACGAAATGGGAAAAGTGCACGATTTTACAACTTCAAGGAAATAGAAAATTTACATAAATGGGAAGAAATTGAAAGACCAGAATAGCACAGGCAGAAAAGAACTGTATGGAGAGAGAAAGAAGACAAGGATTAGGTGTATAGGAATAACATATTAAAGCTGTTCACACTTGTATTCTTCACCTGAGCTGCTGGTGGACAGTACAGACCTCTCTGATACAAACCTGGATGGAAATCCTAATTAGTTGTCCCTGTCAGGAGCCCTGAAAGCCAGAAACACAGAAAAGATATGGGGGGGGGCAAAATCTTACTTGAACTAGGGATGTACTTGCACGGGCTGCTGGTGCAGGGCGCAGCTCCAAGTCCTCAAATCATACAATAGTTCTCCCATCCAGTGCAGGTCACTCTTTCTTTAAGAGAATCCATATCAGCAACCCCAAATATTGCAGCCCCCATTTCTATAAATAACAGAAGAATCACTTGGAGAACATATAGCCTCCTTTATATTTAACTAGTTGCCATAGCATCTCTCCTGCAAAACTGTGATAGCTTTGGCTTCCTGAAGGATTTCTAACCCTTGTCAACTGCGTTTCTCTCTTCTCTTACAGAAAAGGAGTAAGGGTGGAAAATTAGGCTTCAAATAGTTTTCTTGAAGCATAGCTAAGATTATGTGATAAAGTCCCAGGTCTTTTTAGAAAGAATCAAGTTAGAAATATACAAGTTTCTGAGCACTAGAAAGGAAGAATGAAAGTACAAGTTCAGGCAACCTTTCCCCTGCCTGGCTGGTGCACCCCGGCTCCGGGAATCGCTCCCACACCGAAGGGTGGCTTTGAACTCTGCAGGGGGGTGGCTGCATCTGCCCTGCAGCCAAATTCCTGACGCACCTCACTCCCAGAACACCAGATCACTCACGTTTGATAAGCCCTTTGCTCCTCTCGCCTTTTGTAGTCTCTCTGCCTTTTTGTATCTGACACATCCAGCCCTACACTCACCTGCCACTGAGCCTGTGCACAGAGAGCTGCTGGCGTCCTTACTCAGGGGACCGATCCCATGCAGCGCTTCAATGAGGGGTGCAGAGCTCTCCAAGCTACAGGAAACCCTCTTTTGTTCAAATGAAGGGCCGGGCAAGGAATTTTTTCCTCCATTCACAAGTGCGAATGGTCCATCCACATCAGCTTTTAACGTGAATCAGCTTTGCTGAACTGCTGTGACTAATCCTTCTGGCTAATCACGCCTTACACAGGCAAGGTAGCTGGGTGATTTGCACATCATTGCGGTGCTATTGACAGGGAAGGGCGAGTGTCAAGGTTTCAGATATGTCCTTTAATCCTTTATTTCCCATATTTTCAGATGTAGGTGCTAGAACTGAAGCTGACTTGAAAGGCATGAAATACCAGGGGACAGTTTTAACTCTGCATTAATGATGCTTTTTCTCAGTGACTATAAGATCTGTCAATGAATTTAGGAACATCCCCGACGTGGGAGCCGTCTCCCACTCTGGAAGTACTAAAATGAGGCAGAAAGCTGAGATGGGAGATGTTAAATCATCAAAGCTTCGTCCTTGTGATTCCAAGGATTAAAAGAAAGAATTCAGAATGCCTTCGAACTAGATGTACACAGAAATTCGAGTTAATAAGGTTTGAGGCTAAGAGATATTATTTTTCTACTATTATCTTTTTAATAAAAAAACTAATTCCCAATACATCTATGGCAAACCATTTCTCAGCACTATTGCCTGGAAAAGAGTGTTCAATCATTTGCCTCATAAAAGTATGCATCAGTTTTATATGAAAAATGTTTTTATGTGTTTCATGATTCAAAAGATGAAATACAAAAGAGGATTAAAGTTACTGCGTTTATGCCAGTCCACTATTTTAGAGTTCACTCTGCTTTAGAAGAAATGGCTCTTAAGGCATAGGAATGGTAGTTTTGGTTTCCTCTGTAGTATGTCAGTGAGCACTTTGGAAGTTCTGTGAGCTACAGAAGTTACGCCAACTGCTTAGAAAAATAAAACCAGCCTCACGTTCTGCTGTGTATCCATCACCTGGCTGCTTGTTGTAGGCCTCTTTCCTCTGAGTCACTGTGAGCAGGACAGTTTGCTCAGTTGAATGATCTACCTGGGCTCAGGCTGTTGTGAGCAATGTGTGTTATAAATGAAGTTACAGGCAACGTGATGCAACCGGATATTTGCATACCACTGGGGTATAAACGTGCTCCACAAATACAGAAAAGCAAACTTGTCATGGTGTTTCCCCTGTGGCCACGTTGGGTATTTACAATAGGAGGTGTCAGCCTCTTGAACAACTAAGTTACCAAGTGAGTTTAGAAATGGCTTGTATTTATTTATTTGTGTCTCTCAGGGATGCAGGTAGTATGGAGAAGTAGCTACCATTAAAGGGCACTCATCAGCATTGCCATTTCCAAGGGAAGCCTGCCATAAGACAGTAATACCCCTGGAGAGCTGTGCTCCTTGAATTTCAGTTTTTCATTAGCACTTAAGAGAACATTTAAGTCCACATTTGTCTTCTGACTTTTGTGGGCATGTAACAAACAGGGAAAGCAAAATCTGAGATTATCATTGGAAATTGCTAAGGAAGTAATAGAAGTATGCTCTCAGTAAACATATGAGTTTGAGGTTAGAGCAAAAGACCAGGAGCTAGGCTTCCAGGGCTTGTTCTCTGGTCTGCTATTAGTGCTGAGCATCCTTGGATGAGCCTCCTGCCAAGCTCCTGGGGTGAGCCCCTGAAAGCACTGCCCTACATTTACCTCCTCCTCTCTTCCTCCACTGAGGGTGCATTCCAATCTGAGACATGGAACGGATTATTCCTGATATAGTACCATGAGATCCACTGAGGAAAAGGACTAAACAAATTAAGCATATGGATAGAACAGAAATAGGTGCATGTCCACACGACTTTGCCTCTTTGCCCACTCCCTCTCCAAAACAATAAAGAAGCAACACTGACAACAGACCCCTACAGGCACTAAAACCATTCAAGGCAACTCTGAACACACTACAGGGTTATCAGAGCTCACAACTTCTTTCCTATTTATCATGTTACAAAGGAGAATTTGAAAGCCCTGCAGAGAGTTGGTCAGCAACTGAAGTTCTTCAAAAGATTAAATTCTAACATATCTTCATATCATAAAATATATCTTAATATTATAAAGGCTGTCTATGGACTTCATTTTGAGGACACCTGTGCTAATATCAAAACAGAAAGTACAGCTGTTTTCCCAGCTTTCTCCATTGTAAGTGGAGGACAGTAAGAGCCTGCTTGACTGCTATAAACTTTTCATCTGAGATTCTGTGGTGTATCTGGATAGCAGGGAATACAAAACTTTTTTCACAGCTGGGTGGCTGTTTTGAATTACAGTACCTGTCTTCATCTTTGCTCCCCAGCTAAGATAAAGAACTATTGTCCTGCAGAAATAATTCCCTACCAGGTTGGATCTACACTGGGAAAAATTGAAATTTCTCTTTGCTGAATATATTTTTATAATGTATCATTACATGATAGAAGGAATTCCATAGGCTTAAGTAGGAGATAAATTGATTGCACTAAGACAAATTTTTTCAGCCGGATTTTACAGAAGTTGAACAAGGGAATTGTTACAATCTCTTCTGTGATAAATATCTATTAATTCATAAGCATGAATTCCTCAAAACATTTTATCTAACACTTTACAGCACCAAACATTTACTTCCTAAGAAAGATTAAGTTTTTTTGTACATTAAGTGGGCAGAGAGATCTTCAAGCATCAAAGGGGTCAAAACTTTCCAACCCATTAGCTGGAGCACAAAGCCTTCATGAAAGAGTCAAAAGGGAATAAATGTGGGCTTCCTAACATCTCACAAAGAGATGGTGGCATCTCTTCACAAACTGTGCCTGGCATCTGTCCCTCTTCTTCCAGGTTTCCTCCTGTGCTATTTTGTTAGACCATGCACTGTTTTCCAAGTTATGATCTGCCTCTTATGGCACTGTGATCAATGCTTGGGTTGTCAATTGTAACTTCAATGATATATAAATTAATTGTATTGATTTTGTGTGGGCAGTGCAGGCACACCTGAACTGGCAAGGACCGACCATCAGTGTGCTTTCCACTGACAGCACATTGATCACAGACCACACAGCCTACCTGACACTGTGAGTTTGGACTCCATTCATTCCCAGTGAGCTCAAGCTGAAAGCAGTCCATGGAAAGCAATAAAATTTGCAGGCTTGCTTTGGGTTCTGTAGTCAATGGCTTCATCTCTGTGGCTTCACTCATGACCAAATTTTAATTTATCTCATAAAGTTGTTTCCCAACTGTAGTGTAAATTCCATGTAGCAGTTTTAGAAAGCTTTACAGAGTAGCTTTCACTTTTATATCTCTGACATCCTTCTTCATTCCCAAAACAGAGAAAAGATGTCAATTATCTTTCATTAGAAGCAAGGCAGAGCCTATGACTAGCCTGCTCTGGTAGATGGTAGGAGTTAAAGCAAAGCAGGTCTTCATTTCCTACCATGGCTAACATGATTCCTGAAGTGATGGTGCTGTGTGGGGAAGGGCACTGCTAAGAACTCCACAATGGCACAGGCAGTTTTAGGAATGCAGGAATCTGGAACACAGGAGAACCTTTGGATTTTTTACTACAAATGTACAATTATCAGATGTGAATGCCATCCATATCTGAATAAGGTATATATTGCCTGCATTTCTGTTTCAAAATACCTATAAAGCTTTTTTCCTTTTGTTTCAAAATGCCTACAAACCCTCCTTCTGTCCGTCCATGTCTGTGCTGGGCTGGGTCAATGTGCGGCTGTCCCCACAGCTCTGGGCTGTGTCTGACATGGGGCTGGGACTGCCAGACCTCATTCAGAGCTCCAGGACTGGGAGCCAGCAGAGAAGTGTCTGGCAGTGACAGCACAGCATTCAGCTGTGCAACACTCCTACCTTCCTAATGCACTCAGCAGATTGAACTGCTTTGGTCTTCTCATTTCTTTTTCTTCCAGCAAACAAAACTTCCCCCCCTCCTTTTCCTTGACAAAGAGTTTTGCCATATGCTCTAAATCAATTGCAACCTTTCTGATGCTTTGTTACCGCCTACATCTTGGGCTGCATTCAAAAAATGAAGAAAAAGCAGCCTAAGCTTTTCTGTTTCTGCTCCAAACAAACTAAAATTGAAACATTCTGTTCATTAATTCAAGGGTTAATGTATCTTATCACTCCTTTCTCACTCTGAATTATCTAGAACCGAGCCATTTCTCTGCTGTAACTGACATATCTGTCTGACATATTTTTGTCTTTCTGCATGGATAGTTGTCATGAAAAGAATTTGCTCATAGTCATTCACCAATCAACATTAATTGTTGACTTAAGTTTTACTTCCCCAATTATCTTAATTTGATTTAATGCTGCACTTCATGCAGTTCTGTCCCTTCCTCTGTGCTGGCACTACACATGATGTGCTGCATCCACACGGACAGCCAGGCCAGTCAGCTGAACAAGAAGAAACAGAAGCTTTTTATTGATAAAACTCATTTTTGAGCAGGAGCAGCTCCCTCATGAGCATCACTGGGGCCCACAGAACAGGCAGAGGTGGGGCTGCCCTCTGCTTCCAGCAGCAGTGGGATCTGAGATCAGTTTCAGCTTCTGCCTGAATGTGGCAAATAGCTTTCAGATGAAATTATTGTAGGTGCTACTTAGGGCATAAGGCTTCCATATCCCATACTAAGGCCTAGTGAGGACACATTTACAGCAGTAGGACAGTCATACATTCACATATTATGAACCACCTATTAATTGCACCGACAAAGGCACTCTGTTTGGGAAATAATTGAGTAAGTCCCTTGGATATCTGCTGGCACAGCACATATTGGTGAGGAATCATGGCTCTTTCCTTCCCACAGAGGATAAAAGTAAACCCACAGAAATCTGCAAGGTCCTTCAGGATGTGATTTACTTAGAGGGATAGGAATAAGAAGGGAAATATTCAGGTCATGAAAATGTGATTGCTTTGGGCAAATCTTGGCTTTGACCCAAGATTTCTCTTACCCCACTTTGCTCCCTCCAAGGGCACAGGCCACCGGGGAGGTCACTCTGTACCAGGGGATGGGGAGAAGCAATGTCAATGCAGTCTCTCATATTCTGTGTCCAGCCCTGGGGTACCATGAGCACTGCTGTGTACTCCCCAGCCAAAATGTGTTTTACAGGTACCTGGCTGCTACTTTTGAGATGGGTTTCACTGAAACCTTCCAGTTATTTGATATGTTTGGGTTTTTTCAGTCCCCTTTTTTTTTTTTTTTTTTTTTTTTCAGTGCAGTTGTTCTGGGAATAGAGAGCAGCATTTCAAGATCTGTATTATTAATATTTTATGGGATATTTGCTAGGAATTTATTTTGTTTCAATTAAACTACTTGAATCTGCTAATGAAAATTTTCATGGAAAGCAAAAGGGAAGGTATGCAAGCTCAGAGGAAAGAATTAAAGATGAAATCACACCTCTGCTCATACAGATGGAATTAAAAAAGAATTAGAAAAATCAGTGGAAGAATTAAAACAAAAAGGAAAATTAATCCTTTGGGTCTTCTAGTTTATTTAAACCAGCTAATTGGTTTATACACATTAGGTACAACTCCATTAGGGAGATTGTCAGTATAACTATCCTGCTTATATTAATAATTATATTAATATATTATTTAATTATTATATAATTATATTCATGGATAAAATAAATTTAAATGTTTAAATGAAAGGCTAAAGCATATTTTTTCCTGTACTACTCCAAGTTTACTTTCACACTGTTAGAGCATATGCAGCCAAAGTAACCTTAGTTCAATTTACATCATGTGATAGAAAGCTGTCACTGTCACATTTTAAATCACAGTAGCTTGTTTAATAGCCTTAGGTAAAACAGATTAAATACTTTCCTTATGTTAGTCCTTGAAGACAGCATAGCGATATTATATGACTGCAAACAGAAGAAAATAGCTCTTCCAAGAGGAAGGAAAATGTGAGCCATTCACTGGAAAATTTGAGAAAAGATGAGTATGGCAGACAAAACTCAGGAGGAGATGGGTATTTTCTCCCCCTCTTCTCTCTCAACATCCATCTTAACCCAGTAGCTCCCATGGAGCTAAAGCCTACAAAACAGACTCTGATTATCTTTCTCTCTCTCTCTGGAGTGTTAGGAGTTAAGTTCTTGAAGCTGGTACAGTACCTTTGCTCTGGAGACACAGGACCCATAGAAGTATTATCACTTCAAAGAGATCAGCAGCTCAAAAAAAGGATGAGCTGAAATGACGTGATGCTCTCAGGTGAATCTGCACTCATCTGAGTGAGCAAAGGCAGATGTTATTCAGACTCATCACAGATTATTACATTTATAAGGTACAAAGCCCTGAGTAGTCAGGCTCTTCAGTTCAGTGTTTGTTTCCAATGGCTGTTTCCATAAGTTTGCCATTTACAGAAGGTAAAGCACTATTCAACCCAAATGCATGAGGGGTAACTCATTCCAACAGCTCACTCTCCTACGGGCTTTGCTCCACAAATGTCTCAATGTTCTTAATGTCACTACACCCTTAAAACAATTTACACGTTCTAATTATCAACAAGTAATTACATTGCACAAGTGTAAAGAGGGAGCTACACCAGCACAGATTCACAATTTTCTAGATTAAGATTTAGACATTTTGGTCTATCCTAAACAGGTTATGAATACTTCAACCAGACACCCAATATATTGTTTTTTTACCAGACAAATGTTTAGGCCTTAAATAAAGCTGCCTGACACCAATATAAACTTTAGTGCTTCTCAAGCCAAAACCAACTGTGCAGCACTTTCAGTTGATATCTTTATATTTGTGATAAAGTGTGGGGAATGGTTGCTTGTCTTGACTATACAAATACAGTAAAGGCTGCAAAGCTTCTTATTACTAAGAAGCTGTTGCTCATTGAACTGTCTTTTCCTCAATGCAGTGCTTGTTATCCTGGTGAGATTTTTTTGCTTCAGTGAAGATAAGGTTTTATCATCCATCTCGAGTGCCAAATGTCAGGGGCAATTGCAATTAACCCTTTGCTGGCTGAAAGCAGCTGCTGGGTGTGTCACTTCAATTTCCAATTTTTCATAAGCATCAAAGCTGGAAAAGAAAAATGGGGCTCTTTGCCTGTAAGCAATAACAAACATGAAGGAGGAATGCTGTTTATTTGGTGCAGCTGGAAAGAATGAAGATGATCATCTTCCTTTATCCCTTTCAGGAATTCAGACTGCTGTTAGGTAACAAGAAAACTATGCTAATAATTTTCCACGTAAGTAAGCAAGCATTTCACCACTGATGCTGCAATGGGCTTCTCTACTGCTGCCAAGTTGCACAGGTAATGAATAAAGCTTGTACAGTGATTCCAGATCCACAGACAAGCTTTTTGCCTAACTGCACTGTAGTGATTAAAGCATTTGGAAATGCTTAAATGATGGCTTTTTTTTTTTTTTTTTTTTTTTTTTTTTTTTTTTTTTGTTTAACAGAAATAATATAGCAGATATGTTTTAGCTTTAAAACAAGATCCATTACTAGGCAATATTCCTACTCTTGCTTAGACTACAGTCCTTTTTACACCATTAGATGCAAACCTTGAGTTTCTTGCCTTTAGGAGGTGATTCCCAGAAGTAATGTTTTCAGGTTCTTTATTCATCTCTCTAGTTGCACTGGACCTGGGGACCCAGGGCTGGGAGCTGCTCCCAGTGTCAGGGCAGCTGGACATTGGAAGCAGCACTGTGCAGGGACACGAGGGTGTCTCTGGACAGGCAGGTGAGGTGGTCCCAGGGCTGCTCCTCCTGCTCTCCCAGCTGCCAGGACACGAGCCAGTCCTGGCACAGAGGTGACAGCCTTAGTGTAGAACTCACAGCTGAGCTCAGATGCCTGCTCTCAGCAAGGCTTGTGTGCTCAGGGGCAGGACCAGGCTAACACGACTGCTCTGTTTCTGGTTTAGGTCTGGCAGCCAGGAGGGGCCATGGGGACAGCAGATGTGTGGATGTCTACACTGGAATGAAGATTCAGTTTCAAGGCCAGTAATAAAGGATTCAGTTTCAGACGGACCTGGGAAGACTGACAGAGATGTTTTGGGTCGGGGCAGACAGTGACTTTACTTCTACCTGCAACATGAAGACCATGAGTATGGAAAAGCAGTGGTGTGGGGCGATGCAGTCAGTAGACCAATCCATGAGCGAGTCATATGGGCAGCACTGTCAGGAGACTGAGCATGGAAGGGAGAGTATCACTGTGAGTTATGGGAGTGCCAGTGGAGTTTCCAAAGGGATTTTAATGGAGGTCCTGAAGAAAAGGACCATTGTAGGCAGGAAAAAGTGCTAATCATGACATGTGTTTTTGTCATGCCAGAAGATAAAACAGCAATTAAGTTTCAGGAACCCAAGATATCCCTTATATATTCTGAAAGGTTAATGACATAAGTGTAAGAGAAAAACCTCAAGGGGAAAAGTTGGTGGACTCTCTTATTCCATTTAACATGCAAAAAAGGCCTCCTTTGTGGATAACAACCTTGATTTAGTACCTCTGTAGCTCCAGACAATGCTGGTCCAAAAAACTCCTCATGCCGTCTGCTCCACACCCCACCATGGGCCACAGAACATTCTGCCATACTCCACAACAAACTTCTGTATGGAAGACTACAACAGAAACTGTGCCATAGGAAGGCATCAGGGTATCTAAGAGAGTTCCCAGTTCCCTGCATCATTGCCCTGTAAAGGATATATTGGATAAACAATATGCAGAAGATTTAGGAGTGTGGCCCTACATTACAGGAAAAGATAAAATAAATAGGCAGATAGATAATTGGTTAGTTAGTTAGTTAGTTAGTTAGTTAGTTAGTTAGTTAGTTAGTTAGTTAGTTAGTTAGTTAGTTAGTTAGTTAGTTCTTGGCAGGTTGATCCAAGGGAATGTTCTTTCCATACTCCATGTTTGGCAATGAACAGATCTTAGTCAGGTGCTGGGGAGGCATTTGGCTTTTCCAGTGCCAGTATTACTGGGAGTAATGGGGCATGCCAGTGGCCATCTGGCCAAACTGGGGGGTGCCAGGAGAAGCAGAGACTTCCCACAGCCAAGTGATAGGAACGGGGAAGATACTGAAATGGCAAACAGCTGTTAAACATATCTCTGACATACAGGGAGAACTCAGGGCAAATGCAGTATTTTCCATCATCTGCAGACTTTTGAGCCATTTGAAACAGGATACACCTTATTCTCTGCCTAGAGCTGTTTGGCAAAATGGGACACTGTTGTTAGTGCTACTGTAACACAACTCTGTATCATGGCACAGCTCTTAAAACAAGGCATTTTTTTTCCCCTCAGGACCTTTGCCTGACAGACAGTCTCACTATCACAGGGATAGCCCACATCTTTTCCTTATCTCTCCTGAGTCAGCAGGGCCGGCCAGTAATTCAGCACTGACCCCACCTTCAGCTGGGACTGGGTGTTGTTTCAGTGGCACCACCTGCCCAGGCTGCACCGCCACAGCGCAGGCACTTCAGCAAGGAACCCGTCTGGCTGGGCTGCTCCTGCCTCATCCCTTCCATCTCCAGGTGCTCCTTCACACCAGCCTCCACAACCATTCATGGGTAAAAGGACAGATGCACCTGTTTGAAACTCATCTCCATTCAGTGGTCTAGCTCATGGCATGGCCCCACAAGCTGTTGTGTCAGCATGAGAGAGGGACTAGGCTGCAAGAGGTGTGGGCTTGATCCCAAAGAGGTGTGGGGTGATCCCCAAACCGTAACAGGGTGGGGCCATTTTTACCTTGTACAGGTAAAGATGGTTCAGAACTCTGCTACCAGAGTGCTTATCCCAATCTATGATGGTTTCTGTGCTCCTGTTTCTTCCAACTGCAAGAGGAGCAGGCGGAATGAAGTTGCTAATGTTCATCATGTCAGCAGGTGCGAATTTGTAAGAAAGAGGCAAGGACTTATCCAGGATCTCTTACATACTATTAATCACTTATTTTTGAATGACTAAAAGTAAATAAAGTCCCTAAAGTCCCACTAAAGTCCCACTACCAGCTTGAGAACAATCTTGCATTTTCTTATAGAAGCATGACTTTTTGCTCACAGTTTTACGTGGAGGGTTTGGAGGGTTTCATTACACATGGGCTAAAGTAGAATTCAAGAAAAATTAACTAATCTTATCTGGATGTGAGACTGGGAAGGGAATAGTAAGCTCTAAACAAAAAGGTGTATCATTTTGACAAATACTGTGATGCTGCAGAGATTTAGTTATGCACTGCAATTCTGCATAAGGACATTCTGACATTGCCTTATGTATTGTTTTCTCTGGATGTACGCCACAGAAGAGAGATATGAACTAAAACTACACTTGCCAGTAGCAGAGGTTGGAATGATATAAGACACACCACCATCATAACTTCAGTTTAAAACCACAAATCTTTGAAAGATACATGCTTTAATTCTCATGTATATCAGGAAACTGTATCTTCATGTAGGATCTGATTAGTTCTTGATATGGTTAAGACATAGCTTGATCTTGCATTGAATACTTTAATGTAGTACATTTTAACCAGGTATCTTGGTACAGCTATTGCATAATCTACATCTATAGAATGACCTAACTAAAAGAAATCTGCAATCTTATTTGTGATTGGCGCAGTGTGTATGAAGTGACTTGCAGATTGGTCAGCTGAAAAATGAAAAAAACAGATTTACAGTGTGGTAGATTTATTGGTCTAATTAACAGGGAGAACAAAAAAAAACAAGGAAAGACAAAATCCCAGCATGCTATTCCATGGTCAATTAACATGTAATATTGTTTTGCTTGGGTGATGGCTGCTGACAACTGTGTGGTCGCAATGGCTGTGTGGTCTTTTTTCAGCTGATATAAATAAACACTGCAAATTCTGATATGGCTGACCACATATAAATGCCATCCTCACAAGATAAAATACATGATGGTTGAGTTGCTGGCAGGCACTTCTTGGGCTGGGCTTTCCTGTTATGGTAATTTTACTTTCAGGGTACATAGTCATGGACCTAAAACCACTGTGGGCTCAGAATGCAAGGCACTGAACTACTCTTACTCTCTCTGCTGGCTCAGGGATATTCAAAATGTTTTGAAGGAGTAGCTTAGCAGGTAAGATCTGCTCTCCTACAACTAATCTGCCCAAAACAGTTTCCTGAACTCATGGTCTATCCATATCAAATGTGCACTGCCACATGATCCTGCAGAGCACAAAAACTGGTATTCATGGACAGGCAGCTGCAGCTTCCTTGTTCCTGCTCAACTAGAAGATGCATAGTGCCATTTCCCCCCCTTTCAGTCCAGACTCCATTTGAATTAATGAAGGAGCATTTCGGAGACTGGAGTGGGAACTGAGTAAACAAGCTCAAGGGTGAAATGTGGCTCACTGACTAAGAAAGGCATACTCAGAGGAAGAAAAAAAGAAATCCAGGCAGACTTGAAAAGGTTATCTCTATTAGCTAGGGATGGGGATAGACACCTATCTTAAACTCTGTATAATATCTGAAAATAAAGCAAACTATGGAGATGAGGAGTGTCAGGACTGGTAAGTGAAGTTAGGATTCAGATTCCTGTTTGTTGGCTGATCAGATTTCAAAGTAGCTTTACACTCAGGAACATAGTTCTGCTATTTTGGCAGACTCTTGGCACAAAAATGAAAGTTATTTCCTTAATATGAAGGCAGCAAGAGGGAAGTTGCTTGAGACACTGGAAGTTTGGCTTCACTGCTTGTTTTGGGGGTATTTGTAACATTAAGCATTTCAGTGTCTGGGGTCCTTCTATAATCAATGGAGATAAGGACTTCTGCTCTCCATCACTCAGAAACAGCTTATCTCTCCCTAGTGACCACAAAGAAAGCCCAAGAAGATGAACTGACTTCAGCTGTAGTTTACATTACATAGAGTTTCACAGCTATTCTAGTTTAAAATATCAGTTCCTTCCTCTCCTTACAGACTCCTCCCCAGAGATGCCTCCTCTCGTTTACACCCTGTCCAGTGGCACGCTATCCCTTAGTAGTGCAGCTGTGCTGTAAACAGCTTTGCGCAACCACTCCAGCCAGAAAATAACAAAAAGGAAATTATTTCTCAGATGGAGTCTCCCAATCTGGTTCACACAGTGACCACACAAGCAGCTCTATCAGCACAGCTGGTGCACCCTTTTCAGGGGCAGAATACAGCAGCAGAGGGAAGAAGGAATAGCACTGGCTTAGCACAGTCTGAACACCCTACAGCTCCTCAATCTGCCTCTGTGCTTCGGGAAAACACATTTGTATTCCTGGGATAGGTCCTAGTTAGGTCCAAGGCCTACCTCTTTTAACAGAGTAAAGCTTGCACCAGGCTCACTCCTCTATCTTTCTCTTTGTGCTGTCTCTGTGTTCATGGGAAAGAAACCCAGAAGCTGTGGGTGAGAGCACAGCTGGGATGTGCTCCTGTGCAGTGGTGCTGGAGCAAGACCCTCTGGCATCTGTTGTTGAATCTACAGGTATCTACTGTGAGCCAAGTGCCTAAAAACATAGTTCAGCAATTCCAGGCCTTATATTGATGTGACATCTTGGGTAGGCATTTACTTGAGAAACTCCTTTTCCCATATCAAACTGGTAACTCTATTCCAACTTTCCAACACATAGCAAGGCTGCTATGAGGGCAGAGGTCACCAGATCACTGAGGTTCAGACTGTTCAAACTCAGAAAATTTAGAAGAAGACTGCGATTCCTTTGATGCCAAATTTGTTGATAAGAGAATTCAGTGTAGTGTGAGCCAAATTCTTTTGGCTGCCTCTTAAAGGCAGCCTCATGACAGATCCTCCTTATGATGTGGCTCTGCTCTGTAACTGCTGAGCGTCAGCCTCTATTGTAACATCTTCTGCCATAAGGCATCTGCTCCTTGGGGGCAAAACAAAATGGATGCTCCACACCACTAATGAAAGTGCCATTGATTTTGTTGAGAATTGTTATTACAATAATAAAAAGTCCCTTCAGGCTTGCAGCTTATACACAAGACAGTGAAAATCAAAATCACACTCTCCACTGCAAACAAGCAGTGTACTGGAATGGGACGAAAGAGTAATGAGATTCAACTAAAACTACTATGTAGTCATATTCTGAGATACTGCCAGAAGCAAAGTTTGCAGGGGCTTTCAGAAAAAGAAGGGGAGTGACAGCCAGTGTTTGATGGTGGGCCCAAAATGCATCAGAACAAGAGCATCAGATTTTTTAACTCCCTCAATGGAAAGAGTTACAAGAAGTGTTCAAAGTTTTAAACAATAACAAAGTCCTTTGCCTTCAAATGCTTCTGCAATTAGACAGCCAGAAAATATGAGTCCTGTGATAGGAGAAAAATGGTAACAGATCTTCAGAAAGGATGTGATAACACACACTTTCTCTGCTGCTTAAATCGGTCACAGGATATACAGGTATAGAGCAGGTATCAGCTCTCATCTCATGGCAGGTTATGAAGATGTTGGTAAAATGCAAGGGGAGAGGAGGAGGAGAGGGTGAGTGGTCTGCAATTACTTTTGGGGATCTGTGTCACTTAACCAGGAGCTTGCCTACCACACTGGACTGAGCTTATGAGGAAAGCACACACCTGCACCCTGCTGCAGCTGAACAACAGCTCTCCAACAGTGAACATAAGAGAAAGCAAACCTCCCTAAGCAGCCGGTATTCAATAGCTCTATTTCTATTTTCTCAGGATGAATGGTGAGCTATTACAAATGCAACTGGCACAACTGGCACTGCAAACAAATTGACAAAGAGTGATTGGTTTAGGTTCAGAAGAAGACATTCCCAGTTTTTAGGAATCCTTTATGCAGCAACACCAATTCTCCCTCAGCACTGGTTGGCGTTTTCCTACTTTTGTTTTGTTTATGAATGAGCGGGAAGCAAAAGGCAAATATATTCACAGAAGGAACAACACTGAAAGAATCATCACTGGTGGCCTCTTTTTGTTGTAGAACACACTCAGGGAGACAAGTCACTGCCAACTGCTCTGCAGTTTCTGCAGACATGAGTCACGCCCCTGGAAGTGACCACTTGAGTGTAGAGGACTGACAAAGTTATTGCATCCCTGATGATTTATTTTGGGGATTTTTTGCCTTTTTTTTTTTTTCCCAACAAGCTTCCAGTTGAGATGCCTAGATGTAATTTTATCCTTATTTAATCTTAACTAAAATATTGGATCTTTTGTCTAAACTTCTTATACCATTTTATCATATATACCTGTACTCTGGACATGATTCAATGAGATTGTTTATCTGCTAAGGCTAGTTAAATCTATCTCTTGCAGCCTCTCACAAGTACCTTCACTTACACAGCTGAAGTTCTTTACTAGTCTATTGTCATCTCACATCTTGATGACTAGCATTTCCTCTTTTCCTTCCTTCTTTACTCTAGAAGCAATTTTAATTCAGTCCTGCTTAGTTCTACACTTGGTTTCATCCTTATTTAATGCTATAAGGATTTCCTGCCTTCAAACAGCATGAGACCTCATAAGGAATATGTCTTAGGGTGAAAATACTCAGAGGATCCATCTCTTAAAACGACTCCAGTCCTGAGAAGAGTTTTGCACAGTATGTTTGCACTCATCCATCTGGACTCTACCTGACTGGGGGGGCTTGCTGTCAGTGGTAGAGTGCAGATGCAGTGCTTGGGAAGAGACTGTTGTGATGAGTCAAGGTAATATAAGAAACCAGGGGAGAGTTTAGAAGGAGATGATGCATGAGATCTGATGCTTTTGCTTGTTTCAAGATACAAAAGCTCACTGTGAGCTCAAGTTCTCACAGGTTTATGCAAGGAGTACTGGTATATTGTCCTGTACAGCTCCTTTTGCCCTGTTAAAGCACAAGAAGGTCCGTGCTAAACATTCGCAGAGTTCAAGAACATGTAATTATGTTGATATGCAAATTGCATAGACAACTCATACAGTATTCAAATAACAAATGTTCAATCTGGAAAGAACCCCAGAGTATGAATGCCACTGAACACAAGAAATTGCTTCTGCTTCTTGAAACATAGAGTGTTTGGCTTTGATACTGTTTTCTACATCTGTGCATACATCTGTATGCTCAACTTTTTAAGCTTGTGTCTTACTTTTTTTTCATTAAACTGTGTACAATAGTGTAGAAGAGAGAACCAGTTGTTCCTTTGATTAAGAAAAAATTGCAAGGCTGGGGAGACCATCCATGTGCAATGCACAGAAGGCTCTCAGCTGAAACACCAAGGCACAAGTACGGGTAGGATTTGTCTTCACACTCATGAGTAAGGATGCTCTTACCTAGTTATGCACTAGTTCATAGAGGTTTGGTATTGATAAGAAATAATGTGAAAGTATGTGGCGGAGAAGGAAGAAGAAGAAGGAATACATGATAATTTCTATAAACCAGGGGTCAAGGGAAAAAAAAGTATTGCAAAGAATGGGAACTTGAAAGCTACAGAACACTGAACCATCAGAGACAGTGAAGAAGATAGGTCTTGTTTGTAGCATAAAGTTAAATACAGATGGGGGCATCTGCCCTAAAATTGATGAAACTGTCCTGTTGGCAGATGTTCCCGTAAGCAAGCATCCACCCTTGAACAGATTTCTTTTAGGGCCTGCAGAGCATCCCCAGATTAGGTGCATGGCAGTGGTGTCACTAAAACATTGATGACCCAAGTGAAACCAAAGCAGAAATCTCGCTGCCATGTGGGAACTTGCAGGTTCAAGGGTCTGTGTAATCTAGGCTGAGCTGCACCCAGGAGGGGAGGAAACTGGGCTCTGCTCTAGCATTGCACTGCCAGCCAGCTAGGGACAAAGTTCTAAGCATCTGCTCTTGTGTAAGATGTCTGGGTTTTGGCAGCTTTACATGCAAAAAATGTTTCTAACTTGTGTCTGGGCCAAGAGATAAGATGAACAAGAAAAAATAGAATTAACCTTTTATTAGAGAGTTGGATCATTATTAGTCCATGAGGCTGCAAAAGGGGCCTTTCTGGACTCAGAGTCTGAGTATTAATACAAGGTGGAGCACACAGCATCATAGCATCAGGCACACCAGCTAAGCAGGATGAATCACAGCGTGACTTAGTGTGTATGTAAGGCTCTCAGGGGAGGTGCATCGAGCAGCTCTTTCCATTACAAAAATGGATGACAACATTTCGAGAGCACATTTTTTCATGGGAAGACACGGGAGCTGAGGCTACTCAGAGAGGACTGAGTTTGGATCTGGCCAACAGGAGGAAGTGTGTAGATGGGAAACATCAGCCTTGCAAGCAGGGTGCTGAGGCACTGAGGTGAGATAGCTGCGGCAAGGATTCTGTCTGTGGCACTGCTCCACAGATGTGCAGAAAATAGACCTGGTCTGGGATGTCGTACAGATCTGCCCTGTCATAAGAAACTGTCCTAATCCATTACTGTACTTTGCCAAGTGCTAACTGAGAGTGATACTGGACATTCACAATGCTTGGGAATGAGCCTATTGCACGTGTAGTTCAACATTTACTGAAGATGAGCCCAAACAGAGGGAAAACTCACCCAGACACAGGCAGGAGTTTGGTCCCATTTCACACTCAGAAGAGAACAATAGTTAGCTTTACTTCCAGGTGCTCAGACTGTTTCTAGAGAGATCACTTCTCACTTTTGCACTAGCACTGTCAGCTGAGGGAATACCTGTGTGCTGCCACTGTGTTAACTAGGCTGGGAACCTCAGCTGGAAAACCTGTGGCTATGAATATACAATGAACAGCATATGAATAACAACAATTAATTTACTATTTTACACTGTGCCTGTGTGTGCATGTGTTTGTGTGGGTGGAGAATGCAGACAAGATGTTCCTACAGATTCTTGTAGAACGGAAATTTGAAAGTGGAATTGAAGGTGGTGAAATTTACTGTGTGCTGCATAACAGTAATAGAAATACTGTGGAGCCAGATGGTTTTTCCATAAGTGCTTGCTGTAGACTGGTATTGGCCTCACTATATTAGTAAAATTATGCTTGCTCGTAAATGTCCATACCAAACTGATGATGCACTAAGGAACAGTGTTTTTAATCAATAAGTGTTTGACTGTCCATCATATTAATTTTATTCTCCCCAGCATATTTACTTTCATTCTGGAAAGATCTTAAATGAGCTCCAGTATCAAAGGAAGATGTCAGAAGAATCTTTAAAAGCTAGCATCTTTTATGTGGATTTGGAGGTTTTAGACACTTGTTAAATTTAGGAGTTAAATGAGAACAGCTTTGAGTGATGATGCAATGCAATGTTGGGATTGCAAGAAAAGATCCCAGCAGAAGGCCAGCACACAGATGTGTCAGATGAGACTGCATTCCACATGCCAGAAGTCACCATCTCCTGACCCAGCCATCAGCAGCAATGATTTGGATTTCCTTATATTTGAAAGCATTTGAACACACTGGAAGCAATTCCAGTCATTGAAAATAAATTTAGGCTACTGTTAAAAAGCCAGAAGGTATCTTGCAAAACATCCTTACTTTTCTAGAAAGCAATGGTTCTTCACCTGGAATCATTACCCTCCAGACAAGAGCAAGCTAAGAACAAAATATATTATTTGGTCCATTTCAGTATGTATTTATTTTCCTTATTTGTTCTAATGGGGTAAGAAAATATTTTTAGTTTTTAATAGTTACATACACTTTCCTGTCTTCTTCTCCTCTTTTTGGGAATACACATAGGAAAGAAAACCCATGAAAGACTCTCAAGCCCCAACACAAGAGTCACAGAGCCACAGACTAATTCAGGCTGGAAGGCATCCCTGAGGCCACCTGACAGGCTTCCTGCTTACAGCAGGGCTAACCTCAAAGCTGGGTGAGGTTGCTCAAGGCCTTGGCCAGCTGAATTTTGAAAATGTCCAGGACTGAAACTCCCCAGCCTCTCTGCCCTGTTCCAGTGCAGTGTCACTTTCAGGATGAGATTTTCTTCTCTTATATTCAATTAGAGTTTGCTGTACTGCAAACTGAGAACATTTTCTTTTGTACCTTCCTGTTAAATGTCTGAGAAGAATCTGGCTCTGTTCCCTCTGCAGCCTCCCCATCAGTGGAAGATGGCAATAGGCTTTCCTATTCTCCTCCTCTTTCTTAGGGTAAATAAACCTGTTGTCTGTCTTCTGCCATGCCCTGTGACTTGTGATCCCCTGCCAGATGCCCTCCTGTAAGCTGGACACAGTTCTTCAAGTGCAGCCTCATTAGGCTGCAAGCAAATCCTGCTCCTAGCAAGGTTCCTGCTAAGACATACACTCCTTCTTGCCTTTCTTGGAGGTGGGTGTGACATTTGCCTTTCTTCCCGACCTTGGGAACCTCATCAAATTACCATAATTTTTCACATGTGATAGAGTATGGCCTTGCCATACTCAATGACACCAACCAGCTCCCTCCTAACTCTTGGATCCGTGCCATCACAGCCCAAGGACTCACACACGTCCCCATGCTTACGCTGAAGCATTTGTTTACGCAGTCTCTGACTTAATCTCCCGTTCCCATTAGTAATATTTGTCTCCTTCAAGCTCTGCCATGAGGCATGCAGCTCTGTGAGGCTGAAGGCAGACTCTGACAGCAAGGACTAAGGAAAAGAAAAAAATAAGATCTTCAGCCTCTTCCATATCCCCCATTACCAGGTCTCCTGCCCCATCAGGAATTGTTCTGAGCTGGCAATACTTTCTACAGGGGAAGTTTGGGTGTCCGAGTTCTGCAGATTTTATATTTGAAAATCCAGACTGTTTCTCTCATAATTTTCATTAAAAAGTTTTGCGAGAGAAAAGAAAACAGGAGGCTGTGGATGTGTTTGCATAAAAGGAAAGTTATGGACACAGACTGTCTTTTACTAGGCTGTCACTAAACACATTATTCCTCACATAATGGCAAATATTTCCCATTTTTAAAATTCAGTTCATAAAAAAAAAAAAAAATCATTATACAGGGAAAAAGAACCCCACAAACCTAACAGCTCCTAATTTATTCCCCAGACTGTAGCTCAACACAAAAAGAAAACACAGATGTTTCATAACACAGCTGTGGAGTGAGCTTTTCCAGGTTTGTGAATTTGGCACCCTCCTGCCTTTTTGGAACCCAAATTCACAGCTCAGGGCAGACAGCCCTACTCTGGATGTGGCCCTAAATGTGCAGCCTGAATGGAGATCAGGAGGCAAGCACAAGCTCCATCAGCACAAGCTCTTAGGATTCAGTGAAGACTGAACTACAGATAATTTGTGCCATGGTTTACAGGTTTATGTTATTCCACAAAATGGTAAGTAATTTGTATAATACATAAGTAATAGACACTGATTCCACAGCCCTATGCAGGCTGCCAAGATTAGAAATATGTCACAGAGGAATTTGCAGGGTTTGTCCCCAGTTTAAGCCATTTGTGGAATCTATGCGATAGTGAAAGGGTGTAGCTTTTGCTCAGTCCTGTGTGCATTATTAGCTGCAGTTGTAATTCATTTGCCTGAGGGCTGCAGTGACTGCTGTTGATGTAGCTGTAAATTATTACTTGCTTCAAGAGAAGAGAGGGCAGGAAGGCTACTATTGTCCAAAAGGGTGTTCCTGAGGCAAACCCTTGATCGTTCCTGTGAACAGTGATGATAACAGTGCTGTTCACGTATAATCCTTGCTGGAGGCAAGGTAGGTACAACTGTTTGCAGTGTGACGGCCCAAGGCAGGGCTGCTTCCTACTCCCATTCAGCGAGGACACTGAGAATCTCACTGCTTTATGAGGCACTACTTTCCAAATCTCTGCCATTCCCTAACTGCATCATGTAACCTCTTTAATTTCCTTTTTTTCCTGCAGCCAGTTCCTTCTGCATGTAAAGCCTTCCCACCTCTCCCTGTGTCTCAAACACCTGACTTGAAATTCACCTGCATTCAAATACAATTTTTCATAGCTAAAAAGACCAGAATTGTATACCTAATATCAGGGAAATTAAAGGACATAATGCTTAAGGGACAAATTATCATTGTCGGAGTGAATCATCTGCAGTGTGATCCTGTAAATTAATCAGGACTATCAGTTTCCAGTGAGAAGGAATGTTTACCAGTGGTTCTTGGGTACAGCTACACTACAATACAAGACTAAAGGATTACTTGTTGGACTACTGAACAATGATTTCCTCTGTGAAGAATTAAGATTAATGCTTTGTAGAAAGGGACAAACTCTGGGTACCAGGCAGAACCCTGTCTTGTAGTCACTACAGTTTATGCAAGGAAGCACAGCAATGCACTGAGCTTGCTCCCTTTGAATTGATTGGAGGAATGGATCAATCTTATCTTTTTGATGTCTTTTATCTAGATTTGCTTGGCACACCAACAAGCGGATACTCACAGATTTCTTCTGAGCTTGGAGTTGCATCCTAATAGAATCAGATTTTTCACAAGGGATGACTTAGCCTCAATGGCACAGAGGCACACAGGGAACCAACACGATATTTTTAAGAATTAGACATTGCTTTTCTGCTAGTGGAGTGCACAATCAAAACGTGCTTGACTTGCTTCAGGAAAACAGATGAAGAAAAAAAATTGGATCAAGCAGAAAAGAATGGGATTTGCTGGTAGCAAAAAGAGAACATTTTTCACCTCCTGAAATAGCTAGCATGCTATTTGAAGTAGTTGTAATTACGAGCACTATGTCAGCGCTCAGAGCGACAGAAGAAAGGAGTCACACTGTCTCCCACTGGATAATGAAGCTCCCATTATTATTCAAGATGGTGGGATGAAATAAACTGTGTATATTGCAGGTGGGAGGAACAGGGCAGAGTGAAGAGGGTCAGAGATGTGTGAAGACAAGAAGGCAATCACTATGAAAAAATGCAAAATAAGGATACAATAAATAGAAGTGCTTCAGCTCACTGCCTCCTCTTTTCCCTATGGCAAGAGACACATCAGAAACAAGGATGTTCTCACCATCCTCAGATTCACCATCCTACCTAACATTCTCTAGCAGCACTGGTGCTCCAGAGCTCTTTATTTCCTAGCAAGGTCTCATCATTGCCTTTAAGGAAATGGACAATTATGATAGTTTTCATTTCACTGAAGGGGTAACAGTGTCTGGAGATGTAAATGTATTCAGAAATCTTCTTTGAAAGATTTTTTCAAAGCATTAAGTCACTTGACATTTGCTTGATAGAAGTTAGATACAAAACTATTCTGAAATATTCACTAACTATTTACCTGCCTTTTTAGGCACATAAATATCCCTAAAAATCAGAGGCAAGTGGTTCATTTCTGAAAGTGATAAAGAATTTTAAAGCTATGCCTATGGTAGGTCTCCAAAGAAAAAAGTCATAGGAGTTAGGCTTTAAGCACCCTCAGGCATCAGGTCTTTGCAAGCCCAGCTCTCTGCTTGCCTCTTAGGTCAAGCTTGTTGCTCAGCAAGAATCCTGAACTTTACTGTTCATAGAAGAAAATAAACAAAAAAAATAATCTGGCTGGTAGAACATGTACATAACATCCTCAACAAGGGGCCCCTGTTTTCTCTAGAGAATGGCTATGCACCTGCGACATGGAGTGTGCTTTCTTCTCAAAACCCTTGAAGCTTTTTAAAGTTCAGGAGCAAATGTTGTTACAAGGCCCAGTTTATAAATAGGAGATGCTACACATGGGAGGGCTGATTCATTTTGTTTGGCTAACTCTGTGGACCAAGGAGCGAGGCTTTTCACAAGGACTTGCTTGGCTTGGCCTTGTGTCTTCAGTTTCCTGGGTCTGCTTCATAACAACAAATTCAGGGTCTATAAAATAACTCTGGTGCATTCAATATATTAATCTTGTTGAAAGTACAGATGTCCACTTTGTCAATGGAGCAATAATAATAATAGCTTGTCTTCCTTAGAGACTGGAGTGGTGTGAATAAAAGAGCTCTGCTAGACAGCAAAGTATGCCAAATGGACATAATTTACTAGATGAGAAAAACAGCTTGTCACTTCTAATTGTTCAAATTATGTGCGATTCAGTTCTTCCTGCAGTTATTTTTAAATTGTTGTTAAGGGGGTATTATGTGTAGCTAATAATAAAAAGGGTGTGAAATTGTTAGCTCCCTTGGTAGGTAGGTGGTGATAATGAAGATTTTATAAAGCCCTTGTTAATAGACAAATCTCTCGTGCTCAGGAAGACTCTTACAGCATTACCAGCCTCTGATGATTCTTAAAGAACACACATGGGTTTTTGATCTGCTGTTTTCCTTTTTTTCCTTAATTATAGAAATGAGCTGAAATCAAAGTGATGGGTCAGAACTCCAGGATACCAAGTGTTATGCTGGCATCCCAAAACGTCATCCAAAACTGCTGATTGCAACCCCAGGGCATGATCTGCAGATGTCACACCAGTCATATCCTGTGCTTGGCACCATGTCAGCCTCTCTCCATCAGGAGAGCTGCAGCAGTCACTCCTCAGCATGGCAAACCTCCTAACAGAGATTGCTTTCACACTGTGGGTCACAAGTCTGGCATCTGGGAACTTCTGGCTTAAACTCCCTCTGGCCTGTTGAGTACTCTTGCTGTAATGTGGGTATATGAAAGGCCTGCTGAGGTGGCTAGATTTGTCTAGGATAACAATGAAGACATTGGTCAAGAATATTTAGGTTACTGAACCACTACAGCAAACAGCCAGATCTCACACCTGCCCCTCTGCCTAGTGGGGCAGCGCTGGGGCAGAAGTGTAGGACAATAAGCTTGAAGAGGCACTTAACAGAGCATAGAGGAAAAAAAGGATAACCATCTAACAGCCTAAGGTAAACATCCCAGTCCTCATGTCAGGGCACTAAACCACTCAGCAGGACACCACAAGCAGGTTGCCTTAGCTGACTAAGTCCTGTTGGTGTCAAATGTTCCTGCCAACGCAGCTGATTCAGCAGTCAGGTTGTCATCGAAGTCAGAAGAGTGTTTGTGGAGTGGGGACAGGAGGCAGCTCATCAGCAACTGGACTGGTAAAGCTTCCAGGTGGAGTGCACACCTGAGCTGTCTTCACTGAAACTCGTGCAGCAGTGCTGGAATTAACTTCAGCCATGTTAGCATGGCTGCAGGTAGATACTGCCTCGGATGCAAGCAGTGGAGTTGCAGCATGGAAGAGCTCAGCAGGAGCCAGCTGCACTGGCACCTGCCCAGACTCACTGAGGCCACAGCCATTGCTGCTGGCAGGGCTATGGGGACTGCAAATGGGGACTTTCTGTTCTTGTGGATAAAGCCCAGCAGCTTACTTTTCGTCTTTCTGGGACACATAAATCACTGTATGGAACAGAGACTGAAACTATGGAGGGGATGGACACAGGGAAATGCAATAACTGATGGGAACCTGAAATCCCATTCAGGCAGCCCCAGTGCCCTTAGAATATGACTAATTCGTAATGTGGGCAGGGAGGAAAAACTGTCACTGCTTTGGGGAACACCACGTCCTCACACATGCCAGTGCCCACATGGCTTTCCCACCCGCATCTCTGGGGCCTGGAGGCATTTACAGGCCGGGTGTATCAGTCTCATACACGTGCCCTAGTCTGACTAAAGGGCTTTTTTCATGCATGGCTTTACTCTGCCGAACTTTGTTCTTGTTCAGTTAACCAACTTGGTAGATAACCAGACCCTTTCAGCCTATAAAATAGATCGCTTTCCTAGCAGGTATCTTGGAAATCTTGTTATTGGCATCTTAATACAGCTTCCTGTACACACTGGAGCTTTTCACTGTGGGCCTTGCAGGTGGTGACTTCTCCAGCATAACAATTTCTTTCCTGAGTGTGGGCTCTGGCACTACAGAGTTCACATTGCAGGGTAACCTCCACATTTGTTTGTTGTGGGATCTCATTCTCTGAGGGATCTCATCACCTTTAGACATTTGTGATGCGAATCTGTATCTAAGGCAGTCATATTAAGTTCATTTTATAGTTAATGGAAATAGATACTTTTATAGTCAGATTTATCTACTGTCCTTTCATCAACACTTTGGGCATTAAATTAATCATGACCTAGGCATATCTTTTTTCTCTCTATTAACTATAATGGGCACTTAATAATTATCTTGTTCAGATGTGTCTGCACTGGGTGAATCTCACTTTCCTCTGCCAGGTACCTGTAACATCACATGGTTGTAATTTACCTTTCACTGATATAATCATAACTAAAAATCTCATCATTTGGGTCTAATTTGAGGCTAATGAGGGTTTTTCTTCCCATGAACAACTTGTCTGGGTATTAGAATTGATCTGGCCTACAAATTGATCTGGCCTACAAAGCAGAATGAAAAGGCATGGGTGTGGGCTAATGTTTTTTTAAAAAATTGTCATGATATTTGTCCTTAAAGAAATCTGGATAACATATGTTTGAAAAAACATTGCTGAGTCAGCAATAGTTTAAGACTGGAAGAACTGTCATAGAGACAGGATTTCTGAGTCTTACTCCTATCTGTAACATTGACTTTCCAGCCTTCAGGTCCCTTACAGCTCACCAGGCCTCCAGGAAATAATGTATACTTGCAGCACAGACAATAAAAAATTTAATTAATTCTCAGCATCTTGAAAATTAGTTCAACAAAAGTCTCAGACTACATGTAAATGTAATGAAAAACAATTCAGAGAACTGATCTGAGTCTTTTCACAGCCATGAAGGTCTCTGTGACCTAGAAAAAGACAAGAAATAGGAACCCCAGGTCTAACCTCACTGATATCAAGTTACAACTAACTAACATGATCTGATTTTCTGAACCTGTTTCGAACCATCTCTTTTTCCAAGGACCCACAAAACAAAGGACACCTGATGGACAGTTTGATAGGTATTTTTAGGTAGGTTTCTTTCTTGCAGCTTGCCATGCTCTAAGAATGCACCATTCAGAAGCCAGTTAACTCTGAAGTAAAGGATTTTGGCTGTCCATCCTTTCCTGGAGAAGCAGTCCTTTGGGATGATCTGATTTTTAATGGTGTTGGTAGTACCACATGAACTGTGGCTCAGAGCAAGAAAGAGAGAAGGGCTTATGAGTACACAGGCTAAACAAAAGCTACAACGCCAATTTTCTGCCCAACCACTTGAAAGGAATGAGGAAACACCATTTACTTTCCTTGACCATGCGGTCAGCATTCAGGTTCCCAATTCATACTCCCAAATAAAAGTTAAATTATAATCCAGTGGGCAAATGACTTTAAAAAGGATGATTAATTTACTCTGGTGAATAACAGATGTTTGTTTTATGGATAGAACACATCACTGATCAGATCTGTATCTTGACTTTTCAGGCCCCTATGTAGCAGCATAAGGAAACACTAACATGTGGAGAAATAAGGGTGTTCAGGAGGATCTTCCTATGTCTCACCTCATCAGCAAAAGTGTCATCAACAACCACAGTTTTAGTGCAGGCAAACTGGGTCTTCTCATACACTAGCTTAGAAACTGGAGCAGCAAAAATGTTAGTTTTCAGACAGGAAACACTTGATGTTTGCCTACAATAATTATTGATTATTAACAAAAACTGCCTAGTAATGAGAGCGGTGAATCATACTCTCTTAAAACATTATTAAACTGTTGAGAAATTTATGGAAGAACAACTCATGTACTGCCTTGCCAAGAAAAGAGACTAAAACCAGCACCAGTCATGGAAGTGAAAGACTTAACTTTTGCAACACTCAGTTATCCCACAGTTTGGGAGATAAATGGTCTAAAGTATTTCAAAGTTGAAGTAATTAATATTAGTTAGCAGACACAAGCTAAAAATGAGGAAAAGCGTCACTGTGGGGTGGGTCCCAGTCTGATTGGGAGCATTTTGGAAGGACTCTGCAGGACTCCTGACCTGGGGCAGCACCTCCACCACTTCTGTGAGAGGGCAGGAGAAACGGGGACAGCTCAGAAATTCCTGCAGTCACTCACACCAGGATGCTTCACTTTGCTAGAGGAATGAGGCACACCGGCCCATAACTGCATGACAAAGATTTTACTGCTTGTAGAGAAATGTATCTCACAAATAATGTTGGTGCCTGCTGTGATTACTTGGCTTTTGCTTGGAGGAACCAGCAGCTCCTGTGACCCTGGGCACAGGATGGTGCCTTGGGAGACAAATAATTTTAGCCAACAGTTCTTGTCAAGCCAAGAATACATAACAAAAGGCACTCTCAGGAATTCACTGATTAGCAGCTGGGAATAGCTTGAGCTTTATCACTTAATCCAAGCCACATAAGCAAGATTTTTGTGCAGACATAGTGGTGGGTTTAGGCAAATGCACAGGCAGGAACACAGCTTAAAACTGCAATGCAGATTTATCCTGGTTCCCTTGACTTGAGTACTTCCAACCAGTACAGACTTGAATCTACCATCAATCCGAAGAGACAAGATGAACAAAGAAAGGTCCTGGGGTCAAGCACCAGGTCAAAATGAAAACAGAGAACAGAATCCAGACCTCTAAACTACCAGCCAACCACACAGTTCACTGGTTTGCACTCATCTTTCTACAACACATTGCTGAGATTAACACAAGATAAAGTAAAGCAGGCAAAGTAAAGCAAGTAAAGCAGGCAAAGAGAAAACTGAGATTTAGTGTATGAATACAGCTTTTTTTAGTGTAGATTTACATGTAGGCATGCATCTTTAATGACAGAAAATAGGATCCAAACTGATAACCTGGCTTGCCTGCATGAGTGTGCATGAATGACATGGAATAATAAAGTAATCCATGATAACCCAGCATTCACAAACAACAGTACAATACAAAACACCACACAGGCCAGATCTTGCAGGCAGCACTGTGATAATGCAAGAGCAGGCATAGCCAGCATTCACAAATCACCCTAAGTGGTTCACAACTAGTACATATGACTTCTCTAACAGCAAGGCAGCTTGTGCATCTCTTGACTCTTACAAGCACCCCCTCTTCCCAGAGTATCACAAAATTCCCACCAGAAGCAGGCAAAAGCCTGGCTCAGGTAACCTTTATGCTGCATGGCTACAAAAGATGTATAAAGCGAGGGAAAAACCAGTGATACTGAAAGTAATGGAAAATGTCATCTGAGATGCCTGCCTCAATAAACAAGATGTTTTGTCTTTGTTTCAGAGCTATTGAGACCTGTAACAATAAGCAATGGGATAACAGCAGGCTTGAGTATGGCATCAGTAAATCAAGCAGTGGGGAAAGAGAGACATGTTTGTAGCTGTTTATAGAAACCATTCAAATGAAACCAAAGCATTTTACAGCCTGGATAACCTACATCATTTAAAGCTGGGAAACACTGCCACACATCTTCACTTCATAACACTTGTAAACTCTGCAAGAAAACAGGGTGAGTTAGATTTCATCACAGCCTCACCAACCTCAGTGCACTCTGCCTGCACTGGCATTACTTCACCTCACCCCTGAGTAGCTGCTCTGCAACCTCATTGCCAGGATGTCATTACACAAAACATCCTTGAGCAGCCTTCAGGGCCCAGCTGCTGAGTGGCTCTGTAATGTCTGGGCAGCCCTGAATGAGAGAAAGGCCTTGTCCCCAAGGCAGCACCGTGCCAAGAGAGGGAGCTCACAGCAGCTCCATAGCTGGAACCTTAGCACAAGGACAGGGACATATCTCAGGCCTCAGGGACAGCTCTATCACTTGGTGGGCTGATCAAGAGAAGGGGGAAGGACCTAAACTCACCATTGCCCATAGTGACTTGATTGGCATCCCTGCATCCAGCAGCTCCCTCCATTTGTGCACTCCTGTTTAGGCAACCGTGACTTCTGAGCTATGTTCATGTTTCACCCACTAACCTGCTTATACATCTGTCTGCTTCCCAATCTATCCACCTTAAAAATCACTTGGAAACTGACACAAGAGCATCCACTAAGATACAGATGATAATTTAAATTAATAAATCTAGATAATCCCCTTGGGTCTGACTCATTTATATTTAAAATCACATTTCACAGATCGAGAAAATGGAAAACTAGGTCTTTCCAATTAAATTGGCACTTTCCATGATGCCAGAGGTTCAGTGTGGCATCAGCATCAAACAATCCAAACATATTGATTTCTGCATTCTCCAACACCATGAAGAAAATAATCTTTAAAGAAAAAGATTGAAAACATTTTAGCTGGAAAAAATAGAAGAGACAAAACCATCTAATGTGTCTATTAAAAAAACCCCAAACCCCAAACCAAATTAAAAACAAATAAATACCCATAACCAAACAAAAACCAAAACCAACTCAGTCTATGCAGACAACATTATTTCCTTTTGGTGTTATCTTTGAGCTGATTCCTTCTCACCTGCTTTCTTTGTCTCTGGTAGTGCTAGAATTGCTGTCTTTCTTATCCATTGGGAGTCATCCAGCAGGCCTTATTCTACTCATTCTTTATTATTCTGTGCAGGAGAAGCCTATGCTCAAAAGATACAGAGTAGTAAAGCCTTTCAACAGTCTCTATATGGAACACAAAACTAATAAAGAATTAAAACAAATATACTCCTCTATCTTGTATCTATGCCCTCAGAGAGACTGGAGAAACCAAATAAAAGACAGATTTGTCCAGCTTCTGAACAGGAGAGTATAGAATTTTATGGTCAGATAAATAATTTTAAAACCATTTGATAAAAAAAGAGAAACTGCTTGGGGTACAGATGGACTCCTCAATGAGCTGAAAGCTGCTCTTGGGCTGCCTTACAAGCACCCCTGTTATTGGGTAAACTTGCAGATGAGAATGTGAACATCCCACATGAAACACTCCTTGAACAACAGCACAGACTGACCAAACTATTTCAAACAGGTAAGTGTCTTGTCCAGATTCAGTGGCTGCTTTGCATCACAGCAAATGTCTCTTCCTTCAGTGGATGTAGAAGCTGCTGTTTGTGCAGGAAAGGAAAAGTGGAAGTGGAAATCAAAGGGGTCCCTCCTGCACCAGGAATGTGAAAGACACCACTATGGGACTTGGGGCTTAAGTGAAAAAAGCCCAGAGCTCCTACCTGGCCTCCAGCATGAGAAGGACTGGACAAGCCTGACTGACCTGCTACCTAAATCCCTCCCATTTATTAGTTAACTTTCAATTCCAATTAAAAGTATGACCGTGGGCATACATTCTTGGCTGAGGTAAGTTTGTACAAATTTACATTGTCTGAAGATATGATTCACTTCCTTTAATCATAATATGCTCATTTATCCCATCAAGTATCTGGCATATATTTAGTATTCTTCCATTGTCTTGGAAGTAGATTATCTTGATCTCTAGACTTTCATGAGTGGGAGGAAGCATGAAGACTGGATTGGCAGTTTAATGGAGAACTTCTCAGTGGGAAAACAGCTGAAGTGAGACCTGGCTTTTATAAACAGAGACAGTGCTGGCTTTTAACACTCCCTGTGATTCCTCTCTGGAGGCTCCTCAGAACAGCACTCTCCACTGCATGGCACAAAGCAGGGGTGACAGCAGTGCTGGGTGGTGATGCTGGCACGTCTGCATCACCCAGCAAAGCACGGGCACAGAGATAGCAGCAGCACAAAGTGTGAGGGTGCCAGTGCAGCACAGCTCCTGGAAGGGAGCACCTTTCCCAGGAAATCTGCTGCTTTTACACCAAAGCCAGCTCCTCCAAAGAGCTGCTGTGCATCATTCAGACACAGCAGCTCAGGTAGCAGCAGGTCAGCCTTAGTCCATGTGCCTGAGATGAACAGGGTGGATGTGTCCATGCCTTTTCCAGCTTCTAAAATGTCTAGGCTGCTAAAGAAGAGTTAAATATACTTCTACCTCTATAAAAATCGAGCACGCAATAATCCTGGGTGAAGTGTGGAAAGAGGAGATCTTTAAATATGTGAAGGGTCTAGGAACTGAGCCTGGGCCTTTTTGGGGTAGAAAAACAAAAAAATGTTTTACAAAATGCGAGAGTAAAGAAAAATGTTTGAGTTTTTGTCTCTTTGTAAAGAAAATAATTGGCTTGGATTGAGCCCTTCCCTGGGAGTGTTTGCAAACCAAACATTACACAGCTGCCAAGTGCCTGAATACCAAAATGTGAAACTGACCTAAAATAAAAGCAAAAGTGATTGCTTTATTAGCATCCACAGAGAAGACTACTCAGAGGCCTAGGTGCAGGGTGGGTAAAGACCTCTAGGCTGTGATTCATCTGCCATCTGAATGTGCACAATGCTGGGGTGTCCTGTAAAACCAACTGAATGACATTCACTATTAGAGGAAATTCATCTTATTCTAAAAGTGGATCAGAAAAATCATGAAGTCCTTTGATCAATTTGTATATAGATGTCTAATACTGGCTGACATTAATTCTTTCCCTGATCTTTAACAAATCAGTCTGTTATATTACAGGTGCCCTTTTCAGGCAAACTAAGAATTTTAAAGAACAGTAGAAGCAGAAGGAAGACTGGAACTGTTCTGTGGTATCTGTGCAGTGATGGTGATTCCCTGGGTTTCTTGTACACCAAAAGATTTTACCAAACTGCTTCTGGCATATCACACAGGACCACATGCCTACAGTCACATGCACTATCTCCAGCTTAGCATGAAGAGGCTAATTAAGCTTTAGGTGTGATTAAACATTTTTTCCCTGTAGAAATTCAGTATTTGGGAACTAGATTATCTCTGAGTAACTGGCAGCCAAGCAGACCACACCTAATATTCCTCAACTGCTGCCACCAGCTAGAGACAACAGGCAGTCTGAAGGGTTGTGTGAGTGCTCACAGCATGCTAACAGTACACCACTGCATCAGTAGAGAGCATTAGAGATCTTCTTTTGAAAAGTATTGCACAAAGCTCAAGTAGTGACTTTTCTTGTTATTCCTGGGAACTATAGAATAAGAAACATGAATCCCATTTCATGATTGATGTTGACTTACAGAAAAATGAAAAGATAAAGAGAGGTCTTACTTCTCCTTCCAAGATTGCCAGCCTAAATGTGTTGGGCCAGAATACAACAGTTTTTCCAACAAGATAAGCCTTTATTTCCTTGTGGAAAGTAATACAAGCTTTATACTTGCTAGGAGGGTTTCCTGGTACAGCAATACCAATTGAAGTTACACTGGCAAACACTTCCTTGTGCTGATAAGCTTTGAATTACTCCAGAAACACATGTTCTTACAATATGATCTCATGTTCTCCCATTCTACTTCACTGATCCTCATAGACATATCCTATTGCATTCCAAATCCTGCTCTTACCATATTGTGCACACCTGTGTATGTCTGTGTGCAGACAGGGTTTCATCATCCCTCATTTCTCAGGCTAAAATTACCCTGAGCCACAGCAACTTGCTGAACTGTATGTCAAGTTAACAGACATCTAAACCTAAAATAAACCTAAAATAACTCCTCCATGCCCATCTGAGTGAGGGCATCGAGGGCTGCAAACTTGAAAGTTACAGCCTGTGTTTGTTAGAGTGAATCAACAGGTTGCTCTGCAGGTCTCTGGCTGACCTCAGATACAAGGTCAGTCACACCAGACGCTGCTTAATCAGCTGGCTTTGCTCAGAAATATGATAAGGGAGGGCAAGGCTGGGAGACACAGCTCCCATTGGCAGTCTCTGACAGCTCCCTTTTATTGCAAAGCAAATGGTGAAGAAGATTATAGGTGAGAAACTTGCTCACCCACCCACAGGTTGACTTTATTTCTGCACGTCATTTATTTGACTAATGGCATTGCACAGTTGTTCCAGCTGTATGTACAGCTACATCCTTTAAACCAGATCATTCAGGTCTGATGTAACCTAACTGAGTTTAGCAGAGCTTAACTGTGCTCTGCAGTTCTGTTTTCTAACTGGCATCCTCAGGGCTCTCCAGTGGCAATTGCTTTGTAGGTGCCTCCATGCTCTATTTAAGGGCTAGCAACCTTCTCCAAATTGCTACTAGCTACTCAGCAGGTGATCACTTGGGATTTGGGACCAGGGTTTGAAGGCTCTGCCCCACCTGAACTGGGGTTGCTTATGTACCTTGGGTTAAATATTTTTCAATCTCTGCCAGTACACTTGTCCCACTTGGTGCAACTATTTATTATTCACAGGAGTGGATCCTAAATGTCACCTTTTCATAACCCCCATACTTTCATGAGTGAGCAATAGGTTGAACCACTGGCTCTCTATCCCTGCAACATTTAGCAAAGGAGACTGAGAAAGACCAGCTTCCTTTTAGCCTGGGGCTTTTACAATCAGATAGATTTAAATCCTTTGATTTTAGTCACACAGAAATATGAACATGCATTGCTTTAACCTCAATGACTTCCCTAACCATTTAGCTGCTGCCTGTTTTAAGGTGTCTCCACTGGGTTTCTACAAACAGAAAAGTTGCAGGTAGGTGTTTGCCAAAGAAATTGTGTCTGAATTCTGTGTGGAAATGCCAGTCAGCTACTTCTGTATCTACCCTTTGCTGCTGTCACTTCTTGTTTTGCAGGCTCACATGGACAAGTCCTTGGCAAAGAAATGTCTCTACATATTGCCATACATTATATGGGGAACATGTTTACCATTCTAAGGGCTAAGGACTCCTCTATGGGATAAGTCCACCTAACACCAAGATGTTCTTACAGTGTCTGAGAACCAACAAGCACCTAAATTCACGAAAGCTAACTCGGTGACACCTGTGATGGCAATCCTTCACACCAGTGGCTACTGCTATCCAAACTGGATATTCTTTTGCTTCCTATTGTAGTAATTCCCTAAGGACTAAATCCACATTAAGATTTACACATGCAGTGATTCATGAAGAAAGAGAGAAGATAGCTAATAGTTCTGTACCTCGCAGCCAAGTTAATAATTTATGAGCAGTGAAACAGCTTCAAGAGTGCCTGAGATGGCCTGCCCATGAACCTTAAGTAGGTGGCAATCATGTCATACTGCTGGCCTGCCCTGCCTGTCTCAGACTAAAGACTTAAAAACAGATCCCTTGTTCTCAGATACCAGTCCCAAGCACTGGCATTACACCTAACATTAGGACCTAGTCCAGACAAAGGTACTTCACTATGATGAAAAGTGAGGTCCATGTGTTTAGCTTTTTTTTTTTTTTTTTTTTTTTTTTTTTTTTTTTTTTTTTCCCTGGCTTGGTTAGGTCCTTTAATTATCTTTGGATTCAGTGACGACTTCTGCTAGCTACTACATGCATAGCAGGGAATGTTGTACTGCAGTCCTAAGAATTAGAAGTTATATAGAGATGATGCACATAGAGTGGTAAATGTCCTTATCTGTGAAATCATGAAGAAATTCTGGGACAAGTTCTAAACTTCAAAAGTTTTAGTCCAGAGTCACAACAAGAACATTATGCAGTACACTCTCTTGTGGCTACTAGCTCTCATCATTAGTTTTATGTCACATCAAAAGATATCCTCAGATTCAATTCTTGTGCCTTCAATGCATTGCTCAGCTGAAACATTTTGTTCTGACCCCCAAAGGCAACACTATCATGGAACAAACAGCAATAACATCTAGAGCTGCTGGATCTCAAGAGAATCCATGGAGAGAAATATTTTGGGCTCAGTTCCTGGGGTCATTCATTGCTGCCTGGCACTTCCTGGATAACTACAGCTAGCATTCTCTCAAAAGGAAGACAAAAAAATGCAAAGCCGTGCCAAAATGCAAAGCCATCACCACCTTCCTTCAGGCTTTTCCTGAAGATCTTAAGTGTTGCCATTCCTTCAAATTCTCCGCATTCCAAATGAGCTTGGAGCATGGCACAACCAAAGCTTCAGTTTTCCAGCACATTATAACCAACCTGAAAGGAAGGCAGCCACCTGAGACTGTCTGCACCCCCTTACTTTCCTCATGGTAAAGACCAGCAGACCAGAACTGGTGCAGATATTGGGGAGATCTCAGCCCTCCTCAGGGCTGGCATCCTACAGTTAAGACCATTAAGAGAAGAGAGCAGGAGCAGGAAAAGCAGTTCCTGCAAACTCTCTGCTCTTGCCTCTTCTCTTTGCATCACATACAGTCCTGGCCCCAGCACAGTAGAGAGGACTCTGCCATACACACCTGTTTGAGCACACAGGGGGAGTGCAAGAGGAGCAGAGCTGAGTTTGGCTCAGGAGTTTTGAGAAAACTAATGTAGGATCAGAGCTGATTAGAGCATGGTGCTCATTATGCCAAAGTTGCAGGTCCAATCCCAGTATGAGCTATTTACTTATGAGTTGGACCAGATGAATCTTGTGGGGCCCTTCTAACTCAGAATATTATGTTATTCAAGATGGAAAACACTGATTAGACAGAAGCAAGACCAGAAAAACTATGAGTAAGAAAAGGTGTGTGAAGAAGAAATAATGAAATATTGTTTTAATTGCTAGGAAAGTGGTGGGAGCCATATGGGGAATGTACTGTAGGAATTAACATGGCCATAATATGATTTGCAACACCAGCAGCACATACTCTTTCTCTCTTTCATACAAACACAGACACACAATGTTGTGTACTGCAGTAACAGTTCAAAATTCAAAGGGCAGACTCAGAAAAGTATACCCCAGCATTTTTGGAATCCCTGGACTTCAAAGTCCTGTAAGACTCCAAAAGTCCTCTCATCCAAATGGTGTCAACACTTCAGTCTCCTTACTAAGTAATATCTGAGATGTGGCTTTGTTTTGGGTGCGCCCAAATGGGTTGTGTTCCATTAAAGTATAGTCTTACATTTATTGATTACTAGGGAGCAATTCTCCCTTATTTTAAAGCCCATAACTAATTAAACTCCTCATTGCGCTTTGTTGACAGCAAAACCATATAAAACCAAGAAGCCAGGCACTTTTTATGATACTTTCAGTACAGCATGCAGTCATCCATCCCACTTGTCTTCTAGGAATATATTTTTCTGTACTATACTTCATAAAATTTGCATTTTTTACATTCTAACCAAACCTTAATCAACAGATTGAAACCTGTCTTTGGAAGACACCCTGTTTATCAGTTTGAAGTGCAGAGGATCATTAGTACCACAATAGTGTTCTAACTCAGCAGATCCAAAAGAGTAGCTGGAAAAGCGATTAACAACATTAACCTGGAGAACTGAAATGTTTTAAAAACAGCCTTGCAACTCCAACCTGTAATAGAATTAGGTGTCAAGTAACAGCAGTTGTGGAACAATCATGACTTCTTGATCAGTAGTTACCCAAATAAGGTTACTTCTGATTTTTAATTATATTGGAAATTCCCTCAATGACCCATTTCTCATTTACCACAGTAAGCTGGGCAAATGCTGCCCCACTGGATTTCTCCTTACCTCAATTAATCCTTCTTTTTTGATCCTATTCTTTCTGTGTGCCTTTTTGTTCAATTTCCACACCTGTTTGTTCTTCAGTTTTGCCTCTGGGGCTGTAATACACCCCAAAATTTATGCATTGGGCCTTCCTATTCACTCAGATACACAGATGTCTGAAGCATTTCCACAATCACTAAATAAATACAATTGGATTCATTTATTTAAGGCATAGCTTTTAAAGGCATTACCAAAAAAAGGGAAAAAAAGTATTAACCCAATCAAATTTGATAACCAGGTTCCTCAGGAAGGAGTAATAAACTCCACAGGTTTCTCTCCTCAACGTTTTCTTTCCTGTTATTTTCCTTCCCTTTCTGTTTTATTTTGTTACAGCTCTCTTTGGTAAGCATACTCTTGTTTTAATTTAGGGAGTTTGGAAACTCATACTACCTGAGAACTAAATCCTCTGTTCCAGTGTGTTTACCCCAGTAGCAGCGAAGAAACAGGTTACATATTATCATAAAAATTAAAACATTTTCAAAGCCTTTCTAATTTACACTGCATTGCTTCTGCCTCAAGAGGTAGCTCCAGTACTTAGACTCAAGCAATATAGATCTATCAATTTTCTACTAGGAATATTTTCTTATACAGCTTCCCTTAAAAATAAAGGTACCTTAGCTCAGAATTTGAAAGGAAGTTTTGAAGATCACATCTTCAGTTATATTAACATAAAGAGTTTAAGGGTATAATTTTCCAAGATTTTTCAGGGGATAGATATTGTTCCATTGTAATAATCTTTCTGAGAAACCCCTGAATCTTTGCCCAGGACCATCCAGTGTGACAGCTGCCCAGATGTTCAGACCCAACTCCATTTCATCTGTAAGTTTCCACATACTCACTTGAGATACTAATAAAACAAAACAAAACAAACAACCAAAAATCCCCTAACCATCTAAGACCAAAAAGGTGCTTAGAGGCAATCCCAAAAATTATCTGCCCTGATGTTACCTCACCCAAAGCCAGGACCACTGGAAGGGGAAACACTATCAAGTACACAGTTCCCTAGGCCATGGCAGTAACAGTACTGAAAAAGACCATTTATTTGTGTTTACTGCATTCACCTTTTCCATCAGACAGAATATTTATTTACATGGATGACAAGCTTATAAGACCTTAATACATTAAAATTTTGCCCTAATCAAAACGATAAGTTGCCACCTGTACCAATGTAAGTCGCTACTTTAGAAAGGGTAAACCAAAATGAGGTTTGTCTTACCTGAAGTGTGTCAGAGATGAAGCACCAAATCCATCTTCTAGAACTTGCAGGCAGATCCATAACACTGACAGGAAGCTATACCAACCTGAAAAGCTGAACATCATTGCACATTTTTGGAATAGTACAATGGTATCTAACATATGGACATGACACTCTCCCTACCCCCAAATAATTGTATTTGCTCCCTTCTTACAAAGTGCATTTCTGCCTGTGAGATAAAAAATAATTAGCATTGACAAAATTGCAGGAAGGTCTACCAGGCCTGCTGGCAGTGCAACTTGGCTGTTAATGGAGACAGTCTGGAGAGAGGGGAAGGCTGTGTACAGCGGACTACTAGGAGGAGGATGGTTTGAACTTAAAATGCATAAATGTGAACGGTTGTGGTTGGGAGGGATCTCTGGACATCATCTCGACTCCCCTGCTCAAGCAGGGTCACCAAGAGATGGCTTCTGAAGATCTCTGAGGATGGAGACTCTATCATCTCTCTGGGGAATAGGTGCCAGGTCATCCTCATAGTGAAAAAGTGTTTCCTGGTGTTTCAGTTTGTGCCCATTGCCTCTTTCTCTGTCACAGGGCACCACTGAAAAAGAGCCTGACTCCATCCTCTTCACACCTTCCCTGCAGATATTTAGATACATTGATGACAGCCCCCTGAACCTCCTCTAGGCTATTCAGTTCTAAACTGACCTGGGATATCAGCTGTAAGACAAGATATCATCAGCCATACGCTGCAAGAAAAATAACATCCTGGACTTTTTCTGAAGCCATGGACCATCATGGGAAAAGAGCCTCCTTGTTCTACTCTAGGGACCTCAAAATATTGTAGTCAACTGGACAAAAACTGTGCAGTTCTGAGCAGTCTGTACTACACTGTTGTGACATCCTGTTGTGGACTTCTGGGCACACCCCTCTCCAAGGAATAAACATCTCTTTTGGCCTAACAGAAAGAGCCAGAGTAAGAAACACTGAGGTTGAAGCCAGAACTTGTCCTTGAAGTTGGGGAGATAGCTCCCCCTCTATCTTCTTGCTTCAAGGGATTGATTTCCTGGGAAACTGCATAAAGGTCAGAAGCACATTATTCTCTATGTGATTGTGAAAAAGCCTCTGGAGAGTAATTTTACATAAATATTTACAACTACCAAACCTGTTTCCAACCTCCGCTCTTCCCAAGGAAGAAAACAGGATAATAAGGAAAAATTGACTTGTGGAGAAAAATAGCAGTGAAAGTCAATTTGAAATTGCTAATGAAAAAATTGCATACTTATCTGAACAAAAGAGACAAAAAAAAACCTATCAAGGAGCATCTGTAATTTTCCAATGCGGACTAGGGAAGACTGCAAGTCAGCTGTGACAAGAATGATAACAGGACCATGCTTTTGTTTTCTTTATTTTACCCTTGAGAAGACAACCTTTCATATTTTGGTGTAGTAGACATATTGATGAAGATGTTTTTGTGATGTTGCAAAACTCCACTCTCTTCTCATCCCCTTGGGAACAAATACATTCATATCATTTAACCACAACACATGTTTATAAAGAGCAGAAAGACCAGAGGCACAGCACTTTGCAGGGACTCAGATATACTAATATCTATTGTCTGCATCAAAAGCTAGCTGAGAGGAATTGTCAGAAAAAGGGTATTCATAAGAGGCAACATGCTAATTCAGTGTCAGAAAAAACAGCCAGAGATGGTATTTGACTCATTTATTCCTAAAATTTTTGGTGAGCCAAGATCCAAGCAGGAACTTGTGGCTCTGGAGGTATGCGTGGCTTGCCAGCAGTTCTGACGTGTCTCCCGTAAAATATGGGATATCAGACTGTGGGTGGCAGGACTGTGCTGTTGGTGAGGGGCTGGGCAGCAGGGCTGCAGAAGGACAGGACTCAGAAAGGACAGCTGGGGCAGATAATGAGGCATCTTGGGACCCAGCCACGTGCCTAAGTCTGTGGCTGAACCCTTATATACAGTGGAAGCCCTGAGATCTGCAAAAGGCTTTTAACCTTCTTTTTTTTTCAAGACTATTCCTTGAGTTCCTTTCCCCTTTGCCTCTCAGAAATATACATTAGCTGCCCAAAGACATGTAACTCTGCTCTTCAGCAGGACCAGGATGCCTAAACCTCAAAGGCACTTTTGAAGACTCCATCCACAGCCTAAATAAAGATGAGAACATTAATTAAATGAGATTATTATAATAGACATTCAAATCCAAAAGAAGAAACTCTTCTCAAATCTTCTACAAGCCTTCTCATCAAATAGCAGAGTTGGTAGAAATTCCCAGAGTCTGTGACATTTCAAGTAAAAGCTGAAACAGATTAACACAGTCATTCCTGTGCTTTGACAGCAGAAACTCTACTACCTCCTGGGCATCCCGATTTTACAATACACCTACACTTACTAAGCTTTGCCTGTGAAAAAGGGTGCAAAGGACATGCATTAAAGGGTATCACATTTTGTGAAGTCAATTGTAATTTACTCATGTTTCAAGAAATACACTTTTTTCTTCAGGTAGGCCAATAAAACCTACATTGTGTATCCATCAGTGAAAACAAGAATGATGAAGCATGGAACAGAAAAGTTTATGCTAAAGTCTATTAAAAAAATTACACAATGTTCAAAAATTTGAAATGTATTTATTTTGTATCAGTATGATCCAAGAGGTCCACTGTCTCCCTCTTCCAGATATATGCTGCCCCTTCAAACAGTATTTGAGAGAACATTTAGTACTATGCAATTAGAAAAAGGTCAGCAGACTGAATTTCATTCAGCTGATCCTTTTGCTGCATTTTTTCCTGTAATCAGTTCCGCCAGATATCAATACTCAAGACTGACCTCTTCTGGAAACACTTTTTTCACAAAATATGTTTCAGAACTTTTGTTCCTGAAGACTGCACACTTTTCACTCACTCCATTTCTGTGAATATAGCAATGAATATTTCTAATTCCTCAATCCCGTACTCCAGCAGACTGTTTTCAGTCTTTTCTCTTACAACCCCATGGGACCTTAGTTCATTGCAAAAGCTGAAGGCTCAATCAAATGCTTCATTCTGGTTTGCTGCCATGGTGAAGTTTTCAAAGTTAATGCTTAGGATGCAAATAGCACAACAGGAGTAACAAAATGAGAAGAACAGATAACGGAATACAAACAGCACCAGGAGTTAGACTCTGTTGTGCCCTTATAAATGGCATAATATTTAAAAAGATTTTTGAGAATTTAATGGAACTAAAAAGACGCAACCAAGTTCTGCTTCATGACTGACACAAAAGCCAAACAAGCATGTCATTCCACAGATCAAAGAGTTGTTATTATATATAAGATCTTAGATAGAACAGGTACAGTACACTAATCATTAACGACATGAGAAGTTCATCACAATAGCATCTCTTGATCATAGCTGAAGAAAATTCAGTCTGTTTCTAGACTGAATTTGTTAATATTGGTGATAGGAAAATGTTGGAACCACTGACTTTTAAAATTGCTTCTAGTCCTCCTTTTCTGACTTCCAAGATGTGACAAAATACAAATTTATCTAAATGAACTGTCGCATTAAGCTGATGACATTTGGTCTGCAAAATACTTCCAAGAATGAATCCACATAAGTTCTGAAGTAAGGAATAGCATTCCCAGGCTCTTTCTGTAAGCAGACTTCTGACGTAGAAATTACTTTTTAAAAAATTGAATGATCTGTTTCTATCAGGCACCTCTAATGAGCTCTTCCTCATTGCCATCCCCATTTGAACGATCAGAGAGCAAAACCTTGTTACCTTTCTTAAGCATAAGTACATAGGTGATGGTGCACATCTGCCATGACTGCCAGACAGCTTTAAACAGTGCTTTTCATTTCTTTTGGCAATATGCTGTTTGTTTCCTGCATTAAATGGCACTTGCTTTTATATAGGTATAACTAGAGACTGCAAGAATCATGCAAAGAAATGCACAACAGCTAGTGTTGCTCTGGGATGTCAAAGATTACCTCATAGACTGAGGTGGGAGGGCAGGTAATATTTCCATAAATCTACTTTTGGCTAAGAGTCCTGTTGGTAGTACTTGGTGGTGCTGGAACTAAAATATTCTGTCATTGCTCAATTCAAAATAAAAGCATTTCCAGCTCAATAAGCAAACCTTCACCCCATTCCAAGGTCAGAGCAGCTCCACATACACATTTCTAAATGGCTCATCTTGGGTGCACTAAAACCTGCAGAACACAGAGAACATTTTTCTTCCCTACAGGGCTTCTGTAGGAGCTGTGTAAGAGTGAGACTCAACTGGTGGTTTCATTTTTGTGTCTTTGTCATAGCAGATCTCCACATTCTGAAGTCCAGTCATGCTATTTTTGTTACCATCCGTTAAATCTTCAGCCATCTCCGTGTTCTTCTTGTTGCACTGACAGAAGTAACTGGAGCTCTCTAGAATGTTGATGCAAAATTTGATAACCAGTGCTAGCCAGGCCATCCCAAAGAGGATCCATAGAGAGATTACATTCTTGTACCAGCTGGGATAGGTGCGATCTGGGTTCATCCCTACAACAGAACCACCCAAAACATTTCTACATTGGATCAAGAGTGCCTCAAAGGAGACATTACATGTAAAGCAAAGACAGTTGAAATATCATTGGATATTAGTGATTTCTACACAAAACAAAAGTATGCCATCCACTTAGCATGTGAACTGATGCTGTAAGTATGTTTCATCATGTGTCAGCAACAGCCTAAGTACTCCTTAGGAATTCAAATAACACTCTCGAGAAAAAAAACCAAATCCCAAATTACATCCATGTCAAAGCGAAATTATTTGCATTCAAGCATAGTTTAGTTTCTCTGCTTATCACTCAGCACCAAAATACTCTACTAGCATGTAACAGAGGTCCCTGCAGGCAGAGAGGTAAGCAGGTGTTATGCACCACTATATGTATCTTGTTAAACCAGATATAAGCAAGAGTCTCTGAGAGCAGGAGAAAAGAGGCCTGAGAAGTCCCAAAGCCTCTAAGAACAACCAAACCTTAGAAGACAATTTGAAATTATCACCAGTCTTCATGGCCACAGAGGCACTCTCTGCAGGATCATGGACAGCTTGGTGCCCATCAAGACTGCCAGATCCTTTTCTGCAGAGACGCTTCCCCACAGGTCATTTATTCCTCCCAGCTCTGTATCACACTAGTGAGGAAACAGTGTGAAGGTCACTTGAACCTCATTTTTGAGGCATAAACCACTCATACAGAATTGTAAGGCAGAATTGTTTAGCCTCTCTACACCACAACTGACATTCAATTATTCTCATACAAACCTAGTGCCTCTATGGCAGTATTCCAGTTACAAAGGTACTACACAGGTGAAGGCACACCTGGAAGAGGAAGGAATACCAAATGTATTACCAGAAACTGAGAGAAGTAAAGCTATTGTAGCAGAGTTCAGCATGTAAAATCAGTATAGGAAAATGCTGAGCTGACCCAGCTTTTGTCAAGCTCCATCTGGCTACCCTTACCCAAGCTAACTTTATTCCTAACTTATTTACATGTGCCTAGACAAGCTCTAATCATAACTTTGATGCATTACAGACAAGTCCTAAGGTAATGCCACTAAATTGTCTAAGCATCAAGGGAGTGCTATGAAGAAAAGAAAATAGCAAATCTGTAATAGGAATAGCAAATCTGTCTCTCAGGAATTCAAGAGTGCATGTGTTTCTATAATCAATTTGTTTTTAATGAGAAAGTCTTTATCAAAGAGGCGTGTCCTGTGTTTCAGCAAATGCAGTGGGTGTGGATCCAATCCCATTTCCTCTGGCAAAGGGTTTTGGCATCCAAAGCTAAGTAGTGCCTAGTGCCTGACAGCCTATACCTAAGTGATTTAAGTTGCCTTTTAGAAAGTAATCACCTAGGGTTTTGACAGAAGAAACAGTCCCTGTCTGTTAATGAAGAGGCAGAGTGGCACTGGAGTGTGATAAGTGTGCCCTCAGCAACCACTGTGATTGAACCATGGCACTCCTGCCTGGTGGTGCAGACATTCAAGGGACAGGCCACTTCAGTGCCACTTACTGACTGGGAAACAATGCCTTTGTTCTTCCTCAGGTGGCATTGCTATGGCAGAAATTATGTCTTTTCCCACCTGCCAAATGCACACCACAACATACTGATCATCAGGTCTGGGGATTGCTACAGGTGCCAAACTGCCATGTGGGGAACTTTGTGTGCCATGGATTTGCTGCTCAGTAGGTGACAGCAATGAAATGTGAACAACTCACCAATCACATAGTCTCCAAACCCTATAGTGCTGAGGGTAATGAAGGAATAGTAGAAGCCTTCTTCATAAGACCAGCCTTCTTTGTCAGAGAATAACAAGGGAGGTAGCAGGAGGAACAATAACAAGCCAGTTACCAGTGCACAGGTCTTCATCAGGAAGGAAGCTTTATTCTGGTAAAAGAGGAAGGAAAAAAAAAAAAAAAGATTGTCACAAGAAGGGAAGCAAGGAAAGTCCAACTTGTTTTCCAGTTAGAGATGATGATGATATGATGATGGACTCCACAAAAACATCCAAACATTCATTGAATTCCACTATAACAAATGGTGTGTCTGTCCTGCATGTGTGCTGGCTTCAGCTGGGATGGTTATTTTCTTCAGAGCAGTTAGTAGGAGGTTGTGCTTTAGCTTTTTGTTGAAAACACTGTTGGTAATACAGAATGTTCTTATTGTTGCTGAGTAGTGCCCTGCACAGTGTGAAGGCTTTCTCTGCTTCTCATCCCTCCCCTCCACTGAGTGGGCTGGGGGTACACGGGAATTTGGGAGGGGACACAGCAGGACAGCTGAGCCCAAGTGACCAAAGGGATATTCCACACCATACAGCACCATGTTCAGCATATAGAGCTGGGGGAAGGAGGAAGCAGGGACTGTTCAGAGTGATGGAGTTTGTCTTCCCAAGTAAGTGTTATGCACGATGGAGTCCTGCTTTCCTGGGAATGGCTGAACACCTGCCTGCTGATGGAAAGTGGTGAACAAATTCCTTTTTTTGGTTTTGCTTGTGTGCACAACTTTTGCTTTACTTATTAAACTGTCTTTACCTCAACCCATGAATTTTTTACTCTTCTGGATTCTCTTCACCAGACCCCTGGGAAGGGGTGAGTAACTGCATGGTGCTTAGATGTCAGCTGAGGTTAAACATTGACACTGAGCCAACACAAATTTGGCATTACCTTCATAAGTCCTAAATTCCTGCCAGTTTAAAGCCTGTTCCACAAATGCTCCCATATAACTTATGCAATTCTAACTAAAACTGATGACAAACAGACTAGATAGTCTAGGACTGTGCATTGCTCACATGCTTTATCACTTCTGTTGCTGTAGGGGAAGTCATTCATCACAGAATTTCCCTCAATTAATAAACAACCTTATCTGACACCTCATAGGGCTGTCATAGACTAAATTTATTTGCTTCCAGTTATTCCTGAGTATTATTGCCTTTTTAGTCAAATAGTCAGCCAGGCTCTCCTTGTTAGTCATAGGATCTCAAATACCAGACAATGTCTTTTTTTAGTTTGAGGTATGCTGGCCCATACTGCTTACCTGCCAGTGAAACACCTCCTCTAGGCGAGAGGCACAATGCTGAACCCCAAGCAGCATCAGGTGCCCAATTTCATTCAGGAGTACAAGGTTCAAGGGGATCCCAAAAAGTGCAAACACGATGCTGAAGATTCGACCAACTGCAGTGCTGGGGCTCAGGTTCCCATAGCCTAGACAAGGGATTTGATGAAATGCTTTAATGAAGCCTTAAATCTAAAATAGTCTCTGCTTACACCCCTTCCCCCTGGAGGGGTGAACCTCCATCACCCACAGAAGTTAGGTGAGAAGGTCACTGCTCCAAAAGGACCTTTTTTATAAATAACTGTAAGTTACATCCATTGTTTGTCATATCCTCTCGTGGGCTAGAAAATAACATTTCTTTTGCTGCCAATTTTGCTTAGTTCCTTTTCCATTTACCAGTCAATTTCCTCTCCCCTGCCCACTGCCCTGGCTGGGATCTGACGTAAATGCAAACCTTCCGTTTAGTTCAATTTCTGTAAGCATTGTTGGCATGGGCTTTACTGGTACATGATCCTGCATTGCTGTCAGATGGTCTCTGAATCACAACAATAGTGTTTTAATTATAACAACCACCCTTTTCTACCTTTGTCCCACAGGACTAGTGAACTTAACAGTGCCTCTTGGCGTGTATTCTTTTGCACCACAAGTACCAAATACATCTTAAATTGTCAAAATTATTGTCTAGAGTCAATATATCCAGAGAAACTACATTTAACCTATGTAAAATACTTCAATTTTTGACCTACAGAAAAAGGAGTTTTAAATTTTTCCTCTTTCTTCTAATCATAGGAAGTGATCGAATAAAAGGTCCTGCCTTGCAATCACAGCCTTGCTTGTATCCCCAGATTGTTCTGGCTTCAAAATCACTTGTTTTCATTCCACGTATGTTCTTTTTAAAATGCCCCATGAATTTGCAGACTTACACTTGTAATTTCCAGTGTCTTCTGCCACAAGAAAGATTTAACTAGGGCATACTTCACAGGATGCTTTCAAAGACAGAGAACTAGCACACCACAAGCATTTCAACACTGCGTTAGCCAGTCAGAGACCTATGGCCTTGACTACATTCCAAAATCACCTCTGCTCATTAGAGATTGTTGTATGTCCACAGAGGATATTATCTTTTCACCACAAATAACGCTACCCCCTCCCAGCACCGCCCAGCCAGGGGCACAGCAAGCACAGAGGTGCTCCCTGCACTGCTGCCTTGCTACCCTGCCTCTGGGTGCTGTAGCCTCAGGGCAAGTGAGCAGTGCCCAGCAGGGAGAGGCCCCAGGGCTGGGCTCTGTATCCCAGATAAGTGAGAGTGCAAACATCTGTGGTTAACTCCAGAGTCCCATTTCTTCACTAACCTCTGTCACATGCCAGATGCAATAAGCCACTGACCAACAATGTAGAAATGTGTGCTGCTATGAGCTGGGGACATCTACACAGGCCAAGGTTTTGCTGACAAAAATCTCTCACCATGGCCAACTCTGCAGTTAGTTGTGCATGACTGTCAGCAAACTACACCCAGAAAATGGTCTGGGGGCAAACTATTCCTAAGAATGCACCCCCACAAATCCCAAATTTGATTACACAGAGGACAGCCCCTTCAATAATTTTAGGCACACAATCCACCTCCAATGGAGCCCCAGGAGCCTGTCTCTGGGAAGGGGGAGAGCATCCCCCAGAAAGAAAGGGTGCTCTTATGTAACTAGATGTTTTGAAGTACAGTCCAAAAAAAGTGGCTAAATTAAGACTTCATGCCAGTGCTACTCCTTCTTAGCAATGCTAATGCACTTTTCCTCAATGATTGCTAATTTCTGCCATCTTTCACCATTTCTAGACTAACAAGTGTGGTAAATGAGACATGTAGGCAAGAACATCTGGTAGATGACCCCTTCTAAGTGAATTACAGAAATATGTGTCTGGTGTGATGCATTTCATACTGGCTGTGACATTTCTGTGGATTAGTTCCAATTTTTCTCTTATGGGATTAGGGTGTTTTGTGGCCTGACCTGGCCCTGGAGAAAGTGCTGGGGGGCATTTACTGTGGGGCTGGAGGCTGAAGATGAGTCACAATCATTTATGGTCAGTTATTCCCAAGGTGGTTTCCCCCAGCCCTTCCCCTTTCTTTTCCTTCTATATCAAGTTTTGAAAGACTCTGGAATGTCTTGGGCAGTTCTTTTAACCACAGATTTCTAAGTTTCTCTGCAGAAAAACGTAAAAGAAGAAAGGCCCATGTTCTCTGGCCACTGTGCGAAGCACAGCAGCATTCAGAATTGTGGGGATGCCACATAGTGCTGGATGGCACCTAAACTTAACTTGTATGTTACAATTAATTTAGAATGGCAAATTGAATGATGTAGGAAGGTCTAATGTGCACAGTAAACTCAGCCCTCCAAACACCAGACATGCTTTGCATTTGATTTCTCTGGTCCCTCCTCCCTTGGATTCAGCAACTTGAGACAATTTTCTGAAGACTTGGTACACAGTTGCTGTACACATGCCAAAAAAACCATGTCCCACCAGCTTTTATATAGAATATGAAGTATAATCAAATAGCACAGGAAACTTTAGATCATGCAAAATGGCCAGAAATTTACTCCTGTCTGGTTACATCCACTTGTTCTTGCACTAGACAAAGAAATGCCAACCTAATTGTATATAAACCTTAACTGTTATAAAACTTAAGCAGGAATGGGAAAATGGGACTTCCTCTCTTCAGTATTAGCTGGTGTCTTAAATCATTGTGAGCCAGATATTAGAAGATCTGAACGAGATTCAGAAATTAAGACTGCACTGCCAGTTGTCACATCCCTCATGAGCCTGCTGCTGGGATGTCACAGGTGCATGTCTGAGCAAAGAGACACTGAGAAATGATCACTAAAATCTGCAAAGACAAAAATGAGACAAAAATGTGTGTTTCCACTGAAGCAGCTGGATTAAGTGCATGTATAGCTCCTCTTGTTTTAAAATAAGGTGTAATGTAAGTTAAGCTTCTTTGGAGGAAACAAGAATGGTTTTATTTCTAAATGCTCATAGTCATGTGCTTTAACTCATGTGCTTTTGTTACATGTATTAAGTAATTCAGGATTTTTCCCCTACTTTCCCATTACATTCCTGCCCATGAGGGATTCAGAATCTCTGTAGACTTCTTAAGAAGATAAGACTTATTAGTGAAAGATCTTTTCATTCACAAGACAGTACTTGCAGTGCCCTCAGTTAACTGAGGCAGCTGCAACTTCCTGCTACCCACAATGAAAGATTTGTTCTCACTATCCAGATATAAGAGCATTTTCATCAAAAAGTGCTTAGAACAATATGTGTCTATCATAGGCTGAAAAACATCTGAAAAAAAATTTCATCTGCAGAAAAATCCAGGGTTAGCATTAAACCAAATCTCCCCAAAAAAATGTGTTTGAGTGCTAAAACCACTGATAAAGCTATGGTTAGAGAAGCAATACTTCTTGTTTTATTACATCTTTTCTCCTACTTGAAAGTATACAAGCCATCATTTCCTACAGACATGGGTCTAATCCAAAATTTACATATTGCTCTTATTGACAATATTTTGCTTTGAATAATCAGGAATTCATCTAAGATGGGGGCCAGGTATCCACTGTGCAGTTGGCACTGAGGGGTGCCAATGCCAGAATTATTTTATTTTTCACTACACATTTAAATACTCAGTAAAACTTCTTGCTTGGCAGTTGGGATGATACTCAGTGAGCCATATTCCTATTTTCTCAGGCACTGAAGGAAATGAAATCCTTAAACCATCCAGCTCCTCCCACCACTAGCTCCTCCTCTAACACTTTTCAGGAAATCTAAAATTTCTTTCCCTTGTGGTCTTTACAAGTAATCTGGATGTTTTAATCCAGCAGAAATGAAAGGTTTTTTCCATGAAAAATTCAAATGTTTCATTGAAGGAAAAAAAAAAAAGAAAATTCACTTTAGATGGAAAAGACATCTTTGGGTACTTCAAAGTGGAACAACCACAAACACACCTTCTGATCACTCACACAGCCTTATGGTAATGTTCGTCTGGTTCCTTAAAATGTGAGCATGGCCCCAGCTTAGCTGGAAGGTGACCCTGACAAAGCACTCACTAGCCTGCTCTGACCTCATAGCTGGCTGCTTTAACAGACAGTTGCACTGGAGATCTCCTCAGGTACCAGGAAGCCTGAATTATCTTATGATCTTACAGGCATTAGGATTTTCAGAGCTCATTTGGTACCACCTACATTCACCTGAAGATCAGCAGGTCAGGGGTTCCTATCCTGCCTCCTGCCTTGAATGTCTCCATAACTATATAAAACATATTAACATGCTGGCTTCTCAACCTTCTTGTGAGATTTTACATTGTATCCACCAAGTCTGCACTAAGTTCAAGAACACTTATCAGCTGCACACAGCTGAGGACAGCTGGCATGGGAAGTCAGGTATTCCCAATTCATCCATCCAGGGAGGATGCTACAGGCATGGAGCCTGTACATGTGGGACAGAAACAGGACACAATCCCCAAGCAGCCACACTGCTGGCATTGGCTTCTCAGTTTTATGGTTAGAACAAACAAAAAATGTTAAGAATTTGATTTTAAAGCTAATGGTGGCAGAATCTCAGGAACTGTGTCTCATATGGGGAAGCTCGTTGGGACCCTGGCAGGTTGAACGAGGGAAGTTATTAAGAGTTTTAGCCCTATGAAGTTCCAGATGAGAACAAAATTTGGTTGCACACTCCTCCAATGAGTGAAAAAATGCTTCAGATGAGTACTGCAGTCTTTGACTCATGCTGTGCCTACACTGAAAGCTGTACAGTGGGCTTAGGCTCAGCTGGGTGAGATAGCATGCAGTCAGGAAAGCAGATCCCATTTCCAATGCTCAAGAGATAGCTCAGAGGATGCTGCTGTGAGTGGCTGTCCCCAGACCCACAGTGACCTCCCATGGACCACTGTGCCACATCCTGAGTGGCCAAGCCTATAGAGAAACTCTGCCAGCTGCCACAGGGCAGGGAAAAGATCAACACATCAACAGTGGCAGATTTTCAGCTGAGAACTCCCCTATGCAAGAGGATCCTGAGGTTCACAGAGGATTCAAATATGAAAGTCGTCCCAAGTAACCACTTTGAGACATGAAGTTAGTTTAACTGAATTCCCCAACAGACTGTCAGCCAGCAATGGGAGGAACCTGACCATTTTTCAGGAACTCCACCAGACACTGGGCAGCACTGCAGAAGGCCAGAGTTTTCACAAAACTCTTGCAGCCCAAATCTTTACCCTACCAGAATTTCACAGCCCTGAACTTGCTATTATTTTATTCCCTGCACTGGAATCCTCTGGGGCAACTACTAAATGTCTGTAACAGGGTGGTTAATACCATCACTCACTGAATAGCCTGATCAGTGTCTCTGTTGTTATCTCCCAGTCCTTTGGCATACTGCTTTTAGGAGCTATGTGCTGTGCTAACTAGAGAAGGAAAGAACAGGAACTTCCCTTCTTCATGGTGAGACGGTTTACTTGTCCCATTTTATATCTAAAAAAGGGCCCTTGAAATTCACACAACTGAATTCTGGTGGTTGTGCTATCAGAAAACGGCAATACAGCACTAGGCAATGGCATCCATCCACTCTATATTAGGTGGGACATTCAGGCTAGAGAGGACAATACTCCTTCTACTCTTAGGCTCAGCCTCATCACTGACTACAGAAAGAGCCTTTCCCTAGCACCTTCTCTGAAATTACACCACCCTGTGGTCGTTTGACTTCAGGAACTTTGATCTTGTGCCCCACTCTGAACTTGCTTTGACCTCTGTCCTGTTAGTCCAAACTAAGTAGGAGGAGAGTAAACATAGAAAGGAGAGACTTTGTGTCGGCAAGGGATAAAGAAGTCCGAGAGATAAACCCAGCAGCAAGTCAGCTTTTCTTTCTTTAATCATGTTTACTACTACAGCTCTACAGGAACTCTGAGGATGACCCCTCAAGGCATTGGAGAAAGGGTTCCTATGGAAAAATCTGAAGAAAATGAGATAACATAAAATCTGGCATGATATGATATGTCAAGGACAGCAACGAGGAAAGTAGAGAAGGGGGGGGTGAAAGAATCAGCAGGTGGCCAGGGCTGCCCATCCCAAAGTTATAAATGCAGTTCCATTCAAATAATGAGATTGGCCATGAGGCAATCTCATGATTTGGGGGACTTCTTTAAACAAGAGATCTTAGTTCATCCATATCTGTTCTTTAAACATGTGCAATTGAGGCACCAACTATGTCCAGCCTGCAGGTCAGAACGTGCTTTGTTTTTAAGCGAAGTTCACATGCTGCTTCTAATCACTAGTAGTGAAAATAGATGAGGCTCTCATTTAACTGCAAGAAGGATACAGTGCAGAAGATGCTGCAACAGGAGACACGGGGATTTAAACCTTGTAAATGGGGAAAGAAGCTAATACCCCTCAGCTGGTGTTAATGGGGAAAGAAGTTAACATCCCCTCCTGTATCCCAGTGAGAAAGTGCTCTGGGGTAAGGACTTGAGAAATGGACCTAGCCTTCTGAGGGGGGGTTAAAGCACCTAAAGTAGAACACAGAAGCTGGCAGAACAGAAAGAGCATCTCAAAGGAAAGCGATTAAGGTAAAAGGGATAGTGGTTTTGGCAGTGCTGCTTGAGAACAGGACAAGAGTCACAAAGTTGTTATTTTGCATAAGAAGCCACCAAGGCATAGATAGCATTAATTACAAAGAAAAAATGTGGAAGAGACAAACAGGCCAAAGGACTTGCAGCAGCTAGAACACATGGAAGAGAGGTCATCCATATTCTTCAAATCTTTATATAGTACTCCTAAATTCCCGAGACTCTTTCTTCTGCATTATCATCTTAACTCTACCCTTCCGGAACTCATTTGCCAGAATGCCTTGGGTTTTAAGTCCTATAGGCTAATCTTGTGCAGATGGACCTGCTTTCATTGGCTCCATAATCACAGCCTGAGATAAACCCTTCCTTGCCATGTAAGAACACTAAAACCTCTACAAAATCTCCAGAAGCCTTCTCAATTGTCATTTATCTCATTGCCACATCTTACACATGAAGTTTCCTATTGTGACTCACCCCTTTGAACTTCATTGAGTTCTTTGGAAAGAAGTTTGTCTCTTTTCTTGACATAATCAATTATCCTTCCCAGTCACACTGTGGTATCCTCATCGAGGCTGAACCCCTCAACTACCTCAAGAATTTGCATAAAGAGAGATTATGATAACAGACTCAAGATAGAGCTCTGTGAAACCATTTGTAGTTTTCTCTTCTACAACATATCAACAGAGTGTTATGACACTAATCTGCATGCAACTAACAATTTCACTTGAAAAAGCAGAGCGAAGGGTCCAGTCCTCTGAAGTTTTCTGCATAGAAGCGGCTCGTATGTCATTCTCATATCTGCAATTGAAAATCATTAACAAGTCTCTAGAGTCATAGCACCAGCTTTAAAATCATGAGATAAAGAGCTGCAAGATTTGGTTCTTTTCAATTTCCAATTGCCTCTGTTACCAACTCAGTTGTGTCATGCCCTGTCCTGTCCTCCTCCCCTACAGCCATCGGGGCCAGGAATTACAAAAAGAGGGGAGTGGGGGCAGGGGGTTGGGGTAGTTTAGCAGCTACTCTTAGTATAGAAGAACAGAAATGCTTAGTCTAGGTCTCTGCCAACATCCCCTTATATTTTAACATGATAAATTTGATTATTCCTGAATATCATTAACTTAAATTGGCCATGGTGAAACAGTCACTCTGATGGCTTAGGAACTCGTCAGGATTCACTGCTGAGGCACGCAAAGCAGCTCTGAGCAGATGCTGCTTTGTACCAAAGGCGGGAAGGAACTGACCAGGCTCTGCTGGAAACCCAGAGCCTGAGCAATCCGGTCTGATGAGCCTCCACTGCCATCATCTGGTGCTTCCCTTGCCTGGCAGTGCAGCACACTGAAAGTGTGTTCCCAACCAGAGCAACGTGCAAAGGAGCAGGGCAGAAAGATGTACTGAGTCACAGCAAGATGACACACCACCACCCACTCGCCTCCACCCCCACAGAAAACCCACAAACCCTCTCTTTGAGCTCATGCCTGAGGGCTCAGTGTTCTGGAGCCAATGCATCTTCAAAAACAATCAGAAATCAAAAGAAGGTTCCATTTGGGTACAAAAAGAAAAATCTTGATTTAAAAATGTTCTTAAAATCCAAGACAGCTGACAAATCAAGAAACCCATGAGGGATTTTTGATACTCAATAACCATCTCTCCACATGCTCTCCCCTCCATGTTTTTTTTAATACTGGGTCACACCATAAGAAAAAGACATCAGGGCAAGTTATTAATGGTTTTGGGGACAGGGGACACAAACTGACAATAATTAACAGCATCTGCCTTAACTAGTTCTGTACCCAGTACATTTTATTTTTTCCCCTTTTCCTCCCCCTACTGATTTCCATCATTTCTTCGTGGCTTTGCATTATCCATTTGCTGAAACCTGAGTCAACTGAATTGTGATGTTTACCCAGTTATTTAACTTCCACTTGAAGAAGCAGGTCCTCATCTAATACAGGCAGCAATAAGGAGGAATAATTCATAAATACAGTCTCTGGAGATGCAATAGCCAGCATAAAAAGTTTTCCAAAATCATTCCTGTCCTTGTGATAGTAAAAGCCCTTTCAATGCACAACTCACTTCAGACCTCTCAGAGTGGGACAAGACTTGGGAAAGTCCAGGCAGTGCAGTACCATGACGTTCAGGCCCCAGAAGCCATGTAACTTAGCAGGAATATGTCCTGAGCTAATTATGCCTGTGTCTGATCAGTTAGAGATCACTGACAAGGCACTGACAAAGCACTCCTAGGGCTGGGGTCATGGGTGCTTCCCTACTGCAAGCTCCAGGGGCCCACACAGTGCTGGAGCAGCAGCTGAGTACAGGCCCTCATTCCCACTCTTTTCCCACCTATGAGGCAGCCCTGTAAGCAGGGAACTCTTACCTATGGTTGTTATTGCAGATATGGAGAAGAAGAAAGACCCACTGTAGTCCCACCTGCCCAGGCTAGTGGTGTTTCCCTGGAGGGTTATGCCACTCTTGTAGGCTTGGATGATACCCTGCAAAGAGACAATAGCATAAGATCCCACAAACCCCTTTAAGGCAAGTTCATGTGACTGGCATTTCCACATCTGGCTCGTAAAATCCCAAACTACAACCACTTCTGATTCTGTTGTTTCCCTTTTAGTAGAGGATCTCTGGTGCCTTAGAGACCAAAGGGCTGCAAGGTCAGAAAAGCCAAAGCCAGCATATTGCTTCTAAGAAAAGGGCACCTACAGCAATACAATAAAGTTGCACATGCACATGGTAGATTATATAGATAAATGTGGAAGAGATTGGAGGGTAAGATCTAACTAGAGAAGGCCTAGACAGACAATAATTAAGACTGCCTTATGACATATTCATTAGGAAAATGAAATGCTTCCAGATGGGATATTCCAATGGCAGAAGTCCCAGAGGAACAAATATACCTGCATGTGTAAATGACACAGATCCCTTGCAGGGAAGCCCCCTGGACTGGAGAGGAATGCATCTGGTGTGTTATAGGAGACTGAGACTACTCAGGTTGGCCAATATGTCCCCACATTGGGACTACAAATGGGAATGAACACATCAGATTAGCATTATGCCCAATTCTGTTCAATCCTCCTGGGAAAGACTTAGAAGTCACTAGCTGAAGTGCGCAGAGTTATGACAAAATAAGATATGAGATGTCTTAACAGTGCCCACATCTGACTATACCTTCCCATGCCAACAAAATCAATGATAGTTGTGTCCAAAACAACATCACTCACGGCATGAACACTAAACATTTCACACTTCACAGTAAATTATCTTTGAATGCAAAGTATAACCAAGAACACATAAAATTCATCACCTCTGAAAAAGACATGCAGATACTAAATAGTACTGTCCCCATCCTAACAAAAAAGACTGCTGATAAAACTTTCACCACTGATAATAAAAGGAATCACACTCAGATTTTGATCAGGTTTTGGTTTTGCAAAGGAATTGTAGTTTATACATCCACCAAACAAACTGGCACATCAAACCTGCAAAGTGAGGAAGCTTTGCCCCATTTTACTGATGTAACGTGCTCTACATAATTTACATTATTTATATATTATACAAGGCTGTGAATTAAAAAGTGTTTCCAGGGTCCCAAGCAGCAGCTTAACTAAAAGGATCATCCTCTCTTTTCTCTGTAGCTACTAATTCTCACACTAAGATGAAGGAGCAGCTCAGAAATCAACACATTTTTCTAAGCAATAAACACTGTTTGATAATGCATTCTCAGCAATATCTTGATTTACTCATAACTGAAGGCAACCTAAACCCCTCAGAGTCATACTATAATCTATTAAATTCTAAATTATGAGACAGAGCAGAGAGCCTGTGCTCTGAGAATGGCTAAGGACCACACATGTTTTATTGCATTTTGCTTCCTTCTGTGATTTGTTGCTGTAATGTTGAGTGGGGCAACTCAAAAAAAAAGCTTTTGTATATAGCATTAGTGACATAAAAGAACGAAGCCCTGCTTCCCTTTTCCATGCAACTACCCCTGGAAAAAAAAACCAAAATAAAAAAACCAAAAGAGAGAGAAAAGGTTGCCTCAAAAGCCTTCAGAAGGATTTGTTTTGAACAATTGTGTGTAATTCCCCCACTCATTGTTCTTCTTCCAGGTCTGGTGTCTGCATTGAAGTTTGTCAGGTTACATGGGGTGTAGGCTGACAATATTTGACCTTTGGTTTAAGAAGTGTAAGAAACTCTGCAGACAATAGCCTAGACAGGAATCAGTGTGCATGAACATAAAATAACTCCCAAAGTAAGTTAAATGGCAAGAGAGACGCTAGAAAATTATACAGATGACCTACTTTTCCCCCCTCCAGAAACCAGTAGTTAAATTTGAAATAAAAAGCTTGATATTTTATTCCAAATTTCCTTCTGTAAACTGTGATCTCTGCAGTTGTTAGTCTTGAACACATATATACCTGCTGGAACAGCAACAGTCCAGTTCTTGTATAACTTATTATCAGCTGGATCAGGGATACTTGAAAAACTCAAACATGCACCATGTTCGTTCTCCATTCTCCTGCCTGATGTCTTGCTGATACAAGCTCAGCATTAGATAATACTACACTCAACATTAAGTTTTTAAAGCCAAAAACACTTAAGAACCAGAGAGGATTGCAAGGACCTGCAGCACAACTGGCCCATAGAAATGGAAAAACCTTCATGCAGAAAAGAGAAACAAAGAGCCTGCAAAAGACATCATGTGAGATGCAAGCAGCAGTAACCAAGTCATTAAATGTCTAATTTCACATTTTTGCAGCACTTCTGTTTTGCTTGGATTAGAAGCAAGAGGCTGAGCAGTTGTGAGCCAGCTTTGCAGTGACTCGTAACAACTCAGAATCCCAGGGTCACTGTAGACCTTCCCCAGGCAGTGATGATACTGCCAGGAAGCGCAGGATGTGTCTTGAGGCTCTGAAGACAGGGCACAGCACCTGCCCTAAATGCACAGTGACCTGCACTGCTGTCAGTGGGAAGGAAGTACCACGGAACCGTGACTCACTGGCAAAGAGCGGGCCCTGAGCTTGCAGCATGCCAGCTGTTTTCTGTTCCTGGTACTTTGTGAGGCACTTGGTGTGCTTGCTGAGGTCTCCAAGCCCTTTCAGCAAGAAGTCTCTAAGCATTTATTTGTTACATCTTGTTATCAAATAACCAGAGAACATCATTAACCACTAGGCCCACCCACCTGTTGAAGCCAGCCCAATGGGGAGCACTGAATATTCATGCCAATCAAAGCCACTTAAATAAAACAACACTCCCAGAAAAAATGTCAAGCTCATTACTGTTAGGAAGAAAGAGCTACCTATTACCACCCTTAAAAGGGAAGATTCACAGTGGTTGGAGATAAGGATACAGTCTTTGTTTTCCTAAAGTAAAAAATGTTTTATTATACTGTCTAGAATCAACCTTTGACATAGCAACAACGATGACAGAAAACTAAAGATTGACTCTTCTGAGAATTGTAGAACTAATGGAGCTTGCCTTCCTGCAGATGTGCCCATGGGGGCAGATTCATGAAAGAGAAATCCATTGATGGCTATTAATGCACAGAAATTACTTCTGGCACAGGAAGTCATTGGATTGCAAACTCCTGAAGGCTGACCGAGCATTCAGGGAGATACCAGTGAATATTCTCCCCAATTTACTATATTCCTTTAGACTTTTGCTCTTGTTCTTTAGACTTTAGGCTATAGCTCTTCTTCAAAGAAAAATTAAAAATAGTTTATAATTTTAGAGAGAACACAGGAAAAAACCGAGCTGATAAATACTCTAGCAGAACAGCTGAATTCTCCCTGCTTTTTCCATTGAAGAGGTGTTGATATGTCTCTGCTATGGATTTTCAAGTAAATTTGAAGTATATTTTAGCCTGTGGGATCAGGGGAAAAGAAAGTGAATCACAAATGTTGCATAAGTGCTTAGTTTCCTTAGCCAGCCTTTTTGAGACCCAAAACCTTTGTTTTACTTTATGATTGCTTTGAGGTGAAATCCTAGGGGTTTTCCTTTTTCTCTTAATTAGGCTGATTTGTACACTGATTAGGATAGAGGACTAGGAGATTTGTACAGTGTTTGCCTCAAAACCTAATGCATTAAAAGGCACTAGTAGAAGCAGCATCTTAAATCCAGTGTTCAAAAGCAGTTATCTGTCTAACCTAAGACCTCAGATACCACAACAACACAAAAAATATTGAAGTTGCAGAGCTTGGGCTTGATATTTTGGGAACTTTAAAGGTCATGTGCAATTCAGAAAGCAGAAAGGAAACAGGTGGGTGGGTAAAATACCAGGAAAAACCAGAATGCAGTGGTTCTTTGGTTTCTACTGACAGACAAGCTGTACAACATAAAACCATTGTTTCACTTCTCTGCACTTACTTCCCCCTCTCTAAAGTGGTAATAATTTAAAGTTTGCAGTGACTACTGCATCTTTAGCTGACAATACTTACATAATTTTAAACTACAGATAAAAGTTTTGTGGGAATTATTGTAACTCCTACGGGATTTATAAATTGAGATTTTAAATTCTTAGACCTTCATGGGCCAATGAAACTTCATTTGCAGGCTGCTGCATTTTCTCATCAAGTAGGCTTTGCTTGGTGCTCCTTAATATTGCCATAGCTGGTGATTAGAACACCAGCATGACATCCACTCAAAGAGGTTTATTTAAAATGTAGATGCCTATCTTGTTACCTTTGTTAGAAAACAATGCCTCAGAAGAGTCAACTTGAGCTTCCAGCTCCACCTTTGTCAAGTGTAAGCTCTGAAGTTTCAGTTAGAAATGGCATAAACTCATGCTTGCAAATACAAGCTCTATGTTAGATTACATCCCAGTACAAAAGCCTGCTTTGTGCATATTTCTGCAAGGAACTCCCTGCTTGAATTCAAGCTAAGGAGTAACCCTGTGAGGAAGCTGTGGATTTCTGTTGACTCCCTTATCACACTTATTTTAGGATGGCAATACTCCTTTCCTTCCCTGTCCTTTCCTATCCTTTCCAGTTGCTGGTTCTTTCTGCAGGAACACCCAAACACAATGTTACCACAGCTTCCTTATCAGAGTCAAAAAAAGAAACTAAAAAAATTAAATCACTCCTACAGCCTGAATTTTAACCCTTCACAGCTCTGGGGCTGCACCTCTACAGATGACTGATAATGCAAGACTCACCTATACTGGAGTTTTACCAGTTCTACTCAGCTTTGCAGCAATAAACCCAAAGTAGTTATTACCAGCAAAAATTCAACCAGTAGTCATACTAGCAAAAATTCAACCACAGATTTTGAATTACACTCAAAAGATCTGTTCATACTGTCTAGCTAAAAGAAACCAACTCCAAAACAAAAAAAAAAAAACAAACCACCAAAACCCAGCCCCAACAACTACATTTTTATTTCCACTTGACGTTTGAGTATTGCATCTTCCTCCCCCAAAACTGTAGGTTTTTTGTTCTTTTGTATTTGCTGCAGAGCCACTCTATCCTTCAGCCATACCCGTAAGTCTCATTGACCATGTTTGCTGTGTTATCAGCTCTGGGCAACTCCCAGCTTTCTCAGCTTACACTCCCTCTCCTCCACAGTTATCACCACATGTGGGCCCCCCACCACCTGCCTGTGGCTGCAGCACAGCTTCTGATCACCAAGTGCTGCAAAAGGAAGGACCATTAGTTAATCTGACCTCATTGACACCAGCTAAAAATTCAGTCTTTCGCCTCTGCACTGAGTCACAACAGCATATGACCAGCATACAGCTTTCAGAAAAGGTATTTAAGGTCAGCAGTAGAGAATGAATGAATGTGTATATGTAAACTGAGGCACTATGTTCTTTACAATCTTTCTTCAGAACACTATGCTTCTCTTTCCTCCCATAATCTTTACAGCAAAAAATAAGCTTTATATAATGATTAAACAGACTGATTCTAATCTGCCTGCCCTCCCCAAGATGAGCAAGTTAAGTGAAAATGATGAAAGCAAAGCCCCAAAAGCTTATGACCCTACCAAATATATCCATAAGAATTCATGATTTTTTTTTTTTTTTCTGGAGGAAAACATCAGGGAAAGAGTCATAAAAATGACCTTTTTATAAACTGTGGCTCCTGTCACTGCTCTTGTCCCCTACTTCTGAACTGTGGCATTCTGGCCAGAGGTGACAGTAATCCTGAGATACCTTTAAAGGCAAAAGGAGTATTTACTAAGTGTATTTGAAAGCAGTTCTCAAAGAAGGCAAAAATGGACTGGTATAAGAAACTTTATTCTTAAGTTTAGTTGAATTTTATATATTCATATACAGAAATCAACTTTTCCAGGGCATACATGAACTCCTGAAAATGGCTTGCCTCCTTACAGACAATTTCCTCACCTTTGCAACATATAAAGGAGGAAAATAAGGTGTTCAAAAGGCACCAAACTACCATTTAGATTAATGAGAAAACAACTCACAAACTTTGTGCACTGGAAATTCTGTGCAATGTTGGCATATAAACATTCATTTATGCCTCACAGGATACCAGATGTAAATGAGAAGAAAATGGTTAACATTAACCTTGGTCTCAGATTGCAAAGACAAAGGTCAATTCATTTCCAAATAATTGACAAATAGATTATTGATCCCACTTTTCCTCCCAGCCATGAGCTCTGATCCCTTGTCTTTGTCTGGAGAGGAAATTTATATGAATTCTGCCTGAAAGAACTGGCACAAAAAACCCCCACCAAAAAACAAACAAACAAAACACCCAGCTGGGTTTTCTTTTGAATTCATAGTGTTGGGTTTTTTTTTTTTTTCCTTAATTTTATGCCACTTGAATAACCTCAGAGCAGATCAAGAAACTGCTCCCCCATCTCCCCAGCAATGTTTGCCAATGTAATTGGCACTAGCTCCTCAATACCAAAGGAACCCTGAGAGCAAAAGCACTTTTACTTCACAGCTGGATGTGCACTACAGTTTCTAGATTTCATCTAGACTTAGCAACAGGAGAGGAACAAAAGATGTAGCCTAGTGCAGCAATGCTGCAACCAATGCTACTGCGAACCACTAGTACTTTTTCTGAAAATTAAGCTTTTATATCAAGGAAGAACCTGTGGCATGATTCATGAGAAAAAATGTTGCTGAATTCCAGTCACTTCCCAAACCCCAATTACAACAGCTGGGCTGCAACAGAAATAGGCAGGGCCTGTTGAAAGAAGTTCAAAGAAGCTGCCTGTATAATTTACAGAACACAGAACTGTTGCATTGTATTATCCATGTAAAACTGAAGATTTCTTTCCCTAGTTGTTTTTCTTTTAACTGCATTAAAAAAGATAAAGTATTAAAAACAATATGTATAAGAATAACTCACATCTTCAAACAACTGACAACAATTACCATTTCTCTTTTTAGAAGACACCCCCAGTCTTTAGCTATTCACTGCTAGTTGTGGGTCTCAAATCTTCTGGTAGGGCAAATTATTGAGACACTCACCACTCAAATGCAGCTGGCTACACTCCCTTGTTATTTCCCACCAAGCCTGACCAGCTGTAACTGGGAATTTGATAATATCAAAAGAACCTATCTCTCTAGGCAGAGGTATGATATAATAGGCTGCTGTGCTTTTTCCCTTGCCTTTCTCTTTTTGAACCTAGGTGCTGGACACTACCAGAAGACCTAGGGCTGAGCCAACTAACCAGAAACAGGTCATCAGTATGTCTTCTCATCACCTTCCAAGAAGTCTGATGACATAGTGCCAGCCTACTGCCTTACAGAATAATGATTTTACCTTCAACAACTGCTGTCAATTGTATGCTAGAAGATGGTATTATTAGCACAGAATGCATGTTCTTGGTAAGGCACCTACAGCTCTTTTAACCAACAGGTCGGAAAAATAATGAATTGGCTGTAGCTTAAGCAAAGCAGTAGTACATTTTGATAAGCACAAAGTTGGGAAAAATAATTACAGAGGATCAACCCTGTGACAAGCTAATGTGACCAAATTGGGTTCCATATAGATATTACAGCTCCACAATACCAGGAGTCAGTGCTGTTCCTTAAAGGCCCTCACCACTGGCAGGTGATCTCTGATGCTCACCCCTTCCTGTTGCATCATTTGAGTGCAAGATTATTTTAGTAAACTGTGTTTGCAGGGTTTTATTTCCTGACAGCTGTCACAATTCTCTGCTGGTTCAATGTCAGTACAAGCCAAGGTATTGATGAGGATCTTTCAGTCACGTGGGATCTCATTGCTCTTGTAAACATCTACTCAAACTCTCTGTGTACCTCTAGCTGTTGACTCTGGAGATAAGAGTATCTAGATCCACCTGTAGCCATTTAGTTTATAACCTGCCCTTTAGCATTAGGCCCTTTTCACTAAACCTTACATCTTTCTAGGTATAAGAAAAAAAAAAATAGCTCAGCTTTCATTTTCTCATTTTATGAAAGAAACTGTATTTAAATAGCATTATATATCTACAATAGAAAACCAACAGAACAACATAATAAGTATAGGAAACATCTGTACTAGGGAAGTATGTATACAACACAAAAGGTTTCTATCAAAAAAAAAAAAAAAAAGGAAGGATAGCATGAAAGGGATGCCATGGTAATAGGTAACACAAAAAAGTGCTGTTCCAAGCTTGGCCCTACAGCCAATCATCTGATCAAAGAGACACTGGCAAGTACAGCAGCTGAGTGCCTGTAAACATTGAAAATAATGCAGGAAAAGGAGTGAATTTGGAGGGCAGCTCAGCTGGACTAGAGCTACATATACACTCACACTATGCAGTAAAGCACTTTTTGTACTAGAAGTGATTCACATCAAAGCATGTCTAGGTGTCCCCAACCCCAAAAGGACAGAAAGGGTCTCAGCCCCAAGAAATATGCCCATATACAAAGTGTCCTCTTTGTGTGCAGCCTCACTACTTTCTGGACACTTCCAGAACCTAGAACCAACATAATTTTTGCCCGGACATAGATATTTTTCTCCCCAGCTGAGTCCAGCTACTTTTCTTCATTGTACTTGAAAGTGTATCACCTGCAACTGTCCTACCATGGCATCTGCTGCCATCTTCTCCAAGTCTTGCCATTGAGGGCTTCCTTTGATGTGACCTCACACCCAGAAATTCCAGCATGTAAAGATCACCACCATCACGATAACAAAAGGGCAGATATTGCCCTCTTTGCATGCCGCCTAGTGGCTCATGGGGATGGCCTGCTCTAGTCTTGCTCCTGCTGAGCACTGTGCAGTCAGACAGTATACAATGGCAGAACAATAGCCTGGGGTTACATGGGTCAACAAGGTCAAACTTATGCGTTCCTCGAGTAAACATCACTGGATGCACTGTAGAGACTTGTGCCCACAGTGCCTCCATTGTGCCCTCTGTGTGTGCATAAACACATGACTATGCATTGTTTATCTGCTTCCATGTAAAGCATTCACATGGGCTACTTTTGACTACCCAGGAAACGTGGAACTGCTCCTGCAGGGGAAGAGCTGGCCAATTCCTCCAGGCAAGAGGCCCCAACAAAATCCAGCTACAAGAAGCAGAGGCCCACTACCACAGATGTCACATGCTTCCTAACACATTCTCCTCCACTGTTGTTTTTATTGTTGGTCTGCTATGTTCACCTCATTCTGTCCTCTCCTTTGTCAAGTAGAAGGCTGCTTCCTCCTTGGAAAGGACCCAAGTCATAGAAATTACTGAATGATAATTCACTCATCTAGCTACTGCAGCATGGTTTGTTTGCTTTGCTTCCCTCCTAACCATCCTCACTCCATGCTCTCCCACTAGCTCCTTAAAGCTGGGGCTCTCTGTTGCTCCCCCATCTGCACAAGGGTTGGAACAGTGGATTTCCCCTCCCAGCTGGTAACTAGGAACTAAGTGATAACCAGGTTGTAAAACTACATTTGTACATTGCTCAGCAAACTAGGATTTTATTTCATATTGGCCCATATACACTTAAAACAAACAGAGTTTAGCATTATCTGGAATCTGAGAGCTATAAGAAAACAATGAGGAGTTCCCAGTAATGTCAAGGCAATTAAAATTCACACACTGCTTTAAGTTTTCACAAACATGCTTTATGTCTTTCTTAATTAGGAAATAATCAGCTGTGTATCTAGAAGACAAGTTTCTTATCTGAAAAGAGCCAGTGATGACACTGCCTGATAAACTATGTGCAACAACAATTTACTGCACACAAAAACATCTCGTTTTGAGCATACCTAGAGCATGCCAGTGATTGCTGCCTAGGAAATTAGAAAAGAGTATAGGCAAGCATCAGTTCTGTGGATTTTTGAGGATTAATTTCTCAGCATTAAAGTTATTCAAAATAACACACAAAGCCATTCAAACAGAGTATGGCTTCTCAGAGCATGAAGGCACACATGGACACTGCATAAAATGAAACAAAGCTTATTTGTAACTTTCCCACCAAGGGCTTGCTCAGTCACAATTAAGTATTCACACGGCATATTGTCACAACCTCCGGTCTAAAGGGATTTGAGGGGTTTTCCTATTCTCGGGGTATCAAGAACACGTAGAGGTCATGCTGCAGTAAAACAAACCGACAGAATGACATTTCTACCTATTTAGTTGTGATTATCTTCTCTCCATTACTAGCACCTCATTACCATCACTCACCAAGGGCTTGCAACCCCTGGGCAAGCGTCATACCAGGTGCTCACTACACAATGGACCAGTGCTGAATGAAGCTTAACTAAGATTCAGCTTTATGAAATGCCAGACTGATCTTCTCTGCTCTATTTCTCACTTCTCTCTGTTTAAATTCCACAGATAGCATAGCACACACCATAAGTAATAAAAGTGGGTACTTCAGTAGCTTACAAAGGCCCAAATTTATAGCATATGATCACTGTACTACTGTCTGCCAACAAAGAATATACCACTCAGAAAGCCAAGGGACGAGAGTATGACATAAGGAATCAGCATAATTTTGTCTGCCAGAGCCTTGCTGAAACACCCATGATTATCCTATTTGGTGGCTTTTGTATTTTCCTCTCTGATGAAGAGAAAAGAAAAAAAGTATATATTCAAGTTCCAAGTCTCTTTTAGAGCCTTTGAACTGCAGTGACCAGCTGCTATGGTTTCAGTCATCGTCATACACTGCTTTTACAAACAAACAAAAACTCATCAAAACAAAACAACCCCAGGTTTTCTTTGTGATGGCAGCACCTATCTGAAGCAGATGAGTAAAGCCTCAAAGCAAGAAGTACATACTCAACTATCAGCACCTACTGAAATCAAAGGGTTTGGGTAAGTACTCAAGACACTTCAATATTGCAGGTTTTTCTTTTTCAGGCAAAAGCCGAGCAAAGAGAGAACCCACTTATGTCACTTAGCTCGAATCTGTATCATAAAAATTCAACCATCTGTACTTTCGTAAAACTGCATTTGTTGTTGCTTTACATTTTGCAACCATCCTACAAATATCGTCAGAAGCATTTTTAAGGATAACTTAAGAGACATAAGGACTTTCCCTTTAAACAAGCAGAAGATGGAAAGAGTCTGACAGACGTATACACATCAACTAAATTTACCACGACAAAGCCTTCCCATTAGAATTTACCGCTTGCAAGACGTCACAGTTTCCGAAGTGCAAGAGCAAACCTAAACCGCCTGTAATTAACCGCAGGTAATTGTCACGTAACGGGACACTCCACCACCGCCTGCCTTCGGTCATCCGGCGGCGCTCCAAACCCGCGAACGCCGCGGCTGGTGGGAGGGCGGCGGAGACCGAGAGCATCTCTCCATCAGCGGGGAGCACCGGCGGCCGCAGCGCGGGGTGCGGAGCCCGGCGCGTCCCGGGCACGGAGCGACGCGCCCGAGGCGGCTGCCCACGGAAACCTCCCACGCCGCGGGCGGCTCCTTCGGGATGAGCGCGCGTACACACTTACACAAGGAAAAAGTTTGCTGGTTTTTGTTGGTTCTTTGTTAAAGTTACTCTGGGGCTGGAGGCGCGGTTGGTGCCGCTCCCCCCGCGGGCGGAAGGCAGCGCTGCCCCGCAGCCCCAGCGGGCGCGGAGCTCCCGGCGCGCCCGGGCTCACCTCGATGAGCCGCTGCAGGGCGGGCCCCTGCAGGCAGGTGTGGTTGCCCAGCAGCTCCCAGTGCTGCTGGAGGAGGTTCTGGGCCGCCTGCACCTCGGCCGGCCGCTCCAGCGCCTGCAGCACGACGGCGCCCAGCCCCAGGTATCCCACGTACGCCGCCAGCAGCACCAGCACCCCCCAGCGCCGCCGCCGCCGCCGCTGCTGCCGCGCCGCCACCATCGGCCCCGCTGCCGCCGCCGCCGCCCCCGGCGCTGGAGAGGCGGCTCGGCCCGGGGCGGGAGGAGAGGGCAGCACCAGCCCGGCCCCCAGCACCTCCCCCGGCCTGGCCCTTGCCACCCGCAGCGGCCAGGAGGGGAGCCCGGAGCCGTGCTGGGCAATGAAGGCGGTCGTGCCACTCGTCTTGCAGCAGCCCACCCCACCCCACTGCAGCTTTTTTAGACCTTTTATAATTTGTGATTTTCCTGTGAAAGAAAATGTTTCATACTTTCTTCATATAGGTAGTTTCTGAGACCTATTTGATTAATTACTTTCTTGTGTAAGACAGCAACCAATGTTCCTTTCTGTTCTCTCACTGGTAGATAAAACAATCAAATCGTTTTGGGTATATAAGAACATTGTAGTTTACCTATTTTGTTACATAATATGAGATAAAGGTGAATAAACCCAGTAAGTTTCTGCCCATGATGACTTTATACACTGACAGAGGGTCGTGTCTTCTCACTCTGCCCTGTGACTATTTTTGACAGAGGAGCGTACATACTATTACAAGTGAGGCAGCCTCCAAACATGTATTGCCCCCCTGGCAATGTTCTGGCAATGTGCTAATTCATGGTTCTCTGAGATGTGCTTTAAACTAACTGGCACAGACACACGATTTCACTGGCAAGATGCAAAAATTTATATGCTAGACCATTTCCAGTGTAACGATATCATACAGAGCACAGTCTTAGAAAACAAAAATAATGCTGGTTACTGCTCAGTCTTAATCCTGCCTTTTCAGGATATTAATTACTCAGTGATATTTAAAGACAAAATTGGAATTATATATATATAAAAGAAAACCCTCTATAAAATATACATAAGTAAGAAAAATGCAAGTACATATTTACTAATCACATTTAGGATCAGGAAATAGATACATCTGAGCTACATTTTGATATTTTAGCTATATTTAAACCCAGAGAGTCTATACAAAGCACACTGAGTATAACTATGTTGAAACATTATAAACTAAATATATAGAATTTAATGTTTACGCTAAAGATATATAAAACTAATTACAGGTGAGTTAAAAACTTGGGGTTTTAAACTATGAGACATGCTGTGAAAACTCAGGATATCAGGCATGTGCTTGCTAGAAGGAATTTGGGAAGAAAGGGATCAAGTTTCACAACAAATCTTTACAGAATCATATAATAGTTACATGGCTGTTTCCTTCCTTCTCAGAAACATCGTCTGTCAGTCTTCTATTTACATTTCCATAGAGAAAGGCTCAAATCTTTGCCAATTATACTTTGGTGTTGTCTGGAAGGACAGCATGTATTTCAGAGGATGAAGAAGGGCTTGTTGAGTAGGCTAAAAGGGTAAGGGTAAGCCTGGAAGGACATTTGCTTCTTGTCCTGCCCTGGGCTGCAGGTGGTAGCTGCTCAGGACAAAGTGCTTCTTTTCCACTTCACAGATGAACACTGCCTGGGCCATTGCTTCTGCCACAGCCTGCAGAGCCACATTCAGAGGCTGCAGATGTGCTGATTTTTATGCTTGAAACTGAGCATGTGTGTTCTCCATGCTGGGCAAAAATATACCACTGGTAAAACGGGTTATTAGACCATAAGAATCCATTTTGTGGGCTCCTGTAGCTCATAGCAAGTTCCTGTGATTGTGCAGTTCTTCCACATTACTTTTCTTAGCTGGTCAGTTGACACTTGATGACTACATTTTTATTAGAGTAACACTAGCAGAAAGCACTTGGTCTATCCATGCTCAAAACCTGGGTCAGTACTCCCATTATGTACCTCAAAGTAACTTTTATTATAGATGTGCATGACCTTTAGGAGCTTTTCCGAACCTTGAAAATTGACAAAATAAGCAATAAATTTCTATAGCTTATGTAGCACAGGAGAGGGCATCAGCATCCTTCTCATTTCTCTTCCAGCAGGGCCATATGCTTGATTTAAGGGTAGCTTTCTGAGTCTTCTCTTGGGCAGCTGGAGAACTGCTGTCAGCTTTAGTAAGTGCAGCAGTAGCAAAACATCCAGGAGATAGTATCACCATTTCCTGCTACTTTGCAAAATCAGTATCAGATTCCGGAACAATATTCTGGACTGCAGTAAAAACAATCCAAACTTTTTGTGGTCAAATGTCAAGTAAGGATAATTTTGAGAAACACTTTGCTAGTAAGTGCTTTCTATCACTGATAAACCTCTTTATCATTTTTTTATAGCATGCAGCATGGTGTAAACAGTAGATAGGATCACCTTTAGACTAGTGTATGTGTTGTCGCTGACTGTGGCTTGATAAAGTACAGAAGGCATGGAAAAAGGCAAGGTGAAGAAAACAGGTTAGATATAGAAGTCAGCAGAACTTCAGTTTTGTCTTTTACATAAAGAGGCCAAAAGTTTCCTGGTGTTAACACAAGGCAGGTACAGAGTACAGTGATGATGATGATGATGTTAAAAGGGCAAGTGCAAACATTGTGTCTAAAGAACAGAAAATACTGAAACAAAGTTTCCCATGAGATTTGCAAAAATACAAAAAGCCAGACAGAAGAGAGTTGGCTGCTTCCAGTGAAAGTCTACAGAGAAAGCCATTGAATAAATTTATGGGAATAGCTGAGGGCATAGAGGAAGATCAGTGCAAAAACCAAGGAGATAAAAATCTGTGAGGTAGGTAGTGGTAAGACATGAGGGAAATCTTGGATGGAATAAGCGTTTGAACATTCATTTTTTAAATTAGTTGAATAAACCATCACGAGTATTCTTATTTGCCAGCATTTCAGATTTGAGTAGCCACACTGCACTAAGCAGGAGTCAGCAACTGGCAAAGAAAACATGGACCTTGTCAGGTATAAGAACAAACATCTGCTGTGACCCTCCTCAGGAGTAAAAATCTAGCTCACAAAGTATGAAGGGAATAATTAGTGACCTACACAAGTCTCTACATGTTTTATAGACGCATCTCCAAAATGAAATATCAAAGCAGATGCTGAAAGGCTGACATTTGATGTTCCTATAATCTGTCAGATCTGTGCTAGCTTGGGGCAAGTCTGTGTACCCAGCCATATTTAACTCATCCTTTACACTAAAGTTCCACTTAAAAATTAGTTCAAAGGGATTAATTGATGGTTACTATGAGACATAAACATACTGAATAAATAGCAGTGAGTATATAATTACAAGCACCCATGGAACATGTCAGTGATGATTAAGCATGGTACCCAAATGAATGGATAATTGTTTTATCAAGTTTCTGGAGTCTAATAGAGAGTATGACTAAAGAGCTGCATCTCAGTGGCTAGTCCCTTATTAGGTGCTTGTGTGTACTTTGGTTTTTCAGCTCCTTTGAGGGTGGCGGCTGCCTCTTTTGACTTAAAATAACTGGGATAAATTCAGTCACCCTGTTTTTGATGGGTAACACAATGGGCCTGACTGAGGATCAGATTTAATGGAAGAACCTATCATAGGCCTTATTTAAACATACAGCATCAGTTCTCTGTGATGCATAATAGCTCTTCCATTACCTGGCCCAAAGCAAATTCCAGACTCTAATGATATTTGTGATCTGGCTAGAAATAAAGATGCCTCTTTGCTTTTAGATTTAGTTTAAAGTGCTGTTTTCAAGTGGCTGTGAAATGAATGTGATAAGGACCTGCTTTGAGTTAGCAGTTTGCTCTGAGACAAGTTGTAACAGTCCAGGCAGAGCTGGACAGACACATAATTTCCTCACAATTAAAAGAGAAGCATTTTAGCCCAGAAAATAAAGAAATGCTGTCATTTATATGAAAGATGTTAATTTCAGACAATATCAACTGAATCTTAATTGAGTGGATATCAATAAGCAGGTGTTCATAACTGATGGCATTCCTCTGTGATTTTGTTTGTTTTTTGATTGAAAATGAAGAAAGATTTTTGTACTTTTTCCATTTGAGATTCCTGGTGAAATGACTTCTTATTGAAGTTGGGAGGCAGTCACTCTGGATTTTTTGAAAATGAGTGACCATAAGAACTGAATCCCACTAGAGAAAGAGAAAGGATAATAATTGGTTACTTCAGGGGAAGTTGCCTTAGAATGAGAAGTGTAAAATGAATCCTGGGGCAATTGTGTAATCATTATGCTCCTTCCTTGGAGTTTTAACTGGCTGATGACTACACAGGGTGTGGAAATTTCCACGTATCTGAACCATTTCCTCTTTAGGAAACAGTCCACAACCTGTGGTTTAGTTCTTTATCCACAGGGGTCGCTTAGTGTGAGATACAGATGGAAGATGCACTTTCAAGACTGCTTTCTTTGTACCTTACTCAGCTAGGGATATGGATCCTAGGCTGCTCAGGTTCATCTTCCAATTTGGTGGTGTCTCCTTCTGCCAAGCTTAAGTCAGACTTGTGCCACTTTAGCTGAAGGTATCTTTCCATCAAGTCAGCTCCCACGTTGAAAACCAGAGCCAGCCAGGCTAAGCCAAAAACAATCCATATTGCAGTTAGGCTCCTGTACACAGGGATATAGTGCTTGTTGGGGTTCGTGCCTGAAAAATCCAGGAAAATTTGTATATTTATCTTGGCAGCTTTGGTCTGCTAAACATACATACTCATACACCCCCTCCACTCTTTGCAAAAGTGTATATGTTAATGAGTTTGTGTGATCCATCAGCAGATAGATTTTTTTTTTCATGCCAACTCTCAGGTTTAAACTTAGCACAGTTAGCATGAAATCCCTGAAGCTGAGACTATATAATAAAAATAGCCATATCTAATATTAATTAGGGATGCTCAAAGTCAATGGTTCCTAGCCAACAACAAAGGAAAAAAGTCTTGGAAATTAAATGTTGAGTCCATATTAACTGTATGTTACTCAAGAGGCACACAGGGGATCTCAGATGACTTAGCCAGAATTTAGTGAATCAGTGATTGCTTTTTGGAGAGTGATATTACCTCAGTACTGGGATTCACAATAACATGGATAATATGGTAAATGTAGCCATTTTAATTAAGTGGTTACAAGAATCTTAATCCCTGGTTTGATATTTCCACAGCATGGGCAATCAGTGCAGCTGATAGAGTCATGAAACTCCACAGTGCCAGATTCAGCATGGGATTCTTTGTTTTCTCCTTTTGGGAAATAGTTATGACCTCTAGGAGAGGAGAGCTAGTACTTGTGAATAAGAAACCCTAGTGATTTTAACAAATAAATACATTAGACATAATCTGTTAAGATTATGCATTTGTTCAAATAAGTGTGTGGAAAAATGTGTCTCATGTGTCTCTACCATTATGTTCTCAATCTAGAGGTCTAAAGGCTATGCAATGTCTGTGGGTTTGTTTTCTTTCAGAGGCATCCTGTGGTTGTCAATAATCTTCTCCCTGTTTTAAGTACTGATTATTTAATATTTGATATGATTTGTTGTTGGGAATGGTAGGCACTTGCTAAAACAAAACAGTGTTAGGAGAGTGTGGTTCAAAGGCTTAATACTGAAAAAGGAATTTTATTTATATTCCACCTTTCACTCTTGATAACATTTGTACCAGCCTGGACACAGCCACTGTTGAATGAGTGTTCAGCGGCACATGTGAAATAAGTTGGGTGACTATTTGGTTGGCTGTCAAGAGAAAAATGGCTGTCAAGAGAAAAATGCTCGTGTCCTGTAAAACATTAGCTCATTGTTACCAGTCTGGCTGAGCTCACTCTTGACCGGATCTATAGCGGAATGGATATCTAAGCTCCCTGTATTTAGTTTTATACTAGAGTTATGAATTTCAACAAAGCTCAATCCAGTTCATGCTCTTTTTTACCTACTACATAGTCCCCAAATCCAATGGTGCTCAGGGTGATGAAGGTGAAGTAAAAGCCTTCTCCGTAGCTCCAGCCTTCTACATAACTGAAGACTAATGGTGGCAACACCAGGAAAAGCAAGGTCCCAGTGATCAGGAAGATGACCACTGCCAGTGTTTGAACCACCTGAAAGAGAAAAGGAAGATGGCAGCTAAAAAGCATGGAGCAGATGTCTTGTCAAAATTGCTGTGTCTGTTTTACTCTTGAATCACAAACCCACCCCACCTGGGAGTGATGGCAAAAAAAAGAAGGATAAGCCAATGGTTCCATGTACTGCAGGCTGAGCTCACTGCTTAGTCTGCACGTAGATATTGTACCTAACATGAAAAAAAAAAATCTTAAAATTAGGAAAAAAAGGAGTATTTTTTAAAAGCTTTTTGCAATGAGTTTTCAAGAATGGTCCAGTCATATTTTCAGACTTACTATGATGGCCACTGTAATGAAATACTAATTTTATAATTTCAATTCAAGTAGAGATGCTCTTGTAATCAACTAGCTCTTGTCTTTGAGGAAAATCACCACATACTGCATAAGTCATGAAGCAAAGATGGACAAGAACAAATTAGGGATCTTTTCACTATGACTGCTTCCAAAGATTTACAGAGTATCTGGCAAGAGCTCATCCAAAAATATGTTTGGATGAAACCTAAGTGAAGTCAGTTTGCCTGGTTTCATTTTTAACTTAGAAGTGCTCAGAGCAGAGCTGGTTTGTGTTAGCACAGAGCAGATCTGTGTCTCTCAGGACAAACATCTGCCTTCAGGGAGATAAGTTACAATATATGTGATTGTGGTAGATAGGTACAAAGAGTGGTCAGTGGATGAGTCCTGAAGGGATTTTAGGAGTGCACAACTGATGATCAGGAACTTATTGGTTTCCAGGGAACACATTCTGGTGAACTTTTGACTAATGATGTGTGGCCTGATGCAAACTCATTGCAATTATTTAAAAATGCCCTCAAGGGCAATCAAACTGGAGAATGATTTTCTATTAATGAGCCTATTGTGACTGGAGGAAAAGCCAAACCACTGCTTATGAAGTAGAAGGTCCAGATACCATGTTTTAATTTCTCTCTCTGAATTGTCTCACATAAAAATGCTCTGAGCTTGAGAAACATGACTTGAGATGACTGGGTGACTTTGACAAGTCACTTCTATATTATGTGTCATGTCTCTCTAGCTGTGTAATAATATTTGCCTCATTTGCAGAGCAGTTTGATAATTACTGATTGACATGATTATAGTTGATACATAATTCAGTTGTTCTCATTTCATTCCAGTACTGTAATAGAGTTTAATTACACAATAAAATTTGCATTAAAATGTACACTGAAATGAACCTGCCTTTTAAGGACTTTCTTGTATAAACCTGTAATGTTGGGAACAATAAGTCATGGAAAATGAAGAACTGATTGCAATTAATTTCCCAGAGCATGACAAAATTCTGTTTATAAGAAGATAAACCAACTTCCTTGAATAAACTTTTCAGAGCAAACAAGCAGATACAGCTCCAAAGCTTTGTCTGATCGTAAGAGTCCTGTCAGAAATGTCAATTCAGGAGTGAAAAGGGGAGAAAAAAAGGTCACATCCCTTAGCTGCTATCAGAAATCTCAGGAAAGATGCAGCTATACTAGCATGAAAATCCTTCTGGTGGTAGAGCTGCATGTGTTTGGGGACCAGGCAGAGGTTATGCAGCTAAAGAATTTCTTGCTGATATAATCCAAGTCTGCATTTGACGGTACCTTTTTAGCTTTCCCATTGTAGATAAAGAATGCAGTGACCCAAGAGACTTTACAAATGTAAAAGAAAAAATTTGTGCCAGAACTCTGAAATGTTTCAACATATCTCACATATCTAATCTCCCTTTTCCCTAACTGAAGGGGTTAATTCATTGAACCTTTTCTCAGAAACATGCACTAACTTTGTAATAAATGAGCTTCATGTATTTTCCATTATCAGTGCTTTTCTTATTGAAAAATGTCTGGACTAGTTCAACAACTCACCAGTAAACTGTAAGTAAGGAGGAGTACTTGCATTTTAAGAAAAGAAAAGGAAGGAAATGCTCAGTTGCTGGCACAAACAGGAAAGTTAATTCCAGCCAGATCATTAGGCCAATAAAAATAAGTTGCCTTTGCACAGTGTAGAGCTAATCTCTGGACAGATGCTGGCATAGGCTGGAGAATAAGAGCTTGGTTTGGCAATGTATATGCATGCACGTATTCTGCCAAGGTCACCAGGTCTATAGTTTTGCTGAGTAAGGTTTTAAAAAGGCAAATCTAGGGCCCCTCAAGCAAAAGCCTATAGCTTTAAAGCTATCATAGGTAGATTAAGTGTATCAAGTTTATGATAGAGAGGGCCATGTAACTGCTGTGGTTCACAAAGGAAACCTAAGACAGCAGCAGCAGCTATCTGAGAAAAGAACTTTAACTGGTTTTAAAATAGTGAAATCCAATGGTATATGAACACTGTACCTGGGCACGCCCTGGCTTTTGCACCCATCTTTCCAGGGTAAGTAGATGAGCATTGAGAGCTTTTCCCAGCTGATTGAGGAAGGCCAGGTTGAGGGGCACTCCAAATAAGGCATAAAACACACAGAAGATCTGCCCTGCCACTGTGCTGGGGGACAGGTTGCCATAACCTGGAAAAAAAGAAGAAAACAGCTACATGAAAAGGCTCTACAGGCAAGCTGCAGGCATCATGGAATGTTCATAAGCTTGGAACCTCAACTACATTAATCTTCAGGAACCTGTGGATCTAGGATTTTCTGCAATTAAATCTGTCTGCAAATTGCCATTGCTTATGATGAAGCCTTTTGCGTTCACTACTACTAGCTGAAAATGAAACATGAAAAGTATTACTCTTCCAGGTACTATTGTAACCTTCTATAGGTCTCTGATTTTGTGGTGAATGAGACTCAGTCTTCAAAGCAATCCAGAGATGTGTCCATGTACAAAATGATCTTGCATATACCAAGCAGGCACTCAGCTTTTTTGGGAGTATAAAATACTGTATAGAGAAAAATAACAGGCATAATTGGAAACCAATAGAAAACCATAACCCACAGTAGCTGATTGTCTTGCAGGTGTATTCCGTCCACTAATTACACATTTCCGGGGGTTTTACAGGACAGTTGGAGGAAACACCAGTTTTTAAGGAAATAGAGAATCTCACCTATAGTGGTGACAACAGTTCCTGCAAAAAAGAAGGAGTTGCTGAAGTCCCAGTTACTGGGATTTGTAGAGTTTCCTTCTGGGTTGACCCCTTTTTCCCATGCTTCCATGAGGACCTGAAGCGGAAAAGGTCAAAGGAGCAAAGATGAGGAAGAATGTCAGAAATAGAGATAAGTAAATACTGTTTTCCATCTTGAGCAAGCAGAGTGATAAACAGTGCAGATAACAGGATAGACTTGGACTAAAAAGAACTTCTGCTGACATAGCAAAACTTGGAAATAGAGCTGATCAGGAACTTGAACTCTTGCTACAGGAGAACAGTCATTAAAGTGTGATAGGCTCCCCAGCTAGATGAAATCCAAGGGGAAGGAGGTGGACAATTCCCCAAAGTGATCAAACTGGGAAAAAAAATAAAGTTGTGCCATAAAAAAGAATGTGGTTGCTCTTCTCTCCTTCTGTAATCTAGTAATCTTGTTCAAGTTTTTAATTTAGGCATGTGTAAATGTATAGTTGTGTCTGTGGGCCGGGGCATGAGGAACATGCTCATTTCTGTTTCCTCCATGTAAGTGCTTGTAAGGATGAATTACTATTTTTGGCTATGACTTCCATATAATTTTCAGTGAATATGAGGCTTCTCCTAGTCTGAATGATTAATTAATAAAATAGTCTCTGCTATTCCAGACAGCTCTTACCAAAGCAAAACTACAGTGTGCCAAAAAATTAACATTCCTACATCAAATATCCTGTCAACTTCCTTAATAAAGGTTGTGTCCCTTTGCTGTCCCCAAAGATTTGTCTATGGGAGATTGGTTTCCCTCTGCTCAGTGGTTGGGGTTTTTAGAATCCCCTTGTTTATCACACACCTTACAAAAGCTAAGTCACAGCCTTTGTATTTTTGCAAAATGCCTGAAGGAATTACTTGTTCATCTCTTCAAAAACTTTGTATGATGCAAGACGAACAGGAGTCAATAGCAACCCCAGCTTTAGCTGGTTCCAGGAGTATGAGACCCAAGAAGATACTCTTTCTCGATTCAAATGGTAGCCACTTCCAGAAAGATTGCTTTTCTAGTGAAAGGCGCTTTTCTAGTGAAACCTTTGGACAGGTTCTGCAATATTAACTGATTTGTACTGGTGGACTGAGTATATTAAGTATAGTAGCTAATTTGATTCCTTCAGTAAAAAATCCTGTAGCATTGGTCAAATTTATCAGAGGGCTGCTGGACATCATCATGTGTGATCTCATGACTGAAGTGTCAGCGGAGCTTATTTTCAATATGACAAAAATTTTGCATTATCCATTAAAAGCTTTTTCTTAGAATGAGAAGAATTCAACATGTCAGATTTTGTAGAGTCACTTATTTCATTTGCTGCTTAGAAGAAACACTCAGAAGCTACTGAGGTGTGAGTATTTTGAAATAATCACAGGTTCAATTTATTCCTGTAAGGAACACTTGACAGTTCTATGCATTTCAATGCACAAGAGTTCACAGGAGTTATATTCACATCATGAGAGCCGACACAAAAGAGTAAGGCAACTTTAAATGTTGAACCTTTTAGACACAGTCTGACAAGGCCAGATTTCTTGGTATAATTGATGCTGTTAAAATACAATCCCATGAAAGAACTCTGTGAATGGAATGGCATCTCAGTGCCCAACAAACAGGCTCCTGTGGGACAGTTATAATGGCTCCAGACTGCTTTCACCTACAGCTCAGGGAAGGGTTATGGCAGCTGCTGAATGGTTGGTGAACATTAGCTGTTGTCTTTGGGAGAGAAGTTGTCAGTATGTAAAAGCAATGTGCTGTAATTTACAGTAAGAATATGAAACATACATTAAGCTATAGCAGGGTGTGGAGAGAATAAAAGCTGCCTGCTGTTTCTGCTCCTGTCCCCCTGCCAATGCACATTGCAGCCAACTGTGGTCATAGATAAGGATTTTGTCCTTTTGGTCTGTATTTATGTCACGTCCTTTGAGACTGAAAAAGTATAGACATGATCAAAACACGGACTCCTTACTCAATGCATCTGTTTCTCAGTATGCTGTCAGACTGGCATAATTTCCTGACCAAAGTATGCCTACCAGAGATGCATTAGATAAAGGAATTTGGATTTGCTCTTTCCCAAAGCTCCAGGCTGCTCATGTTAGGAGCTGCACCTCAGAATCATCCCCCAGCTAGGCAGTTTTAGCTGTGCAGAACCAATGCAGTTTATTGACATGGAATTATAAGAATTTGTTTCATGCACGATAGAGTCAAAAGTTAATGAATTATAAGTGGTAACTCATTATAAGTGAAAATAGATATGCCAAGAAAAATCTGTGTTGAATCTCACATTGTAGGATTTAGGTTTAAAGAATTAAGGCATTAAGACAAGACATTTTATACTTGTTAACTGAATCGACTGAGCCTGGGGGCTGTGTCTCATTGCAGTCTAACTGCTGTGACTTTTCAGACTGGAACTTGTGACATGATGAACAGGCCTCCTTAACCATATAGTTAAAACATGCAGAGACACAACTGCTTCCGTGCATTAGAGATTTAATATGGGAAGACTAGTGTTCTCTAATATTAATAAGAGTTAGACAAATCTGTTAACAGGTCTTTGGAGCAACATATGGGTCAGAGAGTACCTGCACTTACATGTACCTTGAGGACTGCAAAGTCTGAGTACTCTGAAGCTTGGTGCATTGTAGATGATTTGGTGCCCTCAGCCGGTTTTGTCTGGAACAGCTTACAAGTGAAATTGTGTTTAATTCAGCAGAGACACAGCAGCAAAATGTGATTCTCTGAGTGGCACAGCAGTGGACCTAAGAAAAGTCCACTGGAGTCAGAGAGAGAAGAATCTGGTACGTGTGACCTCCTCTAATGTTTTGAGGGTAGTGAAGATTTAAATAAACCTTTCAATCCCATAAAGTATCACAGTTAGGTTTAGAATGAGAATCAGGGTTTTCAGCTCTGCAATCACTATTGGAGAGATAAGGGAAGGACAGGTAATATTACCAAGTCATGAAGGTGAAAAAAATAGACATGTTTTTAGGTATGTAAGTTTTTGAAAGCTCTACTCATTTTCTGGCACATGTCCAAGGTTCCACAAGTAACATATCACAGTATTAGTAAGCAGAACTTTGGCTTTGTGGATGTAAAGGTTCAGGCACCTTTTCTACCATTTCTGATCTGAACTTTGCTCTTTGCTTAAATCCATATATGAAGTCTGGGCTTTTTGTTGATCAAAATCTTATACCTTCATGGAAGTCCTCTGACTTGAGCAGTACAAATTGAGTTTTTATCAGTTTTAACAACATGGTAGAAAGAGTTCAAACTGTTTAGGCACCTAGCTTTGCAACTGGGTATGTTTTGAGTGCAAAGAAACTCAAGGATTGAAGAGTTCAAAGTTCAAGGATTTCTGCACAGTTCTTGCACTACCTATTATGAGAATATATCTATAATACCAGGAAAGGTATAGTAATTTACCTCCAGCCAGTTTTGAGGAAAAGATTAAAATGTAATTGAAGTTGTCATTAACTGACAACCCATATTGAACAAAAGCCCTTTATCTCTTATAAGCGATAGATAACACAGCTTGTGATGATTGACTTTATCTTTTATTTAGGCCTGGAAGGGCAGGACTGCCTTCAAAAGGTAGTAGACATTTTCACAGAATCACAAGGTTGGAAGAGACATCCAAGATCATCGAGTCCAACCCAGCCCTAACACCTCAACTAGCCCATGGCACTGCATGCCACATCCAGTCTCTTTTTAAACACATCCAGAGATGGTGACTCCACCACCTCCCCAGGCAAACTATTCCAATACTTTGTCACCCTTTCTATAAAAAAATTTTTCCTAATATCCAACCTATGTTTCCCTTGGCACAGCTTAAGACTGTGTCCTCTGGTTCTGTCAGTTGTTGCCTGCACATTGTTGCTTTTAGTATGAAAGGGCAGAATTTGCACAGGTTTGGACTGGAGAACCTTGGAAGGGCAACCTACTTCTTTAGGCTTGATTCTTATTTTTTTGTTCCCATGCATAATTCCCAGTAATATTTAATGAGGGAGATGATGAGAGTACCATGAAGTTGAAATTATTGCAATGTAGCACAAGTGCATCACTAGATGCACTTAGATTTTGGGAGTTCACGACTGTGGAAAGAAACAAGTTCCATAGATCAAGACAAGGAAGTATATGAATGGACTTGAGTTATTTATAAAGTTAGATATTTAATATCATGGACAGCTGATTGGTTTATATCATGCTAGGCTACTTGGCCTGATAGTATAATTTCTTCTAATGAAAATAATACTTGAGCCAAAATAATGGGAACCCTTTCCTCTTACCTGTACAAACTGCTCCAGGGCTTGTCGGTCCAAGCATGTATAATTCTGCAGGAACTTGAGCTTTTCCAGCTGGAACTGGTCCCGAAAATGTGTTTCTGCCTGTTTCTCCAGCAGCTGGAACACCATAGCACCCAGGAGGAGGTAAAAGAGGTACCCCAGTAGCAGCAGTGGAGTCCAGCTGATCTGCCGGCTGTGCATGGTGAGGAGGGGCATGCTGCTGATCTGCCCTTGCCAGTCCCTGCTCAGCACTTCATAGGTTACTGTTCCAGGATGTGACCTACCCAAAACACCAGGAATCACACAACCATGTTCCCAGCTACTGCCCTGGAGAGTTTTTCAACAAAACATCAACGTATGTTGGGGGCTTACAAAATGAGACTAACAGAGAAATTTTATCCCTCCACATCTGTTCTCTATCCAAAATAAAGGGTGAACATTTATAGCTTAATGAGACTGTGAATCGTAGTGTCTTTCTTCTATTAGCTCTTATCCAAAGATCTCCATTGAATTAATAAAGCCCTCTGAGGATGGTATTAATTTGCAGTCTCTGGGAAGCTGAATCAAAACTGTGGTTATATGACTTACCTTAGGTCATATGAATATAGAGCCACAGATAGACTCTTAAAATCTTGATAAGTAAAGCCTTATTCTAAACACTAGACTTTTCTACAACAAAATGCTCTAAACTCTCTAATTACAGCAGACTCCCCACAAAGAAATATATGGAGCTGAATAAATGGAAAAATCAATAGCTGCTGTCTGTACCATACCAACATTGCTGGCACCAGTAAAACCAGCATGGTGAAGCTTAAAAACATCCTGAATTCAACTGGGTCACACAAAAGAACCTCTTTCTTTTCTAGTCCTAATAAGATCAGTCCTCTCACTGCCTCACCTACTGCTCCTGAACCCTGTCAGATTACTCCACCCTTTAGTTCACAGAGTTAGAGAATAAACCACTCATGCCTACTGCCTTCAAGTCTCTATATTGCCCTTTTAATCCAAATACTTAAGGGGAAGGAGGGCTTATGTTTAATCATTAGCTAAAAAAGTATCAGTTTCACTCATGGCAGCCTTAATAATTATCATGCACTGGAAATGAGCTGGGCTTGCATTTTTTTCTGTAGGAAGAGCTTTATGGCAAATGTCATCTGTCACACTGCTTCTGAAAGAAAACAAACACAGATACACACACACAAACACGAAGATGGCCAGGTGGCTAGGGCTGCAATTTTCTTATTATACTCCCTTACAGTTAAAATGTTCTGGATGTAGATATCCCTACTTTGCTTAGCATTCATATGGTTTTACTCCTATCTTCAAACAAGTGGTAACGGTCATAGAAAAAGACTGAAAAAATGATTTCATTCATATTAATATCTGTATTTGGGAGTATCCCTGGACTTGCCATTTGTACTGTGCTCACAACCTGGGGCCAGCCATCATCCAGAGGAGGATGGCTGACCAGCAGCAGAAGGCCACTTATGACTCTGAAAAGTGAAAACTATTGTGGATAATTCCAAGGAGACCATCCTGGTCTTTGGGACTGCTCTGTCAGTGTGAGTAGGGGAACTGAAAGGTTTCAATAGGGAAGTGCCATGTGTAAGGACTCAGAGCCTTGGTTGTCTGGCATTTCTTTTCAGCTGAAAAACCAAAACATTTGAGAGATGGAAGTTATAGCAGCAGTGATATTACTAAGGACTGCCACAACATTATGAAGCAAACTGATCTGAATCAGCTGAGACATCTAGCTTATTATCACTGATGGAAGGCCTTCTCTTGTTCAGGGCTAAGGATGACATCTACATACACAGTATTTAACAAGAACACCACTCTTGTGTCCGACTTCTGTAACTAAAAGGTGCAGCTTTTTATTCCATTCCCAGAGCAATGATATGGGTAGACAAGCCTGGGGTATTGCACTAGCAGGGCTGTCTCTGGTGGGAGATCCAGGTGTCGGTTGTGTTGTTGGTAGGACCCATGCCTACCAGGCCAAGAGAATGCCAGCCTACTGGGTTTCTGGAATGGATGCAAACTATGGAATTGCACACAGCTGTGCTGGGACAAATTTTCTCAGTTGAAGTAAATTTCACAATTAAGGGTATGAAACTATATAATATAAATGAACAAATACAGCACATAATCAGATTTTTTTTGTCCCCTTCTGTTCTTTCAGTCCAGATCAACAAAGCATGCCAGTTGACAAAGTTGGCAGTATAAATTATGCCTTAAGAAAAAATGTCCGCTCAGACTTACTTTTGGGATCTTAATTTTCCAAGGTTTTGCAAATTGAGTCACTAACCTCATCAAAGTATGCTTATTTCTATAATATAGTACTTCCTACTGGTTTGTTTCTTTCCCCCTCTAGTGTCAGGCTGCAATATAGGAACCAAATAAAGCCAGAATCTGTTCAGCAGCCCAGAAATGATGTCTTGCCACAGGAAAAAAGAAAACCCAATATATACATTTTGAAGTAAACTGAAGACTTATGGTTTTTGTGTGAGTTCTGAATCTGGAAGAGAGAGTTCAGCATGGCTTACCACATCAGAAATTAAATTTAGCTTCCAGGTAAAAAGACATCATACACAATGTGCTGAAACAACAATACTAGCAAATCACTTTTTATGATAGGATGACAAAGCACACTCTCTGTCTTAACTTCGCCTGTTGCTTTTCTAATGCTCTTCTGATTACAAAATAAACAAAATCTGAGTTCACAAACTTTAGGAATAAAAAGTGCAAAATGCAAGAACTTTTTAATAGTAGTTGAATGTGGAAGTAGACTGTTCTTCCAAGGTCCTGCTTTTCAGTGCTCCCTGACAATATAGAATGAAAGAGTGCGTCTGGTCTCAAAACTACGGAATGACTTCTCACAAAACATATTTTGAATCCAGGATTGGGCACAATCTTCTTGATTACTCCTTCACTTGTCTTTCTTCCTCAGTGTGACTGACCCTATAGAATCCAGCTTTTCCCATAGAAAATCTGAGCCATTCTGGGAATGACAGATACCAAAATGACATCCTGGCTTACAATATACATAATAATCACTTTTCATGTATTACTTGGAGCAGATCAAAGGATTCAGTGTTCTCTAAATGCTTTACCTATTGTTTTTACAGCCCCTAACAAATATTGAATATGGATAGATGCGAAATAAAAGATAGGCCAAAAAATAAGTGACATGGTTTCCTCACTTTCCTCACTGGTTTTCAAAAGCCAGAAAAAATACCATTGTGATCAGAAGTATTATTTACATCAACACAGATAAGCTGTTTCTAAATTAAGTAATAAAATAAGTTGAAAGATATCTTGACTGATCCTGTTATTATCTAGCTTCTGATGGAGAATGATTTTTGGACTAGTTCTTCTGGTAGAAATGTCTCTGTACAGAACTAGTTGACAAAGTGGATGCAAAGATCTGGGGATTCATTCTTTCATGTACTAAGCATTTCAGCCAGAACAGTTTCTACAAGGAAATACTGAATTATTTTAATTAGTTTTGCTCTTTGAATGACTTTTAAAATCTGCACTGCAGAGAAGAATTAAGGAAATTATTTTAGAACCATATTAAATATAAATAAGAGAACCATTGAATTTCTTCAGGCATGACAGTTTAATTTGCTTGTCTTATAGATGGGATTTCAAAGCAAACATTAAAGGAAGTAAAAATATTAAGAAAAAAATAAGAAAAAGATTGTTTAACATTGATTAAAACAACAATAAAAGTGATTAATATGAAATAAAATGAAACCAGTGGTTTGATTGTTGTGGTTATTAAAAATTCACTTTGAAAAGACAAACACCTTCTATATAGAGCTACCAAATATGCTATATGTAACAAGGCATTTCCAGATGTTCATCTTCTTGGCATCCATATTCACCAGCTGCATGTTTGCAGCAACATTTATAAGATTTTAACATTTTATTATGTTGAAGTGCTCTCAGTTTATCCTAATGACATAAGATACTTGCATCCCATGATTGATTAAACAGGTAAGAATATACTACATTAGATACTTACACTGTTACACATGTGAACCTCATTACTCCTCTTCAAAGGTTCTTTCTTTAAAAAACACAGGAGCAACAGAGGGAGATTGAGTTAGGGCATGTCCGTCTTCCAAGAAAGAGAAACTCAACATAAGGCTATGCCATTTTCTTCTTGGAGCTCTCTGGAAAGCTGCAGTGGCCAGGAAGTAGTGAAATGCCCAAGCCAAAACCTGGTTATCTCACGGGTTTCAGTAATGGAGGTTCAGACTGTGTACAGAACCCTGGCAGATTCAATATAAATGAGAACAGATCCTTGGCCTTTATTATAATCTGGGTCATATCCCAACCCTCCCAGAAGCTACAGTGCTGTAACGCAGCAGAGGACATGCATCTTCTTCTGATATAGAAGATTGGAAATGTGTTGAAATAAAAGATGAGATGATCCACAATGCCTGGCATAATTAATGCCAGAAATATCTGTATGGGATCTAGCATTCTAGAGCTACTTCCTCAAGAAATCCCCACCAAAAAAAGAAAAAACAAAGATATTTGTATTTATTCTGGTTGCAGATAATAAATAAATAAATATGAACATTGAACCCAAGCCAACTAGATAGCATGTGAACTGACTGAAGTGAGATGTGCATGAGGAATGCCATGCTTAGCAATGCTGTTTTACAGGTGGCCTAGAGAGGATTCAAAACAGGGATAAATGTGGGCCACTGGTTGTTTCTTCAATGTAGCAAATGCTTGGGTTATTTCAAATTAATCTTAAAGTTATATGAAGAGAGATTATTAAAAGAAGGAAATTTGCTTGTCTGTGGCCAAAAAACAATTCTTGAATCAAAAAATGCTTTCAGAAAACTACACAGACTTTAGATAAGAGATTCAGAAGCCTGCCAGCACCTGATGAAAGGCAATCAAATGCTGGAGCTTGGTTTTGACAACGTGGCTTGTGCAAGGAAGAGAGATAATGACAAAATGAAAAGTTCTGGCTGGACATAAGGGAAAACTTGTTTGTCATGATGACAGTCAAACATTAGGATGAATTGCTTAGAAATGCCATGTGGTCTTCATTCTTGGAGGTTTTCAAGAGCACATTGAACAAAGCCCTCAGCAGCTTGGTTTGATCTTGTAGCTCAAGCTTTTTTGAGGAAGAGGAGGGATTAAAGATCTGCTGAGATAATTTCAACCTGAATTTTTCTGTGAACACAAAACACAATTTTTGAAGACAGGAGCAGTTTTTTTTTTTTTAAAAAGAGAATGTTTTTTTTTAAAAAGAGAATGCTTTATGCATTAGACTATTATTTACTAAATGAGCTATCTTTTTTTCCCTACATGATGTTATGAAAATTTTCAAAATGTGCAAGAAAGACTTTCTATTTTTTTTTTGTATGGCTTTATATATTTATACTGCTTTTTGTTACTGGATGCAGTTTTGTCAAAGATCTTAAGCGCCCGGTATAATCTTAATCTTAGACCATTTTGCCAATCAGGTACTACTTTGTTGACAGTGATTGAATTTTACACCAAATTTATAATAGAGTAAAAAAAGGCTAGAAAATTTTGAAACTGAAGAGTAAAGAATTCTTTTCTCTCTGTGAGTGAGATGTGTGGCAAACAGAGAACAGAATACTGAATTATCAAGTAGTAGCAGCATCACATAACTCACACGAAGATAGCACTGAGATCCTTCTTTTAACCAGCTACTTAAAGCCATTGGAAATGCTTCAATGTCAAAAGGAAGGAGATGTTGGACCAATGATTCCCTTTCAGCCACCTTCAAATAAATTCACCACAATAGGTATTTCACTGGAAACAAAAAAAGGTGGTTGCTTGACCCAGCAACATTTTGTAACCTGCGGCTCTTCTCCAGCTAGCAATGCTGAATGGAAGCAGGAATGTGGCCTGCTCTCCTCAAAAAAGCTGCATGAACAATAATACAGAGCATATTTAATACAGTATTTATATATAAAAGAGTGAGAAGAAGAAAAATAATGACAGACATAAAAATTTTGGAAGAAGGACATTTTAATATAATCTCCAACAAAGCAGACATATAAAAGGGAGAAGGCCTGTGGATTTTTCAAATTCTGACCAAATCCTTGAACTCTTCTCAAAGCAAGAGTAGATCTGACTTTTATTTCAGTTTGCACATACTAAATTCTACTAAAGCTTACCAATTTATATGGTAGCAGTGTTGACTTTGCAGAAAATTAAAATGCAAAAAAGGTACAACTTTAATATTTTTTAACTGATTGCATATTAATTGTTAATTTCACAAACATCTTCTGTGGGTTTGAACACAGCAATTCACCATCTACTTCTGTATAATTACGAATTTGACAAAGAATTAAGTATCAGCATGTATATAAAGAAATATACATCCTTGAGAATGTGACTTCTGCCAATATATTGTTTTATTTTTATTTGACCAACCCATACACTTCTAAATGCATGACTATAAGATTATCACTAGCATGAAAAATGAAAGCTTCAATATGGTAGTATGTCTATCTAAGAGAAATAGATTGTACTTTGCATTGCAATTTTGATTTTAATTTGATGTGTAAAACAAATTGTTTCATAACTGGATATTATGCAATAAAATAGTACCAAGTCAATAGTGAAATTACATTGCATATAAGACATAAATGCATTTAAATTTTCACATCTCATTGGTGTTTCAGAAGTATTGGCTTTGTTCTGTTTAAAGCCTATTTAGTGTAGTTGTTTCTTCTGAAACCTGTGTATTCTGGGAGGGTATGCATTTTGTACAACATTTAATCCATTCTGCACAACATTTAGTCCATTCAAATAAGAAGAAAACAGGTGGGAAATTTTGAGCTCTAGAATTACTTTCTAAAATACATTTGGTTCTTTATTACAATGCGATCTCAATATTCTAATAATCTGATATGAAAATTGTTATTCCTTGAGGGGGAAAAAAATCTCAAATGAAATTTTATGGATTTTTGTAACCCATTCACTGTTATTGAATGGATATCTCTTGATGTTCAATAGGTATAATTAACAAAGCCTCATGTGAATCAATGCAAAAAAACCCTACCAGCAGTAATAAACCTTTCCCAGATTAAAGATGCATAAGAGCATTAATACATTAGATAATTTTAACATTTAGAAATGTATAATGAATTCTCATAAACAAACATGTTTGGCAAACTCCTGATTAGTTGTTTCAGTTATGTTAATCTTCATGCAAGGTGAAGATACTGACTGCAAATACTCAAATATCTGTTGTCAGAGAAATGGATTTTGCTGTCAAAGACAATTAAACCTGTACATCTGAAGTACTTACTTGTACCTGTTTCTAAACAGAAGAGGAAGGGAAAGAATAAAGGTCTCTCCCTGTTTCTAAAAGGAAATAGTGGACTCTGACAAGAATTTCATTTGTTCCCCAAACCTGAAAGGAGATAAAAAAATACATTAGACTACATTTCAGGTTGCATTGTCAGTTTTAAAACAAACTTCAGAAAGACAAAATAGAAGAAAGAAAGAAAAAAATCCTTTAATTTAAATCTTTAAAGACACAAAAATAATTCATCTACTCTGCTGCATTTTCATTTCTCTACCCCAACAGTGAACATGGCATCAAAAGCATGTTTGCTGAGAAGCCCTTTTCTAAAAAGCTTTCCAGTGTAGTTATTACAGCGCTCACACAATCCCAGCAAGACCCTCTGTATGTACCTGCTTTAATTCTGCTCTGTTTAGAAAGCAAATGGTAATAACCCACAGTCCCTGAGGTAATCTTTACTGAGACCTCTCATTCCCACCTCTGCATTACTGTCACTAAGGAAATTGAGCATTCCCATGCTTTCCATTTAGGAAACTTATTTTCCACTCTGTTGGCTTCTGCACACATCCCCCCCCCCCCCCCCCCCCCCCCCTAATGTATAGTAGGGCCCCCAGCTTGCTTCTAAGATACTAATACAACAGTTTGAAAGGGTCAGGATCAATAAAGGAAAGAGCAGCAAGGATGTTGACAGTTTTTAAGCCCAGCAGACTTTGGCTTGGCTGACCCTATGCTTCCTCATGCTTCCTGCAGGGCACTGTGTGTGTAACAGCCATGCAGAGAGTGAATACATTTGCATGCAAATGTAGAAAGGATTGTTGAACATCTCAGTTGAAGAGACTTTGGTAAGGAAGTGACAGAGCACTGAAGGGGGACTCAGCACACTTAGATTCTGTGTGGAAGTGTCTGACTCAGCTTAATGACTCTGGACAAATAATTTCTCTTTTCTTTTTCCTATGTTTGAAATTTCTCTAGGAAAAATTATATGACTGATGACACAGTGTTTTTCTCCCAAAGTTTGAAGTGAGACTACATTCTTCTTCTACTTTTCCTCTCTACCTAACTCTACATCTGAGAGTTTTATTTTGTGGGGGTGGGAATGGGGACATCATAGCCCCCATCCCTGTCCCCTAAAAGAAAGCCCTCTAATTCTCCTCCTTTATCTTGCTAAATTAGAATTTACAAACTTTATTTGCTCAATGGTTCATGCTATCAGCAGCTCCATCCCTTAAATCTGGAAGGTTTTGCCTTTCTTTACATGGAAGAAAAGCCTTTTTTTATCTGCTAGGTTGACTCTAAATCCTTCTCAGAACTTGCTGCTGAGCAGTCTCTTGTCTGTGACACATCAGGTCCCTACACGTTTGCTGAACTGATATAGCCTCTTTAATTTTTATTCTCCCGCTCATACTTAGCAATTTGTTGAGTCATCCAGCCCTGTACTACCAGGAAGATCAAATGATACTCCATTTCTTTTTCATCTACTTAGGGCAGCTCATCTTGTCTGACTGAAATTCAGAATAATATTAAAAGTGTTGACTGTCCTTTGTTCCACAAGAATACCGTTTATGACTTGGGGTCTAAATAGTTGTCAATGTTGATAATGTCTAGTCCCTTCTGAAACTGATGGATGATGCCAGGTGATAGCCATTGGCTGAAAACAATCAGGATGGAAAAGGCATTTGAGAGAGACATTCTTGATATGGTGTGATTTAGGAGATGATGATAGGATAAGACGTGCTCTTGTTAATTACATTACTCTACATCACACATTAAGTTAGATTTGGGCCTTCTGAAGGCCTGAAATATTTGTTGTAAGACATTTATCTCTAACCTTCTTTTGATGAGCTGCCTATAAATCCAGTTTAATTTCATTTGCAAAAGAAACCTGACCACAGCTTTTCTAAATAAAGACAAAAGGGATCCCAAAGCCTAAGTGTGCTAAATGTTTGCTTTGGATGAGTGTAGGGAGGTTGTTTTTTCAGCCAGTGTGTGTTTACCTGACAGTTTTCTGATAAGTAGTGTGATACCAAAGCCCCACTTTGTGACAGTGCTAACACCATCTGCCAGGTGCAGATAGCTTGTTGAAAAATGCTGTCGTCAGCACTGAAGTGCTGATGGAAAGTTATTGCTTCAGTAACCACTAACATGCTCATATTCTGTCTAATTGGTTGCTGCCACTAAAAACTATTATTCAGGGGGAAAAACAAGGCACAGGTCATTTTTCTTTGTCATAATAAATTTTAGGTTACCTTGGACTGCCACTGTTGTTTATTTATTGCTTTCTGCTTCTTGCCAATTTTACTTATCTACACTCTAGAGTGAACTTTATTACCTTCCTATGATTGCTCTTGGTACCTGATTCGATGACAAATACTCATAGAAATTTTCATTAGACCTTGACATAGTGAAATACCTGTTAAGGATATTTTCTTTTCCAGGCACAGTGGGCCAGTCAGCCTCCTGAGGCAGGGGTACAGTGCAATCATTTGAGTTATCTTTATTTGGTTTCAATTGTTACAACTAAATTTATACCAGATGAAAACCAGAACACATAGTTTAAAGAAAATCTATAGAGAAAAATTTGGATCATCAAGGAACCACATTCAAATGCATTTGCTTAAGGGTAAAATAATATCTTGTGCAGGTTGCACAGCCATGTATGCCCCAGACATTCACTGATGGTGGCTTAGTAAAACAGAGAGCCTTCATAGTTTTTCACTGCAGCATTGAGCCACTTAAGAAATACATGTGAAGAACCTCAAGTGTTTAGAACGGATGAGAACATAATGTAATATAACTGAAGCCAGAATCAGTTTTCACTTGCATCAGTGTAATGTGGACTAAAGCTATTTTGACTTCAAAATGCTGTACTGGAGATTTTGGCTTGGCTTTCTATATTTTGGCAGGATTTACCTTTCTTCTGGAGGATGTTCTGTCTTGCTTTAATGAAAGCTAGGATGTCAGCATCAGCCTGGCTGTCTCCAGTCAGAGGAATAGATGTACTTGAACTTGGTGGAGTCCTGAAATAAGAAAGCATGCTTGTGAACTCAAGGGAGTAAGAAGGTTAATTTTTCTGTCTCCTCTTTTTTTCACCATAAAGGATTTTATTTTTTAGATGCATTGTTAAATATGGCACAGTTTAGCAGAGAATTGATCTCAGGACTTCTTAATGGTCTTATGTAGGTTCCTAAGTTTAGCCACCATCTCTTTAGTATGGGAAGGCTACTTGCTTATCAGCTATAGACATCTCACAAATGGTTAAAAATATTGTAGTGCTGAGTCAAAGACTTAATTCCCAAGTGAAAAAGCTTAGTATAGTGAGTTTACCAAGGAAATTATGCATGTGACTATGCCATGTGTTTGCTTGCTTCAGGTTGTTATACATCTGAACAGATCAATAGAATTTTTGCCTACTGTGGGGGAGTTAAGTTTTCATACACAGACATAAACAATCACATGGTACTCAGGACATTATTGAATTTGCAGGGAAGTGCCCTGATGAAGGCAGGAATGATGCATCTGACTCCATGTTCTCAGAAGGCTAACAATATTATATTATATTATATTATATTATATTATATTATATTATATTATATTATATTATATTATATTATATTATATTATATTATATTATATTATATTATATTATATTATATTATATTATATTATATTATATTATATCATATCATATCATATCATATCATATCATATCATATCATATCATATCATATCATATCATATCATATCATATCATATTATATTATATTATATTATATTATATTATATTATATTATACTGTACTAAAGAATACAGAAAAGATACTAAATGCTGAAAAGATAATAATGAAAACTCATGACTCTTTCCAAAGTCTCGACACAGCTTGGCCATAATTGGCCAATGAGTCAAAACAACTCACACCAGAATCCAATGAAACAATCATCTGTGGGTAAACTATCTCCAAACACATTCCACATGAGCAAAACATGGGAGAAGCAAATGAGATAAGGACTGTTTTCCTTTTCTCTGAGGTTTCTCAGCTTCCCAGGAGAAAAATCCTGGAAGGATTTTTTTCAGAGGATTTTGCTTAAGGGTAAAATAATATACTGTGCAGGTTGCACAGTAGGAAGGAATTTTTTCAGAGAATGTGAATGCCACAGGACATCTCCTAACAGACCAAATCCTTTGTGCTGCTGAATCTCCAGGCCCAGCTGAACTCATGTACCTATGTTGTTAAATCATTGACTTATGACTGTTTCTGACAGATGCTCTGGTGGTGTAAGATGATGTAATACAATGAAGCTGTTCTAATTGGTTGAGAAAGCTAAGAATTTTCACCTGCATCTTTAACCTTATTTAAAGATTGGGAGAGGAGAAATACAGCAACAAAAAATTACAATACAGAAGGACAAGGGGAACTGAAGGGAATTTTTTTTTTTTTTACAATCACACCTCTGTAATTATAGTTATTTTCACTGTTCCATACTGACTGCAGCAGTAGGTGGTTTCTATGACTGACCTATGCAGCAGTGTAATATCGTTGTCTTTGTGCTACTAATTAAATTCTCAGTTGCTGAATCAGTGAACCAAAATGGAAAAATAAAGAAGAAATTACTCTGAACTTAAAACTCCCCTATTTTTATGTAATTTACAATGTAATCACAGAACACCAATAAGGGACTATTCTTGATTGATTTTCATTTACTTAGCAACAATACAAAAATTAAAAACCCACAGTATATTGAGAAGGTACTCTCTAAATTCCATTTTAGCTTCTATTTTTCTTCTGCTTTTCTTAAACCCAAATGCAATTTAAAACATTAGGTTTTGGGGGATGACATTTTCCACGATTTTTTTCTACTCTAGGAATTGATTGTTTTGGAAAATGAAAGAAAAAAAACAACCTTGTGCTTTCTTCTTACTAAAGCAGTTGGAAAAACAGTAACTTGACCATATTTTCCTAAGGGCATTGATAGCCAGAAGTGTTGAGCACAATAAGAATATAACTCTCTCTTCTGGAAGCAGAGTGACTTGGCGTAATATTTCAGCAGGAGAAAAGAACTTGGAAATAAACACGCTAGAAAAAACAGAGAGGCTCAAAACCCTAGTAGTTTCTGTTAACTTGATAAGCTAATTTTCACAAAGCAGTTCCTCTTTTGAGAAAACATGACATATAACCTTTGCCAAGCTTGAAACTGTTGCCTTTTTATTTTAATAGAATAGTTTGTGGGAGGGAGATTAAAAATATTTTAAAGATAAAATCACAAGTATGAAAAAATCTCTGCCTAGTTCTTGCATTTTACAATTCTTCAATACATACACACTGATTTCTCTTATTTTCAAATGTTTTTATTTACTCTTTCAGATTTCCTTTCTCTGAGAAGGCTGGGAAGGCACAGTCATGAATATTCATAAGTTTATAGAGGAAAAAGCTTCAGGCCAAACACGAAACCACCTTTGTAATACTGATGATGCAGCAGATTGGTGTAAAGCTATGTGGCAGCCTGCAGTTGGTTTGGAAGTTAGAGGAAAATCTGCAATTTGTAAAATTTTTCATTTTTATATTTCAAGGAGACTGTTTTTGAATAGATGGATGGAGGATTGTGAAGGCATTATATTATTTTGTACTTTGCTCTTTCCTCTGAGTAGCCAAGGTATAGTTCTTACCTTGTTTTTAAAGCTGGGCTACCAGAAGTGACTGAATTGTTTTTCACAGGTGGATCTTCATTAGGGCTCTCTCTACTGGTGTCTGCAAAACTGAATGGGAAATGAAGAAATGAAGGAAAAAGAAGGAAATAAAAGAATATAGCCCTTGTGTGGGCAATATTAATACATACACTAACAAACTACAAAGAAGATGTTTTTCAAAAATTTAAAATCTATATAAAACACTTGTTTACTGAAAGAAGATTTTCATTTTAATCCATATGATGATTATGTTTTTGTAGAGAATGTGGCTATGAAAGAATGACGAATACATTCACAAAAAATATACTTTTATTATTTGCCTTCTAAGCCAGACTTGTAAAGCACTTTGATATATCCGATGTACAGTTTGTAATGGTATATTTAGTTCTTAAACTGAGTATTAGCCAAGTGAGGCCCTTGCTCATTTTCTATTCTTTCTTTAGTCAGGCAAAGTTGTTACCAAAATCAGCGAGAGACTGGGCAAAAACTCAGTGAGGACTTTGGGATGGGGCTTGTTGATGATAGCCAAATATATTGCAAACAGCTGCTGTGCATTCCTGCCTCTGCAGATATCATTATCAAGGAAGCTCACTGTTGGGGAGATGGTTTTCCACCACTGGATATCTAGAGACTCTCTGCTTTTCTTGGGAGTTGCACATACTGCCAGATCTGGTGCCAATCTTAGAGTGGAAAAAGTAAATTACTCAGTGTAAGGATTTTTCCAGTAGATGGCAGGATTGGCAAGTTCTTGCTTTTCTAACTCTGCAGTAGTTTGTTCATTGTTGGCTGATGAATTGATATTTCTGGCAGAGAACTTGAAAAGGGAAAGAAATTTATTACTAAAATTTTACTGTGTTACACTGTGCCAGGTTCAGTTTTGCAGCAGATATTGTGCCCAGGAGTATAAGTCATTTTCAGCTGAACAGCTCCAGGTTTGCTGAATGATTCTCTTTAACTCCTCGAATCCCACACCATTCACACCTGCCTAATTCAACTAAAGCAATATCTTATGTAATGTCAATAATATTCTGTACTTTATTACATCTACATATTACAAGAGCTAGAAAGGATGTGTGATGTTATTACCTACTATGTGGTTCAACAATATCTGGGAACCTTATATTGTCATTCTGCTTTAGGATTTCCTGAACATTTTTTCCACCGATTTGGCAGTTCTTAAAAATGAAGTGATTTAGTGTTTTAAATTCAGTTTTCTAAAAGGCCTCTGTGTCTGTGCCCTGAGATACTGAGGCATCCAAGTCACATAACCGAGGTTTAATAAATTGCTCCACATCAACTGAACCCTAGCAACCATCCCTGACTCTATTCTTAGCCTACAACAAACATAAAGTAATGTGACTTAATGTGATTCTTTTTTATTGCTTTTTTAAAATTAAAATAAGCATCTTTGCTTTCTCTTTGCCATGCACAAGATGTATAATTTTACAAATACTGTGAGTCAACCGAAGTATTTTACAGTTGCAGTAGTTTACCTATTTGAATTCTTTTTTTTCCATTGTAAAAAAAAAAAAAAAATTGCCCAAAATTGTTAAATCCCCATTTGAAAGAGATTTGGATTTAGACGGATTAAAAAAACCCCAAACCCTATATACTAAGGTGTGGCATGGTTAGAACTCTAGGGATGTCACTTTCTAGTACATTCCTGGACCCAAGGACAATATGGCAAAACTTGCCTCAGGGTGCTCTGGGAGAATTGGCACCCACGGGAAGCAATATTAAAAAACCCACTTAGACTGAGTGGGATGATGCCCAAAATCAGGAAATTAATGTTACTGCACTTAGAGATGGACCTTCATCTCCTATCCAGTGCCTGTGGGGTTGCAAGCAGACATTTTTATTGTGGGATGCAAACTGTTGTCCTGCAAGTTAAAGAAATTTATAAGGAAGCTTGTAACTATTTTTTTAAATGACTCAAAGTTCTGCTTCCATGTAAGATGTTAGCAATTAGTGTGCTAATCAAACAAATGAGTCCATCAATTTGGCACAACTCAAATCCATCTCTTATATCCTAGAGATTTCTCTGATTCCTAGGCTTGAGGGAATGTCAGTATGGGGATAACTTGAATCCTTCATACTGAAGCTCTGATACTGACATTGCAAGATAAGTTGAATCATAAGGGGACAAAAGAGTATAATTCTGCTGTGCAGTGGTTTGTACATTCAGATACAACTTGTTCCTAACCTGTTCTTAGAAGTCAGGACCCTCCTTATTCATCTGAGTGTTAGATGCTGTTCTAGTAATGCAAAAAATTTAGAAATGTTCTAGGTAATGCTTTAGATTTAATGGCAAGTCATTATGCCAGCATGGGGTGGAGGTAATAATACCCCTCTCTGTGTGACCAGCAGGAAGGACTGGACATCTCAGGAGGCTCCAACAAAGCCAAAGCAAACCATGCCTGACACACTTTAGTGTGATAAAAGTCTTCTTCAAGCAAGGGGTTGATCCAGAGATCTCTAGAGGTGCCATTCAACATTTCTCTAATGTGCAAACAGGCATTTCTGGATCACATTTTGGGTTTGGGTGGATGTACAAGGTATGTAAGTCCTGTGTCTGTCTGTCACCCAAGCTTTAACCTCTAACATTTTTCAGCTTGTTTTGACAGTGTATGATTCCCATTTTCATTCTCAATCCATCTGATTTTTCCATGAGTTGAATTTAAGAAATATCAAAGACTGTTTCCTGACAACTTCAGTAAAATTCCTACTTTTTCTGGAGATTAAAGATAGTCTGTCAACTTTATATGTCTGTTTGTTTTTATAACCTGGTACCTGATGTTTCCCCCAGTGGATAACTTTCTTTTTTGGGGCAGTTTCAGGGGGAGAATCCTCTGCTGAGGGTATATTTCTCAGCCAGGCATGGGGCAGGGGTCATAGAGATGAACACAGGGTTGCAGCAGAGTTTCCCTTGCTGCAGGAACCCAAGGAGCAGAGACAACCGGCCCATGGACGGATCAGCTCCATCAAGTACACAGGGTACAGGAGCTGCAGAGATGATGTATGTCATGGTATGAGTGCTTAATTTGCCAGCTGAAAAATAATGGCAAGTCAGGTAGATTAAAATGGAAATTGAAAATTTGAATTGAAATTGAAAAATTGCACAATTTTCAATTTTAATTGAAATTGAAAAATTGTGCAACCTCTGTAATGTTAAAAAACCCTCAGCTGCAGTTGTCCAGTTATCTGAGTTTTGGACATGAGGGGAACAGATGTTCAGTGTACAGACAGGAAAGATTCAAGCTGCTAAAAGCTGAGCATTTTAGTAGCTGGCTACAAAATTAAATTTGGCCTAACTTGCAAATTCATAGAGGTATTGTTCCAGTTGTTACCAAAGAACATGAAAACCTTTGAAATGTCACTAATTGATGATGTTATTCCCAGATTATGTTTTTATCATTATGTAACGCTGCAGAAAATTGGCAGGAATAAAAAATTATTAGACAGAAAATGCTGTAAAATATGTAAACATTGACTTTGTTTCATGCAACATTAATATAGGGGATAACTGTTGCAATCCAGGACAGTAATTGTTAAAAAATCTGATGCTCAGAGTCATCAGACAACATGAAGATTTATTTGAAAATGGTTCCAAGGGAATTTAAAGTGCCAGGAACACTTTGAATAAGAAACAGAACAGCCGAGGAGTCTGAGGTTGAACATACTGTAGGGCTTTCTGGAATAGGACAAATGAGATGCAGTAAAAGGAAATGAGTGAGGTTAAGAAAGATTTGACTGAGATGAAAAGGAATGCATCCATTCTAGGAGGAGGAAAAAAATCCAAAATTTTTATAAGATTTTAATAACTATCTAAAATTTAGATGATTCAAAGGGAATACAAGAACCGTTCAACACTACTGAAACAAAATGTTCAGTGAGAGAAGCAATTTGAATAGACAAGGATCTGATAAATTCCTTAAATGAAAGTCATTGTGGGAGAGACTGTATGAGGAAGAACAAAAGGCTGTGTTGAATTCTGAATGTGTGGAGCACATAAGGAATCCTGAGCCGATGTGTATTTTCAGACTTCTTGCAGACTTGACAGAAATCCATTGAGAGACATAAACATATATACAGTGTGAGTTCAGGCAGCACCACAGCTTTCAGATCTCACTGACTGAGGCAGAAATGGTCACTATTCAACTCTTTTATTAACATAGACCCATTTCAACACTTTAACAATTCAGCCATTTTTTCAACTGAAAAAAGAGACATATTTGGCCATGGATCAAGTGCCTTTTAGGTGTGTGTATCCTTCTTAAGCCTCAAAAGGATTACCAGCCTCCCTTCTCTGTTATTTTAGTTATAAATTAACTTACTATAAAATAAAATTTGAGCCTTCCCAAGGCTTAATTTTCTCTGGAAACATGACATATTAGGTGTGTCACACAATAACAATGCACACAAGTCATACACTAGAACGTGATCAAAAGACCTTGTTCAAACACACAAAGATTAGGAATACACCTGTGTCCTTTGCATGCTGAGTTATATAAATTATTATTGCTAGCCTGAAGATTGTATCTACATCCATTCCCATTCAGGAGTTTGTCTGAATGGTTTTACTGCATGCTTACTCTGTCAATAGCAGTCTTAGAATTTAGCGTACATAGTTTTAGATCTTATACTTACTGAACACACCTGTTAACTGAATTCCATCTTGGAAACAGGTTTTATTTACACCACATTATATCAAACATAATTTATGTCAGCTTTTGCTTTGGTGGCTGGTTATTCTGCTGGGTGAAGACAGCAATGTCATTCCAAAGAGAGATGGCTGATTTTTAAACAGCCATTTTAGAATGGCTAGAACAGGTTAGAAAAAAAGAGCCGTTTGTGTCTCAGGAAAATAAGTGCCTGTAGCCTGGATTCATTCTACACAAATTATGGGAAGTGGTAAGTAAAGTTGCTGTGACAACTGGGGCCAAAGAAATCCTTGGGAAATAAATATTCTACTATTTTATTCTTTTAAAGTCTGAAATTTGAAACCATTACTCTAAAATGTTATTGACTTGGGTAGGGGATAAAGTAAATTTTCATGCACAGTGGGAGGTTAAGCCTGTAGCTCCTGCCTCAGAAAAAGCAGAAATAGTGTTTCTACTTCCATATACATGCCACTAGAAATGTACCTGAGTAAAATATGTTTAAACAGCCTAACATAAAATAATATCAACTTTCTAGAACCACAGGAAGGAAAGAGTGCTTGACTTTTAAAGATTATTGCAAGAATATTGATAGAGATGGGAAAATAAAACTACATTCATCCCAACTCCCTCTACAATTTTAGTTCCAGAAGATAAATATTCTGTGTCTGTGATATTTATGCAAGGATCATCCAGTCAGCCTCAGTCAATATGCCCATTACTTAGACACAGAGAAAACTGTTCACTGTAAAGAACATCTGCTTTTTGCAGGGAATCGTGGGGCAGTACAGGACTCTGAAGTAAGCTTGGCAGCTGAAAGCAACCATGCACCTTTCTCTATTCTAGTCAAAATGCCAGATGGACTTTCCTTAGACTTGTCCTCCAGTAATAAACATGAACACTAAAGGCATTTGATAGAAAAGCTTAAAAAGACATAAAGAAATCAGTTATGCAATTTTGTTTCTGAGCCAGGGTAGGGAAAGGAGGATTCACCACTGCTGGAGGCCAGTTCCCCATTGCACTAGAAAGTGCCTAGGCATTACCATATGCTCTTTTTAGTTCAAGAATTTTTAATTAGAATGTGAAAGGCATTGCTCTCCTGAGCAATGCATCAGCACACCAACTGAAATTTGTTGTTCCCAAGATCAGTGGGGCAGAGGGGCTGTGCAAGAGATGCTTAGTTCAAAGGACAGTGTAGAGAGTGACAGTCATGGATAAATTCCTTAAATGAAAGCCATTGTGGCTTTCATGAGTACATAAGTACCGGTGAACCAGACCCTGAATTCCTTCCTTCTGTCTAGTCAATTAACTACTTCTTAAAGAAATTATTGAAGATGTTATATTTACACAAATTGCTTGAGCTCATTTGGCTGAATTTGTGCTAAACTGGACCAAAAATGCTCTCATGTTCTGGTCCGTGAGCTTTTCTCTGGGACAAGTAACCTTCAGCCTTAGACCAGAGATGAACAGCACAGATTAGGCCTAAAACCATCTGTAAAATGATTAATGCCTAAGTCTTGAGAGGACACTGGAAAAGAACCAAAACAAAGTAGAGAAGACTAGAGTTGATTTTCATCAGTTTGAGAGATCTGAAAATGTCTTGTCAGAAAACTTTAGAGGACTATGTCTATCATTTTCTATACTGATTACAGAGCATTTACTATGGATACATGAGAGTGTTAAATAAAACTTTGAAGTTATTTTACAGTTTTAAGAAAACAGTAAAACATCATTTATGCAGATGACTGCCATAAAAATGTAGGTAAAGCCACTCATCAGAGGAATGTTAATTGCATAACAAGGAGGAGAGGCAGAAAAAGAAAGCAAGAGAAAGGTGGAGAGGGAAAGAGGAAGAGGGAGGGAGAAAGAAGGAAGGGGAGAGAACACCTCCATTTATTGTCCTTGAATATGGAAACCTGCACAGTCAGGTATGTGGTTTCTTGCACACTACTTTCCCTGATGGTTATGAAAAACCTATTACTACAAGTTTAAGTTAGAGGTTTTAAAATCAGAGGTGACTGTTGATGAAACAACTAAGATGATTACATTTCTCTCCTGTATATGACACATCCCCATCTTACAATATCAAATATAATATCATTGTGGAATAATATGCTGAATAAATGTAGTACTATGACATTTTTCAGGAGCAAGTCTACCTAGGATATGTATGAAATCATTTTTAAATCTTTTTTGTTTTGAAGTCCCCTGCATACATCCCAAAGGAGATACAGTCTCCTCATTCACTAACCTGACTGCTAACAGGCCTACCTTTTTTAGCTGTTGTGGGGCCCCTATAGAAAAGTTTCCAAGGTTCCAAGACAAACATGTCAAAAGAACTGAGGTCCTATCTTCAATAGGACTTCCAAATAACTGAATAATAAAATTTCATTTTTTACACAATTGTTTCTGCTGCAACTGAAAATACAGTGTTTCAGTGTGGTATTTGCAAAAGCATTCTGGACAACTTCACTTTTATTAAAAGTGCATTTTTTTCCCATGTAAGGAAGGAAAAGAAAAATAAACAATTTACCTGATAGGTGATAGGTGCTGTGAGGATCTGATAAGCTGTGGATAAACAGGATGGGCAGTATTTGGTGAGGCAACCATCTCTGGCTTTTCCTCCTGGGTTTAGATTGAAAAACAAAATTATCAGGCTAAGATTTTTTTAAAGTGCTTCATATTGGCCTATAAATTTCAGCAATAACAAGGTAAGCAATGACTCATTCAGAAAACACAGAGCCTGAATCACACAGTATTTTCTCCACTTGCACAAACACTTCTGAACAAAGAGAAAAGTTTTTAGGGTTGGTTCAAGTATTTTTAAGATCAAGTTACAGGTTTTTAATATGTTACAGCATATGTTCACTGATTTCAGTTTCTTAGGGAGCTCAGATGTATAGATAGGTCAAGATCTAAGAAATCAATCCCAATTATGCTTTCCAGTTCTCTAATCTTCTATTGATGAATCATGAGAGGTTGAACTGTGGAATTCTCCTTTTAAGGGATGGAGAAAAATGTGCTGCTGTATATTCAAGAATATTACTTGCCGTGCTTTGAAAAGCCTAAATATTTAGACAGGAGGGTGACTAAAACGTCATCTTCTTTGCCACCTATATGGTTAGCAATTTTAACTGGAAAAGTATTTGGTCAGGATAACTTGCAATTAGGCTGCTTAGATGGCAATGTATGGATAACTAAGTTCCCAGTGTTAAGTTCTGCATTTATTTTAGGCTGTTTTCTTAAAAATATGGTTTAAATCTATACTCATGAGAATTAACCAAATATAAGCTAAAACTTTCTTTCTTTATAACAACTTTTCCTCAAGGAGTAAATCTTCTCTTCCAGTTAATAATAAATGATATGGGATGGACTGCACTCAGCATTCTTTTTCATGAGGCTGATGTACGTTTCATGGCCAAGCTTTGCTGTGAGTTGCTGTGTCACTACTTGAAGCCATTAAAAAAGTGTCAGAAGGGGAGCACCAGAAAGCTAGGTTGTTTCAGTAGAGTGTAGTTTTCAGACTGATTGTGTTACGAACTTCCAATACACTGGTTAAAATGACAGGTCTTTAGTTCATTTTTACACAAGTCATTGCATTAGTGCACTCTGTGCTTAAACACTGGTGGACTTCAGCTAGAGAGTGACGAAACACTGTGATGGGAGCTGATGGGAAGCTGGAAAGTTACTGGAGTCTTTGCAAGCAAAGGAAGCTAAAAAGTAACTATATTTGCTGCAAAAAATGCTGATGGAATTATAAAAACTATTTTTGCTAGAAGTAAAAAAGATTATTTTTTGCAATCTGATAATATTCTTTCAGAGTTGTTACCATTTTGGGCCCATACTTCCCTACTAATCAAGTTGTTTGGGAGAACATCAAAAAGAAAATAGAGCAGGAAAAAAATGGGTTTGTTTGATCTTTTTTTTTAGCTTCGCACAAGTATAATTCACATTACCTTTCTCCAACTCACTTTGGCATAAGTACAGGTGAACCAGACCCTGAATTCCTTCCCTTCATACTCCTTTCTGTCTAGTCAATTAACTACTTCTTAAAGAAATTATTGAAGATGTTATATTTACATGAAAATGGAAGAAATACAAATTATTTCATACCTGGAATTTTTTTGCCTCTTCAGACCACCAGACTTCAAAGTCTTTTTGCACCTTCATCTTCACTTTTTCCATAAGAAGCTGCAGGTGCTCAATCTCTACCTTCAGTCCTTTGAAACGACTGTACACTGTTTTATAGCTAATATGAGAAGAAGAAAGTGTATTACAGATTTTCCAACATATATCTGAACAAAGGTAAATCCTAGCTAGAACTGTTAGAGATTTAAACTATAAAATAATGTATAATAATCAGAGATCCAGAGGACACAGACAGATGGTAGAAGGAAACATCTCATATTTTACAAAAGCTTCACAGGACAGTAAGTGCAAGAAACTTATTCCACAAACCCTTTATTTCATAAAGAAGTTAGTGAAATTCAAGTGGGATCAACATTGATTAACAGTTAAAATATGGGTTCAATCAACTATGGAAATTATTTCATTTGAATTCTCAACGTGTTACCATTAATAAATAACTGGTATCTGGGATTCAGATAGGACCTGAGACTGGTTCCCCTGTCAGATGGAAACTTCATTACCCTCTTGGCTATTAGACACTCAGAGATTTACCAGGAATATGAAAGAGCCAGAAGTTTCCTCAGAGATTGTGAATAACAAATGCTAGCAAAATAATTCATACTGATATCCTTGTATCTATTTTTTTAATCCTCCTGGCAAGGATTGGTTAACCAATCTGTAATCTGCATATTATTTACACTTAGTGAGTTCTGTATAGCCTAAAGGCTTTCTTTAGGTCGAGAAAGGCAGGACTTTTCTGAATCAACCCAAAAGGCTCACAATACATTTGGATTCAAACAACAAGTTGCAAACACTAATCCTCAGGGAGGACATTAAGCTGTTTTTATTTATTTTTAACCTTTAGCTCAAGCATAAATTTTAGCTCTCTCATCTACTGTGGCATCTGACAGACAAACCAACAGCATATACACAAATTTAGAACTATTAGTGAACCACAAAGCTGATATTTTTAAAATGTCAGAGAAAACCCTGAGGGTAACTGTGTGCGTAGAATTGTAATTGGAATATACTATCAGTATAATTTATCTTCTCAAGGATGGTAGAAATCTGAGGCAAAAGTAGTACCTTTTTTTTTCTTCTTCAATTTGCATTCGAAGATTCTCTTCCACTGGATCAAACATTGGTTCTTCAGAAGGATTTAAAACAGCTACAGGGTAAATCAGATTTTAGCAATGAATATATGGTGTCCAAAGAAGCAACTTCTGATTAGAATAAAAACTAGCTTTTAAGAGGCAGTTAATGAAATTGGGGTGATTAACCATTTCTCTCTTCTGGAAATGCTTCTTCAAATTCCCTATTTAGGTCTTACTTAGTAGAGGACATAATCAATAAATAGTAATTTGAATCAAATTGCTTATAACTGGGTTTTTTCATCATTAAAGATTGGAACAATCATTTTAGCTATAAATAAAAACAAGTTAAACATTCACATTTGGCATAAAACACTATCAAATGTGTTCAACCACTTTTTGCAATGGTTTTGGCAACAAAAAAAGGACCAGAAGCTGTTGCAAAAAGAAGAGACATCATTAGCTCTTGAAAGAGAAATTTGGAAAGCAATAAATTAGTATATGTAAGGAAAATATCCTTATATATGTGAGAAAATATTTTATATATATAGATATATTTATATATATATATTAGTAGATATAAGGAAAATATCCCTTTATATCCTATGTGAGAAAATTTTCAAGGTAAAGGATAACTAAGGAAATACCTTAAGAGTAGCCTAAGTTAGCAGCTTATGATTTCCCTATCCTGTAACAGAGGTAGTTAACATGCAATACACAATATGCTTATTCTGAGAGATTGTGAAACAGTCTTTCCATCACGGTTTATATGTTCAGTGGTGAAAGGAAATATAAAGTTACCTACTAATGTTACAACAATTTCTGTTTCTGGGATGAATGAGAAGAGGTTTACATTCCCAAGAAAATATGTTTGACCTTTTTAACTCAAGGAAAATTTTTAAAAACCAAAAGATTTGCTGTACAATACACACAAGTTTCCACCCCAACTCTTATTTCTGCAAAGAAAATAAATCCTGTGTCAGTCTGTCACAAGGCCTGAGGAGCGCACCCTCTCTTCAAGGAGAGGAATTCTGTCTGGAACAAGAGGGCAGCAGTGACCCCTCTCTGCCTGTCAACACACCTGCTGAAACCATTAATCTTTTGTAGTAGCACCCTACAGCTTAATACAGATGATGTTGAAAAGCATTTTATTTCATTACTTAGCTAAAGCATGTTAATACAGACAGTCAAGGTGGGCAAAGCCCATGCACGAGTCTCATTTCATACATTGGAAGGTCTTGCTGTGTGTGATTACAAAGAAGGATAGGGTGAATACATTTGTGGTGGGGAAAGTACCCTTAAAAGATGAACGGCTTGAAATGTTAAAGTGAACAAACAAGACAAAAGGTGGAGGAGATGATACAACAGTGCCATTGTGTAAGTTATACCTGAATTAACAGATAACACAAAGGTCATCATAACCGTGCCAGAACCTTTAAGGAAAGGAGCAAACCTTTCCATGATTACAAGGGATGAGGATTTTCTGATTTCTCACATATCATCCCCAGGAGAAGGCATACTGTGAGAAAGCACAGCTGCAGATGGAACTGGTGGGGGTACTCTCATTGCAGAGCTTCTGAGGCTTCATGCTTTTCTGAACTTCATGAACACACAGCAGCCAGGCTTGAGGGAAATGTGCTCTTGTGGAACAAACTGAAATGATTTAGGGAGTTACTGGCTCTCAAGTGAGCCATGCTCACAGACCATGTGAGAATCCTTGTACTGTTTACATGAATATTCCAGCCAGACCTAGTGTGAGCCAATTTCAGGTTAAAGGGGACTCTCCTGAGCACGCTGAAGTGCATTTGTCCTATTTGCACAACCTGTGACTGTGACTGAATTCAGGAGGCAGCAGCTCTAGCAGCTTATAATGAAGGGAAATTACACAGGGTGGAAGAAAGTAACATCTTAAAATGATAATGCTGTTTCTGAAGTGAGGACTTCCCTACATGAAAACACCACCAAATTCTGCCGTTGTTACAGAGTGATACAAGCCAGAGTATAGCTTTCCTTCCTTGGTTTATTAGGACATCTAGTACTTGGAAAAATATTTTTATATTAGCTCTGAAAGCTCAGCCAAACTTAGACAAAATTTTGTCACTTGTATATAAAAACAGCAAAAGAATTGTTTTCTTTCTGCTGGTTACATGCTGCAGATGGGATTTTTTGGTTGCATGTTACCTTCAGAAATAATAATAAAGCCTTTTGTATGAGATGAAAACCTTTATCATAAACAGGATGCAGCATCCTCACCCATGAATGCAAGTCTGCCCATTACCCCTAGCTGGTGATGAAAGGCAGAAGCACAGCTGTAGACAAGGTGAGCAGCAGAGTTTTGTGAATGAAAAGAGATCAGTATACTGCAGGCTGGTGTGGCCCCAGCAGCAGAAATAACATCAGATAAATGGCTAAAACTTACATATCCCTGTGCACATCACTGAGCTTGGGTCACAAAAGCAGAAGAGATCTGATCACAGTGTCAGGTGAAGTCCAGTAGTAAGTCAAGTCCAGGGCATGCCTGCCAGGGCGCTGCTTTGTAAGTTCTCCAGTGTCTTTTCCCAAGCTGTTGTAATGTCCATTTCAGTTTCTTGTCATGTCTGCTCATTGCAGCAATATGTTTGTGAACTGAACAACATTCTGCTCTAAAGACTAGACCTTTGGAATATACCTACTGTAATATATGCAAGGGATCACGGCTCTTTCCTGATGTTCCAAGCAAAAAGACACCTAAAGTCTGGTGGATGGTATTTCAACACTTATGTTTCCTGCTACTTCTGCCTTCTCCTCATTCCCTGCTACTTCTGTTCTCCCTTCTCCTCCTTTTTACCTTTCCTGATGAACCCCTGCAGTGGCCTCTTTCTGCCCCATGGCCTTTGCTGCCTCACACCCCTGTCCTCTTACCAGTCCAGGCAATTTCAGCTACAGCTGAAGAAAGGAAGCTAAGGCAGAGGTTACTGGCTCACTGTATCTCATATCTAATGTTAGCATTTTTCAGTACATAGGCTCAGTCATTTTATAATAATGTTAGGGGGACACAGAATGAATAGACTGTAAAACATAAAAAGCATACTATTTACTCACAAATTCAATTTAGACACCTAAGAAAAAAATTCTTTTGGCTACAGCTTTTTTTCCCCTAAAGAGTTTATTGTATATATCTACCTTCCCATGCAGAAACAGAAAATATACCAAGTACACTGAAGTTATGAAGCACTGAAAAATCGTGACATCAGCTTTGCCTACATGCACGAAAAGATTTGCAATACATTAAAAGATGTAGTAGAGGTGCTACTGCTAAAATATTAACTATCAAATATAATTTCTGCAACTGCACAGAACACAAAGTTGTATCTGCTTTTTTCAGTCAGGATTGACTTTTAATTCATTGTTTGACAGTTTGTCATATGAAACTCAGCTGCACAGTTTAGATCTAGGCTTTTAGTGCATCAGCTGAGATGATTTCATTCAGTTTGAGTGTAATACCACATGCACTTTTCATGCCCCAGTGACTTCTCCTGGGCAACAAATGCAGTTGCTGCAATTTAATCCTGGATAATGCAGCCCCAGGTTTCAGGCGTGCAGGGAGGTATGACATGCATGCTTAGGAAGACATTGGGTCTGTGTACACTAGGGGCATCTGTTGGCATCCAGTTCTGTACAACAGAACTATTTTGGCAGCAGTCAGCAATGTACTGATAAAGAATACTAGTTTCTTTACATTAACATAATAGCACATAGAGCTGAGTGGCAAAAATTATGAATGTCATGAAGCCTTTTTTAAGAATACTGAGTCCTAAGGTGTAAAGAAGAGACTGGCAGTGCTACACTTGGTAGGCAAATAGCTGGCAAATTTGATGCTTACTTTAAGACTAACTGTTTTTGCTTCATCTGTTTTTGCTTCATCTTCATATCCAACCCATTTGGTGAAGTGAGCACAGGATACAACTGATACCAGCTGCCCACACAGAGGATGAAGGTGAGCTCTGCATGAGGTGACAGTTCATACGATACGAGTTTGTAATTTTTGGGGCTTTTTTTCCCATAAAGAAGACTTTAAGAGGCATTTTAAAATATAATTATTTTATTCTAATGAAATGGCCCCATTTTGGAGTACAGGAAATAGTAAATTTTACAGCACACTCCACATGATCAAATCACAAAGTACCAGAGAGAAATTGTAGCACCTGCTAACTGGATCACTATTTCAAAGCCATGTGGAAAGCATGGATCAAACACACTATTTCTAGAATGATACCAAGTGTTATCACCGTAGTTTACTGCAAACTGGCAACAATCTGAAATTCTCTGGCAGATTCTTTTCTACAGTCAGAAAATTTTGCAAGAAACTCTCTGTGACCTTGAACTTTATACTCTCTGGGGTGCTCGTATATTTCTCAACCTAAGTGTGTCCTGGAAGTCAAACTCCTAGGGATTTATTGTCTTGTGCCTCAAATAACATTGTGTCTTGCCCTCCAGCTGTACTTTTGCAGTCAAATATTTTCATTTTTTTCACTGGATAGTCTTGTGTTTATCTGCTTTAATTTATAGTCACTTGAAGTAACCAAATTTAGAATTGACTTTAGTATCCCATTAATATATTTACTGCATTATTTATCAGCTTTGCAGCTTTTGGCAAACTCAAGCATTAGTACTTTCAAAATGGAACATATGTTGTAAGCGGATGTTTTTTTAGAAGGAATATCTGTCTATCATTATTCAGGATCATCTTACAAGTAATTCTCCTCTTTTTCTTTATATTTCCCCAGGGCCATGTCAGCCTACGTTTGTCACTGGGCACTATTTGTGTACCTTATACAAAAGCAAAGATGAGTAGGCACAATGTAACTCAGGAGAAGATTAAAATATCCAAATGCCTGGATGAGTTTATATTGTGGGTTTAGAGCAATTGACTTAATCTTAATGTAATAGATTTTTAAAATTTTCAGCCAGTTTGTCATAGAACACACTGAAACACACTGTCCTGTTTTCAACATTTTAAAAGTTAATGGATGTGCAAAGGATTAAGGATGTGTATTTTGTTGATTTTGATAACTGAATTTAGTAAAAGGGTCCATTGCTATGCTGCTTTTTTTGGTTTTTGTTTGTTTTGTTGGTTTTTTGGTAACATTGCATTGCTTACTGTTTTACTGGCTTAATACTGGCTCAAACTAGCTTCCAATGTACACCTGGCAAGCAGAACTATTTTCCCCATCTCAATGAGCTGTTTTTCCTAAATAGTCACACTTTAATTCCCTAAAGTTTCTTCTTTGAAGCTAGTAATCTATATTTTTCTTCCTGAAAATACATGGCATACAAAACAGGAGGTGTTACCTTCATGTCAGCTGCACTTAAGGCATGCAAGCTTCTAAAACCATCATGGCTAAAAATTCCCAGTTGCTTTCCAAATATACAATTAAAGTAAACTAGCGGGAAAAAACCCCAAACAAAAACAATAAAGCAGCTTCAAGTTTAATATGTTCCATACATGCCAGTTAATTTAGTGAAGAAGTAACATAGCTGGGTCTTAGCCAGGAACCCCCTACAAATTCTTGCCTTAACTTAATAAATACTTTTTACCATTTGATTACATGTGAATCCTCTTGCATCATTTATCTTGTTCATAATATTAGATTAAATCATACCTGATATGTTTGAATGATCTTTCTCTGCCTCCCAAGAAGGGGTGTGATTTGTCATCCATAAGCTTTGAAGTTTTGTAAACATTAATTTCTACAAAATCCAAGAGCTTTCATGGAAAAAAAAATCTCTCTTTTCTAAGCTTTGTCATGAGACATTAGGAATACTCCACCACCAATATCCAGACTGCAGTTCAATAAGCAGCACAACTTTTGTAAAATAATGCCTACTCAAGAGAAGGATTTGACTGAGAATAATATAGCACAACTTTCCTAAGAATAAGACACACCTAAAGGTGCTAAAGGTGCAGTCACAATGAGTGTCACAGATTACTGGGCATGAACAACATACACAGGCATGGGCAGCAAAGTCTGTGCTTGCAGATCACATTTAGGAATGCAATGCACATAGCAACTGTGGGATTAATTCAATAGGCCCAGTGTTTTCTAAAAGTAAAGGGGTGTTTTACCTGCATTCTGCATTGAACTGTTTGTAAACCTAGAACTGTACTGTGGTTGTCAGTACAAATGCTTGTGACAATGCACAGAAGCATTTATTCTGGACTGTATGCTAAATTTATAGCAATGTCATTTGAAAGAATATTGAGGAAAAATAAGCATACATGCTTATCCTTAACTGCTTCTGTTTCAGCTGTGTATAGGTGTAGATGAATGGGGCCATGATAAGGCCATGAAACTGATGTTTTTCAAGTTAGACAATAAATGAGGTTTTGAGCTTGATTCAAGAAGTGAATACTAACCAAACAAATGTATATGGCTGTACAAGTCTGAACAACTTTATCTTTCTGCTACTTTCATGTGCAAGAGAGTAGAGGAGATGGAAAGTGAAAGGAAAGACATCATTATTGGTGAAATCATTATATTATGAGCATGAGGTTGCACTATAGATTATTTAGTTTAACTCCTGGCTCAAATAAAACAAAAGATGTTGGGCTGAAGCTCCTCTATCATGGATCTGATTTTTTTTCAATGCAAATAGCAAAGAGATGTGCTAAGACCCCACCTCAGTTAAGTGTAGAATAAAGACAAAAGTACTAGAGAAAGTTTAGTTTCAACTCTCCCACATGGCTACTCCACTGGTCCTCTAAAACAGCTTCCTAAATGCTTTTTTACATGTTGGTATGATGTATGAATTTTCCAGAAAATTTCTGAAACTAAAACTATAGGATTTAATGTCACCAGGAATGTCATTCTTTAAGAAGATTTATTTTGATGTTGTTCTGTGTTCTGGTATGTGTATTAGATTAGGGCCATGTGCAACTTGGGCAGTTGTAGGGACCAGATTATGGTTTTGGGACCCCTTATCCCTACTGGCCACACCCCTGTCCCATAGAGAGTGCCATGCTTTTGCTGCTTCTCCCATGGACTAAGCATACTTTTGCTGCTTCTCCCATGTTCTGGCTGCAGAACAGCTGGGCTGTCTGTGCTGTGCTACCAGCTCAACAAGGAACAAGAAATACAGGGGTATTTAAGGAGTTCTCATAGCTCAGTTCTTTCCTATGACCTGTGAAGGAAAGGATACTGGGCTTGAAGTTCTGGTAGCTGTTGGCTGAATTAGAGTGTAGTGTGTAATGAGAAGAGACAATCTTGACATTTCCAGAAGCAATTACAACTTAACCAAAAGATTCTTATCTGGACAAGTTGTATCTAACCTCTGCACATTTGTAGGATATTATTAGCTACTTGTTCCAAATAATTATTTATTTTGATCTCAAATATGAAAACATTTTTCAGCAAAGAAGGAATGAATTAATTTGCTCTGGCTATTTCAGCAAAAAATAAATGGCAGAAGTTTTTTACCAGACCTGCAGGTTGTTCTGAAATGCTAGATATCACACTCGCCATGCTATTTCGTTCACCCCTTGTCCTATCCTTTACATAATCAGCTAGATAGGAATTTCTACTCTAGGTCTGACCTTGAAAAACTCACATAAATACAGATGTAAAAGAGCTCAATTTGTTGTTTACAGTTCATTGGGTCACAGAATTTTTTATTACAGAGAGCTTTCATGGAGAAAACCTTGACTGAAACAAAACTAGTCAAGCTGCCCAACACACCTACTGGACATGGCCAGAAGCAAGAAACCTACAGAACTTTAAACACTGTATTATTCTTAGTTAAATTTTTTACCAGCTTTTTAGAGCCAAAAGAGAGATGTACTCAAAGATATACTGAAGATAAGCAAACAAACTTAGGCCTAGAATCTGTAGTCTGTGTGCATAGAACCAGATTTATTTTTTGTTCACTATACCTCAAGTCCTGTTTTAGAATCATAGAATCATTCTGGTTGGAAGGGACCTTGGAAGCCTGTGTGGTTCAAACTGCTCAAGGTTTGGTGAAAACTGAACCAGATTATGTTCAGACATCTTGTGAAAACTCCATGAACAGAGATCCTGCAAACTTCTTTGATGACTTTTCCAATGTGTAACTACCCTCACAGAATCTTACTATCTTATCTTAATAGACAAAATTAGAGAATTGAAAGCTTCATCTTCACATTCTGTCTTGTAAGACAGAAGGAATTTCTAAATAATAATACAACTCCCACTGAACTTTTCATTATTTCAGAAGAAATGCTTACTACAAGAAACCTTACAGAAGCTGCAAGCTGTTCCAACAACAGTGAAATGCCAAAGTCAATGTCAAAAGGCTGAGTACTGGGTAGCTGTGCTACAAGTTCATAATTAAAATATCACTTGATCAAAAAATGTCTTTGCTCTTTTTTAAGGTCTGATCACTGGTTTTGAGTGGGTCACATGGGAAGTTTAATAGGGGCACACAAGTAATCTCAGAATTTTCTCTGACAGTTGAGGAGGACATATTTGCAAAGACTTCCAGCAAATATCAGTATTCTCTTTCTTGAAGACAAACTGAAAGAGAAGAGTCATGCCTGCTTCTAGAATTTAACCTTGGACATAGTAAATGCTGCTAAAAAAAGTAATAGAAAAAATACAGCAAAAAATAAAACTACAAAACACTCTAGAAGGACTGGAGAGAAACCTGTAGAAAGAAAAGTCTGTGTGAGATTGAGGCCTGAAGAGACAGGTGGAAGAAGTGTCGTCTTATTTAGAATATACTCCTACAGTTTTAAACTTACATCCCATGTAATACTGGGAAAATCCCAAAACATATTACCTTAAAAGAAACCTCAAGTGCTGTGGTAGGGCATCATTGCAGCTTGTCTAGCTGCTGCTTAGAATCCATGTTTTTTTTCCTGATTGTGATCATCTTTACAGAAGAACTTGGCAGATACAAAAACAAAAAACTCTTCAAGAGCTCATAGTTTCAGCCACAAACTGTGCTGACTTGAAGCACAAAATAGCATGCAAAACCAAGAGAGTAAGTTTGTTACAGTGTGTAGCTTCACAGTTACCAAAGGATATAGTCTAACAACTTGTAATGTCCAAATAACTGCTTGTATATATTTTCAAAATTAATTGTCCCTATACTGTAGCAAGCATTTGATTAACAAACACTTTGGTAAATATTTCTAAAAGTATCTAATACATTTCAATAATTGTACAAAGCAAATTCAAAAGTATCTGTATCTTTGGCAGAGTAAAACTTGTTAATAAAGGCAAAGAGGTACTGATTTTGAATTTTCATCCAGTTGTGACATTGGTATCTTTGTCTTAATAATAATGAAAAATAAATGTACCTTTTAGCAAGCACAATCTTACCAGCTTTCTGTCACTCACCATTCCTATTTCCTTTTAGAAACACTAAAGAAATTAAACTCATCTCTAAAGAAAATGGCCTTGATGCCACTAGAGGTCACCCTACGAATAAAAATCAGTGTGCTGCATGCACAAAACCACAAAACCATCACTGCTGTTTGACATTTCAAGCGCAAATGTACAGAAGAACATAACACACAGAAAGATCGTGACTTGTGAAAATTGTGTATTCCTAAGAGAAATCTTTCCCTTATTCTGAGGCTATTGTAAACTGACTACACTGCTGTCTAGCATATTTTAGCTCTTGGATGCCTGGTAGTACTGGAGACATTGCCTTATCTCTTTCAAAAAACAACAAACAAACAAGCCCCCAACAAAACCCAAAAACCCAACCAAGCAAAAAAACAAACCACAACCTTCTTGAAATTATGGACTTCAGATTATTTCTCTAAAATGCTTTATTTAGCCCATATATAAGATATCATTTTTCATCACCAAGAATGATGGTCTTAAAACAGGCCATCTATTATTCTCCATGGACTATGCTGGATTTGTGTGGGAAAACACAAACTGCCAGTTTCCTCAGCTTCTGTCATTTTGAGATTGAAAACACTTGTGTCTCTTCATTTCATGGCATTAGTACAGATCAAGACTCTTCTGCTTCATATGAAAAAAGTTAAATGTCATCTCAGTTACAAGATGCAAAGCAGTGAAAGAAACCAAGTTCATTTTATTTAAATATGGATTTGTTTAAAGAGAAGTTTAACTCTGATGCAAACCAGCAGTTTGGAAGTGCTATGTGCTTTCCATTCACACAGATCATAGCGATTAATTCAAGACAGTCATAATTATTGGACTAATTAATGTTATATATGTCTAGGAGAGTCTGCAAGGGTTGCAGAGAGGACTACCATACACTTCCTGAACATATATCCAGAGCAGGTACAAACCATGGTGGACCAGCATTTCTAGTGGCATGAGCCACATTGGAATGCTTCAATGATGGGTTGGATGGAACTTTGAGCAACCTAATATAGTGAAAAATGTCCCTCCTCATGGCTGGAGGATTAAACCTCCTTTCCAACTCAAATCATTCTGTGATCTGACACTGGACAGCTAGAAGCAGCAGCTCCCCTTTGTAACTTTTCTGATACGCAGAAATTTGTCAGACAACATCTTTGCATGTTGGTGTTGGATATATGGTAGTGGCAGCATCAAAGCATTGGAGGAATCATTGCTTGAAATCCTTTCCTAAGACTGGCTGGAATACTCCTGCAGGAGTACCATGATTATACAGCACTGTCTGTCCTCTGTGCTGATCACGTTCATTCACTTCTAGACAAGGAAAGGTGAGGAAGCAGAATCAAACATGCTACAAAGAAACATGCAGCAAGGAATGAAAAAGGGCATAGACTGATACTAACATCTTTAGAATGGGCATCTAGCTTTGAAAATGTAGGAAAAAATGGTACAGATAAAGCTGTAAAGGGAAGAAAGATAAGCAGGAATTTATCTTTGCTTAAAACCAAATATGTGTTATAAATCCAAATATAAAAATAACATGCCAAAATCTTTGCTCGCAGGCATTTGCCACACCAAATCAAATCCTGGTTTGCATTTTCAGGGATTGAAACATATCTGTTGTTTCTGAATCACCTCGTCATTTTATTTTTTATGAGGAATAAGTTTTTCAAGGGAATTTTGCTTAAAAAAGAACTGGGGAACAGTCTTTGAATAATATGAGAAATACAGAATCTTATTTATAAAATTCAAGTTACAAAATCTGGAAAAACAAGTGTTTTTTATTTGGTTTGGTTGAAGATTTTAATAAAATATTGATACAACTGTGCCTTAATACTGAAATCTGTACAAGGGATGCAGATTCCTTACAAAGACCCACATGTGTCCTCTTTTTGTTTTTTCATTTCAAGTAGCTTTACAAAGACAACAGAGTTGGACAATAATTTTCTCCCAACAAACCTCCTCAGAAGCAAAAAGGTTTTGCCATCAGGCTCTGCATTTTACAAAAAGACTACTTTAAAGCATCATAAGATAATGCTTCACTAGAATAAAACAAAACATCAACTTTTCTTCTAAAACACTGTAAACCCCAGGGAAAGCTTTTCTTTCCATTCTTTTCTCCCATCTTTTCCACCCTGAAGCATGTCTGTGACCCAGTGTTTTTGCTGTCAATACTTAGGCAGTGTGCACATTATTTAATTTTAAATACTCCTGAAGTGCAGTTAAGCATGCAAAAGGAACTTTAAATCCTGCCTAAAAATGCAGTTGTGTCACTCTGAAAGATTTTAATAAAGATAACTAAAATTATCTATTTGCATAATAAGGTATTTTTTGCAGTTAATAAAGATGAAAGGCACACTGAGATGAATCCTTGCAAATTTACATAAAATATTCAATGTTTCTGGTAGTGTACTGACAAACTTTGAACATCCCTTGTCTCTGATGATACCTCCCATTTATTTGTGTCCTTTTTTAACTCCCAGCATATGGCGTTTTAAAAGAGATAGCTAAGAGCAATGGGCTGAGTAGTGGTGTTTTCCTTCAAAAAGAAATCCACATCTTAAGTACAGCCATAAGGGAAACAGATCTACACTCTTTCAAATCAGACTAGAATAGTTTCTTGAAGAGTTTTAACCATAAAATGCTTTAAGTTAATGGGAAGAAAAGAAAAGGCAGCTGGAAGATGTTAACTCAACTTGATTTCTAGTTGAAACAATGGTGTGTTTTATTTCAGGTTGGGATTTCAACAGAGCCTTAATTAGACTTTTGACCACGCAGTTTTCATTTAAAAATATCTTGATGAAATTCTGATCATCAAGAAGTTCCTGGGAGACTTGGCACCTGTAACTCTTTGAAAAAACATTCATCCAGAAAGGCAGACAGGCAAACAATACTCTCCAACTCATAGAATGAATATTAAGTTTAAATATCCGGAGAATTTCAAATAATAATGTAAATACTGGAAAATACTTTGTGCATTCCAGACTCAGTGAGAATAAGCAGACAGCAATGCTCAAAACAAAAAGGCAAAACCACACAGGTTGCCTGCTATGAGGTGAAATACTAATAGAATATTCACACTGTGAATGTATAGTCACAGAATTGTAAAGTCACTACTATGGCATTTCCTAAGGACAAGAAAAATAATACCTACCTACATTATAAAAAACAGCTTAGTTATTGAAAACAGCATTTGAAACACAATTTTTCTATGTAGTAAAAAAGTCAGTGTACAAGACCAGATATTATCATTCAGATTGAAACATATATTCAGAATATATTAGTTCATTTTTCAAAACATTGAATAAGGAATTCTCATAAACAGCACTGCTATGATTTATCTTGATGTAACTTGTCAGAATGTTAAAAAAATTACTAAAGAGATGGTATTCAAACCTGGAATGAATTAAAGAAATTATTCCTTGCTATTCTGAAGATAGCACCTTTAAATTGAACTTCAGAAGAAGGAAGGGGAGGGCAGGGAAGGGGAGGAGTTGAACAGGACTCGCAGCAATCATCTAGTCCTCTTCAGGGCTGACCAAAAGTGAAAGCATATTACTATAAACAGGGTGCTCAAATACTTTTTAAACAATCAGGTATAGGACATTGATCACCTATCAAGGAAGCCTGTTCTTGGTAAAGCATCTTTTCGTAATATCACATCTGAAGCACCCCTGATGCAGCTTTGAACCTTTCACATGTGTCCTGTCACTGGATAACAGGAGGAAGAGATCAGCAATTCCTTCCTTTAACCTTCTCATCCTGATAAAAATCAACTGAGTTTGATACCTGGGCTTTGTTGGCAGACAAAATTATATTTAGTGCTGATTTTTAAATCAAAATAAAAAAGGATAAAGGTATGAAACAATAACATTATCACCAAAGCTTGAGATGCATGGGTAAACTAGAAACAGAAACGGTTTTGCTATTCTGAAGTAACTTACTCACCCGACTTTTGTAAGAAGAGACAGTCCCCAAATTTTCTCTCTCTTATTAAGAGATAAATGTTCTCTATGTTATGTATACATAGAAATACTCATATCAGCTGCAATCTGATCCAAGTTAGCTCCATCTTTAATGTGAAGGAGGCCCATGAACGTACATTTTGGGATTCTTCTATGGATCTAAATGAGGAGGGATCTAAACTGATTGCCCCAGACGTTTTCTGTCAAATTTTGGCTGAAGTTTACTGACCCCAAACTGGAATTCTCTTCTAAACACTCCTAGGCCATTTCAGTACAAAGTCAGGGAAGTCAGCTTAAAGCATCTTAAACCAAATTTGGATAACTTTAAACTTTTGTGAGCAACTTACACAGACAATTTTAGCCTTACAGCTGTGTCAACAGAAATGGTAAGAATAACTTCTCAATTTCAATAAGTAGATGTGAGAGAAATGAACTGTATATGCCTTCAGTTCCCCTTGGAATGAGAAAAATTAAAAAAATGTTAGATAGTGGCAACATGGCTATTAGCTCAGCCTCAGGACAATCAGAAAGCAAACTCCCAAATCTGTAAGAATTTCATATTATTTTTTCTCATCACACATAAAATTAGATACCTTTTGAGTCAAAATTCAGGCAAATTTCACATGTTCTTTGTGGCATGGACTATTGTAGAAATACTGTGGCAAAAAATCTGTCATAGAAAACACAGCCTGTCACCCAAGCAGATTCAGCCCTGGGAGAGAGCTTGTCCCTGTTGTATCCTGTCTGAAATACTACTCTCTCACCTAGAGCTGCTCTCTGTATCTGCCTCTGGATTATCTTTCCTTTCAGATGATCTGTAAAAGACACAAAATGCAAATAATTAGAATACAAAGTATCAAAAATCAATGAAGTCATTGCATATTTCCCACCATTTTAAACTCTCTGTGCTGCTGGCCAATTTTAGGCATTTTTGTGATCCATGGGACAAGTTGATTTCTGAGTTCTGTCCTTCTCTCTACTGCAAGGAAACGAGTGACTCTACAAATACTGAGATTTAATTGTCCAGTAAGAAAGACCAAAAACTAAGCATTTACTGTCCAGCATTTTCACAGGATAATGATTTCCTACTGGTAGATACAAAAGAATTTCAAATGGGACCAGAGGACATATAGAATTCCAAGTATGTGTTCAAACAGACTTAAGGGTGCTTATGAGATAGTAGGTCACTAGTCCACCCCTTTGCCAATGAAAAACTAATTCCCCCAAATCCATTTTTTTCTCCTCTGTCATGTTCACTTTTAAATATTCCATGTATTAGAGCTTCTGCAAGTTCTACTATTGTCCTGGTTCTGGCTGGGGTTAATTTTTTCAATAGCTGGGAGGGGATCATGAGATTATTCAGTACTACCTCATATCATTGCTGGGGACAGGGGAAAGAGACACTCTTCTCACAAGGGTCAAGAAAACATGTCAGAGGGAACCATCCTATATTGTCTAATATTGAGGAGGTTTTCTGTGTGAATTCTTTCTTTTCCTGTACCCTCTGTTATTAACATTGTTGGTGTTACTGTTCACTTTCTTATCTCGTTGTTTCCAATAAATTGCTTTTATCTCAACCTGTGATCTTTGCCTTTCTTACCTCTAATAATTCCCTCCATCCCACCACAGCTGGGAAGGGGAGGGGAGAATGGGGCAGTGAAAGATAGCGCTGTGTGGTTCGGAGAGCCTTGATGGGGGCACTGAGTTGGGCAGTAATATTCCTAAATCATGGCAAGTGCTCAACAGGTCTCACTGTGTAGATGTCATTGGTTTTCAATCAAAAATTAACCAATTCCATTATCTCAACATTCCTAGTTAGACTCCCATGCCCCATCAAACTAATTGTTTATCCTTCTTTTATCAATTTCCTACCTGATCTATGACAATGGGCCAATATCCCAATTATTCCAAGCAACAATTAGATTACCACATGGGAAGCCATTATTCAAAGACATTAATGGAACTAATAAAGGAATAACATAACCTTAAATACGGAATTTCGGCAGTAAATGTATTCTGAAGGGGTATGGGATTATGTCTCTCAAGTTTTCAAATTGAAACAATTTCTAAGCAGAGGTTTGTTCATAATATTTACTAAACTGTAAATCTGGATACCAGGGAAAGAAAAAAAATCCATGCTGGATTCACTTTTTTCTTCTCCAGACCTGTGATTATCTGTATCATATAAGTATGCATTTTAAATTAAAAATATAATTTTGCTTACAAGAGAAGTCTTACAGAATAAGCTAATCAGAGACAAATTAAGTCATTAAAAGTTGGCAAATGCTTAACCAGAGAATATAAATAAACGCTTAAATTCACAGGTCATGAGAATTAGATTGTTCTGTGAGCACAAAAGGACCATAACAAATTGTATTTCTTTGGAAATTGTGAGAATAGTCATTAAGTATTTAGTAGAATTGTAGGAAATGTATTATTTGAAATACATTGCAGTATATCAGTCAAGTTTTGCTGTTTTGAATGTTTATAGAAAACAAGCAAAAGTAAACACTCTACCTACTCTTCAACTATAAAATAAACATAGATTTTTATTTTTATGCAGAGGAAATTTATTCTTTTAAAATTATTTTTAATTAAGCTAATGACTTTTTCTGTAATTAAAGTTACCTGTAAAATTAGGAAAATATAATCTGTAAAATTAGGAAAAGCCTTCAGCTACTGAGAAAGAGGTTAAGCGAAGTAGCTAACTTCATCTAACCCTGCTACAAAAACAAATAAATCCTCCATCTCAGCTGTACTAACACTTGACCAAAACAACATATTTAGTTAAATAAGTTGATTCCCTTAACTATAGGAAAAACACCCTTGATTACTAATTTTTACTGATAAAAATCCTGTAGAATGATCAACATCCTTGCTATTTGTGCTTTGAAAGCTCTATAAAGCAACTCAGTTGATTTCAATACTCAGTGAAATGTGATTAAACATGCTACTTTTTCCTCAAATTGCTTTTTGCTATTCTGACTATTTAAATCCTTATATTCTATGGCACTGTTTCATACAGTGTGATGTTACTCACTCAATACTGAGCCATGAGACTGCCATGAAACAATTTGCAGTAATCTTGAAACTCATTTCAATGGATTATCATTACCAGGGGTGCCTCAGAAACAATCTATACATTTACCCTTTGTGTAAGAAACTCTCTTAAGCACTGTGAGCTGCAAAAGGCAACTGCCACTGTCATTTGAAAAAAAATGGCTCCAGTAGGGACAACAGGCTTTCATCAGGAGCCTCCTGAAAATAAGGGTGACATGCAGGTCTCAATTTTGTCAAATGGTCTTATGTCTCCTTCTTTAAAGTTGCTAGAAACAGATCTAAATGGTTTGCATTTCAAATAGCAATGAGGCCAACTGAAAAAAGCAGGCCAAATAAGTCAATGAGAGTAAGATCAAGCAGATAGACAGCAGCTTGCCATCAGTACAAAAATGTGGAAACACAAGAACATTGGGACTGGGTTTTAAATGATCATAGCCAAGAGGCTTGACTTTCAATTACATAGAGTTTAGTCTGAGCACAGCTGGGATAGAAACAACAGAGGCTGCAGAAGCTCTATTTGTATTGTGAGCTTTGTCAGACCATTCAGCAGTGTGAAACTACCCCAAATGTTCTTCTCTCCCTTCACTCTAGCATTTGTACACTTCTGCTCTGTGACATGGACCATGATGTTGCAAGAAAACAACTTCTTCTATTTGGCAGCTTTGTGAAAGAATGAGAAGTTTGAATCAGACCACCTGTAATCAGAGAGGAACCAAAGAGCACTTCTCCACTGACTAGAAAAATAAAACTCCAGCCTTACTATTCTTCTAGCAAAGGAGTTTTCTTTTTCTTCTTTAAATAGAAAGGTAACATTTATCCAATTCACATAGTTCAAATTGCCTTTTCAGGGCAGCAAAAACAGAACTTCATTTCCCAGAAAACTTCCTAAGGAAAAACTGAAATTGTATTATGGAAAAAGTAGGCCAAACACAAGTTCAGATTTGGGGGACATAGTAGTATCATGAGGCACCTGACTATAATTCCATACCAATACTTAGCCAGACAGATGTGATTTAATCTTTTGATTTGTTTTAATCCAATTTGAAATTTGACAGTTTGTTTAGATTTCATTTGGGGAAAAAATGTTTTCACTCAGAAGCTCTTATTTTTGGTAAACCCTTAAGTTTTTCTGTATATGTTTTTGATTAAAGTAATCTTGTTTTGTTTTCACTATAAATACTTGTGGGGGAGAATGAATGTTTCTGACCTGCACTACTTTCCTGCCTCTGAGAACACCATTGTCCCCATGCTAGGCTTGAAGTTCATAAGTGACAGAAGTAGGGGATGATTCCAGTACCGTTGCCTGCACAAATCTTCCCATGTAAACAAAAGAAAGATTTCAGTCTTAAGTACTGCCAGTTCTACAATCTTCATAAGCACAAATATATACTCAAAGAAGTATGAAAAATCACATTCTCATAAAAAACCCTACCATGTCTTCTGATTCTAAGTGTAAAGTTGTGGAAGAGGTAGTGCTTAAATGTGGTTTGCAAAAATTGAATTTAAGATGTAGAGAACATCGCTCAACATATGGCTAATTATATTTTCTGAAGTTTCATCAAACAAGAAGCTAAAAATAGGTCTGTAGCTGATACCAAATAATTTTTTCCAGCAGAGTCATTCTTCATCTGGAGATAACAGTCCCAATAAAATGTTGACTGCTGCAACTCCACATGTTTTGGCAAGAAAAGTAGTTTTGTGGAATTTAAGAATTCACTCAGCATGCAGCCAGCTGTCATTAAGGCTGTGATAAATCTGTTGGTTTTGGCCTGCATTTCTGGAGACATATAGGTATGGAAAAGAGATGAGCCGGTAACACAGAACTTCGGCTTTGTGACAGGAGACAAAAGCAAGGAGGGAGATGGAGAGGATAAAATGGAATAGAGAAATCTAATTAAGAATGATGTAAAGCAGAGGAAAGTGTCCCATTTGGTGACTAAATAGGACAGAATACATAACTTGAATAATATGGCTGTCCTTTAACTTGTCTTTGCATTGTTCCAGACTGTTTCAAGGATCTGAAATTATTTTCCAATGTATTACAGACAAGGAATGCTTTGACCTGAAGCATATGCTGCAGGACAATACAAAAGTGACTATGTTACAATAAAAAAAAAAACCCCACTGATTTTAAAAAAGTTTTTTGTTTTGTTTGGGTCCACGTTACAGGTTATAAAACTTCTCTTATGTTTTATTAGATCCTCAATATAATACTATTATAAGGTTTCAAAGCCTGCTAACTCAAGAACTGACAGGCTAAAACCTTTGTCAATGACTTCTCATCTCTTGTTATTTTTTAGTATTTTCCTATTATTTTGCATTTTTCAAGTCTTAATTTATCTTAATGCACCCTTTCATCATGGAGATACTGAACCCTTTATACCTCAAATAGAATGCTGTATGCTTCACTTTCTTCATTGTTAAATAATTTTTGGTGTTACATAAAATATCTAGTAGAACGTCCTTCTACGTATCCAGGGCATCTGATTCCTGGAACACACCCTCCAGGGATTTTGAGTCTCGAATCAGGCCATATGGTATTAGATGTTGCCTTTTTTTCCCCCTGTTTCTCACACTGCCACACCAGTGAATAATCTGGGGGTGCACAAGAAACTCCGATGGAACACAGCTGGGACAGCTGACCCCAATGGACCAAAGGGATATTCCACCCCATGTGGTATAGTGTTTAGTTAAAAAAAGCGAGGGGGAACAAGAATGAAGCAGAGCCATTTGGAGTGACAATATTTGTCTTCCTAAGTCACTCTTATGAGTGAAGGAACCCTCTTTTCTGGAGATGGCTGAACATCTGACTGTCAATAGGGAGTCAAGGAATTCCTTATTCTACTTTGCTTCCACACACACATTTTGCTTTACCCATTAAAATATATAGTTTTATGAGTTTTCTTACTTTTACTTTTCTGATTCTTTCCCCAGTCCCACCACAGGGGAGTGAGCAAGTGGCTGTGTGGTGCTTTTTTGCCAGCTGGGCTTAAACCATGAGAGAAAATAAGTGGGGGCTTTGTTTGTAATGCAATGCCCCTATATTTGCTGTTGGACTCAGCTACCACCCAACTATGAAAATCAGCTCAAGATTCTGAAACTATTAAATCTGATTCATGAAGTTACATGCACCCACTCAAATCAGATAAGAAGTCCTGCTGAATGAGCAGAAGTTAAAGATGCATATTCAGCAAATAATCACTCAGAGACAAAGAGGGGAGCAATCACATAACTTCCATGAGCTTTGTACAGATATATTTTTAACTGCATTTGAGGTTAGAGTTGTAACGGCTTACAAAGTATTCCTGAAAGTAGGAGACATTGAGCCCAAGCATATATATTCAATTGGAACAATTTCTCAAACTAAGAAGATTAAACAGAGATAGTTATAGGAAATCTAACCAGATGTGTTAAAATATTTTTTTAAAATCTGGTGATGAAATTATATGAGAACACAGTCTATGATAAAAAGTATCTGACAAGAAAATTCATTGAATAAAAGAAAATATTCTATTCTAATGCAAAATCCTGCAGCACTAAGAACAAATAAACCATTCAACCTTTCTCTGACCCAGAGAAATATTTGGGACAAATTCTGAATTTTCTTTTCAAACTTTGTCCTTCTCCAACGGCAAAAACATGTCAGTTGGCTCTATTAGGACAATGTGCAGAGACAAAGTAGTCTGCATTAGTAAACTGGCTCAACACTATGTCTGATGGAAATGCTTAATTTTGGAATACATGGTTGGCCAAATCCCCATGTAATTTGATAGCTTCTCATTTTCAGAAAACTCTTGGTGGCATTAGGGAGGAAAATATATTATTACAATTCTCAGGGCCTCTCTGATGCACATGCATTTTTCCAGGTATGAAATATGGCCCTCATCAGCATTAAAAATATATGAGTGACAATACCTCAGGTAACATACTCTAGAGTATAACCTGCTGCAGCAAATTTCTCCCTTCTGCAGTGGTTTGAGATTTTACTGCCTTTCCTTTCTCCTCTTCCCTCTCCCTTCCCTCCATCCCAAAGTTTGCTGTCAAAGGTCCCTGCCCCACAGCAGAGAATGTAGAAGGAAATGTCTGCCCATGTTCTGGCTGCTCTAGCAGCAGAATTTGGCACATCAGCACAATCATACCAGCAATTTAAGCTGAGACACTATCATCAACTCAACTACAATGTCTGAAATACAAGTAAACGCTCTCTTTTGCCAGCTGGGAAGAAAAGATTGGAGAAAGCAACTACCAGCAAAGAGATGGGCCAGACCATTGGGAGCAAGGAAGCTGATGGGATTTAACAGAGCTCTGCAGTCAGGGCTCCCAGGAAGGATAACAGGTTTAGAATTTGAAGCACAACCCTGATTTCCACAAATTCATATTTGAAAACCATAGCCTAAGCACATTACCAAACACACATGGAAATACACAGTTTTTCCTCCATAATACAGGCTCCTTCCTTGGAATTTAAATATCCCAGATTCAAATGGATACATTTTACTACCATGTAGGATACTGCATATTTTGAGATTACTATTTAAAATATCTGACTGGGGCATGTTCCCTTCCTTGCCAGACTCAGTTGAGAGAATAATAGGTTTTATTGAAACATTTAATATCTTCAAGTATGATCAAATTTACAGACAGAAAGCTTATGACATAGCAGTCTCTGCCAGTCACTGCTACAGGATGACAATGCACTTGACTTCCCAGAAAGAATCTCTTCACTGGAAGGTTGTTCAGGCATTGGGATGGAATGTCCAGGGAGGTGATGGAGTCACCATCCCTGGGGACATTCAAGAAAAAGCTGAACATGGCACTTAGTGCTATGATCTAATTGAAGAGATAGTGATTAGTTAAACATTGGACTCAATCATCTTGTGGCTCATTGAGCTACTCAATTTACTGTCCTCTAAACTCTTGACCCATTTCTATGTATTTACTTCTAACCTCCATATTAAGTCTCCTCCCCTTTTTCTTCCTGTTCTTGTTAATTCTGGCCAGATTACTTTTGTTGTCTCACAAGATGATGACTTACACTTTATGACTGAAGGACATTCCTGTTTATTGTTTGGCCTGCATTTCCACAGCATCCTTTATCCTACATCCCACTTATTTTTTTTTTATAGCCTTTCATACATTCTGGCTGCTAAAGAACAAACAAAAAGATTTTATAAGGTTAAACAGCAAAACTATACAGAAACTGACTTTATTTTCCTGCTGACATCATTCTGGACCTCAATCTTCCTCTAAGTACAAACTGTCATAGGCTACATAGGCCTTAATTGTTGAAGCATTCCCAAGGGAACACTTGAATACTTTTTCTAAAAATCCAGATACTCAACACTTGAACATTTAGGATAACCTACATAAAACACCAACAGCTCTGGACTGCAGCTCAGCATCTCCTTGAAACTGGAGATCAAAACCAATACTTTCTGGATTTACAAACAAATGCTTGGACCTTTATTTTCATGTCCCAAGGTTGGCTGTCTACTTATTTCTGACCAGGCATTTCTAGCCAAGTATGGATATACAGCAGCAAGCACACTCCAAGGGACTTCAGCAGAAGCACACATTATGTCTGGATGGTCCATGGGGAGTGGATAGGCAGCTCAGCCAATAAAGTAGTACTTCTGTATGTGCTGTAGCAATGGCAGTTTGCTGCATTCAGGAAATAAGTGAACAGTTTTCTTGGGAGGGGGGATTTATTTGGTTTTGTTTTTCCTGGGTAGCTCTCCTGAATTTAAGTACCTAAATTTCACTTAAGCTGTATCTTAGATGCCAGGGTGCTATTTTAGGTATTGTCCACAGTGAACAAATATTCTGTTTATCTTCATATGCTAGGAAAGAAACAGAAATGAAGCACATCTGGAAACTATCGTTCTGTTGTTTATCACATCTATTTGTTCATGAATTAAATATTAAGCTGGTCCAAAAAGCATGACTGAAAAGCAATGCCATATGGATAAAGAGCCATAATCTGTGAATTTAGTGCTCTGGATACTTATATGATTAAATGCTACTTATCTCTTGAATATTTCTTAGAAATTAATGTGAAGAAAAAGAATAAGGAAAATAGAGAAATAGCCTTGTATACAGCTCCTATCCTTTCCACACTTTCAAATATGCAAAGTTAAGATGGATGAAAAATAAATAAAGGGTTCTTAAAAGCGCAAACAAGCAAAGTCAACACCAAAGGATTTTACCCTCAACAAGTTTTCTGGTAATAATGCACTGGACCCAGTTAATATTTTGGGCAGAGAATGACTATATCCAAGTTTCAGATGAACATGGTTATTTTCTGTTTTTTTTGCCTTCATGGCTTTGTAATTTCTATGCAACAATTTGATGTCCAGTCTCATTTTGTGACATTTCTTCTGGCCAGAGCTGTCCAACATAAAATTAAATACTGAGTTCCAGGGCTCACTATATACTTCAGTTTCAGAAACTTAAAATTTTGCTCTTACCAAAGGAATTGTCCTGGCATTGAGCACATAGTGCTGTGTAACTTCTGGTCAGATGAGACAGACTGATATTAAGAATCTAACAAATATGACACAAAATTAAAAATAAAATAAAATTTAAAAAATTACTATGCTGAAGCTGATTAGATATGCTACCATGTTTTGAGCCCATGCAGATAAACATTTCAGGATGATGGAAACAAGTCAGAGTAAGAATGAGTGTAGGACACATTTTTTTGTTCACATTTAGTTGTAATATATCTACCAAACCTTTGAGAAGTGACTCCTTGAGAGTCAGACACATACTAGCAACCCAGTAAAATCTGAAATAGCTTCCTGTGAAGGTGCAGCATATATTCACTGTTGTGGATAAGCCCAAGACTGCTTCTTGAATTGCTCAGCAATTTAAAACACAACATGATTATATATAACTGCTAAAATGATATAATTAGCTCAGAACAGACAGCTTCCCTCAGCCTTAAATAAAGTGCATGAAAAAATCTTCATATTACAGCTATTTGCTGTTGATTGCATTCCTTCTGCAATATTCACAATCAACCGTAGTGATATTACATTATTTAGGAACTAGTTTGATTAGAAAAAAACAGCTATTGTCTTTTAGTATGTGTAGGTCTATATGCCTGTGCTACAAGTCTGCATGAATGCTGTCTAGACATGTAAATGAACCATGAGATACTATGAAGAACAAATTTCCCTTTCTGTGCTCAGGAAGGAATATCACTCTTGTACAGTACTACTCTGAATAAGTGGAGATCTACTTTAAAATTTGAAGATTTGATTCTTCACTGTTAAAATGTCTGGCTGTCCAATACTAAAGACTTAAATGACTTGGATGCAGGACTTGAGGGAATACTAAATTTACTGATGACACTAAATTGGGATGAGCTATTGACTCCCTTGAGGGCAGAGAGGCCCTGCAGAGAGACCGTAACGAATTAGAGAGATGGGCAATCACCCACTAGAGGAAGTTCAACAAGGGATTCTGTACCTGGCGTGGGGCAAACCTGGCTGTCTGTATATAGTAGGGAATGAGAGGCTGGAGAGCAGTGCTGGAGAACGGGACCTTGGCTCTCAGTTTATGGTAACTTGAACAGGAGTCAGCAGTGCCCTGGCAGCCAGAAGGGCCAAGCATACCTTGGGAGCATCAGATAAAGCATCGGGAGAGGTTTAGGTTGGATACCAGGAAAAGGTTCTTTAGACAGAAGGTGGCTGGGCACTGAAACCGGCTCCCCAGAGAAATAGTCACAGCCTCAAATGTCACAAGTTTAAGAAGCATTTGGACAATGCTCTCAGGCACATGGTGTCACTCTTGGGGTTGTCTGTCCTGAGCAGGACCAGGATTTGGTCTCAATAATCCTGATGGGTCCCTTCAAAGTCAGTATATTCTGTGATTCTATGATCAAGGAAAACTTTTTGTACAAAAGATTGTAGGAATCAACACACACACACACCTCAAAATATAGCATCAACTATCACCTAGCATTTTTTCTTTAATAGAGCAAGTTGAATAGATTGACATAAGAACATACTATAGTCTAATAAAACAGCAAAATGCAATGACTACCTATTTTCAGTCAAAAGACAGCTTGCAGGCAGAAACATGTAACTGAGTATTTTTCCAAGTTTATAGTCGTGGCTTGATTAAATCCAATGAGCCTGGTCAATTAGTTTTAGTTATTCTAGAGAAACTGTAAGTAAAAAATGTTTACTTGGTTTCTTCCTGAGCATAACTTTTTCCCCTGAAAATAGTTCTGTTTGTAAAGAACATCATTTGTAATAATTAGAAAATGAAAATGATTCCTACATATGTACATTCCAACTTAGAGCCAAAGAAAACATTAACATCTTGGGCCTGGAGTGACTGTTACACTAATAAGGTTCTTCTGTTTAAAGAATAGCACACCAGGGGAGCATAATAGAGCTGCTCAAATGAGTTCATTCAGTTTGGTATTTTCTGAATAAGTCATTTGACAAATCATGTTTTCTCATTCTGAGGACCCATTCAGAATACATACTGCAACCCTGGGGCATTGCCTATTGTTTGAAAGTAAAAACAAACATATGCAAGCAACCCTGAAACAATGGACAATATTTAGCATTGCCATTAACATATGCATTGCCCCCTGAAGCCACAAGACTTCTACTTTCTGAAATAGGTTTGCTAAGTGCTGCTGCAAAGACGACTTTATATTACCAAAGATGGTATCCTCTTCTTATAAGGAAGAGCGCAAAAAAGAAAAAGGCCTCAGCAAAGCTACTAGAACTGCCTGGTTCTCTTACCAGTCTCATTTATACCATACCAGATAAGAAAAGTCCTACACCAGCTAAGGAATGAGGAAGACAGAGCAATGACATGTGTCCTTCTCTGTTTTTTGAAAATGGCCAAAGCACGACCATGCTGCAGCAGCAGCAGAAGAGACAGCTCTGGCACAGCTGCCATAAACATAGGTGTATCTCTGAAGGGAGAGAGCCTGCACCACCCACAGGCTGGACATATCAGCCTCACAATAAACCAAATTTTACTGTTCTCCTTGGGGTTAGGGTTATGCTTAGGGTTAAGGTAGAGAAAACTTGAAAGTCCAGAGATCAGGATCAGTGCACAGGAAAAGGTATGCCAAGGAGACCATGGCAATAAAACAACATTTCTCCATCCACACCTTACATGGTGAAAATAATCACATGCTGGGTATCTATGCCTAAGAAAATAGTAATATTTTCTGACAAAATTATAGAAAGGCTTAAAAAAACCAAAATGCCTTTGAACATATCTCCTTTCCAGAGTATTGGTTAAAATTCATTATCTGATTTCAAGATTTAAATTCCTTTATGGAAAGAAAAATCTTCCTTTTCAGAAAATAAATTAAAGGTTGCAATTTCAAAGAGGAACGATTTGGCAAGCCTTGATCCATTACCTGCAAATCATGGCATCCCATGCAATTTCATTGTTTTCCCTTTAGTGAACATGATTTTTTTCATAGACATGTAGGTTATGGATGTCTTCTCCTGTCTTTTCATTTGACTCCATCGCCAGATTCTGGGATTTCAGTAAGGTTAATTTCCAGAGGAAAAATTACAAACACTCAGAAAAGGAGATATGATGAAATAAAATGCAATTGAAAAAAAAAAAATTGGAAATAGTCAACAGGGTAATAGACCAGGATGAAATTAAGGGTTGTGAAAAATACCAAAACTTGCCAAAACTAACCTCACTGAAGTTGTCAAATCAGGAGAAAAAAATAAAAGAGGAAGACAGAAAAGACAGCAGGAAAAGAATTGAATGAAATTACCTGACTAATCTAAAAAATTTTAAAATTGTCACCAAAGGGAAAACAATAAAAATACATGGGATACCATGAAATGCAAGGATGTGGACCAAAAGAAAGCATTACACTCAGGAAAGGATATATGATCAAATAAAATGCAATTGATAAAAATTAGGAAATTTGGAAATTTAGTGAAGACAAGCAAATGGACCAGGATGAAATGAGTTGCAGTGAAAAGGACCAAATCTTACCTAAATTAACCTCACTGAATTTGCAAAATCAGGGGAAAAAATCAAACAAGATAAGGGAAAAGACAAGAGAACAACTGTAAGAAAGGACCAGCCTAATTTGAAAGAAAAAAAATTAATTTCCATCCAAGAAAGGAAATGAAATCTTGAGAACAGAAAAGAAAGTGTTCCAACAGTCTGGAAAGGAGATAGGATCAAATAAAATGCAATTGAAAAAAACCCATAAAATTTGGAAATTTAGACTAAAGGCAGATGGATTGGGATGAAATGAGGTGTTTTGAAAAAGTCAAAGAATTTCCAAAATTTATTGTACCGAAATCCCAAATCCAGGAAACAAACGCAGACAAAATATAGGTGAGGATATTGAGGAAATGACCTGCCTAATTAAAAAAAAAATTCTCACCTAAGTGAAAACAATTATATTGCATGGCATGCCATGAAATTTAGTGAAAAAGTCCAAAACTTGCCCCAATTAACCTTTACTGAAATCTCAAAATCAGAAGACCATGTCAAACAATATATCTGCGAAGAAATTGCTTTCTTTTTTGTCAAGTAAATTTTCCTGAAATATACAGTTTCGGAAATTAAATCTCGTGTTTTTATGAGGAATTTTTAAACAATGTTTTGCTCATTTCCCTGTACTTCATGGCATCTCAAGCCTTTTTTTTGCTTTTCCTTAGTTGAAGATTTTTTTTACATTAGGCATTTCATTTCACCTATCTCTTCCATCTTTTTCTTTGACTTCGTTTCCTGATTTTGCAATTTCAGTGATAATAATTTCAGCAAGTTTTGATCCTTTTCACTGCACTTCATTTCATCCCTATTCATTTTCTTCTAGTTCCTCCATTTCAAAATTTTAAAAATTTTTAAAATTTTATTCTTGCGTGTGTAACACTTCCTTTTCTGTTTGTAACACAAACAGAAAAGCTCCGAGTGTTTGTAACAATTTCCTTTCTGTTTTCAAGATTTCATTTCCTTTCCTGAAAGGAAGAGTTCTTGTGATTTCAATGAGGATAAATTCTGTAGGGTTTGATTCTTTTCTTTGCCCTTTATGCACCCCATGCCTTTTTATTGTTTTACCTTTTTTTCCCCCATTTCTTTTCATGAATTTTGTCTCTTGTCTCTTCTTTTAACTTCAGTCCCTTAGGTTTTATTTGGTATCATTTTGGTAGGTTTTGGAGCCTTGTATTTATAAAGGAACACACCACTTCCCAAAGATTGCATCCTCAACAGCTTTGTTCTTGGTGCCATTTATGTTCCAGGGAACTGGGCAAGAAGCTGCTTTTGCTGCTGCACTTAGGGTTAGGGTTACGCTTACAGTTTGTGTTGAGAAAACCGCAGAGCCTTGAAGTCCGCAGACACTGCAACTAGAAAAGGCATGCCAACCCCACCATTGCTCTCTTCACACCTTGGCACCACCCACAAGGTGGAAATTCACCTTGAAAAATTCTGATTTTTCTGCTCTGCTTAGGGTTAGGCTTGAAAAAGCTACAAAAACTAGGGGCATAAGCATGCCAAGAGGAGCATGGTGCTGCCCCAACATTGCTTCCTCACATCTTCCTTTTGGCACTTCCCTTGTGTCTTGATCCTCAGCCTTGGAAAATGCTGATTTTTCCTGCTCCACTTACAGTTAGGACCTATAACATGTGCAATGCCTACCATAAGTATAACAAAGACATACTTTCTCTACTGTTTTCAGAAAGGAATACTAACACTTCACAGGCTTTTATAATAGACTTTATAGTTTTGTCTGCTTCTCTTTCTTATTTGCACATCTTACTATCAGCTTTCTGGGGACTCAATTCAGCTAAAGAATTATTGTATTATAAATTACCTAGTCATAGGTTGTTTAGAATTACACTCAGCAAACATAATTGCATTACTTCAAGACAATTTAAGCCTTGCTTACTTGGCAGAGACTTTTGAGATTTTAAAAAAATTTTCACGGGAATCAAAATATGATCTGTTGATTACAAACAAGGTAGTTAATCGATTACTCTCACTATGAACATAGCAAAAAAGCAAAGAAACAAAAAATCATTAACATGAACCTTTCACTGAAGTTCTAGCAAGAAAGAAAAATACATTCCATCTCTCTGCTTTATATTATGATCCAACTAGATGCTCAAAGGACAAGAAAATAGGTTGTGGAAACGTCCATCATAGTCTGCCTCAGAGGACAGTAACCAGTTACCATATGGTAGCTACCTGCCAGGCCTGTGTGAAAGTCATGACACCAATTCTGCCTTACAGCACCTTGAGAGATCTTCCAGAAGACACTGTTTCTTCACAGAAAGACCACACAATTTTAGATTATGCTCTACAGATCTATGGTTAACTAGGCCATACAAATCCTGCCTGAAGTGGTAGAAAAAGAACCTGAACAGGATCAGGATGAAAGTGATCAGGATGAAGATATATTGCATAATGGAAAGCAGGAAATATGTTAAAACTGAAGGATTTGTAACCAAACAGAAAAATAAGATGTAGCATCCTACAAAGCAAAGTAAATTACATTTCTAACAAAGAAGAAACCGCAGATGGTCACAAAATAGTTAAGAAAATAATATCTTTAGAAACTCAGCTGTTTTTCTGTGTTTTCAATTCCTTGCTTCCAAAAATCAAAATGTAACATTTAAAAAAATTAGATCTCAAAACTGTTGTCATAATGGCACGAAACTTAGATATTTATCCAAAACAAACACACATAGGAACTTTGGTTTTTTTCAGCATTAAGTTGCCAAACAATTGGGCCAAGAAATTAAGGAGAAAGATTCTGAAGACTGTGTCAGCCATGCTGAATGGCTTCAACTTTAACAGCTACTGCTATTTTTGGTAGACACATAAACATGTCTCGTTTATTACAAAACTGCTTTGAAACTGACCTGCAGATCAGAAACAGACTGGGGCTTCTAGGCACTGGGCCACATTGAATAACATCCCAGCTGGGAAATTACATCTGGGGGACTGTTTGTCCCCATGGTCTGTTTTCTCTTCTGTTTTTCTTAGAGATGGCTGCAGGTTTTGCAGACCCAATGTGCTTTGTTATGTTAGGTATAAGCCACATCACTCAGGAATAAGCAACAGGGTTACACACCTGAGAAGCATAGTTACACACCTGAGATGAATTATGGAAGAAATAATGTTTGCGTACTATTTTCTGATACAACTTGTGTCCTGATACCAAGACTGTCTCTGTTAAGTGACAGAGGACATCTGTAACAGACAGGCAGTGTTCCAGGAGAAAAGAAATCAGTGGAAACTATGTGTATTGAAGCTTTAATTTTCCATATATCCCAGTGCAGGACAGAAGTGGTGAAGCAGCAGGCAGGCTGGCTTTTTTGCTCAGAGAGCTTCCAGTCTACATTGATGTGTTTTTGTCAAATCTCCTACTTCTCATAATAAACTACTATTTCAGCTTCTCCTAGATCACTGATCTGGCTGTTGATCTGGAATTTCTCAGGTACTGAGCAATCCAGCTAGGGATGTTGGACACAGAAATCATGGTACATGCAGCCTGACACTGAACTGGCTTTGAAGAAGGCACACACAGTACACCTGACAGAGAATGTGCTGAATGACCTGCACAGCATGTGCTGCACCAAGTGCCCATTTGCACTGGGTGGGATAGGGCTCAGAGCAACCTGTTCTAGTGGAAGGTGACCCTGCCCATGGCAGGAGAGTTGGAACAGATGACCCCTAAGGTCTCTTCCAATTCAAACCATTCAATGATTCTATGAATCTATAGCTAATGCTTGTTGCCCTTGATGAACTAAAAAAAAAATAAACATAAATGTGGAAATCTTTTCAGAATCTTCTTTTCAATCCATACACAAGTAGAACTCAAACTGACCTCAGCTAGAGTTTTTCCTTAGTGAAGACTTCAAGATTTCAAGTTCCATGGGTTTTAAAGGTCTCTGCTGTGAATACAAACTACCTGAAGAATGAAATGCTGTGGAATGACATTGTTGACTTATCTGCCCATTAAATCTGCATACAGAATATATTTAGTTATGAGTTGTTTGCATCTCATTTGAACCACATTTTTTTGTGGAATGTAACCTTTTCTTCTTGAAGTTTCTCAATCCCTTTTTAAACCAAACCTTGCCTTTTTTCTTCTACACTAGTCATTTCCAGTAAAATTTGCTCAGCACGTATAAGTTTTCATAACTACTTGATAGTTTTTGGAATTACACTAGAACAGTTAATTAAATCAGCAACTAGGAAGTCACAGTGTTTATTTCCATAAAAGAGTAAGTATCTCAGAATATTACACTAAAGAATGGAATGCATTTCAAAGCACAGTAATTTCTCTCTTATTGTCTCCATTCACGGCTGAAACAATGTCCAGTAAGTTAATGTCTTTAACTCAGAACATTTATATTACTGTAAAGAAATAGATAATACTACCAATAATATTAAGCTTTAAGAAAGCCATGCATAGATTTTGACGGATTCTCTCTTCATCTAGCAAATCATCACAGCTTTTTCATTTCATTTAGGTTGCATGTAAATCACAGAACTTTTCTTTAACAGAGAAATCCCATCCTTCCAAAGCACAGATACTTCTTCAGCAAAATTAATAAAAATGCTATTTGCTTGTGCATGACTTCCCTCAATTCTTTCATCTCATATAATCATGGCTTAAAATATGTGTAGCATTCCTAGTATCAGCTGTGGTATTCTAGTTCTTAACTAGCCGATTCTTTTCTTAACTAGACGATTCTTCTTTTTTCAAGTAATTGCCCAAATGTGAAGCTACAACAATGTATACCACAGAGTGCTCTCAGACCGTCTCTGCCTAAAAAACCTGAACTTCATCTCTCTTATTTATTTTTCTCTCTGTGCAAAAATGCTGCTATCAATGTCCTTCATAAAGCTGTGCAGGTGTAAAGAAAACCCTTGCATGATGCAAAGGAAACCCTTGCAAGAAATATTTTTACTTTGGAGTTTAACATAGGTCTGCTTGGCTCATCACGATGGGGAGGAAGAGTGACAGTAACAAGATTGATTTTTATGTATACATACATAGAATCTTGCACAAAGAAAAAAGGGTGAATAAAAATTCTGGATTTATATTAATTAGGTTTGGAGTAGGTTTAACATCTACTGTGCATTCACAGAAATAACAGTGTGACATCCAAGTTAGTGAATCAGAACCAATATTATCTCTGAGCGCTGACATGTCTTGTCCTTGCTCTCCTTCATCCTTACCATTTCAGCATATCATGCCATTAACTGTGACACATATGAACAGTATTTGAATTATTTGCAGGCAAATTAAATGAGGACTCTTCAATAACCTTGCTTTGCAGTACTAGAACCTGCTGTCACTAAAGATTATAATTTGCTTTGGTATTCCATGATCTTGTGCACAAAAATCTAAACCTGAAATGAGGCAGAGCAGCGCAACAGCTCAGTATTCCTGAGGGTATAGACGCACCATCAACATCATGTGCACATAATCCACCCACCTACCCTTTTTCATTCCGAGAGTGCCTGTTTCCTCACACAGTTATTACTCCCACATGAGTTTGTCCTTCCTCTTCCAGCTTCAATCATAATGTTAGCTGATTTCTGGACAGACTAAAAACAACAGCTGCTTCCCTCTGGGCATTAAATACCATTTAGTATGTTTTTTTCCCTTTAGGAAAAAACTAAATGTAATAGTGGTAAAAATAACCCAAAACAGTCAGACTTTTATAGGAGTGAAATGGAAATCTTTACTGCTCTTAAAGGCTTCTAACACACAGCACATTCTTGCACATAGGAAACTTTCTTTGGTGGTGAAATTCTGAATGAATGTATCAGTTTGATTACATTGAAAATAGAAGTTACAGTTCCCCAAATCACTCTTGGATTAATGTAGTAGCAGTTGGGTCTTTTTTGTTATTTAATGCTTTACAGTTTGTTCAGATGTAGAGTAATCCTTACCAATTTGACACAGAATTTTTGCAGTAATAGTGTAAAACCACCTTGTCCATAGCAGCACCGTAGAAAAAAACAAACCCTCCTGCTAGCCCTGATAAGGGGAGAAGTTTTTATTTCAGAGGTTTTGCCTTTGCTTCTCACCATACAGCTCTAGTTTAATTGACAATAAATTAAAGTAATTTTCCTGACCTCAATCTGTTTCACTTAGTAGTTGTTAAACCATGTCCGCATCTTTATCTCAACCCACAACCTTTTTCTTCCTACTTCTCCACCCTATTCCTTTGAGGAAGGGATGTGAGGAAGCTGCTGGATAGTCAGCTGAGGTTGACTCACCACACTGTGCTAGGCACAAGCACTCAAATTTTTGCAATGAGAAATTTTCTTCACTGTTCTGAAATCAAATCTTAAGCTTCAGCACCAAATTTCCTTCACTGTTTTCTTCAGTAATACGAAAAGGATCTACAGTTCTTGTTAGAGACTCTAACTCTGAAAATAATACATTGCAAAAACACATGCAGTCATACAGCACTTTTTTTCCCAAGAAAAAACCTTTTTTTTTTAATTCTTTTTTTTTTTTTTTTTTTTTTTACTAGCAAAATATACACTTTGAAAGTTCTTAATGTTGGACTAGAAAGGCAAAAATGTACTTTGTGTCAGTGCTGGCCCACTTTCCACTTCTGCTACGCTGGTTACAGAGTTCTCATTATTTCCTGTCCTCTCAGTTATTTTTTTCCAGTTTCACTCATGTTGGTTTTTTGTATTTGTCTTTTAAAGCCCAGTCATTGGGTACATTCTCCAGCCATATGTAAACAATTCTGAATAGTTCACTCAAACAAATCCAGGCATGTCTACATGTTCAAAATCTATACAATTTCTCTGCTTTTTTATGGTGTATTTATGCAATAACTTGCAAAAAGAATTGCCCCTCAATGCTTGCACTAAAGCCCTCGGCTCCTTTATTTTTGCCTATACAAAGTTTAGTGTCATAATGCAGCAAATAGTGCCACTAAAATTACCCTGACTTAGAAATACTTCTCTCTTCTTCTTTTTTTTTTTCCCCAAGTATCAGAAAAAGACAATTTTCATCCTCAATAAAAGTCATCCTCGTATTCTAGGAAGTCATTGTGAAAAGTAAGCATAATGATAAATTTAAGATGTATTATTTCATTAAAAAAATATAAATCCCTGCACTACAATTAAACATAAAAGGAGACAGAATCCAGGACTAAGTGGTATACTAGCAAAGAGGCATGCTGGTCACAATGTCTCATTTCTGATATTATAGTTATTCCACACTTGAAATCCACCTTATATCTAGACATAGTTTTCCTTAATCTTTTGTGCAAGCAGTACATCTACAAAAGCCTACCAAGAAAATCCTACCACAAATTTCTTTTTACAGCCCTAATTTCCTGATGTTTTTGAAATGCTAGTGTAATTGAGAAGGGGTTGGAGTATTGTGTGTACTTTTCACTGCAAAATACTAATATTTCCAAAGTCAGAATGAAAGAGTATTTATGACATAAAAGTTACAGCCAGATGCTGCTGTCACTATCTCAAAATATAATCGGACTGCATGAAATGGATTATTATGGCCTCTGTGGTTTTTAGCTTTATACTATTAAGAGTAACTTAGAAATAATGGAAACTGATATTGATGGGATCTGTTCTTGATTGTACACAACAAGGCAGCCAGGAATGCTTAAGGAAACCAAAACAACAATAAAAGTAAATGAAAGATCTAGTTGCAGGCTGCAGATGACTCTTATTTCTCATACCACATTTTAAGTAATAATTTGGAAGTTTAGGAAACTTACTTAGCATCTTTAATGATCCTTTGAGTATGACTTCAATGATGAAACAGACTTAATTGAAAAAAAATGTTTTATGCTGTTAAACTGTATAGGGTAGTGTAATTGAATTGACTAAGCTGAACTGGATAGAAAATTTGAATACTTCTTAGGAGGTGCTTACAGGTAGATACATTAACAAATATGTTCTAAACAAAGGTGGACAGGATGAAAGGACAGATGAATAAAATCTAATATTTATATTAGCCAGAGTGCTAATTTTCACATGTTGCAGAGTATTACACAGAAAGAATTGAAGAAAGGAATTTACAGTATAATCACTTTTAAGCCTCAGACATCAGTGCATAAAAACCATCCACAAAGTAGTTACATCTGCATGACCTGCATCAATCAGGATATAGATAGCTATAAATGGATACAACACAGAAATAATTTCTTCCTTATACAATAGAACTAGAGTAAAAACTGAATGAAAATACATTTTTCCCATTTTGCTACCAAAATAAAAAGAAAGTAAGGAAAGTAATTTTCAAGTTGAAAACGCTTCTCTTGTAGCTACACTTATATACCAAAACAAGACAAAATGTGCTTTGTGCAATTTTTTTTTAGAACTTTGGAGACATTTCTAGCTTGATTCTTAAGGGGCATTTTCAGCATTCATGTGGTCTACAACCTATTACAATTTCCTACAGGAGGCATGTAAGCATTGTCAAGCACAGTGCAGCACTACTGATTTGTTACATGGCTGTTTGCTTTGTTCATGGCATCAGTTTGGTTTTTTAGTTTATATATACTGTTGTTGTATCACTCATGTTTCCCAGACATACTTCACTGTTTCAATATTAACACTGAAGAATTTTAACAAAAGCAAGTTTTAAACAGATGTTTTTAATTGCAGCTAAATCCATACTCTACTGCACTACAGCTCTCCGAAATTTTGCCTTACTGAGGAAAAACACACAGCAATTCCGTCCAAACCAAGGGTTTCTTCTAGATTTTGCAGCAATCCATGGAAACAGAGTCTTGAGAGATGATGTCTACATTGCATTGTTACCTTATTTCTGAGAGATTCAAATCTCAAGGGACTGAGAGATCACACAAGTCTTGGCCTAGCATGATGTTGCAAGTGGTACCTTTAGGACTGGCCTGTGTCCCACTGCATCTTCTACTGTCTCCCATGCCCTCCAAACATTTGTTCTCCCTCAGGGAAAATGCCTTTAAGGTGGCTGCTAGGCTCCTCCTTTCAAGCAGCACAGTTGGAACCCCAGATACTGAGCAAGATGTGCTTTTGTGTAGCTGCTTATTGCTGCTGTTCACTGTTCCTGCTCTAAAATTAATTTCAACTTCCATAAGAGAAAGAAACTTGGCAGTCAGGGCTGACTTTTGGCTACACCTTATTTAGGCTAAGGAATTTCTTGGGTGTAACATAGATGAGCAAATCTAAGAGACAGAAGGAATGCAAGACAACGTGGACTTCAAGGTGGTAGCAGAGTTTGGAAAAGGTATGGTATGTTTAACTTGCTTTTCCAAATTTGCCACAGTAAAAAGCCTACTTGGCAGGAGTTAAGCGAGTTTATATGGACACTGCAGAAACCCATAGTTGTGAGGTAGATACTGAAATTCTTCTTGCATGGGTCAATTTATGAATATCTATGCACAGGTTCTGTACTGACATTTATGTTTTGGCCAGCCTAACAGAGGCAAATTAACCTACTGAAAGAAGAAAGGTGAATTCTAGTGTCATGTCTTACAGAAATAACCAAGTGTTGAGAAAACTTGCAGGAAGGCTCAGCACCTGATGTGTCTGCTTCTGGATCTATTCCAAACATCAGTTGTGCTGTGGTTTGAAAACACTTTGCCAACATGGCTGAGGCTTTCTGCATACCTGACATAATTTAAATATACTGCATAATATCTCTGAGGGACTTGTGGTGAACCCAAAGGTGACTGGGAGGGGAATCTGGCATTAATTATCATTCATGACCACAAAGAATATAATCATGGCTATAGTGCAAGTACAGAGCACTTGGCAGCTGTGTTGTGAGATAATTGTCCTTTCCCAGAAGTCAACTGCTATTCTAAGACATGAAGTGATGATAATGACTTCAATGTCCATGTCTATTTTGGTGCCACCCAAAAAAGGAGGAGATAGAAAATAAGAGCAAGATCTACACCACTTGCCCTGGATGCCGGATTACCTTTCAATCTGGTCCCTCACATTCTGCATCTGAAAGGTTGAAGACACATGGCTCACCTGAATGTGCAAAATGGAGGACATGGATCTCCAAGAACTTCAGGGTCAGAAAAATGTTTAACATCTGACAAATCCTGGACAGCCTCCAGGATTGGAGTCAATTGAGTGATTTGGAATCAACAGAACTCCAAAATCATCTAGGAACACACCAAAGGCTGCTAGGACGATCAAATAAGACCTGCCTTGGGGCTGAATATATCTATGGGTGATTTTTGACATTGAACAATCTGAAATTGGATATCAACCATATACTGTTGGGGCCTTAGAAGAAAAAAAATGAAACTCCCTCCCAAACTGAGGCACTCCTCAAAATTGAACTAATTAATCTGTACAAAGTGCAGAGTGCTAATCTTTTATCAGAAGTCATCTAAATTTATGGATAAATACAATCCTTAACTCAGATATGAATTTTTCAAATTATGGTTTTGGATCCTTTTATTCCAAAATAAAATTTAAAATTCCATGCTAATACCTTACCTTCTCTTTTTCGATAAATTTCAGACATTCTATCAAATAAAGAAGGGAACTGGTTTTTACATTACAATATTTGAAATAATCAAACTTGTACATAAAATTATTACTGCTATCATCGGCTTACAGTTTATCTTATTGGAAGTCTTAGCAATGCATTGGCATTTTTCTTTTAGAAACTAGAATCTCCTCCCATATATTTGAATTCTGTGATTTCATTAGCTAAAGGGAAAATGAAGTTAAAATGTACTCACTTATTTTATTTCTCACTTCATTTAATTTCTCTCCAAGGCATTTAGCTTCATCAAACCTGTCAACACAAACATAATGATACAGAATTATTCTAAAGAACATATAGTTCCAGAAGCTTATGACAATAAAATACAGAATTACTCAGTACTAGTTTTTTATTTGTAAGTAGAATTAACTAGAAACAATTTTCCATTAGGAGAGATTGTGTGGTGTAAGAGAAACTATCTAGAAGAATATTGGTCTAGACAAAGAAACTGAAGAAATCCACAAGTTGTACTTCTGTCCAACTCAAAAAATATCAAAACAGAGTAAACAAATATGGCTTCTCCCTACAAAGGTGGGATGTGAAAAAGTTTCCCCATCTCAATTAGTCCATTTCTTAATAAAACAAGTTAGAATTTCAAGTTCCTACTTGTGTATCTGCTTACACACATATGCTTTCAAGGCTAAATGGCTGAAGCTGGAGGGTTTCTGGACACTTAATCTTTCTTACCAAAAAAGGTGGAAGCCATTGAATCTTCTGTTAGATTTTAGAAAAGCTTTTTCTACTGGGGTTAACTTAGAGCCCCAAGTAGGCATTAGGGATTGCATAAATATCAAAGGAAAGAAACCCTGAAGTATCTCTCCCCTTCTTTCTCTCAGGTTCCATAATAATTTCATCAATTACTTATTAATTCCTGAGACAGGTCTCATGTTGGCTGTTGACTCTGATTCATGTTCACAGAGAGATGTATCTGGAAAAGTTGAAGCCAGATATTTATCCAGCCTTTATTCACAGGTTACTGCCAATAGTTGAATAGGCTGTGCATCTGTTGTTCAAACACTGTAGTTTATAAACCAGCACAATACCATAAACTGAAATTTGGCATGAATTTATGATATTTCATCAGATTCCATCTGTGACTATGAATCCTTGTCAAACAAAATAAGTCAGGTAAATGCACAAGACTTGACTGTAATATTGAATGAGACAAAGCTATTTTCAATACTTTAATAAAAAAAAAGGATGACATTATCTAGCATTAAGGTGGTATGCATAGTGATGACTGAACAATTATATTGTTAGCTGAAAAAACTTCATGTGTATCTTACATGAAAACCACTCAACAAAAAAGGCTGAAATTCCCAAATCATGGTTTCTATTACCTACAAGATAAATACTCCATGATGAAACATCAGAGTGAATTTAGCCACTAATTTTAGTGGAAAAAGCATTTTTGGCAAAGATTTCACTCTTTGAATGCAAGTGCCAGTAATCAAAATATAAACAGCTTGGAAAACAAATCTCTAACTCATCATGTAAACGAAGACAAACTCAGAGGTTGTCTAATGAGAGAGACATTCAGTGAATTAAATGAGTATTCACTTGTTTTTAATTATTAGAAATTAGAACAAAAAGTGACCCAAGTGAAACTCATCCTTTCCATGAAACTTGCCCATAGGTACTGAAAAACCAAGTTAACTGTTAACCAGCTAAAAAACAGAAAGCTAGGAATGAAGAAAATGGGAAAAAAACAATGGAGAACAACAAAAAGCAAACTAGATTTACATCTCATCTATAAGCTCAGTAGAATTTTACTACTGGAAATATTGTCCAAGATGGGATTGAGAGGCTTTATGCAATATGCATTACATTGGAGTGGCACAACTGGAAAGATTTCTCAGTAGAATATTTCACCAGAAAATGGGATGCATTTTTCTCCCCTTCAGAGAAACAATCCGAAGAGAACATGATTGCTCTAAGAAATAGGATATTATTAACTTCTCTGGAAGTCAGGTATAGAAGTTCAAATTGCAGAAATCTGATTCTGTCCAGGTATCAACACAGGGTAATTTCTTTTGAGCAAGGAAGCAGTTATTAATGCATGGAAGAAAAATGAAAAAGAATTGCTGTAAAGCTGTAGAAGATCATATTTTCTGTCTTACAAAGGCACTTCCCGTAGGCAACTTGAATTGAAGGCAAATTGACTCAATTGTGTTTCACTCGAATTATCTTTCACTGTATCAGTTATCTGACTTTAAATTCAGAGACATTACTGAGTTACAGTATAAGCTACTGCACCTGTGAAGAGCTCTGAAGTAGTAGGTGAAAGTAGTAGTAGTTTTCTTCAAAAACAGATTTTTTCTTATATATATATATAACAAAACAAATGCTTTTCAGTATTTAATTAGTTGACTGCCTTTGATCATTTTTACACCAGTAGTTACAGAAAAATACATCCATATTTTTATAGGTATGGCTATGCATAGTCACATCTATATGAATAATTTCACAGCCCAGGCAACAGTTGTGACCTTCACAGTGAAACTTCCAAGCCTCACTGACAGTTCACCATTCAATTACTATAAGAATGATATAATGCACATTTGATGTCTTACAGAGATGTGCCAGAGGCTCCTGAGGCAGTAGGAGCCAACAGGGGAACAGCAAGGAAATACTTCAAAGGAATTAAGGTGTGTTCTAAGAAGATGGAGTGGCCAACAGCTAAGGCGCCTTTCTACCAATGCATGCTGCATGGACAACAGACAGAAGAAGCTGGAAGTCACCAGACTGGTAGAAAATTCTGATCTAGTTGCCATTACTGAAACTTGGTAGGGTAAATCCCATAACTTGAGTTTGCCTACTAGTGGCTACAGATTGTCTGAAGAGACAAGTAAGGAGAAAGGGTGGTCTCTAAACCAAGAGGCAGACTGAGTGTGAAGAACTATCTCTGAACAATAGTTATCTATCATCTGAGCAGGCTGATAGCTGCTGGTAGGAATCAGAGACTAAGGCAACAAAGGGAACTGAGTGGTTGGCATCTACTACAGGATGCATGATCAAGGGGAGCCTATTTATCAGGCTTTCTTGCTTCAGCTGATGGAGGCATTGTGCTTACTGGCTTTTGTCCCCCTGGAAGACTTCAAACAAGTCAGCATTTGCTGTAAAAGTAGCATGGCAAGCTGTAGGCAATCAAAGAGACTCCTGGACTGCACGGAGGATAACTTCTTAAGCAAGGTAATAGACAGCCTTACCAGAGGGACATGATACTGGGCCTGTTGGTCAACAAAGTAATGAACTAATTGGAGACATCAAGATTGGAGGCAGCCTGGGCTGCTGTGGCCATCTGTTGGTGGAGTTCACAGTCCAGAGGGATATGGTTCATGAGAAGAGTATAGTTACGCTCCTGGGCTTTAGGAAAGCAAACTTCTAGCTCTTCAAGGAGTTAGTCAATAAGATCCCCTGGAAAACGGCCTTCAGGGACAAAGGCATAGAACAAAGCCAGTAGGTCTTTTAGAATGTTTTCCATGAAGTGCAAAAACTCAAAACCCCCAGGAGCAAGAAATCAAGCAAGGAGGGCAAGAGACTAGCATGAGTGAGTTGAGATCTGCAAATCAATCTAGAGTAAAGCAAGCAGGAAATGCACAGGCAGTAGAAGCACAGATGGATAACCTAGGAAGAGTATAGTGATGCTACCTATGTAGGAATTGGGCTAGAATGGTTTAGGAATGGCATTTTCTGATTTAGGAGTCCCACTAAAAAAACACACTTCCACTTGATCCCTGTCCAATTGGAAACAGGAAAGGCAAAGGTTATAATTTGAGATAAGAACAATTTACTAGAAACAGCAATGAAATAAGAAAACTATTAATAACAGCAACAATATTCATAACAGAAGTGTGCAAAAGAGAAAGTTTGGAGCTTGATCCAACCACATCCATGCCATCCAAAGTGCTCCCTTCAGTTGGGACCAGTGTTACCCCACCACTCTCTTTGCCACACTCACCCAAGGGAAAAGGAATGCTATTTTCTGAAATGAGAGAGGGTTATGGTTAGGTTATCCTTTTCTTCTGCCCCTTGCCATGACATAGCATGGTATTGAATGACAATAGGGTCTGTACCCACATGGCTCCAGGCCCTGCCCCCCTCACAGCTCCCACAAAAAATTAACCCTGTTCTTAGCCAAAATGAGTTATACTCTCATCACCTGAGATAGCACCAAAGCCCCTTTGCAGTGAGTGAGCCAAAAAGTGAACTGCTTGACTCCCTGCACTTACCACCCACAGACAACATTTCCTTACTGGCTCAACCCCGACTGGCTCAACCCCGAGTTTCCCGTAGCAGAGACTTAGATGTCTGGGTCCTTAAAATAATTTAATCACGATGCAACAGCAGGATAACAGCTTAAGCTGGTGCCTCTGAGGAGAGACCCTGAACAAAGAAAACCTTGCATTCTTTTACCCTCAGTCTGAAAGCATGAAAGTCTCTGCCCTTCATCCTGAGGCAAGGGCTACTACTGTGTGTCTAAGTGTCCATCTGGCTGGGACCACCAGGTCCCTGTGTCCTTTGTTATGCAAAGGATCAGTGCCAGTTCAAGGCCTCTTGCCTAGGGCTCCTGCCAACCAGAGCTCAAAGTGGAGCTGCACACCAAGCTACCAGCACTCAATGTATGCAACACCACTGTGTCCAGTTCTGGAGCACAGGAAAGACATAGACATGCTGAAGTGGGTCCAGAGCAGGGCCCCAAAAATCATCGGAGGGCTGGGATTCTATTAGGAAGACAGACTGAGAGAGCTGGAGTTGTTCAGCCTGGAGAAGAGAAGGCTCCAGGATAACCTTATTACAGCATTTCAATATTTTAATATATAAGAAAGATAGGGACAAATGTTTTAGCAGGGGCTGATGTGATAGGACAAGGTGCTTTAGGGTAGTGCTTTAGGCTAGATTTAGACTAGGTCTGAGAGAGAAATCTTTTACAATGAGAGGGCTATAACACTGGAACACATTGTCCAGAGAAGTGGTGGATACTCCATCCCTGGAAACATTCAAAGTCAATCTCGACTTTGCTCCGAGCAATCTGATCTAGTTGAAGATATCCCTGCTTATTGCAGCAGGATTTGACTAGACAACTGTTAAAGATTCCTTCCAACTCAGCCTATTCTCTGACTCTATGATAATTAGCAAACCAAGAGGATCTACCCAAAATGCCCAAAGGAAAAAATAAGACAGCTAAAAATAAGTAATTTGTGAACCAAACACTGTTTGTGGTATGACAGAAGTGGTTATGCAACTATAAACAAAATTATTAACAAGAGAAGCCTACATATAAAGGGAAGCTATGGTAACCTTTAAACATGTGGTGTCCACACTCTTCCTGTGCAATTTGAACACTGGCTGGGCAACAGAGCTTTTATGTAACTAGTAGTTGAGAGAGTGCATTCCAAATTACAGACTGGATTTCATACAAATCCATTCTAATGAACTCGGTAAACTTGGAGCTAAGCATCTTTGCTAAAAATGACTGCAAATGGCAGGGGAAACTGCCTATTTCAAAATATCAAAATTCACATTAGCACTGATTTCAGCAATCAGCTGATGCCTATTAGAGAGGAGTTACACAAGGCATTAGTATGAATCTTTGTCCTTTAAGGAAAGCAAATCTGTCACAGAACTTAGTAGATTCTGCTCATCTCTATTATATATTCTGAAACCAGAAGGAAATACTGGTTTGCTTCATAGTAATAACATACAGAAAAAAATAGAAAAAATATGGAAGAATTGTTATTGGTTAGAAGAAGAGCAGAGCATGGTTCAGAACCGTATTGTTCTCATGGTCATGCTGTAACTATTAAGTGTGCTATTGAATAGCAACACCAGAAATGACTGCAGTGTAATCTTTTATGCAGTGATGAGGCAGTGCTGTAGCATGATCTGATAAATTGATCGGAAGAAAGGCATTGCTAGATATCCAGCTTACATGGATAAATACTTACATACATCTAATATCTTAGCAAATTGTTTTCCTGTGGCTGAGGTATAGATCCAGATAAAAAGTTAATCAGTTCAGAAAAGTGATAAATAGCAGAAACGTGAGTAAGTCACAAAGATGTGGAGATCATTTCAATTTTACCGAAATAAATGAGTATAAGACTTGGCATGCCTGAAAAAAAAAAGTCTTCCATGCATGTGAAGTAGAAAATTGTGTTAAAGAAAACAGAAGAAAGCAGAAGAAACCTGGAGAAGGAGAAAACCTCAGAACAAAAACCAAACCAAATGACAACGTCCTACAATCAAACAAACACTTCCCTGAATTAAATAGAAGAAAACAAGCAAAATAGCCCCAAGCAACTCTTAGGGGAAACATGGAAGTTACAAACACAGATTGAGAGATTCACTTTTGCATCTGCAATCTCAAAGCCACGCATTTCTTTTGCAGTACTAGGAGGGTTAACACTTGAAAAGCTGACAGTGAAGCAGTACTCTTATCCAATCAACACAGACAAGTGTTGGTGGTTTAACTTGTGAGGTTTAAAATCTGTATGAAAACCCGTGTTTTCAATGTTTTGCCATTATCACTATTTTCACCAGACATATGAAGTGTTTTGCCAACATTAAAAACAAATGTGTAGGACAAAAGTATTATTTCTGTTTGTGAATGCAAAACTGGAAGAAAGAAGCTAAAATCACTTGGCAAACTGGTTAGGGACACCAGACATGCATATGTTAAGTATCTCCTAGCTTACTATCCAATTCAGTGGTGAAGTCAGTGAAGCATTTTTGACAATGGAAATTGGAATAATTGATTCAGTCCCATGGATTTTACTTCCCCTAGATAATTCTTGATCATGAATGTTATTGCCACGTTGCTTCAACATGGCTGTGAAGATGAATAAAACCAGCAGAAATATGCACTAAGATTCCTCATGCTATTTTCATTTCTATCCAGACTTCTATCACCACTCAGTGCCTTCTGAATATGAAATGTCTTAAGTAAGAGAAGGTGAAGGGCCTGTAACGAGTCCTCAGCAGAAGCCTGGGATGTCTGGTGTAAAATTATGTGTTCCTGCTCAGACTGCTAATGAACCCTCAGATGTCTTCCCCCAGCTGTATTTTCCTATGACACCCACCTCTGCTTCAGAAGCTGTTTGTTGTCCTCAATGGTTATACTATCAGCATGGTCCTGCTTGAAAATTTCAAAAGCTTCCTGACATCCAAGGGACATCTTTCCTCCTGGGCCAAGGTAAAAAAAAAAGAGAACTTCTTCAGTCATCAAAAGATAGAGATTTTGCACTTATTTAAATCCTTTTTTAGATAAACTCAGCAAGTCAGCCCAGGGGTCTTGATGCAAAGAGAAGACTAAGTTTGATTTTCCACTGATTGGAAAACATTTTTGACAAAAGATTTCTATTATTTGAAAAATTATATTTCACATCACTTCTCTAAACTCTCAATGCTTGAGGTATATCATTCCTCAAGATAATTTTAAATGTTCATAAGTAAAATTGAACTTCGAAAATTTAAAATATGTGAAATATTCTTAAGTGTGTGCCAGAGGTATTTTCACAACATTACAATGCAGTTTGCTTCTGTATTTCTTCCATCTGTTTCACATTGGGCCCTAAGTATACCTTGAATATTTTCAATATTCTTGGAAGAAAAAATCAGGCTTCTTTAATAATGCATTAGCAAATACTTTTCCATACCCTTTTAGGTAAAGCAAGAATTCTACATACACAAATGGTTGGTGCCTTTTTACATCTACAACATGGTGCTTGTTTCCTTTTGTGCACAACAATGTCAAGACTTATTTGGCATTCAAATATTTTAAAATCATTAGAGAAAAATACTACAGTCTGTATTATTTTCAGTTCTTGCTGCTGGATGATCTATATATCCAAGTAAGATACATTGTATTATTATTAACAAAAACATTCAAAGGCTTAAGGAGAATGAGAGCTTCTACCAGCATCTGTGTTATCACCAGTACGTATATATCAATACATTAGCAAGAAGAAAGGATGAGACTTGCACTTAAATAAACTACGGGAATGAAGACAGTTCAGGAACAGAAAGGAAGAGGACTCTAACACTCAAACTTTTTGAAGAATGCAAAGTAGCTCCACCTTTAATTCAACCTCCAGGTTGCAACTTAAACCTCCAAAATGATACTCCTTAAATTGGAATTTGATTCTCTTTTGATTTTCCTCCTCGAGTCTTTCTTTTGTCCTACCCAGAAGTCTGCCTTCCTCCTTCACAGCTATCCAAGACTCCTCAATCCATTTTGAACAAGAGCTGTAAAACTCTCTAGGATTTCTGCTGTGCAAGAGTTTTCTCTATGTTTAATGCCAATGAACCAGCATTACCAGTAACATATGCACATATACCAGTTCTTCTCCAGGCTACCTGCTTTGTAATTTTGGTGTAAGGTTTTTCTCCTTCTCCAGGTTTCTGTAGTTTCTTCTGCTTTCTTGAACACATATTTCTTATTTCATAGGCATGAAATACCTTGTTTTTGGGGTCAGCATCACCAAGTCTTATACTCATTTACATCAGTGAAGCTGAGGCAAGAAATAAGCAAAACATGGCTAAACAGGCTGGGATGTGCAATACTGGGATGTTACCCCTTACTGATCCATAAGTTGCATTTTAAAGTAATTCTAAATATATTCTGGTGCACCTCATCATATGTATATCAGGATAAGTTCCCATTGACTGCAGCAAGATTTCTGTGATATAAGATACTGTTTAGAGAGAAGGTTGGTAGCAAAAAGTAGGAGTCAGGGTTCAATGATCAGTAAAAGTGTAAAAAGATTTCTTTAAAATACAGAGAAAATTTTACCCCTTTTCTGTCAAAAGAATCAGAACATCTGTTACTAATTCAAAAATTTTGAGTTGAAAATAGAACCACCGGGAATGTCTGAATGGCAAAGCATGCAGAAATGCTCCACCCTTTCTGTATATGAAAATCAAGGAAAGATAAAGTACACTATTTACTGCTGTGTGATCCAAAAGAGCAAGAGAATTCATGAAAATATTTTTTTTCTGAGGTGATGACCTGAGAGTGTAATGTTCATGTTTCATGCTTGCCTTGTAGAAAAACAGGCAGCTTTGTGAGCGGAATTTTATAGTACATTCATCCCATCTCTAGCACTAATTTTAACATGCAGCCTGAACTGACCCCCTAGAATTGCTTTTGTTGCAGAAAAAGCTTGTATTAAGTGCAGAAAGCCTGGAAAAAATTCATGATCAAGCCTAAGATAAACAGTGACATGCCCTTACTCATACATAACACTGCAATGTAAAGTATTTAACTCTTCTGGCTATGTGCTGCCTTTGACAGTACAAATAAAAACAGTAAAGTAAGTTTGGAAAACAAAACTATTACAGCGATTATTGCTACTGCCTGGCAGAAATGCATCAACCAAAATTAAAGGTAACCTGATAATAATTTTCCAGCACTAGGAATCAGATTTCTACAGCCAAACAAAGCACTCAAAAATAGATCCCCAGAACACTTTGGAAGGGGAAATTTTCTGGTTTACACTGTTCATTTTAAGAAAATACAGAAACATATGAAGTAGTAAACAAATCCATTCTGAAAATAGTATAAATGGAATGAAACAGAAAGGACCATTGAAATTGTATTTCAGTATAATATGAGCATACATCAGCTACAGAATAATGTTGCAGCCTATGAATAATGGCAGTGACATTTATGGAGAAAGTAAGGGAAGACAATAATATCAATAACAGTAAAGAGACTGCAAGAGATGTTGAAAGCTTGATGGAGTAGTTGTGTTTTCATTCTGCTCAGTAGTGAAGCTTATTTCTTTTCCATGGTTGATGTGGTATCTTCAATCATGATGTTTACATTTCCTTAAACAATCTGTAATTTCATAAAATAGCCTCACCTTCTTTCAAATGACCTCCAAGTGCCATTATTGGCATGCTGTTTTTCCTGAGCTTAATTCTAACAAATAAGCTCTATGTTATTTGAAACAAGGTGTTATTGGATTTGTTTTTCTCTAGCTTTGAAATTGAAATCTACGTACAACAATGCCTACAATATATAAACAAAAACAGAATTAAGAGAAGAAACCAATGATAAGGACAAAGTTTTGGCAGGATGGTGGAATAGTTCAGCTAAAACTTCTAGAGAAAACAATTTATTTCACTCAAAGAGCCAAAAAAATCCTCCTCTCCTTAATTATCATGGCATAATGTTACAAAATAAATATTTGAAAATTCTTATCTAAGGAAGAACTACCATATCCTGCAGGATGAGGACCAGGAAACACATGTCATCAAGTCATTGCAATGAGACCTGGAATAGTCATTACCATAAAAATAATTCAGATCATTGGAAAAAGCATAAAATTTTCTTTCAATCACATTCATGAAACCCCAGTTGACAGGATTGCATAAAAAAGAGATAAAGTTTGCATCAACCTAATTTTAATGATACCTTTCCTGTTAGATTGTGTAACTTGGCTTGAATACTAAAACACAAATATGCTCAACTCATACAATGAAAAATTTGCAGCAAACCCATCATCATTTATAGCAAATTCACATAGCTGAAATTTTTGGTAAAATTCAGGTTCAATCCACATCACGAATTTGTGTGTTTAGGAATGTTCTCATTGAAGGTCTGATTTCTGTCTGTTCTCTGACCCAGTGAACTCTCTCAACTTTCATATTAAGCAAAAAAATTTGGTACAATAAGCTCCTCTGCTGAAATGTGCAAATTACATCTGTCCTACTGAATTTGCCTAAGTAAGCAGAGTGGCAGCGATGTCTCCCAGGGTCTGAACTAGAACAAGATCTGACGTGACCAAGAAATAGAAAGGTTCCTGTGGTATTGATTATGGGCTAAACTCTCAAAACCAGTAATTACTGAAAATACAGTTAGCAAAAACATAATGAGGCTTTTGAATGCTGTTGATTACTTTTTAAGGTGAGAAAAGACAAAAGGGATTTAAGGACTCAGTTGTATGTCTATAGGCGGTATAAGCCTGCATATCAGTCAAGACCCTGGCAGACATTGCGCATGCTATTCTATCACTAACTAATTTAGAGATTTTAAGCATTTATTTTGTGCTGTTTCATACAAAATGCTATTTACAGCCATCCTAAACACCAAATGTTAAAGAAACTTTAATTTTAAAGGAATATGTAGGGTAGGTATGTGGTGCCCCATTGTGGCACTGGGTCTTCAACTACCAACAAAGAAATTATTTGGATGAATGCTGTTTTTAAATTAAATAGTATGAACTGGAATTAATCAAGGACTAGACTGAGTCGGTAGGAGCATGCAAGGGGATGCATGCAAGGGGATGCCAAGATAGGCCTTATTTTGTTTTTAAAAGTGTTCAAACACAGTTGTCTATTTACATGACCATACTGATATTTAAATGCATCTAAAACCAACAGATCCTATTGCAGCATGTATTAGTGATCAAAATTTATAAATATCACATATTTTTAAAGTACTTATTTTAGTGGGGTTTTTTTTTCCCCATACAAATTTCAAGACTGCTCAATCTGGAAAAGGCATTTCCAGTCTTGAGACTGGCCACCTTCTGTTTTTTGGTTTGTTGTAAAAGGGTTATTCCTCAGAGTGAGAAGATGTTCATAAAGTTTAATGCATGAAACCTACAGGAAAAATTTACATTGCTCATCAGTTAGGTTTGGGAAAATCTGTCAAACAATAGCATGAAATTGACATCATCTCTGTCTGAAAGCAGAACCACAGTGTCTCCTCACAATACCACCCTGTAACCAGATTTTGGTCCTGGTATGAGGGCTCTGAGGAGGTTTCAGCAGCCCTCATGCCAGAGGCCGCTGGTTTAACCCACAAAAAAAATTGGAAACAACTCTCCAGAAGAGAAGTATTAGGATTGCAAGTTGATCTGTTCTGAGGGAGGAACATTAAGACTGTTGACAAAAGCAAACTCTTGGGAATAACTGTTCAGACAATGTATTCTGATGAGAAACGCATCTGTCCACATATCTGCCCATGTATCTGTTTTGCAGAAATTTTATTTTCAGAGTAAAAGACTTTGTCATTGCATTTTCTTTCAATTTTTACTAAGTGGTCTGTTAGGCAAGAGTTATCAAATCTTGCACTGAAATCAATAGTGGCAAGGAGTCCTCTTGGCTCAAGGAAAAGTCTCATTCAAGTGAGGGTAGTCTGAAGAATTTCAGGATACCAACTAGCATGAATTGTGAGTCGTCATGCTTACAAGGACTGTCAGCCTGTTTGGGCTATTCTGTATTTCCACATATTATCAAATGGGAACAAAGGAACTGCAAAAACTTTCAAAGGAAACTAAAGGCAAATTATTTGGTAAATCTTTTCTATAGAACTAAGGTATTAGAGTTCATGTTAGCACAATTCATTACGTCTTTACCAGGATCCATCAAGATGTCATAGCCATCTGTTCAGAATGGAAAAAGATGTAACCGAGCTTGCAATATTGAGTCAATAAAGAATAAATACTTACAAATAGGCAAGCAGATGGCAAAAGGATATACAACAAATACTTCCCCACTGCAATGCTCAGCTAAATTTCTCATGAAAAATGTGTGTATTATATATGGTTATCTTCACTAAACTATAATTCAAAAATGGGAAAGACATAAAACAAGGTTGCTCACAGAACTCCTGCAGTGTTAAAGTTTCTGGGGAAGTTAAAAGCTTTGAAGGAGAACCAAAATGTTCAGATGCAATTAACTAAATAAAACTAAAACGAGCATAAATTAATTTCTCTGGCTCTGGAGTTTCTTTGTTTATTTACAGGGGAGGAAGAGGGCAAAATGAACAATTTGTTGAAACCCTGAAAATGATGAAGAGCAAAGAAAAATCCTGCACAGGAGCATGATGGACACAAATCAAGGACAAACACTATTTCTAATGCAATTAATATAACTAAGAATGGGATTACTTAAGCTGATTGAAATAAAACAGAAAAACCCTAGATATTTCATATAGTGTCAACTCTATAAAAGTCAATTTTTATAAAGTTCAGCTGAAATGCTTCCAAAGAATGCAGCAACTAACTAATTACAAGAATCTCATAAGGAGTAGACTATTATATTAATATCCCTCTGCAGGAGTAGTAAGGAAAATATTGAACTGTATTTCAAAAGCAAGGGTTAAATTAAGTATAACCTTAATTTTAAAGAATATGAAATTGACTATTTTAAGATTGTCTAAGACCACAGAACAATAAAAAAACTCTAAATGGGACATGATAGCTGAATTCAATTACGTTAAATTTCTTCAGTTTCATTATTTTAAGAAATCTCAAGTGGCAGTGCAGGTATGTTTTTAACTCCTCTACTTTTGCAACAAAAGCCACTTGACCTTTAATGTCTAATGAAAGAAACGTGGTTTTAGGCTCCTTACTGAAATGTGGTGAGTCTGGTTGAATATCAGGTTGAATCTTAGAGCGATATCTACGTGTAAAGATTGAAACTATTGAAATACTGCTCCCTCATTTTCCTCTTCTGGAAAGTTAGTATACCAGTTTGCCTCCCTGTCAAATATTGCAAAGCACAATTTTAGAGAGAATTGCAGGATAAAAGGAAACTGCTAATAGCAACCAAATATGGTCATGACTTCTACCTGATAGAGCACATATTTTCCTAGATGTCAGACTCAGGATCATTTTGGTCTGATTATGTTTTTTGTTTCTTACGGATTTCTCAGACATAATTTGTTATATTTCTCAGATATAATTTTTAGTATCATTTCTCTGATTACATGGCATGGAATCAAGATGCTCTAGCATATCTGCACTAGAACTAATGATTTACAGCATGCCTACTTTTCTGTTGCCTAATTATGTTAGTATATTCTCTTTAAAAAGCCAGTGGGCACCAGTGTTATCAATGCCAAAGTTGGAGCATAGAAACGAGAAAGCAGTTTAAGGCTATTTGGCAGAAACAAAATGTTTACATATCTCAGCAGTGGGGAATAAAGTAGTTGTGTTCTGACACAAATATTATTGGAGAAATATTTTGCATTTCATGTATGACACCCTACTTCAAAAGAAAAAATGTCATCTTCTTTTGCAATCATTTACTTCTTTAAAGCTGCCTGTGAGATCATATTTGATTGTATAATATACACACACATTGAAAGTCCTTAATTAGTAGGTACAAAGGGAAAGCATGAAATGAAGAATGGTAGGCTTGGCAGAATCTCAGTGGGTGGATATGAAGGAAAATATGAAGTCAAACCCACAAGAACTTTAGGAGACCCACCCAATGGTGCTGCCACTTCTAAATAAATAAGATTCATTTCTGCATATGACAGAATCACACATTTCAGATAACTTCTCATAAAACAGGATATATATGTCATACTCCATTATGCAGTTTACATCAAACACCAGATATTACAAAGAAACTGCATTTCCCTTGTTTTTAGGAACCTAAATCTGTTCCCTTCAATGGTTGATGCAGTTGTAAAAGTTTTACTAAATACAAGAAAGGGCCTATATTTATGCACTTGTGTCAACTCAAATTAGATTTGATTTAAAATCAAATTTAGACCACTGAACTTAAGAAGAGGTTTTCAATTAAGATTGAGTAATAGCAAATTAAATTAGTTTTTACATGCTTCATGTACTTGACATGCTGGAGCAGCAATATTTGCACTTCTGTTTTAGACCCGAAAAAGGGCTTCTAGGCTCAGAAACTTTTCTGCTTTTTTCAACCAAACCAACATATTTATAAAAAAATAGAATAGTCTCAACATTTTCTCAATTTACATGTTTTATGCTGTTTTGAGTGATAGACACAGTACGTAAATTCTCCTTTTCAATATATCTTTCTCAATTTTAGAAGAATTACTCTGAGTTGTGGATAAGAATATTTTAAGGGCTCTACAAAATGACAACCTACATCAGTGGAGTCATGACAGCTTGGATCAAATGCAAGTGAAGTTTTTTTGTTAGGGACATCTGTAGACATCTGCATGTATTTTTGGTGTCTGGAGCATAACTTCTACCACCAGGCTTGCCAGTAACACCATAAACCACAAAAGAGGCATACTTCATTTTCAGAACCTTTTAGGAGAGGGAAAAGAACTTGTTATAAATATCAATCTGGTTTTTGAAACTTACTGTACTTTTAATTTCATATTACATTTTAGCTTTTTCTTTATTAAGATCCTGAGGTTTTCTGAAGTAGAAGCTTCTATATACTACATCTTAGGTAAAAAAGAAAAAAAATCCTCTGTAGTGGGTATCATCTTGGGAATATATTTTTCTTTTAATATTTCATGCTATAAACTACAGGAGTGCAGGGGCAACTTCATGAGAAAATAATTTTTTTTCTCTCTCCCAGCAGGAACACCAGCACCGAATGGGATATGCTGAGGTAGAGAGCTCAGAGAAGAAACCATGAGATAAACTTCCTGGTAAGCTTTTTATTTTTGCCAGGCAGCAATCTAAATTAAGTAATTTTAAAATTTATTATCTGTTTATATTCAAGATGAACACAGCTTTATTACTTCCATCACTCAGATCTTCTGGAAGTTGAACATCAGCAATTAAGAAATGAATAAAATTGATCTGTAAAAAAATAGAAATTTGATTATTGCCCTCTCGAAGCTTTATTGGGGTTCATCTCTGAGAATGAGCACAGAAGCCTCTTATGTACCAATGTCCAGACTTGAAAAAACAATAGCATGACAATATAACATTAGTCATGTTATACCTCAGAAGTGACCACAATAAATTTCAAGCACTCACCTACTGAAAAAGCATTTTATCCCTCTTTGAGGGAATCGTGTAACTGCTACATTCATTAACTGTACTTTAAGTATACACACAAAATAGAGCCTTCAGTAGTTTCAACTAATCTCACAACTGGGGTCTTCTAGGCACATGACAAGCTCCAGAAGTCCAGCAGAGTTAAAATGGGAGTCCTGTGCTCATAAATCAGCAGACACTTAGAGAACACTTGTGTAAATTGCATGTTCCTAAACACCTAACCTGACAAAAGGTGTTGAATTTGCTTTGGAATTAAGGAAGTTGTGCCTCTTGTGTTATACAAAGAGTGCATTTTAGTAACACAAAGTAAAGATTAGTGAATGTGGAAAGAGAGCAGTGATTTCCTGTTCAGCCACATTCATCTATTCAATTTTTTCATCTATAGTGGTTTTGAAAGAGCAGACAAAGTTTTTTACAAAACTCTCAGCTATCTTTAGGTAAAATTTCTAATTATTTTAGACTTTCCTCAGCTGTTGAAGGTTTTTCACTGCTTTTAAGAACTCTTTTGACTGCATTTCATTTTGGATGGGAAAAAAAATCTATCTTGAAGGATTGAATTGTAAAGGAAATATTAAATCTTTGTAGACTGTAGAAAAAAGAAAAACTATTCTGAATGCCATGTACATTCTTTTTTAAAATCAGTTTTGCAAAGACCATGAAGTAATTGTGCTTGCTTTCTAAATTAGTGATAACACAGTCTAGAAGGCTGAGCAGGTTTAAGTAAAGCTGTAATTTGCATTTTTAATAAAACATTTTGAGCAGAGGCAGTCATCAAAACCATTTATTAAAACTGCAAATTAGAGCTATATTTCAGTTAGCTTTACTAAAATCCTACTACTCACTAAAAATGAGATAAAGTAAAATGAATAGCTCAGAGTTTAAATCAATTTTTTTCTGACAATTATGACAAATAGCATGCACATCATATTTTTATGAACAAAATTATGCAACACATCAGTAGTATTCCCTTTCAATATTCTAAGAATAAAACCTTCAGATTCCATGAGCAGGAATAAAAATATTAACTTGAACATTCTTAATTTATAATACTAAATTTACTGAAGTTCACAATGGTTTGAGTTATAGTCATTAGCGGTCATTTGTAAAAAGAGAAATCCTGCCTCTATGGAAGTATTGATAAATTAATCAAAATGGAAAAGCAGTAGCTGTCCTTGTTACAAAAATATATATGAACAGCCGATCAATTTTTTTGGATATCAAATTGCATCTATAGCAAGACATTTTGAAATGAAACTGAAAACTGTTAAAAGGAAAGTTCAATTTCCATCCCTAATACATTCATTCTGTAGAGAAAAGTAAAAGAATGAGTTATCTTCCCTTTGTTTTTATCAAAAATATTTTGTCTGCCAAGACTGAAACCATTGGCTGTTTCCAGTGCCACTGGATATTCATGTTGATTGTATGTGAGCTGTACAGTAAGTATGTAGAATCACACAATCAACTAGGTTGGAAAAGATCACCTTTGAGATCAGCAAGTCCAATCTGTGACCTAGCATTACCTTATCACCTTATATGTACTGATGTTATGCTGTTTAACTGTTCCTTTCTTGTACTGGGCTACACAAAGTGTAATATGTAAAGAAATGGCTTAAAGACAACAAGGAGAGCTTCTATACATATACACGTGACAAAAGAAGGCCAAGAAAAATGTGGGTCCCCTGCAGAATGTGGTGGGGGACCTAGTTACTAAGCACATGGAAAAGGCAGGGCTTCTGAATGCCTTCTTCACTTTAGTCATTACTATCACCCCCAGCCTTCTGCTATCCCAGGTCCCAGAGACCAGCGGAAAACTCTGTATGAAGGCAGAGACAAACTCCATTCAAATATTTCTTTTGTTATTCTTCTAATACAGCTCAAGCTTAAGAAATTCTAAGATAAATCTATGATTTTCTTCACTTAGTAGCTTACAGATGACTTTGAAAAGTTTCATTTAAATAAAAATGCATTCACACTCTACTAATATATTAACCATTGCAGAGAAAAATTCGTGTATACTGAACAGAAACACTGCTTTTATCAACAAACATATAACTGACAAACTCAGCTGGACAGTTAGGCCCTTGTGAGGTGACCCTTTTTTCTGGTTATAAATCAATAAGTCATTAATTATTGCAACTGAATATCTGCTTTCATGCTTCTAAGTTCCTAATGTGACAACAGAGCTCCTATCCTCTGATTGCATCCACTGGTGTTCCTCTTCAGTTACTTTAGGGATGACAGTAATTCTGCTCTAGCAATTTCACCACAAAGGAGGTTAAAAATGGTCAATGTAAAACCACTGCAGAGCAACTGCAGAAGGTTAAGTATGTGGATGTATTTTTCCTTAGAGGGGATATATACTTAAGTGAATACTCAAAATGTGTAACTTGCTATTTGAGTGCAGCTCTAAAGAAACACCACCTAAAGACCCATTTGAGTGAAGGAAGATGGAAGGAAGTTGGCCAAAGTGTTATCAGGGTCAGTGAAAGTTGGTATTGCACTATCCAATCCTATGTATCAGCTAAAAGCCTCTAAAACCTTGCATGTGCTAAATCTGGGACTTCTAACATATGACAAAATGATAAAAGCAATAACCTCACTTTTTATACCAAGACTAAAAGTAGTAAGTGGTAATAAGTGTCTTTAGTTTAAATGGCTTGAAGGAATAAAAAAAAGTTTGAGAAATTTCATTAATACTACAGAAATATTTCTGGAATTCAAACAAATATCCCTGTTTATTCCTCTTGGCACAGGCACTCCTCATAGAAGACTGAGAAACATTTGAAAAACACAACCCATAGGATTCTAATAACCCATCTGACCTAGAAGCAATGTTTGAAATGTCTATATTTTAAATTGAAAGTGTAATTAAAATCAGGAACCTTAAATTCTCCTCTAGTACTATCATTATCACCCGAAATACAATCCTTAATGCCCATTGTTATTGTGAAAATAGCCATTCAAATATATAAATATCCCTAGGTTTTGAATTAATAAGACTGAATGTGAGAGTTCCCCACTGTCAGTTCTGCAATCTTCAAATGGCTAAAAAAGGACTATTCTTCACTACATCGTATGTCTAGCCCTATGCAGCCAGATCTCAAAGCCTCTTCCTTTCAATCCAAGGCTTCACCTGCACCTTTTCTTCTTTGCACATTCATCTTTGGAGCATGGTACATGCACTTTAGGATGATGAATGAAGAACACCTTTTATGTCTAACTACTGTACTGCTCCCAGAACCAATAAGGAATATAAAAGGTAAATGGAGCAGGAACATATCCATTAAAAATTAGTTCTCTCCCTGACAGTCTCAGGCTTGCTACAGTCAGGGAGATCACACTGGCCATGTACGATATTTATGCTATTGCTGCTGTAAAAAGTTTGAGTCGGATTTTTTTTTTGTTAAATATATCTTAATACATTTTAATAAAGAACTACTACTTAATTAAAAGAAACTTCTGTTTTGAGCTTAAGGTCATAAAACTATGAGCACTGTAAAATTACTGGACAATTAATTCCTACTCTCCCATACTTTCAAGGTAAAATTCCACCATATTGGGGCACTGAAGAGATTAAGATAACTTCATCGAGGGCAGGTCTGCTGCAGAGAATGAATTTATATCATAACAAAGGGAGAATTGAATAGCCAGAAATAGCTAATACCTCAAAATTGCCACTAAGTTAACCAAAAGATCTGTGCTATTCATGTTATTTTTTGTTTTCAGAGTAAACATCAGAAATAACTGGGTCAGGGTTTACAAATATAGTTTTGAAGCAGAAGTGCACATATTAACTCCAAATTCAATCCCCGAAACCTCATCATGCTAAAGTAAATTCAAATTTTGGATGAAGCTTCCATCTTAAATTGTTCCTTAAGGCAGGAACTGCCTTTTGCCCTGTAGTTGTGGGTTAGTGTGGCCTATCCCATTAAAAGAAGTCCTGCTTCCATAACAACAAATTACCACATTCAGCAAAATAATCATTCATTGTCTTCATGTACAGCAACCATTCCCCATTATATAAAAGTCAGATGTGATACTGGAGAGTGGTAAAATAAACCTACAATTTTGCAACATCTACTTGCTTATAATAATTCAAAAATATTTGTCTTTCAGAAATCTATTCATGCATCCTAAGCAATTTCTTGACCACTTTTTGTCTTTTTGTCTCATTGGTGTGTTCCTATTTATAGAAATATATATATTCCATGAGCCTTTGAAAAATTATAGTGATTCCAAATCCCTTACTATTAGATGTATATTTGCACTACATGATTACACATTTTTTCCATCCTCAACAGTGATAATGGAAAGCAAATTAATTTAGAAACTAAACTCCTGATCCTGCAAACAAACAGGTGCAGATATTTTTTCCCAAGTACATTCACAGCAATTGAAGAGACAGCCAACATATGTACACAATAAACATATGGATAAGCAGAGAGACAGAGCCTTTCTTGCTCCTGAGAATAAACAAGTGAAACTTCCCCCCCTCATCCCCCCAAAACTAGAAGGACATCTTCATTATTCAAAATACAAATGATTTTTCTTTTATGCAACACACATTCAATTGCACAATAACATTAGACATAACCTAAATATGTTCTCTTCAGAGAACTGCTCGCACTAATTTATTCTCAGCTTTATTTATTCTGCCTATAGACTCCACAGTAAATAAATAGATAAAAGTAAAACTTTGTTACGATGCCTAACATGTCTATTGTATTAAAATTGGGAATAATCATAATTAAAAATAAATTAATCTGGGTTCTTCTGAATTATAATTATTGACTTTTATTTCTGTGATTCAAAAAACTTTCATGTTAATCAAAAGTGATGACATTCTTGTACCAGAGATATTAAAGGCAAAATTGATTGGTCACAGAGGCAAGAATACCCTGTTGTCTCTCTGGCTCATGATACCACAGAGATTTTCTGGTGAAAATTCAATGGTCTTGGAAGCTATTTGAGGGAACTTCTCTTACCAAAAAAACAAAACTAGATGAAAAACCCAATAATGTAATATAAAGTATTTGAATCTAATTCCGTTTCCTATTGGCACAATTTCCACTGTGAAAAGAAACTTCTTTCAATTCCTTTTTAACCAAAATTTGTAACCAAGTGAACTATATAATTAACTTGCAACAAAGGATCAAAAGACAATTTTTGAACCAATAACCTCTGTAGCTCTAAATCTGCTTATGTCAGGACATAGAATTAAAAGCAGCTTTGCCCCTTGAAAATCTGTTGAAATAAGTGACTATCACTAGAAAAATAGTATAATTCTTCCTGAAAGCCAAGTACACTATGTTTATTTGATGGCTTTAAACTGCTTGTTTTCCTGAAGATCAAAGGGGACAATAAATTATGGAGATTCCTTGTCATTCAACCTTACTACAACATTAAATGTGCTGTATCAGAGCCATGAGCTCTTGTATCAGGCTTTATTTAATTAAATAAACCTGCTGAAAATCCAAAGGATATATTCCTGGAACTCCTTTTCTTCTAGTATTCCCTAATGCAAGGTTTTTTTAACGGTTCTGATACAAAGCTATGACATTCTTCTGTTTCCAGCCACTGGTCATTATTCAAACTGATGTCAGTCTCTCTCTGTACACTTAACGATTAAAGGAAATTTCTGAAATATTTAGAATTATTTCTCCCCAGAATTATAGCTGGATGTAAATGGCATAAATAAGGAGTGCTGACCAAAGTGGGGAGGTATTGCAGAAGAAAAGATTCAAAATAAAAATATTCAATAATTTTAACACAACTTTTTTAGCCCACTCTGAGTGCTTTTCTCTCTTTTACTGAGCAAGTAGAGACAGCTTTGCAAGTAGCTTACTCTCAGAATTTATAATAAATATCAAACATACCATACGTTTGCCCATGCTTGTATAGAATTTTAAGTAGCCAGCATAGTCTAGAGTTTCAGCAAAGCTTCCCAAACAAATAAGCTATCAATGAAAAGAAAATTTCAAGAACTGGGTTGGATAATTATGCTGACTAAAAATTAAGAGTCAAGACTTCCAAGATTTCATGTTGGTTTCTGCATCTAATTCACTGTCTTATTTTCACAAATCATTTCAACTGCTCCTCAATGTTAGAAAAACAAGGTTTTGCTCTTACAGATGGCCTTTGAACATGAAATCTTAAAGCGATCAAGGAAGATAAGCCACTCTTAATTTATTTCACAGTTGAAAAAAGTGATTCAGAGAGATGAGGTCACTTGTGTAAGTTCACAAACTCAGTAAATAACAAGGATTGAAATAAAAACCAGATGCCGTACATCTCAGTCTAGGATCTTATTCAATGCAATGTATTGCCTCTATAATGCAGTGGAAAGCTGAGTTGTTTTATGACAAACAACAAGAATAAGCCAGCTAACAACCTCTGTTAGACAATCCACTTTATCACAAGCATTCACTGAAAAATCAGAAACATGCAAAGGCAAATGTTAACAGGAGCTTGTACGTTATTCTTACAAAGAAATTTAATTTCTTTTGGAATAAAAAGAGTAGCACAAGTAGTCAAAGGGCATAACTGCTAACAACTGTCTGAAGCTTGTCTGCTGAAGCAATAAAAAAAGTGAACTTTAAAAAAAATAGATGATTGCATGAAGAATAAAATATAAAAAGAACTAAATATGAAAAGGGAAAGCTAAAGCTTTCACTTGCCCAAAATGTACAGCAGCTGCTGTTTATGACATAACAAGAACAGCCTGTGCCACCTGGGAAAGGTTTACTTGTTTGCTTATCTTTAATTATGTTTTAATTATTGTTCTGAACTGCTTCCAAAGCATTTTTTCCTATCTCTTCATCCATGAACAGAATCTTTAATGACTGGATAAAGACTACATAGAACAATAGCTATAGTTATACAAAGTTGGTTTATGTATTGTCATTGTGTAGCAAGTAACTACATCTATTACTAAAACTATATATTCTGATTTATTGATTGTCTGAAGTTTGAAGCTTTTTTTCTGAAATCAAGATATTTTTAAGTACTTACCTTGCTGTCTGAAGTATAGGATTTTGTAGTATTATTTTTTAGAAAATGGAAATTTTAAAATTTTGTCCAAGGTTCTTATCTGACCCATCACAGTATAACTCATTGCTACTACATTTCTCAAGGTACTTTTTCCCTCTTAGGAACTCTGAAATAGCCCCTCATTAGCAACAACCCTTAAAAATTATTTGATGCAAAACAGCTTCTGACTACCGCTTTTCAAGCATCTGAAAAATATCAATGATTTGACCCTGAGATTAAGGGTTTAGGATGATGAAGGCTGTGTTTATATTATTGGCTGATACCCAGCAGTACATTATAGTGCAGGCACTATTATTGAAATATTAAGGTTAGTAACTTTAAAAGAGTTGGCAAAAAAAGCCCCAAAAACCCAAAAAAAGCCCACAAAAAACCTCAACCAACCCCAACCAACAAAACAAATAAACACTCCGAAACAAAACAGAGGAAAAAAACTGTAGTTCAAATCCAGCAAGTTAGACTAGAAAAAGATGAACTTGCAATAGCATGCAAAAAAGCACCTGACCAGTCAGATAACACGTTCATATTCTTAGCAGAATGTGTTTAATATTACATCATCTTGTGTGTTCTGTATAACTGAAAACTATACCTGCAACATCTATTCTCTTTTTAGTTTTTTTTTTTTAATGACAATAAGCAGAAGTTTTACAAAATCTCAGGTTGCTCATAGGTCCTTTTAATATGAATGGTCATACAACATGTTCTTTTCCATCTCAACTACTTTGTAGCTGCCTTGCTAGTAAACAGCAAACAGACATAAAATAGACCATGGTTAAATGGACCATAATAAATACAATGGTTTCATAATTATGTGCAGTTATGGTCAATAGATTTTTAATATTATTTTTACTATATAAATAAACTATCAATTTCAAAAAAATATATTATATAACACTGTTGTGACTATACTTAGAAAAAATGGAGTTTGATAATTTGTACCTTCTTCTCAGAGGCTTTTAAGGGTGATCTTTCCTCTACCACTTAACATCCCTCTTTACACTTTCTTTCCTAAAGTCCACATTTTGCAAAAAGCAGATTCCAGGAAATGAAGTTACTTGTTTGGATACAACTGCCAAAGCCACTTCCTGTACGCACTTGGCAGAAATGTTTGGGGAAAAAAAGTCTTATGACATTTTTCAATCCAACCAAGCTGGGCATTCCATTCAGCCACACAAAACCTCAATTTAGCCCCAGAACTGTACACCACTAGTACATATTTAACCACTCAAAGCATTACAGTCCAGTAATAATAAATTCATTTTTACATTTCTCTGGAAAAATAGTATCAAACAGGTTCCAAACAAAAAACACACTGACTACTTCATCCACGCATGACCTGATACTATTGCATTTTTTCCATTTTGCTTTTTTTCCCTCTCCTCTCTCTGTACAGCCTCACATGTGAATGCACTGTAAAGAGTCATTTATGCAAAGCCTGCAGAGAGACTATTCATTGGAACATGACATAACATAGTCATTGTTATTCTTGGCATTGACACTCTTAATGCCTCATTCAGAGGCAGATAAAAAAGGACATTTTAATGAGAAAGTCTCTGTAACAAACACTTGGGCTGCTGCAACAGAAATCATGAAATACATGATGCTCATCAGATGAGCTGAACAGGCTGTCAATCATATTTTTTTGGACTTTGTTAACAGGTGCTTTACCAGACCTTTCTCTGCATAATGTCTATTATGACAAAATTAGGTGCTCGACTGTAACAATACAGTTTTTCCTAACCAAGTGTTTAAAAGTATCAATAAAGAAAAGAAAATCTGCTATTAATCTGGTTGCTTTGACTCCAGATCAATCTTCTTCATCTTGAAGACTAACAAATTTACCAAAGGGATCACAATTATATATGCCTCAGTTTAAAACTGTACTTCTTCTTCCTATAGCACTACTAATTTAAAGAAGCTCTGTTAAATCTAAAATGTGAATCCTCTGAGGCCTCTTTCTTTGAACTTTCGGTTCTTGGGTGCTACAGGTAAATTAAGGAAGACAAGCAGCCACTTCCCAACTATTGTTTCCATTTTAATGCATGTGTATTTCAAAACATGTATTACTGTCATGTCTTTCTGCCCATTTCCCATTCAATAACTCTCTTGGATTCACTTTTCATTTCCTAGTAACTTAGCTCTTCCTTCCCTTGAATCTACAGTCTCTTTCATTTCTGATCTTATTCACAGCTTCATTAGGAACACATCCTAAGCCACATATATTTTTGCTGCTTTCTACCCTATTTATAAAAGGTAACTCCAATTTGCACCTGCCCATTCCTTTTTACCCCTTCCAAATAAATTTTCCCCTCCCAGAGTTCAGACTAAGTGTGAGGTACAATAACTATTGTAGTATCAATTGCTTCCACTGTCTACTCCTACTACAGTTTCTTGGCAGCCACAGTATTTTCACAAGAAAGACAAAAGCAGTATTCAGAAACACATTTGCTATTTGTAACCAGCACATGGTCTCTTAATTTATTCCATTAAACAGATCAAAAAGATTCCTGACATTCGAATAAAAAAAGTCCAGGGGAACAGTGTAAGACAGAATAAAAGACCAATCATCTTTTCAATTTTTTCCTTTTTTTGGAGTCTGCCTCCACTGTTTTAGACATTATCATAGAATTTTTCAACACAGCATTAAAGCTATTTTACTGAAAAAGTTCAAGACATGACTCAATTTACCAAGCTTTCTTCCCCTACATATAAATTCAATGATTTAATATTAAGAGCTACAGTTAACAAGCTCAGCCATAGGAATATAAAAACGTGTATCTTTCATGGTTGGCACCTTTCAATCTATTCCTTCTTTTTAAAAATCTGGAGAAAATCCGACTTTTAAGTGTGCAAAACAAGAAAACTCTGGAGCACCTCATGAGAATGCCGACAGCAAAGACATTTCTGAAACAATATCCTGACCACAGATCTTCCCTTTTGTAATAGGTGCAACTTCTAGCAGGGTTTCTTAAAAAGGCAGGTCCGAAATAACTGACATTTCTAGGCCAAAGGCCTAATTTAAGAAATATTGTAGAGCTGTGGCATTACATATATGCAGAGATCATTTCTGTTTAACAGACAAGCAGATACTTTTTATACCATATTAAATTTCAAACCAGTTTAAATTTGTAGCTCTACACAGAGTACACTGCAGGAATCAAACCTAGTGCAACAAATGCATGGAAGGGTGTAGCAAAATCATTTTATTAGGAAAAAGCTCTATTCATTCAGGGCTTATCAGTCACAGATTAAAACATGCCTATTTATTTGAGTCTAAAATACCTCAAAGTTGTATTATAAATCTCAAGTAAACTTTCTCTTCAAGAATGGTGATGTTCATTCTGAGTAGTTCTTCCCATTTTCCCATGATGCTGCATAATAATTTTGTGGATTGAAGTGGATATGTTAATATCCCAATCTCAAAGAAGCATTTGTCAAAATTTTAAAATCAAAATCAAACAGGCCACATTCCAAAATATAACTATTCCAGGCAATCTTAAAATTCAGAAATCCCTATCAGGACTTTTTTTTTTTTTAACTTTGAAAAATACCTTAATTTTTATATCCAGTTTTATTTACCATTAAATCACTCAAAGTTGTACCTAAGAGCAACACATGACAGCAACCTGCAACAATTTACAAGGGAAGAAATTCTTAGAAGGGAAGTTATACATGGGAAAGAAATTCTCTGGACTTAATCTTGCTTCTTCAAACAGTAAGGATATAGGATAATTAGATTAAAGTTCTAATTCACAGAGTATCAAAACATTACATGAGTGTTTGATATATGATTAGGTCCAACTGACATCACAGGGAACTAAAAACACGCCTACAGAGATCAACACCATTAGTTGTTTACAGATGCCCTAACTATAAATCCTGCTTGGTCATGCAATGATACAATGAACCTCATGACTGCCTTAGACCTATTTTTCTAAGTACTTCTCCTTTTTCTGATTAACTTAGCTTTACAGGCTATGTGCCCAAACTCGGGATTCCCCGCAAGAGCTGGAGATTATTTACCCTAAATTATTCTCATTCAGCCATGCGGATGTTTTGATCACTGGGCCAAGTTGTTGTGCTCAGAAAACAAGCATATAAAAGGCTGAGCTATAAATGTCTAAATACTTATCATTTTAAATATGCATATGACACATCAGAAACCAGAAGAGAATAGGCTAAATACATAAACAAAATTATAATAGCAAGTTAAAACAGGAAGAAATAATAAATCTTGTGCTTTTGCACTTAATCTAAACACTAAGTAACAGATATCAAGAAAGAAACAAAACTGAACAAAATTTATCAATCAGCAGTTTATGCTGGGTTTTTACCCTTCCTGTGAATTATCTGGCTTTGGAAGAGATGCAGGTATTTCCAGCACTTTTATGCCCAGGAGGTGGTGCTGCTGTGTATTTTGGCAGTGACACAGGAACATGTCCTCTTTGTATTCCCTATATTTTTGAGACATACATATGGAGAAACTGGTTTGATTTATGTTGAGGGATAAAAAAAAAAAACCCTCCAGTGTCTTCCTAAAATAGAGTGTAAATCACAGATACATAGAATTGTTAACGTTGGAAAAGATCTCTGAGGTCATCTAAGCCCAAGCTCAAGATCTCCGAGTCCAACAGTCAACCCAGCACCACCACCATATTCACCACTAAACCATATCCAACTGCTGTATCCACACTTTTTTAACACTTCCAGGGATGGTGACTCCACCACTCCCCTGGCCAGCCTGTGCCTATGCTTGACAACCCTTTATGAGTAAAATTTGTCCCTAATATCCAATATAAACCTCTCCTGGCACAACTTGAGGCCATCTCCTCTTATCCTGTCACTTTTTACCTGGGAGAGGAGGTTGACCCCCACCTCATTACAACCTCTTTTCAAGTAGTTGTAGAGAGCAATGAGGTCCACCTCCTCTACCTGAACCTCCTTTTCTCCAGGCTAAACAACCTCAGATCCCTCAGCTGTTCCTCATAAGACTTGTGATTCAAATACATAACAAATATTAAGGAAGAAGTTAATCTCTCCATTTAGATTTTTGAGAAAGTTTATTGTGATGTCCAGCATAATAAACTGATGTTCTCAAAGGCTTCTATATCTAGGTAGTAGAAAGCCTAAAATGGCAGCAGAAAGCAATAGTGGCATTAAAATATGCATAATAAAATAAACAGCAAAAGCCTTCAAACACAGCATCTGATATTAACAGCGTCAGATTTTAAGATTACATGTCTATATTAGTTTTGCCTAGAACTGAACTTCAAAATGCTGTTTCTGAGATGATCTTTATTTTAAGGAATTACAGGGTTACAATAAACATTACAATAGCTAAGACAGCAACTGTAAGCAAGTTAAGTAACATGAACATGCAGCAGTAGTTCAAGGGCTGTGAGGTGACCAAAATAAGAAGGCTTGAGATAATTACAGTCAAGACACATTAAAGACTAAGAATACTGGTTATAGAAAATTCTTGGACATTAGTATGATGATAAGGAAAGAGTAAAAGATGAAATTTAATTTTATTTGTATGAGTTTAGTAAAAGTATGCTGAAAATCAGGAAGGGGCTCACAGTTTGATAGGGCTATTTGTGTGAGTATTTAGCATAGAATCATTAAAAAAAGAAACAACAAAATCTTTCAGCAAATGTTTTGCTCAATCATCACCAAATTACTAATCTCTAGGAAGAATATTGCTAGGAAAAATGGAAAACAAAGAAATTGTTAAGGGAGAGAAAATTAAACATGAGCACACTGTAATAGAACACAAAAATAGACAGACTTTTATCATGCCCAACTCCACCACTCACTGCATTCAAGTCAGATACAAGTTATTTGAAGAAGAGCTGGAATTACTGCTAAATGCTTACAAATGTTAAATAATTTCTTCAGTCATATAACTTCTGCTACAGGAAAATGGCATAATTATCTGCATGTGAAGCATCTTTGATATGCACGGGTTTACAAAGAACAACTTCAGCTCTTTGTATAACTCTGTGTGATCATTTCAAATGCCAAAATTGCCTTAAGAAGTCTTAAACCAGTTGGAACCCGATTCTATGAACAAAAAGATCAAAGATTGCTTTCAATATAGCTTGGTAGATGGTTAAAGCAGAGAACCTCACTCAAAGATTTGTAAGACCAGCCTTGCAATAAAAATCAGTAAAAGGTTTTACCTGACCTAGAAGTAAAATCTACCAAACTTACTGTATAAGTGTGGAAAACCAAGTATCACTAGCTGTTAGCTTATTTTCATTTATGTGGTTACTCTTTTCTTCCACACAGATATCTATAATGGTCTATTTTTTCTCAAATTAACCTAAATATACAATGTATAATAAACATAAAATATAACCTGTGAAGATAATGTTATTCTTTTGAAAGTATCCTTCTGAACTTATAGCAGGGCTGAAAATTAATGAATCAAAGGCACAGTTACTAAATAGATATTTCAGAGTTAAAAGTGTAAGAGAAAAAAAATGTTGATGCATCAGAGATAAGTGAACTGTGCAATGATTTTTTCAACAAAAGCATCCAAAACTTAAGAGTCAATTATCACTGAGGCAAACAGGCATAGAAAACTTCAGTGAAAAAATTGTGCAAGAACAGAAGCATGAAATTGGCCTGAAACATTTGTATGAAACTTAACCTGCTTAAATGTACAAATATCAGGAAAAAAAGGTAGGGATTTGGAGGATATTTCCACTAATACCTACTCTGGTTTTATATTCAAATATGCTGAGACTAGAGTCTCCAGAAAATATCTGTTTCTGCCAGGAACAGAATGAAAAAAAGGTTTTTTTAGGTTAAATTGACAAATAAAAGAGACAGAAATCTAGACATTATAATCGAATTTTTCAACTCAGCATTAAAGTTATTTTACTGAAAAAGTTCAAGACATGAAATATTATATTATTTAGCAGAATTAGTAATGTCTGTACAGAAATATCTAGAGTTTAAGCTAATAGAAGAATTTGTAGTATTTTGATTACCCACATGCATACATAATTTGCATGTAGTGGCTCTGTTAAAAGGCATTGTAGTCTCAAGACTGATGCTCATAACAACAACAATATGGAAGTTTTACAGAGGTATTTGCCAAACCTGACAGTCAATATATAAAGGAATTTGATCACCCTTCAAACATGCAGAAACTTTCGGAAGCATATTTTACCTCTAAAATATCAAGAGTTAAAGACCTTCAGCCACCAAAAAAACCCAAAAAACCTTTAAGAAGTTAGTTTGAAGGATCCAATTGTATTTTTGGACAGCCAGAATATGGCTAATGAAACAGAAAGCCAAAAAGATTTGAAATAGCACAGAACTTCCAAGGAACACTAGGTTACATTTAGCAGACTATTCCAGATCAGAGAACAGTAAACTAGTATAAAAATACTGGAAAGTTTCCCCATCTAAACAGACTAAAGAGGAAGGCAGTAAAAACTGCCAAAAGCATCTTTAACAAGCTTCCAAACATACGTTCTACATCAGAAGAGATCCCCATTTGAGAAGTGGAAAGAACAACATGATGAGAATCTTAGAAAAAACAGACATGTTTTGTAAAACCAAATAAATGTGAAGAAAGAAAAAGCTGTTGATGGAAGAAGTAAGTTTTTTTACATAACAACATTTTCAATATATAAGTAAGGTTCAGTGTCTCTGAAAAATTAGTGAAAGTACTGCTATGATCTTCTCACTCTCATTAAATCCTTGCAAGTTACAAAATTTGCCTTTGAAGTTGCAAATGGGAACTAAGCACCAAAGAGGAAAATCTGGGCTTCATCTCATAAAAATAATCTGATGTTCATATTTCTAAACACTTAGTTAAGATGATGAAAATTGTAACACAGAGGGTTTTATCACTGATTATCAATTGCAGAAGCTCCCTTTAAATCAAATAACATGTAATTATATTTCTATGTCACAAGAAATAGTCATCTGTTGCTCCTTACAGAGATGTTTCTGGAATCTTAAACTTCTTAACACAGTCCTTTTTTTGCTGTTTACTAACCTCAGTGAGTTCAAAGTTCTCACTCAAGCGAAAGTCACAGTGGTCTCACAGTGAATTCCAACAAAATAAAGCTCTTGGAAGCAGTACAGATAGAAGAATCGATGTTGAAAAAAAACAAACAAACAAACAAATGAGCAAGCCCCAGAAGCTAGTTGAGTTTCCTTTAAATTCAGAGTTAGTCTGCTAATAAATACTGCTAATAAATAATAAATACTAAATAAATACTGCTTGGTATTTATTGCAGCCAGTGTACATTTAAGGAGGGAAATTCTGTTTTAGAAATTACTTTGAGTTTTAATGTTTACTTTTTTGTTCATGTCACAAGATTAAAAAAGGGAATAAAACTGTGATTTAAAAAGACAACAGAGATACCAAATGTCTAACAGCACGTGACAGAGTAAAAAATTTTCATAGCTACATGCTACAAACGTCTCATAGATAGCCATTGACAGCCATTCATAATTATGACATAAATTGAAGCCCTAGCAATACACATTTTATCTGGTAACTTGAAATACCAGAAAATAACTTTGCTAAGCTTATCAGAATTAAAGTTGAATAAAATTGTTCAAAAGCTTCTGCTGTCTGTTAATATTTGCTGAATTTATTTTGAAGACTTTTTAAAACAACTAAATCAAGCAGTGAAGTCTGACACTTCCTGCTTGGTCCTTAAACTTGGCAAAATGCACTCTACACTATAATCACTCTGCACTATAAGAAATATTTAATGCTTCAGAAATTAACAAATCTTTGTAACAAGAAATAGTTGTTACAAAGATTTAACAGTAGCAATGAAATATGCACTACATGTTACTAGGAGCTGGTAGAAGTTCAGCTGGAGAGCAAATGGGACATATACTTTTTCCTGGACCTTAAACAGAAAATGTAGAACATACTTTCTTTTCTTACTAATGAGAAAGATCAACAGTAATTCTGAGCAGTGCCCTAAATGCACCAGTGAACTCTTTTATTGGCCAGATAGCAATAAAATAACTACATGTGTTTGTTAACAAAAGATCTGTCATGAGCACAGTGCCAAGACTCTGCCTTCAGATATCCGAAAGCACTACTGGACACAGAAAATGCTCCAAGATACATATGGGTTTGCTAAGCATATAATTTTTCTGAATGTTTGAGGCCTGCCTTTACTCTGAAGTGAAAAACATAAGATGGAAAACCACTGACTGAAAACCTCAGTCAGCCTTTTGCATTAGGGAACTTTCTCTTTTCAGACAATAGATAGATTTTCAACAAGAGAAGGAAGCATTTTCCCCAAATTATTACATAAATAGACAAGATATATATTTTAACATGTCTTAATAGATGACAGAAATATTTAGCATTCAGAAATGAGCAGTATGTGTCTTAGCTTCACTATTTTCATGCTATTCATAAGAATAATCTGTTTACAGAAACCATCCCTCACCTTACATTTCTAAGCCAGTTAGTCAGCCTTTCAGCAGGAATACCTTTTTATATAGGTGTTTTCATGGTGTCAAGCAAAAAGTGATCTTAAATCATGAAGGGGATACAAAGAAGGTAAATTCTTCACAAAACTCTCAAAAAACTTCACAACTTCTCAACGAAAAAAAATGAAAGGGCTCAAACTGGTCAAAACATTATCCTAACAAAATCTTTTGTATGAGCAAAATAATCACTCTCAAATCCATCAGCATATACAACAGTTTGAACCTCTTACTAAGATTTACTGCATTCTTTAAATGTCACAATAGTCACACTGTTTTCTGTAACTAAACTGTTTATATTTCAGGAGAAAAACTAATCTAGCAGGGTAAAAAATTATATCATACATATATCATCTTTTATGCTCACAGAATTATCCTAAGAGGCAAGCGGCCATCATTGAAATCAGAAACTGATTCCAAAATAAGACTTCTCTCTACAGGAGTGATATCATGCAATAAAAGTTAAATATAATAAAATATTTATCACTCTACTGTCTGATGAAGTCTGATTTTTTTTCTTGTTTTGATAGACTCATTCATTCTCTGATTTATCCTGAAACTACTAATTAACAATTGACTCAACTCCTAAGAAGGATTACATGTAGTTCTACAATTATATGTCTAGAAGATATGAATTATTAACACAAAGCTGCAGTAGATACTTTACGATTATGAACTAAATGATTATATTAAAAGCAAAATTGCTGAAGCATTTGTTATGCTCAGGTTATTATGCCAATAACTTATCTTTGCATTTTCTGGTATGATCATCTGAAACATAATTTAAATTCATAGCTAGTTATGTCTCTTTCAGATTCAGGAAAGATATTATGATGCAATAATAACAGTGGCTACTATGCCAGACTATTTTGCTCACTCTCCCTCATGTGGTCATGGATTGATAATTTAGGGCTCTCTGTGTGGAGGATGGATATTAAAAAGCAAGTTATCCCCTTTTATGGTGTAACACTTGCAATAAGATAGCAAGTTCTGGTCTGTTCACTGTTGTATGCCATCTGACTTGACAAAATGACAGCAGCAGGCAGCCTTCCACTGCTTCCAGGCAGCCTGCCTGCCATCCAGTCCTTCCTAAAAGAAGTCTTCTGGGATCCAAGAAGAAGAAATCTGACAGCATGTAAACTGGTATCATTTGTAATTAGTGTAGAATTCAATGCTATGTGACCCAAAACCAGCAGAGAAAGCTAGGGCATTACTAGGGCAATATGCATTTGCATATTTCTCTGCTGTGGCTGTCAAGAAGTACAGCCTAATCCACACTCTGGCACAAACTAAAAAAAAGCACAATACAAAACAACACTGATCCACATGTCTAATTGCAGCTGTTCTTAATTAGGTCTCCAGTGGTATCAAATCTCATATTCAACAATATTTTACTGGTGACATTATTTCAAATATAATATTCAAACAAGCAGCTAAAGACATACCTGTTCAGAAAAAGTACTTTTCAACATTAAATCAGACACAGGCAAAGACAGCTATGGTTGCTTAGCATGGAGAAGAGAAGGATCCAGGGAGATCTCATTGTGTCCTTCCATTATCTAAAGGGGCTTATAAAGGAGGGAGAGGGACTTTTTATATGGACAGGTAGTGACAGGATAAATGGTTTTAAACTGAAAGACAGTGTTTTTAGAATACATGTTAGGAACAGATTCTTTGCTCAGCGTGTACTGAGGCACTGGAACAGGTTACCCAGAGAGGTTGTGGATGCCCCACCCCTGGAAGTGTTCAAGGCCAGCTTGGATGGGGCCCTGAGCAGCCTGGTCTAGTGAGTGGCATTCCTGGCCATGGCAGGGGGTTTGAAACTAGATGATTCTTAAGGACCCTTACATAACCCAAGCAATTCTATGACTCTATGGAATAAACTCTTTATAGCTTAGTACTATCAGCTGAAAAGATTGTATAATGGTGCCCAAAAACCTAGATGGAAATCAAATCTGGGTGTTAGGCCTTGTTAATCTTTGAGTCTGTACTGCAATTAAAGGCTTCTGTTGAGAGTTTCAGAATACACATGGTAGGGAAAAGGCAGAGTGTACAGGAAGGTAAATAATACTGTACGCCAAATCTTTGAAGATTTTTTATGTTCACTCAGTTTCTTCTGAAAAGACCATGCACATTCAGTGCAGGATGACCTAAAGAGAGATAAATTACAGCTGTACCTGTAGAACATTAACTCTTGTTGGAGTCACTACTCATTTACTTTCAAAGTCAGCCTGCTGAGGGACAAATTTGGACCAGGAATTGTTTTACTGCTGTGATGAGACCAAGATAGATTTCCTGTTATCACAGATCATCACATCAAGCTCAGCAGTGAAATAGTATTACTGCCTTTCTCTTACTTCAAGAAGTGTCTGGATAGGATAGACAAGAAACCTAGTTACACATATCTTTCAATCTAGATATGGTCCTAGATCATATGGGAAAAAATGGTAATAATATTTTTCTATCACAGAATGGTAAAGGTCTGTTTCTGGGCAAGCAAATGTAAAGCTACATAATAAATCAACTGCAAAATAAATGAATGTTCTAAATATATATTTATTAAACAAATTATTAGATAGATGTTCCAACAACTATTTTGTTAAACTAAGTTTTTTTTCCTTATATTTTCTTTTGATTTCCTAATTTAACTTTCAGGATGAGGAAATTAGATAAGAAAATGAAAAACACATTAAGACAATAGAAATATGATGTTATAATGCAATAAATCAGGCTGATAGCAGGTTTGATAGTACAGAATTAAATAAAAAGAAAAGCAAAATTTTTCAAATAGTTAACATACTATAAAGCCTTTGTGCTGTAAATTGAAATCTTCATAAACAATGTAAAGGATGCAAAGGGTTTAAATTATGAAGAATAGCTTTAATACTACATGAAAGCTTCAACCTGGGAGTTTGCTCCTGGCTCTGGCCCAAGCCCTTTCACAATCTTTAGTGAATTCTTAAAGCCTATAGACAAAATAGCATACATATATATATATAGCTTAGATAGGTTTTGAAATGGATAGATAATTTTATAGCGATGAACATAATTTTCAGTCTTTCAATAGATGAAAAATGAGTCTATGTGCTTAAGTGAGAACGATGTCTCATCCAAACTTAGCAAAGGATCACAAAATAGTTTGGATTGCAAGGGACCTTGATGATGAAAAAGTACCAAACCCCCAGCCAAGAGCAGAGATGTCTTCCACTGGAGCAGGCTGCTCAGGGTCCCATCCAACCTGGCCTTGCCAGTGCAGAGTGCAGGCAATAAGGTTCTACAATCCAGTCAATTTGAGCTGACATGCTCAAACATCTTACTTTACACTAAAAGAAAACTGATATGAATGTACCCACACAATGTTTGCAAAAAGGGAATGTGCTGATCAATACTAAGAATTTTCTCATGCTTATGAGGGCTTTTTTTAAAAGATCAAAGAAATGCCACTGTATAAAAGATGTAATTATACTAGCAATTTGTTGAAAAAATATAGCTATTATTTGCAGGCATATTTCTGAGGTAATGAAAAGGAAATGTGTTCTAAGGACATGATTATATTTAGTTTATAGTATTGTGACACCAAATCCAATAAATTCTTCCTATAAAATGAGAAGAAGGATGATGAATACAAAGAGTAGAAGGCAAAGGGAATTCCTCAGTATTTGAGCAACTGAAACAAAATAGCAAGTGTGAAAACTGACGAGTTCAATTACAATGCAATTTTAGAGGATAATTGGCAACTTTATGTGGTTTAAGAATGCCATTCCCACTAGTACACTAGCAAAATCTAAGTTTCTACTTGCCAGCTGCCATGTCTGAGTTTCACGTTAAAAACTCTTCTTCAGCTAGCCACCCCCCAAAATGCATAAAAAGCTTACAGAAATATAAATCAAGAATATGTAACATGTGATAATTTAGGATGAGGTATGTTCTTTAGTAACAAAAACATAAGAACTTCTAGAACCTGCTGACATCAAAAAATCTTTTTATTTGAACAATTCAACTAGAAAATGAAGAAAACATGAAACCATGCAAGAAAAATCTGTCTACAGTTATTAGAAGTTTTTTCATGTGGATTTTGAAATTAACAACTTGCAAGAATATTGCTACCTATTTTCATAAATAACTAGCTCAAATGATGTATGGAAAGAAAATTACAATGATCCACATTTAACACTTTTCAAATAACCACTATAAAAACTGCCCTACCAATCCATGCTAACTGGTCAATATTATTTAATTGTTTGAGTTGCTTCTACAATGATTTAAACAAACTTAAATCCTGAAATATCACTTATACGGATAAATTGAAATGGATCTTCCAGGGGAAAATATTATTATATTTCTTAATGAATTATGCTCAAACCCCCATTTTTTTCTCTTAATTTACTGAAAGAATAAAGGGCCTGCAACTGAATTTATACTATGGTTCCATACGGCTGTTCAAGAGAGTATTTGCATAAATTTGTAAAAGCCATCAGCACCTTAGAGGGCTTTAAATTTAAAACCTTGCATTTGTAGATATAGGATTAGCACAATATGACTAGTACTAAAAATAAAGCTTCCTTGTTTTGGTTTACATTTGAAGGATATGCTATAAGTCATACTGGAATGATGCAATAACTGTTCACTTAATTAATTACACTAACCTGTTGCTCTGGAAAGAAAAGGTAGTCTGGGAATGGAAGAACTGAAAACTTTTGCCTCTTTCAGACTAGAACATCTAGATGGACTCTGAAGTTCTTCCAAGCTCACAGAAGGAGACTGCTCCAAGACTGCAGAACCAGCAGAGGTGGCATTAAGCTGGGAAAGAGTATCTCGTGCTTTCTTTTTTTCTTTTTTCAGCATAGTTACCAGAATATCTGCAAAATATATTAAGGAAAATTTTTTTCTTTTCTTTTTTTTTTTAAAGCGACTATCATCATTGTTCGTCCATAAGCATTTGATTTTTTTCCAAAGTGAAAAAATTCACATTATGGAAGCATATGTTTGAATGTGAAAATAAAGTTGGACATATTCTTTGCAATTATTTTCATCCACCTCAGTTTTTCCAAACAGCAGATTAGTTCTTACAAAAACAGTAACAAAGTCACACATCGACCACAATGGCTGATCCCATTCAATCAACTCCTGATAAAAGCATATTCAGACAAACAGGATCCTATTGCCATTGTGGTAGGCCCTTTTTATTTTTCAAATTCTGTAATAAAAAAACTTTTTTATTACAGAATAACAAAAGAAAAGACCTCTTAATTTACAGGTAGCCTTGCAAGTATATCCTATCTGTAAGCTTTTCACAAAAGGTTCACTAAAATTCAGAAAAAATCTTTAGGAAATTTCTTGCAATAACACTGTGAATTTACCGGAAGTATATTAAATATAAATACATTTTGCCTAACAGCTCATAGAGGACATATAATGGAAATCCTGCATACATTCAATTAGCAACACTGAAGTCCCTGTGATCTGTTTTTTTATATGCTGCTCTTCTTAATCCTAATTAATCTTCTTAATGAACAGCAGAAGTTCTAAGTAGTCTTTGGGGAATATTATTAACTAGACTAAGTAATAATAATAAAACACTTTCCAATTCAGTTTTTATGATAGCTTCTAGCTACAGTAGGCAAGAGGGAACTCATAGTTTATTCAACAGCTTCCATACTTCCCACCATTTCATCACATTAGACATGTTATTAATGTTCTAGTGATGATGCACTGTCACTTAGCCACTGCAGACTCCCTAAATCAGTCTTCTCTTCAAAGTCTTCCTATATTCTTTCTATTTAACTCTTACATGGATTTGCACAAGTTTCATCCTTTCACTTCTGTGAGCAAAGCTGTATAATTCTGTTGAGCTGAAATGTGTTTGATGGAGATCTTTTGCTTTTTTTCTCATGCTAATGAAGTAATTCATTTCAGGAGGAAATGTTTCTGGGAACTCAGATCTTAAAATTTCCATTAAAAAAAAACTGAAGAAGTTTTTGAAAGAAATTTCTTTCAAAATAAATGAGTTAGTGTATTAGTTAAATTTATTTGAAACTGCACCTTGGAAAAACACAATCTTATCATCTGTGAAAGAGCAGAAATGGGGAAGCTTTCCTGCCACCTCAGTTCAGACAGGTAACATGCTACACCCCAATAAAAAATGCTATTCTCATTTGACATATAAAACTGAACTGGAATCATTGAGCACAAAGAATGCAACTGAGTTTGCTCTTTACTAATAACTACGAGACAACCCCTGTTACCTTTACATTCAACAACCCCATATTTTAATTTCTCTGCTGTATTACAAACTTTCCCCACTAAGTAGCCACAAAGCTGGGGCTGTAGTGGCTGTGGTTAGCCCACAGGTCTGCCAAACTGCTAAAATACATCCCCCCTGTCAGGCTGCAGTGCGGCTACTCATGTTTCCTGTGAGGCAGTGAAACGGACAAAGAACATCTGAATAGTTTAGCACTTTTATGTGCAAAATGATTTAAATTTAAATGTAAAAAGTACAAGTTTTATATTTGTTCTAAGGGCAAATTGCCCAGTAGTCCCCAAAGCAACACCTCATTTGGCTAAAAATAAGACACATAGGAAATTCTATTCTTTGTAAGGTATAGATTGGTCTTTATATAGCATCTTTATATGCTTTATATAGTTTCCCCCTCTAAAAAGTAGTTTAATTTGCTTGAGGAGAATGTTTTAAATGTGGCCTGATCCACAATATTTGGTTATTGGTTGGACCATTCTAAAGCAAAGACGTGCTTGGATCCAGAATTTAGATTTTGGTAAAAACAGAAAGAGAAGCAGGTGCAAAGCAGAAGTCCTGTCACATAAAAGCTGGGAATTGAGTATTTCCTTTAACACAGCACAGCCTCTCTCACACAAAGAAAATGGTTGTAAGATCATCTCAAACCCAAATAGCACTTTTTTCCCCACAAAGGATACTGATTTCATTGTCTCTTTGCTGCAGAAGTCCTTTCAGTTTTTCCAGTTCTTCATTACTGTTTTTTTCTTCAGAGATGTCTTCTGAGAGCAGTTTTTTACCTGAAGTCATTGGATGATTTATAATTTGCTATAAAGAGAAACAAAAAAGCACAGTCTTTTAACTTTCCATCCAACTCTCTATTCTATTCTGAGGGAGTCTAGCTATAGAAAGAAAGGTAAAACCTTTCTATAGTCTTGACAGAAAAAAATCATGCCACAGTTGACTGTCAAATTATATCCATTGAATCAAGTATGAAACAAATTGTATTCTTTAATCTTCATTAGCAAGGGTTCAATTTACTCCTTCTACACAAACTCTAGTGTTCTCTAGTATCATAGCATCAAAAATATAATTAAAAACTAATTATTTAAAAATAATAAATTAAGATCAGGAATGTATACACTGTTATATTGAAAAGACAATATCCCAAAATACAGAAAAGTATTATCTTCTATAATTTCACAATTATCAAGTGTGTCTTGTTTTCTCAATATTTCAGAAGGTCTTGCATCCCCATCAGAAGAATTAGTGCAACAGGTAAAGGGATATAATGTTTTTAACCTACATTTTTACCTCTGTCAACATAGTTTGTCCAAAATAAAGCCTCAGCAATGCTGGAAATACAGATGAGAACATCTATCCATAAAAAACAACTTGTCTTGATTCCAGTAACTTCCAGTCTTACAATTTACTGCATGCTGGGATCCTGATGTTTCCACAAAATGCTGCTGAATTTCCCCATCTAAATTTAAGTTTTCTATGAGTCCTCCACACTATTTCAAGTTCAATTGTTTTACCCTTTCCCAGTGCCTCTCAACTATATTGAATTTCTTTTAACACTTTTAAACCATGAATATCTTCAAGTTATTTTCAGAGTACCAGCCACACTTTGATCCCCATTTAAAAAAAAATACCTTCATGTAAATGAAGCAATACTTGATCTTCCGCATGTCAGCACCAACATCTAGAGAGCTATCAGGATCATTATCTTTGAGAAATGCTTCAATTAACTCATCCAACCTGGAAATTACATTTTTTGAAGAGAAAAAAAGAAATTTCACAAACAAGGAGACAACTCTGCAAAGTGGCATGCCAAATACAATACAAAATGTACCAAGCTGCCTGATATTAATAGGCTATTTTTCTCCAAGGTCCATGCATTTGAAATGCACTTTTGTTCTGATTAATGAAACCTGGATTTGATACTGAAGATTCTACAACTGCATATCTGAACATACTGGTACATGCTAAGCAATAGTTCTTGAAAAAAAAGCAACTTAGAAGTAATCTTTTCTTTTTCTCATTTATTTTGTAACCTTTTCCTCTTCTGCTATCTCATAATTGAAAAGGCTTAAAATCTGCTCTCTCAGAAGACTACACTTTAAAATATTTTGGGCATAGGATTTGTAACTTAATATGATTATTTCTGCAAAAGAAAAATCAACTTATTTTTCTATTACAATAGTCAGCAGATAGCACAGCTTTCATGCATAAATTACCTGCTCCAATAACCAAGTAAAGCAAAATATCTTCTAGTGCAGATATTTATGCATTTCTCAAAGACCTACTGCTCCTCTGAGGAATGAAATATTAGCATTTTATTCTCTTGCAATGTGTTCCCTTGCAAGTCTTCCTTAGAGAGATACCGTTCAGTAATTTGGTCTTCATAAGACAATCTGGCACAGAGAAGCACCTTGTTTATTTTTTAAACCCAAATTAAAATTATCAGACCAGAAACCTATACAGGCGTAATATATCATGTTTTAGGCCAGATGTCGCATCTCTACAGATAGAGTCAGTCTTCCTCTTACATGCTGTCACCATCTTCCCAGGTCTCATATTTCAGGATGCATTGCAGTTCATTCTCAAGACAAAGGGAAGAGGATTTCTAAGCCCAAATTAGACTTTTAACCCACTTACTAAGGTATATTTCTGAGAAACTTCAAGTGCAAATTTAAACTCCATCAACTGGGTTCAGATTTATGGCTTCCCGGTTCCTGACAAATGTTCTTTGCTACTTAATAGGCAAAAGGCAGGCAACAGTGACAGGCATATGCCCTGTAAAGCATAATTATATCATTTTAAATGTTTATTTAGGTTATCATCCTCAGTAGATTAAGTTCTGAGCCTGAGCCAGGGAATCTAAGGTAGCTGCATCAAGTGCCCAAGAAGGGCAAGTGTTCATCTCTGTGTCTAGTGTTTCTTTTGGACTGTTTTTGTTCAGCTCCCCACTATATATGCAAGCCTTCTGAATGTCACTTCATAGTCATTTCAGTCACAGGATTGGGAATCTTGTTGCTGTTTTATTATCAGAATCGCTTTGTTGTAACCACATAGAAAAATTGTAGCCATTACAATATCACAGCATCCAAAGCCGACCCTAGAGTATGTTTTGTGGTATTTCCCTGCTTCTGAAGACTTCTCTCACTGGAATTCTTCACATTACAGTAATAGGAAATTCCTGCTGGAGAGTGAAACAATAACATGCATGACAATCTGAAAAAACCCTAACACTATTTTCTGGAGAAAATAATGCTGCAGGACTGGAATGAAAATTGGAAAACAACAAACAACAAAAACCTTTGGTATTAATCTCCTCTAGAGACAGCAAAGTGGCAACACTCAGAACCGAAGAAAAAGGAAACAAGAGGATTAGCTTCAAACAAACTTTGCTTTCTCATTTTCATAATTTCACTTAAATAGCAAAAGACATATATGTTATGTATCCCACTCATCAAATGTCCAAAATTCACAACATCTTAATTTATAGGACTTCCCTGAAGTCAATGTGAACTGTACATGTGGAGAGGTTGAAGAAGAGAATATTTAAAGAGAAATATTACCTACAGAAATATTATTGGCATTGACTTGCTTCTCAGCTGAAGAGATAACAAAATTTAGTCAGTAAAATAACCCAAAATTTTAATTATTGCTACATGATTTTTCACAGCATTAAGAGTACAACAAAACAGAAGTACAACAAATAGCACAAAGCTACTCATGCTCTTTGCAGACACACTAAGCACAAAGAGCAGGAGAATTAATCCTTCATCCATGGAGGCAGGTATTTGTGTAAGCACTGTGAAAAAAGAGGCATTTATACTTTTAATGAGAATATGATTGTGATTACACAGAGTCAGTATTTTTCACTGTCTTAAGCACCTTATTGGTTTCAGTAAGTAAGAGGAAATAACTAAAAAATGGTTTTTGATAATCAGATTGTCTAGACTGACTGTATGAAGTCATCTACACAAATGGGCCTTTATCTTCAACTAGAAATTATGAGGGAGATGTTTTAACCTTTCAAAGATTATCTGGTTGCCCGGGATTTACCCATACTCAGATTACAACAGATTTGGGCTATGGGAGTCAATCATAAAAAATTGCCCTGACTTGCAATTACAATTACTATAATGTGAAAATATTTCTAGAGAAAGATAAAGAATATATAATTCCTGAAACATAATGTTCAATTTTTTGAAATTATTATTGCAGTCAAGAGTCAAGGTTCATTTGTTAAGTGTAGCAAACTAGACAAACTGTAGTTATAGCTATAAACTGTTATTTCCTCTCTCTCATATTACCTTTTCTGAATTCTTGAAAAATCACAACAATATAATTCATGTTTTGATTTCCAAGTAGTACATAAAAGCCAAAAGAGATCTAAGCACCAAAAGACTGAGTCAAATCTAAAATAGCACAGTGTAAATCTGAAGTTATAAACAAATTCAGCCTCTTTCTTAGTTGTAGGAAACCCTAGATTGTCACTAAATTTTTAGATAAATTTTCAATATTTCATTGTTAAGACTGAGAACAAGATAAGGAAAAGACCATCCAAGTCTAAATGCTATGGATAAAACAAAAATTAAAATAAATAAGTAAAAGAAAACCAGCCATGCAAAACTCCATGACTTCTAGCAAAAGAAATCACTGCCTCTCTCACTCTTTGAGGTTTCCATGTAAAAAACACCAACCAGAACTCTTTCTAAAATAACAAAAAGTCTGGCAACACTCTGGACATTATGGGACTTCTTCCAGAAAATTGAAGCAATAAACAAAGGTTTATTTAAACAATGCAATGCAGAGGCAACTTGAAGATTCTCTTCTCAATGAGTAGATCGTAGTAAACTGAACCATCTTTTGTTTAACTGATTCAGCAGCTCAAAGACCGTCAAAACAACAAATGAATTTATACAGTTCAGATCTTCAGTTTTATAAATTAAAAATAGACAATGCTACTTCATTTTCAGAAATATTTACAAGATTTTTCAAGGAGACAATGAAGAATCACAGGGCAAGGGAAAAAAATACAGATGAGAATAAGCATAAAAAAGGAATACTGACTGTACATTTACTTTTTCCTAAGATATATTAGACAAGGTTTATCTGTTTGGTAGGTGGCACAAAAACAAATGACAACAGAATTTACAAGAGGAGTATCCTTTTTACTTCTCATATTCCTGACAAAATCAGTTTACTATTTTTCTCTAAATATTCCATAAAATTAAATATATAGAATAAATGAAAATTAGAGCACAGAATTATATAAAATAGGGCTGTAAAAGAACTATGAAATTCATTTAGGGCACCTACAGTTACAAGCCTAGAACAATTTTTTTGGTCAAAACCATGCACAAACTGTAGTCATCCTCCAATAGAGACAGTGAGAAAAACCTTTTTGAAAATAAAGGAGACCCAAAAGAGATTTCATTTTTCATTCTGTTACTTTCAAGAGATGGATAATACCATTCTCCTTAGCAATAGTAGCATCTTCTGAAATAGTCACCTATGTTTGATCCTTAGCTTTCTACAAGGAGAATGCATATTGAACTGTTTTTCTCAAACCAAAGACTTTTGCAAGAAAATGTCAGCAAGAATTGAACCAGAACAGATTAAACATCCCAACACTGAGCAAAGTAGCATCCAGCTGTTCAAGAGTAGCAAGAAACTCGTAGAGAAAAAGAAGTCCTGAGAACTTTCTAGCAAATCTTCCTTTACTGATCTACTCAGAGATATGGGTAAGTGGCAGAACAAAGGCAATATGAAATCATGAGGTAAAATAAAAAACCTTTTTCTAAAGGTTCATTTTTTACTCAGTCATAGTAGAATAAAAAAGGCATAGGAAATAGAGTATTTGTAGTCATCTATTGTGGCTCAGTCCTAAGACCATACACCTAGTCAGTCAGTATGTCCTATTTTCTGTAAGAGCTGTGAACTAGAGTTTCTTTCAAAAAGACCTGAGCAATTAATTATTTTTTAACTTATGCTTTTATGCTGAGAATAATGGCCAATATTTTTATATTCTCTCAAAACAGAAATTATAAAATAAAGCTGCCCAAAGAAGGGTGTTTTGATAATGAAATTGTCAAAGGAAAGAGCATGTTGGACACCGAGTACATATCATGTTTGAAAAATTTTTAAGTATGTGACTGAGATTTTCTTCTCCCCAAAACAACCCAGGCTGAACCTTGATTTCCCCGTTACACAAACTGTCAAAAGTCAATTGGAATATAATTTAGAAAAATCATATACATAGGTTCTATAAAATGATTGAGAATGCCAAGGTAACTCATAAACTAGAGGGAAGGAAAAAATTTTAAATGCTTTGGTTCAAGCATATAGTGAAAACCAGCTAAAATCAAGAAGAAAAAAAATCAACTAACAAACATACCAAAACCACTTTCCATAACATTGAATATATGTGAACACTCCTGCTTACAGTATTATATTATGTTTTCCTTTCTTGACTGTATTTTTGGAGAGCAGCACTACAGCAGTCCTGGACCTCCCTGTTATATGAAAGATGGACTACAGAAGAAATAAATTCCTGTTTTGACATTCGATTTCTCAGTTATAACTTACAAAATGAGCTTTGCAAGGAAGGTATCAATTGGTAGCAAAAAAAAATCCCCCAATTAAAATTCAAGACAAAGGCCTAGTAATGAAATTACACCAAAAAGCTTGTAACAATACCTATCACTCACTGAGGCAGAAAACCAGATAAAGAAATGCTTTCTGTACTATCATCTGAAGATCAACATCAAGAATTTTGTATACACTGGAGAGACCCTTATAAAAAAAATACTTATAGCTATGAATTCACACTGTTCTGCTTTTAAAGCCAGATTGATAGGAAAAAGCTATGATAGAAGCTGATTAATTAACTGAAATTCAATAGAAACCTAATCATAGAGCTAGGTACAAACACTGAATTGAAAATAACTGAACTGCTTACTTGTTACACTTAACTGCTTCAGTGGAAATATGCCATATGTATATATATATGTATTTGGTACTCTTCTAACATAAGATGGTCAATTTAATTTATTTAAATTTGAAGGGATTTTGTTATGCTGGTGAGTTGTATCAGAAAAGGCTCCATTTATCTGAAACAGAAGTACCTAGCCACAAGATACTTACATTGAAAGTATTAAACCAGTATTAAAAAAAAAATCCCCAAACCTAAAAGTATATTTTAGAAATCCTAAAAAGTCTTTTTTTGTGTGTAAACAAATATTAAACTAATAATCTTTCATTTGTTGTAGTTAATAACATTAGCAAGCCAGATGCTGCATTCCTCATTAGTTTTAGCTTAGTAAGGCTCTAAAAAATGTTTTCATGCAGCATTCCAGAATCAAAACTGGAACGTGGACAATCACTGTTAATTTTACATGACAGGAAAATAAGTATCATATGAAGATGTCTCATAACTCATGGGCATGCAAAGTGACTCCCTTTTTTCTCTTTTCTCTTGTATGCTGTAAGGTAAACTACAGAGCAGTAAATATGGTTTGATGTTATTAAAGTAAATGGAGCATCCAAGGTTATTTTTAATAGATTTCTGTTCTTTTACTACTGCAATGTTTGCCCTGAGAACAGCAGGCCTAACTTACATTAATAAGAGCAAGGGTATGCTGAAGACTATTGCCAGAACCCTGCTGTATCAGAAAGAATAGTTTTCCCAACAGAAATTCTCAGAAGGATGAAGAATAGGGAAGTATGAAACAAAAACTAATTTTCTGTGAAAAACAGCAATAAACAAAGAATGGGTTTTTCTTTCCCAGTGCTCATCAGAAAAAGACCCAAAACCAAACAACAAAACCCCAAATAGGAGCAAAAGATTAGACACATGCACAAAAGTTTTAAAGTCAATGTCAAGGGAACAGTATTAAGTGATTTGCAAGATTAATTTAAAACTAATTTTGATAGTGGCCCTTTACATATTAAGCTAGTACAAAAAGAAAAGTATTACAGTGCTGATCCAGGCAGGTTTGAATCATGATAACAGAATGTGAAACCACAAGCTGTGTCAAGCACAAGTCCTTGTGCTGATGCTTGGAAGAAAACTCACAGTAGAACAGCCATAAACAGTTGGGATGGAAACGTGTTAAACTAACAGTGCTCTTTCATTAGTGACTGTAAATCAGGCCCAAGTTCTTGGCAGAGCCTTCTCCTCTTTATATCTTTTCTTTTGCAAATAATGTAAACACACACTGCACTGCAGCTCAGAAACAGCTTTTACATTATCAACTTTATTTCTCTTCTGTTACTTTCCACCCTTCAGAAATTCTTCTTTAATGAAGAATGCTTACTGATTAGACTGCACATAAATCACAAAACTTTTCTACCCACATTACTTCAGATTCCATGCAATTTTTCTGATAGCACAACTTCAGAATGATTAACTGAGCACTGTACTACTTCACTTTTACCCATTCATTAAATAACACCCACCTATATTTTTTCTAAAAATCTGCTTCTGAATCAGTCACTTGTTTAGATGAACCAGGGTGCAAATTACACAGCTGAAATGCATCAGAAAAGCACTTCCAGCCAACTGAGTAAGTTTTAAAAGTCTGTAGCTCTCAATAGCTTGCAGGATGAACAGTCTCAAAACACAGATTTGGAAGGACTTGTTTTGACCTTGCTTTATGTGCCATGATTCATTCCTGAGAGAACTTGCCTTTTAACCCCTGATCACTGACACTGTATGTTATGTATCAAAATTAAGTCCACTTAAATAACAATTAATTTTGTGTGTCAGTTGTGAACTCTGTCACGAGCAAAAATCTAAGTTTATGAAAAGTAGGCTGCTAACAAGGCAGCTAATGAAGAACTTGTGGTAATTAGAGAGTTAATTTTAATTAAACAAGTTTGTTTACCTTGACTTTGCAATAGTTTTCCTATTGGTAACATAATTGGTATCAATTTGTTTTAAAATATATTAATTCCAAAAATTACTTTTAAGTTTAATAATAATGTCTATATTGTTTAATTAGGAATGCCACATCTCTAAAAGTTTTACGAATTCATTGATCTAAAACATGCATGACAGTGGAAGCAGAATGACTATTACATTTAAAACAGCTAACTTGAAGCTAAATTAGCCTCAAATGTGCATCAGCATGGAAAGACCATGGAGATTCAAAGTAGTGGATTCTATGAATAATGCTATGTGAGATAGGGGAAAAAAGGAAAGGTATTTCCAGGCATTGTTGTGAATGAAATGACAGAAGGTAAAAGTACACAGAATACACTCAGCTTGCCCAGTGAAGAGCTGGGCAATATACATTGCTGACAGGTAGTACATTTGACAGCTTAACTGACATTTATAGAGGATAATTCTGTATGCTGTGTCCAGAAATAACTGCTTAACCCCTCATTTAACAAAAGTGTGCTAACTCCTGGGTGAAATAATAATAATTCAGGTAAATAGTGGAAGCAGTTAAATAAGCCTTTGTACAATTCCTTCAGTTGATATTTCATAGAATAGTTCTATTATCATAGCCCTGTTATAGGCTGCATTGATTTGGTTCAGTCTTAGACCAGGGTAGTAAGCAAGAGCAGTAAGGCTTTGAGTGTCTTATGCTTCTACAGACTGGAAGATTTACACAGTTTTGAAAAATATCTATATAGTGCTCTAACAACTACATATTATAGGAGATTCTTCTGAATTAGATGGCTACCGTGTGACAAACAGATGTAAGATGAGTTTCTACACAGCATTCATTTCAATGATGAAATGCACACAGCTCTAAATCTTTGTATCAGTAAGAAAAGGGGTGGTTTGGACTGGACAATCAAAAGACCAAGGCTGGTTTATGAGAGAAAAAGGTGCCTACTGCCTTTAATTCTACACATGCAAATTTTTTTTTCAGAGAAGAAACATGTCAAGTAGCTTGCTGAGTCGATGATTTCCTTCTTCAACAGCACTTTATAAAAACAATCCAAAAGCGCATACAGAAAGGAATGCTACTCACTGCCAGCTAATAATTGTGGCCATAACAGTAGTTATGTTCTAATCACTGGAGTATATATATAAGTAGCAAGAGAAAACCACCCTTTTTTATCAAAATTTAAAAAAATCAAAATATCTACAAAGTAGGAAGAACTTGAAATAAAATGAAATTACATAGGACAAGCATAATAGCAATTCAAAGAAGCCAAAAGTACTCATATGGATGAACACCAAGATAATCTTACAGTTTAGAAGACAGAAGTAGTTAAAAAAACTCTGTAAAGTATTACTTACAGGTTATTACTTACAAGCTCAAAAGTAAAAGACTACCAAAAAGTATTCAAAGTTCCAAAATATGCAAACAGATATTTAGTGGTACCTTCAGAAGAATGCACATGACCAAATATTCAGTGAATTTCAGTGAGGTTCTAAAAGCTTCTATGATCACATTTGGTCATATATACTTGAAAATTGGCTCCAAGATTTTTTCAAACATATAAATAATCAATGGAAGCTATGTTATGTTTTCTCCATACACCTCACTAATATGTGTTTATTACACTATTACTGTTGAAACCATATAACATTAGATGACTGGTATAATTTTGAACACTAAAAAGCAGGACACAGTCGATCATCTACTTCCCTCCCACCCCCATGCTGAAACAAACTTGCTATCCTTTGAAAAGAACTTTACAGTTTATTGTCTCTGAATAGTTTCAATGTAAAAGTTGAAATAAGTTGAAATGTTCAGTTGAAATAAGATTTTTTCCCCTTCCTTCAGGGGCCTTGGAAAAAAAAAGCAGGATCACAGAAAATTATTTACAATTTAAGGACATAGCTTAGCTGCATGCATTAGGAATCTGAACTTTCTGTGCTGTTGCTACAGATTTCATAACATGTAGGAGAAAACATGTCCTCTAACAAAATACACTGATTTAATAGCATTCTAAATCAGGCATCTAAGCAAGCAGTTAACATGAGACATCTTAAGACTACTTTATAGCTAAGGTAGCTTGTTTTCTCTTGAATACTGCCTACACAGTTCATGTCGGTCAATCTGCTAACTTCTACATCTATAGTCTGCAAAAGTGTGTTGCCAAAAGGCAAGGTGATATGTCTTTATTTCTTCCACCTTGCAAATGAAATTGAACACTGACATCAGCAAATAAGAACATTTGCTCTGCTTTGTAAAAGAAGCCATTTGTTCAAGAGCTTAACTGAGTAACTCTTAAAGGTCTATATTGTACAACAGTGCAATATTGTTAATACTATGATAGCATACAGATGTCACAATGTTGAAACAGAACAAATGTAAGACAGAAGTAATGAGATCTCCAGGACTTGAGTAACATGAACAATATATATGACTGTTGAAGTAAAAAATAGAAGTGTCTGTAATAACATATGTATCTCAAAGAAATAAGGTAAAGTTATTAATAAATTAAAGTGCTAAGCCAGTACTTCCGGTCCTGTTCTCAGAGATTTCCAGCTGGCAAAAGCTCTGGAAGCGTGGGTTCTCTGGAACATAAGATATTGATTTGAAATCCTGACTTTCTGGGCACATACTGAAAATTGCTAGTGAGCTCATTTATATTATTAAAATAAATCACAAATTATTCAAACAAAAAGGACTTTCCCTTTTACTTTTGGCATATAACTCACAAAAAAAATCATTTGAAGGTAATTTAATTCTATTCTAAACCATAATGCTGAAACCTGAAAGAGTACAATTTCCTTGTATTTGGGATGTAGGATGTTATTTTCTACTTTTTAAAATAGTTCAAAGAGCTCCTTTTCTAATTTTTTCCCCTTAAATATGAAACTAATTCTTCAGCTCAAAGAAATATTTAGATCAGCCTTTTACTGCTGAGGAAATAGAAGACAAGATCCAAAGCAAGCAATTCAGATTTTGGAAGCATTTTATGAAGTACATTCTGAACCACTTATGTAGTCTAGCTGAAATTTTTAAGCTTTGCTTTTTAGATAAACAAAATGACAGCAGAAGAATTGATTTATGTTTACCATTTATGAGAACAAACTAATCAAATGAAAAATATGACACAGTAATGCAAGTGCTCACCATTTAACACAGAATTCTGAATTCCAGAGAGCTGTAGCTTTAGTCACACACACAACTGATAAGGTACATCATATTATATTTTACCATTTCCAAAAGTCAAGAGCATTTGTTTTCCATTTTGTTTTAAAGTTAGTGAATAGTAGCATGACATTGTAGCAATTACGAGGAAAGCCTATTTGACAGATTTTTTCCTTCCATTAAATGAAAAAAAAAACTAAAATAAATCCCTGAAGAATTTTGATTTTTGAGGGAAAAAACAATAAAGAATGAAAATCAGCTTATTCATAGGCTACCTGCAAATATTTAGCAATTCCAACTGCATTGAGTAGCCCATCAATTTCCTTTGGAATGCTCTGAATGTAAACAAGTGGAATGAAGCTCATCGTTATGAGAAATGTTCAGCATTTCTTGACATAGTAAGTCAAGAAATATACAAAATATAATTTTCACCTATTATTATCACTTGTTTCCTGGGTAATCACTAACACCTAGTTCCTGCAACTTATGTAGAGAGCAAAAAAACCTATGCAATACCATAAGCATTGTGTTAGACTAAAAAATATTGGATCTACACACATACTACTGGGCTTGGTTTCATTTTGGCATCTGTCTTCTACTGAAAAGTGCCTAAGATAAAGTATTGTGTGGGACAAAAACAATAAATATGTACTCAGTGCATGGAGTTTCTCACTGACATGTTTTGTACCTTTGACCATCAGTGCTCAGCATCAAAGAACTAAAAAAAAAACAACCCAGGATCAGAATACTCTCAGCAGATCAGTTTTGCTGTGACGTCTGTTAAAATACATAGGATGAATCAAAAAAAGTATTAAAACATATCCATTTTTTATAAGACTATCCTTTGTAACAGTTCTCCTTACTAGTCAAGCATTTGCAATAAAATTAACCACAGTTAGACTTCAGTCAAAGTCTAAGAATTTGGAAAATAACTATATAAACTTGAATTATTTACATATATATATATACACACACACACAATGAGATATAGTTTATTTAAGTTTAAACAGAAGATATTTTAACTCAGCAAAAATGTCTAAGTGGGATTTGAAATCCATAATGACCTTAATTACAGTTTCCTCTCTGACATTAAAGAAAAACATCAACAATAAAAACAATAATAATAAAATAATCCCCTACAATACTAGTGCTTTAAAATCATTCTTGGGTGGCCACTTGAAATAAAGCACAACAGAATATGTTGCATTATCACCTTTACCATGTTTCTTTTCTCGTTCTCCCTGTCATAACAAACTGATCTGTATGGCTCCTGATAAATAATATTATTTAGGTTTCATTATAGATGCAAAACCAGATATAAATCCCAACATAGACATTTTCCAGTAATAGTCAATCATGATTTTATCAGCCATCATCCAGGTCCATAGTTCTGTTTGGACTACTCACTTGTATATTTATTCTTTAATGTGTACAAACTCTCCAGATAATGAGTAGCTCCAAGCTGAGATGGCCAGTCCCAATAAACAGAACTGTCGTGGAGATTTGCTGTTATGTGTTGATAGACTCTAACTGGAGACAGAACACTTAGATTCTATCTGCTGATTGTCATAAATGCTCAGAACATTTATGGACCTCAAGCTCACACATGTAAATCAGCATGGTCACAAACGTTATCGCCATATGAAAGCAAGCTCAAAAAGTATAAATGTTCAAAACCACAAAAAGATACTTTCATTGAAGTAATGGCTTTTTATACTATCATTTCATTATATTTTCATTTGGGTGTTTGAGCTGCATCAGCTGTTTATTTGTGAGCACTCTGTTTGCATGAACACAGACAAATGCAAAACTCATAAACACTGACATTTGGTGTTTTCCTTCCCTTGAATTGTTCTAGAAAATATTGACTTAGCTTTCAGCATTCCATTCAACTGCAGCCCAAATACCAACAAGCCAGTCTGACTCATGTATGTGACAGTTATTCTCTAACACTCTCTTTGCCTGAACAACTCTATATATCCAATTTTCTTTTTTTTTTCACTTAAAAACATATTAAGAAAACAATCCCTGAAAAATGTTATTACATGGCACTGATGATTGATGAGGTTAATTGTTTGAGGCCCTTCTTGTTTAGTATTGATCCGCAGGAAAATTATTATATCCCAGTCAGCCGTACTTAACTGCTGCTCTATATTTTAATTCCACAACATTTGTTCCAAGAAAGAACTTAATTTTGAAACAATGAATACATGTGCTACATGACCCTAAATAAATATAAAGAAATGATAAATTTAGAAACCTTAAAATTTTGCATTGACCTAGCGTAGCTGAGGTCCTTGAAAGTTATTTCTCATTGCATGACTTAATACAGGTAGAAACTCATAAAAGTCTCCACCCTGCTTCTTTCTGGAGTAATGGGATGCAAAATTCCTTGTTATGAGCCTAGGAGAAACCTTTTCTGATAGCGTAATGCCCTATATATTGTGCTACATAGATAAAAAGGAAAAACATAAAACTAATATGCTTTTTAGTCACAATTCTGAAATCAGGCCTCCCAGAGGTATGCTACAGTGCAATTTTATGCAGATGGTACATTCCTACTTTTCCTTTGCATAATCATAATGAAAAATTTAATAAATCATTAATCCATTACTATTTATAACCTATTCCTGTTTATAAGACTGCCATTTCCATGGCAAAAAGATAAAAAATCTTAGCAAATAAGATTTGTGACTGTGGTATTAGAAAACTCATACGATTTTCAAAACCCCAGTTTCTCTACACAAAGTAAGCAGCAAACAGTGGAAAATTAATGTGACAGATTTTTACAATTATGCTATGAAAGCACTTATTTAAACTAACATATAAATTATTTAAGTATGTCTGAATAAAATCACTGAAAGTCTGTCATCTTTTGAAGATTAAAAAGGTGTATTTTTACCCCTCTGCCAGGGTAAAAAGAAGATAACCAATAAGGGCATTTAATTCTGCATATAATGAAAAAGAAAGGTGCTTTTCTTTCTATGGCTAGTCTTGGTCACATCTCATGCTACTCTGCAATGTTATTTGTGCATTTGACACTCATGTTTGGGCAGATGATAAATATATATTAACTCCATAGGAACTGCAGGGACATTTCTGGGTAGGAGATAACTAATTTTTTTTTTAATATATAACTAATTTTTTTTAATTATAATTACTGATAACTGCTGATGTAAAGGATCAATAATGAGAACAATCTAAATGAGAAATTCAAGGTTCAAGGTAGCAGCTTGTCCTCATGTCTCCAGACTCTCCTATGTGTCGGGGGAAATTGTGAGCACTGGCAGTTGTCTTCTGGAGCAGTCCCTTGAGAAATTAAAGACTAAATATTCCTACAGCTTCAATTTGGTTACTGTTAACATCCTAATCAAACAAAATTAGGTAGTTCTTTCTTTATAGACTTGAGGTACAGTAATTAAATAGGTCCATACTACAGAATCAATTTTTCAAGCCTAGAAATTGAATTCAGTCAATGTGAACATTTAGACCTGAGTAAACACATCATATTTAGAAAGTTTCTATATGCTGTACTGATCTGTTACCAAAAGCTACAGAATGTTACAATATTTACATGAATTAATAGTATATTTCAACCGAATGTTCCATTTTAAAAAAAAGAATATTTGGCTTTCAAGACACGGACTAATCGTGGATCCGAAATGTGAGATTTCTTTTGGTTTATATCAAACTAATGCTGCAGCAGGATACATCTTAGCACAAGAATACTTTTTGGAATCTACTCAGATTGCATATCCAGTTTTGAGAGAGACTGTTTTTCATTCTCCCCTATTATACAACACTTCTTTTTGCCTGGCATTTGACAGGCATTCCCATCCTTTGCGTTTACTTTACTTCACTTCCTCAATGCTGAGGCTGCAAAAACATGAGCCAGCAGCCTCACAGAGCTTTTCATGGAAATCTGCCATTCTAAACTGGCACCTAACTCCACTTTATTATTCACTCAAGGAAGCTTAAAACTCAGAGATGAATTTAAATATTTATGCCAATAAAGAAACGGATGAAAAGTATAATAATAAAAGAAGAAAATGAAAACAATGTAAGACATTACTGAAGTAGCTCTTCTTGGGAAAGCTCTGATGTTCTTTGCTTGCCAGTCACCAGTGCCAACTCATCCTTCAAATCCTGGATCTCCTTTTTCAGCTGGATAATCATCTACAAACAGCAAGACATAAACCAAGCATCACCAACAAATTAATAGCTTGTTTATGATTTTTTCAGTAGAAGGTCTAGTTTAGGTAAATATACTTTAGTTTTCTCTTTTTTTAAACAAGATGTCTTTTCTAAAAACTGTCAAAATACTTTAAATACACCAAGCATTTTTTTCCCTTTTTTTCCATTTAAAAACCCAAGAAAAGTCTTCCAAATTCAGTAAATTCTTGTGTTAGAAGACTTGGTTGTACAGAAAGAGCTCAAAAGATATTTTGCAAAAGAGAAATATTATTTGACATAGGAATAAAAAGAGTTTTTCTGATTCATTCGTTTTGCCTCTTAATAATGAAAACACATTTAAGAACTGACACCTTTGTTAGAGTAAGGACAACTATACAACAAAAGCAATTTTTTTTTCTTTCTCTTATAGAAACAGAAATTTCCAAGCAATATCATAATTTTAATCTTACCATTTTTTTATTTTTCATGTGACATTTTGATATTATTAAAATTATTGCATGCTATACTTGTAGGATGCATCAATTGCTAACAACAAACTGATGGCAGGAAGCAACAATGAAATTATATGGTATTAATGAATAGTAATAACATTACATGGAAAACTTTAGATTTTTAAACTCTAGTAAGTCATTGTCAGAATCTGTACTTTGGGAATAAACGCCTGTATAAAACCAAATTTTACTAATCATTAAACTCAAAGCCAAATTCTACAAAGCAGAGCAATGTGCATATACCTAAGTCTAAGACACAAATGAGTGCATTCTTGGACACTTAATGGTTGATTATTTAATGAAGTCGCTCTTTATATGGCTCAAATGTATCAGTAGGCCAGTGGTATTTTTAGATGGATTTGCATACACTGATTCCATGTGCAAAATAACTTTCCAAGAGAAGAATGTTTTTAAGGAAAATTAATCATTTTGATTGCATGCACTTTCCAGTAATGAGATTGTTGAAATCAATGACACATATTTGCGCTGGATGTTAAAACTCCTTCAAACATTTCTATTTCTTTTAATGGTTAAATCATAACTTCCTAAGATTTTATTTTGAAAACTCAATTATTTTAAATGTGCATATGATTACTTCTTTTAACTCTAAACCTACAGTGTATAGGGTTGTTTTTAGAATAAAGTATGAAAGTCTAAAATATTTTATTTAATAGCCTATTAAAATTATGACTGTTAATTAGAGAAGCTGCAAGAACACTTAGAGAATGTTGCAGGCCAAACATTTTACCCTAATTTTACGTTGCCCCATTTTGGTGCCACAATCGGATATAGTTTGTGCCAGCTGGTGAGTCAAGAAAATTAAAACAGCTGAATCACAGTAAGATCTCTGTTCAACGTTCAAATTTATTAGGATGATTAACTTCAATCTCACAACAACAGAAATCCCAATTTCAGGATATGGATAGAAGATTCATTTTCAAGTCTTATTAAGACAAACAAAAATCTACAGAAGGCAAATAACTTCATTTCTATTTTTACATGAACACCAGAAGAGATGAGGTTTAATTCAAGACCTCAATTTTCAGTTTAAATTATGTCCTTTAGCCATGAGTGAGAGGTTCAAAGATGAGTCACTTAAAAGTATAAGAGGTACAAATTCATTTTCTCATTAAGATAAAAAGTCAGGAATTCTCCATTATGAAGAATAAAGTTTACGCAATAATCTGACTTAACTCAGATCCACCAAGACGTATTGTGAACACCTTTTACAAAGCATGCATATATCACAGATGATAGATTCTGACAATAAATTGTGTTTTGATTTTTCATAAAATTAATGTTATCTTATTACAATAAAATTTAATTTTTATGAAAAAGATCCTAAGTCCAGCACTTTGAATAATAGAGTTGCCCCCTGGGAATACACTTAAGATGGGCAACAAATTCCACAATGAGCACAGGGCCATATAAATTCAAGGTACTTGTGTTCCCCTGCTTTTTCCACAAGAGGGGATGGTTTTGTAACTCTCATGTGTCCACTTTTGCTTTACTTGCTAAATGATCCTGCAGAGCAAGACATACCAAACTTGTGGAGTATAGCTCCACAGGATGTAGTAAATGTTCAGGAGCCTGCATATGCTTTACCTCAATCAAAGCTTTCTGTGGCCATGGAAGAAATGCTTTGCATGATTTGCTACTAGAAAGTCTATGTATAAAAGAAAAGAAAACAGACAGATAGAAATTAAGAAGTTGTGCAATGCTTATTGGGGGTTTTTTTGCCTTTTTTTTTAACTCTGTGATACTATTGCTATTAGAAATTGCAAGGAAAAATAAAATAAATAATAATAATGACAAAGGAAACCAGCTGAAAACTTGACAAGGATCTTCTATTCCCTTTGAAAGTCAAGAAGAAGAGACAAGAAAAAATAAAAGTACAATTATTAACAATAACTGAAATATGTTAATTACTATCAAGTAACAATGAATAAAATCATTAGCTACATAATTAGCCATTTCTGTCTCCTTTGCTTGTTTCCCTCTTTTTTTCTTAATGGTAACTTCACAAAGTTCTTTGTTCCTATCTAAAATGTTCCTTGAATCAATTTCAATGAAAGACTTGGTATATTTCTCAGCTTTTTAATACACAAATTGTTTCAGCGAAATTGTGTGCCTTCATCAAATGATTAGCAATCTTGGTATGTTCTTAGAGTTTTAGAACCATCCAATGGTCTGTGACTATGATTTAGGAATTATCATACTAAAGAAACAACACTAAGATGATACTGAAAGTGACCATTTCTCCTCAGATGCTTTAAGAGTTGAGAAAGCCTTTGATTTGATAAAGATCCACTTAATTATAGATTTGATAAAGATCCACTTAATTATAATTGTGTCCAAAAGAAAAAAAGTTAAAGTGGCAGTTATTTTAAAGAAAAAAAGTTGGAGCTTGCATCTGAAAACAATTTAATGGCACTTTTCAGTATAAAATCCCCAACATCAATTTGTATGCTATTGATTAACGAAACTTAAGCCAGGCAATCTCCTTCCCTCTGTGCCCAGACAGTTCTCACCAATCTGGGGTCAATTTCTTCATTAAGAACTGCTTCATTCTTAATAAGAGCAACTCGCTGTGCAAATCTGCAGGTTGATATAGATTCCTGGAAGAAAAATTTTAAAAAATGAGAGAGAAGAGAGAATTCCAATTACCTTTGCACCAGGTAAGTAGCCAGACTGCTAACAAAGCCATTTAACTACATTTCCATTTTTTGAGAATGTTACAGAAATATTCTACCATTTTCTATTCCAAAATCACAATACCGAAGGGAAATTAGGTTAGCATATTAATGACAGGAGCACATAAAACTGTTAAATCATAGGACATATTTTACTGATACAGTTTATCCCCTGAGCAACTGTGTTTCAGGGAAGTCCCCAGCTGGAACTATAGGATAACAAAGCCATGCTACACAGAAGGCAATAACCTTTGAATGATGAGAAAAAGAGAAAAGTAATAAAAGTTATGTTTTTGTTGTTGTCATTTTGGTTTTGGTTTGTTGGTTGGTTTTTTGGTGAAAAAGGGACTAGGCAATTTAGGTAAAAGAAGCTGGGGAAAAAAATGGAGGGAAGAATAGAGGAAATCCAGGACAACTGAGAAACAAGCTAGGAGACTTGAAACTGGGAGGCCTACAAGGGAACTATGATACCAGATAAAAACTTGTCAGATGAGCTAAGACAGGGATCCACAGGACTGAAAGGCAGAAAAAAAAAGATACCAGACTGAGTTGGTTGCGGAAACTCTGTGACAGCCATTGTGTACTCCCATCTAGCACACAGAGAGAAATCAAAGATGCTGATAACTATTGTTCTCACATTCTAGATCAGCTGATACTTAAATACCAGACCCTGTTATAAGACGTACCTATTTAATGAAAAAAACCTCAGCACCTGCATCAAAGTTCAGTCAAGTAATAAAACACAAAATTAAATCTTAAAAATAAATCTTAGAAATTTAAATGATCCTTGAGGATGATAAACCCTTATGGGATGTGGCAGCCTGCATTTAAAAGAGAATTTGTTAGCCCCTAAATTAATTCACTACTGTAACAGAATCGATTTTCAGAACAGAAGTAATTCTGCAGTTTTCAGTCTTCCAGTATAGGGAAACACCACTTTAAATGTTATGTTCATACACCTTTTTCTACACAACTTCTGTCCCTTTAAGTGCTTGGAGGTTTCGGTTTGGAACGTTGAATAAGGGTTACACAAGGAAAGATGATTCTTGCTAAAGACACAGGATACACACAGAGAAAGGAAGGCCTTACAATTAATAGGGTTGCACACTGTATTAGTTGGGCTCTATATCTGTCTGTGCTGTTCCTTTGCAATGATGATCAGCCAATGTGATTTTAATTAAATCCTATATGTAGAGTAAGTACAGTTATATGTACAGTACACATACATACATTTCCATTAGATCTCTTTGCCCCATTTAGTGTGCAGCACATGTTAAATTAATGAGTAGGTAATCAATTCAGTTCTCAATGTTCAATATGCTAGCTTACAATTTGTTTATTCCATGCAATCAAAATGGCAATCAAGGCAGACATCTAATTTCCTAATCATTTTTGTAGCATGCTTATCATCACAACACCTTAGGGCTTTACAAGGATTAATCAATTAAAGTTTTCTGCAAGTGTGTGGAATGATTATACTTAACAGAATGGAAACTGAAGTCAAAAGTATCAAAAAATTATACTCAATCGTTGTAATTTTATGATCTGCTACTCAAAATAGCTTCCATTCAGCTTCAGCTACAATTATATTGAATAATGTATCTACAAATCAGAATCAACATCTTCATCCAAGCACTCCAAAAACATTTAATGTAGTGACTTAAGAAATTCGGTAAACTCATTGGTAGAAGTAGGGATATAATCCACTTCTATAGGATAATAATCTATTTGTCCTCTTCATATGAGTACCCTTTCTTACTCTGAATTTTCTGCTTCATTACTTTCATTACAAGAAGCAACACTAGGTCCTTCAGAAAGTGGCTTTTATTATACAACTTCAATTCATACTGCAGATAGTTCTATCTTTTGCATTGTTTGTGAGTGAAATGAACACCTAATGAAAAAAATAACCAACATGCGGCCCTAACATAGCTTTTGCATTGTTTGTGAGTGAAATGAACACCTAATGAAAAAAATAACCAACATGCGGCCCTAACATAGCTATAGATAATGACTCATGCACCTATTCTAATTCTGACATCTTCTGATGATTAGCAACTTATAATCTTTTTATATTATTTGGACATATTAGCTTATCATCTTCCTTTATTATTTGGACATTCCAGATTTTGGGGATCAAGGAAGGGATTTTGTTGTTTTGTTGGGGTTTGTTTGTTTGATTTTTGTTTGGTTTGTTGTTGGGTTTTGTTTTGTTTTTTGAGGTTTTTGTTTCATTTTATTTTATTTTTGGGAGGACCAAAGAATAAGATCTGTGATGTAAATAGTATATATTAAAGCAAGAACATGAAAAGTTTAATAGCTCGTTCTTGATGATTGTTGTCCTTTTGTAATTTTAATCGGAGGATAAAGGGTGTAAGCCATAATTTGTATTTCCCCTGTAAAGTCCGCATCGATAACACCAGGCAAAACAAATAATCACAACATAGTTATAGAGTATACGCCTGATGAATTCATATATGAAAGGCTTCTGATCTCACAGAGCTTAAAATAAAATTAGCAAACTTCCCCAACTTTCTCTGTAATCAGACAATATGTTTGCATAACTACATTAGCAAGTCTGAGCAATATGTCTTAATTTAACAGCAAAGTCCACTTTTCTAAAGGAAAGGTCTATAACTAAATGAAGTACGGTTTGAGTATAATATTTTCCACTGTATTTCAGAAAACAGACTAAATAGTTTTTCTTTTCTTGTTTAGTCATATTAGAATGCTTTTATGTTAGGAAAATCAGGAAATAAACTGATTATAAATGGCTTTGAGCAGTGTTCTATGTACTCACATAGCTACATGTTCTAGAATAAAATAGACTTCAGTTAGAAGGGACCTACAATGATCAGCTTATCCAACTGCCTGACCAAGTTAAAGCACATTGTTAAGGGATTGTCCAAACTCCTCTTAAATGCTGACAGGCTTGGGACACCAACCACCTCTCCAGCCTGGTCCAGTGTTTAACAATTCTCTCAAAGAAATGCTTCCTAATGTCCAGCCAGAACCTCCCCTGGCATATCTTTGAACCATACTCACACAATCCATCCCTGGACACCAGGGAGAAGAGCTCAACACCTCCCTCTCCACTTTCCTTCCTCAGGGAGATGCAGAGAGGAATGAGGCCACCCTCAGCTTTCTTTGCTCCAAACTAGACAAGCCCAAATTCCTCAGCTGCTCCTCACAGGTAATTTTTTCCAGACTTTAGCCAGCTTTGTTGCCCTCCTCTGGCTGCACTCAAGGACCTTCACATCCTTCTTAACCTGTGGGGCTCAGAACTGCACACAGTGCTCAAGGTGAGAACAGCAGACAGCAGGATAATCACCTATTTAGAGCTGCTGGCTGTGCTGTGTTTCATGTGTCCCAGGATGTGGTGCCCTCTTAAGTGCCAGGGCTCCCTGCTCCTCTGACCAGCACCCCTGGATCCATTTCTGCAAGGCTACTTTCCATCCACTGGTCTCTCAAACTATGTTTGTGTTGGACATTACTCCAATATAAACACAGAACTTGTTAAATTTCATCCCAATAATCACAGACTTATGCTCCAATATATCTAGATCCATCTGCCAGGCCTTCTGTCTCTCAAGAGAGTCAACAGCATCTCCCAGTTTGGCATCATCAGCAAACATGCTAGTGGGCCATTCAACTCCTGCATCCAGATCATTGATGAATGAATTGAACAGAACTGTCCCTGGAACAGATCCTTGAATAATATCATTGCTGACCAATCTCCAGACAGATGTAGCCCCATTACATCTGTCTGGAGCCCTTTGATAAAAACTACAGACTTTTGATAAAAACCAATACAGATCTATTTGCAAAAAAGAGAAAACATCACTACACATAATTCCAGTTCAGGAAATCGGTGACAGGATACAAAATATTTGAAACATTTCCATAAATCCCAAACTACCCTCCCAATTCCCTTTCTTTCCAAGTGAATGCTCCATTTGTCTACCATATTCTATAAAATTGACTCCAAAGAAGTCTAACAGAAGTTCTGCCAAGGTTTTAAGTGGAAATGTACTTTCATAACTCAAAAATTTATTCACCAGGAAATCAGTAAATTAAAAAAAAAGTGTAGCTCATCACTAGGTGCAAGTCATTTCCCAACTGCTCCTTGACTTGAGATTACTTGGAGAAAAGCACATTTTTCTAAATGATTTGTTTCTATCCTAAAGCATTTTTCATTAATTATCTATTTCTATTCCAAATTATCTCCTAGAAACAAAATTAAAATATCCTTTCAAAAAGATAAGAATAAAAGCTTATACACTTGAATTTTAATCTATACTAAAAATCAAAAGAGTAGGATCTAGAGAGAAGTGACAAGATTTTTGTTCAAGATAGAAATAACATACATCTATATTTCTTTTGTCCATAGCAAGCATTGCTATCATGGTAGTCATGCAGTTTCCTCCCAGGCTGTCTCTTAGCACTGAGGTCATCATAGAGTTTCGGTAAGGAATGTGGGACCGGTTTTTCTCTGCAAGGGCAATTATTACCTGAAACAATAGCAAAAATAAAATACTTAAACTTATATGTCTCATAATGTTTGATGTATAAAGAACATATCCAACATATAAAACATATAAAGAACAAATCCAATCTGCTCAAGAACTTTTGAGACAACAAAACTGGGATGCTTATGCACTCCACTGTTAGCTTCAAACCCACTGGCTTTATTGAAAGAATTCCAAGTTAAAATTCAGTATGTTTATATGTCTTTGTAGGAGCTGGACCTGAAAGACCAAATACATTAAATTTTATCATGCCCTAGCCTTACAGTCTCTCAGCAACATGGAAACTGAACATGATAAACTCAAACCCACAGGTTTTCCTAAGACACAGGAATTCAATGAAAATCTTCCTCATACATTTTTTGTCATAACTACAAAATATGTATAGTATTAAAGTAAAAACTTCCTCAATATTTGCTAAAGCATGCTTTAAAAATGACACATTCTTAAAACATGCACTTTGTACATGGGCCAATAAATTTATTTCTGAGAAAATGTCTTGGAAAGCAAAGCACAAATAAAAAGGTGCATGATTACAATGTACTGCTGGAAAGAAATGATTCAGTTTAGAATATATATGCCTTGGCCAGAAAGGAAATTGTACACCTACCGTTCTCAGTTTCCCTCCTCAGCTGTTTACATTATGGGACCTAATTATTAAATAAAAAGCTAGATTACCCCATGATGTCCTGTGATATAAAAGATATGAACTGTTATCTGGCCAAGCACTGTACTGAAAATCATCAGCTATATGAGTTGTGCAAGCTCTCCTAAATGATTAGGAGTTGTTTTTTCTTTAATAAATGTTACATATCAGTGTATATTTTGTTTACACTACATTAAAAAAATGCTATTTTAGAAAATTCAGTAGTGACTTTTTTGTGGCATTAGTTTCTCCAAATGGTCTTCACAAAGTTAAAGCTATAAGTCTTACACTGGCAGCCCTGAGGAATACAAATGCATAATAAGAAAATTACTGTCTTGCAAAGGGATCTAGAAACCCCTTCCTGGATCAAGGGTTTCAAATCTCATATGTTACAACTTGTTATATAGAAACACGTTAAAACTTTGTTACTTTATAATATTGCATAGAAATTTCATAGTACTCTAGCACATACATTAATAAGCACATTCTCAGCCTCTGCCACACAGAGACCATAAATGGAATAGACAAGATGAGAAAAGAGCCAGAGAGAAGATAAGTTATTTCCATTAAAAATGGGAACATCGTTACAGGGAAGTTCATTTTTTCTGAAGTCCATGCAGGAAGTCTGCAGCCCAGTTAGAATCTGAACCCTCCCGCACTAATGCTGGAAAGCTGTGACCAGCAATCATGATGCAGAACCCATTGCACTGTCACGTGACAGTCTTATAACACAAATTATTTTAGTTCAAAGTCCCATTAATAAAACTTCATCTACATAGATCTTCACAATCCAATCAAGTAATCTGGAATAGAAAGAGGAGACTCATGAATACTTTGACAAAGTTACAAAGACCACCTGTACAGAAGCTGAACCTGGATTCTCTAAGAGGCACCAAATGCAAAAATCAGAAAATTGTCTCATTTAAGAAGGTGTTATTATCCTTTAGATATAAAAAGGGTTTTTTTAATAGCTGCAATTTTATGCTTAATAATGTCACTAAAGCAGAAAGCTTCATTTTGAGTGGGTCGGATAAACCACCTTAAGCCCTAGTAGCAGTCAGAACTCTTCTCACATTTTGTAAAATTGTATCCTATATGAAAGAGAGCAGGTACAGTCACTCACAAATAACTCCACTGACACATGTGGAAACACTGCTAGCGCAAGAGAAAGTGCAAGACTCGCAAGTGAATATGACATGATCTGAAGTGTGCCCAAGGGTCCCTGTTTCCATCCACGTCCTTCGTGCAAGGAGCAGATTTGCACCAGGATCTCATGCCATCCTGTTCTCAGAGAATCCTCAAGAGATGGGCATTTTGGCGTGCATCACTTGCAGAAACAGCTGTCAGGTACACCTCTATCTTGCTGTTTAGTGTATCACATGCTCTGATGCCATATTCCTGCTTCAGAGGTCTTCTCTTTGTTTCCCATCCTACTTCCCATTTCTGGTAGAGTTTAGAAGCTTAAACTGTGGTCTTTGCAGAAAAAAAACCCAACGAACAAACAAAACAAAAAACCCCAAGCAAACAAACAAACTATAAAAAAAAACCTCTTTGGTAAATTTGGGCAGCAACCATCCATTAATGGATAAAAATCTTTCAACATTCTGTAAAAGGAACATGTGTTAAAAGAGGGTTAACAAGCACATTCATTAAAGCAATGAGAACACAGTAACCTGGGGTTTTTTTGGGGGAAATAATTCCATTATAGTGTCAAATCACATGGCAGTACAACTTAATTTGCAACTCTAAATCTGATCCAGGATCTTCTATATTTCTGTCTTAAGGGAATATCTACATATGCACAGTTACACTACAGTTGTAATTCCAGAATGCGCTACTACATCTCTCAGAAAAAAACCCTACCCAGATATAGTAATAAGTACTTCCAAATTCCTGCTATCATTTCAGATCAGCTACAAAGAACTATCTTCATTTCTCTCTACATGTAGGGGCTGCTTGGAGTAAAAGTATAGTGGATTTATTTGAAGATTTTTTTAACATGCTGCCGATATTTAACAAGTAGATCAAGCGTGGTAACACAGAACTGTGTTCTTATTGTCATCTTGATAAAAATCATTTAATATGACTATTTTACCATGAAAAGTATTTCAAAATGGCATAAATCAACACTTGACCACCAGTAGATAGATAAAGACTTGTGAATTTTAATAAGAAATTAAAATTTTGAAGAATTTGTGCACTTTAATATATTATTCACTGCAAGTTCAGGATTGAATGGTTAAATTCCCAATTATTTGGGGGAAAAAAGACATTTTTACTGTCTTTGGTGGTCTTTTATTCAATATTAGAAAACATTTCTATTAATACACAATCCCAGACAGAATACAACATGCCTATTTCCAACAGTATTTCTCTAAAATAGGAATTAAAATTTGCATGAAAAAATAATATCTTTCCCTCCTAACTACATAAAAATCATACAATAAATAAGAAGGGATCCTGAGTATAATTTATTATTCTGAAGACATTCATTTTAGGAAGTGATACTCATCACTTCCCTTGAGTACAATTTAAATACAGACATTATTCTTCAAGGTAAAATTTAAACAAATGAGGGGCATGAAAAAAATCTAGTGCGATAGTAAATGACTGACTGCCACCTGCTGTACCTTAAGCTTCTTCTTTTGACAGATGAAATATCTCTGACTATAAATTAAATTAAATCCAAGAGATTTGTTCTTGGTAGCAGAAAAACACTTAACACAAAACTGAAAAATATTCTCCCCAGCAAGTAGAACTGTTATACTTCCTAATCATTATTTTAAAGAATTTTCACATATACACACTCACAAAATTTTCAGGTTTAATGATGATCTCCTCAACTGCATATTTTACTAAATAGCACATGTACTATAATGTAACTCAAAAAGTACAGATTTGAATTTTAGAATTAAGCCTTTTTTCTTCTCCGTATTTTCCTTAATTGTCCCCCTAAATGACAGCCTCACTTACCTGCTATGTTTCTACATAAAAATTTTTAAAGAAGCCTTAGGAGAAAGTACTGTATTGTCCATTGGAATTCCCAAAATAATGAATTTCTAGCAACAGGAACAGTGCATGCTGTAACTGTGTAAGCAATATTAAATATTTGGTTTTAGGAAGAAATTAATTTCTCTTCCAGGTGTGGGATCTGAAATGGACGCTTGTAAATCATCAGTGATTTCTTAATAGCGCAGCATTCACAAAAGAGATTTCATTCATTGCCAAGGGTTTCTTACTCTAACTTGGTAAGCATCATAAACATGCACTCATAAAAACATCATGGTAGGTCAAAGAGATATATATTAAAACCTTAAATTTTTAAAAATAGTATTTAAATAATTATTTCAATAATTAACTTAATAATTATATAATTATTGTAAAACATATTAATCATAATAATAATCGCCATAATTAACCAAACCTTTTTACTAGAAATCTTTATCTCCAAAGTTTCCTTTCACTGCTGCCGTCTGAAGTATTTTTTAATTAATGAGGTTGGTTAGGAGCAATCTATTTGCTCAATATTTGCCTTTTCCAAAGAGGAAAACCAAAAAGCAACACTGAAAGAAGAATAGGGATTTTAGTACACCTTATTAAGAGGGTGAATATTTTTAGTAACAACTGCTGAATGATAAAGCTTTGTGGAGATTAATAATAACTAGAACAACAATAATAATAACAATAACAAAATTTTATTTCTTTACTTATTATTATACTACATCCATGAGTACTATTGGTGTAAATCCAGTTATGGTAGTCAATGCATAAATACATTACCAATGATATCTTCTGTCGCAAAAAGATCAAAGATTTAAATTGGTAGAGGAATAAAACAATGACACATGAGGGAAGAGCCCAATAATTTACCATATTAAAATGCTTGAACCAAATAAAGCCCAAACACTTTCTTTTCAGTGATACATCCTGATCCCAGCTGTGGAAGGGGAAGAAGATTATGCAGAACATTTTTAGGAGAAATATAGCTCAAATCTTGTAAATATCTTTAGTATTTCAAGGAAAACAAAAAAACTACTTTGGAAATACTACCCTATATACCAACTATAATCCTAATGCTTAATTGTTAAGTTTGCTCTAAATTAAAATATTTTATTTTAAAGGAAGACACATCAATTCAATGTTAAAAAAAAACCCTGCAATAAATAGCCTAAGACTGAGTAAATATTGTAATAAAGTTTTCCAAAACATTGCACATTGTTAAACAGGAATTTAGTAAAGGGAGAAATGTTTTACTCTTTTTCAATTTTACCTGCTCCAAATAATGTAATGACAGGTTGATATATTTGGCTTCCGTCAGCAAGTGGCCTCCAATTCCACTCTTTGCAACACGTTCTGATCCAGCGAGATCTACTAAATGCAACTTGGAGCGCCGGATAGTTGCAGATCCAGGCTCCTTGCTGGAGATGTGAATCGTGAAAATGCAGTGAGATCGGCTTGAGGCTTGATTCATTGGTGTCTACAATGACAGGAAAAAAAGAACTCTCAATGTTCAGTGGATAAATAAATTCAGCTCTTTATAGCTCAGAAATCTGGCAACTGAAATAATCTATCCCATTTTTTAGCTATTGGACCCGTAATGAACATGCAAAAAGAACCCAAAAGGATTTACCTGACTTTTGTATTCTGGAAAAATACTTGGATAACTTTAATCTGGACAAATTGTACTGTAAGCTATTAAGGTTGGTCCAAAATACGGTAACATCAGCAAAACAAGTGGCCTTACTACCCGAGGAATACTAGAAAAGGGCAGCTTGACTGGAGGAAAAGTTACTGAATGTTGATTTCTAAGAACTTAATAATTTCCTCATTGGTGCATTTTTTTTTTTTTTTATGATAGGTAGCTACCAGTGTAACAAGGACTAGGACTTCCTATAAGGCCTTAGACTTCTGAATTATAACTTTTATGAAAAAATTCTGCTTGGCAAAATCAATATCAGACTTTTAGGTGGCATGGTAGAGTTTTCATAAAATATTTGGCTTTGAATATATTTTTTTGGGAATAACTACAGCCACACTTCCTTAATTTAAAACACAGAAAGTCTTGGTCAATTTTTAGAAATGTGCAGTCTTAGTATCACTTCAGAGGTTTTCTCAATATATTTGAAATGCAGAACTAAAAGTTTTAAACAGCTCTCAGTTATTTAACTCTAGATTTTAATTACCATATGCCATCACATTTGCATTTTTATTAAAAAACATATAAAATACCTTTAAACATCAAAAGCAACTTTTGTTTACTTGTTTCAAGGTATTGTTAGAAACTTAAATCTAAAATTACTTTACATAATCCTCATTTCATAAATAGCTAAAGCTTGAGATAATATATGGAGATTAAAGGTTTAGCATACAGATAGTATTTTTATTCATAAACTATAACAAGTATGATACATTGTTCTCAGGACATAAATGCTGACCCTGCAAAAAACCAGAGTAGTAAAATAATAAATCAATATTATTGAGTCAGCAACTAAATCTATAGTTATTTATAGCTGCTGAAAAAAGTAATAGAAACATCTCGGTTATACTGTCTACATTAATCTCTGGTCTCTACTTTATTAATTCTGCAGTATTTTTTTTATGTAGACCTATCCTGTGATTCTGATCAGATATATAAACATATTGCCTTTTTTTTTTTTTTACATAATCTGCTTTAGCATGCAACACTGCAGATGTTAAAATGGCCTTCCCATTGCAGGTACTGAAGATGTTGTCTTACAGATCCAGAAAGGACAGCTCTTAACAAAAAGACTACAAGTGAATTGTCCTTTCACAGGAATAATATTGGCCATTTGGTTCAATTGTCTCCACTTCAAGTTCCCTTTTTTTAAGTCTTAATAGTGCCAGCACAATCAAATGGCTTTTGGGAACAGATCCAGCTTAAAAAAATAAAAGAAAAAAAAAAGAGAGCAAACCATATATATTTAACCTAGATAATTTTCTTGATATAGCCACAGCACAGCTAGAGAAAACAACTGTACAGAATACCTGAAAATGGCAGCATACTGGACATGAACAAGTAGGTAGTGTGCAGAAACAACATATACTTGTAGCCGTTGGTGAAAATTCTGTAAGGAAATTTCAGCCCTGGCAGTATTTTCTTTTGGGCTGCTTTACCTAATACAGGCAAGCTCAGAGGGAGAAGGTAAAGAATTTTCTTCATTAGTTCATAAAGATGAAGAATTTTAGAATTCATAATCCTGTGAAATGAGCATCAGAGTGCAGTCACATGCTATGCCGTCCTCAGAGGTGATGCTGGGCAAATGAAGAGGAAGTGAGTTGTAGTGTTGGAATGAAAATAAACAGGCTGAGGGAAAGGTGTCAAGCAAGAAAGCATTCCCAAACTTACTTAAAATGCAGTTAGACTAAGAAAAAGTTATATGCTGTGAAAATGTACTTCATTCAGCAATTCTGATTCCATGAATAATCAGAGCCAGCTTCACTTATTTTACTGGGATGCCTGTGACTTTTTTATTTGCAGCAGGACTGGATTTTTTTTCCCAGCTAAAAATCCCCAACAGAATTAATAATTAAGCACATTCTCCTTGACAGAACTGATATTTAAGGACATTTTGCACTACAGAGATAGCATCAGTCACAGTATAATGCAGAAAAGTCTAAGCCAGATCAAGTATCAGTACAGGTGGAAGCACAAAGCAAATGTTGCTATAACAGAAACTGAAGAAATCATCATACTTCTGAATAAGCATTGTTAAGCAAATGTGAGATTCACACTAAAGCAAAACCTTGTCTATTTCAAAAAGGGCTTTTAGTCACACCCATTTAATGTCAACAGAGGCAAAAAAAAATTCAAATCCTAAAAGAACCTAATTTCAGGACTCTGAGTTCCAAAAAGCACATGGCAATATTTGCTCTACAAGGTTTTTATTGTCTATTCTGATACACTAGCCACAACTTTATTTTGAGTGTTCCATGTAGATTTGGCTGAACTAGTCATTAGAAACTCCGTTGATTTTCTCTCCACGGCTTTTTTTTCCTCATGTAAATGGAAAAAAATTAATGAAGCTGGTTTGGAAGTCATTGGCTAGAATCCCAAACTGGTATTTTTGTGAAGTCCTTCTTCAGAGTAGAACCATGGCTTAATCAAGACACCAAAACTCCTTTCTGCAGTATGATACTCTTTGCTTTGGAGTTCCCATATACAGGAAGCTCTGTTAGAACTCTTGCAGAAAGCATATAGCAATAAAAATTTAAACTGTTAAATGGGATGCGACCATGAAATGCTAGTATCAAATTCATCCGTTTAGAAAGTTTGAAAACAGAAAACAACATTTTCTGGACAGTGTCTCAGCGCCTACTAAAATGTTCCTTTGGTGGTTTTCAGAGTTCATTTTGGCTTTGTTAGTAGTATTCAAACCATATGTATATGAAATCATCCTAACACTAATTTGATGTGATGAAGGAAAAAAAAGAGAAAGAGGGGAGTGGCCTGGTTCTCAGCAGATGGTTGCTATTGTGAGAGTTATATATAGAACAACTGAGGAGTAGCAGTTACTTACAAAGAATAATTTTTTCCAGGAATTCTGTTACATCATAAACCACATAAGCAGACTTCAGATGCTTTGTGATATCACGTGAACACTACAAAGGACTTAATGCCAGGTCATCTATTGCTGCCCATTTGTAGTTTGGCACAGGACAAATTCAGTAATATTGACTTGGTAAAGCATCAACACTTCTTTTGATCATGGAAAATACGTACAAGGTGTATTTCAAGCCATACAAGCCAGTCTTGTTTTTTTCCAGGATGACAATATACCCGTGATGAAATTAAATAAATTGTATAGAAGCTTTGTGACTTTAACTGCTACGTCTATTTGTACAATGGTTGCAAGAAGATGGCTTCTACTCAAATGAGAATCTACATCACAGTCATACTGGAAGAAACTTCTGAGTTGGATATTTTTGTCAAGGAATGCAAGGTCAAGAACCATCCAAAAACTTACTGGAACCTAAGCTGTCCATCTTAATCTAATTCTTACCCATCTTAAGTCAGCAAAACACTGGAGGAGTTCTTCCTTATACAGGAATTTATGTATTTCCCAAATCCTTTATTTGTTGCAGCTGTTGTTATAAATGTTTTCACTAAAAATAGCCAGAAATGGATGCTACAGGTCTAAACAGCATTCTTAAGGATTGAGGACCTAAGAAAGAGAAAGCTTCTTAAACAGGATAAAGATGTATGAAAAGCTGTTTGAAAATCACCACTAGACTAACAGAAGCTGTTACTATCTGGAAGAATAATGTGTTAAGCATGGCTGCCAAAACATTGACTGAGAAAATACATGAAAGAGAGCAGGACCGCTGGGACAAAACAATTTTGCAGGTGATAAATGCAGTTGTTAAGCCCATATTGCAAACCATAGCCACTTGGCAACTTACACCATTCCAGTGAAATTTTTTCTTCCTTGAATCAAAATATTTAGACAGCAGAAGAATATTATTTTCCTGTATGAGTTAATTAGTGATTAGCCAATGCATAAAGAGATGTCAATTCTCAGTGTTCAGAGTTTTTTGAGAGAATGTCCCAGTGAAAACTTACAAAATTTTCTTTTAAGGAGCACTTCTTTTTCTTCTTAAGGATTTTTTGCTTCTGAACTTTTCAAAGAAGAGCAAGGAGAAAAAAGAGAAAGTACTGATAGCATTCAAGATTGATATCAAATCAATTTTCTCCAATTTTGTGCTACAATCAGAGGGATATCTGTAGGAAGATGCTTTGACAACTACAGTCATTTCACAGTTCAGATGGATATCTCTGTCTAATGAATTTAAACTCCAGTTCCAATAGAACTATCCTATAAGGAAGAGCATACAAATAGAGGAATAAGAGGTGCTTGTCTTTATATCTGGTAGATGAGAGAAACCTCAGTATGTCTTTAGTTCCCTTTCTAAATAATATGTTACAGGTATAGGTGCTGTTCAGTTGTACTTAAGTACACTTGTCATAGTTTGAAATTGAAAAAAGTTTTCTATGAAAATATCAGGATCAGAATAGGTGCAATCATGTCCTGGAAACAATACTTCATTTTTGTATTTACTAGAAGCACAGTTTCACAGTTAGACCATGATAACTTTTAAACTCAGGTAACTTTTAAAGTAATTAATATTCCCTGGTGAAGACATTATTAGCCTTATGTTATATATTGCCTTTTATCCATATAAATCTCAAAGCATTTTAAGGACTATTCAAAGTAGTATGTATGACTAGTAATATTTTTACCACACATGGAAATGAAAACACCTGTGCTGAAATAACAATACTATTTGGTGCTCATAACACAATATTACAGATTTGTTGGAGTGAAAAGAAGTTAATAATTGATACCAAAGAGGAACCTAGGAAAGCAGAAAGTTGTAATTTCTTCTAGACTGCAGCACTAACCCAGATAGCATGCATTTTTGTCAAAAGTGGCATTTAATTTCATATGCTCACACACTGAAATCCTATTTTTCCTATCTCATCGAACTAAAATTGCAAACACTACCACTGAGTTTCTAAATATATTCAAGAGAATATTAATGTACAATAAATACAAATAGAATGAGTTCAATTCATAGGTCACAAGTCAGGCTCCACAACTAACCTTAAACCATAAAATTTCATTCTTTCTTGAAAAGATTATATTTAAACATTGCCAAAAGCTTACTGATTGCCCCATTTGTCCTTCAAACATTTTAAATGATGGAACAAATACTGTGCCTTATACACTGTGTGTCAAATTTAAAAAAACGGAGTGCTGTAGGTATCAAACCATGCCCTAAAACATTTCCTTCCTCATTAAAGCAAAATAGCTTTTCAGTAGAGGAAAAAATAAATTCTAACTGTACATGTCACTACAGTCCTCAGATGTACTAATCTTAGAAAAGGATTTTACAGTTTTGAAATTGCTGCACATCCTTGGGAGGCTACCTTAGTCTATTGCTTTTAGAGAAACACTAAAAACTACTATGAATTCTCAAAATCACAGAGGTTTAGGCAGGTTATTTCAAAAGGCAGAGGTTATATGGGATTCCCATCACAAAAACTTAGAAAAGACCACTTCAGGTGAAGATATATTAATAGTATACCAAGATAAAATGGTTTGTGAACACTACCTAAACAGCCAAACATTTATTTCCACGCAGCAGCTTTTTTAGATGTTGCTGTTACCAATTGTTTATACTGCAAACTTGATTTTTAAACCCTCAGCATGCATTTTAGGTACCAAAATTATAAATTTGTCTTAACAGATAGAAAATATAAGAAAACAGGTCAGATTTTATAACTTGTTGCTGCAGATCCATATGTATTTAAACATACCAAGAAACTGCCTTATCAGAAAGCAAACAAAAATCTAGTCCTTACATTCAGCAGAACTGCCAACAAAAGACTCCAGTTTTTTTTGTATTGATCTCTGCCTATTTCTCTCTGGCAAAATATGAGACAAAAAATTCCTATTTGGAATTTTACATTAGGAATCGTCTGTGCACAAATGTCTCCCATCTTACCATCTACACAACTCCTAGTACACATCAAAACTAGAAAAAAGGACCTAAGCAAAGTAATCCTGAGCAAACTAGATTAGTTGCCTTTTTTCCTTCTCTTGGGCTATATAGTTACATGCGGGAAAGAAGCATTCAGTTATAAACATTCTCTTAGATTCTGAAATAGAATGAATGAACAAATTTTGCCTGCAAAATACTTTAATATTGTGATGACATTTTTTTAGCACAATCAGTGATGAGGGAAAAATGCACCCCTCAAATCACAAGTTAGATTGCATTAGCATAGGCAATGCAGAAATTAAATTGTCATTCTTATTTTCAAAAGAGTCAACTCTTCAAAGAAAGGTTATTCAGGGTGAAAACACTAGATTGCAATTTTAGACGCTACACATGTCATATGTGATCCATGACAGTCATCTGAGCTTTTCCACAGCCAAACTCATCATCAAAAAAGATGAATTAAGCATTTATTTTACTTTCTTTTCTATTTAGGTTTATTAATCTTGCTTCTTTTTCTTTAAAGTTTACTTAAGAGGGTTCTAATCTTCAGAGGTCAGAAAGTATTATCATAACTCAAGATCTAAAAATATGGTTCTCCAGAGAAATTATATTTTATGTCATAAGTCCTCTTTGTTAGATCTCTAGATTAACCCTTTTGTCTTCTATTACACTTTGTCAAGTTCCTCTCCTCCACATAGTATCAATATTTCTATTTCAATATCATGAAGCAGTTCCTTGCCTAAATGCTCAGGTTTATGAGAAGGCCTTATGTTGATTATCTCTTGCGTTAACATATTCCTACCTCTCAAAATATAACTGTTGAAACAGTCATCCTTGAGAAAGAACAAGTATTTGTGTTACCTATTTATGTTTTGTAATAAAATGCTTCTTCCTCTGTGTCCAGGTGTATGTGGTCATCCAGCAGGAGCACAGAACTACCTGACTATTCATATACTCTAAGTATCTTTCTTGTCAATGATTTATGATATATCCTTTTGGAAATACAGAGGAGGAAAACCAAAAAAGTTCTAAAAGAGAATTAACTCTATTGTAGTAAAGGCACATTGCCAGTGCTCATATTATACAATACACTTTTTTATATTTACCATATCCAAGCATGAAGGGAAAAAAGAACCTTACAGATACGGAAACATTTAATTTTAATTTTTCAAAATCCGTAAAAACAGTCTTGTGTGTGAATATTGGCATGTATTTATTTTGAATTTCCTTTGAACTACTATCTGGGTTTTTGGTGGGTTTTGTTTATTTGTTTGGTTTGGGAGGTTGTTTGTTTTGTGTTTTTCCATAAAACACCACGTGTTTATTATGCAGTAAGAAGGAAAAAAAAGAGGGGATTTATATTAAGTACTTCAAAGACAATTGAGTGCTTCATCATAGAATCATAGAATGGTTTGAGTTGGAAGACACCTTAAAGATCATCTTGTTCCAACAGCCCAATCCCCTTGCATCCCATGACTAGGGACACCTTCCAGTAGAACAGGTTGCTCAGGGCCCCATCCAAACTGGTGTTGAACACTTCCAGGGAAAAATTTCACTGGGAATGTTTGACAATGCTTTGCAAGGACATATTTTCTTATCTTTACACGTCTGTGTATGTTGATACATGCCACATTCAAAAGTAAGTCTATAGTTAATGAGAATTTCTGTATTCTACTTTAAATTTCAGTGAGTTATGACTTCAAGAGCCACCAATCAGTTCCACTATAGAACACTATCATCAGAGAAATGCTTATTTAATTTCACTGTGGAAATACACTCACAAAGGGGATAGTAATTTACATCCAATGACTTCAAAAATATACATTTTATTTGAGAGAGGAGAGATGTTTTTCACCATTTTAATTTTGGTGGTATTAAGAAGATTGGAGCGGCAAATCTCACCTCAGCAATCATTCTGTTGGTGTCCCCCAAGAAGAGTAGGTTTAAGGCTTCCTCTTCATTTGTTGCTTGCTGAAGAGACAAGTTTTTCAGATGAATGTTTTGATCAGAGTCTTCCATTATTGTCACTTTTCTACATGCAAAATAAAAACAACAGTGAAAACTAGAGTTTTAATGAAATGTTGTTTCATAATTTAATTTTGATCACGCCTAAAAGGTGAAATCTAAAACCAAAGTTAAATCATAATGAAAGAACATGAAAAATAAATGATTCACATTAAAGGAAATATTGATGTCTTTTTTTACTGTCACCTCCTTTTTATTCCTTTATTATGAAACTTCACATAGAAAAGAAATATAAGAAAACTGTACATTTTAGAGAAAGCTTTGGTATTTTTATTTATTGAGATATTAAAATTTCAAGAGTAAGAGATTAGATGAACCCTCACAAACAAATAATATGTAAGGGTTTGTTTGCTATTACCAAGTACAGATGATACATAAAGCATACCATTATTTTGACATACAAATGTACATGGAATATTTCAGAATCAACACATCTGTAGTCAACATGTTTCTAATAACTTTAGAAACATTTGTCAAGACTACTTCTCTTTTCATTTTTCTTAAATGGTAGTAACTACAACTGTAAATTATCCCCCCTTAAATTAAAAGCAAGCTAACAATTATTTTATTTATTCCCCCTATCAGAAATGTTCTTAGTTACACATCTATAAGACTGAAGCTGCCAGAAAGGAATTGGATGCAAGCATCAAGGATATGGCAAAAGCTCCAAAAGAGCTGCTAAATATTACTGAAAATCCTTTTCACTTCTTTGAATAGTCCTTCAACATAAGATTTTTTTTTTTCTTTTGAAACAGTTAATGAGAGTTAAAATTTATTGGCATTAGTAAGTAGACATTAGTGTCTCCTCAGCTGGGACATTCTATAGTACCCAACATGGAGGCCAAGTAGTTGCCTCACTGGATTTTGAAAACTCAGAGAAGAATCTGTTAAAACAGAAGTACACTAAATCTGAAGATAAATAACATGTCTTTCAGAGTGAATTACATGTTCTGATACAATTTAAAACAAATTAGAGCATTTTTAAAAGTTGGAAGTTGTTTTTATTTAAACTAAAACTTTATCTTCTGTGTAAGTATAGATAATATTTTCTATACATACATATACACCTATAGATATACATATATGTATATAAATATTTTTCATGTTCTTCAAGATAAACCACAAGAGGGAGTATGGGGCTTGAGTTTTTATCAGTAGGTAGTTCTTGCAGGTTAATTACTCCAAGTTGCTTCAAAACCAGAGAGATTGGGTTTTGCTCTGCTTTACTTTCCTTTCCCCCACGCCACCTCAAACTGAGAATGAAATCAAGCATCAAAGCAGCATTCCATAGTATTGTTCTTAGACATTGTGGGAGTAGTTCACAGTCTGATGGTCAAAACATTCAAATGAATATAGAGAAATAATTTTAATACATTGAAATGCACTCACTCTTTTCAAGAAAAATTGCACATAAAATACACACAAATCTTTGTAATCATAACAATTGCTCTTCCAAGTATGATTGCCTCCCACCATTAGCCTTATTTTTGTGTGGTGGTATAAGACATTTCTCATTTCTTCCCAAAATTCAGCTTCCCCATTCAAAACATAAACCCCAAAGTATAAGTCTGGCCTTGCATATCAAACTTTTGATAATGTCAGATTGTATTCTGTCTGCATCTGCATCACACACTAAAGCCCAGAGCAATTCTGATTGCAGTATACTCTTATTAACTTGTGCTCTTTCCTGCATCAACTCAGCTGCCACCAATGCAGGATAGCCTTGCACACTGAATGCTTTCATTTATTAAATTCTTGTTACTAGCAAATATTGACCTTAAAACTGCCTTTGATTAATTTACTATCTCATTAATTTGTGCACTAAAAATAATAATAAAAAATCCCCTTAATATATTTTGGAAAACGAATGACCATTTTAAAAGTCAAGCTTCCCATTATTATATCTTTCTCTAGGGCTTAGAATTGAAGACATATAAAGTAATCTTAAAAAATTTATAAACATTTAAGAATTGATCATAATGATGCAAAAAAACAACACATGAAGATACACAAGCCCTATGCCAATACATGAGCGGGACATAGTGATACTGTGTCATTGAGACGAGACTATAGGGCCACAATTAAATTTAGGATCAAGTTAAAAGAGAAAAGCAGCAAGTATGCATCTTGTATTCTGTTCAGAAGAACAGAATAATTAATGGATACAAATAGGTATCTATTTGCACAGAGATAAATAGATAAAATAGGTATCTATTTATCTTTTATTAGGTATCTATCAGTTATAAGAAACAAATATGTTATAACTGCAAGGGACTTTAGCTTTTAGGAAAGAATTGTCAGGATAATCATCTTATGTATCATCCCAAAAAGATGATCTTTCAAAAGATAATGAATACCACATGAATACCTGAATACCACAACAGAGGACAAAGTCAACACTTATTCAAGAGGCAAGGTCACAAAGTTATTCAGCTACCACCACCACAACAGCACACAGATTTGATTTTCTATCTATCCTGGGCTAACTATATGTTGCTTTTATCCCCAGTCATATGTTCTGCTTATGCTGAATAATAAGTTTTGCAAATTTAAGACTTGTTTCAAGAGTGAAGTGGGGAGAGAAGTGTGGATTTTTATTTTCAGAAAACTGCACTCACTCCTCCACATTTCTCCTCCTGGACTGTTTTTTTCTGCAGATGGACAGACAACAGGACACAGCTCTCCTTAGCAAAGAAGTTCTATGGATTTTTTTTTTCTTTTCTTTGGACCTGTTTAAACCTGCTCTGGACTGAACACCCAGAAGAGCACTGGCAGCTCTCATCTGTGGTCCACCAGGCTGGGCCTGGGCCATGACATTTCCAGCACTGGAGGGACTGATAAGAGACTGTGTGAGTTGAGCTACAGCCCATGGAGGGGACTTCCTGAGTTTGTCATCTCTTTTGGAGCAGCAAGAGCTTTTATTGCTCAATATTGTTTAGGTTTAATTGTTCAATAAGCAGTTTTTTCCAACTTTCTCCAAGGAGGTATTTTTCCCAAACCAGTTGCGGGGAGAGGGCGGTTGAATCTGCGGTTTTCTGGAGGAACCCCTTTGGGGGTTCTCTCCCGAATTTGCCCTGAACCAGGACATCATCCAAGAAGAGAATTAGAGCATAATCTCCCTTATGAGACATGGCAGAACTATGAGATGAGTAAGGGCTCGGGCAGACTGCTTGCTTGACACATCATATTGTGATAGGAAATCCTTCCCACTGTCTCCAATGGATTCTGTTTTGAGACAACAAAAACACAGTTGGGCTGTTCTGGATGTTATGGACATGACTGGGGGCTGTTACATATTTAGGGGTTAATGATTCATGTAACAGTGAACCTGAGCAGGCACAGCCTGTGAGGTGCTGTGCATGCAGTGGGGCATTCAGGCCCAAGTTGTGCTGCACAGATCCCTTGGCTGCCAAATAAATTCACTGAGTTCTCAGAAGAACACCTTCTAGAATGAAGTTGTTTTCTTGTAAGAAAATCATACAAAGGCTCAAAAGAGCAAAAGGGAGACCTTCTCTCCATGGCCAGGATCTGTACTGTTCTTGTGCAGTGTGCCATGGGGAAATCATTCAGGCTCTGTCCAATGCTGCATGGGTGCAGGGCACCCAGCATGTGATGGGATGCAAGATTTGCCTCCTATCTTCCTCCTCTTATTCTGTCTTACCAAAGCAGTTACCCCATCAAGCCATTTATTGCTAAACTTTTCTCACTGACATCTGAAAAAAGCTGTGCACTCTCTCTCACCCCATCCCATCATGTAGAACAAGGGATCAAAACTGAACCAGTGAGATCAGTGATTCATGTATGAAAAAAACATACAAAATCTGTTAGAATTTGTAGGCAACTTAAATAATCTCACAAAAAAAAAAATTGTTAAATAAATTTTGACATTTGCTCAAATGTTTGTAGAAAAGTTACTTTTAAAAAGCTTCACTTTTTCAGGAAACAAATCAACATAAAACATGGATGTGAATAACAAATATATCTTGTATGCTGAAGTTATTGTATGCATTTTAAGTGTAATTTGTTTGAACTGTAATTTTAAAAAAATCGGTCTTTGAAGAAATTATTCAAAACAGTTTTTAGCTGTCTCCTCATTAAAGTCTAACCTCACAAAACTTTGTATTCTCTTAACCTTTGCTATTCACTAGTAACACAATGAGCACTCTTAAATTTGAAAGAATTTATTTCATATAAAAAAGTGAACAAGTAATATTATTAGCCTTAGAAGTATTAAATAGGGATAATTCTGAGAACACTGGAAATATATTATTGTAGGTTTATGATCGGTGGTCAGTTTCCTAATTACAGAATTGGTACAGCCATTAAAAGGGGCTGACATTAACACTGTTGAGACTGGAGGAGAAAATCAGGTTTATTTGCATCAAAAAATCAGACTGAATAAAATGTGTTTCCTATATGTTTAAGATCATTCCTTTAGCCTTATTTTATTTTTATCCTTCTTTGTTAAGGAAGGCAGGAGTTATTTTAGTAGTTGCTTTAGCGTTCCATGTCAGCACTTTGGTAACTCTTAAAGCCCTTGGAGGGCAGTAGAGAAACAGAAGAGTACAAACTCATTTGAGATAATTCACCAATATGCAGTAACAGGTTTTGTTTCAAAGGGAAATAATTTCACACTGACCCCATGGAACATAACAGTTCTGCATGTTCCTAACATATATTGATATAGACATCATTGCTGATGTTTGAAGTTAATTGGCTCTGAGCTTAAAGTGTGGTTTCCTTAAAGGAAAACTGCATCATACTAAAAATTAAACACTTCCCTCTCAAAGAGGACTTTAAAGAATCTTCACACAAAAGATTCTTTAAAGAAGACTTTAAAGAATCTTCACACAAAAACGGGGAATCCCTTTTGATGACTTGAAATTTACATTCTATTTTCCCCTGGCCACATCACTGTGGAGTAATTGTTGTCTGAGCTCCCTGACAAGTATCTCCTCAATTACTGCCGCTTAGATTATCATTCTAAGGCAAAACAGCACTAATTGTAGTTAGCCCTCGTATGCCATCAGAGAGGTAAAACAGTAACTTATTGCTTACCTATGAATTAATCTAGTCATTCTCGACTAATGGTTCTATAACTTCAGTTTTTACATTTGTGCTATATATGATGTCAAAAAATTCCTTTCTTCTGGATAAATAAGAACACGTTAGGAAGAACTTTTCTGATAGGTTGTAATTAAAGTGAAATTCAGTAACATTTGGTCACATATACACTACAACCAAGAACCTGTTGGAGATAAAAGGCTTATTCACAAATGCACAGCAAATTAAGAGCTTCAGAAAAGCATTCCTAATTTCAACACTCTTGCAAAACATAAGGTGGCAGTAAGTATTTAAATAGTCTCCTATCAGCTTTGCTTTATAGCAATTATTTCATACCTTTATGTGTTGAAAACAATCAGAATGTCCTTGTAGAAACATGGAATTCTCTACAGCTACAAACAGAATTAGATTGCCAATATTAAATTGAATTTCTTCATAGTTCTATGCAGGAATCTGTACATGTATACATATAGACATGCAGCTCATATTCATGCATTTGTCAGGAATTTATTTACAGAAAAGTAGTGGTTTTTGTGAAAGCCTCTTCCTCATCTGGCAGACTCAGATGAAATGAGTAAGCAGAGCTAAGATGAAAATCTCATAGTCTACAGAATAAACAAAGTATGGCTACACACAAAACCTTGACTTCAGAAGCTGAGATTCCAGGTATAATCATGTAATGTTTAAATGTAATGGACAACTTAAAAAATGTGTATTATTCCTTTTGCCTTAAGCATCAAATACAGTTTCAAGGTCTCATTTTTCAAGTACTATCAACAAGTCTGTCATGAATCCACAAGCCTTTCACAGCCTCTATCACCTGAATGCAATCTGTGCTTAGTCCCTGCATTGAGCTGGTAATATAAAGATAAGAAGAGTTTGCTGGTCAGAAGTACATGTCTTTCATTCAAATTACATCCCCTTCTTTTCCAAGAATATGGATAGCAATACTATTCCAGAACAATCTGCACATCACATGAGGTTAACTAATCATTTTGCTTATTCTTCTAAAATGACACATTTCTTCAATACTCTTCCTGTCCATCTTAAATACTTAGGAAAGTATCAGCTGTGACTGCTAATATTTACCCAAGAACATAGGGTTTGAAGCTGTAAAAAAGCCTTTGGCTTTTTATGGTGCTCAAAGCTTAGATGATCCACTGTGTGGTTGAACAGAAAATTATATATAATATGATACCTTTAAAGTACAAAAACCAAATTCTTTTTAATATTCTCATTAAATACAGGCTTTCAAGCAAATTTAAAGTTATTATTTTGTATTTTGCTTACTGCCACTAAAATATTAAGAGGTTTTAAGCACATAAAATTCTCCAAAAAATATATATTAGATGATAAACACCTGATATATTTTAAAATATGATTATTTACTTATAAGTAACCTCTACTTTATCTTTTAAGTAATTGAAATATAGTTAATCATGTAACCACCTATTCCTGCAATTTTTACTCCCTTTTTAGATCAGAATGATGCTAGAAATTTTTAAGTTTTGAATTCCCAGGCTACAATATTAAAAAATAAACAAAACATATTTTATTAGTTAAGTACTATTACACATAAAAAATGTAACTTATGTAGGTATAGTTTTAGTTTACAGAACATATTTTCTTGATAAATGATGTAGTGGAAATAATGCCAATGTACAGTAAAACCTTAAAGCACTCATTATTATTACTTAGCAGAGAAAAATTTATTATCTTATTAAACTCATCCTGCAGTAGTATACACTATGCAAGTTTACAGGTAATTATGACTATCCCAGCATGCTTTATTCCTAATTTACAATCAAATTATCCATCAACTTTTATGTTTTAAAATAACCTTAACACACAACACAGAATTATTCTTTAGTTTATTGAATCACCATACATAAACTTAATTGGAGCTTTCTAAAAATCACAATTATTAGGAAATATTCAGTACCTAGTTTTAAAATATGACATTTTCCAGAGCACGTGACCCCAAATATCTGTTTCAAAGTCACAGTTATATTATTAAAATTCAGTTTCTTTGAATTGAATAAATTCATCCTTGTAAAATGTTAAATTGAATGAGTTCAGATAAAATATTTCAAATAATTTAATAAATGAAATTATTAATGTAATAAACTTGAATAACTTGATAGCATTAAATCTAATAAGTAGAAAAAAGTGTAACACACTATTTACTATTTTCTGTCCATCCAAAAATGGACACAGCACTAAATTATACTATGCAAACTAGCCTCTGATTAAAATATTGGTCTGAATGCCACAGGAAGCAGAAAATAAATTAGATTAGAATCCTAAACTTCATCATGAAAGACACTGATAACGACAAACAGTCTTCATAGCACGGATGTGTCATAAAGCAATAAATTCTACTTCCATTTTTCAGGTAAATAAACAGAAACAATTAGACCAATTCACAGCTCAGTCCCACACTTTGCATTTGTCTGCTGCTTTCCTAATCTCTAGACCAGCTTCTTTCATAAAGATCAATCTTGAAAATTACTTTGTACATACATATCCTAGATACCCCATACTGCATGAAAAAACAAAGCTCCATTTAAACACAAAATATTGTGCCGCAAGATTTTCTTTAATAAATAAAAAAGATAAATTTTATTTATTTTTTAATAAATAAAATTTAATAACATGTGAATAGCATAATTAGTTATTTCAAAATAAAATTCTGTTGATTTTCTTTTATTGTCCCACTGAAAATTTTCAGCATGTTTCCTGCTCTTGTAAACAGCAATAAAATCACTGCTGATACAAGTGTCTGTTACAATCATGTTGAATGATAAAATCCACAGTGTCCAGCATTATTTCAGCGTACGTGCAAATCCAGTGAACAACTCACTTATTCACACCTATTAAGTGTTTGCTTAGCTATTTAAAAATAACACAGACTATAAACTATTATTTCAGACTTGAAGACTAGGACTTGGATTTGTTTACTACCCTTCTCCAATCACTAGGTGCTAGTGTCTGATCAATGACTACCATTATAACAGCCATCTTTTCTGAAGGAAATATACTGTTCTTTGGAGCTACTTGTGGCCTATTTTCTAGCTGTAACTTACCTTATTTCACAATTGCATATTCTAGAAAAATAATTATCCTTGAAGTAAAAGGTCCAAATAGAAGCAGGGAGATTCTCATTATTGCTGTTAGGAAATACCATCTGTTCCATGTCTCTGCCCCACACAGTCATACATGCCATACAAAGAGACAGGGTGCCATGAGAAAAACAAGTGCACCTTCTCCTTGTCAGTGGCTGCAAGAGATCTCTTCTCCATAATAGCAGTGAACACTTTCAATCCTTTCACCTTTGGTTACTCCCTGCCCTCCATACACGCAAAATAACAGAACACTTAGCCACCGTTGACAGAACTGTGTAAATAAAATATTCTGATTAAATGAACACTGAGATCAGTAGCACAACTTCAAAAAGTCCTTAAACAATGTAATAGTGTATACTAAAATGATTCCTGTTGGTTTTGATGATTTTCTGTATTTATTACTTACGGCAAATCTTCCATTTTGGAGGCCTCATGTCTTGGGTCCAGCAGATCATAACCACATTCATTGTAGATTTCTAAGTAGGAAACATGAGTCGTGTACACTTTACTGCTATCCTGGATAAGAAAAAAAAATAGTGTTATAAACAGAAGTCAGAGGTAGATTAGAAGACAAATTTATTTCTGTGGCTTCTAGGTCACTTTCTCACTTTGTCTCTTTTCATGGGTATGGTGCACATATTCAATTTCTGATACTTTCACGTTTTGTGTTACCATATGCATAAGGACTCAAGAAGAAAAAAGGAGAAAAAAAATCAACCCACAAAAGCTCCCAAATAAAATAGAGACACACATACACACACACAACACTCACTAAAACAAAAATCCCCCACAAAAACCACCATTACCATGAGTTTAGTCTGGGATTTTTAATTGATTCTGTATACTTTAAAAAGTCTGTTTATATTTAGAACATGTGAGCTGCTTACAGAACTATGCAACATGGCATTTTTCACTTCTGCACTAAAAAAAGAAAGTTTTTATAAGAAGGTAAATGCTCATATTATGGATAGAAAGACTGTGCTTAAAGAAAAAACAAAGCAAAAGTAAAAACAGCAACAAAAATAAGATTTGCTTAACTTAGAAACATCAGTGACATACTGGTTTTCATTCTCTTCATCACAACATTAGAGCACTGTATATGATATGATGTCAGCTGTTCTCTGCAATCACAATTCTTTTGGTAAATTACATTGCCAAAAAGTAATTTAACACAACTGAGTTTTGCCGACAATTTTCCCCTGCCCCAAAGCCAAATCCAAACAACATAAACCTCAAAATAGTGGGCTATGATTTCCAAAATTAAAGAAATAAAAGAGAATAAAAAAATCAGTCACTTTTTTTTCAGCAGACAAAACCACTGTGAAAGCACTCATACCACAGTTGAAATGTAATAATTCAATCCACTGCAGGTTTTTTTGCAAAATACTTTGAGATATAACTTGTCAGTTTCATTTAATAATTATTTCCCGTGTTTTTTTAATTGGTTATGACAGTTCAATACTTCAAGGGACATAATTTAAAAGATATACTACAGATGGATGGAAAAAATGTAGTAAGGAACAGTTCAAACAGGATGCCATGGAAATAGGAGAATTTCTAAATTAAAAGGAGATGTTATTAAAAACAAAGGGCTTGATTTGCTTCTCATTTAGTTCTCCAATTTTGTTTCTTTGGTTTCAAATTGTGCTTTGTCCAAGTAAGAGCTTAACAAGTCTTGCATTTCATGTCCCTGATTTCACTTTCTCCTGTTTCATCCTACTTAGGGTTAGAAGGCAAATGATTCTTCTCCACTATTTGAGCATCTTCCAAACCATAGTTGTAGGTATAAAGAAATGCAACAGGGGACAGATATGAAAAGAAATGCGAGAGGAAAGATAAAACACCAAGAAGAGATCCTTTAAAATGCACTAAGAAAAAAAATATATGAAACAATGATGTGGAAGCAGGAAAATTGAAATAGCCCCATAAGTGTAACTAAGTATAACTTTTGATCCAAAACCCAGTCTGAAATGGGAAACATTCCTATTTCTGTGTTGAGAATCTGACAAACATACAAGTTAATTCTCATCTAGTTATTTTTCTTTACTACATAATTAACATTAGAAAAGAATGTTGGTGTGTTAACACTGTTTGTTGTTGGCAATTACACGATAAACCTGTTCACTTTCCACAACAAAAGTCCTCCATGGAGGTTGTGTGAGCGCAGCAGAAAGTCTAAGATAACATGATCGTGTGTGTTTTTTTAATTTCCATTCCCACAATGGCAAGTTTTTGTGCACCTGTACATGCTGTGTACATTTACCTGCCAAAGCCATACTTCCAAAGAGCCAAAGTAATTACTCACTCTTGTTAACCCTTACTGAGACAGGGCATGTTAGTGTGACTGAGCCGTATGCCCTTCTGCAAACAGATTGGTATTCTGCAGTACACAACTGAAAGAGTATAAATGTACAGTGGAATGATTTATGTTAACGGCAAATCATATTTAAATTGGATTAATTAAATAGCTTTGCTAAAATGTGAAGATTAATCAGTCAGAGGCCTGGTGGAATATATGAAGAGACAAAACATAAATTACACCAGACTCCTCTCTTCACTTTCTCCTATAATTATAAAAGTACTGGAATAATTGACTGTGTTGACTCATGTAAGTATTTCAGACACTAAAAGAAAATTAAATTTCTCACAAACATAATAAGCATAACAAAAAAAAAAAATCAGTGTGCTTACTCTGGCACATCCTTTCACTTATTGACTCATTTCATCACATAAAAAGTCAACAATGAAATGCAATGCATGCAATACAAAACCAGAGTGGAGCTGATATAAGTGTTAGACAAGGAGAACCACTTGTATGATCTGAAGGTATGCTGCACCAACCGAAAATAGCCTGAGTTTTACAACAACAAAAGCCCCCCTAACGATGCCCATTCTTTTCAGACTATTGCAAAAAACCAGGTAGCCAAAACAACTACGCATATATGCTTGCACACAGTAAGTACTGTGTCAAGTTAGATATTTTGTTAAGTATTAGTTTTAGGACTTCCACTAATACTATTATAAAAACAACCATAAGCAACAGTTAAATATTTGAAACCAGACATTAGAAATTAACAGAAAATAATGTTCCATACCTTCTGCAATTGATCAAAAATATAAGATAAAGTCCTGGGAATGATGCCTCGATCACTGTAACGTTCTGCTCCTCCTGTGATAGTAAAAGTTTTGCCACTGCCTGTCTGACCATATGCAAAGATAGTACCATTGTATCCAGCCAAAACACTATACAATTAAAAAAAGGAAGATAATTAACATTTAAGGTAGAACATGTTGTCCATGACCAACTTTGTATAGAACCAAAGTACAATTAACAGTAATTCTAAATTGCATAGAAGCTATCTTTGGTAATACAAGAGTACACTTTAATATATATACTCTAGATTCTATAGAATGTAAACTATCTAGAATGGAAGGATTTCTTGATGCCTTGACTTAATCCATTATTAGTTCATCATACTTATTACTATTTACACTACCTTTTCATACTTTTTAGTTTGGCAGATGATTTTTTGCAAAGATGACATTTAATTTCTTTAAAGACTGTAGATGTCTAGAATTGTGCTATTCATACACTAGGAGAATCAAGAAATATTTCACATAGGACCTCATTAAATGCAAATAGAGAAAACTATATTATAGTTAGAATCTCATTAAGGATACTGTTATACCAGGGTCCAGCTTTTATTCTGAGACTATGACTATACTGAACTACCAGACAATCCTTTGAAAAGGTATGCAGGAGAACCTGTGCTTAAATCAATGTAATAAAATCTTCCTTTACTAAGAAAACACACAAATACACATTGGTAATTGCAAACTTTTCTGGTATAATTATGACTGTAGACGAAGCTTTGATAGAACAGACAAAATAGCTGTTAATGACATAGCATTCAGATTCATGCCATAATGAAAATGCATTCAGATTCATCTTTTTCACACCTCTTATTTCTGTTTGCAGAAGGGCCTAATGAAAGTCCAGTTCAAATATCTTTCTTTAATTCACCACACTGCCACCATTGACTTCCACCTAATTTCCACTAAACAGTAGATAAGCTTAATAATTTTAAATTTTGGATTGGATTTACTATGCTTAAGGACCTACCCATTTTGATCAACAAACTGAAAAGTAAAAATTATTCCTGTGCAATTTGTTTAAAGAAGAAGTGATAAATAAACTACAATTTTAATAAATAAAAAGAGGGAAAACAACTCTTGTGTAAGATGAAAAGAAACATGTATATAGATAGCTGCTGGTCTGGCGCCACAAGAGATGCAATGATTCTCCAACTTATTAAAGTTTATTTAAAGGCCTGGGTAGTTGCCAAATTGCTTATTTTAATCCATTACAGTAGGATGTCAAAGACAAAACCAGAAACATGTTGAAAGGAGCTACAGTGAACATCTGCTCCCAAAATGCATAAAGATGGAATATATATAGATATTAGATTCCAGATGTTACAAATCAAAACAATTATTATGATAAAACACCTCATTCATCTATCTTAGGAATTTCTAGTGCCCACTGTCACAATATCTGAATACTGATGACAGTAATGAGTTGTCAGAAGAAAGAGGGTATCAACAGAAGTTCAGACACGGCAGATTCAAACCTAGCAAGAGGAAATGATTCCTCAAGCAAATTGTAGTTAAGCTGTGCAACTCTTTGCCATGTCATGTTTTGGACATTAAAACATCACACAGGCTTCAGCATAGATTGGACTAAATCACATTTTTCTTCAGAGCTACTAATCACAGAGAAATTAGAAATTAGAACTACAAATAACTAAAGACTAAGAGGATACACGCAGGAGGCAGCTCTACATGCTTACTCTCTTTTGTTCCTCTGAGCATTGTCTGTTAGTCCCTGTGAGAGACAACATAGTGCACTAGATGGAACCTTGTTCTGATGCTGTATAGTTGCTCTTCAGCTCCTACAGATGAGCTCTCTGGCTCTTCAGAGCTGGCAGCTGGGGTTGTTAAATTTTCTTACTCCTCATCTTTAAAGGTGTATCTTGCAATGTGTTAAAAACTAATAAACATGTGGCTGCAGACTATTAACTCAACATGTTTGTATTCTGATTTCTAACAAGCTCAGAAAAAGCTGTTGTTTAGAACCATCTCACATGTAAACACATGATAAAATGTCACATACCATATGCTGTCAAAACAGCTGCAAAAGTCAGTGAGTTTTCTTTTTGCTATTTGATTCATATATATTCTTATTTTCTGTAGTACATCAGCACAGCTCTGAAAATTTTCTGGAAAACCCTAACTGCTCATAAAATGTGAACATATCCATGTCAATAATGCATTCCTCTAAACTAATGCAATTATAGGTTATCTTAATATTGCATTACACAGATGATTTTGATTCCACAGTTATGTTATTTAAATTCTGAGCTAAAAGTCAACATTATTTTCTAAATTTATGTGCAAGTATCTATATGTGTGTGTGTATAATATATACAAATAACTGCATCCTGTCCATATTTACAACATGCATGTCTTTCATTCAGAGTCATACCAGCAAGTCAGTTTAAGGATAGCCTGCTTGAGGTGCTAAGGAAGCCTGTAAGGAAAGAAAACTTCCAATAGTACCAGTGAAACTGCTGGCAAAGCCCTCTAAGAGCAACATGCAACTCAATGAGGACAGGATGGAGAACAAACTCCCTTTCTAAGTCTGAGAAGCAAAACACTTTCATAAACAAGAGACAAGGGACTAGGAGCTCAGGCAGGACTGACAAAACTCCTTTGGATCAGAAGTGAGCTGTAGACCATGATCTTGCCTCCTCAAAAGTAGAGGGGAAGATGCAGTGAAAGTGAAAAGCCTCTACTACATCAGCTTGTGGAGAGAAAATGAAACTTATGAACTACACAAAAGTTAATTTTGTGTATACATATATACTTATGAAAGAACATTTCAAAACTGAAGAGATATAACTACCATTCTAAGTATAATAGTGTGACTATTAGTCAATGTCAATTTTGAACATCTGTATGTGATAACATGGATTAAGTCATAAAAATCCAGGTCTGATGTGTCTTATTCACACTTATTTTAAGTAACTTCATTTGAAATCAATGGCCATACAGGATGTTTTAGCAATGAGCCTTGTGGACAACTTATCACCATAGAAAATATTTGTTGGAGACATACTTTGCTCTTTTCAAAGGCAAAAAAACCCCAACCAAAACTCCATCAATCCAAATATAGCTTATTTTCCCAACAAGTTTAACACTGAAAGTTTAACTACATTTAGATGGCCCAATACCAAATCAATAAATTAATAATAACTATCTACTAAATACTCAGGAAGCTTAAGATTTGTTCATAGTAATTTCAACCCAAGATGCACAATTCCTTTAGGAAAATAAAAAGCTCAAAAACTTTCATAAACTGTTAGCCACCCATAAAATGCTGTTTATGAAAGCAACATCAAAGTATACTGCATAATCACCCTGGGCAAAGTGATGGGTCCCTCAGATGCTAGAAGTCAGTATAGTGAGCAGATAATATGCATATTATCTCTTTCATCCTAAAATGTAACTACAGCAGGTACCAAAAAAGTTGCCAACACCCATTATGATGAGATAAGAGAAGAGCATGTTTTCTAAATAGCATCTACCAAAGGGATCCTCAAAGATGCTCACTTGCAAATTAAAGCTGTCCCCAACAATAGTGAAAATGGTTTGTCGCTGGGAAAGGTTGTTAGGGAATCAGCAGCTTTTTTCTGACTTTTCAGTAAAGCCTACTTTGCAAGATGCCAGTTCCCACAGGAATAGTCTGCATCTTTGCTCTTCAGAGTCTCTGAACAAAAGTCACAAATTTTTGTTAAACTCAGTGTTTGAAACTACACAAGTTCACATGGATAGCAATGGTAGTCATGTGAGGACTTAAAACTACACATAAATAAAAATAATACACTAAAAATGTATTTTCAGTCATGCATCCTTGGTGTTATCAGAATACCAGATTTTTTTTTCTCTCCAAAGGATGAATTTTGGCATGGTTAAGAAGACATTTTGTTGAATAAGTAGTCTCTTTGCTGCTTCAAACAAAACATATTAAAGACCCATAATCCAAGGAGAAGCTTTGCAGAAAAGATCTTTCATGCACTTATACAACATTGTATAGCACCCTGTTCAGAAATTCACGGACAACTTCCAGACAGATTAGCTAAAACACTGTTGGAGAAATCTGTCTATAGCATGTTTTACCAAAGTTATGATTGCCAGAGTTACTGGAGAGTCTTGTTTTATTATCAATACCAAGCTAAACCTAAAAGCACCTACTACAGAGAAAAAACCCTTTAAAATACAATGCTCAAAATCTTCCCTAAATTTGTATGTTTGTTTCATTCTATTACAGAATTGAAAGGGATCATTTTCATTATTCACTAAAACATGCAGGCATATATTTGTAACACTTTGTGATAGACTTACTCTCTGTGAGAAAAGAATAATAGATATTAAAAAGTCAGTTTCTAACAAGTAATTGATTTGGCTTTGCTTGTACTGCTTATAACCACATATTATATGTTTCTATCTGGAAAACATGGACAAACTTAAATGTGTCAAGGAAAACTTAATTTGCCACATGCATGAGCAGCAAGTCTGATTTGTTAAAGTTCATACTTGTTGACAATCAGATGCATTGAATGGGCACAAATCTCATTGACCTGAATTTCTCCATATAAGGAAATCTCAAAGAAACACGGCCAAGACTTCAAATTCTGTTAAGCTAAGATTTCCACAAAAAACATGACATTTCAGGGAAAACATGGACATGCAATAGCTCTGAAAAAGGTTGTATTTCAATCTCACTTAATATACTGAGCTGTCTTTGTGGCTTATTAATGTGTGGAAGATCTGTTTCATGACTGTCAAGAAAGGCTCCAAAAAGTCAGTTGCAAATTCAAAGAGGGCAGAACTAAATGAAGAGACTATCAATATTTTAGATTTAACTCATGATACCAGAATATCAGAATCTCCAGATTTTGTAGCATAAATTATAATTACGTCAACACTTGCTAAATACACATTTTAAAATTGAATATTTATTTTTGTATTTCAGTGAAAATACATGTAGTCAAGTCATATGAAGTTTCACATGTTAAAAAACTGAATGTAAGAAAAAAAATATTTGTTTCATATGGTGGAAATGTACATCCATATAACCATATCTACATAAGCTTTCTGCATCTTGAGGTGCGTGGGATGATAAATGTTAGTCTTGTCTTTTTGATCACTGTAAGAAAAGGTGATTTAAAACAAAATATTGATGAAGAAACATCATGATTGTGTGATAAGCATTATGAACTCTAGGAGTATTTATGCAATAAGAAAGTCTCCTTAGCAAAGTTAATATCATTGAACAACACAAAACAGTGCAAAAAGATTTGGCATGGTGGAAAACAGAATAAGAGAGTGCATGGAAAAAAAGCAAATAACAGCATAAATTGCAGGCGAGCAACTCCCAAAGTATGAATAATTATTGTTTATTACATGCTTAAATCTTCTTTATTGTTGTATTTTGCATTATAATTTATCATCAAATTATAGGTTCTCTTCAAGATGATTATAATTTAGAAAAGGATTAGATCTGTTCTTACATTTTACCCAAAGAATTGAATGCTTATTTTCTGATCAAGCACCAAAAACTTAGTGTTGGTTTCTAGCAACACAACAGCTTGTGCTTTACCTTACAGAGCTGAACAGTAACAAGTTTAAACAAAAAGAAAACATAGAATATATGCTCTATGTTGGCTAGGATTTAAATCACACCTTTTCCAAGCAAAAGGTGCTTTGTGAACACAGCTGACTAAGGAGGTTGACTTGATACCACTGTTAAATAAACCTAATCATATATTATGGCAGCAACATGATGGGATAAAACTTGAAAATTTTTAATTTACCTCCAGCTATGACACAGACTACCAAAAAATCTCCCCCAACAACAGTGTTTGAGACAGGAATTACAATACTTTTAGTATTTTTTCTAACCAGAATACTAAGGGATACTTTCCTTCAACTGGGAAAGAATTCTCTATCTGGAAAGTATTGAGATCATGATCCACAGCTTATTCAATTCAACGACCACCTTTCCAATTAGTCACTGAGTTTTAGCGGAAAAATTTGATGCAGCAACTTTTTGCTGCTGCAAATGCTTGAACACACTACAGGATTTACACTTCTCTGCATGCATCAAAAGTACATCAAATACCTTAGAAACCCCCAACATACATACTACAAATATTTTTTCCAATTAACATGGAATACTCTTAATTTTAGTACGTCTCTTGTTTTGAAAAAGAGACAGAAAAACAGAAGGCTGAAACAAATGTTCCTTATATATTCCACTTTCAGTAAAACATGAACACCAATTAATAACCCAAGTGTTGCTACATAAAAGCTTATGTAATGATTGCTCAAGAAAATCAGTTTTGGCTTCATGAAAAATTAATTATGACATGTGGTCTCTTCTGCCCTTTGGACCTTGAGAAAGCTGTACATTATCAAGCACAGGACAATTTTTTACATGAAGGTAAAGGACAGCAATATCATGTGGTTATTTTCCCCCCAAGTTTCTCACTCACCTATCAAGTAACTTGCATGTTCTAACTTGTAATTAGTGGTGATTTCAAAACATGAACAGTGAGATAGGAACTTTTATTTGAAAATTCAGTTCAGACTCCTATGTAAATGAATGCTGTTACAGAGCTATCAGCAGGCACTTCCAGCCATTCCACTGCCTTGTCTCATTCCTGAAAGCTGTCTAATTCCTAAATATAGGGTGATACAGAAGTATAACTCATGGAAGCAATTCCACTTAAATTGATAGATATGTTATGTTTACAACCACCTAACATTCCTCAAGTGAGAAATTCCTCAAGTGAGAGCTAGACAATTTATGGGTAGTTACTACAGTCTAAAATATCATTCAGTACTTTGTCCTTGAGTATCTGAGACAATATAAATAGTGGTAAAAGCCCAGCGACAGTAGACAGAGGTTGAAAGCAGACTGAGGTTGTTCTATTGTGGTTGGGTTTTCTGACTACATTTTGTTTCAATTTCCAGTGAAGATCATTTGTTCTATTTAAAGCTTATGGACACAGAACTTTTCATTTGTTTCTGTGCTCATTGTTAATGAGACTTTAGGGAGGCTTTTGCCTAAGTATAACCAAGAACTCTGTTTCCTTGGCTGCTGGACCTTTTTTGCTGAATCAAACAGAACAGTTACCTTCAAAATTAGCAAAAAAAAAAAATAAAACAAAAGAAAAAAAAAGAAAACAAAATGAAAAAAAGGGAAAAAAAGGGGGGAAAAAAGGGGGGAAAAAAGGGGGGAAAAAAGGGGGGAAAAAGGGGGGGAAAAAGGGGGGGGAAAAAGGGGGGGGAAAAAAGGGGGGGAAAAAAGGGGGGGAAAAAAGGGGGGGAAAAAAGGGGGGGAAAAAAGGGGGGGAAAAAAGGGGGGGAAAAAAGGGGGGGAAAAAAGGGGGGGAAAAAAGGGGGGGAAAAAAGGGGGGGAAAAAAGGGGGGGAAAAAAGGGGGGGAAAAAAGGGGGGAAAAAAGGGGGGAAAAAAGGGGGGAAAAAAGGGGGGAAAAAAGGGGGGAAAAAAGGGGGGAAAAAAGGGGAAATACTCTCCTCCTTGAGTTCTCCACTTTTTGGGCTCCCCAGCAGATGAAAAATGCACTAAAGAACCTGGAATGAGCCTGCGAGAACCAATTGAATTCAGGCTGCAGCATGTCATGCACAAGAAGCCAAGTGAACTGTTTCCTATCAACCCAGCAAAGAGAAAGCCTTACACCTACCTAACTACCACCTTCCTCCCAGAGGTGTGCACTGGTAGAACAACAAAGCAGGGGTCACAAGTGGCAAGAGAAGAAACCCCAAGTGGGTATAAGGAAAATATTCTTCACAGTGAGAGTAGTTAAACCTTGGAACAGGTTCCCAGATGAATTGTGGGATTCCCATCTTTGGACATTTTTGCATCTCTATTGGACGAGGGCCTGAGAAACATGACCTAGAAGCCAGACTTGGTTTCGTCAGAAGATTGGTCCAGATGACTTACAGCAACCTCTTTTTACTTAATTATTCTAATAGGTTAAAAAACTCAAAGTGAAAGTTTTGTACAAAGTTTATAAAACGAATAAATAAAACACTGAAAACCCCTTATTAAGTAAGACTAAATTCTGTACTTTAAGTAGGTAAGAGAAAATCCTTAACAATAACAAAAAACGACTTTGATCTTAAAAACTTATTTAATTTTCTTAGTTTATTTTGGCTTCATATTAACATTTTTATCTGAGTTCTGCCATCTTCATTTTAAATGAGTAGTAACATAAAAGGAAGTGGTCAAAACAAATATTCAATACAATAAAACATTCAACTAATGAAAAAAGCAGAAGACACCAGTATCTCTGATATTTGAATACTCTTGGCCCTCTCTTTATCTCAGTTCCTGCAGATCTGAACTTTTTTTTAAATCAGTGTCCCTCATTTTCCTTCCTTCTATCTCATGAAACCTCAATTAATCGATATTAAAAAAGAAATTAACCAAATCCTGGCAAAACCAGCCCCCTCAACCCCTTCTCCCCCTTCCAAATTATATTGAAGATTAAAGGAAGGAAGAACATAATTTCAAGGATTTGGAAAACAAGTTTTCAGGAGAATTTGTCTTCACAGAGACTCAGCTTTCAGGTATCTTCTAACACTTGGAGGTAAGATTAAGTTCCTTTTAATTAAAAATAAACAAAGTATCTCAGTATGACTTCTTTTTTCTTTATGTCTTTGCCAGATTTGTGGAATAAATCCAAATTGGTAATGCTTCATCTTTAAAAAAGAAAACTGATTTGAATGCAACAGTTTTGAAAAATTAGTGCAGGCAAGTTTCCTTAGAAATTTCAGAAGTTTTCCTACAGGGAAAAAAAAAAGTAATATATTTTCTTGTTTTGACCAAGATCTCTAAATATATTTAGAATTTCACCATAAACACTATAACAGATAAGTGACACAAAGATATTCTGAATCAAAACTGTCAAACTGTAACTTAAATTAAGCAACCTTCTTGAACAACTTTAAATTGCACAATTTATGTCAAAACAAACAAGCAACTAACAGTCATTTGAGAAGAAATATCAATGACACTTCTCACTTTTTACTGCCTCATAATTGCACTCACTTTGAGAAAGAACAGCAAGAATTGTTAATTTCTCAATTTAGGGGAAAGTTTAGGCTATATTTCTTTCAAGATGACATCTGAAACAATGTGTCCTTTTGCTCTATATAGATACTACAGGTCTTTGTGAGGCAGATCCCTACTTTCAACATTGTGCGACAAATATATCCAGGTATAAAATGAATAACTGTTTATAAAAATGTTTTTACTACATTTTCTGTAAGACTACACAGCAGAAAGCAGCCCCACACCACCAGTTGAGGGTCAACTGAAGTAGTTTATATATCACAGATGCTAATTCTTAGGATAAATATAACCCATAAGAAATCAGAACCTGCAGAAGTGGGAGCATCATCCCCAAGGCCATCAGATTTTTCAAAAGATCACAGGTGATTGACATTAGGTTTATAAACAGCTAAGTTAATTCTTATTTGCCTGAGAACTGAAAACATTTTCAAATGCTATTCTTTAAAAAAACAAGAAATCTAATACCGAAACATTGAGTTTTCAGTTCATTTTAGAACTGAAAAATCAACAAATTCAAAACAGTCAACATTTTCTACTTAATTTCTGGTTGCATACATAAGTTTAATACTAATATTTGAAATTTTGAGAGTAGCCTTGTTTAGTTGTGAGGCTAAAGCAATGCTTAGCCATTAGCAAACTTTTAAAGTAGGGTGTTATTTATTTTCTCTGGTTTTGATACAGTAACAGAATTAGTGGTGCTTCTTAAACTCTGCACAAAACATTATCAAGAATATATATTTAAAATTAGAAGGAAAAGAAACAATGTAAGAGATGACTCAAGGACAGAAAAAAAACTAATAAAGTTCAAGCAAGTCATATGTTTATAATGGTTTGCAGAGGTTGGCACTTTTGACTGAAGAAGCAAATTAAACTAACTAATGTCTGGTGCCTCTGAAACCACAGGCAAGATGACAATGTAACTGGACTTAGAGAAAGAGAAGAAGTGGCCCAACATCAAAGAAAACCTACTTAAAAAGAAAAAAAAAAAAAAAAAAAAAAAAAGAAAAGGAGAAAAGAAAGTTGCATCCAATTTCCATCCATCCAAGAACAAAATAGAAAGATTTTAGAATCCTGAGCATTGCCTTTCTGGTTTTAGTTTAAACAATGCCCAAGATTTTTTTTTCCTAAGCATTCAAGTCTCTAACTGAATTTTCTCAGGACTGCAAGAATGCATGACAAAGAACCTCAAAATGTTACTGAACTATTTCATTGATATTTTCCTGCTACTTTCTTTTCAATGGCAATACACACACAAAATTTGTTCCCTTAGTAAAGTCACTCTAACACAGAAACATGTGTACTTGCAACAGCTTTTTCAGGCAAGAGAATATTGACTGTGAAAGAAACAAATAATGAAGGACATTTTACTGTGAAAAACTGTGGTCTCCAAGAGAAACAGTGCAATTCTTATTCTCTCCATGATGGAAAACAAAATGGTATCATTAACCACAGAGTGAGACAAATTTCAGGCCCAGTTCAGGACTCCATTAGCCAAGGAACTTCATGACTCTGAATTTATTTTGAAATTTATATTTCTGCCTACAAAGAGGCAAAAAATTAAGGGAGTGGACAAAAACATAAACATACTTCAGTTATTGTTTACTCTATTATAAAAGCATGAGTAACATTATCAGTAACACAGGCATAGTTTAGAAAACAACCTTACCCTCACTATAATGCTCAGAGGCAATTTTGATTTCATTAAGAATGGTTGTAGAAGTCAATTTCAGCATTAAAGACAAGGACTTAGAGATATTTAGAGATAGTTGTCTGCCAAAACACCATTGACTTTAATAGCACTAAAGTACTTTCTGGTACTTAAACACATCTAAACTCTGAAACTAAAACCTACGTAATGGAGAAAATTAATATATAAAACAAATCTTTTACCAGCTGACACTGAAATAAAGAAGACCACCCCTTCCTGATTATTAAGGAACTTATACAACACTGCATAGGTGAACTCATTAACTGGAAAACATTTCCATATTCAAGAAAAACACTCCAAAGAGAAGAAAGTAGCCAGTTTCTTAATAGTTAGTTATCCTCAACATATCAAAATTAAGTCCATAGTACATAACAATGGGACTTTGAATGCTTCTCTTTCTAAACACACTCAAATTTGATAAAGATTTTTTTCTGCAGTCAACATTAAACCCAGAAATACTTAAAATTTAGTGTATGAGTTAATGTGAAGCTATAATGTCAGATAAGCAAAGAAATATCTTTTGAATGAGAAAATAACAAGCATTATTTTTAGTCTAGTTAGCATATTCTAATGAAATTTCAAATTCACTGGCTTTTCATTTTCACTGTCAATTACCTTCCTGCTTTGTGGGACTTCAGAGACGAAAACAAGAGGAGTGGGGAGAAAGACAATAAAATTATAGAGATGGATATATTTTTCTTCCTTGTAACAACTTGAGAAACGCTGAGTGTCCAGCTGAAGTTTGTTTTCCTACAGTGCTAAACACAGGACTGTGAAATACATTGAGGAATAACTTGCAGGATTGTGGCTTAAACCAACAGATGGGTCAGACAATGAATGAGAAAGAAGTTGGCACTTGAAGTAATAGTTGTCAGCTCAATACCAGTCTGGATTTTGAGCAGCAAGTTTGATAAACAAGCAAACACTATACAGAAATTCTGCCTCCTCCTGCATGGGATTTTGTCCCACACCAGTACAAACTTCAGGAACACAGACAGTAAACTGAGCAAAGAGAATGGCATAAAATCCATTTTCCATTGAAAAAATCCACCTGTTTCAGAGTAGCATTCAATCCACTCAATGAATGCAGAGGTCTTCATCAGTCTTAAATATTTGCCTCTGCAAACTGTCAGGTATGAGCATTGTTTTCTTATGAAAATGGAGGAGAAAAAAAAAAAGCAGTGCCAAAAGCAGAGCTTTACATGTCAAAACAGAAGTAATGACAAGACTTAGGAATATCTCCACAAACATTAGTGAGAGTCCCTAGCTTAATGAAAATTATATGGGGGGAATAAAATTTTCATTAGGTTTACCTCTGCATTAAACTATATGAAAATACTATTCCAAGGCAATGGAGTCAGCTTATATTACAAAAAAAGAATTGGCCATGGATTTCTATTGCTATACAACAAAAGAGGCAACAGGAGCATTGCTATTTGAAGAGTCAAAAAAGGAACATTAGTATGCATAACATTCTGAGGGGATTGTATATCTCCTGGATTCAGACATGTCAGTATTTAGTAAATTAGAACATCAATTCACTTTAAAACAATGGGACAAAGACTTGACAGCTCTCCTTCAAATAACACAACAAAAGCAGAAATAGCTTTTCCCTGGTTACGTGCAGGATCAACAACATACCATTCTGCTACTGGTTTGGCAATGCTGTCAAAAATCGCATCTTGTTTTGCCTCTTGATCAAAAATTTTCTGAAATCTGAAAATATTAAGCAAATAATAATTGCTTAGAATGTTAAAACAGTACTTGATTCATACATTTTTGTTTGTGTTTGTAATAGTCAATGTTTACATCATTAGGCTTACATAACTTAGTACAATGTTTTCCCTGTAGTCTTAACCACAGCTTGCTGTTGTGCTATTGTACATAAACAGGCTGTACACAGAGCTGCTTTGACAAGATCTGTACAATAAAATCCTCTGATAAAATGATGTGGCTTAGAAAAAAATAAACCGTATTTTAAAACCATCAAGAGAATTAGTGTTTGTAACTGGCACCACACTGAATCCTGGATAAATAGATTACACTATAACCAAATACAGCATCCCACCAGTACAGCCAGGCTCACATTTTTCCAAGCAATTTCCTTCATTCTGCTGCACAATTACTATAGGTCACAATGAGATATTTAATTATGTTTTGTCACTTTCTATATAAAATATCTGCAGTTATTTTACAGAATCAGAATTCTTGAGATTGGAAGGGACCATTTGTTCCAATCCTCCTGCTGCCTCTGCATCATTTCTGTTCATGTGGATGGACTGTTCTTGAGCTTGGAGTAGGTGACCCTTGAAAATCGGCCAGTTTTCCTGGTCATCTCTCCAGGAATGTGTCTCCAAATTCTTACAAGCAGATCCACAAACAAGCCAAAGTCTGTATTTATGAAGTCCGGGGATGTGACCCTGCTTTTTGCCTAACTCTCTTCTCTCAGTGTCCTGAATTTCATTATCTCACAGCCACTGCAGTCAAAGCTACCTCCAGGCTTAATATCCCTCAACAGCTTGTCCACGTTTGTAAACATCCTGATTGTCTTAACTGTATGTTGGGAAGTTGTCATCCACATGTTCCAGCAGCTCCCCATAGTGCTGGTGCCCTGCTGTGTTGCCCCCCTTATTTGGAATTCTATTCTTGCACAGAACTTGCCAGGGTGTGTAGGAAGGCCTTAGGGACACTGGGTGTGTAGAAAAGCACCGTGCTGACCCATGCAGTGGGTGCAGCATCACAGACAAATGCAACACACAAAACATGAAAGCATTTATTCTATCCTGCTAATCAGTCAAGTAACTCAAACAATTATTCTTGCATTGTTTTAAGGATAGTAAGTCATAAGGTTTCTCAAAATGCATCTCAGAGTTTCTAATGAATTATGACGTCAGACAAAAATATCTGCATTCATTAAGTCAGGCTTGGGCATTTACAGACTAAGGTAGTTGCATATGAATCTATTTGGAGAGGGCAGCTCCTCTTTTCCAAGCAGGTTAAAACTACATCAGTCTGAGCTGCAGTTTATGTGGAGCTCTCTTTTTTAATAGCATAGAGAAACAAATTACTTGTTGTTTACTATAAAAAATGAAGCATAAAAATGAAGCTGAATTGGAAAAAGACAGTCTTGACCTCATCATAAGAGATGATAGATCTAGCTTTATTCATCACCAAAATTTTAAAGTGTTGCCTCACTTTTCTGTTGAATTAATAAAAATGTTTGATATTCTTGTACTGATTTTAAGTTCCTAAAAAATATTTACACTCTCAAACCAAGAATTTACTTCTGTCAACAGTTTCTGGTTTTTGTTACTTTGCTTTGGCTATGTCTGAAACACAGTTTCCAAACAGAATGTTTTACATCAAAACTTTAGCCAGTCTAGGACAACTCATAAGATCACAAGATAACATACAGTCCTGATTCAGTCTTCATACATAAGTTCAAAACAAAGTGCAAAAATAGAAGAATTGGTAAATTGTATCTTTGAGATGAGATTTCGAAATACACGACGACTTGCAATGGACAGACAACAGTATGACAATTTTATCCAATGCGATCAGACCTGTTGTGGTGAAGAGCCTGTCCTGACATATTCTTCTAGTTACAGGAGTTATATAAAAAATAAACCCATCTATACTATAATTTAATTTAAGACTTTTCTGGAGTCTATAGACCTGTATCACTACACATAACACTGTCAGTCACTAAAGGCAGAAGGTACAAAGATAAGGCTTCAACTCACTTGAACTTGTAGCTTTCTCGTTTATTATTGATGAACCCATCTGCTAAGTCACGTGGCACAGTAATCTCCAGACTGGGCAGAGGTTCCTCATTATCAACGGAATAACTCTAATAAAGGATGGATGCAAATTCACAGAATAACGTCATCAACAGAACAGCGTTACCCTTAGATACAACACTCACCTAAGCTTAGCACCTGTAATTGTCTGGAGACAAACTTGTTACAAATTGCACTGAATACGTGAGCAGATCTCCCTTAACTACTACACAACAAACTCAGCACATAACAGCATTACCCTGTCACCATGTAAACACCACAATCACGCTTGAAACACAAGCGCAGCCTCTTTGACATAATTTGCTTACTAAACCACTTTGATATCTGTAATGTTATAAAAAAACAAAGTACGCCCCCCAGTGCAAACCTCTCAAAACAATCTGAAAGACTACATTAGGAAAGGCTACGGCAAGACAAAGGCTGCGACGAGAAGAGCTGGTTTAAAACAAGAAGGCAATTAAGAGACCTAAATGCACGGTTCCTGAGGAACACTTTCATTATCTTTATTATCCCTTGGGTGTACACTGGGAGCAACGCGTTGCCCTCCCTTGCTCAGAGCACTGCTGAGCTGCACAAACCCAGTGACGCGGGTCAAGCGCTTTCCTGCGGAGCCCTTCTGTAATAGTGGCTGAGAAAGTACCTCGGCCACTCCCCCAACAGTTACAGCCTAAACTCCTCTACTTCGTGATTTTATGAACTTCCTACGGCTTCGGACAGCAAGAGATTCTCGCCGCACACCCACCCGCGTACCAGCATCTCCGCCCCCGCCAGCCGCCCGAGCCTCTCGAAGGGGATGGGCTCCGCTCCTCTGCCCGCACCTGGGCGAGGAACGAGGGTCCCCTGCCAGCCCTTGGCTCTCCCCGGCATCCCCAGCGCACCCCCGGGGCACAGCTCCCAGCCTACCCCCGCCTGCTGCCGCCTGCCCAGCGGCTTCACCCGCGCGTACACCTGGATCGTCTCCTTCACCATCGCCGCCGCCACCGCCGGGCCCCGGCAACGGTAACCGGGCAGGGCCCGCGGGCACGCGCCGCCCCCACACGGCCCCGGGCAGCGCGGAGCGGCCCTCGCAGGGAACCAGGCCCGCACACGGCCCCAGGGAGCAGCTCCCGGTCCTCACACGGCACCGGGCCCGCACACGGCCCCAGGGAGCGGCTCCCGGTGCTCACACGGCTCCAGGGAGCGCGGAGCGGCCGGGCTCCGCCTGGCGCAGGTGACCGCCTGCCCGTCTCGTCGTGCCGGCTCCCCGCGGCCCAGAGGTGCGGAGGGCATGCGGAGCGCTCCGAATCCCCCGCCTGATCTCTTGTGCCGCACCTGTTTGTCCGCAGGGATCTCCCGGCTCAGTCCCGCACCTGTGTCAGGCTCTAGAGAAGGTCTTCCGTCTTTATGCATTTGAAACATCTTGGGGAGAAATACCAAGATTACAGGCACTAAGGACGTCAACTCCTTAATTCTAATATAAAATTGGTCGTGGAAAAAAAAAAAACAAAAAACCAAAACCTAGTGGAAAAAGATGTTGTCTTGCTACAAGGGCCAAACTTAGAGAGCAGTAAAAGCAGAACCCCATTATTCTGTGCTCACTGAAGAGCCATACAAACAACATGATTGTATTTTGGCCTTAGTTTTGGCGGGATATAGTGGCATGGATCAGATTACAGTAATTGCAAGCACACTAATTTAAATTAAGTGGAAAATCAGGGACCTAATTATGGAGGAGGATAGAAATTTCTCTAACTCAGATATGGTAAAAATATGATAAACTTGTATTCCAAATAGGAAAAACAGTAGGGAAAAGGCTCTGTTCTCTCAGCTAAGCAAATAACTGGCTCAGAAACTATACAAGGCATAAGTAGTGAGCCTTCAGGGAATAAAACTGAAAAAGGTTGATCACCATCTAAAGTCAAGTGCAAAAAGTCAAAAGGGTAAAAATGAAAACAAATGGAAAATATTACTTTATGATTAAATAAAGAGTGAAGGAAAAACAGGACATTGCAATGGGGTAATGGAATAAGTAATTATCTTCTTGGCATTGCTCCAAAATTATGAAAAAAAGGTTGCCTCTTGTCAGTAGGGATGGGGATGTCAAAGGTGACATTAGAAGCAGAAGTGACTACAGGTAGGGAAACAATTGCAGCTAAGAAGGAAGCAGAACATAGTGTTCGATGAATTTCAGCTAAGAGATCAGAATTTGGAAGGGAAGCATAAATAATTTCAGTTCCAGATCTCTGAAAGAATTGTGATGTTTAATTGAAGTTTTGGGAACTGAAATGTTGGTTTGCTTGTTTGGAATTGAAATTATGCAGGACAGTACACTTTTTCCTATTTCTAGATTGAAGACTGCACATTTACTAGTCAACTGTGTTATTTAGCAGCTTAGCTGGAATATGAATTAGTCAGGCATCTATTATAGTCAGGCAGATATTATAATATTGCAGTTAATTGTGAGGAAAGCCATTTTGTGTCTGCCTATGTCCAGTAGCTGGAGTATGGAGCTGGGTGAATTACACTCTTACTTCTGGGGCCAAGCCTGCTCTGCAAATGGTTTAGGTGCCTTTCTTCAACCTGAAGCCTGAGCTGTAAACTCTGAGCAGTGGCACAGTGAAGACACACTGTTTTACCATAGGATAGTCTGAATATGCTATGACACAGAAAAGCCAATGAGCCAGTTCAGACTCAAGCTGCTTCCAGAACAAAAGAATGGCCTTTAAAGAAAGGCCTGAAGGTGACATCTAACTAAAAATGTACAGGTCTAGAGATGATATCTTATGCTGGAGGCATGAAAAGTTTTGGTTTGCTGTAAATTTACTGTGAGATTTTCTTACTGTATTCCCTGGGAAATCACCTTGTACTTGAGGAATTTTCAGCATTTGCATTTATGTTAAACTTCAAAGATGTGTCACTTTCTTCAGCTGCAGGATTTGAGAAGTGCACCCCACAACACAAGCAACCTATAGACTTGAAATAATTATATAACTGTATAACTTATGGGATCTGGAAATTCCATATTTTAACAAGGTCAGCCGTTGCCTTCTGAAGTAATAGAGCATCAAAATGAATCACCTGTCTTTACCATTGTCATTTTCTTCCACTTAGCAAATAATACTGGTCACAATATATACTGGACGTGGCAATTCAAGGACTTGTTTTCCATTATGTCACCTAACAACTTACTATGCTTCCAAATAAACAGCCTTCTAAGTTTTATAATAGCCCAAACGTTAAAATCCTCTCTTTTTTATCTCAAAGTTTTACTTTTCATAGACTTTACTTACTCTTGGCAACTATCATGCCATTTGGCTGAGATAACAATTAGAAGTTAGAACACAATCTTTCCATAGATCAGCTGGGCAGGATGAAGGGCCAAAACTCTTGCCAAATCCTGAATTTGTTTCATCACCCAACTCCTGAAAATATTAATGCCAAATATGTATCTTTTACGTAACCAAAAACACTCCTTAAGCGACCAGAAATTAAAGTCTGAAATGTGGCCAAATTTAGGTACAGTATCTGTTGAGTTTGCTATGTGAGCACTGCCAGAAACAGTACAACCTTTATAGTAAAAAGGTATGGTAATACAGAAAATTAGGTATTTGAATGGAATGTGAAAAAGTGGAACCATCAAAAAATATTACCTCAAGTATCATGCCAGAGTCCTACAACCCTTGTGCTCTTCTGCTTTCTGTCCAGCATTAAAATGCTTAGGGCTGTCATGAAGACAAAACTGCCTTGTTCAGCTTTAAACAGTCCAGCCCTGAGAGAAGGACAGATATGTTTTTCTTTTCTAGGCTACTGTTACAATCTGTTTCTTAGGAAACAGGGCTACATCCTCATGTATGTAAGAAAAACATTTAGAAAGCACCTTAAAATTTCACTGTTCTCACATTCTTACCCAACACATTTTTATGTGCCCTAAAAATGTGTGTCTTGGTAGACTCAGTCAAACTAAAAAATCTGAAAACGTCCTCCTTAGGGCTTATGCATATGCATAATTATGTGTCTTTAATTGCTTGGATCTTTTAGAGTAAGCAAAAATTCCACAGAGAAATTTAGGGATTCTTAGGACTCTGACTACAACAGACAAATCTTTTTTTTCAAGTTCAGCAGTTTGTTTCTGGTTTGGAGGCATGAAGTAGGGATGGGGAGTTCATCTTCTAAATGGTAAACCAGATCCTTTGTTGCAAGCTGTCATGAAAAACGTTAGCAGGAGACATAAACCTAATTCCCATGCATTGCAAATGTTATCTGCACAATTTTCTATACCTCCTTCCCACGTTTATCTTTAGCATAATAGTTTTTCTTATTGATGTTTTATTATGAAACCTTCCAAAGTCCATTGTTGATTTGTCTCTGACTAAGGAGAGATAAAATTCTAGGTGACTATGAATAGAAAAATTGGTAGAATTTGGGCTTTTTTATCTGAAAGCTGGTGAGAAATTTAGAATCTTATGTTTACTTCTGCTGAATGAATAATTTCTTTTATAGTCATTGTATAACCAGTTGGTGTATGCTCTTTTTTGAAGAGGATTAAAATTCCATCACCTTCAACAAAACATTATAAAATTCAATAATTGGACACCATTGATTTAAAATAATGTTAAATTGAAGCCAAAGATTAGAAGTTTTGTTGGGCACTGTGTAAATTTACAGGTGTACCAAACAGCTATTGCTAAGTTTAGGACAGGTGGCAATGCTGGGGAAGAGGAAAATAAATAGAAATAATATGGGTAATATTAGCAGAATAGTCAGAGGCTAGAATTTTCCTATCAAGCTGTTACTGTAAAGAGAATTTAAAGAGCATGACAAAAATTCTACAGATCTCTGCAGAGCTCTTTTGGGGAATGAAAACTAGCATCACAGAAAGCAGGGAAAGGTATTTTTGAAAGTGTAAAATGAAATTGATGCCGTTGATAGATCTTAGACAGAAGCTTATCTGCAAGGTGGTCATGCATATGGTGTTGCAGTATGGACAAGGGCCTTCAAGAAACACAAAGTAATAGACAAGAGAGTTGCTGGAGGAGGCACAGCTGCTGACAGCATGGAACGATAACTGAAAGGATGATATTAAGCAACAACACTGAGTCTGTGTGTGGGATAGAGTGAGAGTGGAGGGTAGAGAAGCTGTCATTCATTGAGGACACACATGGGGAAAATACAATAATGCAGTGGAAGGTGATCACAGCCATGGAGTAAAATTAAATTTTATAGCTCAAAAGGGGAAAGATAAAGGTTGCGATCTCAGTTTGGCAATTATTGTTTAGTGAAAATAGAGGGCATGATGCAGGGAGCTATAGTGAAAGAGTCTCTAGAATATAAGTATGAAAGAGAACTCCAGCTGGTAAAAATAAAGTTCATGGTTTATGTAATGTAAAAACGAAAATGAGAAAGTAAAATGAAGTGTTACTTTGGAGGCAAGGGTAAACAGAGGTAACAAAGCTCTTGAGGGCTTTTTGTTCAGACTTTTTCTTTGGATGGAACAGATGGAAGCATGGAGCTCGTATGTGGAAAGTGAATAGACAGAGAATAATTAAGAAAAAATACAGAAGGAGAATATTTGATCTCATAAGAAGATGGATTAGGATGGGGTGGCCATTCCTTGAGTGGGTGAGAAGATAAGTGTTTTTATGGTATGATGGAGTTGCACAAGAAAAGGTGGCCATCTTTAAGGAAGCAAAAGTCTGCACCATAATCAAAGTAGCATAGTATTCCTAAAACTGAGAGAAATTATGTTAACTAGTCTACTGATCTCAGGAAACTGTCATAATGAGCATTCTTTTATTATGCTAATAATTGCACAGGCTCACAAGTTCTTCAATTTGGATGGAATAATGCTCCAGCCAGGTGTGCCAGACATTGAAATGTTTAGAGCTGGTACCTGCCTTTTTCTTCAAGGAAAAAAAGTAAGCCATGGATTATTCAAACAGTATGTTCAATTTTGCAAGCACATCCTGCAGTGAAGCCAGAGAAAATGGTTTCTTAAGTAGTGAGGCACTTAATACCTTAAAACACCAAGATGAACTTTCCCACTGAATTTTTCCATGTATTTGTGCCTTGCTGTAAACATTACAACATTGTTTTTCCCCATACAATTCTGTGAATTAAGAAATTAACATGCATTCTTGATCTGCTGGAAATCAACTAGAATAGCTCTCATGTTAGCACAGTGCAATAGTATTTTAAACCCTCCTTTTTCTAGATATTTTCAGGTAATGAAAGGAAAACGAGGATTAGTTTGGGTAGTTTTTATTTTCTTTTAATAATCAGTTTTTAGTTTAAAATAAATCAACTACTATTGCTTATTCAACTGGTATTGCAAATCCAGCCTGGTCTAGTGGAATATGTCCCTGCCCAGGGCAGGGAGGTTGGAGCTAGATATCTTTAGAGTCCTTTCCAACCCAGCCGTTCTGTGTTTCTACATCTCAAATGCCAGATACTTTTAAGGCTGCATGATTTTGTCACATGTTGACATTATGCATCTGCAGTCAAGAAATCACATTAATGGGCAAGGGTTGGTATCCAGGGATTGCAGACATGAATTATTTGCCAATGTGAGGAGGCAGGCATCTTGTCTGAGTGACTGCATTAAAATGTTCATTTAACCACTGTTGATCTTCTGTCTCTGGCTTGGCCACGAATTGTGTACTTAGTTGTTGTTTAGACTTCCCTAGAATCTTTCACTTATGAATCCCCAAGAATATAACGAACTAGTGAGTTGCATTTCTCTCATACTTGAAAATAATCTTTATCAAATTAAAACTGTGTCTCAGACCCTAATAGTACAAGCACAAGTGACCCTGTGCTTGTAACATGACCTGCATGTTACCTGTTTGTCATGTATGGCTGAAGAGAACAGATCCTCAATTCTGAGAATAAGCTTCCTAAAGTTCTTGGTAGCAATTTGACAGACAAATATATGTCAGCAGTAATTTTTTTAGGTTAGGTCATTATTAAGCTAATAGTATATTTTTCACTGGAGAACTGTTGACAAAATCAGGACCTTTTCTTCTCAAGTTTGCACTATTCTGTGACCTGTGGGGAGCTCAGTCGTTTACATACACTCCAGCCAGATTTTTCCCAAGGTAATAAACATGAAGTACTAGATATGATATTTGAAGATTTAGGTGTATCAGATTGTTAATATGAATAATTAAAAATTCCAGCAGTTAATAAATTAACTTCTGATACTTTCTTTAGAATATATTTTTTCTTGCAAATGACTAGTACATAAACAGTTTTAAAACAACAGATAAGATTTTTAACAGTTATTGTCTTTGAAAAGGCTATAATTTTTTGACTAAGAAAAAACCATTTCGCATTGTATAAGTCTAGTGGGATATGTAAGGACTCCATTACATTTTCAGAGGTCTATTCTAATTCACTAAGATGCATGAACAAAAAACGTACTTGAAAAACAAAAGCAAAAAACCCAAATCTTCATCTGCTACCTACATTCATATAAATAATATCTTCTTCACTCATGAGCAGACATCCAGATAGACAGAGTAGCACCAACCTTTCTTATGAGGGACAATCCAAAAGCCTTCCTTAAGATATAACTGTCCTCCTGGGTCAGTCACATTACTAGTTCAGCAACTAAATTATTGCTAGCAATATAGCATTTAGTTTTCCTTGGTGCTTACATTATTTGTAGTTTGCACTGGAGAGCTTATAAGAAGAGCCACATGACTAAACCATGCAGTCTGGTACAAATCACAAGCTACAAGAGGATAAAACATCTTGCCTTTGGAAGGTGAGCTTCATAGCATGTGTTGTAGTTGAGATAACCACAACACAAAGTGTCACCACACAATTTAAGCATTCACCCATACAGAGTAACACCACATCAGAAGGATGTATCTGCCCTTCTTGTTCTTTAGCCCAGCCTTTTATACCCCTCATGTTCCTGCATTGCACCTGTGTGCCTCTGTTCCCTTTGTGGTTGGTCCGTGCCCCTGGGCACTCCATGGCTCATTGCCTCCAATGCTGCTCACCTGCTGCTCACAGCTGTGCCCACTGGGGATGAGGCTGGGCCCAGCCCCACTCCCAATTACTGCAAACTGTGTGCCTACAGGTGATAGTGTTATTTTGGCACATATTTAATGGTTGAAGAACAGAAATGAATTTACTCCAGAATAGCAATTTAGATATGCTAATTTTTATCTGCTCTTGTCATTAGTTACTGATTGGCTTGAATTCTTGTTTTACAGTTTTGATATATTTGCATGCCCTCATAGAGGTAACCTAGGCCCCAGTGTATGCCAAAGCACCTCCAGAATTTTAATCCCATATTGCTGAAGTGAACATGATTCAGCAGTAGGGCAAATGATGGCTGTAGAAGGAAAATGGGAAGAAGAATTGTATAACATCTCAGAGAATACCTAGGCTGTCTGATAAGCAGTTCCTTAGATTATGTATTGGAGTTTCAGAATGGTGCTGAGTAAAACTGAATAATGTTGAATCAAGGCACGTAAAAATAAATAGTTTGCATGACAATTGTTAACCACTTTGTACAGTTATTGAAATATTTTTCTTAGCATTTTAAAGTCTCCAGATGCCAAGTGTGTATCATGATTTTCTTCTGCTGCACATAAAATTACTTAATGAATATTGGCTTGCAGGATTATTATCCTTCCAGCTAATTCCCAATCCAACTCAACTTGCCTTTTCCTGGGCTTCTTGCCACATTCCAGTTTTCCCTATGCTGTTATTTCCCTATGCAGTTTTCCCTATGCTATGATGTTATGTAGGACTGAAATGTGGAATTATACACTTCATAAAAGAATCAAGTACCTTAGGCTGTTGTGTTCATCTATTATTAATGGACAGTAAATGCAAACATGAGCTAACAAATGGCAAGGGATAAGCACATTTAAGTCAGATCAGTTCCCAGAGAAATAATTTCAAAACTTGTCAAACAATTTTTGAAACATGGAAGAATAATGATTTCCCATAGAACCATTGTATATATTCTGGCAGTGCAACTTTTGCATTATATAATATTTTTTTAAAACTTGAATAGTAATTTCCATTGGAAGATCTCAAAGAGATTTACAGACATTAACTAAATCTGGCTTGTAACACTAGTGTGAAGAAAAGAAGCTGGTTTAGCTTTTTGTTGTAAAAAAAACATCTTTGCCAAAGTCAGCTGCTTTGTGCTCTTCTGTCAGCACTAAGGTTCACAAAATACTTCATTCACCAATTTCTAATCATTCTCCTGCATTTGGATTCCTTTTACACTCCCTAATTTCTGGGAATGATCATGGACTAACCTCTCAGACAAGTTATCTATCCTCAGAGGGCTTGATTCTATGTGAAAGAAGCCACTCACTTTTGGTCCCCCCTGCTGCTTCCAAACATTACTGCTCTCCAGTGGTCCTGTGCTTCTGGAATGACTTCAGAGAGCTACTATGGCTGGTTGCAATACAGAGCTTTGTTTTTGTCATGTTTCAGAGACCAGGAGGAAATAGAAGTGTCTTCATTCCATTTTTTCAGGGAAATGAGGCATCAATGCCAGTCCTCTGTTGGTAATCCTGTGCTTGTGATTCACTGGTTAACAGTCCCCACAGAGCCCAATCTCTTCCTGCAGGTTCACAGGCCCTTCCATAACTTCCAGCCCTCAATTTATTTTTCAAATTATTTAAGTTAGTAAAATTTTTATCTAATCATATGTTTAAGATTTTAGAAAGTGTCCCTTCCTCCAAACATACTATAATTATAATTTCATAATATTATAATTCTTACATATAACATGATATTGCATTATTTTATATGTCAGCTAGACACTATTGACTATTCAGAAGTTTGAAGAATTTATCTTATGAGCAAATTGTGTTTTCATGTCCTGACAAACTTGATCAAGGGCAATTAAATTGTAATACCTTCCTAGATCTGACAAATTAATGGTGGGAGAAGGAAGGTAGGAGGAGAAGGAACAAAACTTTTAGGTTTTTGATAATTCCTAAAAAAATCTTACAGTAATAACTTTTGTGATATGAAATCTGTGAAATGAACAAAAAGTTGTACAAATATTTGTTTAAGCCTGTCACCTTTCTGTCTATACTTCTATCTATACAATCAAATGAAATGACAATTCAAAAGTACAATAGCCTTTTCTTGTGAAACAAGTTAAGAAATTTTATCTTAACTAGTTCATCACTGATAATTTCACCAATTGTGTGTCTTCTAGAAATAGTTATATCAGAACAAAATGGACTATTATAGGGCACATTTGACAATATGTTGTACCTTGGTCTTAGAATATGCTGAGCAGCCCAACTTTGTTTATTTCAAGATGCTTTGGATCGTAAGGACCGCACTATAGGATTTGGGAGACAGTGGGTTTAGACATATGAGAATTGTTATTCTGGTTTAATTTTCAGAATTTCCAGCTCATTTCCAGCTCACTGGGTTTTGTGAAGTGTTTTTGTTTGTTACATTTTGTTTTTGTTTTTTTTTTTAATTTAAGCACAATAGCCATCCCATTACATAATGTAACCCCCGCCCACCCACACACCCACACAGCATCATTGCTTTACTTCAGACACAAAATCCTAGTGCTGTGGGATATTGAATATGTTGAACCATGTGTAAATCAGCAGTGACTAAAACCCTGGAGAAGTCAGTATGCTTAGTGCATTTGTGTAAAGCTGTTTTTCTTGCCTGTCTTCACTAGAAGACTGATTATATTTCTGTCATATTTCGCTGCCCGCCCAAGACCAGTCTAAAACCTGATTCTTCAAATGAGTATTCTGTCTTCAAACTTTTATTAATTTATAACACTGGGTTTTCTTCTGTCTAGGAAGAAATAAATGTAATCTGGACTTTGGTGGCATTTTGTTTAATCTTTTAAGTTGACACATTTCTGTAGACTACTGTGTAGGTGCTGAAAACAGTGTTCACAATAAATGTTATGTGTCACATAAGAATGACTTCTTAGTCATGGTATTTAATAGGTACAAAGGAAAAAGAATGCCTGTATGTTTCATTTTGTTCTGTTTGCTTGTTTCATTTCTTATATCATAAAACACTAGGAAATGTTTCTTGGCATTATCAGTCAAGATTCTGTGCTCTTTTCCTATAGACAGGCTGTCTTAATTTCTTCTTCTGCAGGTGGGGTAGCACACAAGGTCACTTTTGGCTGGTGTGGTAATAAAACTTGGTGCTGAAGCATAGCAGTCTCTACAGTTTGTATAAATTCCAAGAATACTTGTGCCAAGACTATTTGCCTATGTCCACAATACTGTAGCATGCTTCAGAAGCAAAGCTCAAGAACTTGCCTATAATTTCCTGCCTGAGAAGACACGTGAATATATCATGGCCAAATTGCATTGCTTCTTGAAATGGCAGCTTCACAAGAGGAGAGAAGTACAATATCATGACAGCAGTGGAGTAAAATTGTATTCAGGGACCTTGGGGATTATGTTCATATCTCAAAAATTCAGTAGGATTACATGGGCAAAAGTTTTGGAACTGTTGGGAGTTTTTTTCTTTAATTAGCAAATAATACAGAAAGAAGTACAGTAAAAAGCATAATCATTGGTGAACCAAAACACCTAGAAGTGTACAAGCACGAAATTTGCAGCACCAGCTCCAACTGTGTGCTTGCATTTTCAGGTGCTTGCTTCATCACTGAGCTTCCATCAGGCTTACATCAACTGTGGCAAGAGCTGCAAGGAGACAGTTGTCTTGAGCTAAATGTCTTGAACTAAAATGCAGGCAGCTGGATCTCATCCCACGTTCTGCCACAGCTGTTTTGCATGGGTACTGGCTAAACATACCCATATCACAATGTGTTTGCTATTATAATTTTTCAGCATTTTATTTTCCAACCTTGACAATCTTTCAATGTAATTAAAAATGTTATGTAACTAGCTGTAAGTTTTTTCTCTTTTCAGGTTTACTGGTTCAGATCTGTGGGCCACTGATGCACTTTTGCATTCATGCCCACAAAAAAGATTTTCTGAGTTTTAAATCATTGTAGGAAGTGACTCAGGATAATTGCCAGTCTAATAGGCTCTCTTGGCTTCCTGGAGCCTTTTAAAAATAAATCTTTTTGCAAGAAAAGATAATGTCTAGGAAATAGAAAAAAAAAAACAGTCAAGATACTTAATTTTTATACATTCCTTAGAATTGAACTCTCTTGCCTACCTAGCCTCCCCTGTAACACATGATGATTGCTGTTAATATGGTATATAATTGCTGGCATTTCTACTGAGTGCATATGTTTTTCCTCTGGTTTCTTTGAAGCATCTCCATTTTAGCAGTTGTCACTACAGTATGTGAACAAAAGAAGCCAAGAAACTGTTATCCCACAAAGCTCTCAAAGGACCCTGGTTAACCTGAATTCACTATACAGTTTTTGGTGGAAAACAAAATGGATCTAAGATAGCCCTGGGAATAGCTAGTCAGGCTGTGATATATTACAAAATGTTGTTTAATTCTGATATTATATGTCTGCAGAACTATTTTAGTTACCAACTGTCCAAATAGTCTTGCCTACTCAATTCTCTTTGGTCTAATTGACTTCTGCAAAGGAGTCAGAGCCTAGCCACAGCTCCCTGTGTGGGACAAAGCTCACTCTTTCCTGCCTCCTCTTCTGCTGGTGGTGGAGGCAGGGTGTTCTCAGCTAGTGCTGCCTTTTATCTACTTTCATGTATGAATACTGTCCATCTAAGTTGCTGATTTAGTTTAAGAAGTCCAGTCTTTGCCTCAGGCTCTGAGTTCAGTCACATTGTACTGCAGAGAAGAAGGTTTTATAAGTCATACTCTACTTAACACAGCATTACTTTTAATTTGAAATGTTCCTTCTGTTGCATGAGCCTTATTTTCCACTGATTTTTAATTTATGTTGCCTCTGATACTGGAGGAAACAGAGTCTAAAATGCTGTCTGTTCAGTACTATACATTGATTATGATACTCAGATCCTTCTTGTGTTCTGCATGGTCCTTTGTGGCTAAAGAAACTCCTCAAGTGCATACTGTATAGCTTTCTTCCCCCTTTCCTGATTAGAGTATGATCCCTTATACAATTCAGAGGTATTGTCTGAGGAATTATACAATTCATGTGGTAGTGTCTTAGAACAATCCTTCTTCCTGGCACATTTATCTGCAACACATCACCAGTTTTCCTTCCAAACACTTAAACTGTTTACTAAAACTTGGTGAGCCATGATGCTGCTTCAAGCTTTGGAAATGAAGATATCTACAAGACGTGTAGGTAGTTTCCCTCTGGTCAGTGCAATGTAGAATTAAATCCGGGGCCAAGAGTACACAGTGAATAGAATTCCGTCATTCAAAACGACAGGAAAATCACTGGGTGGATTTAAAAACTAGGGCCAAGTCTGTGTGCATCTGAGGACAAAGACAGAGCTCTCCACATGCTTTGGTGTGTGCTATTCTTTGAACATATGCCATAACTTTGCATTTCCTGAATTCAGTGGATTGGAAAAAAAACCTGTCAGTTTCCCAAACTGAAATATATGCAGAAATAACATACATAGCAACACCAGTGCAAGAGAAAAAAACCCAACATCTGAAATAACCTCATGCTTAAATATGTAAACTGATCAACTATGGGGTTCAAGAAAGAATTTCTCTTCTCTCTTCAACCACTCATCCTTACGTAATATTCCAGCCCACAACTGGCTGGATGTAGTGTGTTTTCCATTCTTCATGCTCTGAATCATCAGGTATCTAACCACTGCTTGAGGCAGCATACTAGATTAGTGAGGTGAATGGCCTGTTCCACTATGGCAGCAAGAATAGTACTTTAATATGGTTTCATTTCCTTTGGTTTATTATTTTGTTATGTAGCACTAAGGGAGTGACAACTGGACTTCTACAGTTGCACATGTGAACATGCATTAGACTGGTTTGGATCTGAGGAGCACATGCTGTCTTATGCAAGTGATGCAGACATTTCTCTGTATTTTCTCTGTGTTTTAGGGCTGAGTAGTGCCCATGCTTGTGTTGGTCCAGTGCCCAAAGTTGATCCTCCTCTCCCTCCAAAAGTGCCTGTCTCTAGTGTCTTTTGGGAGAATTACTATTTTAAATAAATTCTGTTTAAAATGAAGCAATTTTTTCTGTTGCATGTGCATTCCCAATCTAATAGAGAGGATTCTCAAGTATAGGAAACAGGAGTACAGATTGCCCATAGAGAATTTCTTTGTGCTCTTCATATCAAGGTGTTGTGTTCCAGAAAGGGCTTCTGTGACATCTTGTGGGATTGACTCCTGTGGGATTCAATGCAGAGGCTATGAATATACAACCACACAACTGGATATTCTACTTTCATTTTCATATAGAAATGCAACAGGTTCATAGAAATACTGTCTTAGTCCACGGTAGCTGGAATGTTACAGCACTTCTTATGGGATGAATATTTCTACCTTAACAACTACATGGTAAGGGGCATATTCCTTCAGGACAGAAATGAAATGTGGCACTGGACGCAGGTTAACTGTCACTGTCCATGTCATGTATGGGTAAACAGAGCATTTCAGTCTCTTGGCATTTCAATCTTGCTGCAAAATCTTTCAAAATAAAGGAATGCCATTTTGTTCTTGGCTCAGCCTGTAAGACAGGCTGTGGTTATTCATGCTTTACTTCTGTCTGATGGTCAGGATTTCCATGTTCCTCCTACTCCACTCTCTAGGGAGAAGATGTAATATAATCTTATAAACTAAACAGGAGAAAGAGGAGTAATGGATAGCCATTTCATCTTTAGCAAACACCAGGAGCCTCTACTGTGCTTTAGAGGAGCTCAGCCAAATAAATCTTGTGTGATGTGGAACTCCCTGCAAGCAACAGCTTGTGTATCCTACAGAAAAGCCCTGAATCACTCTGCCCTTCAGAGTTCCCGCGGGATATCCATGGGACAAACTACCAACAGGTAACAATGTAACTCCAGAGTTGATCTTTAATAAGATTAGCATGCAGCATAACAAGGCGGGTACTCATCCCTGACTGATCCTTGTTGATGCTGAGTAGACAAGTGACAAATCTCATAGCCAGAGGGGACAACAACACCACTTGGTCAGTGCTTCGATTGCACTGTCAAAACTGGGTACCTTTTAATTTTTTTCTTTATATATAAAAACATTTTACTTCCTTCGCTTGACTGAATACTGCTTTGGAACTGGGATAATATTCTGGTTCCTCCATCTGCCCGATTCTTAGACTCATTTTGTGAGTATAAAAGTGGAAATCTCTTCAAAGAGATACCATTTTATTCTGGAATGTGTCTCAAAACTTTTGGTCATAGTGATGATATTACAGTGAATGGGGAAAGCTGCCATTAGAAAGTTATCAAAAAATTTGATTTTAAGTCTTTTGATGTTGATCAGATGATTTTTATTGATTTGAAGGTGATAATGGTAGAGCAGAAAAGAGAAAGCATATATATATATATGTATATATATATATATATATATGAACATAGTCTGCACAGCCCCAAATGGTAAATTTGCTCTGCTAGTAAGTTGCACAGAAAAGAACCTTGGCACATTTTGAAATAGCAATTGCATCTCCAAAAGTGGTACCAAGACATATACTTCTTAACTGCCTACAAATGGAAATGATGTGGTATAAAAAAAAACAAACCCAGTTGCTTATAATAGCAGCACATTTGTACACTCCTGCAGAAAATGTTGAATAAGTTTTGAACTTCTTAAAAAGGTTTGTCTGTAATCAAGCAAAGCTCACTCAAGGACTTTCACCATATATCACTTCACCTTCAGACTTATCTCTTAGATGGGGTTACTGATACTTACAGGCTTATAGCCAAGCTCAGCTTCTAAATACAAAACAAAGAGGTCTTATCAGTCCAAATTTATCACCACTTACCTCAGCAGGATTATACCATGAGAGCATGTCACTCTTCAAGTACTGATTAACATTAAGGCTAATACTGTTTTGGTTTTTGCTCTAGCATCTCTTCTCTCCCACATAACACCTAAGTGGCTTTCACAGCAGGTGAAAAGTGTCATACTGTACAATAGCAAAGGAATAATGGAAAGATGCAAATAGGCAAAGCATAATAGAAATCAAAGACTAAATTAATTTCCTGAGCTGGTATTTATCTGAGATGACACAACTTCTAGAGAAGATATTTTGAAGTTAGGAGGGAAGATGGCTAAAATAACCCACATGCTTGAGAAGACAATCCAGCTAAAAGGGGTTAGTGACAAAGTGAAAGAGGATGTGGAGAAGATGCTTGGAAGGCCCTGTTTCAGAACTGTTTTAGTTAAATCCAGTAAAAGCCTGGACACAGCAGAGAGCTGTGGGCTTGGAGTGTGTCTGTGAGAGACCTCTATGTCATGCTTGATTCAAACCCTGTTTAAGCACAGCTGAGAGACTGGAAAACCACTTTCCAAATGGGGACTTTCATGACAGACAGTTACAGGCTGGGTGTGGATATAATATGCCATGGACGGAAAAGTACAGGTACTGCCTTTTGCCAGGGACTTATAAAACCACATCTGTAGTTCTCCACAGTTTCCTCCCTGAACCCCTTGGAGGGGTTTTCTATTAAAAATGACAGATTCCCCCCCACCAAACTGCAGTTTTAAATCTACCTAGAAAAACTTTTAGATTGTTCATTCCATAAATATCTCTTGCAGGCTGTCTGACGTCAGAGGATTTGAGAGAGGCTGGTCTGAAAGTGAAAACAGCAGCAGTTCCAGTCTCCCTCTAACAGCAGTGCCAGCGAGAGGAACAGTACAGGCATTTCTCTGTGTGGATTACGGGACTGCAGAACAGGGAGGATCCGCGCAGACACACGGCTACTACAATGTAAGTGCAGCTGCTGCAGCAAAGCTCCTCATGTTTTTGCTTGTTTTCAAGAACAAATCCCTGCAAGTAGTGATTGTCTTTCTTTCTTCTTTTTTTTTTTTTCTCCCCTGAAATATCCTGAAGCCAGCTTGGCAGCACGCACAATTCAGGTTTAGTTTGATTGCTTCTCCCAAAGGTATGCAGAGGGGCTGACAGTGCAGGCTTTTGCACTCTTCTGTATGTGGATGGGGGTGACAGGGGATGAGGGAGGTCTGAGGAGAGCAAGGTAGGGATGGTCATATTTTTAGAAGACTACAAAATTAACTAAAATTCATGTTCTGGTAGCAGGAAAGGAAAATCCCAAATAAGCCTTAGGCAAAAATTAACTTCCTTAAGCAACTCCAAAGTATAGGATTTCTTTTTTAACTCTTTAGTTCCTTGTCATATTGTGCAGCAAGCAGTTCCTCTTTCCATATAAGAATAAGACAGGCAATTCCTTGGCCCCTGACAATGAAGTCCTGTCCCACTCTGACAGGCTATTGGTGATAAAAAATACTAAAACAAATGAGGGGACTCTTGGCTAAATCTGCCAAATTTAGCACCTAGAGCCTGTACTTGCTTGATACTAAGGGCTCTCGAAAGAACTCTACTTCTGCAGAAAAGAGGTGTCTCTCACATCTAAAACCTAGATGTAACAGTGTCATACATTAACAAGTCACCTACTACAAGGAGAATTTCCCTGCAGATACTGATACAGCACCTGGTCCAAGTCCAAACTAAAGGTAGTGATTCTTAGTAATTTTTTTATACTTCTGCAGTCCAGAGATTCCCAAGCTTACTCCATAAGAAGATGATGTTTTCAGTGGGGCACACAGCTGTATCTATTTGCAATTAAAATTCAATGCTGCATTTAATTAACCTTACCTCCTGTGAGATTGAAAACAACCTCACACCTGGGTGACTGTTCATTCTTCAAGTGGGGAAGGGAGCAGTTCTGGGGACAGCTGTGTAGGCAGCTGTCCTTTTCGTTGGCATCTTCTCTAATGAGACCCATGACAGAAGCAGCTTGCTTCCCCTGGAACAGTTTGAGGCCTCCTGCATGAAGATGACACACTTTGCAAGCACTTGTAACCGTAGGAAACTCTTGGCCAGCAGGAGCATTGTTGGCCTGTGCAGTTGCTGGAAGGAGAGATGATGCCCTTGAGCATAAACAGAAAGCTGGGCTGAGGAGCAGAAGCCATGTGAATTGCACAATGCGGGTCCCCATGCTGTTAGCAATTGGCTTCAGCCAACAAGCAGAGTCACAAGAAAGGCCGCTGCAAGTCAGCATTCCCTGCATCGGGCTGTTTTGATAATGGGAAAAGTCTGCAAATACTTTTCCTCTTCAAGGTGGCAGAGTGGGTTATTGGGGCAGGGAGAAGGCAATAAAAGAGGAAAATTGAGGACTGAAAGGAAGGAAGGTTACTGGGATCTCCACTGTGTATCGAAATTGAGCAAGTGTAGTTAGCTGTGCTGGAATATTTGCAGGTTGATGTAATCACTGTGCTGGCTAATGTGATGGAGATACCCTTTACTGGGCAGGTGGTCAAGGTCTAATCCCCACTAAGGGATGCCATGCTATGCAAATAATGAGCTGGAGAATAAGAAGCTGTACTGATGAATGCGTAAGGATGTGGGGAAAAAAGCAGATCCTGCAAGGATCTCAAAAAGCAGATCCTTCAAGGATGTAGTTTGGAAGTGAAGTCTTCAGACTTGGAAGGAATCATACTGGGATCTGAGCTACTTTGCTGTGACATATCAGAATTTTTTCCTCAATTCCATTTATTTCTTACTAGATTTTGTTTCCAGTGGGCCTAGCAGCTCCTTTTACAAGAAGCTGCTTTTTTCCTTAACAAAAGCCTAATCACTTTGGCTGGCAATGTAAAAGAAAAAACTTCTTAAGGAATGTAGTAACTTGTTAGAAATCTTTATGCCCCAATAAAAAATTGAGAGCTGTCACAGCCAAGGCAAGTGTCTGGAGCCACAAACACTTTTTACCTGTTTCAACAGTTAGTCTCTCTGAAGTACTTAAGGACTCATATATTCAGAACTGCTGAAAGCTGAGAGGGTAAGAAGAGGAACTAAGGAGGGGATAATTCCATATTTGTTTTCATCTGACTGCTTCCTGTCTGTCTCATTATTCCTCTCTCTTTCCTTTGTCTCAGCATCCAATAGGTTCGCAACAGTACCTGTAGGGGTTTGCAAGTCTGGAAATTCCCTGTAGACTGTCAGTTGTGGTTCAACAGGAAAGTTGCACACTGAGTGGAAGGCTGGGAAGAAAATGGGTAGGGAGATATTGATCTGGCAGGACATAAATTCAGTTCCAATGAGAATGCATGGGTTTTAGCGTCCTTGAATTTGGATGAGATTGTACTAGCCAGGAAATTGCTAGTTCAACTATGGATGGACTAACCCTGGAAGCAAGATTAAAAAAACACAATATGAACAAGGCAGGCATCTTTTCAGTTTTGTTTTGTGGAACAGAAAGCTATTGCCTGTTGCAGCTTATGACAGTCAGTGTAGCCCTGAGGTTTTAAAAGTCTATATTATGTGTTATGAAGTGAGGTCTCATGGTTTCACAGAGCTGAGTAAGCAAATTCCCTGGATAGCCTAGTGGCTTTACCACACCATATCACTTGTCTGCTGCTATCACTGCTGGATTTTTTTTTAGTTGTGCTTCTTATGTGTAGTTCTGTTCATCCTGAAAATCAGTCACAAAAATTTTTCTTACCAAGTACAGATATGAGTTGCACTTACTATACTTCATTGACAGAGAGGCTTATCAAGAGTTGAATAGCATCTTGAAGGGATCTCCAAAATTGTTTGGGTTTGCTCCATCTGCTTTAGTCAATATAAAATTCCCCCAAGGTCTGATGGTATCCGAAAAACCCATCTAGTCCCTCCAGGCCAGCCATCTGACTTAGAGATTGAGCAATCAGGGGACACTATTTCCTGACACAAAGGGGAAGGATGTGTGGGAGGCTTGGCTTTCAGCACTTTAGTTGCTGTGAATTTTCAAACCTGGGTCAGTCCTATGGAGAGCTGACCCTCTCTCCCTTCCCTGCCCTTGCAACCCCCAGGCAAGCACAGCGTGTTCCTAAATTAAAGGAAAGCTGACTGCTCTTATTTTCATTGGATGAAAGATTTTATGTGTATTTTCCCATGCTTTTTGGTTTGTTGATTATTGACAGTGGTGTCTCATGTGGCTTTTCCATTTGCCAGTTGTGATCCCTAATATCACATTCCTTTGAACTCAGGCATGTGGAGAAAACTGGTAGTTTTTCAGTACACATACTAACACACAGTAGTATGAATAATTTATCATATTTCTGCAATTCCACTTAACAATGACGTTACTTCTGTTTGGCACAAGTCTGTTATCAGGCCAAGGAATTGTTATGTTCCAACCTGAGTGACCTGAGACACAGAGAGTGCAAGTCAGCTCTCATCTAGTGAAAGTTTTCTGGAGCTTTGAATGGTTCATGAAACTTACTCCATGCTTCAATTCTAAGTCCAAGTAACATCAGAACTTAGTACAGAGAAACTGAGGCCCAAGTTGTGCAAAGTAACCTGTAATTTTGGCTCTTTATTTTTAGTGTCTTTTAAGACACCAAGAGACTCAAAAATTGAGGCAGCCAAAATTATAAGCTGTTTTTGAAATGCTGGCTGAGGCACTTGGGCAAATCTACAGAGTGCATTTGATTCTGCTCACATACTTCTTACAGCAGAGTAACTCTGAAGGTCCATGAAACTACTGAAACTACTGCTGGTTTACAGCAGTGGAAGGCACAGACAAATGTGCCCTATGTTGCTGGAAGCTTCCATGAGCTCTGGTGTGTCAGTTCTGTCTTCGTGGTTAATTTCTCTTGACAGGATGTTCCCAGCTGTGATTTGCTGAGAACCACGAAGGCACATGAACACATCACACCCTGGGCAGTGCTATTGGTAGAGTAGCCTCAAGCCATCTTAGTGCTGTGTGTTGTTAAATGGGTACCTGGTGTTGGTTAAACAAGCTTTTCCTTCCCTGAGGCTTTGTGTCTGGTTTATATTTTGCTCAACGTTCATGCTCCCTTTAGATATATTTTTTCAGTTTCCTACATGGTATTTCAACGCTTGAAATTTTGGCTTCTCTGGTGATCTCTATGATGTCAGATAATGTCTCCTAATAGTAGGACTTTACTAGACACAGGACAAAATCTATGGTGACCAATGACAGGACCTGAGGGAATGGCCTGAAGTTGTATCAGGGGAGGTTTAGATGGGATATTAGAAATAGGTTCTTCACCCAGAGGGTGGTTGGGCACTGGAACAGGCTGCCCAGGGAAGTGATCAGAGTACAACCTGACAGTTCAAGAAGCTTTTGGACATTGCTTTCAGGCACATGGTGTGACTCTTGGGGATGGTCCTGTGCCGGGCCAGGAGCTGGACTCAGTGATCCTGGTGGGTCCTGTTCAACTCAGGATATTCTGTGATTCTGTAACATGGAGTAGCAAAACTGATCAGGAGAAGCTCGGGGTTTTTCGATTTAGTAGAAAAGTTATTCTGACAGTATGGCAGGCTTTCACCAGACATGAGGCTTTTCTGGAGTTAAAGATTCCTACTTCAAGTAAAAAGAAGGAAGTAGATAAGAAAGGGATGAGATCAGAAGACTTGCTGGAATTCAAGGAATGGGAGCTGGAGATCAGAAGGATGTGTTTAGACTGTGAAAATGGAAATGGAGGTAACCTTGACGAACTGAGAAAAACCTTGGCAGCAAGGAAGAAATAGGCTTCATCCCTGAATAACAAGTGTTTGCTGACTTCCCAGTAATAATTGCTGAAGTTGGTATTTCTGCTAATGAATTTTGAAGTTCACATTTGTTTTTGTTGGAGAGTATTTTTCTCTTCACTGTGTCCCAAAATAATTAAAATTCAAGAAATGTATGTGCCAGCCCAGCTCTTCTTTGAAATGGGGACAAAGCTGATTTGTGAGACCCAACAAGTCTATTCTGTCTCTCTGGTATAGGACTTTTATAAAGGAGGCATAAACAAGAACTCCTTTCAATTGTTTTATAGCTTTTATTATTCAAGGCAGTGAACAACCCTGATTTGGGGGGCTTTTCATATTGTTCGCTGTTTGGAGGGACAATCTTTTCAGCTGCTTAAAGAATTGGATTAATAAGCTGTGAAGACTTAAGTGATAGAAACTTGTACAGTCCCCTGTTCCTCTTTGAAGACTATGATTAGGTCCAATTTAACATTATAAGGTCTGACATGAAGATGTGTTCCCAGGACAGCTTCACAGAATAAATACACAAACACAGACACAAAAAAGAAGGAACATTTCTGCCAAGGAGCACAATCCAGGTTGGATTTATTGTGAAGAAATCATGCAAGCATACCTTTGAAGGTTTAAGAGCACATGGCAATATTTTCTTCTCCTAAGACAAAGCTGTGGGAAGAGGTGAAAAATCTTGGAGGATGGGTCCCCTATTAAACATGATAATCTGGCTGTACTACCATCTGCAAGTCCTAAACTGAAAGGATTGAACAGAGGTAGGATCAGACTATGTGCGGTTTTTTGAAATGCTTTCCCTAAATATCTGCAACTGACCTTTACTTGGAGAAATGGTACTGGTTTAGATGGACTTCTGACTCTGTGTAGTCCATTTTATATTTCTGTGGTCTTTGTGAGAGATAACAATGTGAAGATCCTCCAATGTTTCAGCAGTCATATTTGTAAGATGTTGACTGAGGAAGCTGACCAGATATATCATAAAAGTTTTCCTCCAGAAACTTATTCATATTTTGGATGCCTTTAAGTGTCAAGAATGCATGTGAAGAAACCATACCTGCATTTTTAGCACTGTCTGTGTCTTCTTGACATTGAAAAAAGAGACCAGCATCTCTGCTGGTTCCCCAGTTAAAAAGTAGATTACAAAGAGTGACAATTTTTCAGAAAAGATTTAACTAGCTAACCTTTCTCTAGTTATTTTTAGGGATATTTTGTATTTTCTTTTGCATTTAAATATTTCTTAAAACATTTCAAACAGGCATACTCATCAGTAGCATATTCTTGCTGATACTTTCGTAACTAACAAATATTTTGAGTTCTTCCATTTTCCGGGAAATCTCAGTGCTTTAGAAATATTAAAAAAATTAGGATATTTTTTAAGTAAATCATGCTGGTCTTTAAAAATCATTAATCTCTTTGCACGCTCTTGGTCCTGCACTGCCATCTGTTTTCTTTCAAATCTCCAGAAGGCTGTGACAGAAATACATGGGAATCCATGTTGTTCTTCATCAGCCTGCCAATTCTGTTCCTTTGCTTGTCAGGTCAAAGAAAACAACCTTTTCAAGAAGGAATGAAACAACTGGGGAAATGTTTAAGCATCTTTGTCTCTGCTGATCCTTGCCAAGAAGTTTCCTGGACTCTTCTAGAGGTGTAATATGATTTCCCTTTAACATAAATCCATTGTTTCCCCCTAGTGTGTTACAACAGTCCATTCCCTCTGAAAACATGTAGTCAATAAATCATCAATACAGCAAGTTCTGTACTTTCCATTGGTTTAAGATCAAGCCCTGAATGCTGCGGGTATTGCATGACCGTTAGTCAGATTGCTCCTGATAGAGCTGGGTCATGTCAATGGTCTGCTCCTATTTGACCAGAAGTTAAATGCTGAGAATATTTTCTTGTCTGCAATCATACACTGTATAAAAATGTGAGGATAAACCACATAGATATAGCAATTTAAAGTCTGCAATTTATTGTTTGCATTCAGCACTTTCGTCTGAAAAATTTCTAAGCACTTTACAAATATTAATGAATTTAGCATTTTTGGAAATTGAGGCACAATTTTCTCAGAAGCCTACAAACTAATGAGGGTCTGTCCTGTCATACAAGTACTCTCACTGCGGGTAGGTTAGACCCATTTTTTTCACACACCTTTATGTCTTCTGAAGTGTTAGTGTAGCAAAGCCATGGTTACTAATTAAAATATTATAACATTATAATAATCATTATGTTGTTTTTAGTCTCCTGTCTATAGACAAGCCATATATTCACCAAAATCATATTTCTCCCAGAATGCAAGAATGTCACCCTATTGCAGAGTGAGTACTTCTTTCCATTTTTACTCCCTCCCTCATATCTTCCCAGAGCCTTTAGTTACAATCTCTCGTTCTTCCTCCACTCCACACTTCATTTAGGGTTTTGCCTGTATTGAAACTGTGGAACTTATGTACTGCTGATAATGGTTGTAAGAGAATTTCCCTACTGGGTGGAATGGGTTTATTTGTTAGATAAAACAGCATACATCTGTAGGGAAGGTTTGCCAGGATATCATTCTTCCTTACAAGCTTCAGGAAATGGAGCCATCCACCAGTGCAGACAATCTTGGTTTTCTTACTGAGTCACTGACCATTAAGCTGGGATGCCTGGACTGTGAGTACCCTCCTTAAATCCATTCGGCAGAATCATGACCCCCCTCCAGGCAGGTGACCTCCATCAGCATCTGCACAACAGATGAAAGAAAGCAAGATCTTGACCAAACATGAGGGGACTTCAGTCCTTTGCTACTTTTGCAGCCGTGTGTACAGCGGGAACGAATTAAACTGTTTCTAACAGCTGAGTGCGCAGAGAGACAGTTGGTTTTGTTCTCACTTGAGCTCTGATGTGTCAGCATCCTCCTGCACTGTTATGCAGGGATAGAGTAATAACCATGCTAGGGCCCTGCCAATATGAACTGTCTTCCAACTGTGCCCTACTGAGATATGAACTTGCCCTCTTCACTTGTTTCATACTTTTACTGCCCTGTGGGTCAGGCGTCCCAATGAGTGAATCTCTCTGGCTCTGTTGTAGAGGCCCTGAAATGTGTTGCCAATGCCAGAAGTACAAAGCTTGACCTCAGCCTTTCATCATCAGCAGGATTCAGGCAGTCTGCGTGAATGTTACAAAGTCTTTGGCACTCACCATTACTAAGTTATAGGGAGAAAAACAGATGCGTTTTCTGACTGAAAATTTCTGACATTTTCCTTGGGCTCCCATGAATTGTTTTCCAGCTGTGTCTGGACTTATCTAGAATAGCTTCATGTACCTGCTGGGTGACATGTGTTGTGCTATAAATGCCCTACTGTTTCCTTCATGACACATTTTCTGTTAAATCAGAGGCAAAATTTAGCAAGTGACTCCTCACTGTCTCATCCCCTGCTTACTTTCAGTGGTGATGTTTTGGATGTCCACATCTATTGGGACATCTCCAGGAGCCCCTACTCTTTCTGATTTACACATCTGTTAGTGTAGCTAAGCTACTGTGGAATGGGAACCTTACCTAAGGAAATACTGTAAATACAAATTACAGTTGGCCTATCATAATGTAGTAACATTTTCATATGGTACCACTGTACTTTTATCAAAAAGCAAGATAAGATTGTCACTTCATCAGTTCTGAGAATCAGTTTTTCAATTACTGGCTTTGATTTTTGCAATATACGTCAACATACGATTCAGATTACATGCATATCAGTATTTTGGGTTTTTTTCTAATTTTGACATAAATAAAAAGTTATCTCTAGTTTTATGTATTTTTATCCATAGAGTGGACTAAATTTTATAGTCTCTAGAATCAGTTAACAGAGGTCAGGGAGATGATATTATACCCCTGTACAATGAAATACCTAGTTTGTCATTGTCAGCTGCTTTAAACAAGAATGAGAATTGCTGCCTCACTTCAGACTGGAAAACTTATCTAATTGTTTCCCATTGGTCACTTGAAAAGGCATATGTTAATGTGTGATAGTTTTGGAATAAATGTGCTGTGGAGACCGCTGGACTACGTGTCTATTACACAGTTGTCTGTGATTGTAGGAAACAGGATGTGATGACCTTGTAGTCTTATCCTACCATGAATGCACATGAGCCAGAATCCAGCTGACCACCCCACAGACTCTGGTGACATGTGGGACTGCAGCAAATTAAAATGGAAGCAGATGGTGAAAAAGTACCCCCTGTGTTTTGCCTTGTCTTTCTTTGAGGGACGTTGCCTGAAGTCTTTGATCCAAATAGCCTGCTGGGGAAACATGTCTCTGAGCTAGGCTGAAACAACATTGGGAACACTGTCTACAGTTCTGGGTACTCAGTGATAAGTGGTTACGCAGTGGAGGAGAGAGATAGGCAACTTTCATTTTTACTCTGAGCCCTTTTTAGTCATGGTCTCTTGGTATTCTTGAGCTTCTTCAGGACAAAACCTAATTCACAAAGAAACTAGAGGGAGTTGAACAGTTTGATGCCAGACAGGGGGCCAATGCCTCCAGAGAAATGGGGAAAACCCTTTAACTTTCATTAGGAATTCCTTCATTGTAAATCTTAGGCTTGCTTCTGCTGGCTGACCAGGGCCATTAACTTGGGGTATGTGCTTTTCAGTGTATTATCTATCTCTTTTTCTGCTTGCAATGGAACAACCAAGGATGCACAAAACTACAAGGTTTATTTCTTAGGTTTTCTGTACAGACTGTGTGAGCTTAAATCTATGAGCTCTCTATGTTCCTATATTTGTTGCATTTGGATTTTAAAGCTTCTCACCAACATTTTGGAGGACTGTTTCTAGGCCTGAATTTTGCCATTTGATGTGGATCATACACACTGCATCTTGTGATGCTATCAGGGTGGGAAATAGTGGGCCCTGTAGCCTCAGTGAAGCTCACAGAGAAATTCACTCATGGGTGTCACAGAAGCAGTTTTCCCAGTCCTGTGATATTTAGCCTAGAAAATATCCATGTAGAATAAGATGTCACGCTGGATTTGTTTAGTAGCTCTGGGCTTCAGTTATCTCTGAACATCCCACGAAGCTTTAGGGTCACAGCAAATGGTGTACTGCTCCTAGGCAAATGCAGCCAGACCGGAGTTTGTTCAGCAGTCATTGTGCCTGGCTTTTAAAACACCAAGCTCACGTTTACATATTCACTGAGACACACTAATCACCGCATTATACCAGCGTCTGTGTATCTGACACACCCAGTGATTTGTTTGCAGACTTTCCCACACCCTTGGAGTTGCTACTTCTTAGTTTGGATCATTTTTGCCGTGTCTGTGTCAGGTGTCATTTTCTCTCCAGATATTTTTAGGTGCAGCTGATTGCAGCAGGTTGAGAGGACAAGACAAGTCTGCCTTTTGCAGCTCACCTGTGTTGCATCATTAGAGAGCATTAAAGGAATCAGGGAACTGGGCTGATTATTGTAGGTGCCTTCCAACTGAACTGTTCTAATTTTACTTCTATTCTACTCCTGCTTATGGAAGGTTTTTTGTTGCTGTTGTTAGGCTTGGTTTGCTTTTTTTAAACTTTTTTTTTTTTTTTATGTGTGGCTTCTACCCATGTATTTACCATTGTTCATTCTTTTTGCCCTACTTTCTTCATGCAGCAGAGAAATATCATAGCACTGAGGATCCAAGATGGGCATAACTAAACCTCACCACACTGAACCACTGGGCCAACAGAGGCCTTTTATATTCTTACTGTCATTTCGTATCAGAACAAGGATTTTTTTTAGATTTCTTCTTTAAATGGTCTTTCTAATGTGTCAGAAATCTGTGTGGTTATGTTTATCAGTATTTTATGATTATTTTGCCTTGTTTGACATGTGTCAGCTACTGAAGGTTCTCTACTGTAAAATGCCTCAGAGGTGACTAAGCGGCTCCTTGTCCTGCCTGCTTTGCTAATTGTGTTGAGCCAAGTGGTATCTGTTGGGTATGCAAGCATGGAGGGTGAGGAAGGGCTTTGTCAACTCAAGGAAACTAATGAGTTGAAGGAAAGAGCTATGATGCTGGTTTGGCCAATAATTACAGGCTGCAGACTTCACAGGTCCCAAAAGCTAAGCAAACTCTATCTTGCTTAATACTTTGGTAAAACACTGAAGGGTATATGTAGCAGTGCTGATCACGTATCAATTTGGAATCAGGTCTAAGAACAAAATCTGGGGAATTTCATATTATAGGACATCAGAGTTTCTTGTCTGTGCTCCTCAGTGCTTTTGAGCGCTAAACTAGTAATCTGTGAGGAAAAAATACAACAGTTTAGACTATCAGAAAACATAACTTATAAAATAAAGTAACAATTTTGGTCAGTGCTTTATTTGGTTCAGCAATATACATAGTTCTCGGATACTTATGATTAGGTACACTAAGAATGGGACACAGCCTAATATAATGGACTTTGATTTTTAGTTTCTTTTTGTCTTATGGTTGCTTGTTTCTGATTCAACACAGATTTTGAACAAATTATCCAATTCCAAAAATTGTTAATATAGATGGTCCCTTGGACTCCTCTGCTCTGTGTCTGGGAGTTGGATTCTACTGGTACAATTGCATTATAACATTTACAAAAATATTTCTTATCTTTTGATGCTTCAATTTTTGTGTTAAAAATATATATAATTTATGATGCAACCCAAAACACCACAGCTCTAACAGATTTTGGCTTTAGCCTGTAGGGCTTAGGTTTTTTTTTTCAGAACTAGTGAGCATACACATCACCAGCTGACTTCAAAAGAAATTGTGGGTGCAGAGGCATTCTGTCATTTGCCCAGGGTCACAGTGATGGTCAGGATCAAGCACCACAGGGCAATTCCTGTATCCAAGTAAATAAACACACATGCCAGACTGGTAGATACTTCTGAGCTGTGCAGGGATCTTGTGTAGCTGCACCTTTAGAAGTGGGTCTTGATCAGATTTAAACAGCTACACTTTTATAAAGAAAATAGCTATTGCCACCTGTGCAGTGATAGCAACTACCAGGTGAATAGGAACTATTGTACACCATTGAAAGTGTCTTTTCAACTGTAATGGTTATTTTTGAAGTATCACAGCTTGGGAATTGCTTGGAATGCTCCTTCTGTGTTGACTTGACCTACCTGTTTCCAAAGTGTTGAGCCAGTGCTTCATTTTTTATCTCACCGTGACTGACCTTGCACCAGAGATGTGTGTGAACAATGCAGCAAGCCCTGCTGGTTTTGGTGGTTATCTGGGGGTTTTTTGTGGTTTTTTGTTTGTTTGTTTGTTTGGGGGTTTTTTTGGGTTTTTTTTTTGGGGGGGGGGTTTGTAATTTTTTTTTTCATATCTGCTGCAGTAAGTTTAAGGCTTACTAGAAGATTTAGCAGCTATATAAAGCAGCATGTTGGAGTGCCATCACAGCCTCATTCTTCCTTACAGTGTCAGCTGAATTGGCTGTGGAGTCCTGACTGCACCTTTTCACAAAGTCCATGAACTCTCATTAGCACACTCCAGTGATTGGGGTGCAGCAGGCTGAGCAAAACCTCCACATACTTCAGGAATAATGTAATCTGGTTTCTTGTCTGAGGTCTAAACATGATTTATCTAATAGTGATTTAGAACTTAAATAGAAGCAAATCTGGAGAAGTGGGCTAAATATTTTTCTCATTTAGCTGAGTTGTCTAAACACTGGAGACTAAGAGCTTATGCAGAACCTTCTAACACTGAGTGAGTCAGGCGTGATTATCCCTCTTTTAGAGAGTGCAGAGTCAGAGACACGAATTGGCTTGCCCATGCCCACACAGAAATGCACAGGTAATGTCAGCATTACAACTTGGTTACTCAGAAGTGGAACATGTATCACACTTCTTCCCACCCTAAGTGCCATAAAGACTGCTTAAAAGGTCATACTCTTATCTTATTAATTTTTCTGAGTATGGGTTTTCTCTTTCATTTTGATTTTCTGTTTAATATAAAAATAATCACAACTAAAGCAAAGTATTTCAACATGTACATTTTCATCATCATTGAAAAACTTCAGTTCTTTGGATCTGAAAATGTTTGTGCCTGTAGAACATTCTTTTATTGACTCTTCTGGGTAAACCTGTACACACTGGTGAAAAGTGGGAGAGAGCATATGAAGATTTTTCAAAAGTGATTGAAGAAAATTTTCCTGGCTCTACAAAGCACAATGCTGAAAATGAGAGGGCAATCAATTTAAATGAAACCAGTAAGTTCTAAAGGTTCAGATAACTTCAGGTTGATGCTGATGCTGAGACTTGGGTTTCCTGTCTCTTGACAATTTACGAATACTTTTGTCTCTCCCTTAATGCTGGGCATAACTGTTTGTGTCAACTTCCCTGTGTCCCAGAGTAGAATCTGCAGGCCCTTTCCTTTAAAGCTTTTGGAATTTACATAACCCCGCAATTGTAGCAATGCAAAATGTGGCTCTGGTTACAATAACAAGGGTTTAGGGAACGCAGGGAGAGATTGCAGCCGCAAAGGCATAAAAGTAAAACAAAACAAAACTCTACATGCTGTTTTAATTTTCAGCAGCCACGTGAGAACTGTCCTGCAGTTCCTGGCTATAAATAAATCTCTGCCATCATAGGAAGACAAAAATCAAAACAGTTCACATTCCTTCCAAATTTTCTTAAGGTTATAAAAAATAAAGGAATGGTAAATATTTCAAAAGTAGAGTGTGTCTTTGCTAAGGAATGTCAAATTATTACTCAAGGGGGTTGATATTTGCATTAAGTAAAGAAATTTGGCATTAAACCTCTCTTTTCCTGCTCCATCTCTGCCAGGTCTTTTAAGAAAACCACTTAGGACTGTGTTTTTAAAAGTTTGCCAGGCAATGCTTCTTAGAACTCCATGCATTCACTGCCTTAGCATCAGCTGAGGCAGGAACTTCCTTTGAGATGAATGAGCATTACACAGAAGTATGACTGTTGCTTCTTGTCAGATGTTACATCCTAGTTCTTTTGCATGGTGTGTTAGGAAGGTGGAGAAAAGGATCACTTCATTGCACAGTGAAATGCTATGGCACTGATAGATGCAGATGTGAATACAGAAGCAAACAATGCTCACACCAAAAGCAACACTATAAGAAGAAGCAGGCCTGCTTGATAAGTAAGATTAGAGTTATTACATGTGGCCAAACAAAGATTTGATCTCCTGTTCAAATCCATTTTTTTCATCAGAATGAAAAATTGTTACAATTGCAAATGTTCTAGGACAAGCTACCTCACTTTTAGACTCAGGAGTGAGAAGATGTAATGCCACGTGAATTGTGTGACTAAGGATAGCTCTTCAGGGATTTTAAGGACAGACTGAATCATGAAATGGTAACAAGGGCATGAATGGAGATAACCTTTAGCAGAGAGCCCTAGAGTAAACAGGCCCACATGAGGGTTTCTGTACGTTGATGAGGTGAAAAGATTTTGTTGAAACTTCTTTCTCAGAAGGTGGTGATGCCTTAAGTTTTAGCCAGTCTAAGGCAACAATAGAGATACAAGTCTACCATGTGTTAGTGTGATGAAGTCCCAAGCAGTAGGACTGGAGACTATGAAAGAAATATCAACACCAGCAGACTGGGAAGGAATTGTGTTATCCAGGGAAACTGATTTAAATTGACCCGGAGCTGTGGTATTGATTTGACTGGGCATGAGGTCTCCCAGAACAGGATATATTTGAATTTCTGAGTGCTCCCTAAAAACATAGGAAGGAAAGCTGCAGCAGAGGAGGAGTCTGATGTTGCTGTGAAAGGGTTCTCCAATTACAGGACCTGTTTCACACTACCTCATCATGGTGATGGACCATAAAACAGCTGAGAGCTTGTGGGAAATAAACCAGAACTTTGGTAGATGTCTGTTAAAGATAAAAAAAATGAGTAAACACACACCTTCTTTGGACAACTGGAGGAGGCTCATGTCTGCTGGAAGAGCAATACCACAGAGCACAAGAAACCCAGGAGGTTTTTGGAGTGATGACACTTTCCTAACACAGATAATGGTTGAGCTGAAGAAAAGAGTCACTCTACTGCACCAGGCATTTACAAACAAGGAAGAACAGACTGGGGGTGTGAAAGTTAAGGGTAGCTTAGGCTGCAGTGACCATGGGATGGCAGAGTAAGGATCCTGAGAGGAGGGAGCAGTACAAAAACTAGGATAAAAACCTTAGAATTCAGAAGAGCAGACTGTGGCCTGATCAGGGATGTCTTTGAAAGAATTCCACCAGACTTGGCCCTGGCAAGAAGAGAGGTCCGTGAGAGTCCAGTGATTTTCAAGGATCACCTCTTTTAAACTCGAGTTCCTCGTGATGAGCAGGGAATGAAACAAAAGCGTCAGGAGGCACATGAAGGTAAGGAAAGAGCTTCTAACTAAATAGAAAAGAAATTTTACAAGAGGTGGGAGTATGGTCAGGTGGATTGAAAAGAATGTAGAGTCACTATCTGAATGTGTGGGGATGGGATAAGGAAAACCAAGACCTACCTGGCCTTGAGTCTGCTAAGGGACATACAGGACAACAAAAAGGGTGTCTAAAGGGAGAACAATTGCAAAAGAAAGAAGAAGGAAAAAGCAGACCCACTGTTGAGTAGTCTAGGGAACCTGGTGGCAAAGGACACAAAAAAGGATGAGATGCTCAAGTCTTTTTCACTGTAATCTTCACTGGAAGAACTCACCTTGAGAAATCCTGTTCCTGTCAACCTGTCAGCTACTATGTATGGAGTAAGAAACACTCATCCTTGATTAATAAGAATTGGATTAGGTAATATTTAACTGAACTGTACAAATAAACAAGTAACCACACAAATAAACCTGGTACCACACAAAAATGCTGAGGGAGCTGTTGAATGTCAATGTGAAGCCGCTCTTCATTAGCTTTGAAAGGTTATAGCCACTGGGGGTGATTCCTGAGGACAGAAAGAAAGTAGTTGTTATTTTTATCTTCAAGAGGGACAAGAAAGGTTGTCTGGACAGGGTGGGGAGCCTCCTCTCAATCTCTAGAAAGGTGAAGGAATACACCATCCTAGAAACCAATTCCAAACATATGAAGGACAAGAATATGACCAGAAGTACTCAGCACAAATCCATAAGGAGAAATCATTCCTGACCATCCAAATGGCCTTCTATGATGAGATAAGGAGAGACTGGTAGGTGCTGTTTATCTTGACTTTAGTAAGGCTTTTGACACTTTTACATAATGTCCTTACTGACAAACTGATGAACTATGGGCTAGATAAGTGATTAGTTACATGGCTTAGTAGCTAGCTGAGCTGCTGGGCTAGAAAGGTTGTGGTCAGCAGAAACAGATCAGCTGCAGGCCCCACAAATAGATTATCCCAGGTTTAGTTCTGGGATACAAAACTGTTTAACATCTTCATGAATGGCCTGGGTGATGGGACTGACTGTACCTTAACCAAATTTGCTGACAACATAAAACTGGGAAGAAAATTGATAGACCAGACGGTTATACTGCTGTTTGGAAGCATCTCAACAGGAGTCTCATGGAATTCAACAAGGGAAAATACCAAGCCCTTTGCTGAGGAGGAAAAGCCTCATGCGTCAGTACAGGCTGAGGCCAACCAGTTGGAAAATAGCCTTGTGCAATGGACCCAGAGTTCAGGTAGGCAACAACTTGAACCTGAGTCTGAATGTACCACTGTGGCAGACAACAGCCTTGGACAATAAGAAAAATTGCCAGCAAGTCAAAATAAATGATCTTTTCTCTCTGCTCAACATCTGGAGTGTTGTGTTGAGCTCTGGGGTTCTGCAGGGCAAGACAGATATGGAGAGAGTTCAATAAGGGGCTGCAAAGATGGTTAAAGGACTGGTATATCTGACATAGGAGGAGAGAATGAGAGACTTGGGACTACTTATCAGTATATATGAATACTTGTTGATGTGAGGAGTAAAGAAGATGGATCACCACTTCTCTGTGATGCCCAGTGGCAGGATGAGAGTTGATAGGCACAAACTGAAACATAGTAAATTCCATTTAAACATAAGAATAATAATTTAATGTGTGTGTGTATCTCCATTTGTGGAGATACTCAAAACCTGACTGGAGGGGCTCCAGGCAACCTTCTCTAGTGTACTCCTCTTTGAGCCCAAGGTTTGGAGGAGATGATTGCAAGAGGTCTCATCCAGCCTTATCTGTTCTGTGCTCTGTGATACCTAATATTTTTTCTCATGGCTGAGTCAAAGCAGCTCAAGAATTGTGATCATAGCTGGCACTTAATATTTTGGTCCAAGTACTACTTGTGATGGACCGTCCCACATCTTCTTAAAATAAGTGACACCAGAGAAAAAATCAGGAATTGTGGTGGAAGGTTTTTGTGGAGTGGGGAATTTCTTCCTGTCTTATATACAGTTCGAGGTTGGGTAGAGGAATTCACTCTTTTGTGATTCTAATGTGGCGTCTTTCACCAGTATCAAACACTTACAGGGGGTAGGAGAGAGGAGAGAGAGACAGAGTCGCCTGAATTTTGCTGATGTTGATAGCCCTGTGTTAAAGTTGATACTGTTACTTCATGGGGTTAATGAGGGAAAGCAAAGCCCTGTTTTTCTGTTATCCCCCAAAGAATACAGTTTCTATGAATAACCTTAAGGTGCACATGGAGAAATTGACAATTCTAATGATGTTTCTCCTAAAGCAGCTTAGTTAAATACCATGGGAAGCAAACAAGGAAAAGGTCACCTTAATGGTATTTCCTAAAGTGGCAGTACAGCAGCATTTGTGCAATGTCCTGGAGCACACTCATTTGGCTTTAATAAAAACTAATGAAAAACCCAACAACAAGAAAATTAGCTGAATGATAAAAGCAAATAATTCAAAACAGATTTCCTTATAAATCCTGGAAATCATCTGTTTAGAGCATCTCATAGAAAGAAGACAACACCAATAGTTCTGTACCATCTGAAAAACATTTTTTGTATGTTAATCGCACTATGTGCAGAAAAAAGGTTTTTTTTTTTCTTTATCAATGATCACTTATGATCCCTATACTCAAAGTTAATGTATAGAGTAACAAATTAATTTGTCTGCAGTGCAGTTGCAATCAGTGTTGAAGATATAGTGGAAAATGTGAGATATGCATATTGGATTTGATTGTAGCATATATTAAGAGCACTGCTGAGTGCTTCAGTGAAGACAACTCCTGCACTGAAAATAAAAGAGACCATATATGAACCTCTGTACATATTTATTCTGTATTTTCATTTGAAAGTGAATAAACATTGGAGATGCCTTTTATATTGAGAGAAAGCTAAAAAGAACTATTTATTTGAAATTGTTTCTCTAGACTACCATCTCTGCAGTCAAAGCAGCCAAAGAGGGGCTCTTCCTACACAGTGAGGACCTGAACTGAACAGAGACCTACAGAGAGAGAGAGAGGAGTGAGTCAGAAACATCTCAGATCATCCAGGTTAGTACTGATTTGCATATGGGGAACGGAAGAGGAGCAGAATACCACGGGGAAAAAATAGCTATCATTTTGTTTTCTTAAACATGTATGATGTGTCCTGCATTCAACAGGCAAGAGGAACCTTCTGCATACTTCGAGGTGGTAAGATGGTTTTTCAACTTTAGAGCAAAGTTACAGCAAACAGAGCCTCACAAGCCCCAGTAAAGCCAAAACGAAGTGTGTTTAGAAGCAGCACATATCCTAATGGCATAAAAATTGTAACCTCCAATCCCATCTGTGTTTTCACCTCATCACCATTTCAGCAGAAGAGAACTGGTATCTAGGCTCTACTACAAGAGTTAGTCATATTACTTTGTCTGAGGGCCAACATATTAACTTGGTTTAGATTCTAATTACAGTCTAAACTGGAGGCATTTCTTGTAAGTTAGTAAATAGACTTATTGGAAATGATACTTTAGTAACGTTCTTCATTTTATGCTCCTTCCTTCCTTCCTTCCTTCCTTCCTTCCTTCCTTCCTTCCTTCCTTCCTTCCTTCCTTCCTTCCTTCCTTCCTTCCTTCCTTCCTTCCTTCCTTCCTTCCTTCCTTCCTTCCTTCCTTCCTTCCTTCCTTCCTTCCTTCCTTCCTTCCTTCCTTCCTTCCTTCCTTCCTTCCTTCCTTCCTTCCTTCCTTCCTTCCTTCCTTCCTTCCTTCCTTCCTTCCTTCCTTCCTTCCTTCCTTCCTTCCTTCCTTCCTTCCTTCCTTCCTTCCTTCCTTCCTTCCTTCCTTCCTTCCTTCCTTCCTTCCTTCCTTCCTTCCTTCCTTCCTTCCTTCCTTCCTTCCTTCCTTCCTTCCTTCCTTCCTTCCTTCCTTCCTTCCTTCCTTCCTTCCTTCCTTCCTTCCTTCCTTCCTTCCGTGGTTTGGTCTATTAAGAATTTCTGCATCCAATTTGTCTATGGAGCCTAATTACACCTAGTGTCTCATGATTTTCAGTATCGTTTTTATTTTTTTCTCGTAGCCTTGCAACAGTAATTTACAGAGACTAAACAGTGTGGGTGTGGAGTGTGGCTGAGTTAGGAAGATGCCCGATGTGAATGAGCAGGGCAGTGGTAAATCAGCAGTCAGGGCTCAAGCTCCGTCGTCCTTCTGATGAACTGAGCAGTAAGTTTCATGTGGTTGTCTCCATAGGCATGACACTGTCTCTCTGTCATATCCTAAATAGTTTCCACAGCTGTTAGAACCTCACAGACACCAATACAAAAAAATACAAATGCTAAATTCAGATTCTGTCACGTGAAACAAAACATGATGTATGGCTCACAGCTCCAGTTTTCTATATGTGTGTGGTTACATATTCAAAATATACAGATTTGCTCCCTGTAATTTTAAAACATTATTATTTTACATATTTGAAGTCTTTTGAAAAACCGACTAATTAATTCCTGATTAGGAACATCCCTCTAGGTGACCAGGTTCTTCTCTGGCAGTGCAATGGTCCAGGAGCAAACAATGGTTTGAGGGGCTCAGTCTCTGTGCATGAACATCTTGCACAGAATCAGGGCCATTACCTAGTTAAATATGTGCTGCTCTCCTGGCATACACCAAGTTTCCCTCCGGCTCAGACTGCCAGGATGGAATTAAAGCTTGCAGAACCTGGGTGTGCCCCTCTTCACTCAACTACTTCACAGAGAAAGAAATGTATTTTTTGTCTCCAGAGCAACTCTGCCTTCTGGTAAACATGCATGTGCTACTTAGCACCTCACCGAAACATGGGTGCTCTACATTCCCTGTAAAATGAACCCTCTTGCCAAGTACAACAAAGACAGTTTTCTTCTCTCTTGCCCTCACCCTCACAGTCAAGCTGATTTCCAAGAAAGCAAGTCATCCTTTGCCTAGAAGTAAGGAGACACCTTTCCGTAGGAACATTGTCCCATTTCCAGGACTCCTAAGCATACAGGAATTCCTGTAAAGAAGGTCAAGTATCCTTTGGGAAAGTGTGTGTCACAAAGTAGGACAGATTTCATGTGATAAAAATTATGTTTAAGAAAAATCAGGGCAGGTTAAAAGTAGTGTAAGAGAGGGAGGGCAAAAAACCCCAAAGCGAAAGAAACCAACAAAAACACAAACCCAAGCTAAACTAAAGCACCAAAGCCCCCAAAGCCAAAATAAAGAGCTTGGCTATCAAATACTGAAAGTAAATGTCATTTGCAATTAATTACTATAATAAGGTCAACTGCCTTCCTAATTGATTTCTGCTTCTTACGAGGGGATCAGTGCTGCTGATTACTTTGCATGTAAACTTCCAAGAATATGAGTAATCAGAGTTTAGCAAGACACACTAACTGAAATTAATTCTTCTAGGTCTTCTGCAAAGAATACACAGTAAACAAATGTTGTCCCCTGTGCAGCATCACTGATAAAACCAGGGCTTTTGGCTCCAGCTACTTTTTTTTCACTGAGATGCTACAAAGCAATTAAAAGAACACAGAGCTGGGTATATTGAAATAATTTTCAAAGGAAGTGAGATTTCTTGGTAGAATAGGAGCAGTTGAACAGCTCAGTCACCAATTCTGCAGAAAGGAAGATATTTAGCTGGAGTTCCCTGCCTGCTGAGCAGCTGTTTCAGGATCCAATAGCAGCCAAGTATCGTTTTAAAAATCCCAAGGCTATTCTATTGGCACTAGGGTCTTTACATGCCTCTGTCAGCTTATAGACCACAGAGTTACAAGGGCAGCTTAAAAACCAACATTTACTGTTTCACTTTGGTCTTGTATCAACCAGTAGTCAACCAGAGTGAAAGATCTGGCCTAGATCCTGTATCAGAATAAGAAGGGAAAATAGCCTTTCCCTTTTTTCTCTGTTCCTTTGATAGATACCACTTTGATTTTTCCTGGAAGTCATTGAGATCTCTGTCCTCACAGATGGAGACTGGCTTTACTTCTGACTGTTTTAATGCCCTTTTCTTGGTTGGAACAAGACATGTTGATTTAGATCATTGCTAATTGAATGATGGTCAATACACCATCCAGTATTTCCTAATCACTTCCAAAACTTAAAAAGGCCCTCAAGCCCCTCCCCTCTATGCAGCTAAACAAGTCCATATATGTGCATATATCAGGAGAATAAAAATGAAAACAGCCCCTGATCATTCAGAGCCCAAACTCTACTAGTGGAAATTTATGTTGCAGTGCAGCTTAATCAGCTTGGATTCTTTTTCAAAAAGGCAAAAAAATCCTTCAAATGAAAAACATTGAAGTATGTCACTAAGCAGACCATTACTGGAACAGCTGCCTAGGGACAAGCTCAGTCACCTTAGTTCACATATTAGTGAAATGAAGACAACAACATATTCATAATAATATTTGTGATACAGGTCACCTGCCTGCATACTGCATCTTCCTGTAAGGTGACCATTTGGTAGAACAGAGATTTTTAAAATAAAAACTATTCCTCTGGAAGATGGGAAAATATATACAGAATAGAAGGAAGCAATCAAAAATGATGGGGAAGACAGAGGAAGATTGCAATTAGAGGGCACAAATCAGTGCCTTCTAATTTGCTAAATGAAATTCAGCTGAAAAACTGTTTTTCTAAAGCTCTGGTCTGTGCAAGATATCATAAAGAAGTTCAAAATGGTCATAAGGTGTTAAGTGTGAACACAACACAAATTTCTTCAAGGGAGGCAAATGAAACCATGATGAAGTTGCTGACTACAAATATTTACAGTTGTCAGGGACTGGTAACTACCTTTAATTGCATACAGATGATCAGAGTTTTAGTGGCAGGAAATTTAATCTAATTCTGGCTGATTCTGACTCTCTTGCCTTCAGGGATGTGGGTTTCAGTTGGGCTGTTATCTGAAAATAGAGATTCACTTTGAAGATGTTTGAGATATACCAAGCAAAACTACAGGGAGAAAAGAAACAACTCCTAAAAGTTTCATATTTGTTTTCTTTTTACTTCCAGCTGAGGTAAAGACGACTCACTTTCTAAAAGGCCCTAAGCTTCTTCTTTCTGAAGAGTAAATGCCTTTCCTCTTTCCATAGCTGTTATCCAAGATGCAGCAAATACTGATGCTCCTTTCCTTTCCTTTCCTTTCCTTTCCTTTCCTTTCCTTTCCTTTCCTTTCCTTTCCTTTCCTTTCCTTTCCTTTCCTTTCCTTTCCTTTCCTTTCCTTTCCTTTCCTTTCCTTTCCTTTCCTTTCCTTTCCTTTTCTTTTTCTTTTTCTTTTTCTTTTTCTTTTTCTTTTTCTTTTTCTTTTTCTTTTTCTTTTTCTTTTTCTTTTTCTTTTTCTTTTTCTTTTTCTTTTTCTTTTTCTTTTTCTTTTTCTTTTTCTTTTTCTTTTTTCCCCTGCCAGCACACAACTTGTGCAGGCCACTTACTGCATCTTAACCAATACAGGTGCAAGTATTTAACAGGCTTGAGAAGCCAATAGAGGCGTTGGAATCCTAGTTGTTTACAAGGAGCTGTAAACAACACAGGAAAAACACGGGGAAAAGTTTAAAATTGAAATGTGCTGCCTTGAGAAAGGTCCACCATCTTATTATGATGGATACAGATTTGAATGCAGTTTTAGTTGACCTAAATTTTTTGGTATGGGCCATTTTATGAAAGGGAAACCCAATCTTTTCATTTAAGAACAATTAGTAGAAGTAGCTTGATAACTAGTACATTGACTTCAGGCATTTTCAAGAAATTATCTTCATACTGAATGCCATAACTTCCATTAACTACACAACTCTTACAGACCTGATAAGGTTTAGTTCCTAGGAACAAATTTATTTATCTATTCTTAACTAATTTTTTAGTTGAGAAAATAAAATCACCAAAAAAAATGCTTGTGCTGGGTTTGCAGTGGCATCTTACAAAACCATATTCTTTCACAGTGTGAAGAATGCTGCAGGAAAACAACAACACCAGCAATAAATCAGATGCAAGCTAACCCTGCCACAGTTTCCCTCAAACATCTGCCTGAATATACTCATGTGTAAATGCATACATGCATGCACAATTGTGTACATACATTATGGTTCATCAAGTGCAAAAAAAATCTTGTGGCATTACAAGTTATAAATTTTAAATAATAATGAATGTTACTTCAGATGAGCTTTGTCCAGATCCTTACTTTTTAAAAGTTCAAGGCAGGTTCTCACAGTGATGTATGAACAAGATAGTGATGATATCAAGTGATGATATCAACATTAAATATGTTGGTTATGTTAGGATTGAAAAACTTTAATCTAAAAAGCATATATATATATGCACATGTACCCCAGAACTGAAGTGTCCTTATTCATCTGGCAGTCAGTGAGGGGCGGAATCCAGCCTTTAGAACAGACGGTGTGGTTTCAGCCTAAAGTTAAAATTAATTTCAGAAGGATTATATAAGCTAAACAAATGTACATACATTTCTGTTGTATTGACTATACATGCCTCATTTCAGCCCCTCAGCAACAGGGGACAGAACTTTGTGTGGTTCATTGGTAAGTGACAATAGCGATGGCTCCACCACCACCTTACATCCAACGTCAGTGTATAGCAGTACTACTACTATACTGTATTTCACACTGGAGGGATGCTCAAAATGTTGTGTGGCATTTCAGAAACTGCAGGGATGATGTGAGGGTAGGAAAGTGCTGCTAGTCCTGTACCCTGTGGTGACCGAGCTGCTGACCCTGTGGCTGCGTGGGGTGGTGGTGTCAGGCAAGGCACGCAGCCAAGCGCACAGAGCCGTGGTGTTTACTCTCACTGTCAGATGGAGCAGGCAGCCTGGCACTGGCTCCCCTCTCACAATGGACACTTTTGTTGTTAGATTAATATACCCGTGTCCTTTTGTTTTGATGAGGGATCTAACAAACACTTCATATCTACAGAGGTGGAGCAACATCTCAGAGAAGCTTTTGCTTTTCTCTTCTTAAAGGGATACAGTTTTGAGTAGCAAACTATTTGATTTTCTATGTCCCTTTCCCCTTTTCACTCCTAACTATTCTGGGCCCTTATACATAAATAATACTACAGCTTCTTTGGTTTTGACCTTGGTCTTCAGAACCTAGAAATTCTTGTGAAAATAGGTGATTTCTTTAATAGTTTTATTCCTAAATTGAGAAGGACCTGCCTTTGTAGGTATGTTTGTGCTGCCTTGCAAAGTAAACATTATGTGATACAATGTTCAGAGAGATAAATACACCTTTTTCTTTTTTGGCACCCTTGGCAGGACTTTTGGTTTTGCTGTCCCCCATAAGCTAAGACACCAAAATATTTCCTATTAAATGTCACTTCTTGTGCAAGGGGAATGCTCCACTGAATCAAACATTTCTGCAAACTGCAACACTTTTCAGTTTTCTCTGAGGTTTCTCTAGTTCAGTATTTAATAATAAAAAACTGGATTCACCATAAACTTCTATTCCAAGCAGTTACTAATGCAAGTATTGAATTTATGTAACACCAGAATTTAATATACCTCGTAATTGAGTGAACAGAGTCACAGAAATAATCAGTTATTACCTAGTTTCATTTACTGGTGACTAAATACTGAAGCATGCATCAGAATTCAAATTCTATGTCCTTGTTTAATATACCACACATTTCTCCTGCAGCCAGTAATAGAAAACAGGAGTTGTGCTGCAGCCATGAGACAATGCTCTGTCAATGGAACATCCAGATGCTGCGGTGAGAGGGGGCCAGCTTTCACATGGGATTATGAGGAGAGTAAGGAGCAACATATGTAAGGAACTGCAGATATTCCTTTTTTATCTTAACATTTATGGTGATGAGATCATTCTCACAGTGGCACAAGCCTGTTTCCTGCTGGCACTTTCTGGTGTTTTGCATGTTCTTGTTTTGTGCGTGTGGAGCAGCGGAGCATCACTTTAGCTTTGCCCCAGCCCCCAGTTTCTCTCCATCATTGGTATCTTTGCCATTCAATTTCCCATCCACTGCAGCACCTTACCCTGTTGTCTTGTAGATAGACCTTGCCTGCTTTGAACATATCAGAATGACCTTAGCTACGGCACCAAATGGATGATCAGCTTTGTCTTAAAGATGGGGATTTCATTAACTTTTAACTAATGGACAAGGGCCATTTATCTTTGCTACATTGTGCCATAATAAATGCTTCAGTGTGGACCTGTGAGCAGCAGATAGCCTTGGTAATGTGAGCATACCTAACCCCTGTGCCCTGGCCTGCTGCTGCAGGTTAGTTTCCAGGTTGGATAGAGGTGTCAGTCTCCAGAACCTTTGCTGTAGAGAGGGATGCAAGAGAAGGAACTGGTTAATCATTCCCAGGTCTCCTTTCAGGCCTGCTTTCCTCTTCCAATGAGAAACTGAGAAGTTAAAGGTGAGGAGGAGGGAGGAAGGCAGTTAGATGGAGCTCAGAAGGTGGAGATCAGCTACAGAAGTATGTGGCATGCAGAACAGGGAAAGAGGGAGTAAATGGGGAAGGACTTAGAAGAAGAGATGAAAAAGGTGTTAGCTAGAGATGTGAGTGGCAAGTGAGAATTAGAAGACCAATGGGAATGTGTGAACAGAGGGGAAGACTGATGGAATTTTAAGATCTGTTCTACCATGCATCACATGTAGTTTGCATATGTAAATAATATAAAACTTTCTCAGGCTTTATGCTGAGAAAGGCAGGAGCATAGTACAGCTCATACTAGAGGAACTCTGATGGATCCCTGTGGTTTCATAGAAGGCTCATAGTGCTGAGTATTGTAATTTAGTCATGTGGCCAAATGGCTACTTTGCTTACAGGGCAGAAGGTATACATGCCAGGAGTTAGTGGGCACCTACTGAGCCTGTTTGTGATGGCCATTATAATTTAAATGGGTGCATTCAATTTTTGGTTTGTACCCATGTTCTTCTCCATAGGACCAAAGAAACAGAAAGACATCATGGCTTGCACGCAGATTTTTACCTGTTCTGTGCTTATTGTGTATTGGTTTAAATGAAGGCAGAGAGGACAGGACAGTGGTGACTTGGCCTCATCTTGTTTGCTTTGGCCTGCAAGTTTGAAGGCAGCATTTTCCCCCTGCAACTTGTTTTCTCTGGATATGTCATTAAAGATACACATATCTGTGTGTGTATATATATGGCTTTGCCTTGTGATATGTGTTGATTGGTATTGTCATCATGAGAGTTTAGTTATTGCAACAAAAATGAATGTCTTACACATACAAAGAGCAAACCATATAGTTCCATGAGTAAAAAAGAAAAGAGAGATTTTGCAGATGGTGTTACTATCTCTGAATTTCAGTGTTTCCATTTAACAGAGAATGCGGTTTCTTACACTGCAGACAGCAACACACACGAGGCAGACAACTCCCCAACACTGATCTAGCTATTAAAATCAGATACAGTTAAAAGTGAAGTCAGAAATCAGCGAACATGGTAGAAACAGTGGTTTACACGGGATTAAAGCTATCTGGAGAATTAATGGAGAGGAAAAACTGGGAAATGAGGGCTTTTTATTCAGTTAAATCATATCCTCTCCATTACAGGGAACAAAATCTCTGAAAGTCAGACTGAGCAGAGTGCCAGGGGAAATCCCTCGTCCCTAATGATTTGGGGACAGCGTGCCGCAGTGGCAGTCAGGGAGCAGGAGGCTGCCGAGGGCTCCCGGCGGTGCTCCCTGCCGCAGCCGGGACGCTGCTCCCGCTGCCCGGGGACCCCAGGGACCGGCCTTGCGGGGAGCGCCACGGCAGGCAAGGGTGAGCCCCGCCACACCTGGAGGCCGTGAGCGCATAGCTGCGGGGAAGAGGGCTGCTGTTCCCCAGGGCTGCAGGAAAGCGTGTCTCGGTCCCGGCGGCGCTGAGCCCCCCCGGCTGCCGCCCGCAGCGCCCCCGAGCAGCGGCGGCGGCCCCGGCCCGGCGCTCCCTCAGGCCGGCGCGGGGCCCTTTAAGACAGCGCAGCACAGTAGCAGGGCCGGCCCTGCCTCCCGCAGCCCGCAGCGCTGGAGCGGCGCTGGGGAATGGGAAGCAGTTCCTGGTCCGGCTCCGAGAGAGCGCACGTAGCAGGAGCAGCAGCTGCAGCAGGAGCAGGAGCAGCAGCAGGAGCAGCAGGCACCCCAGCTCCGCTCGCTCGGCAGCATCCAGCGTGGGGACCCGCGCTCTGCCCCGGCTCCCTGACACGGGATGGACGTTCCTGAGCACTGAGCTCAGCCGCTGTAAAAAGCAAGTAGGAAAATATACATCTGGATGAAATTGGTAAGTCAAACTAGAGTCACATCCTCTTCCTTGGAACTGCAGCTTTCCAGTTTCTTAATCTGTAATGTTCTTCGCAGGCTTTTTTTCTTCTTTTACTTTTAAGCAGAGCAGCTGGGAAAACATGGAGGCAAATTAAAAGTGTAAAAAAACTTTGATGATTTGTCAGTGTTTGTGCTCCTATTTTTGAAATCCTCTTTCTACATAGAAGCTTTGCTGCAGGAGTGAGGAAGGAGAAACCAGCAAGTGTTGTTGTATGTTGAGGGACAGAAAGCTAGTAAGAGTTGTAATTGGATTTTCCTTAGGATATGATTAAAGATCTCAGAAAAGAAAGAAAGAAACAAACAAAAAAAGCCAACAAAACAAACCCCAACTTTCAAGAAGCTTGAAATATTGGCTTGTCATTTACTTTTCAAGAGTAAACACAAGTCTCGTGTTGAAGTCTTAAACGCACTGAGATTTGTACAGCACGCAGAAGGAACTTTTAAGTACTGTGCTGTCAGTGTAAACCTGCACGCCAAAGCATTGCCGGGCAAATGTTGTATATATTTGTTTAAATTTAAATAACTACATCGTGAGCCCTGGGAGGGCAGAGGCAGGAGGTGCCATTTCCCCCGTGGCGGACAGAGGGCGCTGTTGCTGCGCCCGGCATCAGCCTCCCTGGAACGGGGCGCTGCTGGAAATCCAAGGGAAAACCGAGTGGAGGCGAGAAGTTTTAAACCATTAAACCAGCAATTGTTCGCACGAGCGCGAAGCTATAGTACGTAGCATGCAGCTGGAGTGGCCAAAATGCTTTTAATTTTCATTCCCTTAAGGTTTGGGGGCAGTTTTTTTGTTTGATTGTGTTGTACAAGATGATCTGAATTACAAAGAGAAATATATTAGAGCCTGGTTATGACCTTGTTATCTCTTCTGGAGTGTGTTTTGGAGTCATACTGGATCAAGAAGGGAAGGGAAAGTGTGGAATCTCTTGACAGTAGTGTTACTTCAGTAGTGGTGTGGAAGATGAGGAAGAACTGTCACTCAGTGTTGATCACGTTGCAGGCTGGAATTGGGCATCTGACATGGGAACATATCCTTTGTATCCAGTACAGACGTACAGCAGAGGTTAGAGATCTGCAAGTGACGAAGACTGTACTGTAGACCCTAATGACTGAACGGCATATTGTCAAGTAGTTTGGGGAAAGGGTCTTGTCCAGGTGTAAAGCTTTCCTCATAGAAATCCCAATACAAAGAGAAAATGTAGCAATAATCTATTCACACCTTTGTGTGTGTATACTTGCTTATGTATCACCTGGGGTGTAAAATATTCTTTTTTGTCGAGTAGGAGTTTGGGTTTATTAAATCAAAGGCTTTAAAGGAATAAAGATATTATTTTAACTAATGCAGCTCTCTTGTGAGTAGAGAAGGACCACAGCTGTCAATTTCCCCTCTGATCCCGCCTCTGTTAGAACTTAGTGTTTCTTTTGTGACCCAGGGCTTTGGTTGTGCCTTGAACAAGACTTTTCTGTCTGACTCTATTCCTGTGTCTTACAAATCACTTGCGGTGGAGTGGAAAGATTTGCAGGTTTTGAGACCTTAATGTGAGACATGCTGGGGAAAGCAGATTAAAAGAACTGAATGACCATATGGAACACAGTCATTCTGACTACCAATTATTATGCCTCATTGAAAAATTTACAGTTCTGCTACCTCTGCTGAATCAGTGGAGTATGTGAAGAGAAGACAACTTTCTTACCTGCAAGAGAGAATAAAACACTTATTGTGCAGCAGTGTATCTGTGTGATGTTAGTAGTTTTTCAAGAAAAAAGCAGCCATTTCTTTATACTCCTTATGCTTTATTAGACATCCAGGTATGAATGACCTGTAAAAATGATTTACTGCATCAGAGGAAAGATTCCCCTCTTTGGTTCCTCTCTGAACTAGCAGGCATTAGTCAGATGTCTGTCTGACTACTGCCCCAGTAACTTATTGAGGAATCTTTTTCACTTCCCTTCAAGCAGATTGCACGTTCATTGAGAATGATAGCACTATCAGACACTCTGAGGCACATTTGAACCTAGCAGATGCTTGCCTTTGTAGGAGGCTAATTTATGCATTCAAAGTGTCTCCTCCACCATCGCTGATGTCAGCTAAGCTCTTAAAAGTTGCATCTCACCACTATTTGTCTGCATTACATTTAGTGTGGTAACTGTAGTTGTTTCAGTTTAATTCACCTAATTGCCTATATTTCAAATTAAATGTTTTCTTCACAAATGGAGAAGATAGTATGATGTGCCAGATCTGATTTTTTATTGTGTTGTTTGGAAATTCACTTCAATATTTGTTTTATTTTGCTCCCAGGTGTTTTGCTTGGAGTTACTTTGTACCTGGGAGTCAACCTTATAAGTCTGTCTGTGGCTGATGCTTAGGTCATACAGTTAACTCCTGCAGAGTTCCCAAAACATTAGCTCAATATGACACATGCATGTGATACTTAAAATGTAAAGGGATCCTCCACCTGTATTTATGCTAAATCAAAGAAATGGATCTTCCTTGAATAGCTTTTCCCATTAGAGACCACTAATCCTTTTACCTGCCAGTCGATACTTAGCAGGCTGGCAGTGCTATAAATTCTGTGACTGCCATTGGAGCACTTGTCTACTACTTGCTTACATTGACAGTAACTCTGCTAAGTGAGTTCAGCCAGAGCAAGACTCATGATTACTCAACAAATTGCTATCAGCTTGATTTTTAATATTATGTTCATGTCATTGTTTCTCAGAGCTTCAGGTTAATTAATCTTTGAGCATCTTATAATAGTTTACTTGATGAAGCCTACTGCAAAATCCTTTCTCTTAGAATGTTTCCAGCCTCATGAAGTGCTGGATGTTACCACAGGTTATGAAGGCTTGTTGGTGCTCACACAGCTGTGGTGAATCTGGCCTTGTTCTTTGTGGCAGGTAAAGCCTCTTTCTGCTTTACATAACAGAACCAGGACCCCAACTTAAAACCCCAGTTTCATATCAAAGACTGACTGTGCTGTTAACATAGTAACTTACTCTTTTCTTCAAGAAGAGATTTTGTAGTTTTTTATACTGAGCAGTGATAGGTGTGGTTTTATGTCTGATTTGTCTGTCTCTACTTCAGCTTTTGGAATGCCACATTTTCCATTACACGTGGGACAAGTTTATCTGTATAAGTGGAGACCTCTCAAGATGTTGTCCTGTGCAAGATCAAAACATGTTAGCTTGCACAGAATATGAAGGAAAGTAAATAAGATTTAATAGCTCTGAAGGTGGATATGGAAGGGAATTAATGCAGGAATGTGTTCCCCAAAGAATATTTTCAGTGAAGTAGATACCTCTGTGTAGCTAGTCTTGACTATCTCAGGGGGACTATGTCAGATCTGTCAATAATCATGTGGATAAGCATCCTCCAAAGAATTAATTTATTTTCGTATATGAACATATGTACAAATTCAAATATGTACATCTACCATTTCATGTCTGAGACAATTGATGACTGAGATTTTCCTTTTATTATATGTAATTCCAAAGTTCTTTTCTTCTTCACCAGATTCATTGGAATCCTTGAAAATTTCAATCTCTCTTTAATCTAAATCTGTTGTTGAGAGTATTATTTCTTAAATGTAAAAATAATAAACAAGAGGTCTCTAAAAATTTTTAGACACTCTAATGCTTTAATTGTGCTTTCAAAAACATGGTAGTGACCAAATGTATCATTAAATTATCACATTTAAATACTGCATTGACCTTGCCAGCCAGTAAATCAAGCAGTGGTAAAATCCCTTTTGTTCTTTATGTTACACCCTGAGACTTGTGAAATAATCCTGTGAGCATTTGGCAAAAGTATGTAGCAAGTTGATGTGTTTTGTAGCGTGAAATGAGGAAAAGAGGTAGGAATTTTTAGCTTTCTAAGGACCAAATAAGGTACTGCTGAGATTTCTCTGTTCTCCTTTTTCATAAATTCAAGAGACCATGGATTGTAAAGGTGAGAAGGAAAAACCAAGGTGGCAGCTGTCAGTGCTGTTATTTAGTAAGGGCCGCACTTCTCAGTGCCTTCATTGGAGGCAAAGAATTAAGTTTTATACTCAGGGCTGATTTTTACCATCTTGTCAAATTGTCCCTTTGTGGAGGGAATGGGGTGGGGTGTGGCATGGAGCTGATTCACAGTGCAGCTTATGACTTTTGAAATGGAGCAGAGATTAAAAGGAGTTCTGAAGTCATCTGCATCACTTTTAGTTTCCTGCTGTCACACATTTTTCCATTTGAGAAATGTGTCATGGTGAGAAAGGTGTATGGGCAGAAGGAGCATCAAACAATGAAATCTCTTTATGCCACGTTGTGTATAATGTAATATCCTGGGCAGCAGGAAGGCTCATGGCACTCTTTGCAACTGCCCTTCCCAGTTCTTTTCACTTGGGCTTCACTTTTTTCCTCACCTGGGTGTTTTGTCATTTAGCCAATATGCTGTGTTGTGCATGTCTAGCTCTGCAGCCTCTTTCTGGGTGTGTATCAAGATGTATCTGCAACTTTACCTACATCTCTTTATTAACTGGCATGACCATATACTTCTGTTTATTTTGAAATACATGGAAAGTACATGAAGAAACACTGTAATTTTATTTCTCCACGAGAATCTTTTCCAGCAGCTGATGAAATCCAAGCTCATGCCAGATGAAAAGCTCTTGTGTTATCATTTGCAGTTAATTAAAAAAATAAACGCCAAATCCCTTACAGCAGTGGGTTTATAAATAGTGTGTGTGTTTGTGTGCATGTATGTGCATGCCCACACCAGTGCTTCACTCTCATGTGACAGCACACTGGAAATTAGCATATACTCTTAGGTTCAGGACTTGATGCAGGGTTACAGAGGTGGATGGAGGAGTTTGTTTGTTTTAGTACATCTTACAGTAGCTGAAACAGACCCAAAATAAAGTAAAAACTTTCGTGTTTGCCTTAAGATGGCAACATTTTTGTTGTCTTTTTTTTTTTTCCTAAGAAAACATGCTAAAGGCTCAATTTTTATCTTTTGGTAGGCAAGCAAAATATTTTTTCTGGCAATTTGATACTTTATTAAAGTGAACACTTACTTGATTAAATGTGCCAAATTTGTGTGTGCTAAAAGGCAGGAAGCTGAGTTTGCTGGAATAGAAGGGTGCACTTGCAGCTGGGGCTGAACTACCTCTTGGCACCCTATCTGTCTATTAAGTACAGATCCCAGTAAGCTGAAGGATTATGATCTTCAAAAAATCTTGGACAACTTCACTGGTGAGCTAGATTTTTTTTGCTTTGCTTTTAAGAAGGTAAAATTAATTTTTTTGGATGAAAGCTGTTAAACTGACAGATTTGGAAGACAGCAGTCTCCTTGTTCAGTCACAGAAGAGGTGGTACCTTGAACCATGGCTGAGTCACCTTCCCCAGTGCTGCTCTCTAGTTGTATGTTTTGGGTCAGTCAGTGGATCAAACCCGACACTTATCATTTGGCATCTTTCTGTTCAACTTCTTTTTGTATTTTTGTATTTTTTATTTTTGGCCAGCATTGTCAGATACCTGACAATGAGTCGACTATTTAGATTTTGAGATGGCTTCTTCTTGAATCTCATTAGGTTTTGCTGACAGAAGTCCCTGTGGATCGTTTTGTTTCAAGTGACAAACTTGCTCGCATATCAGGACAGCCTTGATCAATTCATTTCACATGAGCAGTAATCAAATGGGAATGGTTTTTGGTCATCATCCAGAATGGATTCAGCCTAGTGACCTGGTAGAAGGACATATTGTATTCCATTACCAGCCCTGTGAATCATTCAATCTCCCAATTGAATGTGGTTTTTCAGTACTCCACTTGCATTACACAAGCCTTGTGTTTTTAGGCTCTATATTCTTTTCCTGATTCAGAGGCCCTTTGGAAAGTTTCATGTGAGATTTTGCATTAAGCTCATCTAGAAATCAAAGCTTCTGAACTACAGATGGTTTCTTTCAGGGACAATATGTCTCTGTGGGACAGTGCCGCAGGGTTTGTTGTATTACCTGCAATGATGTGTAGTAACTAAAGTGTGGACTAAACCTTTTGGCAAGATATTGTATTTTTTAAAAAGAGATACTGTTTTAAATATTATGCAAACTTTATATTTTTATGTTTGTATATATGTCTGCTTCCCCTTTCCCTGAGATTTAAACAATGACTGTCTTTTAATCATGTTCTCAAGGAAAAAATTAAATTTCTGTCTATGGAGAACTTGATCATAAAAGTATATATTTGTACTGGAAGCTGTTTTTCCCTCTTTGTGCTGGTTATTTTTTAATGGCACACTACTCAGGTTATAGAGTAAAACTTGGCCAGGTAGTTCCAACTTCCTGTTTCTTGTTCACTTCCCTAACAGTTCTTTCATCGTCTAATACTAAAAGCATTTTGGTTGGAAGCCCTTCAGGGATTTATTTATATTGAAAACCCTTTTTTTTCTTTCTTTTTTTCCACTTAAGAAAATACCCCAAAACAAACAAGGACTTCTAGTGATGTTAGGTTTTAAGCAATAATGTGATGCTTTTGCCAACCATCCAATGTCATGTTTAAGGTGGCTGACTTGTAGGTGAAATTAAAATGGAAAAATGAAAACATACTCTAGAGAAGTTGTTTTTCCCCAGTTTCATTTACTTTTTCAATGCAACTTAATTAGGTGGAGGGAATGAAACTACTACAGTGCTTCAACTTTGAGCACAATAGGGATGACGAGAAAATGGCTGTGAAAGTTTGGAGACTTATAGTCATGCTTGCTACTTTGACTTCATGTCCCAAGGCCTAGTCAATCAAAATAGCTCAGAGAGAAATTTTCAGTTTCTCAGCTTGAGAACAAAATGACATGAATAGTCAGGCATCTAATGTGCAAAATTCTTTAGGAAAATATAGCATCTCGTACCTCAGAAATATTTGCACTCTCTTGGAAGTCTTGTCTCCCATCTTTGCGCAGCGATTAACAGAAATCTTTTCATATTTCAGAAGAATTTGCTAATCTGTACGAGGTGCTGTAAGGTGTTTTAATAAAAAAACCTCATTTTTAGTGCTCTTGCATGTTTTAACATGATTTCTTTGGGAACCAGAGGGAAGATCAACAGTAATAGAGTTCTAGCACAGGGTGCCTGCAATATGACTATTTTTCCAATTCAGTCTTTAAGTTATGGCTTTTTTTTTTTTCCTTCCTTACTTAATTTACGAATCTCTTTGACACCAAAAATCTGCTAGACCAACAGGGGAGCAGTGAATCATTCTCAGCCCTCAGAATTTCTTGTGGGACAGTGGTCACAGGGAGCTGGGGGGTTACCAAATACATAGAGATGACATTGATCCAGTATAGGGACTCTGCTTCTGAGGACCACTTTGTATGGGACATAAATGAAAAATCAGCAGAACAAACAAGCACCACCAAAAGAACTGCTGCATTAAACACTTCTGTTCTCTGCTTTTTTCAAATATGAGAGATCAGATATGGTAAACAGCATTGATGTGTGTGGACAGGGTTAGATAGCTACTGCTGTACAACAGTATGTAATAAATGATGTGTATTTAAGAATATATATATTGATAAATAATGGATATATGCAGGTATGACAGTGATCATTACTTTGTAGTTGTATAGTTTGAAAGGCCTGGGGTGGATTTGATTCTACACATGGCTGCATGTGTGGAAGGGATATACATGAAGTTATCATGCTACTGGCTTTATTGAGCCCCTTATCCCAGTGTCTGAAACTGTGATCTGTTATGCTGTGATATGATCCAAAATAGAACCACAATTCACTGTAGTGGGTTCTTTCAATCCCCTGGGAATGTTTGTCTGGCTTAAATGCATGAAACTGAAATGTGTAATACGGAGCAGCAGCTTATCATGAAACTGAAATGTGTAATATTGTGCTGCAGCTTATAGATCAACACTGACTCCGTTTGTGGGAATGAATGAATACCTCATGTTTGATGTGCTGCAGGAGAGTTCACAGATGATTTCTTACGTTACAGTGCTGTATTTTTCATGCTTGTTCAGCTTCATGTGTTTAGTGTTTTCCTGTGTGTAGAATAGGGCTGTATTATCCTGGGCTTTTCAATATAGACAGAGAATGTGAAGAGGTTTCTCCCTGCTGACTCTTTTTAATGCTTTCAAGGACTTCTTTCCAGGAAAGCTTCGGTAAAGTCTGAAAAAGACAGGTGATCATTTCTATACCCCTCCACATGTTTCTCAGCTATGAAACTTCTTTGTTTCACTTGAATTCTTCCTGCATTATTTTCTTTGTTAATTTTCTCACTTATTTACCTCTTTTTACAGTTCTTTTGACAGCTTTAACCCCTGGATGCAGGTCAGTGAAGATAATTCTAACAATGTAGTCAACTGATTGTATGGTAGGTGGGAAGGTTCACCTCCATCCTGCTTCTTGCAGGTGATCATAGATATCACAGGACTTTATTTCTGTTTCCCTTATGATCCAAATTTTTACCTGAAAATACATAAGTACATACAGGTGAATAAATGTTACTCAAAAAAATTCCATAAAATTGCTTAATAAAGAAAGCAGATTCACCCTTATTCTAGCTGCCCTGCCAATATTCCGCTTTTAATGTACCTTGTGTCTAGTTTTTATTTATCTATCCTGTCTTGGTTCAGCAGAGGATGATGCGTGCAAGACTGAAAGAGACCTCCTGAGCCACGGAGTACACCATTTCTGTAATTGCAGGAAATGATGTTGCAGGATTTTCTTAGTTAATTTATTGATCTCTGTCTCGAATGACTTTTGCTCTCTTGCTCCCTATTGGGAAGCCATTCAAGAACCTCGCTCCTCTGATGTTTATAAATCTGCTTCTAATTTCCAAATGAAATTAGTTCATAACCTGTTCATGCCCATTTGGTTTTATGCCAACATTACTCTCTAACTTTAAGAGTGTTTCCCTTTTCTTACAATCCTCCTGTGATCTAAGAAGATTCTTATCTTTCTCTCCTTTTTTTCCCTAAGAGGGAATATAATTAAAATCGTGCATCTCTTCATTATATTCTTCCTCATCAGTGTCATTGTGTCTTGCTTTGATAAAACCTTTGGACTTGAGAGCTTTTTAGCCTTGTCAGACAATTCTCAGACAGAAGCAGAAAAAGGTAGCTGTTTGCATTTCGAAGACAGACAGTATGTGTAGCTTTTCGTTGCCTCTGACTCCAGGAGGGTGAGAAGGGAAGGGAGAGAAAGTGGCCTGCATGTTTTTGCATCTGTAAAAAGCTTTAACTAGGGACTTTGCAAAGAGTGATCTGGTGCCTGGGATAGGTGAAGACATTGATCCAGTTCTTTTCATCTAGTCCAGCTCTCCCATTATTCTATAAAAACCTGCTTGAAACAAGCAGCTGATAAAACTTCTGGAGGGGATGCAGCTCACAAATGAGTTTTGGAGGGCAACTTTCCAGCTGTTTCCTCAGAAGGAATGAGGCAAGCAGCTCCCAAAGCCCCAGACAAATGCCTGGGATCTTTGTTCTTCAGAGTGCATGGAGAGTCCCTGAGAAGAACTGAGAGGCCGGAGGCTGATGGAGAGATGAAGCCAAAGGCCTGCAGTGGGAACCTCCTGCTGTCAGAATCCCACGCTAAGCTGCACTTGAGGGCAGGCAAGGAGGGGAAAGAGAAAGCTGAGTAAGGTTTGCTGTGACCTCAGTGTATTCCCATGCAGCTTCCCTCTCTGGGCAGTCCTTGATGGCATCATTTACAAGATTCTTCAAATGCCCTTAAACTCAGTAGAAAAAAACCCACTACAGTCCATTCAGCATGCTGCTCTATACTGTCCTTACCCCAATGCTACTAATCTTTAAGCAATATGATTTAGGATGAATGTCTCTTACAACACAGCTTTTTATTTAGCAGAGTGTATCAAAACTGGGAATTTTTGCAGGGAAGTACCAGTCTCGGGCAAGATGTCTGAAGTTTACTGGAAAATTTTAGTGGACAAAAGGAAAAAAAGACAAAAGACTGAGAGGAGAGAAAGCCAAAACTAAAGGTCTGGCTCCAGTATCACAGCACATGGTAGACAGCAGGTAGGCAGAGCAGACAGTGTGAGGGTAGTGGGACTTCTGTTCAGATCTGTCATCTTAGAGCAGACAGTGTGAGGGTAGTGGGACTTCTGTTCAGATCTGTCATCTTAAGGAGACTGTAGTGGTTCAGAGCTCTTTTGAAATGGTTGTCTGTATTTTTCTGTGTATGTTGAGATTTTTTTTTTCTTTGATTATCGAAGAAATTTTTTCATTGGCATTTTTTCATTAATTTTTCCAAGAGCAAGTTTTCAAATATACCTTCTTTTATTATCTCCGCTGTTTCTGTAGCTAAGAGGTATGCACACATAGCTTCCTGTATCCTGCGCTCCCTGTATTGCCTCACTGCTGGGATTTTACCAAGTAAGATCACTGGAATCTTCCTGTGTAGGTACAGGATTTGTGGTAATTGGGAGTGGGGCTGGGCCCAGCCTCATCCCCAGTGGGCACAGCTGTGAGCAGCAGGTGAGCAGCATTGGAGGCAATGAGCCATGGAGTGCCCAGGGGCACGGACCAACCACAAAGGGAACAGAGGCACACAGGTGCAATGCAGGAACATGAGGGGTATAAAACGCTGGGCTAAAGAAAAGGGAGGGTAGACACTTGCAGCCTTATGATGTGGTGTGATGTTACTCTGTTTGGGTGAATGCTAAAGCCTTCTAAAATTGTGTGGTGATACTCTGTGTATTGTGGCCATCTCAACTGTTCCATATGCTGTGATACTCCTGGAATCAAGTTCCTGGGAATGGTGTAACAGAATATTTGGGACTTGTTTCCTAATTCAATATAATTACTGTTCCTCTTCTCCAACAGATTTATTTACATAGTCTTAATAATTCGTCATGTGAGGTGCTTATGCTTTGATGACCATAATTAGATACATTTACAATTGACTTTCATTGTATTCAAAGAAGCAGAATCAGTGTGTTTCTTTTCTCATCCATCCTAATGAACTTCATCAGGAAGAATCTAAATTTACAGGTGAAGAATGTCTCTAATCAGTGCCAGCATAGAATGAGTAGAACTAGCTGGAGATGACCTGTACCTTTTTCAGAACACAGCATACCCTTTTATTGTAAAAAAAGGCTTGTAGTCACTAATTGGTTCTTTGTTAGTTTATAAATAGGAATGTTGATGATTGGCCCTGTATGTAAGAAATTAGTCTGGTTGAAAGTCTTTCAGTTTTTTAGCTCCTATACCCTTACGCTTTGATTGCATTTTTTGATAGCCTCCCAAGATGAAGAAGTGACATTAATTGTACTATACATATATCTCTATTCTCTCATTGGAAATATGCGACAGAACTGGGAGAGGATGCCTGACTATGGTCTCTGTGTTATCCAGGCACTCCTCCTCCCACGGAGGTATCACAAGTTTTGCACAGCTCCCGAGGCTCAGTGAGGGTTCTGAGCCCTGTGTGCAGGCAATAGATGCTGAAGGACTTCTCAGGACACCAAAGAAGAGAAGGGTGATTATGCTGTTGATAGTTGGTCAGTACTTGCATGGACTTAGGAGGCTGGACTTCAGAGGCTTCCAGAGGACTGTGATCAAATATTAATAAACAGTCCCTCACTGTTCTCTCTTTTTATTTCCTCACTTGCTGCACAGAAACAGAGTCACGAGTCTGTGTTCTGCTGGTGATTCTTGTTAGAGCTCTTTGGTCAGGATTAGTTGTACTTTCTCAGTCTGTAATCCTGGGGAGAAGGTTCATACAGGACAGGCAGAGCCAGAAATAAATATGCTTTTAAAAGGTCATATAATGTCCATAGAAGGAGACAAATGGCTGCATTCAGTTTATAGGAATGACAAAATACTTTGCTATTACCTTCCACCTGTCAACGCCCTCCTGGTAAAATGTGATACTGAATACATTTAACAGGTTCGAACTCTGAGGGCCTGATGATGAACATTCGTGCTGTGTTTTCTTTAATTTCTTAGTGAATATATACATTTGTGATACACTGAGTGTACTGTGCATGGTACTGTAAGCCTTGCTTGCAAATGCAGCTCAGTTGTTTGTCTAAATCATGCAGTTGCCATTCAGTCACGAGGCCAAGAAAAATGACTGAAACAATCCATTTCCAGTGGATCACTTTGAGGAGGAAACAGAGTGAGCACTGATCTCTCTCTGTGGTGGCCAATGGCAGGATCTGAGGGAATGGCCTGAAGTTGTGTCAGGGGAGGTCTAGGTTGGATATCAGGGCAAGGTTCTTCGCCTGTAGGGTGGTTGGGCACTGGAACAGGCTGCCCAGGGAAGTGGCCACTACCAGCCTGACAGAGTTCAAGAAGTGTTTGGACAATGCTCTCAGGCACATGGTGTGACTCTTGGGGTGTCCTGTGCAAGGCCAGGAGCTGGGCTCAGTGGTCCTGGTGGGTCCCTTCCAACTCAGGATATGATATGATTTTAGGAAAATACGTGTGAAAGCTTTAGCTTTCACTATGTGAGCAGTGTGTAAGCATGCAGCATCATTAATGCTGCTGAAAGGACGGTCTCTTTTGAAAAGTAATGCAGTTGCTGAGATGAGAAAGAATGGATAGCATGGTCTTAGCAGAAAATAAATGCTTTTTAATTAAAGAGGTCCTCATATAATGAAAGCATTCTGTTGTGTTTATTTTTTTTTACTATCTAGCACTTCATATATAATCTGGATGTAGCCTGAACAACAACCTGATAGTTTGTTTTAAAAAAACAGCATCTCCATTTATCAACTCAAGATATAGTGCTTTAAATTGAAAAGCTAGTTAAATTGTCAAAAGAGAGTATTATGAAGGTTTCATTACTAAAGAGGCTTTCAATTACAATAATATTTTTAGTAGCACTGTTTTTAGACTAGTTTGGGGATTTTTAGGCACTCTGATATTAGCAACTGAGATTTCATTTCCAGGTGATTTTTGTCCTGGTGTTCAGTAGGAAAATTTTTCAGTCTGAGTAAGGACCTTCTGTTAAATGTTTTTGTTCATGCCCTTTTTGTTATCTTTCCTCATTGTGTGTTTGAGATATATTCATGGGAGCTTTGTGCACAGCTGATTTCATGGTCACTTCTGATGTGCTTCCTGGTGACAACACCAAAGGCGTTTAATGTTTGTAAAAGGCCGGGTTGCCCTTGACTTATGGACAGCAGCCAATGCCAAGTATGGAGTCAGAATGGCCACACCTGTTATCAGGTGTGGAAGTAGGAAAAATCTCATGGTAGGTCTTATGCAGGATTATATTTAACGTGTGCTGTATAAAGATTATGCTTCTGAAGTACAAATGATTTTCACAGCTACATGGGAAATAGACTGGATCTTTCTATGGTGGCTAAGCAGAGTTGGCTGTCAAACAAAGCCCAAATCCGTTTCTACTGGTATGGTTTACAGCTTTTTTTCAGACTGTTTGTTATGCAAGACAGAAGCTTAGCTGTTTCAAAATTATTATCTCCTTGATCAATTATATGAGTATATGCTGGGGTGACCCTCGCTGCAGGCCAGGTGCCCACCACATCTGCTCTGTCACTCTCCTCAGCTGGCCATGAGAGAAAATATAATGAAAGACTTATGGATTAAGTCAGGGACAGATAACTCGCCAATTATGGGCAAAGCAGACTCAACTTAGAGAAATTAGCTTAATTTATTACAAATCAAATCAGGGTAGGATATTGAGAAATAAGAACAAACCTTAAAAATACCTTTTTTCCGTCCCTCTCTTTTTGAGCTTAACTTAACTCCATGTTTCTCTACTTTCTGCCTTCAAGCAGCACAGGGTGATATTCATCACACATTGTCTCTGTTGTTCCTTCCTCCTTAGGGGAAGGACTCCTCACACTTATCCCCTGCTGTCCCATGAGGGGTCTCACACATGGGAGACAATTCTCCATGAACTTCTCCGGTGTGGGCTGCTGTACTTTGTGAACTGCTCCAGCACGGGTCCTATGCAGTGTCATAGGTCCTGCCAGCAACCTGTTCCAGGATGTGCTTCCCTCTCCATGGGCCTACAGGTCCTGCCAGGATCCCCTTCCAGCATGGGCTTCCCATGGAGCCACAGTCTCTTCTGGGCAACCACCTCTAGCATGGGGTCTTCCACAGGCTACAGGCAGGTATTTATTCCACCATGAACCTCCATGGGCTGCAGGTGGATCTCTGCTCCCCCATGGACTACCATGGGCTACAGAGGCACAGCTGCCTCACCATGGTCTGCACCACAGGCTGCAGGGGAATCTCTGATCCTACACCTGAAGCACTTGTACCCCTGCTGCCTTTGGGGTCTTCATTACTGTTTCTTGTCCATATCCTCATTCCAGCTGAAGCTGCTGTTTCACAGTTTTTATTCTCTTCTCCAGTATGTTACCTGAGAGCCATGACCAACGTGGCTGATGGGCTCAGGCTTGGTCAGTGCTGGGTCTGACTCAGAGCCAGCTGGCATTGGCTCTGTGAGACACAGAGGAGGCTTCTGGCACCTCCTGTGAGAAGCTGTCACTGTCCTGACACACCCCTGCCAGCGCTACCCAAACCCAATAGAGTCTAACATCCAGACCTTGTTTTTGCTTGAAAATATTTGTACAAGGAACCTTCTTCTTGCTAGATGTGCTTCATGTAGAAGATAGAGATAATCAATATATGTAGACAACTGTTAGTTTATGAAAGTGGATTTAAGCTGGTCACTGTTCTGATTCTTCTTGTGAAGTAGGAGTATTGGTTTTCTGGAAATGAACTTGTCATTTCCAGACTGCAGATGGGTACAATTTCCTTAATTGAGTTTTCTCACAATCAGCATGTAGTTCTGCCTCTGATCTTTTACTCATTACCAAGTCTTAATTTGTAGAGTTTCCTTTTTAAGTGGTTTTAAATGAAGCTCAGCTTTCCTGAGGCAGGCTTCAGTGACACGTTCTGGGCACTGTTTACTGGGTCTTTTCTTTATCAACACTAACTATGCCCTGCCCAACCTGTCTGAACACAGTCTAGTTCCGGTTCTATAACCAGAGAAGTGAAAATTGATGTCACTTTACCCTTTTTTTTTTTTTTTAATAAGTAAATATCTCTAAGTGGCATCTATGGACCCTACCTAAACAAAAAAATCTTCCTTATCCCAATTCCTTTGAACAACCCGAAAGCAGGTCTTTTTCTTCTCTCATTTTTAACTTCAGACATCATTATAATCTAATTAGGAGCATGTTCTCCCTTATGCAGACAGAGATAATGATGAGTAACTGATGGTACTCCAGTGTACCTTTCCAGTGGAACTTGCAGAAGAAACTATGCACTACTGCACTCTTAGTTATTCTTCAAGAGAATAGCAGAGGGCCTTGGGGCTCCTGCCTTGCTGATTCTGTAATTGGCTTTGGGATAAGGTAGGAGGGAATATAGTTCACTGTTAGGTCAGAGGATGGGTTACTTGGATTTCTGGTTCATTAAGTATATCTTTTGGGTTTGTTGGTGTAGTGTGGAATAGCAGTGTGTGATTCTGAAGACTGACTCGCTGCCCAGCTTTGAATCATCTGTCTATTCTGGGTGGGATCCAGACCTCATCAGAGTTGGTGCCTGCACTCTTACTTTGGCTTCTCTGAAAGTCTCTTCTGTCACAGTCCATGTGATTGATTTCTGTATAATCATCTTTTAGGGGCTAATTTTTTATCATGTTTTCCTTGTGTGTTGCAGATGCATGCAGCATTTTCCAAAAACTGGCAATCTGTTATCTCTGAGTCTCTGCTTTCTCTCCCTGCAAGAGTTGGTAGCCTTAAACTGGTTGACTCCATTGAATTACGGAGTTTTTAGGATGAAAGAAATATTATACAGCAATAAAAGTGGTGAATTAGCTTGAAAGTCCCTTTCTAATTAAAAGAGATGAAATTCATCTGTCACATTTTTTTTTGTGTGGATGTAAGATTCTTTGTTTAGGTTGGAAGATTCAAAATGTTCCGTGAAAAGCTGTGACTCCTCCTCACTTTTATCTTGGGTGGCCATGCACATGCATATATACAGACACAGAGATACATTGCCTCTGGACAGTCCATGTGCAATTACCTCACCACTTCAAATCATGCTGTACAGGAGTGTTTTTCTCCTACCTTTTTTTTTTTTAAGTATCAACTGTCAGCTTAGAACTTAGGTATCTGAGTTGTCCAAAATGAAAATTTAGGGTATTTAAAATATACTCCTTGGTTTTAAAATGTACTCCTTTGGTATATTTTATTAAAAAAATCAGAAAAGCTTCCATAAACCCCGGATGTCTCAATATTATTTTTTCCTCCTTCACCTTTTTTTTTTTTTCCATCTGTCACATTGATGGAATTGGTGTATGGAGTAAGTAAAAGTGACCTAGGCTGACTTTTCACATCTTTGTTGTCTTCAAATATTCCCATTTCCATGAACTTAAGTTTCATTTGAAAGATTCTCACCTTCTCTGTTGGTTCCAAAAATCTTGAACTAAGTTTTCCCTTGTCATGTTACAGATACTGTCTTGCCTCTATGATATTTTTGTATTGAGCTATGCTCTGCTTCACAGGCATCAGATTCTTTGCCAAGTAGTGAGAGAAGGGTTTTTGAGAGCTCTGGCTCTAAACAGTACCACAGCCTTTCCAGATTACAGGGCCTGGCTGAATTTTACAGCCTTAAAATTAATATTCATCTCCTGTAGTTTTTTTCCCATGGACTGTTATCTCTCGAGTTCCATATTTATCTGGGCCTGAATGACTGTCTGTCATTGCCTCATGGTTTTTCTTCTGTCTCATTCTTTACTTTCAGCTGTCTGTTCTTTTCAGGGACTGTCTTTCTACTGAACTTGAACAGCTACTGTTTTTACTTATCCATGTTTAATGTTCTGATTGGGACCTCTTGAAATATTTGTTCTCCCAGAATTTTTGGCTCTGGTTACTCTTCCATTATCACCTTTCTTCCTTTTCTTCTGCATTTGACATTTTTCCCAGATTATGCTTATCTGTGTGCATTCAGGCCTCCTATCTCAACCTTCCATGCAGAGGAATAGTATAAATGGTATAGATTTGCCAGAAGTTTATTCTTCCTCAGGAAGAAAATAACTCTTCACATGTCACCTTTTGAGACAGAATCTAAGACAGTTTGTGATAAAGTAGCTGAGAAATATCACTGCCTTCCTGTCCTGCTTCACAGAACATCATTTGAGTGGATGAATTTACAAAGCTTGATGTTTTAAACAGGTACATGCTCTATAGAACATCATCAAAACCTAAACAGTAAACTTACTCTTGGCCAATAAGTTTTAATCCTGAAATACTTATAAACAAGTAGTTGTGAAATTATATTGCTGTGCAGAGGCAACACCAGTTGATTCCATGTGGTGACAGGTACGGTACTGAATGCCTTTTATTCTCCTTTTCTTCTGTCTCTAACCCTTAGTACGCATGTTACCTGATGCTGAAATGAAGTTATGGAAAGTAACATCAACTTACCACTGTGGTGTTTTGGCACCACAGTTTAGGATGGGAAATGCAGGATGCACACAGACAGATCTGAGCTAACCTTAATCTGTGGAGCTTAGAGATCAGTGGCAGCAAACCTGTGGTGTCTTGAGCTTGAAAACGTGTTAGCCTCCTTTATAAGTAACCTGACTTCTAAGCTGGTTTAGCTTTTACAAAAGGCTCTGCTGTGATCCCTCAGTGCTGTTTTACCCGAGTAACCTAAATTCAAGTTAGAAGGCCATGACTTAATGCAGCACAATCAGACCTTTTGTTAAAGCTGGAAATAACCATAGTTTTTCATATACCAAGTGGATTTAAAAATACCTCACTCTCTTATGTCTGTTTTAATATTTTCTTACTTTTCCCCTGCAGGAAAAGTCTCTTGTTCTTCCTATACCTCAGTTCCTCTGTGTGCCTGTATCTGTGCAGCTCTTTGTAACTTGAAGTTTCAGAGATGGGATGGTCTATGGCCACATGTGTCATAGCCTCATTAGCCTTCACCAACACTGACCCTTCATCTAATGACTCCAGCTGCCTCTGCTTCTTTATGGACAGAGCAGGAGATGCATGGAGGAGAGATGGAAGTTTGTCTCTAAAGGCTGGCAGAGCAAAGGGATGTTCTGTGTAAACTTCAGTGGTCTAAACTTAAAGACTGGCAACTAGGTACGTTTGCTTGGCTCCAGATGGGCAGCTAAAAATCGCAGTAATGTAAATACTGTTGTACTGCAAGCAGAGAATCCAAAATCAATAGTGATGAAGCTGAAAAAGCATGGACATGAACACAGATGTAAATGCCCACTCCTATTGTCACTGAGAAGTATCTTTGCTATTACCATTGGTAATAGCAATGATTATACTTTGAAATTTTCACGATGTACAAAATCAACTGCATGTGGGGTTTTTTTGGCAATCTTGGTCCATGTAGGTACTTCTTCTGGAAGTAGAATCTGTTATGCACTCAGCTGGATATTAAACCTCAGATGGTTTAACCAAATCCTTGGTTTAGGTCATAGGCTCATGAAAAAGCCCAGGTTGAAAGGGACCTTGAAAAATTATCTGATCCAACCTTTTATGTAGAAGGAAGTCTTGATGAGATTATCCAGCTCCCTGTCCATTTGTATCTTGAAAACCTCCAGTGTTGGGGTCTCTAGTATATTCCTGAGGAGGTTGTTCCTGTGATTGACTGTTCTCACTGTAAAAAATATTTTTCTATATAATTCTTATATCAAGATTAACAGTTTTTTGTTTGTATTTAATGGCTGGCTCTGCTAAACTTCAAGGATAATCCTGTGTAGATTTTTCCTTTCCATTTCCTAAAGACTCCTTTCACCTTTACCAAACTCTCGGATACAGTTTTCCTCCCTTTTCTTCTCCCTGTTCCTTCCCTCTGCTTCCCATTGTAGCAAAGATCATGAACAGCATGTAACTGAACTGAAAGTTGAACAGTTTCACAGTGCACAGGTTTTTTCCTTAAACAGCAAAGGATACTTCTGGAACTGGATGGTCTGAAAACATCCCTTTGATCCTGAAACCCGTTGCCCTTCTGCAGGACTTTAATTTTTTTTTTTTTTTTATTTGCCCATGATCCTTAGAGTGCGTAAGAGTAACAGTGAAAAATTTTGACCATCACCTTTATATTACGCCTCTAAACACAAAGGTCTAAAGAAAAAGCTACAACTTTATACCTTTTACCGTAAGAACATACTTAATACATTTTTTTTAATATGGCTTTCATATCTTCTCTACTGAAGCTGTTCCAAAGCTGTCATCCTCTATAGAAGTGATACAGAAGTGATTGCATGGCAGAGACGGGCATTAAAAATAGCATGACCCAGGAATCATTTGCCTTCTTCTGTGGTGTCTGAGCTTGAAAAAATGGTCCAGATTACTTGCACTCTGCAGGCTTCAGAATAAAAGGGACTTGTGCTCTTTAACTGAGCTATGCTTAGAGGACAAAGCAAATGAAAGTGCTGCTTGTGTGATTGAGACCAATGCGGCAAGTTGGAAAATCTGATAAAACTGTTCTTCTATTTGGACTTGCTCTCAATCCCTTGATAAAGTGCTCTTTTCCTCTTGGTACCTGTGGTTAAGTGTATATAGTAAAGAATATCTGTACTCAGTATTGCATTTTGATCTGAACATTTTGGTGTCATTTTAACCCTGCTAATAAATCAGGAGTTTTCAATAGCAGATCTGCAAGATTGGCCTAGATACTGTTTCTGCATTTTATTTCTCACTGTTTTAAGCAATGCATAGTGTTTTTTTCTTTGAGTCGAAGCCCAAAAAACACACTAAAAATAACCAATCCACCAGAGCTGTGTGACTGGAAACAGGTTGATGAATAACTATTATCCTGTAACTGTTTTAACAATGAGGCTTTGTAGCTTCAGAGAGCTCTTTCTTCCCAGCTCCGTCAGGCCATTGGGCTTAAGATGTATCAATATTTGGCAGTGGTAGGTTTCTGTAACACTTGATTTCTGCTGGGAGTTTCTTGCCTCTTCAGGGTTGACAGAGATGACCAAGTCATTGGGTCTTCCTGCTACAGAGCATTTTTTAGCTGGAGTAATTTCTTGTCACTACAAAGCAAAACCAGCTTTTAATTCTGTGCCTGGAATTCCAGTGGTGCCTGCGAATAACTGCTTTAATGCCTGAGGCTCCTGTCATTCTGTTAGTGGGTTAGAAGTTGGAGGGGATGGATCCTGTGGCACAGCTTTGGAAAACTGGAGATTAGATTCTGTGATTTTAGGGTCATTGAAAATCTTAGATTGGCAGCAGCAATCAGCAGGCAGTGTATCTGTTCACATTTTCAATCCTTTGCTTCATTAGAATGCTTTAGAAAATAATTAATTTCTGGAAGGAAGTCAAATCACTGAAAAGCACTATTTGGGTTCCTGTTGAAGTACCAGTGACTTAAAAGCATAGAGAAGCCATCCAAGACCCACAGTGTCACTTTAAAGCCTCAATTGATGCTGATATATACAGCAAAATGTACATAACCCTCCACAGTTTCTATCAGAAATTATTGGATTGCTTTACGAATGTCAGAAATTCCAGGTTATCAATACAGTTTAGGCAAACTGGTTAAGAGCCTGCAGAAGCCTCTGTCTTCCACAGTCATCCACTGACCTCACTGTGGTTTTGACTCTGCTGGTGTTCAGAGGAACGCAGATTCCCAAGTTTTCTCTTGGGGGATGGTTGTCCCACGATTAAAGCATCTACAAATCTTTCAGGGTCTTGGTCTTCATGGTTTAAGCCAATTTTGGTAAACTTGCTGCTTATGCTTCTAAAAAAAAGTAAGAAAGAGAAAAAATTTTAAAAGGGAAGAAAAAAAGACTAGAGCTGTTCCTGGAATATACTATGACTTCATGTCGGCATGAAGTGCCAACATGCATGTGGAATGGAAGAGTAGCAAGAATAATGACTTCTGCAACTTGGGTGGTATTTTCTACATGAGAAATATCACTCGTTTCTGACTGCAAAGCTATTTCACTCAGGCTCTAAATCTGTTTTGTATACAGGGGAGAGGTAAGGCATGCATGTGTGTGAACTTGTGTTTCTGCCTTCGTCCTGCCTGATCACACGTGTGTGCCTGAGTGTGTGAATAGGCAGCCAGTCCCTTCTGTCCTGGGATCTATGGACATGTGCTCGTGCTCTTCCTCATGGAGCTGCAAACTTCCTACCATGATGCTGTGCATGCATGTCACTGGACAAATCCACAACCACATCCAGCTCTCTCTTCCTTTAAACAGTGGGAACAGGCAGTTTTTATTTTGAGCAGAAATCATGTTTCTGGAACCTTCAACATGCTTTGATGTTGTTGCTGTTTTTAAAAATCCTTACTCAGCTGCTGTGTTGTGAAATGTGGCTCTGTGAGAATCTCCTGACTGTGAAATATGAGGATTTTTTTTTTTCTTTGCTGGTCAGCAGTGGGATTTTGTGACCTCCAGCCTATATCTGTACAGTACATCTTGTGTGTGCTTGTTAGTGAGACAGCACAGTGCCTCCAGGAAATGCATTCTTTTGCATTGGGCCATATGGGTAGCTTTGCATTTTTATGATGAAGATGGGAAGATAAGGTTTGTTGCTTACTCTTTTTTTCTTGCTTAAAACTCTTACTGTGTTTTGTTGCTGCATATAGTTGAGGCATCCTAAAAGATGCCTGAGATAAAGCAGAATTCAGCCCCTTTACAAGCACTTGCAACAGACTATTAGATTTCTTTTTTCAAAGTTTAGAAGGACTACTTTTTAAGTCTTGGCTGTTGCTAAAAAAAGGAAATTAATTAATAGCAAACATACTAGCCTAACATCAACAGGTAAAAGGTTGAAGACTGAAGAAGTTTTCAACCATATCAAGATGGTGCTAAAGGAAGTATAAAAGAACCCCAAATAGTCTTTCATCTAAGTGCATTCAGGCAGTCATCCTATCTTTCAGTGAAGTGTTCCTAGGGTGTCAACATGAAAATATAAACTTCTATTGCTTTAAATATAAAGGAGTAATTTGGGTAGTTATTTCTTCCTACTCAAACACATACAGGTTTTGGAGGGAGTGAAATGTTCACATTCTAAGCCATTATGTTTCAATAGGAAACGGGAAATTTATGTGGAAACTTGGAAAGTCTTCTTCAGTTCAGGGGAAGTAATTACTGCTGTAATGGTGCAGAAGGCTGTTTCTGACTTGTATCTTACAGGTATTGCCAAATGTTGCTTAAAGGTAGGCAAAAGGACTACTCTGTGGCAGATGATAGGCAGGATGATGCTATGTGCTGGCATTGAGTGGAAAAGATATTTATGGCTGTTTCTAAAGGCTCTTGATTTATAACTTTTAAATTGTTGCCCACTTTAAGCATACACCTGTGGAATTATTGGCCACTTCATTCTTTGGTCATTATTTCAGCTTTATTTCATTTTCCTTCTTTCAAATATGTTCTTTATGGAGGATCTGCTGCTCCCAAGCTAACAGTTGTGCTCTCAGTCTCCCACTTATACTTGACTGACTAAGAAGCAGATAAAACCCTTTATTTCTGTATCCCTGCACTCCCATCCATGTTCCAAATGGTGTTTTGCTCTCTTTCTCCTTACAGGGACAGTGCTTAAATCTATCTCTAGCTACTGGGAAAAATGAGCTTTCTGTGACTGTCTTCTCTCTGTTCCTCCCTCTCTCTTCTGCTCTCTCTTTTCCCTCTCTCTGTCACTCTCTCATCTCTCTCTGGAATGTTTTCAAACCATGCATGAAGTGAACACAGAAAACCAGAACTCTTAGTTCTCCAGGACATCCCTGTTTTCCTCATTGAGGGAGTTTTATTGCAGTTGATAATCCCGGACATTTCTCAAGATGTATTCATGAGTTACTTGTACAGCCAAGTACAATGTTCTTCTCTGTGTTTTCTTTAACCCATCCCTGGCTCCATTGTACATCTTTTTCCTTCTGACTGCGGTGGGGCCCATATTTCAGGACCTTGTATTGGCAGCAACTGCAACAGAAATCAATATTAAATTTGTATAGAAACAGTAAGGTTAGAAAGTCCTGTTACAGTAGCAAAATGTAGCACTTTAACAACTGTGCCAAGGGGGACCAAGTAATCATTTTAGCTGGAGTCTTGTCTTTGATGAAAGCCAGTGGATGTTCCCCTGCATTCCTTGCACATGTTACTTGCCAGTGTCCCTGCTCTCAACTTCTGGTCAACTTACATCTTGAAGAATAATGATTTTGGCAAGGAAAATAGAAAAGCATTATGCTGAGGAAAAGATGAGCTAAACTTCATGGTGTTACATCCTAGTCATCCTATACAAATCACACAGTTTAAGGTTCCCATATTTCTTACTTAAGGGTAGAGATAATCTTTCTTCTCCATTGTCCTGGAGCCATTTGACATAGTTATAGTTTAAGGAAAATATCTCTCTTCTTTACCTTTTTTTTGTTTTTTTTTTTTTTTTTTTTTTTTTTTTTTCCAAATTAAAAGGTGGTGGAGAGGACATGTTCTTTCTGACTCCTGTTCAAGGTGCACTTAAATCATGAAGGTTACAAATACAGTTTTTCATATATTTTTTTTTCCTAGTTCAAGTGTCTGTCTTACATCTCTAGATATTTTTCTTATCCATGGTACACCCATAGTCCATACAGGAATTCTTTGTCACTGGAAACACTTGTCTTTGGTGAAAATCATAAACAGTTTGTACCAGGAAGAATGGAGGAGCCTGCTTGCTGTTTCTGAGGAAAGAAACGACATCATTATTAAGTAGAACTTGATGGGATTCAGAAGAGTAGATCCAGAGTGCTTTAATTTGTTAAAAAGCAAATTATAGGAAGAGACTATATCTTTCTCAGAACATTTGATCAGCCTGGCAAATGAGAAGAATCAGCTGAACAGGTCAAAAGGAAAGCCACTGAGTTAAAGTGGTGTTGATGGGAACAAATAATGGCATCATAAAATTTGCTGGGAATTGTAACTTGTAGCTGTCTTGAAGACTAAGCAAATTTGGGTCAAGTTCTTGGCTTGTTTACACCTTTCATCCCATTGGAGACCAAGGGCACCTTTGCAATGCTAAGAAAATCCTACTGAAGTCAGACATGTAAGCAAAGAATTTGGCCAGATGCAGCAAACTTGTAGCTATTTGCTACAAGTAAACCAAACTTCTTAGCTTTGTGGTAGTGTAAATGTTTTATGATTGCTTCAGTCACAAATACATACTATACTGGAAAGAAAGTTACTTTTGAGCAGTATTCCTAAATGTTTTGCCTGCAATATCTGAGAGTTAGTGCCACCTATACATCATCAACTGCAACTTGGTAATCTACTAGTGAGCTGGATCGACCAGTGGATGTTTGCTGAGCTGCAGAAAGAACTCTTGTAGTGAAACTTGTGTTTTGCAGGTTTCATATTGTGTTACATTCACACAAATGCAGGAGACATTAAAAGCACTGAAGTACAATGAATTTTATTGTAGTCTGATGGGGGGGGGTTTGTTGGAACTTTTTTTTTGATCTTCTTTTTTCTTTCAGCTCACTGCTTCTCCCCAGTCCTCTGTTCCTGAAAAAAACCCACAAAGAGCCAAAATCAACCCTGTCCTGTCTTCTTGGATTTGTTTCTCCTTTCCCATTTGTAGTCTGTGGTGCCCCACACTAAAAGAATTGCTGCTTTCTCTATAACTGAGCAGTCCTGCCATTCCACTATACATGCAAAATTCTGTACTGCTTTCATTGATGGAGAAACACTGGGTTATGGAGAAGGACATGAAAAATATCTTGGGAGCCAAACTTTCTTTGCTGTTATTCAGCGTAGTGGAGGTCACAGAATATGATTATTATCACTTCTGGAATCTCTCCTATGCAAGACAACTGAACAATGAAAATAAAGCTCTAGTTTTCTGCATTACCTGGTTACTTATTTTAAAGCAAACTATTGATCCAAAAATCAAGCTGATCTTGAAAACAGGACACTTAGACGCTGTTTGTCAATCTTCCAATACTGCTTTGTGTAGGTGTAGTTTTATGGTTTCTGATTATCTTTCTTTATCTGGAGTTAGGAGAAAGTCTCATGTCATGATTAAAGGAGTGCTCTAAATTCATTGATGTTAGTAGAGCATTTACTGATCCTTGGTTAGGAGGGTCAAGGAGTACAATAGTGTGAATGGTTAACAAACATGAATTGATGAATGTCTTTGGCTGTTGAGACATCTCCTGCCTGTTGTCCATGGGAGTCAGGGAAAAAAACCCAACATTATATCATGCAGTGACAACTCTGTTTCTACCTCTGTGAGAGAGAGTGGATCAGTAGTTATTAGGTGAGACTGCAGTTTGTGCTCTGCAAGAAGTAATTTTTGATTATTATAATGGGCCATTCTGACCTTCATCTAACAGGAATGTCTTTCTATCAGGTGCTGGGTAGTGTGACCTTATCCATAAAATTCGAAATTTAGAGCCGAATTTGTGTATGAAACAAATTTGTGTATCACCTGACCACTAAGGAGAACAGTACTTGCAGGAGGCTTTTAGTACTGATGTGAGGAGGGAGAATGCCCTTTAGCAAGGGGGAATAATGCAGAAGGGAGAAGTACAGCCATTTTTCTGTACCTGTTTTTTCTCTGCCATCTTTTTTTGAGTGCTCAGATTCTTGGAATGGATGATCTTATGGCATAAACTCCTGTCTATATAGATATTGTAACCAATAAATAGCAGTGCTAATCTGGTGTGGTGAATTCAGTGCCTCATATTTTGTATGGTTCGAGATAGTTCATGCCATTATCTTGATACCATTCTGGGTGGTCCGCTATTAGCAGTGTTTTGGGAAGGTGTTGCTATGGCTATGTGATTGTAATCAATGGATTCAAAGGCAAACTCGCCCCCTCTGAGGTGAATATGGTACAGCTGATAATGCAGGGCAAGCGTAGGAGAATGCGTTTGGGGTGAGAGAATTTTTGACACTTTCTCTGGGCCTCGTGCCTGGCCATAGAAGACGTTGCCAATGCAGATTTGACTATTATTCTTTGTAGCTAAGCTCCAGTGAGGAGCTAAAGGAGAAGCTGCCGCTGCTCCAAGGAACTTTCAGTATAAACAAACTGAGGATCTGATACAGAGTTTGTGGCAACAGTGCTAACTTAAGAAGTAAAAGCAGGACTGGGGTTGTTTTTAATGCATGAGATAGTATCGCTGTTTTACTACTTGGAGGGGAAAAGGTCTAGTGCTTGGAGCCTTGTGCAAGTGGGAATTCAGGCTGGACAATGCATTATTGGGAGTTCCCCAAGCACTCCTTAGCTAGGAGGGCTGTCCTGGTGTGTAACTGTTCCAGTGCGCTGCTTTGGTGGGAGGGAGGGTTTAGCTCCAATGTAAACACTTGAGCTTTGTTTCTTGGGAATAAAGTGTTTCATTCATTACTGAATTGCAATTTACTCCTAAACTCAGGAGAAAGATGGAAGTGAATACAGTGTCAGTCTCTTTTCTCAGGGCTGCAGGCAGACATGCCACAAATGGATCCCTGCCCTATCTCGTCAAACATACAGCCCTCTCTCTGCCTGTAGAAGCCAGGGATGAATGAAGCCTGAGTAATCTGGCTCTGGAATGTGCAACAGGGCAATGGCAAACACACATATGCATATCTCCATACAGGAATAACTCAAGATGTAATGTTGCCTCTGCTTTATGTGCACGTTCTTTTGAAAGACTAATGTTCTTCCATCAGGCAAAGATGGTGGTCAAGGATGACAGGATACCGGTAAACAGTGAGATTTTCTGCTTGTCTTTGAAGCTGTGCATGTTCTGCAGGTGACATTATGCACTTGCTCTGTCCTTGCCTGGTAGTTTTGGGATGTCTGCAAGAATGAGCTTTTGAATTGTCTGTGTACCTGTCAATGGGGGTCAAGCCACAACTTCAGTGGTTAGCATGAAAGCACATGAAAGGCAGTGAACTGCTGTAATACTTCAACTTGTGCTCATGCAGAGGAATCTGCCAGAGGAGTGTGTGTGGGATGGCTTGCATAGAGTGGCTAGAAAGTAATTAAATAAGCCATGTTCCCATTTGAAGACTTAAATAAATATAAGAAAGGGCACCAGATGTTGTTTCTGCTAACACATGCTGAACAACAGTGAATGCAACTGCAGCTTTGCTAATGCCATCTGCCATTGCATTTTAAGAAATTAAAGAGTCCTAGACAGCCATAGTTCTTCCAGCACATGTAATCTAACTGAGAGGAAAAATAATTCCTGTTTACTCAGTCAGTGCATGGACCCCTGGTGCACCTATCTTTGCCTGTGTCTCTACTCTTATACCATCATTTAGCACTGTTTTTTGGACAGCTTATTCTATTTGCTCTTCTCTGAAAGATATCAGTTCATAAAACAAGCTGAAGAATGTTAACAAGGGATGATTCTCTGACAGCTGTGTGATATGCTGCATGTGAAGAATATGCATGGTGTCCTCCAAAGCTTGTGTAGACACAATCCATGTGCCTTGTGAGGACACAAGGGAATCATGTTATAAGCCTCGCTTTCCATGAAAAGTAGAATCTGAGTCTAGTCACAACTTCTGGTTTGCTGGCTTTATGCTTCTCTTTGAATTACACTCTCATAATAACTGAAGGACAACTTAACTGGAAGTTTTAGTCTAAGTAGTTCTGGGATACCACTAAAGGGACTGTAGACTGAGAAGAGAGGGAGGCAAATACGTGGTAGTGTGCAAAAACACATTTTGGTTTTAACACACTGAGTTTGTTTTGAAATTTGAAGGAAATATTTTGAGACTACAAATAGGTGTCTTCTTGGATGTTCTCTGTTCAGACCCAGACAAACACGGCACTAATCACGCACTGGTAGGTTTTCTGTGTGCTATAAAAAAATGCAGTAGAATAACTCTTCTAGTTATTTTGCATGAACTGAGGAATCAAAAAAGTTTTCTTACAGAAAGTTGGGGTTGGATAGTCCTTGTTTAGGCAGCTGCACAGAAGTGCACGTGGCTTTGGCACATGCTTGTAAGATGTATCTTACAGTGCTGCTAGCCATGGAAATTTCTGTGGGTAAATAAGATTTCTGTCTCAAGGGCTGTCCATATGGCCCCTTTCATCAGCACTAATTCCACTTAGATTAACTGCACAGCACAAATATGGGTCAAAGCCTGGATTGTTGGGAGAATGCGTTCCTGCTTGCAAACTGCTTCCCACAGAAGTACTTGTTGGCAGCTGAGATCATAATGCTCACACTCCTCACAATAACCCACTTTGAAATGTATTTAGAGAGGGGTCTTGGCAGTCTGCTTGGTGCCTTTTCATATGAAGTGCAGGCCTTGGTTTGCAATCCCACTCAGCACGTCAAGGCATTAGCTGTGGGCCGCCGTCTTCTCTGACTTTATCCAGCACAAGGCAGAGCATCTCTGCCTGGACTAGCAATGCTAACCACTCCAGGTAACACCTTTCCCCTCTGTCTTTAGCAAGAGGAGAGGAACTATCTTGGAAATACTGCATTATTATAGAATTAAACCTGCTGGGTTGTTCCTGTCAACACTATGTCCTGACTGTGGATGATGAAAGGAGACCCAAGGGGAAGAAGGAACAGATCTCATGGTGTCCCTGGCTCACATGTGTCCATAGTTACACTGAAAGTTGCTTCTTGCTTTTCTTTCTCCTTTGTCTACTCTACTGGTGGCAAAGGTGGTGCATTGCAGACAGTCATTCCTAAAGCTGTAGCTAGTTTTGTTGTTTCCCATTGTACCAGGACACATTATTGGGGAATTATAAAACTTAGCCATAAATGGTGTGCTTTATAAAGTCAGGATCAAACTTAACGTGTGAATAAACTTCGTTTGTTTTTTGCATCTGAAGTGAACTTCAGTATTAAGTTCTACTAATGCATTATTAAGTTTTTCCCAAATTCAACCGTTTGCAAAGAGAAATGCCTTTCACTCAGACCTGAAGGTGCATTACGCACAGGCTACCCTACGCAAATATAGGTTAGAGACCAGAACCTGCCCCCACTGGTCTGAGTACAGAAGATTATTTCAGTGCCACTAGCCTTCCCATGTTTGTCACCACTCTCTTTGCTCAGGTTAGGCGGACTATTGACAAATGATTAGGAAATAAGTCATGACAACAGAGAAAAAGAAAACTGTCCCTTTAGATGCTGAGGGAGGAGTAGAAGGACATGCAGATAACATAAGCATGGTTTTGATGTCAAGAGACTTAGTTTGATTAGGAGATTTGCATGCCTGTTTCTGGGACTAATACGGCAGTACAGAAGTAAGGGATGCAGTGAAGCTTTATTCACTGAAGCTAAGGGCCTCATGGGTACAGAACCCAAGGCAGGTGTTTGCTTCTTGCCTCTGCTACAGACTTCAGTTTTAGACAGTCACATTTTACATGTGTGTATAGTGCTCCCCTCATCCATCTTTGTAAATTAAAGTATTTATCAAGCATCTTAAAATTCAAGTGGACAGAGCAAAGGTAGGTGCAGTTTTGAGTAGATGGTGAATCCCTCACCTTTTTTCTGGCCTTATGGTCTTGTGCTAGTATGAATTGTCTTCCCACCCATTTAGTAAGAAAAGGCATAGTGTTCACTGTGCAAGTACACAGACTTCAGTGTGCATCCTGACTTGAAGCAGTACAGGCAGAAATCAACATACCTAAGGAAATTGTGTTTAATTATTTTAAAACATTCATAAATGATGATAGCTGCTTGTGCTGCACACAGTCATGCTTGCAAAGGCATTCCTGGCACTTGTAAAAAATTTAGTACAGAGAGTTGTTCTAAAACTCTGAATGGTTTGCACAGCCTAGAAGATGAACAGTTATAAAATGATGTATTTCCTATGCATGGTTGTAAAACACTTTAGTATCATTAAATAACAAATATTTTTGGGCTAGATTGTTTTGCTTTCTTTATGAGAGTGTACTTTTTTTGGAAGCCTTTTACTGCTGTTTTGAGACCACCATACTAGGAACTTTCTTTAGTATTTTCCCATTTCTTTCTCTTGTAAATGCAGGGAGCAGAAAATATTCTTCTGACATTTGAGCTGCAGTTATTTTGAGTGGCTACAAACAGAGGGAAATGTGTTTCTGTGGTAGTTACTGCAGAGAGAATTTTGCTGAAATGTCTCTCCCCCACCGCCCTTTGGTGGCTGCAGAAAAGAAGCCAGTGTTTGAGGCCCCAGCTCTGTGCATCTGCTGGATCAGTTTAAGGCCAATTTCCCCCCACCCCCCCCCCCCTCCGCCCCTCTTTCCATTAGCAAACTAGATATAAAACAGAAGCCATTGGATAAATAGGAAAAATGTGTAGCAGAGGAAGCCCTTGTGATTAGGGAGCTGTTAACCAGTTATTTCATGTCCGGCTTTCAGTGTATTTATAAAAATGATGCTATTCAGTGACACGTCGAATTACTATAAATGGTATTGGCTCAGTTGCTTTCTCATGGAAGCCAACTTGCAATTTATTTTTAACTTGGGCCCACTGATTATTTTTAAAGTTAGTATAGTATTTGTTAAAGATGCTGAAGTGGCAGGCAAAGCATGGGCAATATACATCAAATTTGCTCACAGCCTGTCTTGCCAGTGCACTCCAGAGTCCTCTGAAACCCCGTTAGGAAAGAGCAGCCCGGTCAGTGCCTGTCCATTTGCTGCCTGGCTGTTCTGAGGAGAGGGCTGATTGATGTGATTTCTGGCAGCTGCAGTGCTTGGTTTTGTGATGTGGAAGCTTGTCCATTAGGAGCTGGCCCAAGACCCAGTAAACCCCTCCTCCCTCTCTTTTTTTCCATTGATCGCCAGCAGCCGTCACATCATTACATGCATTTATAATGTCCTTGTTGAGACTTCACTGTGTGCACATGGTTTAAATCAACAGCTTCCCAAACAGGGGGAGCAAAAGTACCAGAACTCCCTACCTGCCTCCAACAATGTGCTTGTAAACTTCAGGGACAGGGAGAAAGACAAATACAGCTCATGGAAAAGTGCCCCAGGAGGTTCTGAGTCTGCAGTTCACACTATGCTTTGGACAAAGAGGTGAGTCTTGCATCATGGTCTAAATGTGGTGAGGCTTAGCTTCCACACAATTCTCCTGGAACAAATTTCATAGAACAGAAAATCTTTGCAGCAGCAGTGGGACCTGAAGCAGATTCTCAAAGCTGTCATTGCCATGATGAGGCATCTGCCAGGTCTGGTCCCCTTGGTGAATAGCGGCTACTAATTGATACCTAGAAGTGTGGAAGGAGACCATTGCAAGCCCAGAACATGGAACTTTTATCCAATATTTATTTAGGGAGTAGATTGCAGTTCTTACCACACTTTCTGGAGTTTCCAAATAGTCTTCAGGGCTATCAGTCTTAGTAAATGACGTATCTGTGGATATCTGTGGGACTAAGGATTGCATAAAACCGTCTTAAAGACAGCTCTGCCCTGGGTTGTGACTTGAAGATGAGATATCTTACACAAGTGCTAGGGAGCCATTTCAATGCTAATTGAATCCCCAAGAGCAAGCATTCATTCCAAAAGGACAATCATTTATTTTCCAGTTATATTCCCCCAAGAATCAGTACCTATGCATTAACTCTACTCTGCATAAAATTGCAACACTTGAAGTCTAGATTGAACTGACACTTCATTGAAATATTCAATAGAGTTTTTTACACTGGGACAAAAAGAGTATGCAAGCTTGGTATTATCTTTCCCTTCTTTGTTTTCTCTGATTGTGAGAGATCCGGAGCATCATAGAAAATGTTGCTTCTAAAGCATTCAGCCTGTTCTTGGTAGCCACCCAATTTGTGTGTCTTGAGAGATTCTTCTTCATAATATTTACATTTGATATTCTAATTGGAACGGAGAAGACAGCATTTGTTTGTACATTGCTGGGGTGAGAAGTAGAGAGTTTTTAGTCATACCACAGGACAGCCTTTTTACTAACAGGCTGTTTTCTGGTCTGGAAATTTTATAACCTACTTAGAAATGAGTGTCTCTTGGCTGAGGTTTAATAGTAGATGCATTTGTGATGTCTCCTCTGATTATTCAAGTATTGCTACTTAAGTAGGTGAAATATAATTAAGAATAAATTAAATTAATTAGTTTTGACTCATCTTTGGTTTTACAGATACCATAACTGACAGCAGAATACAGTCCTTGCAACATCTGACCAGGAAATGGCTTTGCCTTGTCCATGTCTCAGTTTCATCTATCAGATAGAGGGATGATTATGTTACTTCGAACTTCTGTTTGACAAAACATAAAATCCTTTTCTGTTAACCAGTACCCCTTCCCTGCTTGTTGTGTTTATTTCCTTACTAATTAATTCCTTGTTTAGTAACTTATCAATTGAAAGACCCTTTCAGTGTGCTCACTGCTTGCAGGGACTATCTCAGTAGAAGGCGTCCTCTGGTAGGTAATAGAAATGTAAGGAAGAGGAAATAAGATAAAGTAAAAAGTCAGACCATACTTGGTTCAGCATCCTGGTCACAGCCCAGCATGGTTGCTCTGGAATCCTGCTGATGGAATGTCCTGACATTATGGTGTTTATTTCTGCCACAGCCCTGAAATGTAAACAGGACATCGTTGGATGCTAATTCAAGGGACTGGAAATGACTGAGAATCCTGGACTATTGGGCTATTGGTGGGACACAAGGAAGTGAATTTTAAAGGGGGATTGGCATTTGGCACTATCAGTGCATGGGACCATACGTCAGAGGAGGTGTTTTCAGGAAGGGTATCTGACGTATGTTTGTGGAGAGGAACAAAACACAGCAGTAGTGTCAAAAGAAGTGCATCAAAATATGCAGAAACTTGCAGGACATTTGGCATGTTAGGATGCTCCCTGCATCCCATACTAATAGGGTGAAAGATAGTTTGCCTTCAGCTTGAAATAGATACAGAATAAATGGCAGGTTTTCTTTGTGGGATTTATTTTCCCCTGCACCTAATAACACAATAGTGAATTCACCTGAGGAACAGGAAAGTAAAAGAGAGGTGCCAAGTTACCTTGCTCCAGTTATCTCTTGCTCCAGCCCTAGAGCCCAGAGGGCATGGATAGGAGGTAACACAGTCAGGGAAGTGTTGCTTTAAGTGGTTTAGTGCATGATACAGTTGGCTGTGCTTCTCTTGGGCAGACCAAAATAAATGAATGGATATTGAACTCCAGTCATGGCTCCCTCCCCCATGAAGTGGAAATGGGCACGTACAACTTGTGTAGGATGGTGCCTGCTGAGCTGTGTTTGGGGAAGAGTGAGATGGACCACGACAAAGCTATCACCATGTGCTGTGAGGCACTTGAGACTCACATTGCTGGAAAGAGGGCCGCACCCCACCTTTATCCTGTCAGAAGGCTGTGACTCTTGCAAGGACCAGCTGCTAATGCCTCCTCTGTAGCACCCCTTGTAGCAGTGAAGACAGAACTGTGTTGTAATGAGTATAAAGGGGGTTCTTTATTGAAGCTGCTAAGTGCATACAGACCCTGTAATTCACACTGGCTCTCTGGCTTCCAGACTGGCTGCCTGATGTTGCCACACAAGGTCTCCCTAAGTCTTGGTCTGGTGTCTGTAGCAACAAAAGAACTGACTGAAGGGAGACTCAGGTTTTCTGTGCTGCCAGTGTTGTTCACTGGGTTTTTGCAGTGACTCTCCACACACTCTGCTGGATGCATTTTGCAGCAAGGCATATTTTTGTGTTGGATATCTTCCAACTGTTTTCACAATGATCTTACTGGCACGGTTGCCAGTGTTGATACCTTTTTAGTGAAGTGCTTGGAGCCTCTGCTATGCTGCTTGGGTTGGGCTTCCAACCGGATCAGAAATTGGAAATTTATTACTTGGAACTGGTTTTTAAATGTGAAACTGACACCAGTTTCTTATTACTTACCAAGTCCTGAGGGCAGACTAACATTCCTGACGCTGCTGTAGGTGTTAATGGTTTCATCAACTCAAGAAGCAGGGCACCCTGAACTCTGCTCTTGGCAGCTAGTAAAGAAGGGAAACTGACTTTCAAATATTTTGTTTTTAAAGTTGTTGTGGTTTTTTTATGATGTTTACATTAGCAAACTGGAATTTGTGAGACAGCCTTTTTTTTGTTGACTACTTAGTTCCTAGAAATCAAATTGATAGTAAAGCCTCAGTACGCTGCTGGAGCTGGTCTTGCCAAGCACCTCTGCAGATGCAAAAGAACAAGAATCTGTGAGTGGGCCTACTGTGGGTACAGGCCTATGAGTTTCATTTACTTGGTATGTTTTCTCTGCCTCAGAGTAATCAGGAAGGATATTATTATGCAGATACCAAGATTTTTTTCTATATTGCTTTCAGTTGCATGCAAATAGCTCAAAAGCCTTGCTCCAAATCTGGAGAGATTCCAGGATGTGGTTTTCTTGTTTTGTTTTTAGAATATTTTTTGTCTTGTGCTCTGCAGATAGATGGCATTGTGAGCAAGGATGAAGATTTAAAATCTGAATTAACTGGTATTACTCTGGGCTCTGCCATGTACTTGCTGAATGATCTTAAGCAGAGCATCTTTTTCTTCATACCTGTATTGTGATATTCTTGTATCCTGCCAGCTTGCCATGAGAAATAACTTATGTTTTAAACTTGACTGACTCTTTTGATCCAAGAATGAACTGTATTTCAAGTGACCATTGTATATGTGACAGACTGCTGCAGAGGCCATAAGTGGAACATTACAGAATTTAACATTGATTAATCCCAGGTATTGATGGATGAGACTCAAAAGCTTATCCTGTAGTTATTTATAGAGGTGCTTAAAAGGTAACTTGTTGATCGCTATTTATAATTAGCTATACAGAGAACATTTGCTGATAGCATTTTCAATCTAGAAAAAGTAACTCAGGGCCCAGACACTGGGAGTTGAAAATTGGCAGATGAAACAGTTTCTAAAGTGAGAGGCAGTTTGCTGAGAGTTGGGGTAGATTTTCTACGGCTGGAAATCTTTAAATCAAATGAGATGCCTATTGAAAAGTTATATTGTACTTCAGGCAGGAATTAATTTATAGCAATGTTGTGGCTTGTGCTATGTATGAGGTCAGACTAGCTGATTGATACAACCCTTCTAGCTTTATAATTCATAAGATTTTTTTATCAGATTGGTGAATGTAATTCTCACTGAGGCCCATGGAACCCAAATAAAGCTGAGGCCAGGGTTTTACTCTGCCGCCTTTCACATTCTTCATGATTCCAGCCTCTATTCACTTGTTGCCCAGCTAACATACAGAAATATCTTCCTGTTTTGCTTTTATCTCCTTAGCACTTCATGGTTATCACTTAGCTTGCTACCAATCTACAGTACTTTCCATGCACGTCTTAAAATTGTGGGATGTTTCCTCTTATGTTTTGCTTGTTTTCTTGAAATAGGATTTGAAAAGTGATAAAGTCTGAGGAGATCTAAAAAGCTGCACATCATGTCGTGCTGGACAAAACTGGAAATTCCTACTCTGCTATCCTTTTGGCAATCATTGATATTGAGCATTAATTTGTAATCGTATTTACATAGTTTTAGTTTTTCTTCCCCAGCACTGTAGCACTCAAAACTACTCAGCAAAAGAAAGGATTCTTGGCTACTGAGTTGCTCCCCATGTTATGTCAGAGAGAAAGATTTGCTTTTAATTTCCCACCTGTATCTTTTGGTGCAAGTGAAAGAGCCCAGTGGGTTTAGTTTATTCTGTCTCCTAGAACAGGAGTGCTGTGCTGCCTGTTGAGAGTGGAGGGCAGAGCTCAGGGGTCAGGGAAAACTTCAGTGTCCTCAGCTCAGTTATTGCTGTTGCTGAAGGACTGTGGCTGGAGGTAGCCTGTGGCTGTTGGAGAGGCCTTGACTGTCTGAGTGACTGTTCTCAAAAGACAGACTAGGTCTCATATGGTACCTGTCCATCTCCCTGACTGACGCTGGTGGTCAGACTTTTGAAATGGCTTAGTGTGTCTCATGCAACTTTTTCCATTGGGATTTTCTCATTGAAAAGGTCTGTACTCAGAATTGCCAAATTTTGAAGAAAACACAGATTTTCCCAAATGTTTCCACATTCTTTGAGAGTTGGATATTACAAAATGTGCGATAAATCATGCCAGAAACATGTATTTATTTGTAACTATTTCTTTCTCTTTTTTTAAGGTGTTGAATGGTGTGAAATGGTGATAGATCTTTCTAAATGCTTTTCTTTATTGTATTAATTTTTTTTAGTAGAAGGGGAAAATATTGGTGAAAGAGGAAATGTCTTTGTTGTTCCTTTTCTTAAAAAAAAAATTACCTCAAAAGGCATCCCCAGCACTAGAATAGCTTGCACTTTCTTTCAAAATAATTATTTTCTTTTTCAAGCCAGCTCTTTTTCCTTTTAACCAGGTCTGTTCAATAAGCTGCACTATTTTGAATTTTTGCTTCCTGTTTTTCATTGAAATGGAAGCTGGTTAGTTTTGTGAGAATTTGTTCTTGAGGCAAGAGCCAAAGTCTCTTTAAATTCTAATTATAGAAATTCAGTCTATCTTGTATACGCATGACAAGTGAAGTTTGCAGATCGTATGTATAATTCTCTTTTTGCAAGCAACAGTGGTGAAGAGTGCTAGGCTGAAGAGCAGAGTGATAAGTGCATTTAGAGAAGGGATTTCCTGCATGTCCTCTAAATAGTGAAATGTTCCTTTTATGGCACACAGTTGAATGGAAAAAGTATCAACTAATTGAGATGTTCTCTTCAATTAATCCCCATTTTGAATGAATGCCTTGAAGGGCCACATATGCCTTTAAGAGGTCAGCCTAGCTGTCTTTGCAGGCATCACTGCAAGTCAGCCTTTAGAACTGTTATGCTAAATTCTTCTCAGTCCTCTAAGAGTAACTCCATGAAACTTGGACGTGGCTGGATAAGCTCAGCTGCCGCATGCGATAGGCCTGGCCCCAAAGGATGTTGGGCAATTTTGCTGGAAGTAATCTCACTCACAGCATCTCCTGGGTATAGTCTAGCAGGTGAGTGCCCTAAAGAAACCAAGCAGCTGTGGGGTGAAGATTGCCTGAAGAGAGAGAACACCTGGCTCGTGGTCCCTGTGGGCTGTGTTGTTTTTCTGGTGTGGGGCTGGTTTGCAGTTCTAGTTTAGGACAACCTGAAGTGTGAAGGTTGCTTTTAGTTTTCCTCTGTTTTTTTCAGTCTTCTGAGATAAAAATCAACCTGTCTTGAGGGGGAATGCTTCTGATTTTGAAACTGTGTGAAAAAGATCTCACACAAGGATGGGAGGCTTATCTGATAGACAGTGTGTGCAGTGCAGGAGGGCAGCCAGTCTGGGCCAAGTGTGCTCCCACTTGGTGCATGATATTTTGGTGAATAGGAGAGTGCTTGATTTCAGGGGAGGAGCTTTATCTGTAGCATTGGTGCATTAATGTGGGAGTTAATTACTTTTCCTTCAGACTTGGCTGGGAGGAGGTGTGCAGTACCTTGTGTGATTTGGGAGGGCTACAGGCAAGAGAATGTAGTTAGAAAGTAGTACAGGACAGGGAGTGTGAAAGACTGAAGATGAGCTGCTGGCCACTGGGTAAGTCTCACTTTCAACATCATGGCCTCTCTAGCCAGGTTTCTGTGGAGACAGTCCCTGAGACATAAACTGTCAGATGTTTGGGGAGCTATATGCTGCAGAGCAGGAAATCATTCAAATTCCTTATCTTCCACACAACAGGCTCAGCTTGCACCAAGGCCTCAGGGAAGAGGGCTTGACCTCTGAGAAAGGGGTTTTCTGGGGCTTTGCTTGCAAAAATTGAATTCAACTACTTTCTAAGCATTTACCCTGAAAAAGCTTCTGAAGTGCAAATAATAGGTGGTAGTGGTTAGCAGTCCTGCTGTGGCTAAAATCCCATGTCGTTCCCACACAAATCAGTGGTCGAATATCTGCTGACTTCATTGGAAGCAGCAGAGACATGCAAAGGGAAAAATTCTGTAAAGGCCTAAACTTTTGGAGAATTCAGACCAAACAGAAGATTTTTGTTTTGCTTTGATTTGTTTTGTTTATCACTGGTTACATCACCAGTTACAAGGACTTATTTTCAAGCAGGTGGGTAATAAGATTGTAGACTAGAATGTGCAGGGAATGTCTTGGAGCAATGCAACAGCAATGGCCATTACCTTAGCTGGTATGGGACCAGTAGATGTACAAGTCCACTCTGTTACTGTCACCACTTGTGTTAGTGCAAGGACAAGGTCTATGTTGTGGATTGCACTAGAACTGGGAAACAGTAGTTTGATAAGTCTTACCAGTGAAGAGCTTTTCTTTAAGGTTGCTTCTATTGGTATTAAATTGTTTGGGGATTCACAACTTGTAATGTTAATGACAAAATTGTGCTGTCGTTAACATTTTTTTTTGAAGACGGTTGGGGCAGTGCAGTAACAATTTGTGAAGACCTTCTACAAATATGAGGAGTCTTTTTTTTGGCTGACTGACATCCTGTCTGTGAATTTTTGTGCTGTGAGAACATATAATGAGTTTGCCTATGGGAAAATGTACTGGTATTTTTATTTCTAGCACATCTCTTCTATGCATGGGTCTTTGTTCTGCAGTTTGTTTGTGTCTGTCATGAGCAGACAGTGGCACAAGAGTGAATTTCTGCAATATTCTGTTGTCATGCAAACAGTCTAGATCTGTACACAGGAGTAAATTCCCTGGACAATTACATAGAGCTGTAAATGTTGGTAAGAGGGCTTATCTGGTAAGAGGCCTTTTGGAAAATTTGACTCTTTGCTTCAGAAAGGTACACTCTTTTCAGTGGTGCCCAGTGATAGTATGAGCCAATGAGCATGAATTGAAGCCCTGGGAACTCCAGCTGAACACAAGGAACTTTTTCCTGAGGAGGCGTTTGAACACTGGTCCCAAGCAATTTGCCCTGTCTGGCCCTGCTTGAGTGAGGAGGCTGGATAAGGCACTCCTGAGAGGCTCCTTCCAGCTGCTGAGATCAGTATTGCAGCATTTTCTTAGGAGCTGGCTACCTGCCTGGCCCAGCCTTTTATTGAAAGGAGCAGCAGGAGTCATGGGTATGTGTTGTTACATCTAGACTGGGAACCACTTCCTAGTGCTTTCCCTTTCCTCAGCTTCACTAGGTGTGTGGTGTGTGTCTCTTGGCTTTTGGCCATGTGAAAATTTTCAGCATGTGGCTTCTGGGGCCAGGAAGTTGGGTCTTCCTTCAAAAGGAATCTTGGTAGTACATACACATTGGTTCTAAATTTCCTCTTTAATTCCTCTTGCAGATGGCAACTTAATCTTTTTCTAAAATGGGATATTTTGACTGGTTATTTCACGCTGTCTCTACCTCTCTTTCCTTTTTTTCCCTCTACCATTTGCTCAAAGCTTGTTTATCTGCTTTTGAATCAAAGGTGGGTCATGGCTCACCTAGCCCCTACGCTGCTCCAAGAGTTGTTTGGTTTGCCTCTTAAACCTCCCATTTTAAAGAAAACTTGTCGGATCTTTATTGTTAATTTGGAAGTTGTTTGCGCAGAAAAGCTCTTTGTAAGTGTGTGAAAGAAGCACTGTCTTAAGAAAGATGGACACAAATCTCCTTCAGTGAGGCTGAAGGCCATGTTTTATTTTTCATCTTCAATCTTCCCTTTCCCTCCCCCAACCCCATTTCTTCCATGTATTTCATAGAAATTGGCCTCTGCTATCTGGTAAATGAATGTGGATGTGTAAGTTTTGATACCTTTCAGACCTAGACAGAATAAAATGTGTTGTTTGGGATTTTAATGTCCTGATAATGGAAAAACATGGATTGAAGCATTGGAGCCTTGTGAGATGGGGCCCTGTGGGGGATGTAATGCTGGAAAGATCCCTGACCTTTGTCTCATCTAACTCAGGCATTGAGGACTCCAAAATGCTCCAGCTATACTGCTGAGCTTTTTCCAAAACTCTCAAGTTTCCATCCCACCAACTTTTGGATCTTAGGAGCTAAAGCAGTTGGTCACCTTTGCAGCCTTGTACAGATCCCTTTCCCACTTGGGAGTACTTTGGAAACTGCACTGAAGAAGGAAGGTGGAACACAGCTGAGCAGGAGAGGATTCACTTCAGAGGGATGTACATACACATCATTAGTCTTTTCTGCATGGGATAAATTCTATTTTCTTTAAGGAGTGTTGAGATGCAGGTGGTATGGAAAGGGAAAAAGAGGCCTGGACCTTTGAGATGGACTTGTTTAAGGAAAATTTTAGCACTGTGACCCCAGTGGGGTTGTGCATCCAAAATGCTGGAGGAGAGCCATAAAACAAACCGGCGTAAAATAAACTTGCTGTGCATGTTTTCATACTTACATCCCGAGCTACTTTTGGTGTGTTTATCAAAACATTGTGGGCTTTTGGGTCTGCCTGATGGTGGGAACAAGAACAAGGAAGTGAGAGAAACATATATATATATGGACTGTAATAAAGCCTTATTTTAAGTCCTCTATCTTTAAATTTCCTCACTGAAGTGCTTGGCTAGAAGAAGATAGGAAAGAAGTGTTGCAAAAACCTGTGCTCTCAATGCTCTAATAAAACTAGAGGAAGGGAATTTCTTCTATCTGAATATTTTCAAGCTGGAATGCAAACCCTTTTGCTTTATCTAGAGAGAACAGAGAACTTGAGCTAAGGTGGAATATTTTGCTACAATGGCAGTCAGTGAAGTTTGACAGAGCTGGCAGGAGTCTGGACTGAGCCTGATTAATTGTTTTCAGATAGCAAAGGAAGACTTCCATGGAAGTCATGTATTTTACTCTTTTAGAACTGCATTGGGGGTGATGTGTATTTGGTTTTGAAAGCCTGGACACATTTACTATGAAGAATTTCCTTGTACTGAAAGCTAGGGATATGTTACCAAAAGAGTGAAAGAAGCTCAGAATTTTGACTCATATTTCAACAGCTGAAGTTAAAGTATATGTTCCACTGTTCAAAAGTGCTATCCATTTTTAACATGGTTATTCATGAGTTACTTGTGAGACCTTAACTGACCAGCTGAATAGGAAGACATTGGTGAATAGTAAAACCATAGTCTGACAGTGCCTTTGGATAGAAATGCCTGCTTAATGTTTGTGGATGGTTGATGCTAAATATCTGATATGGCTGTTGAACACCTCCTGAATGTTAGTGTGCTACCTTTATCTTATTTCTATGGGATTGTCTCAGAAGTGACAGGCAGCTGAGAACCAAAGCTATAGCTAGTGGAGACAACCTACAAATAGAAGGAAGAAAATATTATAAAATGCTTCTTTGAAGCCAATTAAGAGGCATACAGAAACAGTGATATATCCCAACAGTTTTTTCTATCATCATGGGGGTAGGGGAAAGTCTGCCTTCTCCTATGTGTTGTATTAGTTATCCCCTCCAGAGCCAGTGCTGCTTACCTACTGCTGCTCTATGATAACACTGGTAACGCACATCCAGGTCTTTGCTGGCAGTGGTGATGGGAGTGCAGAATGGAGGGAGCTGAAGGTTGTTGCAGAGCAGTCCATGACACTCAGCTATGCACTCTGGCACTGGCTGGTACAGGTGAAGAAGCCCTGCTCAGAGCCAAGAGTGGGAAAACCTTTTACTTTGTGCACAGCTCTAGAGCAGCTTCTGCTTAGTGGTATTGGAAGCAGCGAAAACTCTGCCCTCAATCTCTTTATAATTTGAGGCAAGCTGGTTGAGCTGTTACACAGAGCATGGAAAAGTACTCCTGGATATGGAAAATTTAAGGGAAAACATGGAAGTACGGATGAAACATATAACTACTACTTACATAGAGAATGCATTCCTTTTCTGAATCTGTAGTCAGGAGACTTTCAGAGATAGGACTAAGGTTAAAAACTGGTCCCTCCTGAAGTTTGTATATGACTTGGCATACATGCCCCAGGAGCCAGGAAATGATGATTTAGATGCTCTGGATGCTTTGGATTGACTTTGCTAAATTCAACTCAAAGGGCTTTGGAGGAAATAAAATATTTTGGGAGGCTAAAAAAAAATAAATCTCAGGTGCCCGTCTGGCACAATTTCAATAAGGGCCATTTCACCAGAAATTAACTGAGTCTGAGGTCTGCTTGGAAGAGTTGATCTCTTGTTCTGTGAGGTTATGTGTTTCCATCAGAGTTAATAGGAGTCTGTTACGCCCATGTAGAGGAAATGATATAGGGAATGTATGTTGTTCACTCATCTGGGGAATGAAAGGCTCTTCTGAAGTCTCTGTAACCTAATTTGAATAGTATGTTCACCCTGAAATTACTGCCTTGATATGATGAACAGATTTTTGAGCATGCTTTCCAAAGTTCATCTGAAGAGAAGAATAAAATGCTTCTCTTTCTTTGTTTTTTCTTTTACCCTTTTCTTTCTTTTTCTGCTCACTTTGCCTACATAAATATGATTTTTGAGGGATTCCTTAGCAAAAAATGTCTGAAATACTTTGCTTTACACAGTATAAACCCCTTAGTATCTGATTAGAAAGAGATTTCCTCTGGAGTAACCTCAGCCTAAATATTTGAAGAACTGAGTACAAAGACATGAATTTATTTTCTTGACTGAACTGTTGGCTTGTTGATCTGCTGGCATTACCTCCACACCAAGGTCCTTCCACAGCATGCGACTTGCTATAGTACACCCACAGAGCACAGCATCCTTCCAGCTAGAAAACTGATCTTTCCTCTTGCCTTTTGCTCTATTCCTTGTGATAAGTGGTTTCCCCTCTCTTAAGTTATTTAGCAACTCAAGCCCAAATTATGGTCCTCAGAGGCACTCCCTCCAACCTAGAGATCTGCTTTCTTTGGTCTGGAGTGCTTGGTTAGAAGGCACAGACAGAGCTCATTTCCAAGCTCCTCTAAGTGTTGGTTTCCTCTATCAAATGAACAAGGCAGAACTCCTTCTCTGGGTGAATCCAGTCGCAGCATTAAAGTGGGGGTTTGGGAACTTGTTTTGTTTTCATTTGGACGTCCTCTTTCACACAGAGGTTTCTTAGGTACTATGAGAATCACTCCTTTCAAGGACACTTCTACTAAGAACAGCTTTCAGGGAAATGGATGACTTGGGGATTGCATGCTGGGATCTGATGATTGTGAAGTGTTCACCGTGTCATCACAATATTGCAGTTTAAGCTGAGGTGAACTCTTAACTGTAGGACTATTCTGGTAGATACAGAAAATGTGTCCTTCAGTATTGATATGGATATGAAATGTGCTGTGGGAATTAAGAAGAGTTAGTGCTGCTATTAGTAGGCCCTGTAGGAGATGAATTGTTTCCTTATCATGCATGACCTCCTAAAAATGTAGAAAATTTTTGCCTGTGTTTGAGATCTCAGCATGAACAGGATAGTGTAAGACCTTGTGCACTCGCTCCTGTCTAAAGAACTAGTTTTTTTTTCCTTGCAAACAAAATAACGTTCCTTAAAATTACTTCCCACACCCACCCCCTTCTCTAGATGTGCATTTCTTAATTTGTTTAATTCTGGGGTTATCCCAGTGGAGCTTTTTTTGATTAATAGCTGATGACACTGTAAACCCAGCAGTAAGAACATTTCCTGGGCAGTATCCATGCTTCTTACGGGCTGTGTTTGACTGTTGTTAGGGTATGGACAGAGCAAGCACTAGGGAAGAGTTCACCCAGAAGAGTATCTCATTGATATGGACTCAGTGTTTGCTTTATACATCTGCTAGTTTATTTTTTAAGGGGTTTGGAGATGGATACACTTCTCTGTACAATTTTATCTGTTTTAAGCATTCACTACTGTAGTGTGATAGACCCTTTGCTTGTAACATGAATGACTGGGAGGAGGGAAGGAAGTAAAACATGAGGGTTCCATGGTATTAATGCCATTTTTATCTCAAATTTACCGGTACAACAGCCAATAGTTAAAATCTAGTGATGGGCTGTCAGCTCTTCCGCAAATTATTATATAAAAGTTTTTCTTCTTGAATTTTCTTCTTGAATTTGCCATCAGAATCTCTGAAAAATCAAGACCAAATACCTAGTTGGTCTTGATTTTTCAGAGCTTCTGATATTTTCGGTTCCCTCTGTTGGCAAAGATTTTATGAAACTGAGATTGCTTCCTTGTTCAAATGGATTTTTGGGCAGGAAAAGGGGCAAATACTGCTGCTTCTTGTTACTGAAAAGATTTTGATACTGGTTGGCTGTGGCTCTTCTTTGGTTAGTAGAAAAAGGGAATAACAGCAATTTCAGCCTTTCTTGCAGTGAGACATGTTCTTGCATGTGACCAGGGCAGCAGAGCCAAGACCTCAACTTGTACGAGGCAATGTATGACTGTTTACTGTGTTTGTATGTATTCATCCATAAATTTAAGATATAAAATAAATAAAAATTATTGATTTAAGTATGTTTTAAATACACTCTTTCCAAAGGGTGTGACAAAACAAACTGCAGCAAGTGATGATTTGGATAAAATCCTGTATAAGCTATTGAATAAAGCAGTGCTATCCAAAACTAGAGACAGCAAGCAGTGATATTGGTACATGCTTTGCAAAGACATACATCAATACACAATGTTAGCAGCCCTCAGGGGATAAACATGTTCCTTTCTCTGATAGAGGGTAGGTTTCTCGTCTACTTGTGTATAATGGGCCTTCTTTATGAATCATGCCTGAGGGCTATGAATCCAGAGCAAGTAGTGGTTTAGAAGCAAGTTGGTTGTTTTGTTGAATTTTTAGAGTTTTTTCCCCAGTTGTGTGCAGCTGTGGTGGGGAGCTGAGGGAATTTTATATTGCAATCTGGTTTTCTGTGGAGTGTGCTCCAAACTTTGTCAACAAGCTACAAGTAGGTTGGGTTCAGAAGCTGAAAGAACTTGCTGTATTTTCACACAGGCTGTTGACTTGCTGTAGACACTTAGAAGTCTGGAGATGACTACCGAAACTTTTGCTGCAGTTTTCTTTGGGTATCTGAGCATGCATTTTAAAATGACCTATCCTTGTGAAAGGACAGTGTGTTAGAGGTCAATTACAGTTCTAGGAAGTCTTCCTTAGATATACTTCAGAACTTAAAAGTTTCTTAGTCATGAACCTTAAAGGGCCTTGATGTGGACTTGAGCTGTTGCCATGGGTATCTGGGAGGCTAGAGCTATTCAAGGTTGGAAAGAGGGAGGGTTCACAGTTGGTACAGGCACAACACTCCTGTCTTTCAAATGCTCTAGACCACATGGATAGGCACTGCTTTGTAGATAAGAACCTCACATTTGTGCATTCTAAGGGAGGTCTCTCTGCCCCTCCTTTTACTGCATTATTTTCCACATAATGCTCTTGGCCAGAGCACCCATTGACCATGCAAGGAAGGTGGCTGGTTTTAGGTAGTGTTTTCTTCTCAGACCCTTGTAACTGATCAGCACCTGTGTCAATCAGAGCATAGATTTTGATTCTGAAATACAGAGGAAGCCTTGTTCACTTTACTGCAATGAAACACTTGACAGCCCCAAAACCTAAAGCAGTGCGTCACGCCTCTGAAACCAGCTTTCAGTGTTGGAGTAAAGTCTCCTCCTGAAAATACTGAAGCAGCCAGAAAATATATTTTATCTGGATGTCACTTAAAAATACACACAGAAGCAACCCAAAATCTTTGAGCAAAGCTCTTTCCAAATATCCATTCTTCATGAAGACACGTTAGGTTAAAAGTTCAGCAGTTTCACCAAGCTTCTGGCTTGGAGTTCAAACCTACTTGCGTAATGTTGAGGTTTCAGGGCATTGAACTCAGAGTATCCCTGGTCAGAATGTTGAAGAAAAATAAAAATGCTGGAATAAAATGCTGTATGTGACCTTTTCTTAACTTGATTTTCTACAGGGAATTTATTTTTGGTGCCAAATTGACAACTCTGCAATCTGAGTAGTTTAAAAAGTAGGTATGTAGAATCAATGACATTTTCCCCCTGTCTGTGCCTTGACCTATGGGAGCCATCTCGAAGATGGAGTGAACATAAAAACCCTGAGACCCATTCCCTTTGTAAATGCATCTAATGCCTGTTTCTTTCATTAGTGGATCACTAAAGAAGGTTTTAAACCATTGTCCACATCACTGGCTTTTCAGTCTGTGGAACAGAACTGAGAGCCACCATTTTATTATGTACAGGTTTGCAGGGACACATAGAAGCACACTGTGCTGTAGCTGGAGCACTGAGCAGGAAGGTGGCAGCTCTGCAGCCTGGAACTTGGCTTTCACAGGTGGCATTGGTGAACACCAGTTTTGAAGAGATTCAGTGCCATCCACAAAAACCAGGTGAAAATCCAAATGGTCTCTGTATTGAGTTTTCCCCCAGTTATATCCATTTGCTATAAGGACTGAATTGCTTTTTCCTCTGTGTGTGGCATTTAGGAAAGTTTTACCAGTGCAGGTAATTGATTTACCTGTCAATAGTGAAGTCAGCACTGGTACACCTACATCTGTGGTTAGTTTTCAGGGGTTATAATCAAGGCACATTGCTACTGGAGTAGAGTTTTTAAGTCACATAGTGGCCTTGATCAGCGTGCTAGAATGCAAATCAATTTAATAATGCTATGATGATATCAGACAACAGATGAAATTTTATTCTGCTAATTGTCTGAATAAGAAAACAGCATTTCACATGGAAATAAGGAGTTCGGGGGAATGTAATTGGACCTTTGCTATTTATTTGTTTTTCTTGGAGCACCCTGGCAGTTCTTACAGAGTATTTCTCTCTCAGTAGAGGCACTCTAATGCCCTCAGCTGCTTATTTTGTCTGGAAAATTCAAGCACCCAGGATAACGATGACAACAACGGCAACATTTTGACTCCCAAATCCCTTGGCAAAATAGTTACATCATGTCTGGAAATAATTGGGCAATGACAGAATGGAAAAATTACAATGACCCAAACAAGACAGGGACGCTCTTAGTAATGGGGTTTTGTGCGTTCATTCTTTTGAGCATGGCAGTAGTGTTACTGGGAAACACTGGGTTGACTTCCTTTGTAACTAAACTCCACTCTTTCCAATAGAAATATTGAAGAGATTATAAGTTCCTAGATCAAGCTTTAGTACTAATCTAAAGAGCTTTACTAGTATTCCTGATCTTATGGAATAGAGGATAGAGTGGGACACCTTGTTCTTTACTGATCAAAAATGTTGCTCTGGGTGTATGGATGTTCCATCCTTGGAACTTGCTCTTATTAGATAGAACTGACAGACATTACTGATTAGAGTCATTGTTATACAATGACTTTAAAGGCATTTCATACCATAAGACCTGTACAAGGTACGGGAAATAATCTCCCTGTAGAGGAAAATAGCAGTCTTCTGCATTGAAGCTGAAGAAGTGATGTGCTGGTTCTGGCTGTCAGTGTGTGTCTGCTTAATTGATGTCAGCATGATCCATTTAATCCTCAGTCTATGATTTCTTATTTTGAATAAAAGCTTCATCTTGCACTCCAAATTCCACAGCACTTTTTTTGTGAAATTGCATCACTGTGTTGTACCCATCACCAAAAGAAAGTAAAGAAAATTGAGAGTCTAACTTGGGCTCTACCGTCTAGGTCCGTAGCTTCTGGAAGAGGAAGTTGAGATACACTGTTGAGTAGCATAGACACAAACTAGAATTATAGCCTTGGCCTGAATTCATGGCCCTAGAATTACTGTATAATTTTGTCAAGCCTTAAAAATAATATTTTTAGGATCTGAATTATTTCAAAAGTAAAATCTGTGAATTGTAGAGAGTGTTTAAAAATACTTGCTGCTTCATGGTCTTAGTCAGAATTGGGTCTTGGGGTGACATCTGTGGGGTTTGTGGAATTTTTTTTTCTATGGTTTTTTTCAATGCAGTGTATTTCCCATTGGGTCACAGCCACAGCAATTTGATGAACAGAGACATTATAAACCAGCCCATCTAGTGAAGCTAATGCTGTGGTAGGAGAAATCACTGCATAAATTCCATTATTTTGTAAAGAATTAATTTATCCATGCTAGACTAGTGGACACTGCTAAATGCTGTCTCTACAGCAGCATCATTACTGGGGGGGTGAGCCTGTTTTGGCCTGGCCAGCTTCCAGCCAGGTGATTACCTTTTTGCAGGCCTACTGCTTTTATTTCTGTTTGTTCCCAGTCTGTTTGACACTGTAAAATAACTGGTTTAAGCAGAAGAGTAAAACCCTACACTGGAGTACCTACAACCTCAGTGCCGCAGCTAGGACAATAAAGTAAAATACAGACAAAATAAAACATATATGAAGTGTGATGCAGGCTTTGCAGCTTGTGTCATGCAGTAGGTGTCTCTTTAGAAGTATTTTTATCTTCAATATCTGCTTTAAAAAAGAAGAAGGTTTTATAGTGTGAGCATAGGAAGTGACTACAGGAAGCCATTTCAATTCTAACAGTTGTCATGAAAAAAATGAGGATATTGTAATGAAACAGTGAAATAATAGAGAATAAAACTAAAACTGGTAGAAAAGAAAGAAAGGGAGAAGTAAGACTACAAAGGAGCAACTTTTTTTTCTTAGTAGAAGGGAATGAGTTATCTTTGGTGAAGTATATGAATATAACAAATGTGTTTCATGATGAAGAAGACAAGAAAATTGATCTTGGTAGCAGTGACTTTCTGATTGAGAAGGAAGTGGAGGGTATGTGTAAATGTTACTGACACTGCAGTGCTGCAACACCAGAGAATTTGGAAGAAATACGGAGAGGGATAAGGAGTCCACACTACTTCATGCAAACCAGCAAGGTCGATTATATTTTTAGGCAGTATGCAATCCTGTTCGTTCCGCCACCATGGTGGTTTGGATTGCTAGCAAGCATGCCTCAGTGAGGAATTGATAAATTAGGATGCAAATCTGCAGTACAATCAGACCCTGAGGAGATGAGGGACATGCTTGTCCTGGATAAAGAGTTAAGCTGTGAGTTTTACTTGTTTTGTTAGCAGTCTAAGCTGTGGTGGTCATATCACCATTCAGAAATGTTAAAGATGCATAGATTTAATTGTCTACAAATGAGATGCAAGAGTACAATTAAGACTCAGCATTTGGTGTCTAGGAGAAAAAATTAGTTTTGACTGTGCACCTTTCTGTGTGAAGTCATAGGAAACTGTGACACAATTATAGTACCTTTGTAAAAATAAAATAACTCCTTAGCAGGTAAAAAAATGAATGGGTTGTTTGATCACCTCAGTTAAGCATAGAAAAGTATTAATCCGTGTATTTTTTTTCCTGCTTTCTTTTGTTTGGTGGTTGGTTTTGTTTGTTTATTTTTCTGTAGAGTTATTTTTTCCCTTATTAGGTGAAGGCAGGGAAAGTGTTGCAAATAGTATTCCAGAAGAGAAGTTTCTTACAGTTCTTTAGCTTTCTTTTTCTGTTGTTGTTGTGTGTTGATAAGTTGGTATAAGGTGGGATGTAGTGGATTTGTGGGTGTTAACAGACTAACATTAGTGGTCATTAGTCACCCAGCACATCCTGAGCATCCTTAAAGTATTAAAAATAAAGAGATTTTTGACAGACACGTTGCAGTAAGTAGGTTCATGGATATAGCTACACCTGACAGCCTTCAAATAGTCTGTGCCTTTTCCCTTATCTCAGGACTTATTTCTGAGGCAAATAAATAAATATAAAATAGGAGAAAATCCTTAGGTCTGTGCAATGCTTTGAAATTATCAACCATCTCATTTTTAATGAAAAGGTGTGTAAAAGAAACAAACAGTGAATTTCTGGACTGTCTTGCAAAGTTCTCATAAGCACCAAGAGCTCTGCACTCTTGTTTCAATGTGTTGGGAGAAGGAAAATCTATGAACTAGCTTCAAAATGCACAGCTTTATTTGAGCTGCCGTCTGTCCTGTGGCAACTTACGTGTGGGCCATGGCTGATTGGGATTGAGTAGCTATTGCTGCACAGACCCTGCTCTTTTCCAGATCACTTCCAGTAATCTGTTGATTTGGTTTGGTTCCAGTGCCTTCCTGTCCAACGTAGCAAGCAGGTGTCCATGGATCTTCAGGAAGCTTCCCTGAAAAACAAGGTTTTAACTTTGTGGATTTTAAGTGGTCAGGGCTTTTTGTTGCTGTTTTGTGTGCTGGAGACCAGGAGGGTCCTTAGTAGGATACCAAATCCAAACCAAAGGAGTTGGGTTATTATTATCACATGTGCAACAAACGGATTGCTTGTCTGCTGCCTTTCCCCATCCCCCCTGCTGCAATTGCCATGTAGTGTATCTGACATCTGTCACATTACATGTGACATCCATGGGAAATTCCCATGGTAATTAAATCATGCCATGAAGCTCATCATTTCACCATCTGTGTACTGAAGAAGCAATGTGGTCCATGGAGCTGAGCATAGGATCAGTAGGAAGCTCTTTCCCTTTATCCAGTGTCTACAGGCAGTTTTGAGCTTGGTGCTTATTTCCTCCATTTCATCATCAATAAGTGATGATTTAGGGAGCTCTTTTAATACCGGGAACTTCTCATGGTTTATTACTTAATAGTTTAATAATTTGGAGTTTTAACTTGGATTTAGGGGTTGTGGGTGAGTTGGCTTGTGTTCTAAACAACTCTGACTTCAGATTTCTTTCTACATGAGTGATCACACCTTACATGTATATGTTTTATCCTGCTACAGACAAAGATAGATAAATTACAGGGAAATGGAAATTTTTAACTTTATTACCTTTCTTGTTCATATAAGCTAGTGTGGGCAGTGATTCTTCATCATACGTTTAGTCCCATGCTCCCCACTCAGATGAGAGCTATGGCTGCATCCACTGACATCGTGGGTCTGTTGATGATCAGTAGAGATAAAGCTCTGAAAGTGTTGGCCATTAATGCTTCCTTATGTTGTGAACTATTTTTGCATGACTGTGTGTTTTTAGTTACCCACTGAGTTCTCTTTTTTTCCTTTTTCCAAAGGCAGTGATACAAAAGTAATTTTCTCTGTTTTAGTTACAGTTATGCTGTGGCTATTAAGTGTGCTGAAGGACAGAACAGTGAGATAAAATCTACAATAATCAGCTGTCTTGCACAGGAGAGCTGCTGGCAGAGCAGTTGCTTTAGGTATCTTACTTTTAGGGGAACATTGCTTATTTAGCATATGTTGGCATGAAAATTACAATCTCTGAGATGAGAATGAAGAGAAGAGTGAGGCTTATGAAGCAACTCAGAAAGCAGTTGAAAGAGGATCCTCGTGTGCAGTTAGCATAGATCTGATTCCATGGGGCTAAAACTTCTGATAAGGGTTGGAAAAATTGCATTAGCTAAATTATGTTTGGTCACTGGGCCAAATGGTTTAGAAATGAACACGTACACCCTGTCAGAGGAAGAGGACGTTGTTATAAATAGGCCTTGGGCAGAGTTCCAGGCTGTGACTCCTGACCTGAGCCGAACCACAGATGGGGCTGGGAAGCAGGAGAGGGATTGCTGTGAGGAGCGGGTGCGTGGTTAGCTGCTGAAATGACAGCAACTTGTTTGTGTTGTGCAAAAGGGCAAAACAGTAGAACTGAGAACGGCTGTGGGAGGGAGTTGTGTGTAATAGTGGGATTCTCTCCAGAGAGAGATTTCCTATTGATTCTCACTGGGGGTGTATATATATAGAAATACGTAATTGCACGTGTTTCGTTTTTACTTGCCTGAAGTTGAGAGGCAATAGAACTTTTATTAGAGGAAACCCCCCCACTTCTTGTTATTTACATAATTTTTTATATCAGCTTTGCTGTCAATTGCCACTCAGAAAAATGGAAGTTGCTCTTTTCTTCATTTTCTTTGTTGTCTCCCACCCTCCTCATTCTTTGGAAGCGCATTTTTCCCAGATTTGATTCTTGAGAGAGGAAAGGCAAAAAAGAGGGAAAGGAAACTTGGAGGTAATTAGAAAAATTTTTTTTTTGATCCCCAACAAAATAAATAAGTTTTAATTAGTTATTAAATAGCATCAACGGTGCAACTTACAGGATTCTGAAGGACATCTACTTTATTGGCAGGTTTAATTTTAGAGAGACAGTGATCCAACTTAGAAATTTCGTTCATTCATTCCTTCAGTGAGTTGATTCTAAAATACCTGTGCTGGATTCCTCTGTAGCAGTCCTCAATTGTTTGTATTTTGAAAGCATCTGGGCACCTCACCTATCCACACAATTACAGTGTGTAAGCAGTACAAAAGTGTTATTTTACCCCTCTATGTTAGTATGAATTTCATGCCTGCTGCCTATAGATGCACCTGGAAAATGCCAGTGTTAACAGTATGAGTTGTTCAATGGAATGATGCTTTGCAGAAGTGAGCTTATTGTCCATGTGAGCTCTGCATACTTTTGCAGAGTAATAAAAATTAAGTAGCCTTGAGTTTCACAAGTGTGGATCCCAAGGAACTGCAGATTCTGTAAAAAAATCACAGTAACAAACATCAGCTTGTGTATTTCTCAGCATTATGGATGAGGAAGGCCTGGAGACTGACAACCTCTTAGATAAACTTGCTTAAGAGGAGAGCCAAGTAATGAAATTCCAGTGCGGGACAACCTGTGGTAGCCAGACCAGGGCTGTATTTACCCTGTAGAAAATGTTGAGCTTCACATCCATTCACATAGTTCTCATTTCCTGGTAAGGCACCTCTTTTGGCAAAGTTTATGCCAGAGCCTTGACCTGAGCTAATGAAGGAGGTTGTTATGGTCCTATCGTTCCAATGGCTCAGCCAGTTTTTCCAAGGAGGATTCATTGTCCATGCCCCAGAGAATGCTGGTTCTTTGATGGTTGGTGGGGAAGCCTTTAGACAGTGGGCCAGAGCTTGGTTGCAACTGAATTGATGCAAGTGTAGTGTTGTATTGCATGTAAATCAATTTTGTCTCATTGAATTCAGTTCCTTCCAAAAGAGAGTTTTGTCAAACTAATTGGTTTTAATCTCAGTCATGACCAGGTTGCCATTAAGGGCATTGCACTTGGAATAATAATACTTGAGAAGATGGTCTGTAGTGCACAAGTTTAATTTCTGAGGCTCTATTGTGAAATCTTTTAGCAGCTGAATCTCTCAAGTGTCCACTATTGAGAGGAAACACAAATTGCCATGCACATCATTGTGATAGACTTGAGGGCATTTTGGTTTTGCTGACTGAAGCTGTGTCAATGACCAGTTCAGTTTTAAGTTGACCTTTGGCATCTCCTAGTGAGAACCCAATGTTTTTATGAATGGGCTTTTGAAGACAGCAACATCCTGCTCTAGTGAATCCTGCTGGGACATAACACCCCTTGCAGAGCTGGCATGGAGAGCAAAGCAGAGTGGGCATGCCAGAAGACAGTACTTTTTACCAGCTTGCTTTTCTTTCAGCTGCCTGAGAGTTGCAGCTGATGACTCTCCAATGCATAAGAGAATGTGCTGGATAAATTAATCCTAGCATAGAGTAAGGCAGGTGGTTCCTGCTAAGCACATAGTGCCATAAGGGTAGAGGTTTGGATGGTTTGGACTTTTTTTGGCTGTTGTTTGTTGTTTAGGTTGTTTTTTTTTTAAGCAAGCATGCTAGTTTCTGCACAAAACATCCCTGGAGAGCTGGCTGTGCTCTGTATGTTAAGTCCCACTATGCAACTGCTGTCCCAAAGGTGCTTTTCCTTGCACAGCTACTCAGTCTCTATGAAAGCTCAAAGCAGCCTTGTTCTGGCAAGCAAACAGACCAAAGCATTGTAGGGCAGGTTAAGGCAGCAGCTGCTCTGATGACAAAGCTCAGCTGTGTTGTTGCTGATACAGCATCCAGCATCCTGTGGTTAGGTTCACCTGCCACCTCCCTCCTGCTCTCCTGCCCTGTGCCCAGGGAGACCAGCTTCACAACAAGCTTTAATTATTTACTCTCTAAGGATATGGCTTATTCTGCAGATTAAGTGAAAAAGTGAAGTCCTTAAAAATATAACACAAATAAGCCCCTGAGCTGTCAAACAACAAGTCCCTTAAAAGGGCAAAATATGTGGCTCTCTGTGCACTGCACAGATCCCTCCTTTCAAACTGCTGGCAGGAGACTTCCTGTTTGGATGGGCTGCTCACAAACGGTGTTGTGTGGTAGTGAAATCAGTCACTTCCCAGCTTCTCCTTCTGCCTCTCTTTCTACTCCTGATACCAAAGCCCCTCTAGCCAGGTTCTGTCAAGATGGGATCTGGCAGCTCAAATGTAAATCTAAAGACATGCATTAGCACTGTGCTGTTTCTTCTCTGAATACATAAAGCAGCCCAAACTATTTACATGTGTTTGAAAATGGGATGGACAAAATGGTCCTGCAGTGATAGTCCTAGCTTCCTGGCTGTGAAGGAATAAGCGAAAGTTTGGTGGTCTGGCTCTGCAGTGGTGGAAGATTGATGTCTGCTTCATTTTTTCATGTTCATTTTATTTTGCTCAAATGGGATACTTTTGGAAGATTCTTCCCATACTTTTGGAAAATTCTCCCATACATGCTTTTTTCCTTCTGGTAGTTTCTTTCCTTTGTTGTAGTAGTGAGAAAAAGGCCAATATTAGCATTCTGTGGTAGCATTCAGCCTTGGCTACTGAGCATTGCTGACATCTGCCTGCTGGGGAATTCCACGCTGAGTTGGTAGAATCTTTTTTTTTTCAGAAGAACTGGGAGAAGCAATTCTACACTGCCTTGGAAGAACATGTTAATACCATACAAAGGCCTAGCTACCTTATCTGGCTTGAGTGTTTATTTTGTTCTTTTGGGTATCAGATCCTTCTGTCCTCTTCCATCTGTTCCTCCAGTGACAGCCATTCTAACTGCACAGAGCTGCACAGATTCAGCAGTCTTTTTTATCATCTAATGTCTGTTGGTTTTGTTTTGTTTTTTTTTTTTTTTTTTCTACAGAACATGATTAGAAGATAGCACGATACACCATGATCATGGCCCCCCGGAAGAGGAATCGTCATGCCTTGGGGTTTCTTTGTTGTTTTGGAGGCAGCGACCTCCCTGAAATCAACCTCAAGGACAATAATCCCCTCCAATTCCTTGAGTTTTCTGTCCCAATCCCACCAGCAGAAGAGCTCAATGCCAGATTCGCTGAACTTGTGGTAAGTTTCTGCTGACAGATTGATATATTTATGGGGTGGATGGACTTTTCCCTTTAAAAGATTAATAAGAATAAGAGGATTTAAGAGATTTATTAGAGTGCTTCTGTTGAAGTTTTTAAAAAACCTTTTCATTCTTTTATGACTAGTTATTTGGTAGGAGAAAGGATGATAGTGGCACTGAGTATAAGTACAATAAAATGTTTAAATGTGCTTATTTATTCTCATAGCACTATGTAGGATTGGGTATGTTAGTAGGAACTTCTCAAGTTCTCTGGAGAGAGCTGACAGTCAATTGCTTGTTTACAGCTTTGGGATAAAATCTGCTGTATAGTGTAATGACGTGGAAAATCTTAGGGTTTGCAGATCTGTAAAGTGAGGGCTATTTGGTTTTGTTGATGAGTAGCATTCTGCTGGTGAGGTATAAGAATCAGGTGACCATGCTCATTATGTTTCATCACACAGCTGCCTTTGAACCATGAAATGGTGCTGTTGCAGCAACAGCCATAAACAGGAAGAGAAGGAATTATTTCAGATGAACTTTGTTGTTTTCTTTTGTGGTAAATGTTGCAGACTTCAGGAGCCAGACACTTGCTTTTCATGCCTGGCATCAAATGACTTCACTGTCTTTGTCTTCTTGTTCAGCCGGAATGCAAAACACAGGCAGAGGTCATAGGGCTGGGTTGTTTTGCAAACTGTGTCGTAAAGGTGATGCCCATTTGATGCAGCTGATTAGGTTTCTCATTACCATTCTGAGACTGGAGCTTATGTAAAGTGAGATATCTGTAAGTGTGTATATGCCTGAGGAGTGCAACTGAGGTGAGGAACAGAAAATACTGGATCTCAGCATTAGAGGAATTTGCCAGTAGTCTTCCTATGTTACACTTGTAACATTAGCCCAATAAATTCTTGTCTGTGACCAGAGCTTTGAAATGCTATAGCAATGAAAAGAACCATGTCATTTGCATAAGCAATTGGAGGTTAGTGTATGGGCAACTGTAGTCTGCCATATCAAATACAGGGACAGCTGTGGTTTGTCAGATCAGTGGTCTGACATCCTAGCCCAGGCTTCAGGTTCAAGATGGGATCCAAAGCAAATGGCTAGGGAAAAATGTAAGGTGTTGGAGACTATAAGGTGTGGCCATAGGGTGGTCTTTTCCAGGATACTCTCCAACCCTCTAAATAGTTTTCATCTCAAGGACTTCCTCAGTTGGAAGTTGCCCTCTGTGTACATAGTAAATGGGTATGGATTTCTTTTCCATTAACTTTACACTTCCCCAGTACCCATTAGGATTTTCAGTATTCTGTGGCAGGGGCATAGAAATGAGTCAATAGGATTTGCAGCTGTTTCAGGAAGAATAATGTGTTCAGCAGAAGAGTCTACTTCCTTTGAACTAATTTGCAAATGGAGAATCTCCTCTTATGGAAATATTTCACAAAATTCTGGTCTATATTTAGGTCAGTTTTCTTTTTATGTGAGACTACTTGAGTCCCTCTTAGAAAATGCAGCTGTCGAACTGTGGAGAATTCCTGGTGGTGACAGGTATCTCTCAAGAGTAAGAGTGTAACCTGTAATCTGCTCTGCTGACAATTTATTTCTGGATGCTGCTTAACGACTGGTTTTCGCATGCAAAGCTTGAACTGCTGTATCAAAGTTCAGCTCCCTCCAGTACCAGGATCTGCAGAAGCATTCAATCTAGCCTTGCTGAAGACGTCACCAACAGATGTGCTTTGCTCCTGAACTTGGCTTGCTAAACTTTGAACTTGTTTACCTTTGGGTCATAGTGAAAGACCTGCTTGAGTTGCTGCTGGGCTTTTGCTTACCGTGAAGGATATCAGTTTTATGAGGAGTTTGAGAGTTTGTGGTGGTATTAATGATGCTTTTAACTTCTAGTTTTATGTCTGGCAAACACTGGTGTTCCATGTGCTTGCTTGTGGCAAAACAGCTCACAGCTGCCTTATGGAAGTCTATTAAAAAGTATAATTTATAATGTTTCTGGTGCAAAATTTAATGACAAATATATGTGATGATCTGTAAAAATTTTTGGCCCCAGTAGTTTGAGAGTTGTTGGTTTTTGCTATAACTTATTAAATGTGCTGACAGCTTGTAACTGGCATATGCATTTCAAACAAATGAAGCCATTGAAATGAAAACAGATCATATTCAGTTCTTATATTTAATGACAGTACCCTAGCCATCATTGCATGAGAAGTGAGATGGGAGAGAAAAGTGCTGTTTTTCAGAAGGGTAATGGTGTACATCACACATTTTTACGAAGCAGCCAGATAGGATGGCAGTGTATGTCCATAGGAGTTCCTGATTAGGCAGGTAACATGAGAGCAGTTGAGGGCTCTATGTGTGAGAGAACCTGGGCTGGAAACTGGGCTGGCAAAATGCAGACTTTGCCTAGAAGGGCTAGTTTGTCCACAGGCCTGGATTAATGCATGTTCTATGAGACACTAAAATAAACCAGGCTACATCTGTATTGACAGCTCAGATGAGATTTTAATTGGATTAGAAAGATTCAGTCTGTAAATGCAGCAGGGTAAATCAGCGACCTGGAAGTGCCTGAGAGAGCTCTGTGCTGTGTGCTCGCTCCCTGCTGCTTATCCGTTAGGGTCTAGTCGGGGTGCACTTGTACTATGTAAAAACCAGATTTGAGTGTAAAGCCTTTTGACCCAAATCCCCAAGTGAAATGATGACACCAACATCATCTGAGATGTGTAGTGAGAAGAGCATTTGTGTTAGCTCCCTGAAGCAGGCCCAGGGGGTATAGCATCATCTTGCCATCTGCTCTGCAAAGGGTATAATGAAACATCGGTGTGGTTGAATGAATTTTTAAAAGCCTTATTTTTTTCCCTTGTTGCAGTTAAAATCTGGGGCATTTTTCCCATGGAAGAGTTAATGACAAGAAAAACTAAGCATAGCTGTGCTGGAGAAGTCTCCCTTGTGATGAATTTTCCAATCCAGTAAATATTCAGTATGTTTCTACCTCCCTTTCTGAGGAAAACTAGCATTTTGAGGATCAGGAGCATGTCTTCTGTTTTTGTTGTGCTACTTAAACTAGTACCATGAAAAGTGAATTTGGAGATGTCCATTTTTCAAGGGAAAGAAATTAGGAATGACCCATTGCAAGCTTTCAAACTTGTTTGTGTAGCCTCCAGACTGAGGCAGATACACGTGTGTGAGCTACTCTGTTTGGGAGATGTACCCAGACCATGCAGCTATGTAATGGCAGCTGCCTGACTGGACTCTGACCAAGGCAGTGACTGTGAGATGATAAGCTGATGCTGAGTTCAGCTGAAATGGCTGCTCTTGTTGCCACTCAACCAGGAAAACAATTCTAGGCTTATGTATTAGTTGATCTGGATCCTGTGTTTATGCCTTTTCTGATTAATTAGAAAATTAAAACAGAAATAGTTATTCCTGATGGGCACTAAATTCTGACTTGGTTTATTGCACTGGGAACATGTGCATAGAATAGGTCTGAATGAAGATGATGGCTTATGGTGATTTGGAATTATTTGGTTTGGGCTAAGACAGGAGGTGATTTATCAGCTCTCAGGCCACCTGCTGTCAGTAACTGCCTTGGGATGAATGCAGTGGTAGCAGTGCAGGTAAGTTCTTATCAAAGTCTAGATGCACAAAATACAAAGCAAACAAAAATATTTATGACCACAAATTTTGTCCTCCAAAGGCTGCTTTTGTGAAAGAGGACAGAACAGCTAGCGTTAGCATATTCCCTTCAATGGACAAGCAGAGAGGGACGCTCTAGGCAGCAGAGTGTGTGGACTGGTCCTGTACCTTGCAAATTGTGAAACTGGCCCTACCTGACCATCGAGGCTGATGTGACCAGCATCACTTCTGTTTCCATACTGCCATACAGTGGCAAAGTATTGCTGCAGATAGTGGTCTGTTGGTGGGCTCCAAAATGGTTTTGTGCCTGCTGGCAAAAACATCTGTGCTAGGCACATGTTTTCCCTTCTACAGAAACTACAGAAGGATCTGTAAGAACTATTATAAGGCAAAGGAACTAACTTTTTTTCATGGAACAGCTTCTCCATGTCCTTGTTCATATTTGTTAGCAGCAGTGTATTGTTGTCACAGTGGATTCTGATACTTTCTCATTGTTGTTAGAATCCAAGACTCTTCTAGATGGTTAAAGGTGGTGTGCTGCTTGACACTAAAGATTTTGCCATCTAGATCTCTTATAACAGCAGCCCGATCCCAGGTTGTAACTCAGACTGTACCAAGAAGGGTGACTTAAATGGTAGCAATTCGGAAAAAACAAACAAAAAAAAATTGAAGAATACTAGCACAGAGAAAAGAGCAGTGTGAAAAGCTTGTGCTTTTGTTGTTTCTGTTTAGTTAGTGACTGTGACACGGTCATGGTATTTGAGAAGGTGCAGTGCAAAAATCCTTATTTTAAGATGCAAGGTCCTTGGGGGAGAAATTGAATTGTCTTTTAAGTTTATGTTTTCAAAGTTGATAGTGTCATTATATCCTTCAAACTTCAATGAGTTCCTTCAGCACATGAGATTCTTATACTGGGAAAGATTTGAGAAATGCTTACTGCTATACTTTTGTGGTTTTATCTGCTCTTGAAGCATTCTTGCATTTTAGCTCAGGTGGGATGTTGGACTGGAATTCCCTGTCACCGTTTCTCTTACATTGTATTTGAATCCACTTCATTTTCAGTTTGGGAGTTTTTTCCCTCCTTAATTTTTCTGTTCTTTTTTAATTTTTTTTTTTCCTCTAAGTCCCTAAGCAAGGAGTTTTGTTGACTTTGTGGGTGCTTTTTGTTCATATTGATATGTACCCTCTTCACAGGCTTTTCCAGAACAAAACTTAATAGATACTTTGGGCATAAAATCTGAATGTACATTATTTACTGTTGAGAAGTAGTATAAATGCTTAGTAAGTCTCTATATTTAAAAAATGTAGGATTATCCACCATCTGTTTTGGCTTGCCTTTAAACTTCTTCTCATCCATTGAATTGCTGAGAGTTAGGTTGCTGCTCAGGTGAGGCAGCATACACTCTTCTCTCTCTCCCTCTCTAGATCTAGTGTTTTGATCCTATCCAAAACCCCCAGATTTTGTAGAGAAGATGGATATGGAACAGCTATATATTCCTGAACAATAAGACCACTGAAATCAAACCCATATTTTCCCTGTAATATTGCCTGAGTGCAATTAAATGAAGATGGAAGCAAGTGCTGAATCACGGTCTCTGTCCTTCCCTCAGCCCATTCTGGGAGCCATGATTGAAACTGTGACCTTGGTTTCTGTCTGAAGTGCCCTGCAACAGTGACCACAAGAACGTCAAAGTGTGTCCCTTCTTGACACAACCCTAAATTCAACTCTTAGTCTTTCATCTCATCACCTCTGAGTTCATTATATGAAATATAATGCCTAAGCATCAAAGTTGGCTCACCTTCTGAATTAAAGACGATCTAGCCAAGGTGTCTAGCTGGAAAAAAAATGGCAGTGAACAAATCCCTTCCTAAGTAAATCAGTGTCTTCATCTTTTCCTGAAACAGAACTATGGAAGTAGGCTGATGTTTGCTCCCGTTTTGTGTGTTACGGTGATCTCTTGATTTCTCAACACACCAGGCTAGTATTTGTGAGCACTTTAGTGCCAGAATGCTGAAAAGAGTTTATTAGTCTTCTCTGAGTACATGAGCCATCCACACAACTGGTATCTGTGCTAATTCTCTCAGCACAGAGGCAAAGGAACAGTGAGGTCACCATAGACATGCTTATATTAGCATTGGATGAATTGAACAGTAGCATAAAGTTTGGAAAAATTCTGATCTTTGCTTTCTCTGTGAAATCTATTCACATCTGTTCCTTCTCTGCCTTAAAAGAGAGTAAAACTCTGTGATTATTGTCTTGTTTCCCAGAGAAGAGAAAGTTGAGAAAAGAAAGGAAAGGGGGTTTATATTGAAAGAAAGGTAAATTATGGAAGCATATGGGAATTTTTATTTATTTACTTCGTCAAAGGAAGCAAAGCAATTTCTGAGCAAGGCATAAGTTTGGCACACACTGGATAACATACCTTCAGCAGCTACAGGGAGATGAGATCCAAACCTAAGTAACTGTAGTAGTGGTTTCCACTGCAAACAGCTGACTTCAAAGTAGCAAGTTCCCTTCATGCCTGGTTCTCCCTTGCAGACCATTTAGTGTAATGGATACAACATAAAGCTCAGATGAAAACTAGGCTTCACCGCATTGAATAAGCACTCCCATATATCACCAGTCCCACTCAAGCTTGCCAAGTCCTAGCGGTGGCAGTGTTTGTGAGGCCCCATTTTTGGCTCTGCAGCCTGAAAGAGTATTTATGTGGTAAAAAGTTCAAGAAATGCTTCCACTGTGATCTTTCATGTGAATATAGACAATATTTGTCAATGTATGTAAGAACAAGAGGGCATCAGGTCTTTTTCTGTGTATTTTCTGCTGGGCTTGAAGAAAAATGTTCCCTATTTCTCCTCCAGCTCTTGTAATATTTCTGGGAAGCAGAGATGCAGTGTTACCTATTCTGGCTCAGCATGGAGCAACACCTTTCCAGAAAAGTATCTTCTATGTTTGAAGCTTATTTAAGTCCTTAGTTTCTCATTGAAAGATTGACTTAGAAAAACATGCATGATAGCTCCTTGCTTCAACCCGCAAACACTTGTCATGTGCATTTTAAACCACATTTATTCTCATTTAAGTTCATGCATGTTACCAAGGTCTAAGTGTTTAATTTCAAATTACTAGTCTTTTGAGTCATTCTGTCCTAATGCTGGATTCATTTGAATACAGGGGTTTACTTTCTGTGTCACTTGCCCTGCATGTAAATCATAGTTTCAGACTATGCCTCCGACTGGCCTGCAGCTTTGAGTTGTTGCTAAATGCAAATTTCTGTGCAACCATAATTTAAAAGTCCCTCTATTGTGTTTTTCCCATAAGAGGAAGTTATTTAATGCCCTCTTCCCATCCCTCATACCTTCTGTGCTTCTCTGTAATTAATTAATCTACCTAATCTGTCAGGAAGGGTTATGCCAAACACAATTGACAGCTGGAGAGGTCCTTAATTTCTATTTGTATTTGATGAGCTCTGACTTCAGCAAACTAGAAGGCTTTGCTGGGCCTGGCTCAGTGGAGACTCCCCACCCCAGTTATTACTTCCTTTCTTGCACTTAATGAGGATGAACCAGTGGAGGTTGTAAGAAAATGCTGCTGGTGAGACCAAGGCAGAAGTTTCCTGAAAAGAGGCTCATATCCAGGAAGAAGCCTTGGCATTGCCCTCTGAGTAGAAGATGCTGTCTCTGAAAGTAGAAACAGTCCAAAATTTTGAGGTTGCGAATCACTTTCTTCACTGATGGTGGGCAGCCCACAAAGACGTCCCTTTCTTTTGGCTTAGTTTATAGTTGGCAGATCAATATTTTTCACGCACTCAGATGCAATTGTCTTCTATTATAATAATGGCAAAAGAACCAGGTGGTTTAAAATTTCTGAAGCAAAGGGTACTAAGGCTCAGAAGGTAAAAGCTTTTCATGGTATCAAAGTCTGGCTAGTTATGCACAAAATTCCTTTATGTCCAGCATAGTCCAAGTTTGTATATACTCAGGATTCCTCTTTTTAATTTTTTCACGTGGAGGATATGTTTCTTCTTTTCTTCCTGCTCTACAGAGAGGTTTTTGTAATGCTCGTTATGCTTTATATGTGTTTCTAACACCAAAATACATGTGGACATGTATTTTGCATATTGAAATCTCTGATTTTAATGCACTATAAGAAGCTTTCTGTAGTTGAATTCAAGTCCAAATCCATAAGAGATATTGCATTTTAGGCTTTGTGGCAGAGACAGCTTCCCCTTTCAGGTGCTCACCTACATCTGGATTCCTGTGATAGGGACAGGCTTATGGCCCTGAGTGCAGCACCAGCTACTCTGTCACTTCAATCTCCCTTCCAGCAGGTGCAGCTGGCTGGCAGCTCCCAGCTCCCTGACCAGCTGTGTGAGAAGCAGCAGTCACTGTGCAAATGTGTGAGACACAGCTGCTGGGAGAGGAGCAGGAGATGGGAGCCAAGTCTCACACTCTGTGTCTGAGAATCGATAGAGCTGTGTAAACAAATGTAAATCCAAACCTGGTCTTATGTGTGAGATTTTGGGTGTGAAGAAGCTGGGGCTGCCACCAAAGCACGTGTGCAGTTTTAAGGATTTTGTACAGGCATATACTGAGTTTTAGATCTTACTGCTTTACTACAAAACTTAGGGATAGATGAAACCAGTGTAAACCAGTTCAGTTTCACCGAAGACAGCAGCAGAGTTAAATCATTCTCCATTGACTGAAATTTGGCCTGTGTGGTATTTTTTGTATTTGTGGTGCTTGTTGGCTTCTGAATATCCCAAGAAGAGCATACTGACTGCCTTTCTGAAAAGTGGGAAGGGTCATGGTCAAGGTTGGAATACTTGAAAGTCTGAGTGTGTTCTGAGAATGATTTACTTACAGTAGACATGACATGCCTGAGGAAGCTCTCACAGAACTACATATTTTTATCAGGGCAGTGCTCTTGTTTCATGGGAACGTGCAGGGAAATGCATGCAGTACATCTAGGGCAAAAGAGAAGTACTGGATTTTGGGACCACAATAGATATGTAGCTTGGGATACAGAAGGAGGGGAAAGAACAGATCTACCACTAGAGGATGGAAGTGCTAAGTTGTAAATCTTACGTCTTCCCTCTATTGAATGCTCAAGAGCTGTCATGATATCCTAACCCTGAAATCATGGATAGGGTAGATATGCTTAATGTGCAGAAATCTTGTGGCCATGTGTTTCTAATACCTTTATCACCTGATTTTCTAATACTATCATGTTTTTGCATAGATGCAAATGTTAGACAGCATAATATAAGAAGAAAAAAATAACATAAAGCTCTACTCTGGCCTTGTTCCTTAGTAAGGCATAATTAATATTTGAATGGTTTTTGTGTTCCATTATGGCTATAACAAAGTGTCAGCAACTTTCTGGATTGAGCCTGAGGGCTGCTGAAGGGATAAAACACTGAGATGATATTGATAGTAGGAGTCATACATGCTAGCTGGAAGGATCAAATTAACTTATCTCTATTTCAGCTTTCTGGAGCTTTTCCAGCTATACTTGGATGGATACAGAATAGACAATTTTCTACCCTCCTCCTAATATTGCACCGGCATTCTTATATATTTCCTGCAACTTTGCCTGATGACTTAGAGAGTGAGTTCTCTTCAGTAGAAATAGCATGAACAGCAGCAGTACAGGGATGTCCTCTTGCCCCAACATTTTGGGATGGCTTCTCTGAGTATGATTCCTGCCCTTCTGCGGTTTCTATCCTTCAATTCTCTTTATAGTGTCTTATGTTTTTCAGAGTTCTATTTGATGGCTTAGAAAGCTATTATTAAGACCTCATCCCTCACCTTCTGGAGAGAATATTTGAATCTAGATTTGGTCTGCTAAGGAAAGGTGAGCGATTGTTATAAAACAGATAAGAAAGATAATATGGGAGGAGAAAGTGCCAGCCAGAAATGCATCTGTGAGAAATAACAATAGGAAAGTACCACGTCTTGCAAAGACCACGTTGACCAGATTGTAATTGGGCAGGAGATTGTGATAAGAAGGAAAAGTGTCTTCCACAGTATTGAAGAAAAAGACACAACAAATGAAATAGCTGTGGTGCTGAAGGGAGAGTGAAGACTGATTGCAAAGATGGAGATGATATGGAATGAATTCTAGGTCAAGATCTTTGGCTATGTTTTTGGAGTGAATGAATGGGAATGAAAGGGAGGTTGAATGACAGATGTCTATTTCTTCTGCAGCTTATAGAGGAAGAGCCAGATCTGAGATACTGTAGGAGGTATGTTTTGATGCTTAGCCTGATGTCAGCGAGAAAGGGGAGGCCCTCTGTAAATGAAGACCTTATAAATTTGTAATAATTTATAATAATTCCTCACCTGAAGCTGGGGAAGCAGTGAAATTTTCCAGTGAAGAGAAAAGATTGAGAAACAGGATGGGATGTGTCTTGCCAGATAGTAGTTATCTTTAGGGAGGTAGACTGCAGTTGGGGTTTTAGTGGAACTGTTAACAAAATTAGATAATTGAATGAAGAAGATGATAACAATCATGAAGTATCATCTGTTTAATATGTTGACTAAGATTAGTTTCTGTAGTTGCTCACCTAGTAACAATTTATATCAGATATAATCATGGCTCTGATAGTGTATCATACAGCCTGAGGGAGAGAGGGGGAAAAGGGTTTGTTATGTCATGTCTCTGTGCCCTTCTGTAGGTGGATTCTATCTTCAAACAGTACTCAAGGTTGTTTATCATTTAGGGGATATGTTGAGGTGATTTGGGATTGCTCTTCCATTATTGGAGGGAAATGGCCTCTTCTTTGCCTGGTGTGCAAGACTCCAAGGTGGAGAGCACAAGGTGCTACAGGTGAGGTGGATGGAGTAGCCCCTTTTTAGGGCACAAGGTTTTCAGGTCAGCAGTTTCCTGGCACCTTGCTCTACACTAGGTAAGTAGAAGCTTTTGGTGTCACTCAATACAGCAGAGGTCCTTCTGTTCATCCTTCAGCACCAGGTGCGAGCAGCACATAGAAAGCAAGTGTCAGAAGGTGCTTTTTCTGTTACTCATCACACCAGACTGCCACTCTGCTCTGTTTTGATGTTTTTTATTCTTAGGGAGTATGGACAGATGCCTTCCACCTGGCACTGCAACAGCACTGACCCAGAGCTTTTAACATTAGCTACCTTGTCTGTAAGCTTGATGGGAGGAAAACTTTGCAAGGACATTGCATTTTCCTAGCTACCCCTGCAAATTTACACAACTAAATTCATGCATTTGTGAGGGTTTTTTTCCCCTTGTGTGAAACAGGGAATAGTAATGCTTCTGAGGCCTCCTGTCATAGACATCGCCCTACTCTTATCTACTGGTTCTTTTTGTAGGTAAAATCTGATGCAAGACTCTACTGCCTTCCTGTAGACCCATTGGTGTATGTAAAAAGGCCCTAGTCGAAATTTGTATATTCTATGCACTTTTACATTAAAAACGCTTCAGGGCGTCTTTTAATTTTGCAGTTTCCCATCATTTGTTGACCACATAAAGGAAAGGAAAGACTGCCCACACTTAACAACCTTTGGAAAAGGTTAGCAGCATGCACAACAGTGTTATGCAATAGTTTACTAGGTGGAGGCTTGAAGAATAACTTCTCTGAAGGAAATTACAAGGGGAAAGCAGATTGCAGTTTCGCAGTTTGGAGGGTGTCCAGGGAGATCCCTGAGTCATGGAAAATCCATTGGGATTGCTTTAGTGGCTGTGTTTCAGCATTACATCTTGAATAGAGAGGAACAGCTGCACAAGTTTTGTTGCTTGGTGTGAAGCTGTTGGCTTATACATTAATGATGTGGAAGAACTTTGGATTACAAATGCTTAACCAGATACTAAATGCAATTATGATTTGTTGTTAGGAGACAATGCAAGGCACGTGCTCATTCTTCTCTTATTCTTTTTGCTGCATTTTGTGAAAATTTCTCATAATTTCTTCAGTGGAAACATGGAGAGAAAAGCATCTTAGGGGGTGTTTTCTTAAGCCCAGTGATGTCAGTGCAGTAGTTTCTGTTCTGCTTATCAGAATACTTGAGCAATGAGACAGGACAGGGTGTGAGTGAATAACCAAATATACTGTCATGCCTTCAATTCACTGTTTGACTGTGGAAATACTCTGTTTATGTGAGGGAAGAGAATTGTGGAATTTCCCTCCTCTTCAACCCAGAGGAGATAACAGAAGTCTTATATGTGGATGATATTCTTGCTGGTGTGGACTGATTAGTAGTAAATACAGATCATCTTTATTTATTGAAGTAAAAGTTAACAATTAGTGAAAAGGAGACTGATAAACTTCTCAGTCTATTCGATGTTGGAAATCCATGCTGTAGATTATAGAGCTAGCTACTGTTAAGGGTGGTTAGGCTCAGAGGTTTAGTCTGTTACAATTTAAAAGAGGTTATTCAATTAATATTTTCCATTGGTATAAATCCAGAGTAAGTCCACTCAATTTAATGGAGCTTGGGCCATTTTGATTTCTGGTTTGCACTACCAAATTTGGAATAATAACTCAGAGGGCAAGCGAACAACTAAAGTAGCTTCTGATTTTGCTTTTGTCTGTGTAAACCTGAACTTCTGCCAGAAAATGATGTTTATTTAGTGGAGTTCCTGTGAGTTTACCCTGTGTATAAGTTTGAGCATGTGCTTCTAAGTTGCACAACCAAAGCTCAACAAGATGTTAATTTTGCTCATTAAATTCTTAACCAGCGTCTCAGTTCCTCCTGCCCTTTTACGTAATATTTTATTAGAGATTTAAAGGTCAGCCAAGCTCTGACTTACCCTTGTTTTCCTCTATAGGGGCATATGGCAAATACGGTGCACACAAGAGGATAAAGCTGTGAGGGGAGGAGTAGGTGGCACTGACGCCCCTGGAAATTGAGGCTGCCTTTGGCAGAGCAGCAGCAGCAGCAATCCCCAGCCCACATTTTGAAGGTTGAGCCAGCAGGGCTGTGTTTGGGCAGGAAGCGATCAGAGAGGTGTGTGCCTGTGTGCTTTGGCACAGTCTAGACTGTGAATTGCTCCAGCCTAGGAACCTCCTCTGAACTCATTAGTATTAAAACAGAACAGAGGGGACTTTGTAGGGAGGGAGAGGGTGTGGAAGCCGGAAAGGTAGCAGTTTAGGTGGCAGTTTCCTAATAACCTTTCCCACAACTCCCTTCCCATACAGGGTCTCAGCTAGAGGACCTTGGCACGAAAAACAAACCCTGGCACAGGGAGGGGGAAGGGAGGGAGGAAATGAGGGGAGGGAAAGGAAATAAGGGGTGGGAAATGGGCACTGTGCTGAAACAGCAGATTTTATTTTTATTTAGTGTTATATATGCTGATGCTGGAAGCTCTGTTTGAGAGAGGTATTTGGTACTGTGTATATAATCAGAATTTGGAGGTAAATTTGGCACTTGCACTAGAGCACTTGCAACCTGTCATGGTGAAAAAACTCTATCAAGGTAGAATAGCTTGAGTTCTGTTTGGTGTTTTCATTTAATTGACTGGATGGTGAAATATAGAGCACATCTATTGGGAAATGATCCTCAATTTGATCCTGGAAAATCTTGGATTGCTTATGCTCTGCTCTGCTGTCCCTCCAGCAGATATGGGAGTGGTTGAAGCCCCCAGGAGTACCAGGGTTTGTGACTGTGAGCCTGCTCCTGTTTGCAGAAGGGCTTCCTGGTCAGGCAGCCTACAGCAGACTCCCTGTAATGTCACTTGTCCCTGTCCTCCCTTGAACCTGACCCACAAGCTCCCAGTCAGCTCCTCACCCATCCCCAAGTGGAACTCCATGCACTCCAGCTGGTTACTGGCAGAGAGGGCACCATTGCCTCCTCATCATCTCTACCTGACCTTTCTAAAGTGCCTTCCATTCCAGCTCAGAGGAGCCACCTCTGTGATGCCAGTGAGATCAAAGCCCTGCAGGCATGTGCACATCTCAAGCTCCTCTTGTTTATTCCCCATGCTACATGGTGTATGGAGGCATTTTAGTAGGGTCTCTGATGACTCTGATTTACTGGCAGCAGTGCTTGGAATTCCTTTTTGCTGCTCTCTAGGTGCTCTCCTGCTGACATGTGGTCCCTGTCTAGTAGATATCTAATATCTATTGCTGACACTGACATCAGATTAGTAGGAGTGGATGGATTGAGGCTCCCCTTCCCCAGCAACTTTAGTTGAAAGCCTTATTCACCATCTTGCTGACATGGTAACTGAAGATGCTCTTCCCCTTCTCTGACAGATGGACCTGTCAGCACCAGAAGACCAGGTTTATTAAAATGAATCCCATGGTTTAAATAGCAAACCCATGGCTGATGTCGCTGGTCCTGTAGCCATTAGTTGATTTACCAGATTGAACTGGCCCTTTCAAACCCCTTCCCTTTGACCAGGAGAATTGATGGAAAAGATACCTGCCCTCCAGAGTCCCTTACCATAGCTCCCAGAGCTCTGTAATCCCTCTGGGTACTCCTCAGACTGCTCCTGCTCCTATTGCTTGTGCCCACTTGAAACAACAGCAGTGGATAATACTCAGCTGACCGTGTGAGGCTTGGTAATCTCTCAGTGATATCCCCAATATGAGTCCTCAGTAAGCAGGGCCTCTCTCTAGAGTGTGTCACAGGGCACATACCTATACTGTACATATGTTAAAAGATAAGCTTAAAATAAAGTGGGAAAATGTGTGAAAAAATTATGGCATTCATGGGGGACAGTTAAAACTCCTTTTAATAACAAGTCTGATAATTCAAGACAGAAAGCAGCCAGGAACTATTTTTTTCAGAGAAAAAACTAGGGATTATAGTTGAGCATGAGTGAACATAAGTCATGCAGATTTTGAGGGGTTTTATATAAAAATAAAGGTCATTGGCTCTATGGAATATGTGGAGTATACAACCAGAAGGGCAGTCTGGAAGATGCCTGAAATAAACTTTGCACTCAGCTTTGGTAAGGTCTCAGCTGGAGCACTGTCCTCACTTTTGAACAGTGCAATTCAAGAAAGATGTACTTTGACTGGGTAAAGGCCAGAAGTCAATTAGAGGAGGAGTGAGAGATCCAGAGGACATATCCTCAAAGAAGGACTGAAAGAGATGGGTTTGTTTAGCCTCAGTGAGAAGGGACATTACAACAGTCTTTAACAGCCTCAGAAACTGTTATCAAGAGGAAGGAAAAAAATCTGCTCACCACATTAGTGGTGATAGGGCCGGAAGTAATAGGCTTAAATTGCAGCAGCAGGGATTTAGATTAGACATGAGCCTGACCATTCAGTTTTCATCCCTGTCCCTCTCATTGGGCTCATTTAAATTCACTGACATGGACATGCAGCCCACCTTAACAGAAAAAGCTGTGATGACAGACAGCTGTTTTACATTACTGTTCTCATATGCCCAATCATATCCATGGAATGTCCCTCTTGCTCTACCTGTATTATAGCCCTGCATATGAGAGTGCATGTCTGAGTCTTGATCTTTTTCTCTCTCTGAACACCTGTGTGTATTGTTGCATGAAGTGCTGAAGGTACTGGTTTTCCTCATTCTTTCTCTTTCTGTTTGGCCCAGCAGATTGTTGTCTAAAGCATGTGGTTTGCCTGTGAAGGACAGAAAAATGAACAGCAGATGCTGTTTCAAGTGGTCTGTGACAGGGGATTGCCACAACAGGCCTTGCTGGTTATGTGTACTTGTGTGCTGTCAAGTCACAGAGGACTTTGAGGAGTAGGAGAAGGACAGGATTTAGCTCTTCTCCAGGAAACAAGGAAGCAATTAACCAGTGATTAAGAAGGGAAAAAAAAAGCAGTACAATGAGGGGCTCATCTGGAGATGAGAGGGAGCCATGTTAGTTGACTTTGTATATGAAGAATTTCTCCACCAAAAAGCAGTGTCTTTCATGGATGCTGCTCCTAAGCCTTAAGAATGAGTAACTTCTGTGTTGGCAGGGTAGAGGAGAAACACATCTTTCAGTATGTAAACATCAGGTGCTTTCTGTCTTGTACTGTTATGACTGAGAATCAAGAGATTTGGGCCCCTAATACTGAAGGTGTTTTAAAGCTGCAACTTTTTGAAAAAGCAAGGAGGAAAAGAGTGTAATGGGAATCGCAGCCTTTTGTTTGTCTGCTTCTCTGCTTTACAGTCAGATCCGTGGCAGTAGCTGAAATGTAAACATTGCTTCCTCTGCCAACAGGCTGGGTTAGCAATTCATGTGTGCACAGTGGTTTCCTAATGCACGAATGTAATGATAAAACATTGTGGGTATGGGCCGATGTTACGTGATATGCCTTGTGTGTATGGTTCTTGTGTATGTAAGGTGTGGGAGGCATGCATATCTGCACATACACACACTATGTGTGTGCAAATGCATGGAACGCAATGATGTTTTACCATGATGAACATAATGCTTACCAGTTGTAAAACTGATCAAAATGTTACTGCCATGCCTCTCACAGTGTGCTGCTCGTGTGCTTTACAAAGGCTGCTTTTATTCAAAGGGTGAGGATGAGATAGAAGAGCTTGAGGGGAGGGACTGGCTTGTTTTGGGGTTCATTTTGCTTTTTACTTCATGGGTTATCTGTGGCTTAGCACATAAACCAGGTGCCCTAGTGGCAGTTTTTGACCAGTATGTTTCACCTGGAGATATGCTGGCTGTGTGGGAGGTAATGCTGTTGACTGACCAAAAACTTTTGCACTGTTCATTGCTCCAGTTTGTACTGGAGTGTAGGTGGTTTGTGCAGTCAAATGAGCCTCATACACTGACAGTTCAGACAGGCAGTCTTTCAGAATGCCTCATCGACCTCCTCAGCATTGGAAATGAGCATTCTTCCTGCAGGCTACCTCTTATAGTCAGCCTGGGGAGCTGGAATGAACAAAACAGTGGAAGGAAAACTGTAGGGGAACAAGCTTATACTGTTCCCTGGAGGTAGACCCAGTGATTAAATAGGGAAGGTTTATCTCTTCTATTTGAAGGATTCGTAAGTTCTTTGCAGAGACTGAGATCTGAGTAAGATTGTTTTGGTTCATTACTTTATTCATTCACTGCACTTATCTCTGAAACTGCTTTTTGGACAGCTGCCTCTGGACTTACGACAAGAGCATTTCTGCTACTCCCTTTTTGGTAGGCACAGCTTGAATGTGAGCAACCAGACTAACCTGCTTGTTATTTGCCAATGGAATCTGGCATAGGCAGCATGAAACAAAATATAACAGAAATATAAATGTTTCTGGGGCTGTTGTTAATGTGAAAATGCAGCTTTCAGTCATGTGTTAGCAACGTGGTTCTACTCGGTCCATTTTTTAAAGTGGTAGTGTTATGCTGGATAAGATTCTCTATTCCAAAAGCTTGTAGTGTGCTGCTGACAATGTTGCCCCTGATATCCTTCCGCTGCTTCTCTTTCTTCTAAAGTCCCAGGCATGCCAGTGCCTTCTGTCCTGTGTTTGCTTGAGTTGCGTTTCAGCATTGATTAACCCACCATCAACAATCCTCTTGAAGTAATTACACATGAACATGAACCTTCTCTGAGGCCTGCCAGTGGATGCTGGGTGGGATCCCGCGGTGTGCCATAGTCACTGTTTACTTTGTACAAGATTTAAACAAATTTGTTCAGAGCATAAGGCTGTCAGCTGTGCTAAGGCACTTGGGAGCTTTGGTGGAACTGGAATGTGGCTTCTTTGGGGACATGGTGACAGACATCTATATAAATGACCTCGGGGAGCCTGAAGTAACAGGTATCATACTGGACAGGGAATTTATACTGGCAGCAGTGCATTGTAATTGATTTTGTAACTTGGATGAATTGGATGCTGTTAAGAGACTGAGAAAGAATGATTGATGAAGTGGATGAGGGAGAGTGCATTTGTACTTGACAGGTGAAAAGGTCAAGGGGAATGAGAAAAAGATTAGTGAGGGGCAAAAGAAATGGTAGGTGTGTACAAGAGAAAGGAAAAAAGGAATATGAATATGAACATGGGAATGAAAGGAATATGGGGAGTATGGACAACAAGCACAGTAAGAGCAGTGCATTAAAATAAAGTTCATACAGTGGGTATAACGTGAAAATGAATGTACCCTTGGAACATAACATAAATTTTTGAAGTGAGCATTCCAGGCAAGTTGTTATAATAAATAATCTTCAAATTGTGAAGCCTGTCCTAGAGTGTGTAAAATTTCAGTTTTCCTTTTTGATGACTCACAAAGAATCATTAAAGGTAGTGCTGGTGTGATGGAGCAAACTGCACAAAAAATATTGCAAATAGCTTTATTATCACCATCTTGAAAGAGACAATAAATCACGTGTAACACAAAATCAGCCAGGCTGTTTGAGGTAGGGAGTTGGAAGGGGTTTCACACAGCCTTCTGAAACTTTTGGTGCTGGTCACAGGTCAAATAACTGCTGCCCTCATCTGTTCTGGAAGTTCTAAAGTTTCCATTTTGAGTTTAACAAAGAAGAGTAGAGTTTCTGGGGAGCTTTTCCAGTTTGTGCCATCTGGTTCCCAAGGAGCCTGTTAATGTGAAGACCTGGCTGTTCTTTTGCTTGAGTACACATCAGCTGTTAAAGAACCAATAAATGCAACAGAGCTATAATCAGACAGTCAAAATAGGCATCTCTGAAGCCTATTTGCATATGAGTTATTGCTTAGTGTTGGATTCTATGTTGTAAAATAAAGATTGATTTCATGTCAAAGCTATTCCATTTGAGGATCATAAAAGCATATCATTTTAAAATAATGCTTAAATAGTTGCCTGAATATGTTTGTAGGTAGAAACAAAGTTTTAAAAAAAATCAGAATATGCTTATATATCATTAACATCTCTCAATCACAAAGATAGCAATTAAATGTGAAACACAGGCCTGGGGAGGATGCTTATAGACAGAATACTCTCCCAAGAGAGTAAGTAAGAGAAACTGTGACCTACAGGTAAAAAAATTAAAAGTGTACTGCAATTCTCTGTAGCTGAAAACATAAGAAATTGATGAAATAAGATAATTATCCAACTGAACATAAGAAAATAAGCAAAATGTCCTCTTTCTTCTGGCAAAGTATTTGTTATGCCCATATTAATCAAGTTATTGCCTGCAGTAGACATATCATATGAGGAGTCTGGGTTTCGTAATGCTGAAAATGCTGTGCATGACTCATTAAACATTTATGAGGCTAAAACAAAACATCAACAACAACAACAAAACAACCCACTAGCCTGTAAATGTTGGTTGGTTGTTTTTGTTGGTTTTTGTATTTTTCAAAATAAAGCAGCTGTCTGACCTTTAGTCAGTGTGAAACTCCCCATGACTGGTAAGTCCAGCAGCCAATGGACCTGGGATGAGTAGAATGAGAAAGTGAAACTGAGGATGTCTCCTCCCATGAGTGTCCATATATCCCTGGAGAACCAAGTTTGGGGCTCTTGGTCTCTGTGATTCTGACTTCAAATCAGGGGATGCTGGAGAGCAGAAGCTGTGGTTCTCTGTGTACTTATGGCCTTGAGGTTTCTCCTTTAGAGAGGCAGGCATGTTGGTAGGTGTTAACAGTTGACCTTTAGTGTGTCTCTCTCCAAGTGAACCACTCTTCTACATTACCAAAATCTTACTTTTCTCCTTTATTAATTTCATTTTGTGTCACTAAACAAAGAACTGCCCAGTCTAGGTGAGAAATGCTTTTCTAGAGCTTTGAGTATCATTACTGAGCTGGTGGCTGCCCAGCATCTAATCCAGCTTTCATGCTCTGATGAATGTTCCCAAAAACAAGGAACGTAATGTGGTTTTAAATGCTGCAAAATACTGGATTTACATTTCCTACCCGTTCCTCCTTCTTGTTCTGCTTCTTTCTCTCTGTCTCTTATTTCCTTGGGTTGTAGCCATTTTGAATGGAGGCCATCTTCTCTTTTGGCCTGAGAACTGGACTGGAAGCATTTGAACCTCAAATCCAGTTCCAGTTCTTTTTAAATGTTTTATCATTGAAATTCAATCTACGTAAGTAAATAAAATGCCCACAAGAAAGTGAAAATTAACTGAATTAACCACCACTAGATAAAATAAAGTGGGAAATAAATGAAGGAGGGAAATGTACACACTATTAACTAGGCATGCTTTATGTCTTCCTCAGTCCAACCTGGCAAATATCCTTTTAATCTCTGTTTCTGCAACTTCAAGCATTTTTAAGAGCCAGGAGGCTGAGTTCTGTTGAGCAGGGTCACGCTGGCATGAATTGCTGGAACCAAGGAGCCCATCCAAGGTGTAGAAGGGACTACAATGTTTCTGTTGGGAAGCTTGCATAGGTGCTGGGGAGGGGACTTTTCCCTGCTTTGTTCTGACCGACCCTTTTTTCCTTGCCCTTTACAATTGCTCCCTGGGCATTCAATCACATTGGCTTCCTTAGTCTGGCTCCAGCCCCAGTCTTGATGACCGCATTCAGTTTGTCGTTCTTCCCCTTTCCTGCCAAATTTGGCAACTCCTTTCTCTTTTCAATAGCCACTTGCCATCACTGAGCTAACTCTGCACTCTGCATTTCTGTATGCTGACAGATCTGCTTCTGTCTTTGGGTCAGAATGACCTGTTCACAAACAAAATTACCCTCCTGAAATTTATTCTTTCTTGTTCCTCCTGCTTCCCTCCAAGGCAGCAGGCTTCCTTATGTGCCATCTATTAGGATCCCAAGTCAAAATAGAAAAATAAAAATAGCCTGCCTAATTCAGGGTCTTTTTTTGTAGCTAGATCCATGGTTTTCCTGTAGTCACAGTGATCTTTTCTTCATCTTTTATAGAATGGCAGAGGTAAAATGATTTGGAGAGTTCCTGAAGAAGATCTCATGTCTCTTGTATTTTGCAAGGGTTTCTTGGATTTTTTGGATTTTTTTATTTAAATAGGGTAGTTTTTTTAAATTTTTAAATTAAAAAAAAAATTTAATAGGGTAGGTTTTGATTGGTGTAGGTAGATGAGGACATGCAGACCTCTTCAGTTCTTCCCACTCCTTTCTTCTTCTCAGTGAAGGGGCACACCTTGCTGAACACTAACTTCAGGAAAGGGAGTTTAGGAGCTTGAGTTCTAACTCAACTGCTTTGCATTCTGGACATGTTTCTTTCCCTGCTGAATATTTGTGCTTGCTCCCTGCCCATCTGTCCTGGGTGTTAGAACCCAACATTTTACCTCCTAACAAAGACACACACAAACTTTCAAAGTTAAGGGTAAGGCATTTTTCATGCGCTGTTTTCCAGGCAGGTGTGTTTGGGTCCACCTCTGGTGATCCTCTTATGCCTAGAAATCCTGAATAGTTTCCTTGTTACTATGCTACCTGAGCTAATGGATGACTTCTAAAGTTCTTTTGGCTCCCTCTACCCTCCTGAGTCACAATAATGCAGGATGCACTATTTTCCCTCAGTATCTTCCACCCTTTCAAACTAACTTTCTAGACTTCTGTCCTGAAAAGCATGTCATGATGCAAAATTATGAAGTTGCATATTCTTATTGTCCCATTGAAAGGAGATTTACCTTTATATCCCTGATACTGCCAGTATCCAGGGCAGTGTCTATAAGCTGCAGTGTCAGAATCCTGTCCTCAGGGTGGTTTTGGTTAACAGGTACATTCTTTTGATGAAATGGTTGTCTTGAACTGTATTGATTTGAGATCTTCATTTAGTTTAGTGCTCAGCTTCTGTGCAGAGCTTCTGCTACTTGTCTGATCTGTCAGCAGATTCCAGAAAAAGAACTATGGATTAAAAAAACCAAGTTAGCTGCACTGTATTAAAAAAAAAAAAAAAAAAAAAAAAAAAAAAAAAAAAAAAAAAAAAAAGTAAGAGCATTCATTAAGCAGGTCAATAAAACAATCATTTTTTTTCCTAAGAATTCAGCTGAGCCCAGACAGCTCATGTATATTCTGGCTTCTATGGTGGTTCTTCCAAACTTGGCATTTCTGATTCCCTATCTGCCCCTCCTTTCCCTTCCACATGCTTGACCTCTAGCAGCATTCCTTTGCTTGTCTTAAGGCCTTACATGTAGTTTCACTCTCCCTCTCCCCCCAAGAATGTGATCCTGGCCTGAGTTTTCTAATTGTGTATAGCAAGGATAAAACTCCTTGCCTCGCTTGGCTGCCCCCTTGTTTGGAAACTCACACTAAACATTTCCACATGGTTTGCACTCTTTTTGCACAGCTAATTTTTTTTTTTCCCTTTAAACTTTTCCTTGTTTAAAATAACCCTCCAGCTTCTTCTACCTTGGGCTGCTGGCACTGACCTCGCCTTGTTACTGTTTGCATTTCTTTTGTACCTTTTTGCAGCTTAAATCTCTGTGGGCTTTTAAATCTGTCAGCAGCAGCTACCAGGCTCAGTGTGCAATTTTGCTCACTGTTTTCACAAGTTTCCCAGCCCTGAACACTTTCCAAATGAGCCATTGTTGGGCTGAGTTAAAGAGGTATTGTCTCTGCTTGGACAAGGTTAGTGTGGGTGCCAGAATCTGTGTGTGCAGCATTTTAGTGCCACAATGTCATCTTGATATAGGACCCCTGGACACTTCCTTCTCCAAATATTTCAAATACATAGGGAAAAATCTCAAACCTCTGCTAGAACTGCTTCACTGAAACATTACTGGAAGATTTTCTTTATATTACTGAAACTCTTAATTTAGACATCTTCATCTGTCCCTGCTCATACAGTCTGCTTGCCCTGAAGACCATTCTTTTTTGCTTAGCTCTCTTTATTAGCATCTAAAACTGGCAGCTTTGATTGGAGCCCTGTTCTGGTCAGTACTGGATTGACACAGAGGAAGTAGCAATCTCTTGTTTGATAGTTTTAGAGACATGCATTGGAAAAGAATCAGTTGTTATTCACCTTTTACGGAGGAGTAACCGAAGCTGTGGAATTTGGTGCTCAGTTCCAGATCACAGTATAATCCTTCATTTTACAATTGTAAACTTGGCTCAGCTCTAAGAGGGTATGTTCTTCTGAGCTCACTTTTCTTAACAGAGACTGAATATGCTGCTCTGATCAGCCTGATGTGGCACTGTGGAGTTCTGTCCTTTATGTCTGAAATCCTGGGTGTCTTTGATGGGGACTGTGTGGTTTAGAGAACAAACATCTGGAAAAACATTTCAGCCTGTAGGTTGCTGATGACATGACAACTGTCTCATGGCCTTTGCTTGAAGGATAGAAAGGAAATAGTTCAATTTCTCTACAGAAGAGCAATTTGGTATTCCCAGCCAGGAAAAAAAAAGATGTATCAAACTTTCAGCCTTTCTCTAAGTGTCATAAGGAATGTCTGTGTCACATAATCCAGTGCTTTGAGTTTTTCACTTCATCCTATTCCTGTGATCCGTCCCATCCTTCACTCATCATTAGTAATGGAAGTTTGACATGGGAGTTGTTCAGGCTGCCTTTCTTCATAGGCTGTGCTCTGACAGGGAGAACTCAAGGTAGCAAGGAAATCATCACGAAACCAAAAATCTTTGGAGTGTTTGGGAGCTGTTAAGTCCTCTTGATTGAAGGCTAGTCAAACATGCCTGATCCAAAAACCTCTCAACCTATTAGAACTTACCAATGCAGCTGATGACTGTTTTTTTACTGTTTTTCTCATCTCCAGGATGAATTGGATCTCACAGACAAGAACAGAGAGGCTATGTTTGCACTCCCTCCAGAGAAGAAATGGCAGATTTACTGCAGCAAAAAGAAGGTACTACTATTGTCCTCAATGGAGTAACTCACCAATAAATTCTGTGTGCATGTTCATAACTGCATCTTGATTTGAGCCATGTGTTTATCTACTGTTTACTCAAGAACATGAGTAAGTGATGGAAGGATTTTTATCAGCATGGATATGGCACAATTTTCTGATAAGTAATGTATGTACTTGTGATTTCTGAAGAGGGTCTTAACATCTTAAAATAGTACACTGTTTAATTTTGAATCGTTTATATGTTTGGAGTTTTTTTTGTTTTCTTGTTTGTTTGGGGCTTGTGGGGGGATTGGGTTGGTTTGTTAGTTTTTTCTTTGAGCTGAAAGAACAGCTATCATGGAAATGCATTAAGGAATTTTTAAAAACTTTTGTAGGTTACTTAAAATAGAAAAGGTATTGCTGAAGTCTTTCAGAATGTCTTCAAATACCTGTAAAGTACACAACAATAGTGATGTCTTAGAACTTGGTAGATCAAGGTCTTCCAGAGTTTGTAGGAAATGTTCCACAGTGCACTGGAAAGCAAGGAGCACCTGCTCGTAACACTCCTCCCTTCAAGGTCTTCAAATTTCTGCCAAACCAGTAAAGGGATGATAAATCAGAGGTTGATCAATAGCACTAATATTTTGTTGCTGGCAGAATGATGGCCAAGTGAATGGATAAGTTGTGTCATTGCTGTGAAACTTCTCAACAAAGAATTTCTACACTAATGTGGCATTGGAAGAGTTTTGCTTCTCTGGGAAACACAAGGTCAGAAATGAAGATAACTCCAATAGCATGTATTTATTTGCCATACATGTTAGGAGGAAAAAGTTGTGCTGGGTTTGCTGGTTAATTTTATTTCCCAAGTGTGCAAGTCATTCTATGATAGCATCATAGTATTTAAACATAAGTCTGCGTAACAGAAGGTACAAGAGGAGGTTTAGACTTCAATACTGAGCTTGGCAGATTTAAATCCTGTGTTTGCTGCCTTTTTGTCTCCAAGTGAGGGCAGTGAGCTTTCTTACCATGTAACTAAAGAAAACTAGTCCAATCAGGGTGTTTTGTCTTCGGGTTTTTTTGTTGGTTGGGGTTTTTTTTAACTTCACACAGGGAAGTTAATAGAAATCAATTAATTACAATGGCTTTGAGCTAGCAATAGAGCACAAGAGCAGTCTAGGCTCCATGGTCTTCCGTGCTATCTCCATTCCTTTTTACTGCTGGTACACAGTGCTTGCAAGTGGAGGGAAGGTGCAGGTTGCTGTGATTAATGTCTGCTTGACATTTTTGCTGGCCAGCTCAGCTGGGTTTTTCAGTTCTGGTAGGAGAGGATCTACTGGTTGCTGTCTTAGAGACATCTTACCTCCCGGACCAGTCAGTCTTGGCAAGATGATCTGGGCTTTAATGTATTTAGTATGTTGGTTGGATTCACTCATTACATTGGGAATTTTGTTTTTGTTGGGGTTTTTTGTTTGTTCGTTTTCCCCTGTGTTCTACAGCAGTGGCTTTGCTGTAAGAATCTTAAAAACTTCCAAAGTTAAAGAAGCTTCATACTGGAAAATCTTCATAATACACTTATGCAACTTCAGTTAGCTGAACTCCAGCTATCCCAAATGATGTTCTTACTGGGATGGGATACCATTGCCAGATGTCTATTCATAACATTATAGATACTTTCAATTACTTGAAACCTTAACTGTCCATTGTTATTCACTGTTTCCCTCACAGGCAGTCAGATGATTGGTGATGACATCTCTCTCTAGCCCACTACCTAATCCACCTATCATTGTTTTTTTGCAGTGACAGAGAAGCCTGTGCCAGGCTTCACTTGAAAGCAAAGCCCCCTTTTCCGTGAAGAATTTTGTCTGATTTTAGCCACAAAAGGGCCAATTTCTTAGTTGGCAGAACACTTTCAGCTTCCACACACCCAGGACAAGCCCCCAGAGGGCTTTGTCTTGCTGATGTTGGGTTCTTGGCAAGCAGGACCCTATGCTTTGAGATATGGCAAGTAGAAACAAATAAATTACAAGGTCAAGAAGTGCAGACTGAGCCAACTGTTCTCAATTTTTAATCTCAGGTGCCTTTTTTAGTTCTAAAAACAATGGAAATTCAGAGCTTCCTGATGTGCTCTAAAGGTGGTGAGATTATTGGACTGCCTTAAATAAGCAAATGTCACTTGGAAAAATGAAGATTAGTCATTGTTGTAGACACACGTTTATCTTGGCAGTCAGATGTTAGATGTAATCTTCTATGGTATTTGATTCCAATGTGGTGGCAGAAAGTCACTATTGTATTACAAAACTCATTCCACCTGTTCCTAATATCAAGCCATTCTGAAGAGATGGAGGAAGGCAGGTAGGTCTGTGCACTGGAAGTTGTGTGCCAGGGGCACAGCTTGTCAGTCAAACAGCCCACAGGAGTCAAAGGTGGCTGGATTCTGAACTGAAATTTCATAATTGTGAGTGATACCTACAGAGTAGCATTCACACAGTATTTCACAGCCATGCTTGCTTTGGTCACTTTTGGCTATTCTGGGTACATATTTGAGACCGTTAATATTAAAAACAAATCACTGATTATTTGACCTAAAAGAATAGCTCTAGCTAGCAGCTCTAGTGGGTGCTTTGCTCTCATTTGTGGAGTAGCTATTTATAAGGAATGAAGGCTGGTCTGTTGGAAAATGTTAATGTCTTCCCAATCTTAGCTGTTTTATACCTTGGCATTAACCAGTACAGGATGGAAAATGGGAAATGCAGTTGGCTTTATTTGCATCAGAGGAATCATTGATTAGTCACCACTGATGGCACCCCTCTACTCAAACCACCAGTACATGTTTTAGATTGCCTCTTCCTCTGTAGAAGGAGCTTCCACTGATATTGTTAATTAAGGCCGTATGTAGAAAATACAAATCATAGCATCCTCCCTAAGTTCAGGTATTTTATTCTGGTTTTGTTTAGAATAATCTTCATGTCTCACCTTAAGCTGAAAATTAAATTTACAAAAAACACCTCTGTAACTCCTCTCTCTAGATTTGCTAACAGATACGAGTTTTGCAGGAATTAAATCAAGCACTAGACCAAGATTTCAAATATATTTATTTACAAATTTCCAAAGTCAAAGTTTAGAAAACCAGTGTTCTTCAGTGCTGTTTTCCCAGGAGCTGACTCTAACATACACAACCTCATTAAATAGCAATCAAATAATTATATGGAACAAAATAATTGTTTGCTCGTTTGTCTCATCTATAAACAAGCTCATCTTGGGATCCCTAAAAGTGCAGGTATTGCAGTGCTTCAGCACACATTGCTTTGGATGCAGCTTGTGTTTCTAAGAATGAGCCCTCATTGTGCAGGCCATAGCTCATTGCCTTCTGAACAGCCCTACAAGCTGTTAGACTTATTGCTATTGGAAAGTAAGTCAAGTTGTTTTCTTTTTATGGCCTTTCCTGCCTCCAGAGACTAATTTGTATGACTTTGGCTGAGTAGATTTTAGTAGCAAGCGCACACATTTTGCACAGTTAAACAAGTTAGGTTTTTTTAATACTTCTGTCTTTCTTTGAGGAAAAAATTGGTAGCAAAGCTTTTTCCAAACAAGAGTCAGACTGGACTAGCTGTATCATGCAGCTTCTTTCTAATCAAACAAAAAAAAAAACCCAACAAAAATCTCAGTTCTTCAATTCTAATAATATGTTGAGATCTCCAAAATATTTCAGTGTTATCTTGTGCTCTTGTGATTTTAGTGGTGTCCTAAAATAGTTGCTTTGAGTTGATTTGTGCTTTATCTACTCAAGTGATATTATTTAAAGTCAAGTAGTGAGGTAATAAGCAGCACACTGAAACTTTCTGGAAGTAGCCATTCATGGCATCTGAGAAGAAATGTGTACTTGTAATATGTAAATTTGTTCTACTTTTTCTATTATGGGAAAGAGATTCTCCACAATAGCAAAATATTATATAAAAATTGAGGAAAATTTACCTGAACCATAGTTTATAACAGCCAATATGCAGAAAATAAAAGAATATCCTTCATGACATCATCCTCTGTAATTATTTTTTAAATATCTATTAATTATATTTTTCATTTACCTTATGACTATAAAAACTAATAAGCTGGATATTAAATTAGGAGTCAGGAAACTCCTTGGTTCCAAAATGTCTTTGATTTAAATTGTTTTAAACTTTCAAAGAACTGTCATTGTTATGTTTATGCATAAATGCATTTCTCTCTACCTGAAGGAAAGAACAGGTAGTTAGCAAACTTTTTGGAAGCATTTTGGCCATGCCATCATCTTATACCTTTTCCCTGCGCTATTTACATATGCCTTGGATACATACAGCATCCCTTTCCCCAAGACAGATGCTGAAATATCTGAATATATTTTCAAATGAAGCACTGTTCATTCTTTTTCTTTTCTGCACTTACCTGTCTTCTATGATGATCTTGTGGTGAAGTTTCTGGGTTTGGGTGAGCCCACTGTAAGGAGCAGAAATGACAGAGTAGAAGACACTTTTGTGCATTGCACAATCATTAAGGAGTCCAAGTCCTTTGGGCTGAGGTCACAGATCACTGCTGAACCACTGAGGCTGCAGTCCAGGTGCAGAATACCCCAGGTGTCCTCCTAAAAAGATTTACACCTCTCTCACTAAGAAGCACCATCACTTTGCATTCAGTTCTCTTTTCCTAACCTCAGGGCTGCATCCTCATAGGCTTTGAAATACTCTTGAGAATCCTAGCCTTAGTGGGACATCAGCTGTTAGTAGTTTTACTACGGTCTTTTTATACCATTTGCAGCTCATTTTCACAAACTCCCACTTTGGTCCCATGTTGCCTGTCTAGCATTATTGAAGATAATGTCTACATGTCTGGTTTGGGCCTTTTTTCTTTCTTTGAGAGTTTCTGTTTGAGCTTTGCCCTTGAGGTTTGGATTGTCAGCAAAATGTCCCCATAAAAAGTATAGCTTGATACTGTGCAGCTGGATATAGATACTTAAATCCCTCCAGCAGATTTCAAAGCTGCTTTTGCAGCTTTTTATATAATTACTGTAGCCTACCAGGGATGAAGGACAAGATAGATGCAAATATAAAATCTGGAGTCTTCCTTGCCTTTAGGGAAAGCTTTCAGAAGTGAGTGAAAATTTCTCCACTTACTGTTTGCTCTAAGGCTGCTGTGCATCTGTGGTTTTGCACTGTGAAGCATAGTTTCAGATTGGTTAAGATGGAGAGACAGTTAGTTAGTGAAATATTTCTGTGCTAAAGTGAACTGACAGGGCTTTTATTACAAAAGTATTTTCTTTGCATTTAAGTCTTCGTATGGAGGTTCTAAGAGCAGGAGACTGCATTACACTTGATGTATTTAGATAGGAGTTCACGTCTTCGGGTTCCTGCTTTAAAGTAGGAGATACATATTGAGATTATAGAATCACAAAATGGATAAGGGACTGCTGGTGGGATCATCTGTGGCAAGCAGGGTTATTCTAGAGCATGTGGCAAAGGTTGCATCTGGACCATTATTGAATATCTCTATTGGGGGAAACTCCACAACTTCTCTGGATAACTTATTCCAGTGCTTGGTCACCCACACAGTAAAGAAGTTTTGCCTCATATTTAGGTGGAACTTTCTGTGCATCAGTTTTTGCCTGTTGCCTCCTGTCCTATTGCTCAGCACCACGAAGAGCCTGACTCCATCCTCTTGGCATCCTCCCTTCAGATACTGATAGGCATTGGTAAGATCCCCTCTCCGTCATTCCTTCTCTAGGCTGGCCAGGCGCAGCTCCCTCAGCCTTCCCGGGTAAGAGAGATGTTCCAGTCCCTTAATCATCTTTGTGACCCTCCACTGGACGCACTCAGGAGCTCCACGTCCTTCTTGTACTGAGGAGCCCAGAACTGGACACGGCACTCCAGACGTGCCTCACCAGGGCATGAACCACAGGTCCTTCTCCACAGAGCTGCTTTCCAGCAGGTCAACCACAGCTGTCACCGTGTGCTGATCCGTGGAGTTGTTCTTCCTGAGGTGCAGGACCCTGCACTTATAGTTTAATTTCAGTCAGTTCCCCTCTGCCCATCTCTCCAGCCTGTCAAGGTCCTTCTGACGGGCTGCACAGCACTCTGGGGTACCAGCCACTCCTCCTGGCTTGGTGTTGTCTGTGAACTTGATGAGGAGGCATCTGTTCCTTCTTCCAAGTCACTGATGAACTTGTGAAACAGTACTGGACCCAGTATTGAACCTTAGGGGACATCACTAGTGAAAGGCCTCTAAATAGACCCTGGGCCACTAGATCCCTCTGGGATCTGCCATTCAGCCCGTTCTGAGCTATTTAGAAGATGATACATTTTCCCTAAAGAAGAGAGAAAATGGTTCTTCATCTGGTCTCATTTAGTGATATAGTATGCCAGATGACGATCACACTATTGTGTTGTCTGAGTGTGGGTTTTTGGTTTTGTATTGTCTGTTCTGAGCTACGAAAGCCCTTTGGGGTTCATCCTTTCTGTATGAAGACTGCCAAGCACGTGGTTGTCCCATAATAAATGAAGTGGGTGGTTTGAAGTTGTATTGTTTTCAATTCTATCTTCTTGCATTATTTTTTCCTCTTTGAAATACTCTTAGAGTCTGTTATTGATTTGGAATATTAAACTGTTTTGGTAATGGATTTATAGCTTTAAGGAGCATTTAATGTGTCCCTTATAAGTTCCTTTCTTTAGAGTTGTTGTTCCATATGTGGTATCTGGGAGCAGCAGACGTGAGCACAGAGGATGGTTTGCTGCACTATTTGAGAAGCCATTTGTAAGGACTCACAGTTTGATGAGTCTTGGATGTGACTTCATGAGAGATTTTCTTTCAGCTCTGCAGAAGTGTTGAAGGGGAGTATGAGTGGATGTGGGGGTGGGTACTTTTACTCTCTGTTCCCTGGGAAGTCTGGAAAACACAGGGTAACCCTCACGGCACATGTGATAGCTTAACAGCAATAGCAGTTGGTGGGCAGTAGGAGGCTGAAGAAGCTGTGTTGGTGTTTTGAGTGCTCAGTGTAAGCAATGTCACAATTAGCAGTATTGATGATTAATCAATGAGGGTGTCTCATGGCCACAGGGCAAAGGCCAGCAAAGCCACACTGCATATGAAGAATTATACTTTATCTGAAGTCTTTGGTACATCAGAAAATTGTTTCCCTTCCTACCAATGCTTTGGAAGTTTGTGGCTGAAGTTCAGCTTCAGTCAACATTTTAATTTAACTCGATATTCAAACCTTGACAATGACCTGAACAAACTTAACAGACTTTGACATCAGCTCTGAGTGGGTCCCTTCTTCTCAAGGCCTCTTCCATCCTAAATTGATTTGTCATTCTCTACACTGTTCATAAATCAAACTAAGAAAGTAGCTGTATGGCCCTGTAAAGAAAGGGAGCATCAATAAAGCTTCATGCAACCTCCTGTATACTGTCCTGTATTACTGCTGTGAGGCCATCTCCTTGAAACAGGCAGTAGCAGATGCTATTTGGTTCCCTCTCAGTGCCTGGGATCCATGGTTTCTTTGTGTCTGGGAAGATTGCATGACTTCCTTAGCTTAGAAGGCTTCTGGTGAAACAGTCAGAAATGTAGAATCTCTCAAACTAATTCTCTGAAAATAGACTTGCTTTCAGTTTGCCTAGGGCTCACTGGAAATCTCATAATGCTGGGAAGTCACAGTGGGAGGATGTTGCCCTTTGCAAACCACGGCATTCCTTCAGCTTGATGTTTGGAAAATGCCAGCAATTGTGGAGTTAACTTCCTTTTTTCCCACCAGCATCTGTTCCTTTTTCTGTTAGCAGAATGACTTCATGCTCAGATGTTTGGAATGATTTGTTAGCTTGATGCTGACATTGGGTCATATCAGTATCTTTAGTCTAGGGATGGAAGAAAGGCACAAGACTTCAAAAATTACTTTACTATAAATGCAAGTAGGCTTAAGAAAATCAAATTCAGAAACTCTGGCCTATGACAAGTACAGGACTTAAAAGAAAACAATAAAATGCTGCAAGAGTGTCGCCAGTGCAGCAAAACCACACATTTCCTGAGTAGTGGTGTACTTGGCCTTTTCAATGTGAAACACTGTTTGATTGATGGTACCTGCCAATGCGTGTCATTGGCTGAAGCACTAGCTCCCAAATTTGGGCAGCACCATTAACACAATGTAAAGTAAAGGCTAAAATTATATACATCTCCTTCTACATCTTTTAATGCAGAGAATGTGTTCTCACTGGAAAAATAAAACTGGGGATTCATGTAAGACACTGTCTCATACTTTTATGGTTCCATATGATGAATTTAGAAATTTTATTTTGCATAATTATAATATAAATTTGTTGATGTTGCCCAATTATTTTTAAGCAGGTCAGCCTGCTTGAGAAGAATCATTGCCTGTTTTTTATGGTTTCTCTTGGACCTCCTGTAATTGTTTCTTCATGTGTTTTGCTTCTGTAGTAAAGACCTCAAAGTGTGTACTTGAAGAAACACTATAGCAGGCTTAATGATGTTAGAGACTCCTCTTTATTTTCCTTGAAGTCACTCTTGTAATGGTTTAAAGTGTAAGTTTAGGGTCAAGAAGGCAAAAATGCATGCACAATTCAGAGGATATGCCATTGTTATGGCTTGGAATTGTAACACCTAAAAGGCCACATTGTAGTGGACGTAAGAGGAGATAAGTTTTTCCAAGTTGCCTGCTTTATTTGGTTTATGTTTTCCACGTTGAAATGCCAACAGTTGCAGACTCATTTATTTATCCTAGCGTAAGGGGTTACCTTGGGTCAGGGTCTTGAAATTATATATTTATTTATGTATAATTGAAAAGTATTTTCTTCCCTGCTCCCCATGGGAACAGCATGGAATATTTTTAGTTCCTTCCTCCCTCTCCTCTCCAACAAAAAAAATTTAGCTGCTCCTTAAAAAAAATACCTTCTTACCTCCTTAGTCAGACTGCTGAAGATGTCAGTGCCATAAACTTGCCATGGTATTTGCTATAGAGATTATGAGTATGCAGAATTTGTGTGTCCATCTTGCAGGTCTGTGCTTTTCAGGTGAGCTAGTAGTAGAGTTCTAATTTCCATTGAAGTTAGAACTCAACACTAATCAAAAATCAGGCCCAAAATAGTCCTGAGTTAGAAAATTGTCATCATCATGCCTAATGCTGTGTTTTGCATTTGCCTTGCCTTCTGTGGGAGTTTTGGGAGGACTCAGTGGAAGCAGATTTGACCCTAGCATGAAAAAAAAAAGGGAAAAAAAAGAGAAACATTTATCCAGCTGTCATCCTGCTAACATGGTGTAATTCGATGTACTTAAAAACAAAAATAATGGCGAGCCGTCCAGTTCTGCTGCATGGGAAGTACATGTAAATGCTGATACCACTGGATTATGTTCTGTCCTTGTCTGTCTTCTTGCACAAGTTCTGGTTCTTCACAATCCAAGTATGAGCCCATCCTGCTAATGGCATGTAATAATAGCAATAATGATAATAACATATACTTTGTACAGCACTGTTCTCACCATTCAGATTATTGCTTTGGTGGATATGCAAGAGCAAAGAATGTGTAAATAACACATTGTTATGTGTTATTTGTAATACATTGTAATGTGGTGTTTGAGAAGCAAATTTGGCAGAGATCACTCTGAACTTTACTGAGTGTTCATGAGCCTTAAAAAAGCTAGTGAATACTGAGCAGGAAGAGTTGCTGAATTCCTATCTTTTAAGTGAGAAGTTTAGAAATGGACACAGGAAAGAGTTGTTGTGAGAATATAGTGACAGGCATGAAGAGAAAGAAAGGAATTGCCTTCTACTTTCTGGAGAGTTATTTAGTTTTCATTGCAGATGTGAGAGTTTCATCGATGTGTCTTAATTGAGGTGAAAGTTACAGTGTCTTCCATGATAATTCAGTCATGTTGAAAGGTACTTGGTACCCCAAACACTTTGCAGATGTACTAAGTGAGAAAAATGAAAGCTGGTAGAAACAGTTTTACCTGATTTTTTTGAAAGGATGGAGATAAAGCCCCCGAGTGATACATCAAATATCTGCTGGGCTAGCAGCTAAAGAGCTGTGGGCCCCTCAGACTGTATTTATCTCCTTTGTTCACCTGTCCAACAACTCCTAACTTTTTTTTTTCAAAAGTGAAGGGCTAAATGATGGAGAAAAATTAAAAATACATTGGCTGCCCTGGCCATCTTACTGTCATCATTCTTAAAAAAGGGCCACGAGCAGAAGTGAACTAAAGCAAGCAGTGTCACTGGAAAAACAGACAGTGGACATGTTATGAACAGTGAAGAGAAACCTTTTAGAACTTGGCATTAAAAAATTCTCTTGTGTGCTTCCAGAAGGACTTGTCCTAAATGTCTCTGCTGGCTGTGTGTAGGTGTGTCCTGGGTAGTTCTGTGTCTCTGAGCACAGTAAGTGACATTTCATTCCCATCATCAAACAACATGCAGGCTGTTTGCCATGAATCGTAGGTGATTTCATTTTATTTACAAAAGATTTGAAGTCATTGCTTGTTGGAGATAAACAGTAGGACAAAAAGATAAACTGGGAGGCTCAGTTACACAGTCTGGCCTCTTCTGTGGCTTTTTACATAGCCTAAAGAGTGCCAGGAGGAGGAGGAAAGGAAGTGAAGAAGGAGGCAGTCCAAGTGACAACATTCTAATGTGGTAGGAATGCATTTTAAAACGGTGCTGTTAGAAAGGAGACAAGGTAATCTGGTTGGGTAAGGAAAAGTCCCTTTGTGTGTCCATGGAATGTTGACCGTAACCTGAACGGGGTTAATGGAAATGTACACACAGTACCTGTATAAACACAGAGTAAACAGTAGAAGGGACAATGCAGAGTTGGGTTGCTAACAAAGCAACAGAAGACGTCCTGCTACTGCTGCTTGGCTTCACCTGCCACAGATGGCACACAATACTGCAGGATGTGACCTCAAGCTTGCTGCGGGTTTGTGGAACAGAGCTGTGCTTCAGGAGTGCAGCCTAAATCCACAGCCACACACCCCCTGAGCAGGCCATGTCCATGAGAAACGTTTTGTTGTCTTCTCAACACCCTCTGGGCAGAATGGTCATGCCTCAATCTTCTGGCTGGTAGGAGCCTCCCTAGTGGACATTTTCTTTCACATCCAATAGGAATGGATGGGCTGAGGAAAGGTAGGCTCCTGGGTATATGCTCATTGAAAGTGCAGGGAATTCATGAATCCCCTTATTTGGCAACTCATGGTTTAGATTATACACTTATCAACAACAAAATATCACACGTGTGAAAAGTAGAGCATGTAAAAGGTATTTAACATGGACTTCAGGTAATATTACAGAAGGATCTTTATGCAGCAACAGAGTCAGGAGAACTTACTCAACAAGAGAACAACTTTCATGGCAGAGGCTAAACATTCAGCAGTGAAACAATATTTAATATTACATTTCAGTAATACATTTCAATAATTGCACTTCAATTTGGCAAGAAAGCTTTGTCCTGAGGGCAGAGATCACTGAAGAATTCAGTAACCTCAGCTGTACAATTAAGTATTTCTGTAAATGTAGGGGTGAGATTATCTCCCTGGTCACTTCACACACAATACCCCTAAAATAATTCCTGGTGATAGTGGGATTCCCATCCTATAGCAGGGCTGAATATGTTTGAAGAGGGACAAGCAGGCTTGTATGATCTGTAAGTGATAAGAAGAGGCTGCTGCAATCAGTGCTGGCAGCAAGTTTACATCCATCTGTCTTGAAGAGAATGATAAAACACCAAAAGAAGAGCAAAGAGAAGAGGGGGTTCTTAAAACTGGATGTATGCTATACAGTCCTACTAAAATATAAAGTTCATTAAAAAGGACTCTCTCCATCAATAATCTATTGTTAGTCTTATGCCAGATAAGTTTATTGTAAGCTTAATCTTGGTTTAAACACTACATTAAAATATAAATTAAAATCAGTGGTTGAGAATTCTGAGGTTTCAAACAACACTAATTCTTATCTTTAGCTCAAAGCAATGCACTGACCACTTTTCTGCCTGCCAGTTTTATCATTCTAGTCTATTTTCTGTGAGAAACTCTCCTGGTGTGTATATGCAATGGATGTCCTCTGTTTTCTAGAGGACAAGAAATAAAAGTATGGCCTTCATCACCCTTCGACTGTTATCAATAATTGATTTGAAGTGCCTTTGAGTTTTAGAGGAGGTTGGAAATTACAATCATGTGTCATATATAAGGTAAAACTTCAGGAGATTCTGTATCTTTGAGTGCTCAGGAAGAAAAAAAAAGTGAGAGATGGCATAATTAGTTCAAAAAAATTATATATTTAACTTGACTGGAAAGTTTACAGCCCTGGTAGAGCCGACCATCTTTCAAAATTTACTAATAATCCATTTTAATTTCTAAAGGCTGGTGAATTTCTGCAGAACTGAAGCTTCTTTCAGTATTAGGAAATGCTTTCTAAGCAGGAATCTTCATTGTTCATAGTTGTATCCCTTTTTTACTTTTATACTTTATGTTTTGACAGTGAGTTCCACAATGTGAACATATTAGGTATTTTGTAATTTAAATAATAATCTGAAACCTTTGATTATTTCTTTGAAAGAATTGTTAATAAGCAGCATCAGAAGTCGTAATTAGGTTTGTCAAGTTACTGGCAACAGGGCAGAGCTCAGGCTAAGTGAAGCAAAAAAAAGAAAAAAAACATCCTGTGATCAGTTAAAGAAAATACCTCTGTGTCATAATACAGTGAACTGTAAGCATGTATGGATATATTTGACCTTTGTGAGAGGCAATTAGAACTCCTCAGTTGCATGCTCCAACTGGTCATTAATGAATATTCTCTTGTAATAAGTTACACAGTAGACTGCTTTTGTGGCAGAAGGGTTATTATCTGCACATCAATAGCTTAATTCCAGGGAGAGAAGTAATGTTTGTTTTTCTCAATCTGGTAAATTGTGCTTAAAAGGCTTGGGTATAGCTTCCTTCCCAAAACTCTGAGACTATTTGTGTAAATGCTAGTCATGAAGTCTGAGAAACGGAGCAGTGACTGCATTTGTCTAGTGAATGGCTCAGTCCTATGATCTGTGCTGTTTCAAAATTAGCATCTCTTGGGACATGGTTGGCTTTTTGGAGGCATAAACTGTCTGAAAAGCTTATATGCATTTCAGCTCCACTTCTGAATTAGCATTTTGTCCCACAGCAGATCAAACACATTTTGTGTCTTTTAATGAAAGCACTTTTTATTTGTGATACTTTGGCTGCTCTGAACTGCCACATAGCCAATAGATTGGACAGTGTGTTAATAAAAAAGTAAATGTTTCTTTGAAAGCTGAACTTCTTAAAGTGAGGGAAAGTCAGTAGGTCAGACATGAAAAAAGGGAGAACAGTGATTTGAATGAGAGTGCAGTACAACTTATGTGGATTGATTCTTGGCTGTAATTCAGATTTCCTGTGTAACTGGGTACTGTGTAATTGTCTGCATCCCATGTTTCCTATTTCTGCTGATCTCACTGATAGAGACACTGAAAAACCCAATATGTTAATTTCTTGAAGGACCTTTGTCAGTGTGCAGTGCAAAGTGATGCAAGACTGATTCAGCACTAATAGTAGATGTTGTGGTGAGCTGAGTCTTTACATCACTGAAGGGAAAAGAGTTGCACTTGTGGGAAATGAAGAACCAGTATTAACCATCTTCTACCCTTGAAGCAAACAAAAACCCCACCTTGCTTTTAGGGCCAAAATATTCATGTGCAAAATGAGGGTCACACCCTTCACTTTGAAACAGAACATGGACATGAGTCTGAATCCCACATGTCTCAGATGAACATTTTACCAGCTAAGCTGTTATTGTGAAGAGTGTGAGAGGGCTTCAGCAACAAACTGAGAATCTTTATCCAGCAAAGCTTTCATCTTAATTGATGTAAGTCGTGTTAAAATTTCAGTCAACTGTCAGTAAAAAAAAATCCAAATGCCCCCCCAGAAAAGCACTAATTTGTAATCAAGGTTCCAATTACCATTGTTTTTCAATGGGAAATGTGAAAAAAAGAACCAAACAGCTACAGTGCTGTGAAAAATAATAAATTTTAGTTTTTCAAAAATTTTCTAAGTTTCTTTTAATGACTTGAACTCCATTATTAATATTTTCTGAGCTGTATGTGATGGTGCTGACCTTTCAAACCAGGTAAAAGAACTCATCTTTCAGCTCTGTAATGTACTGGAAAGATGTTGAGAGGAGGAACCACACTAACCTTACTGTGGCTTTTGCAAGGAAATGCACTTCTTTCTGACCCGGATATAAACTTGAGCATGCAGTGTCTGGACATGATGCAGTGAACAAGCTTGGACAGGAATTTATATCACAGTGGCCTCATTTTATATTCTTCATCTGTGTTGCACATTGTTTTTATTGATAAAGAAGGGAGCTCAGTGAACAGTGTCATGGCTTCCTGTCCAAGAAAGATTTTAAACCCACATTTTCTAGCATCAGGCATGTGGCTTATTCCCATCCTGTTCTAAGCAGTGCAAAACAGAGAGGTCAGCTGTCTGCCCTACAGAAGAGACAGGATTGAGAAGGAAGTCATGTTGCTAATGAATAGACGTCATACCAAGAGTACCCATGCTTGTCCTGTGACATCTGTAACAGAGGATGCATTTCTTGATGCATCTGTTCAAGGAGGAAGTTTTATGTTATAGTTTGCCTGTTAGGACTTGATGAGGACATATCTACTCAGGTAGAAATGATGGTAGAAATAAAGGAGTACTGGGTTTAGTGTCAGAGCGTGCCACTGTGTTCCTAACTCTGACAATGAGTTTTAATTGTCATGTCAGGATATATACCTCTCTGTCTCCTTCTGTAGGAAAGAAGCCTTCCAAAGCTGCTAATTCTGTGGATGTATTTAGTAATGCCTTGAGATGCTCAAAATTTCAGGTCATGCTCTGGAGAGCTGCTCAATATTTATGGAGCTGGATTGGTGCAGAGTTAAATAGCAATGTGTCATCACTGGAAACTGAAACCCAGTGCTTGCCCTAAAAGAGCTTCAATGCAGGCAGTTACTGTACAGGCTTTCCCTGTGCTGTTTCTTTAAAGACTGAAGTCATCTTGAAAAACACCATATAAACAATGTCTTTCATTTTCATGATCCGCTCAGTGATGAATTTCTGCATGATCTTTGTAACACTAGTGTTAGATACTTCTTTTTAGGAAGTTTTGCAACAAAGGCGGTGGTCTACAATGCTTCCTTGAATATGTTATGGCAGTCTTTGGATGGCAAATGCTTGTCCCACTGACAAGGCATCCTGTAGAAGTGTCTGGTCTCAGAGAACAGCTTACCCAATGGATCAGGTCTCCCAGGATTTGCAGAAAAGGCTTTTGGGATCAGCTGAGCTGGGCACACTTTGTTTTATTTTCTTTCATTTTTGATTGGTTCAGATGGTCCAAATATTTGCAGAACTCCATTAAGTCCTAGTTGGGATGAAGTCATAAGTTCCACTTTCCACCAAGTCATGGAGCCTGTCCAAATTAGTGTCAAAGCCTATATAATGCCTTGGCTATATTGCAGGCTTGTATAGTATCAAGATTCTGTTTTCACAGCAGTTACATGGTTGTTACTTCAGTGAAGAATGATATGGCCCCTTATAAAGTGCACAAGCTGACGCCTGTTTTTTAATGTAATATTTACACTATTCAAGGAGCTAAAAGAAGGCTTTGCTTTAATAGATTCCTTCAGCTAATGTTTTTCCTTATACAGATGGGTTATTGTTTCCAGCTTTTGATACCTATGCAGCTTTATATATTAAAGCTCCTTTTTTTTTTTTTTTTTTTTTTTTTTTTTTTTTTTTTTTTTTTTCCCGTTGGTTGGCTTTTTTGCCCTTCTCTGTGCTCCTGGAGGAAGGGAAAGGTTCTGCCATTATCTTCAAGTTGCCTTGTGGTTTTCTCTGAATATATTAAAAAAAAAGGCAAAAAAAAAAAAAAAAAACCAACAAAAGAGCAACCCAGCACCCTGTTTTTTGCACCCCACACCACAGATTTAATTGCTTTTTATTTTCAATTCATCTTCCTCTTCTTGACAGAAAGCATGGTGTACCAACTTTTAGCATGGACAGAACTCACATAATTTAGGCAGTTAAATGTTTGTTTTGGGGTTTTTTTCCCAATTGCTCTGATGTTACAGGTGTGAACATGACTCTCTGTTAAAAATGTCACTCAGGAAATTTCTGTAAATAAGTCTAATGACTTCATGGGGTGGGAAAAAAATTCTACAGACTCAAGTATAAATAGCTTTCTGGGACTTCATATTGAAATAGAATGCCGGGTTTTATCCACATTATCATTTGTTCTAGCAAAGTAAACCACACATTGACAACCATAAAATTCTGGTGTGAGCAGGGAGTGTGCAAGACTGCTGAGACTGAATGGACTGTTTTGCTTAATATGCTTCCAGACCAAAACAACTTCAGAAAGTGAAGATTGTTTAGTGGAGTATCTGTTAAAATTTTTTAACCTCAGCAATGCACACCTTCTGTCTGGGCTTTAATTCAGGAAAAAACATTACACATTGTGTTCTACTGAAACAAATTTTTTCCCAGTTTTAATTCAAAAAATAAGACTTAGACTAAGAGTTCAGATTAATTTGTAATGAATGGAGAATGGTCAAAAGCAGGATATATCCAAGACCTTGCCTCATTGTCAAGCTAATCATATATACAAATATAATTTAGGGTATCAGAATCTTCTTGTCATTGGTTCTGATTGTGAGATTTCTAGTGGTTTGGGTTCAGGTAGGAAATTGTTCAGAATCCTGATTTTTTTTTTCTAGTGTATCTATCCTGATGCTTTTCAGTCTGCACCTTTAACAAAGACATCTAGAAATGTTAGTTGTAGCATTCAAGCATTTATACTTATTTTTTCTCCTAAAGAATCTTAAGGAGAAAAAATATTGTAGCTTATTTTGGAATATAAAGGATGAGTTCAGGCATTCCTTAATTTATGTGTGTTTGTTTCTTTATTTGGAATTCAGAATGGAGGCAGGAGAAATATAGAGAATACATATGTATTTACTGTTCTGACAGTGTTCTTGTCAGGTGTACTCTGCAAACTATTATAGTTGTCATTAGGACTTTTATAATTTTCTGCAGAGAAACATTTCAGAAGGTCACATGAGCACTTGCTGCATGTCAGATGGGTGGCTCAGTCGGGTTCCCTGCAGATTGACCTGACTTCACACTTCTAGATTAAGCTCCCTATTCCTGTTGTTCTCTTTGAGGATGATTAGATTATCATATAAAAATAATGCTGTATTTATCCATTGTATGTTTTAATTTACTTTTCCATTGTCAAGGTCATATATTGATTTTTTGCCGGGGAGGTTAAGGTCTGCCAAGTGTGAACCTGTTGTCAGGGTTGTGGCTGCCACTAGACATTATTTTGCACAGAAAAGGGCAGCAAAAGGCAGTCGACCAAAAACATGAGGTGTGGCCATTCTAACTGGCTGTTGGTAGGGAGTTGCATATTTCTGTAATGCTCCAGACATAGACATTTAACACAGATATGGGTCTGTCTGATTCCTGCTTATTGTGGCCCGGAAAGGGAAATAGAGAAAATCAGCAGAACTTCTCAATTAATGTGAGAAACATCACCTTGTTATTAATTGCACCATCTATTATCATGAGGTGGTACGTGGTGTGTGCATAGCATTTGTTGATATAGTTGGTATCTATTTATTGCCTTGCCAGCCTTTCATACTTTTGGTACAGTAATATTCATCTGCGTGATGCTTTGTTTAATTCTTCTGCTCTTCTTAGCTGCTCAGTTGGGTGCAAGGGATTAAAAAAGTCTTATGACCTGTGCTATGTGACCTGACACTGACCTGACGTGTGTCTGCACTGCAATCCTCCTCTAGATGAGGACAAAGCTGTTTTGTCAGTGTCATGAATGGAGATGCTCCTTCAGTTTACATGTTGAAAATCCAGTGGAAGGAAGAGAGGGGAAGATCCAAATCTTGGTCATGACTTTGTTTTTAATTCAAAATAAGAAGATTTTGAGTTGTGTAGAATTGTTGTTGTGTGTTGGTATGTACCCTGGCAGGAAATTCTCAGGTTCCAAGGTGTTTTCTGAATGTGGCTCAAAAACTGTGTTAGAGCTATTTCTCATCTCTAAACCAAATAATGGTGGAATAGCTGAGGTACTCTGATAGGCCTACACTTTTAATTTTGTTGTGTATATCTTCCAGGGTAGCTTTTCTAGTGTGAGTAAGCTTGCATACACAAAAAAGATTGGCAAGATCCACAGTCTTCATACACCTTTGGTCATCCTTAGGATGAGTCGAGTGGTTCAATCTCTTACCATATGCTAGGAGTGTTAGTATTAGTTACTCTTGGTTTATAATGGGCCATGAGGTTCTTGGAAAGCAATCCTCACGTTAACGGTGATTTAAACCTATGTAGAAATAAATACATTCATTAGAAGGAAATCTCATTTCCTTTAAGCAGTGAAGGAACAAAAATAATTAGTTCCTGAGTCAGTATAGGTCTTCTTTTAGAAGGTTCATTGAGATTAGCCTACTGAAGATGATTTCAGGTAGATTACCTGGGAGGTAAGGAGATAAGGATTAATACTTCTCCTGCTGTAACAGAGGGGATGCTTTTGTGCTCCTTTGGATGTTCTGAGATTTTGCTTGGCTTTACATGGTATGGTAGGATTAGGACAGGATTGAAGAGAATATTTCAGTTGCAGGGACTGACAAGTCACCTGCTACAACTGCCTGACCAATTCAGGACTGATCAAATTAAAGCAAGTTGTTAAGGACATTGTCCAAATGCTTCTTAAATAATCAACAGTCCTGGGACATCAGCCACCTCTCTAGGGTGCCTTTTCCAGTGTCTGAACAACCTCTTGGTAAAGCAGTGCTTCGGAATGTCCAGGCTGAACCTCTTTTGATTTATTACATCAAAATGATGCAGTCTTTATCTTCTTTTCAGGTTCCTATTTTTTTTCCCTATAGCAGTTGTTAAACCCCTTTGCTGGTGAATTCCACCATCACTATAGCAGTAGGGAGACCAAATAATTTATAAGATCTGTCAGAATAAAGATATGAAATGTAAACCTGCTATCTGTAAATGGGCTGTCCTTCTAATTGGAAACACAATATGTTTAAGGGACTGAGGTTTGCTGCTTAGATGCCAAAGATAACTGTATCTCCATCAAACTTTGTTATTCTGTGTTCAGTAATCTGAGCTGAAAGGGATTCTTTTTATCTGGCATACCACGGTGACAGTGCTGACTTTACACTTTCAGAAATGTTTGTAATAAATGCCGCACATCCATGTACATTGTACAAGAATACAGGGGAGATAACACAATAAAGAGCAGAGCAATGAAGAATCCCAGGTGGTTCTTGAGTGGCTTTCATCCTGTAAAGTTGTCTTGTGTAACCTTGCCTAACTTTCTGTTTCAGGAACAAGAAGATCCTAATAAGCTTGCTACCAGCTGGCCCGACTACTACATTGACCGCATCAATTCCATGGCAGCAGTAAGTTACCTCTCCTGCTAAACAGGGAAGATTTCCTACCACAGGGATGTGTTTCTTTAGGAAGAAGTCCTTGAAGGAAAAGAATGTTAGCCCAAAGGCATAACTGGTTTAAAATAGGGCTTTCAAAAGAAGAGTGTGAGAATTAAGAAAGAGCCTTGCTCTAGCATTAGAAAGCACTATATTAGAAAGCACTATAAATATTTCCTGTTATTATTTCTACAATACTGAGAACTGAAAGCAACCAAATTATGGTCTAAAATGAAAACTGAACATTTCAGGTCTGAAATGAAAACTGAAGAGAATATTTGATGAATCAGCAAAAAGCAACTATTTAAAAACTAGGTGAAGTTTTATTTTGTTGTATGGTTTCAAGTTGATTTGTAACCAATCTGCAAAATAACACTTGGGTTCTTAGTTTAGTAGAAGAATTAAAGAAAAGGTAGTTGTTTATATAAGATAATATCCAGTAATATAAGAGCACATAATTAAAAGAGCATAAGGCTGTAACACCTTAGATGTAAGATACAAGCCAAGAAGGTAATTGAGGAAAACCTTTTTAATTGTCCCTGTTCAATAGTTGTATACTGTGTCTCTTCCTCTGAAACATCCAGTTAAGCTGGTCACCAGCAGAAACAGAGCATCTGCATATAGTGTTCACTGATCTCCTTTGATTTGATAGATTTTACATTTTTAAATTTGCTTTTTTTACTTAATTTGTAGTCAATATTTTTCCTCCAATTACTCGTGTGCAGTGTCTACTTGGCTGTAGTTGATGGTTGTGCAAAAATGTCGATAAGAGTTCTGTTCCTAGCATCTTAGGTAGTACACCTTGCTTGCTTACTTATGCTTTTATTTTAGATTAATAAAGACTTCTCTTTGCCTTTTGTATTGTTATGAGCTATGAAATAATTTCATAAAACTAATGTCTTAATGGATGCTAAATATGCGGTAATGATGTATTTCTCATGGTAAAATATGTCTTGCCAAGTAAAACAACCTAAGATTTGCAAGCTACAATAACTCACTTAAGAGGATAGAGGAAAAGCTGCTTTCTACTGAGAGTCATGAATAAACAAAACTATCACCTTCCTTTGTGCTGTATTTTCATGGGACAGAGTAAGGGAATAGAAAGAATATGGACTTATTTTTAGAAAAGACATTGAGCTTTAGTGACTGGCATGACACTCTGCTTTGATTTCCTGACTGAACAAATTTACTCTACTAGGGCCATTAAGGGGGAAAAAATGAGTATGAAACCTTGCAGTGTTACTGAGCCAAATACTTCTGGTAGGATTTGATCCAAGGCCTCTTGAATCTACTGAAGTTTTTCCATTGATTTCAGTGACTTTTTGGTTAGTCTTTAAATGATCTTGATGTAAACTTGGAATGAATATGTATACACCACTGTTACAAATCTGGAACAGCCCCATGGAATGAGACTATATTTTGGCCTATGTTTCTAATTTTAAACGTGTTTTAAGAGCACCAATAAACACCAGCCCTGGTAATGTTGTTTGCATGCCTGGATGCCAATGCCTGAATGATTGATAACCTTTTATTTGGCTTCAAGACTCGTGATTCATTCTTATGCTTGAGGTGTTGAGAAGACACACTGGGGTTAAAACCCCTGCTTCTGATTTGCCATTTGGTTCCCTCATTTTTCAGCAGGTGAAACCAAGTTGACTCGATTTTGCTGAAATTGTATCAGCGGAAAACTGGAGTAATCCAGCTAAGAACCAGCTCCAACACACTTTAAAAGACATGTTCTGTTCATTATTATTTAGACCTCTGAGATTTCTAACTTTCAAACAGTTATTTTTGGGTACCGTATAATTTCAGTTCTAAATTTAGTTGGGTTTTAAAATTTTTTTTAAACTGCTTCCAAGTGGAGTTGACTTTGAAACTGTGAAAGAAAAACATGTTTCATGTTGCTTCCTGACAATATCTAGTGTATTTCAGTTTGTGTCTCTTGGGCACTATCAGGTATTGCAATATTTCAGTTGGAAGTATTGCAAGAAGTATTGGAGTTGAAGTGGTAGTAATAATCACAGAAGTGTTAGTTTAAAATGCCTTAAATCCTGCTTTTAAGGAAATTTTATCTTTGCATCTCCTGTGGATTTGTCACATTAGAATCTTTTCATATTTGTCTTGCACATCATTTTTTATGTCCTTTTTTTTAAATTATGAAGTCTTTTTTAAATATATACTAGCTTGGCAAGTATGTTCCTCCTACTCACTGAATGAGTGGAAATGGCACCTTTTTCATGCTGATATCATTAGGTATCTTTCTGTGGACTTCAGTGGGCCAGGGCTCCTGTGCTCAAGGATTGCTTTCTCAGAAGCCCTGCTGTGTCTGCCCTTCACAGATTATGTTTGAGAGCAATGTGGTGATTCCTGACATGTTTGACGTTCCCTACTTGTAACCTTAGACCACTATGTTAGGAAGCACTTTAAGTCACAGATTCCTGATCCAGTTCAAAAAACCGTGTATTTTATGTACGGTTTTCTTCCCATAATTGTTTCTGTTGCTATGACTTCTCAGATTTTTACACATTTTAAGCTAGATTCTCACAAGAGCAAATGTCTAAAACTGTATCTCTTTACTAGTGTGTGATTCACAGCACGTGGAGGCATTGTCCCAGACTCCAGGTAGTCTGACTGGAAGGCCGTAGAACGTTGGTACACTGTCTTCTGGACCAGTCATTAAGACAAAGGGACAGCTGTTAATCATGTTTAATTTAGAAAGTGAAGCCTCCAAATTTGTCTAGTCCCCTGATCTCTGTGTGCTATAAATGATACTGGGGAGGGGGACAGGGTGCAATGGTGCATGCCCACAATAGAAGACTCTTTCCATTATCAATGTCATTGTCATCTGCTGATTCATCAAAACACAGAAGTTTCTTTTCTTAAAAATAGAGCAGCTGCCCTGTTATTATAACATGTAAAGAAATGTCCCTGTGTTCTGCCTGCTCTCCTTGCCCCATGACACTACTTGGTAGCACAAATAAACACAGCTCACACTTCCCTGGGGGGGAAAAATTCTTACAGCACTGTGTTGCTTTTATGATCTTGGCTGTGGATGCATTTTCACGGAGAGACTTTCAGGTGAGCAGTAGTTGAAAATTCAGCTTTTCTGGAGAGGTCGCTCGGTCGAGATTGTGAGATGGGTCAAGATTAATAAATACAGCTGTAACCAGGACCTTTTCCTTGACTCAGAAAACATTTATTTGAGGCAGAGCAGCTTCACAGGAGGTTAAAAATATATAAATCTTTCAGCAGAATTTAGCAGGTGGATGATAACTTTCTCCTCTAAGTTGGATGACATATATGTTACTTTAAACTCTACTTGCATGAAAGTTCAGGTTTTTTTTAAAATTACATCCATTCATAGTTTATTGTTTATAATTTTTTCAAATAAATTTATTCTAATAATAATTTATTCTATTAGTTCAGCCTTAATGTAGTTAGAGATATGCACCTTGAATTTCAACTGAGTATAATGGCAAGTCAGAACATCCAGGTTGATTTTTCACTCTTCATTCTTTTTGTGTCTTACCTTTTTCATTTCACACATGTGAGGCTATGAAGTAAAATTAGGTCTGTTATAGAGTGTATTGTTGCTGATGGTTTATGCCTTTTCTTTCTTTTCCTCTCTCTCTTTTCCCCACATGCTGTCATCATGTATTTTCCTTCCTGGTAGTTTTGGGGAATGATTAGCCGTTAGGATAAGGTGTGGGAAAAATCTGTGCTTTTAAAAAAACTAAAATTTTTCCTTTTAAGTGGAGCCAAAATTTCAAAATTATTTCTTATGCTACCTGAAGTTTTACATATAAAATTCCACAAAAAAAGATTGCTTTCACAAATTCTTGAATTTTTTTAACTGGCAAATCAAGTGAATAGATGCTGTACTTTCCAAGGTGATACACTTGATCTGGAAAACTTCAAATATACTAAATATGCTTATGAAAAGGGCCCTATGTATAAACTATCTTTTAGTGCCAGAAAAGGACCTGGCACTTTTTTGCTTCCCCTTCCTAGTATTTTGGTTAACTGATGGTAACTATCTGCCTCCTGAGCCCAGCAGACGTTAGTCCTCGAGTGCAGTTTGTTCTTCAGGAAAGCAATTCATCAGTCAGCCACGTGAATGAAATCCAAACTCCAATAATGACAGTTTCCTCCCCTCTGTCTCCCAGGGACAGTTATGTTTTTTATAACTCTTGCTGAGAAAGCCATTTCACAATGCAAACCCAGTTTCTTTAGTGAGGGCATGAGGATTTGAATTCCTGGCCATTCACAAGAGTGAGAAATGAAGGGCTCTTGGCTGCCTGCAGCTTTAGAAAAGGGGTTTTCCATAATCACCCTCTGTTGTAAAGGCAGGATTATTTGTATTTGTTTCATTTGGAAATGGGCCTTTTTCACTCTGAACGAAGTACTGTTGAGTGCCTTCCTACCATCCATTTGCTTTCCCCCCAAAATGGCTCAGAGGAGAAATTAAGCCATTGGAGGAACGGGAACTTTTCAAAGGAGCATTTATGGGCCAAAGGAAAGATGACCAGATGGGCTGTCACCCAAGAAAATACAAATCAAGCCCCAAATCACACCCGAGGACTTTGCCATCCATAATGCCTGGTCAGGATTTCTGTTTATTTTTCGAAGAGGGGGATCATATACGGCTTGGCTTAAGAATTTCAATTTATGTTTCTGGCTGTCGGGGGATGCTGGCAAAAGATAAAACATCATCAGCTCATTTTCCATCAGTAGCGCTCTGTCATTGCATTAGGGCAGGAAATAGCTTGCTCTGTGACTGAGTGAATTTGACTTTAGCGTGGATCAGAGAGAGGAGCCCTAGAGTTAAACACATCTCCCCATGCCAGCTGTTCTGCATAAGACAGCAACAGCGTGCAGCCAAGTGACCACCCTCGGCATCCGACATGTGCTGGCATCACGTGCCTTGCAAGAGCAGTGGGAGCCCTTCCAGGGAAAGTGAGGTTCCTTGGGATGGTGGCGAGGATGGAGAAGGTTAAAGGAGGTTCTGGTGAGACAAAGGTTTTCTTTGCTGCTTGCTAAACAGTAAAATAAAGACTGAAATATTTTGCTGTGGTGAGCCATAATTGTAGCTACTCAGATTCCACCACAGAGAGGTACAATATCAGATCCCTGATAGATGATACTAGTTTAATTGGGTTATTCATTTGAGAAGGGGTTCAGAGCTGCTTTCCAGATACCACTGAGTGATATCCACAAGAAGTCCTGCCAAAAAGAGAGTCATTTATCCTCTCATTTTACAGCTTGAGCAACTAAGAAGACAGAGCTATAGGCTAAGAATTTCCAGCATTAAGTCTTGACTTTTTCAAAAGACACATGGGACTTGTGAGCCTGGGTGATATATGCAAAGGGCACTTCAGAGTCTTGCCTCACATGACAAGGTTGCAGTGGTGCTGAGTGTAGATCTGGAACCCTAATTTTCCACTGATATATCACTTTTTTAAGGGCTTTATCTGACTTTGAGAATTGTATTTTTTTTGTGTGTATTCTACTCATTGTCTCTTACCTTAATTTACAGTCTCCCACAGCAACTTCAGTTCCAGCTGACTGCAAGCTCTAGTATTTGCAAGCTGCATATGGGGAGGGAGATCTAGGCTTCATGTGTTTCAGTTTACTTGTTAAAAAAAAAAGGATGAGATTTTTATGGTGCTCTAGATTTTTCCAGTAAACGTTCCTAATTAATAAGGGCAAAGTGTACAGGGAACACCAGCATCTTAAAACAGGTGCTATCCTTTGCATGGGGAAGAAAAGTCAAACATGTATATAAAGAAAATGTAATTCAGGGTACTTGCAGGCTTTCTAGTCACTTGAAGATTTTATGCTTTGAAACCTGACACAAAAGTCTGGTTTGGGTTTTTTTTTCCCCTCCACCCCAAATCCCTCCAGTCATGTCACTCTAATAAAAGATATTGCCTCTCCCTACAAACTTTGCCTCACACATCCATAGATCACCACAGCAGATTGCTGTTCCAAATTAGGTACAGTTTTCTGCGGGCATACTGGCAACTGTGATTTTTGGGGGGTAATCTGAGAACCCTAGTTTAGCCAGTGTGGCAAAGTGATACACTGCTGCCAGTCCACACGAGCAGCCTCATCTGGATTCAGTTTTGTAGCTGAGGCACTACTTTCCTAGTGAGAGGTCAGCGGGCACCTCTGCATGTGTCGATAGGACAGTTGTTTTTCATAATTCCTGGTCTGTCTCTTAGCTTCCACACAGCTCAGGCTTTCCTAATTGCCACCTTCTTTTGTGACCAGATGCAGACTCTGTATGCTTTCGATGAAGAAGAAACAGAAATGAAAAATAAAATAGTTGAAGACTTGAAGACAGCTCTGCGGACGCAGCCCATGAGGTAATGCTGTTTGCCTTTCATCGCGATTCGCTGCCTCCACACGGCCACATGTGACACTGCCAGCAGTGGCAAGGACAGAAATCTCATTGTCCCACCTCACACAAGCCTCTCTGAGGTTTCAGACAATCCTCAGAGGGCCCTACAGTCCCTGGTCTGGGCCTGCTTAGCTGGCAGGCTAATTTCACACTAATGCTGAAACATAAAGTTTCAGGAAAATAAAAGACAAAATGTACTGTGAAAAATCTGTGGCAGATATTTGCAAACACAGGGAATGACTGTGAAGATCAGATTTTAGTCTTCACAGCCCCCTGCCCATCTCATGTAATTTGATTCACTTTGGGCAAAGTCTCAGCCTCTACTCTCAACTTTGAATTTAAGCTTCCCCTTATCTTTAGTAATGTGAACTGTTTCGTACAAAGCAGCTAATCCATCTGACATCACCTGGTTTGGCATTCTTCCCATTCATTCTGTGTTGTAACTGTGGCACAGAAAAATGTAAAGAGACTTTATTGTGTACTGTCTTTGAAGGTAAGGTCATCTTTCTTTTTCTGGGAACAAAGCTCTGAACAATAGCAAACTAACTAGCATAGAAACCTTCTCAATTTAACACTTGGAAGAGCAGTGGGGAGAAACAATAACTTTAGTTGATAAGATTTCAGGAAACACTCAAAAAAATTCTGAATGATTTTTATATTGGCCAAATACTTTTGTACCCACACCATGCTGAAGTCATAGTTTCAGAGAGCTTCAGTAATGCCTAACCAAATACAGTTCTCTTTTGGGGAGGGGATCCTAACCAAGCAAATGAAATAAATAAATAAAAGCAATCCAGAAAATAATCTCAAAGAATTTTCATTGCAGTTACTTTGACTTGAAGTGAAGATTTTTTGGGACTTCTTGCAGAGCTATGTGCTGATTGTGCTTCTCCCTTTCATAATCTTTAAAAAATTGACTGCGTGCAGCTTCTCTAGTTTTTACCTCCTGTTTATTTCCTGTTCTGATGGGCTTTAAGAGAGCACAAAATCATATTCTGGTGCTCTTCAAGCATACAGATTTATCAGGCTTTGGTAATTTTACATGTAGGTAGAGTGAATGCTTTTAACGTGGAAGCAGAGAAGTTGTTTCCTGAGACCTAAGTCAAGAGTGACTGTTTGATGCTGTGTATCACTGTCCTGAAGCAGAGAACACCGTAAAATGCAGCTGGACTCTATGTTAAAATGGAAGCTGAGGCAACTGTCAAACTCCCAATTCTCTCCAGGCTTTTAAACCAAAGTCCTGTGCAGTTGAGACTTTATATAACAGAACTGTTACGTTAATGTGGAGCTGGTTTGATGATTGCTCTGTGAAGGTGACAGCTTTCATTGAATGTAGCCACAGCAGCAAGGCCTCTTTGCTTTGTCCAGCTGGAACACTTTGGTGGCCACTATTGGTTGTTCTGCTGTGTCATTTTGAATAGACAGCCCAAACTCCTTGTTGAGGACAATGCAATAGAGAAGAAGAAAGAACAAATTCAAATGAGCATTTGAGCAAATTCTTTTGCTTGAATCCTTGCAAGATTTTTCTTCTCCAACCTGTATTGCATCTGCTGGATCCCCTTAACAGCAGCCTGTTGCTTCATCTGTTTGTAATAACCCTGACAAGCACAAGCTTTGGTAGAAGCATCTATAGGCTGCCCTATAAAGTCTTCTCAATTGCTGGCAATGGTTGTGGGGCTTTTTTTAAAAAAAAACCGGTTAAGCCAAGCCAAATTTTGAGTTAAGTCCTGTGTCTCAACTAATTTCCAGCGACTCAATTCGTTAGCTGCCAAATGGGCTGCATGCCAGTGCCTGATCAACAAGCCAATTTCTTCTTGATGGAAAGGTTGCAGTAGAGAGGCCCTCAGCTCCATCAAATCCCTCTCATAAGCAGTGTGATACCTCAGCCTTCAAAATACTAGTCTTTCTAGTTTAATTTGGATATCAAATCCTGTTTTCTTTGCCACCTCAATTCATCAGGCCTCTGAAGAAAATAGAGACCTAAATTCACACAGGATTCCAGAACTGTCTGGAATCCCTTTATGATAGCAGGTTACACAGGGGCTCTGACAGCTTACCAACAGGCTCCTCTGCTTGAATTCTCTGATCCAGAGGGATCAAAAGAAGAAAAATACTTGCATTTGGGTCTTTGTTTTATTTTACTGTAAACTGTGTCTCTTCTAGTAGATAATGCAGAGTAATTACTAAGCTCTGCCTCTATTCCAACCCACCTGTTCTAACAGTTAAAAATAAAGCAGACCTATCCAAACTCAAGTTCCTATCCTCTTTGTAGAAAATGGGATAGGAGTATCCCTGGGGCAGTTTCTGGTCCCCTTTGAGCAAGTGTACCTTGTCTGATATCTAGAAGCTGCCCAAATATAATAAAGCCAGGTTATGTCTTAGTGCAGGGGAACGATCACAGCCACAGAGAACAAAAATGCTACATCTGCATCTTGTAAAGAAACACATTTTCTCTCAGGTTTGTAAAAACTCAGAACTATAAACAATTGTGATGACAAACTGTTGGACAGAAGCAGTGGGAGAAGAGCTTTTCATTTGGTATTTTAGTGCCCCAAAATGGAGGTTCAGAAGTGCTGCAAAAGCAAAAACTTAAAAGGGACTGGGAAAAAAATTGCTTTTTTGGAGCCCTTGAAAAATACCTTCTTTAGTCTGAGTCATCACTCATTCCTTTTACTGTCTGCATTTCTCTGTTTGTTTTATTCAGATTTACCGCCTGCTATTTTTTGTTTGACTTAGCAGTGTTGCATCCAGGTACATTCTGAAGATGATCATGTATGCAACTAGCAAGCAAAATCCATGATGCCGAATTTTCAGCAGTTCAGTAGTTATCAGGATTATGTGTGCCCCCTGGTTCAAAAACTAATGCTGCAGGGAAGTGCAGCCTTGCCTGTTAACAGGGTGGGGACATCCTGCTCTCTGCACACCCACAGCATATGATCTTTTGGTCTTTCCTGAGCTGCATCAGGTCTTACAGGGAAGCTGTACCCCCAACACTTGGAATCCATCAGTGGGTCAGTTCCTCTTTGGCCACCACATCTGTATTTGGATGAAAGGTTTATTATTAGAGCTAGCTAGCTCATTCTGATCAGCACTCTCTAAAACTTGAAAGGCAAAGAGGTGCCCTGCCTTTTAAAGTGTGCTAAACTGGTCAAGTGAGAGTCTGAGGTGAGGTTAGGCTTTAATTTGTGTGTTTAGCACCTATTAAAACACACTCTGCTTTATTTACATTTCAGTATTTGAATGTGTTAGCCAGAATGCATTGGCGTATATGTTTAACTTTACACCTCCCAGTCTAGAACAAGACCTTACTTTGCAGCACAGAGGCTGGGTAGGGCAGGAGTTAGTTACACACGTGCTGTGTACTGTGTGCAAGAAGGTTCTTGACTTGTATAAGTTGACTTTGCTTTTGCACATACTCACAGACACCTGCATAGAGGCAGACAGATGCACCAACACCAACTCTGTGAGGATTGTGGCTCTCAGGCTGTCGGCTAAACTCCCACTTCTTTTTCTACCTTCTACAGACATTTACTGACACACCTCCCCACACCAAACAAATCCTCATACTGAGTGTGTCTGTTGGGCCAGGAACTGCTTTGCCATTTCTTTGCCTCCCCCAGCATGGTTTCTGGCTTTTCTGGAGAATAAGGAACTAAGTGTTTGTAAAAGGGAGATGAAAATCATAATTTGATTCTTGCTTCTGGTTGCAGCTGAAATAGAAGGGTACTTTCTTGCTATTGAGTAACACGACTCACTGTTTGCTCTCTGGGCTAGGAATAGTACAGGAAAGTCCCAACATTGTTTTAAATTATGTCATTAATCAAGTTTTGTCACACACACCGCTTTCCAGCACATGCCTTCTTCTTGCAATGACCTCATCCTAACAGTCCTAGAAAAATTGCACTGCCAGTGAATTTAGTGAGAGTTTGTACTTTATTGGGACAATGTGACTTTTGTGCATTTACCATTTTTTTTTCACATGGTCATCAGAGCAGGCGAAAATACATGAAAATCGTGGTGCCTTGCTTGTCTTGTCATAAGATTGTGTGTTCTATCCCAAAGTGCATTTAGGGGACCCTTTCCTCTGCTGCTTCTTGGGATGTTTCCATCAGTATTGCTCTGTAACTTCAGAAACATATTCATCTTAAGTCTTCCCTCAGCCCTGGAAGCTAAAAAAACAGGGAAAAACAATTGTGCTTTTCCCCCAACCCCCAAAAGACACAGGGAACAGATAAAGTATAGAATGGGACTTGAAGGTAGGGGGGACAATTTAAAGTAGTAGTAGAGACAACAGTAACTCCACTCTTTATAGGCCCAGGGAATTGATCAGAATTCATTTGCATCCTTGATAAGAAACATGCTGAGTTTGTACTTATTTTTTTTTCAAATAAATCCTTTGCGGCAACTCTTTTAGCTGTGAATGCACTTGTTTCAGTGTTCTTTTTTAAGCTAGCAGCTAAATGCATTGCAGAAACTTAACTAAATCTGAATCTTTCCATAATCAGTTTGAATAACAAGCTGCTTTGGCTGACTTCCTGGTGCACAATGTCAGTGCTGCTCTCAAGCCTGGAGAGAGAGGGTCTTTTGCTCCTATGACTTGTTAGGGTAGACAAAATGATGCATCCACAGAATGTGCAATCAGACCTTGCAAATTTGGCAGATTGTCTTAGCAGAGTTCAGTTTAATCATGTTTTCATTTTGGTGTGCACATGTTCCTGTGTGTGCCCTTACTCTGATAGTCACTTTGAAATTAAGTTTTGAACAAAAGCCAAACATCAGACCAAAACTTTGTTGAATACACCAGGCTTTTCCATATTTTTGGTCATATTACTGGCTCACATAAACTGAAAGTTGACAAATCTATCAGCATAGTGAGTGTAACTTTCAGGTAGGCTCTGAAAATTCCTTTGTGGTGTGGAGTGTAACCATCAAAAGACCATACATGTGATGAATCCATGTTATCCAGAGAAACAGAAGTATGGCTTGGGTTTCTCTTGCTGGTACCAGGACATGAACAGAGACCAGTGAAATTTGGTCTTTCAGTACGGTACTTCCATTATTACTGATTATAAGTAACAGCATCTCATGGACAGAAAAAGAAAGATGGTACATTAGGGAAGAAGAGGGACTGAGTTGAAGCTCAATGACACAGAATTTTGGTACTTTTAATTTGTTACACAGTTGGCAATTGTTAGCAACCTTTTCAATTGCTCGAAGTGTCTTTCTATAGAAAGCTGTTCAAAGCATGGCCATGGACAAATCATGGCTGGTGTACATTTTTGTAGACTGAAAATTCAAGTGGGATGCACATGGTTTTGCATTCAGACATTCCAAAAACTGTACCTACCTGAGCAACATGTTAGAGGAGGCAAACGATGCAATCTAAGGAAATTATTTGCAGCCCTTTCCATGTCTTTGAATCCCCATTTTTAATCCTAGGAACTTCAAACAAAATATTGCTAGAATGATTGGTTTGAATTAGCTCATCTAATTCTATCCTTTTCTAGTGATTTGTCTACAGGACTGTTTGCATGGTCTAAATTGACCCATCTGGATTTTTAACCCTGGTTTTCAACAAAAGCAGAGGAGCATTACCATTTACAGAAGAACATGTCCCTTTTAAATATAACATGTTCCTACACATATCTCATGGGATTAGAGTGTGAAGGCAGTATGGCTGATGGACAGAGTGGGAATGACTTCCCCTTTGTCAGTGTGCCCAGATCCTGGAGGTGGAACCTATAAGCAGCATTGGCTGAAAGTTAGAGCTAGGCCTAAAAATGGTTTTCAAGGTAATCTGAACTCAGAACTAGAAGTGTGGTGACAAGTCTGTGTGTTGGGTGTATTAGCACGTATGTAAGATGGAACAATTCAAAAGAATCCCTTCAGCCTTGAAAAGGCAGCAGCTGTTGAGGTGAACCACAGCAGTTTTTGGTGGTAACTGCAACAAAGAACACAGAGACCAAACAGAAGTGTAAGATGATAGCATATAATTACCCTGAAACTATGTAATACACCATTATTAGCTGGAATGTTTTCTCTCTTGGTTTGTTTGCTTTGTTTTTCTTAAATACCTGGGAATTGTTCTGTGAATTTAGGCTGAAAACTAGCCAGCTTTTAAGGATTTGAAGTTGAATAATATGGTGTCTTTTGAATAAAGTGCCTTTGGTCTGCTTTCCTTATTTTTCCTACTTTTTTTTTTTTTGTGTGTTTTCTCTTTTCAGGTTTGTGACCAGGTTTATTGAGCTGGATGGCCTGAGCTGTTTGCTGAACTTCCTGAAGAGCATGGACTATGAGACCTCGGAGAGTCGCATCCACACATCCGTTATAGGGTGTATCAAGGCACTGATGAACAACTCCCAGGGACGGGCTCACGTCCTGGCCCATCCTGAAAGTATCAACATCATATCCCAGAGCTTGCGGACTGAGAACATTAAGACCAAGATTGCTGTGCTGGAGATCCTAGGGGCTGTCTGCTTGGTACCAGATGGTCACAAAAAAGTCTTGCAAGCCATGCTCCACTACCAAGTCTATGCTGCAGAAAGGACAAGATTCCAGGTAAAAGGAGGATGCTTTGACAGAAATACCCAGAATGAGGAATCTCTGCCAGGAGTAATTTTTGAGTGCATATATTGCAAGCTTGCTAAGTAGTAAAAAGGCAATATTTGCCATTTTGTTTTAGGAAGGGAAATTCCTCAAATAGGTTCTTACTATACGTGTATACTTATATTTATACTTCTATTTCAAGACATATTGCTTGTCATTAATGCTAACTTAAAATTCCATATATCTTGCCTGAAAATAGGGGTTTGCTTTGCTAAATGAAAGCTGATTATCTGCTCATACTCTAGCTTTATGGCATTTCTAGGATGGTAATGATTTATTCTGTCCTAGAAGCTGAAGCCACAGACTTTCAGGACCTTCTGTCATGATCTTAAATCCTTAATTTAGTAATAAAAAGAATTGTGGATTAAATAGTGGAGATGAAGAATTAAATTAGGTATGGTGGAGGCACTTCACTTGCCACTTAGCAATCAACTTGTGAATCGTCATCACTTAGCAATTGTTGGCTGAAATAACTCCCTTTCAGACCACAGAAGGGAAATGCATTCTCAGAGACCTTGAAATAGGTCAGTGACAGGCTTTTATTGTGGAAACTCCTGGCTGCTACTATAATGTTCCTCCTCCCAGTGAACCGAGCTTCTTTACAAAAAGATAGTGGAGAATGTTGCGATGTGTGAAGATGTGGCTCCTTAACTTTGGGATAATCCAACCCATTTACTGTTTGTCCTTAGAGGAAATCATTAGAGCTGTGTTGTGCCAACAGGCATGGGATCCCAATGCCTGACAGTCATTATCTCTTACCTCCTCTCAGCTAATGGATTTTAGACTAATAAAATAGTGAATGGGAAACAGTCTGTGCTGATGGACAGTAGCTGCCAATGTTTGTGTTAGAACCAAATACACTGTGGGATTCACTGACTGTGACTCAGACCTGGGAGAGGGATGCACGAGATTTTGATTTGGTATTAACCTATATTTGGCATTGTCAGGTCCGTCCCTCGATGTGCACCACCTCCTTTGCATTGCTTGTCCATTCAGATTTAATGAGTGTCTTTGATATGCAAGTCTGACACATATGATGGATGGCTGCAGAAGTGGGGGCCTTTCAGCCTCAGTTGGAAGCTCTCGAGGCTACTTCAATGGAGAAAATCATAATTACAGGAAAACTTGGAAGGTGAAGAGATTACAGCTGCAGTCATAAGAATGTGTCACCATTCTTTAGTACAGGAGGAGGATAGGAATGAGCAGTGCAGGTGCAGGAAGTAAGCCACATACGTGAGCTATGATGTGGAGATTATTAGGTACTGCCTATGGAGGAGAAGGAAAACATTAAAATTCATTTTGTTCCTTAGTAATTAGCTGAAATAAAGAAACCTTCCTGAATTAATATGGCATGTTTTTATACCTGGGAGACAGGTGGGGATAACTTGAGCTGCTCTAGGAAAAGCAGTAACTCATAAGCCTGACTACACTTGTCCCATGTTAACTCGCCCTTACTGGACCAACTGACTCTGCTTAATAATTCCGTATGGGACAGATGCTGTGTTAACCCTAGCTGGGTGTTCTCTCTCTCTGTTTCTATGTTGATTTAAAAGTTACTGAATAACTGAGCTAAGTCACTGCTGGGTAAAATGTGGTAGCTTTTGAGGAATCTGGTGGAATGATTTGCAGGTGCTTACCAGTCTCTTACACTCATGAAAAGTACTTTGTCTAAATACTGTGCTTGTCAAAAAACTTTTCCATTCAGGAAAAAATGAAAAATAGATGGATACTCTCTTTTATTTCTCAAGTAAAACAAAAAAAAAGGAAGCCCCACCCAATCCCCAGAATGGTTTAGCAGAAGGAATGTGTTCTTGTTTGCAATTACTATGCTTGTGTTTAGAGACTGAAATTCAATTTTCCACTATACTCAGCAATAGCTTGAGTTTAATTTTGAGGAGGTAAGTGTTCATCCAAAGACATTCCTCGTCCATCTCCAGTTATTCTTCTAACAGAGAGACTAGGGATTTTTTAAATCCTGAAGAAACAAATGTGGTGATGGTCTTTCTTACGTTTTAGAGGATTCTTCTCTGATACTGCAGCACTTAAAATTAAGAGTGTTCCATCTCTTTGCCTCTTGCCCTCCTGCACCTCTGTCTCAGAATAGTCTTGCAGCTTATTGTCAGGAAAAGCATCCACTGTAACTTGAATATGGGAAGCCATTTTAAAAGAAGGATGAGCTGAAAATGCTTGTTCTTTACCTTTCCTGTAAGCTTCAAAGATGTAGTGTACAATGAAAGCGTTTTTCTATCCTCTTTTAATCCTAGTCCTGAATGTAATCTTTGTAACCCAGAGTTTGCAAGTATCTGAAGAGATCCTGTAGGTGCGAAACAGAGCCCTTTGGGGGCTGTGTTTCCTGCAGCTCGAGCATCTAGCAGCATCATTTGGTGTATTGAAGTGTCCAGAAATTGTGGAGCTTTGCAGCAAACTTTATACTTGGCAGCTTGACCTTGACCAGCCACACCTAAACACTGTTATGTTGAAAACTCTCCACCACAAGTGAGGAATCTGGCAGAACCCACAAACAAGAATTCTTTCTGTGAAAGTAATAAAACTGTGAACTAAACTGTAGGAACAGGAGAAACTATTCAGGGTAGAAATTTATTCCTTTGCCTCTATGGTCCATCATTGTAGGCTGATTCTAAGTGGTGGGGGGAAGGAAAGCTGGGAACTGTGAAGGCACTGCTCAGTCTTTTTATCTAGCTCTGCAAGACATTGGCCAAATTAGAGCCACAATGCATCAGAGCAAAGTAATCTCAAATTTTGGAAATCAGCTCAGTTCTTGTGAAGTAAAAGTGCAGAGCTTTCTGGAAATTGTACTGAGCTCACTTTTATTGGAATGTCCAACAAATAACTTACAGGTGATACTGACCACTGACAATATCAGTGCCAGTGTTGCTTTTCCTTAAGTTGCCTTCCTGACAACAGTGGTTGAAAATATTCATCATCCCATTCAGCCATCTACACTGTCAATTTATTCATCCTCATCTGTGAAAGCTGTCACTTTGTATATTATCTGTTTGGATTTATTTTCAACTCTTGCAGATAGCAGTAAACCTAGGTGTCCCGTTCCTCCTCGTGTCACTTGGGGTGATCAGCACTATGTCTGTTGGGGCATCAGGAGGTTAATGTGATTAACACTAATACAGATCTACTTTTCCCCAACATTTTTTTTTCCTTTTGAAGAGAAATATCATTGTGATGAGTAATAATTTGGGGTACATGCTTCTGCTTCCACTCCTTTTTGTAAGAAGAAGGAAGAGAGGTTCAGAATGATTTACTGGCAACCATCTAAAACTTGAGCTCCTGAATAACTTGCTGCTGACAACTTTAGATCGAAACAGTGATTATTTCCAGTGTGCACAAGTGTGGTGGAGTGTAGAGATCATGTGTTTAACACAGCAACATAAAACATGGCACATTTTGTTTAATATGAGGAGTTATTGCCAGTCAATGTTCTAAATGCAGCTCCTGCTACCTGGCACAGCTGCCAAAAGTTGTCAGAAGACTCAGCAACTGGTGAATTAGTGGAGAAAGAAAGCTGTGACTTAAGGTATGGTTCTTACAAAACTTACGTTAACTCTGTCCTGCAATAGCTCATATTTCTTGAATAGAAAGCTTATAGTTTTATGCTAGGGTATCTGAAGTCAAAATTAAATGACAGTGAAATTCCTGAGCATTATAAATTCAACATTTATATTTAGTCCCAATTAAGTCCAAATTAACTTAATTGCACCAAGTAATATCAACTGAAGACCATTAATCAAGCAGTACTGAAATGCTTCAGAAAGGATGTCTTTGCTTCCTGATATGTTCTCTTTTTAATTTTTTTATTAAGTTAATGGAAAATATAAACAGAATTTACATGAATATGAAGGACTATTTCCTTACCAAAAAAAAAAAAAAGTGATTTTACTCTGAATTGAAATGGACGTCAAGTATTATTTCCTTCTAAATTGCCAGCATTTCATCTACTGTCTATAATTGTCAGTCCCTAACTTCAGTCAGGATTCACCTTAAAGCCCTGGGGAGATTCTCCAGAACTTACTCTTTTTTGTTGAGGTTCCAGTCTTCACTCGATTGACATTACATACTGCAACTTCCCCGTGTGTCTTTGATATTCAAGGTGCTAATAGGTGTATCAGGATCATCCTTGTCTTGGCACTTGCAACAAGGTTCTATACTTTATGTTTGTGTCTCAATTGATATAGTCACTATACCTATTTTCTCACATTTGCCGCATCTTCTTGCCTGAACTTTTCCCTTTGCTTTCTTTAATTATTGACCCTTCTTTTATAATGCCCTTCTGCCTGGAATGATTCTCACTTTAATGTCCAACAGGGTAGTCTGTAGTTAATGTTAAGATGTTCCTTGAAAACTGTCCTCCTCAGAGTAATACTCTTTCTGTACTCAAATACCACAGCAGTATTAGGGCATGCCTTCAATCTCCTTCCTGAGGCAATCTGGAAAACTCTGTCTTCATCCAATTGTTTGAAACATGCTACTTTGCCTACAAATCCTACTCTGCTCCTTGAAGAACAGACATGAAAGAAAACACTTGAAATCCAAACAGTAAATCCTCAGAGCAGAAATGTGGAATTAGGAAGATGAGCTCTTGTTTGAGCCCTTATTGTCCTTGCTGGGATTTTTTTCCATGTATTCAGCATAATTCTGTCACTGGCTCACTGTGTGATCATAAAAACATTGCTTTGTCTTTTTTTTTTTATTCTTGTGAATATAGAGTTTAATAAAATGCTGTGAAAACTGAGAAAGAGGAGTCTCTGATTTTAAAGTCATTCATGTCTGAATTATTGTATTTATGACTGGTTTCCCTTGTGAAAGTGGCACATTCTTTCTCTCCCCTAAGCTGTTGCCTTTATGATTATTTTTCTGCTTTCTGCCTCCCCTCCTTCTCTCTGTGTCATGGCATTGTATCACATTATACTTTTTAACATGCCATATTTTGAGACAAAACTAATATTGCAGTCGTAATGCTCTATTGGCCTAAAAAGTTTATCAGGATGTTCCAGTGCTCTTCCAGCACAGCTTGCTATTTAAAATACTCGTCTAGCTGTGGATCCCTGTGGGGAGAAAGAATTTTCCTTTTAGTCTTTAGAGAACCTAGGTGTTAGGTACTGTCTGAAAGAAGCTGGTTTCACTTCACAGAGGAAATATTAACGGGCTGCTTTGGGCAGAAAACTCTTGTTTTCCTCCTTAATGCTGCTAGAAATTTTGAAGCTTGAGGTGAATGAATAAAGAAAGTTTGATATTGTCAGTTGAAAAGGTGGAGGCCAGGAGCATTCCTTCCAGAGCCTCCTTGCCTGGTTTATACCAAACACTGTCAGTACAGACCATAATTTGTAAGGAGAAAGCTGATCAATTTGGAATTGTAGTAGAGGATCTAACAAGGAACAAATTAAAAGGCTGTATTCACTCTTGATTTCCTTCTTCCCTTTAGGGCTCAGCCAAAGCCTTTTGAGGTTTGCTGCAGATTGAGTGAAACCCTACTGGTTGTCAGTGATGAGGAATAATGGGATTAAGTGAGGAAAGTTTTGCTTAAATAGTAGGAAAAACCTTTATAATCATAAGATCAATTGGGCCACAGAAGTGGCTGCCAAGAGGTGTGGTGAAATCTTTTTCACAGGAAATGTTCAAGTGAGGATTTGAACCTCAGCCATTTGCAAAGAGTTGGAGATATTGGAATTTGGCCACAGTATGTGGGTGTAGACTCTGATTTTTAGGAATAGCAAGAACTTACAGTGTTTCCTTCTCAAGCTGAACAATTACATGAAGATGTGCTGCTCTTCAATTGGATTAGTGCAACACAGAGTTTTGGGTTTTCTTGCCCAGAATTTGATATGCCTCCCATTGCATTCTGCTCCTAGTTCAGCATTCTGAAATGGGGAATAGAAAACTTTTGTTAGCATCTTTCAAGCTGTATGGATGCTGTACCTGATATGCTGCTTCATAGATTCTGTCATGTTCCTACAAGTCTGTGAGAAAGTATGATAGGAATGAAGAGCCTCTGAAGAAAACCAGCAAAACTATCCTTGGTTTTGCTGCTTCTGTAGTGATGGCTAATTCACTTATTCCAAGAAGGCACATGTGTTTTGAATTTCAGTGTCAAATCTTGAAGTAACAGAATAAAATTCTCTCATTTATTTCACTTCTGCTTGTTTGTCAAGTTGAACAGTTGTTTTTGTTGGTGAATTTAAAGACTTCTCAGGTAGTTTCTGATTGTCACTGTTAGAGATAGGATGGTGGATTGAGCTGACCACCAGTCTGGCTCAGTAGAGCATTTCATGTGCTTTTATGTAAGACTCGTTCCCATTTCTAGCAAAATATTATGTGGTGGTAACACAGTTACTGGGATGATGGATAGGATTGAAACTCAAATGCCTGGAGTAGGGTAATTTGAAAATTCCAGATAGGAAATTTAGAAGCAGCAAGAGAATGGAGTTAATGAAATCGAGCTTGTTTGGTAATGAACATACCATGCTCAGATGTGAAAACAGCTGTCAGTAGCAGTGTATGATAGGTCAAAATATTTTTGCACAAAAATAAGCATGAAGCAAGGAGGTTATTCTTTCTCCTGAAGAATGTACAGGAGGATATTCCTCCTGTTTCTTGAGACATATCTCTGTGTCTTTCTGCAGTAAACAAGATAGACCTATGGTGACTAGACGAGGAAAGATTTTGCTATGAATGAACACTTTCAGTAACCAGGGACAAAAGACTGACTAGAGGAAAATGAACTTCCTTACTCAGCATCATAGCTGCAAAATGTTATTTAGATGGTCTGCTGAGCCAAACACAAAAAAGTTATTTTTGTCTTCATTATCCCTTTATGGTCAAAACTTCTTAAGGAGACTGAAAAAGAATTCTCTTTTTTAGTGTGATAGCAAAACAAATATATGAGTGTGAGGCATTTATTATTTATGCTGGAGTGAGACTCATACAGCTGAACTCACAGATCTGAAGTGGAATTTGTTACTCTTCCAGTAAGGAAAATCATCCTTGGAATTATGAACTGATCAGAGAAGATCCTGAAGAGAATATTAATGGTGATCAGCAGAAAGCTGAACGTAGAGTTGCTTTCATGGCTAATCAGTTTCTGCATATAACCTCTTTGGTAAATATTCAAGTGGAATTAATCCGGAATAAGGCAAAGGCCACCAATGCTACTTGTCTAGTCTTTTTCTCTTTTGTCTCCTGATATTCACAAGATTATGGTAAAATATCAGTATGTATGCAGAAATTAGACCACAAACATTCCTGTGCTGAACACTCCCTGTGGGTTGGTTAACAGGGGGACATGCAGTCTCCAGGGAGAACTTCCAGCAGCCTTTCAGTAAGCAGAGCTTATAAGAAAGATGGAGAAAGACATTTTACCAGGGCCTGTGATGACAGGACAAGGGCTAAAAGGTTTAAACTATAAGAAGCTAGACATTGAATGGGTAAAAGGAAGAGAGTTTTTTAAGATGAGGGTGAAAAGGCACTGGAACAGGTTGGCCAGAGAAGTTGTAGATGCCTCATCCCTGCAAGTGTTCGAGGCCAGGCTGGATGGCGCTTTGAGGAGAAGCCCAGGTCTGGCAGAAAGGTGTTCCTGCCTGTGGGAGGAGAGTCAGGACTAGATGATCTTTAAAAGTCATTGTTAACCCAACCATTCCATGAGTCTGTAACATGGAGACTGGAGCTTAACTGCACTTCCAGTGGAGATGTGTAATTCAACTTTGAGCTTTGGAACTGTATGCACAAGGGATATTCCTGGTATTTGAGAACCCCTAAAAGGAGCTTACCAAGAGGTAATATTTGTCTGCTTCATGTTAAGGGGTGGTAAGTGAAGGAACAAGGATAGATCTTTCAAGGTTCAGGCATAGGCTTTATTCCTTAAAGGATAGCTTCTCATTGCAATTATCTCACCTGTATACAGAAGTGCAATCTATCCTGCAAGAAATTAGCTTATGTCCTCTAACCCAGCTTGTTCTGTTTCAGTCGCTGTTAAATGAGCTGGACCGAAGCATGGGGCGATACCGAGATGAAGTAAACCTCAAAACAGCCATCATGTCCTTTATCAATGCTGTTCTGAATGCAGGTGCTGGTGAGGTGAGTCACTGCCTGGGAAATTCTTTCTGAGATGTTATGTTTAAATTAGTTTACCTTGGAAATAGTTAGTAGATTAAGTCACAAATCTTGTGGTAGTGGGTGGATATATTTTGTGGAAAATAATGCTTAATTGTTAAGATCAGTCTTAAAATTATGTCTTCCATATTATTTCATTTCAAGCTTCTTCAATATAGCATAGACTGCTTACACTGAAGTGATTACTTTGGGTTGTTTTTTGGTTGGTTGGTTGGTTGGTTGGTTGGTTGGTTGGTTGGTTGGTTGGTTGGTTTTTTTGCTGTTTTGGTTGTGGAAGATTTTTTTGTTTGTTTTAAGAACTGCAAAGCATCTACCTTTTTATTTCATCCTTTTTAGAAAATATTTTGGTTTACCTTCAGAAATGTTTTGAAATGTTAAGTTGTTTTGACTCAAAGCCAAAGTCAAAGCATTTTAATTTTAAAATATCAAGGGGAGACATTTCAGAAAAATGTTCAGAAAAAAAATCCCAGGTCCTAGTTGTTTTACTTTTATTAACAAGACTTCCTTTTGAATCTGAAGGATAGTTTAAACTAATTTATTACATTAAAAGTGTTACTTTTATGACGTTAGCTTTTTTCTGTTTTTGGTTAAACCACAAAAGACAGCAAGCTCCTGAGAGCTATCTGACAATGTATTTGTCTCTATCTCTGGGAATCCTGTAGCATCCCACTGAATAGGTGTCAGAAGGTTTGTCAGAGTAGGTGATTTTATGTCTATGGTCTTATGACAAATAAACAGGAAAAAATTAGGAGGAAGACTGCGATGCTGTTCATCTGTAAGCAGGAGAGGAACCTCTAATGGACTAGCAGGAAAAGTGCCAGTAGCTTCTGTTCCTCATGGAACAACATGGAGTGTGCTGTCCTTTTGACTGCATATGCAAAACTCATAGTACATAAATGTACTTTTAAGTGAAATGGAAGCAATGGCATTAATTCCTTTTTTGCTTACTTTACTGGAATTATTCATCCCGTGAATCTGGGGTCAGGATAGAGAATATTAAAAAGAGAAGAACTGAAATTTTAAGCAAATGTTTTTAAAATGTGATTGACAGCTTTTGAAAACAAATAACTTGGATTTCCCCCATTTTTTAAGGACAATTTGGAGTTCCGATTGCACCTCCGATATGAGTTTCTAATGCTGGGAATTCAACCCGTCATTGACAAGCTCAGAGGACACGAGAATGCCACACTGGACAGGTAAGACTTATTTTCTGAGAACTGCTACTGATGAATAGAAAGACTTCTTAGAAACTCTTCTCTATTTCAGAGAGCTTATTCTGTCTCTTCTTGAAACTGACTCCGTAAAAAAAACAAAAAGAAAATTAAAAAAAAAATTATCCTAAAATTAACATCAGCAGATGAAGTAGGAATGTACATGCTAAGTTGGCAGAGGCTGTGGCAAAGGAGTTCCTCAACTGCTTTTTTTCTCAGTGGGGGATGGCAGGCAGAATGAAAAATACAAAAAGTATTCTAATGGTTTTCTCTTGAAGCAACACTGGAACAAAAGCCTGTCCTGGTAGGAGGCAGGGAAGCCAGTAGTTCGTGGACTTCATTGTGACTGAGTATGTGTGGTCTAAGTGCAGGTTCTGAGTTTCCAAGTTGTATGACTACAGTTTGCTGCAGAGCTGGAGCCAGGAATGGTGCTTTTGATCCGCAACATTATAAGCAAAAATAAGAAAATCTGTACTATAGATGATCTGTATTGCTTTGGACTGTAACCAGGAGTGTTTAGGAGGGACTTAGCTGGATTTTACAAGTTAGGAGAATAACAAAGGTTTGAGAGGATCTCACATGCCTGGATTACAAAGACTCTTGTACCAGATCTGTACAGGGGGATGTGCCACAGCCTTTCTCCACCTCACCTACTGTGCTCCAGTCTCTGTGTAAGAAAACTTCAGATGGTCAAATGTGTCACTCACCAGGTCACCCAGATCCAGACATAGTCATGCTGCTGTGCTTATCAATAGGCATACCTAGAGGCTGTTGAGAACTGATCCACTGAATGCATTTCTGCTTCGCTGCTTAAAAGAAACAACTTGTAATGATTCCATACCTGCCTAGCAAGTATGGTGTGGACTTTTTAGAATTGTATTATCTCTGCAGGCATTGCATTCGTCAAAAACAGAATATCCCTTTCCTATTTTATGTTGATGTTTTGCACCTTACCTCAACACAGTGTTACAGAGTTAGAGAGTGTGTGCACCTCTGCCAGCCTTTTCTTTTGGCCTGTCACTGACCCCCTTGCCTTGCATACCTGTGTCAGCACTTCATGTGAGAAAGGCTTGCCAATTTCTACATGTTCTAGCTGAACTGAGGTTTTGCTGCTTCTCTAGTGACACACTTAGTTTAAGTCTGAATCATGCCATGAACTTTGCCTGATGTTTTGTTATTCTGTTTCCTCTTAGACATTTAGATTTCTTTGAGATGGTCAGAAATGAAGATGACCTGGAGCTTGCCAAGCGGTTTGACCTGGTAAGTTTTAATTTGTAGTACCTGAACTGGCCAAAGCTGAACTTGCATCCAGTTGGGATGCTTCTTGCACCTTTCCTTTGTGCTCCCTAAAACTAATGTTTGACTTTGATGCTGAGAGTGGTTGACGCTCTTGTTTTCACTGTTTCTCATTTAGCAAGCAGGAGATTTGCACTGTGTGAACAATGAAAACAGTGGTCACACAAAGGGCTTCTGATGAGCATTTTTGATAAAAACTTCTTTCTTTTGCTTGCCTGAATGTTCAGGAGTGAAGGAGGTTCTCAACCATGCTCTCAGGTTCTCAGTCCTGATGATCTGGATGCCTTCTAGTTTCAGACATCCCCTTTGCAGGACTATGGGTGAATTTTGGGCTATTTTCTGATATTCTTCCCAAGATCACATGTAACTCTGCTGACACCTGTTGCCTCAGAGCCTGTGGACAGGATCAGTATTTTAGTATATGTGGATTTTAAAGACTAACATAGAGACAGCCTGTAGCATCAATAAAAAGCTGTAGGGTCCTGAATGGTTTTGTCCCCTCTTTCTTTGTGAACAGCTCTTGCTGCACACACAGATAGAGAACAACTGACCCTTTCTTGCTTAGCTTCTACTATTTGTGCCACCAGTTTCCAGGACCCAAATGTTTTGCTTGCTCCAGAACAGTTCTTGGTGGCTTTGCATGGCTCCCTTTCTAGCTTTTACTGTGGAGATCTTTTCTATACTGGATAGGAATGACAATGCTGGTGTCAAAGACCCTTGTGCCTGTTCCTGGAAGCTGCATCTGGGCATGGCAGAAGACTTTGCAGAGGTCCACTTGCTGGAAATTTGCCTGTCTTTGTATTGATTGGCTCTTTCACAGTTAATCAGGTTTTTACTGTGGGTGGTTTTTCTCCTCTCTCACTTCAGATCCACATTGATACAAAAAGTGCCTCTCAGATGTTTGAGTTGATCAAGAAGAGATTGAAGCACACAGACGCCTATCCCTATTTGTTATCCATCCTCCAGCACTGCTTGCAGATGCCATGTGAGTACATTTACAGACTTCCAGAGGGAGGGGTATTGGAGAACTGGGAGAAACGCTGGTGTTCACAGATACCAGGGCACACACTGCCATTGTCTCCCATTCAGCGCTTGGCTGTGGCTAATGAACTTGATATCTTACACTGATAAAATTGAGTAGCTGAGACATTCCAGTTAGTCACTGACAGAGATTTTAATGATTTTAATCAGAGGTTTTAAAAAAGAGTCCTTATGCTATAGATCAGGGAATTCCCAGAAAGAGATAGCATTTGGAATATTAAAAAAAGACACTGAAGATTTTTTTCTGGTGAAATAGTACAGTACTGAAAGCTGTTCTGCCACTGGGAAATTCCACAGTAAGTCATCAGGCTGCTATCTCATGGCAGTGCTTTAATGGAGAGCTCCCAAACACAAAGTGAAAACTAATACTGAAATTTGCTTCCAAAGAAGTGATAAGAATCTTCTTATTAACTGCAATGGAATAATTCAGTTATGCATCCAGAGTGTAACAGCAGGATCACTAAAGAACTGTCTGCCTTGATCCTGTTAGGGATGAGGTGCTAGTCTTCCATGATTTCCATCTGTATTTGAGCACTCAAACCGAGAAGGGAACATGAGGGAGATGCACTGGGGTGTGTTTTTCAGCAAGCAGTGTGATGTGTGGTATGTCCTCAGGCTTTCCTTAGATTCAAGTACAGCGATGCACAAATTTGAGCAGTACTTTGTCTCAGTGTCCTCTTTGATATTACTCTTTAGAATAGAACTTGAGCTTTATGTGTTGACTGGGATTTTTGGTAGCAGAAAGACCAAATCCTGTTAGGCCAGGGCAGGATTGTACTGGAGCAATTTTAAAGAGTCTATAAAGATCTAGGTTATGTAACTTAAAGAGTTGAGGTGGACTTAATGTTGCTCTGGCTCTTCTGTTTGGATATCCGTGGGATCAGTACCTTTGGTTCAAATTCTGTTCTTTATCTCTGCACTTTCCAGTCATGTTTGGATGAATTTTTCATGCCAGTTGAGTTTCACTGACCTGCAGATAACCAAGCATGCAGATAGAACATCTCATTGTTCCTACAGTGACCTCAACATCAAGCCCCAGAAAACACTGAGTGTTAGTTATCACAAAGGAATCCTTTTTATAGATGTTTAGTGTGCAATTTATAGCTAACCTGTCAGAAGGGTTGCATAGCCTGAATGTGCACATCAGGCACAAAGTTGCCTGTGCCTGTTATGAGCTGTGCCAGTATGCCAGGTGTTTGTAAATAATCCGCTAGCAACTGTTCAGAGTCAGTCTTTGTGTTCTGTAATTCATCACACACAGGACTGAGATGAAAGGTGGGGAGGAAAGAATGCCAGTTTGTTGGCAGGTCTGGGCACTTTGGCATGGAGTTGGAAGATCTCATGGGTTGGTCTTTTTTCAATACAGATAAGAGGAATGGAGGAAACTTCCAGCAGTGGCAGCTGTTGGACAGAATACTCCAACAAATTGTTCTACAGGATGAACGAGGAGATGATCCAGATATAGCTCCATTGGAAAACTTCAATGTCAAAAATATCATTAAAATGTAAGCTGCTTTATTATTGTTTATTTCTGTTATGCAGGTATAAGAATATGATCAGTATGCGGGTGCTTAAGAAATAAAATATCATATGTGAGGACTTCCTTATTTCAACTTACAGCTTCTCCTTGTCCTGTTAAGTAGTTAAGTCTTCTAAGCAGTTTCCTTCTAATGACATCTTAGCTTGGCAGTATTTCCCTGCAAAGTCCTTGTATTTGACTTCTAGTAACTGTTATTCTGGTTAGAGGATCAGAAAAAATGCTCATGATTTTATAACAAGGCTTCCTCATGTGCCTTTTTAAATTCAGGATGCTCATGAAAGCTTTCCTTGATATTAAAAAGTAAAAATAATATCATATTCTCTATGTAGATCCCATTCCTACTAATGAGCACATGGTTTAGAAAGATTGCAAATAGGGGAAAGCAGTCCCCACTTGGCACACAAAACCCCTTACCTCTTCATAAAATGTCTGTTTGCTCTCACCCACAGACTTGGTTGAGGGCATTACCATTATTTTTTCCCATAGGATGCATCATTTGAGAAGTCTAGCTACATGAGCTGGCTCTCTTCTCAACTTCCCTGTTCTCAGTCCTTTTTTAGCCAAACTTTTGGATTCTTCATTTCATCCAACTGCCTCTGCAGGTAATTCATGGCCCATTACCCTTCCGAATTATCCACTGAAAAGAACATTTATAGAATATAAGTCCTATATGAAACCAAATTCTCCTGTACTAAAAATTTTACAGTTCCTTTTGTTATAGGTGTGAGCCAAAATCGAAACTGATTTCTTGTCATGGAAAAATACAGTGGTGTTGGATACCAGACTTCATTGTAGATTTCATGCCTGATCTTCCCTTTCTGCTTTCATAGCTACTCCTCATTCTGCATATCTAATCAATCCCCAGCATGCCCTGCATATTTTCTGTCAGTAATAGGAAATAGCTGTGCCAGTGTGAGATACGAGAATTGCCTTGTTACTGATGTATTACCCAATAGAGAAGTGTTCTTCCTCCTTGTAAGAAAGAAAAAATAGAACCACAGCGATAAGGAAAAAAACAATGGCAATCTGATTTTATATTAAGGATGGGGTAATTTGTAACCCATAGCAGCTGTGATTATTTTAGTGATGACTTCTCTCTTCCAAAATAAGTAGACTTGGCACTTTGAGAGCATTACCTGAAGACAGGAATGTATCAGGAATTTCTTCCACAGCCTTTCCTTTATCCCTTTTTATGACATTGAGTAAAAAGGCATCCTTTTCCTATTAGCTGTAGGCTAGGGAGCAGAATCTGGATCCAGAAGGACCACTGGTGTGATCCTGTATAAACTTGTACACTTACCAGGTTGCCTTTTGCTGATCACTTTGCAAAATGACCGCTTGCCTTTCAGCCTGGGTAGCTCAGGAAAAGTTTAAATGATCTCATTTCCTCTTTCAGGCTGGTGAATGAAAATGAGGTCAAGCAGTGGAGGGATCAGGCAGAGAAGTTCCGGAAAGGTGAGTTCATCCTCTTTGCTTGCATAGGCAGAAACTGATCCCAGTTCATTCACAGAGCAGTGAGCAGCAGAGCTGGACACAACTTTTCCTTTTGCAGACATTTTGTGTCATGGTGAACAGTTTATGTGTTTCACAGGATGGGGGTTCCTTCAGTCCTCACATGAAGTGATTTTACAGTCTAACTGAAACTTAGGCATTGCTGTCTTGATCATTGAAGGTCATTGTCAAGACAGTCAGACTCTATTTTCTTTTTCTTGCTCTCATTATACATCCCTGCTTGAGCTGACAGAAGTGTCAGCTTTATTTCAGCTGTATTAACCTACATATCCCCAGGGACTGTTCATGAGCTTTGTTTCACCAGTCCCACTTGTGTGTTCCCCCTAGACCATGCAGAGCTGATGAGCCGGCTAGAAAAGAAGGAGAGGGAATGTGAAACAAAAACCCAGGAGAAGGATGAAATGATGAAGACCCTGAACAAAATGAAGGACAAGCTGCAGAAGGAATCCTTGGAGCTGCGCCAGACCCGAGACCAGATGAATGATCTGGTGGCTCAGCTTAATGAGTTCTCGGTATGAGACTGGGAGTCTTCCCCATCCTTGTTTAAAGGCTGCTAACTAGTGAATGATGAAAAAAAACATGTTATGCATGAAGCACATCTGTGGTCATAACAGAGAATACTTAGAAGCTGCTCAGCTTTTAGCTGAGACCAAAATCCCTGAGCTGGTGGTATAGAATGGTTCATGCATGGGCTTCTCCATTCCTTCTCCTCAGCCACCTTCCTTGCAGGAGCTGCTGAGGCACGTGTGTGCTCTTCCAGCCATAATTTTCACATCTGAGTAGGGTGGCCCTGGTTATTATTTAGTGGAATAGAGAGAAATCTCCCTGATACAAAAGTATAGAAGAAACAGGATTCCTGTCATGCTGCAAGAGCATCTGAACTATCTCAGGAAAAGTGGCATTTGCAGATGCTCCCTCCTGTTTGGTGTTCTTTCTATCCCAGCAGTGTGTCTGAGCCACCAGAACTCAGCCGTGAGAAGTTAGACACTGCAGAAAGCAGATTCATTCCCTCCTCCCCTCTCCCACTTTGCATTACTGAGGCCTAATGACAGGTATTCAGTGTTTCAAACCCTTAGCTTTTAAACCCAGGAGTTCAAAAGTTCATGAGATTGAACTTTTCTCTTTTTTCATACATAAGGAGAAAATAATACATTTTGGCTTCTTTTACTAGCTTTTTGTTTTTCTGAGCCATTTATGGTTCCTTTTTCAAGCTCTTCTCCACAGCTCCATGGGCTTGAAACTTTCTCTTAAATGAAAGCTGAGATTCCTCCCTTTATTGCATGGCTTTGAGTGCAGGAGGCTTTAAAGAAAACATCAAATATTTTGAGAGTCATAATAAAATCACATCAGCTGGCAGCATGGAGTTACTGTGCCTTTTAAACTGTTTGCTTTCTTTTTCTCTGTGTTTTTTATTTTCCAGCAAGGGGGCAGCATTTCCTTCCCACCCCCACCACCCCCTCCTCCAGGTGGCCCATTAGCTTTGTCCTCTTCTCATATGTCTGAGAATTTGCCACCACTGCCACCTCCTCTGCCTTTCTCCAGCTGTCCCCCACCTCCTGCTCCACCACCTCCACCAGGAGGACCTCCTCCTCCACCAGGAGCACCACCTTTCTTCAGCATGGGGGTGCCACCCCCTTCCACAACCACCTTCAGCACCAGTGGCCCCAGTCTGAAGAAGAAATCTATCCCACAGCCTTCACATCCACTGAAATCCTTCAACTGGGCTAAGCTGAGTGAGGTAAGAAACTGCATTACTCAATTGATTTACTTTCTGAGTATACCCCAGTGTTGATTAATGCCATGAAATGCAAAGTGGCATAGAAACAAGTGGCCTTCTGTGGGCTGTGGTCAGTAGGTGTCATTAATTGTATTTAGGGAGTCTCCCCAGTTCTCCATCATGCAGCGCATCCCCTGTGATAGATTGAGCTGCATAGGTGTGGCCATGCAAATAGTCTGGTACAGCAAAGCTGTAGTGGGGCTGAATACCTAAGTGAGAGCTGGACATCTCCAGGACTGGTGTGCCAGAGCTGCCCTCACTTGTACACCAGGGAAAAGGGTGACCAGAGGCAATGTGGGCAAAACACGGTGAGAGCCATCTGGAAAAACATCCAGCCACCTCTACTCTGGCAGGAGCCATCACCAAGGAGAGAAAGGTGTCCTGATTCTCCTCACTGTTTGCTCATGGCCATGAGGGAAACTGCCTCTCTCCTTGAATGGTTATAACTCTGTCTGTAGGTGATAAAACTCCAGATTGGCAAAAACAAAACAACAAACCCCAGAGGACTTGGATTCTTCCTGTTGCACTCATTTTTCTTCTGCCTTGGTTGTGTCTCCTTCTCCTTCACTTCTCTCTCATCCTTCTCTCTCTTTTTCCCTTATTCTTTTCCCTCCTCTTCTCTTTAGGTCTTAATTTTTTTAACTGATTTAGGAAAAAAAAAATGTCTGTGTTGAGTTTGGATTTCTGCCTAGAAACCCAGGTTCTCTTTTAGACTGAAACTCACCCAGGGCCCAACTCTGGCATTTGGAATGAGTGTCCAGGGACCTCTGGAATGCCACAAGAATTCTCTCTCCCCCTCTCCCCTTTTCTTTAAAATAAAGTGAAGTGAAATATTTGCTGCACCGTCTGTGCTTGTCTGTCAAGGCCACGTGGGGGGTGTGGGAGAGAATGTAAGGACGAGGATTTATTTTCCTTTGCAGAACATGGAACTTAGTGCTCCGAAGAAAAGAAATAATAACTAATACATGTATATATGTGAATTTATATGAAAAAGAGAGAGTCACAGGTGTTTCTGTTTAGTGTACAGTAACTGTAGGCTTATCCTGCCCTCTGGATAAGAGTGAAGGCAGCTGTGCTAATAAAATTGAAGACCTGGGTGGTGAGATGGCTAAAAGACACTATTTTGAGGATGGCAAAATATTTGGGAAAAGGGGCATAAGAGGGTGGGGCCTTCATTTTGGAGTGTCTGCCAGTGTTAGTGTTTTGAACCTGGTATGGTGTCTGCAAAAGGGCAGAGGTTGTGGTGTCAATGCAGGTGTCTCATGCTGTTACTTGGGTTGCACTGTGTTATGGAATTATTTAATTTCACTGACTGCTGGGGAGAAGCTGATATGTTTTGGTCATCTTCCTCATTTATCCTAGATTTCCTTTGGTATCTTTCTATTCACATGGGTATGAATCTTGTGAGCACAAAGTCATAAGTAGGTTGGATGAGCTTTGTCATGCCTTTTGTTAACTTTGCTGCACTTCAGTGGTGTTCTCCTGAACTGAGCTGTCAGAGTAGCCAGACTGGAATGAGTGAGGACTCAAAACAAGCACACTGTCTGGGAGCAGCACATTGTGAGTTTTTGAGCCTGGGAAACTGAGGCTTGGAAGTGTGCACAGTATTTTTGTGGTTTGTGGTAGGGTTTACCTTCCAGTTCACAAGAATACAATTTTTCTTCACAAAAACATTTTGAGGAACAATACATGAAATACTGCAAGATGAGGGAACACAGCATCGGAAACAGCTTTTCATAAAGTTAGGGATGCAAGTAGGTATTCAAATATTCATATCTTAGTTATCTCTGCATACTGTTTAGATCACCTCTCTTTAAGCAATTAGTACAGAATCTCTCTCAGGAGATTGTTCAGGTAAGTGTGGAGGTGACTGAGGCAGCCCACAAGCGAGCAAACTCCTCTCTATCCCTGCAGCCTGCCTCAAGGCAGTGAGGGAAAGCCAACAGAGGCCAACAGGAGTGTGGACAAGGCTGGCTGAGAGGGATTTGTCTGCAGTGTACTTTCTCAGTAGTGGAATCAAGGCTTTCTCCAGGGCAGTTCATGTGACACCTTTTTTTTCCGATGCTGACTTTGTCTTTGGAAGAAAAGAACTGAGCTGCTGGGTATTGGGAGAAATATCAAATGCAGTCAGGCTCTTAGCAGTTGACAATAACAGATTGTCCACAGTTCCCATGGGCACCACAAGAAAATGTTTGACTGGAAGGGATCTATGCTTCTAACAAGGACAATCCAACAGCCCACTAATTTCCATTGAGAATTAAGGACTTTGTGCTAGTTTTGATGTAAGCTAATGACCAGTGGCAAAGACATTTGGATGCCTGCATGGTCTGAGTTCTGATGAAGCCCTTCCACACCACAGCTCCATTCATACAGCACTGTGGCATTGTTTGTGAGTTCCATTCATACAGCACTACAGTAGTACTGGTGCCAAGGGTCTCTGTTTTTTAAGAAAAAGATATTGCAATATAACCACTGTAATATCCTGGAAGGATTCCGTTCTTTGTTTCTGGGCAGCAATACTCTCTCACTCTTGAGTTTTACACAACACCAAAGGTCAATCAGAGACCAAACATTTATGGTTAATCCAAGCAATGGACTGGTTTCAAGAAAATTGGAAGTGTGGACTAATAGTTACCTATTTGATAAATATAAGCACTGATTTGAAGCTCTCAGAATAAATCAAGTCAGCCTTCAACTGCTCTGCTTTTTATCTCATGTCTGGAGAAGCAGCTTCCCATCAAGTGTCCTGGTAATGACTCTCATCAGTGATGTCAGAGAGGCTTTCTTTAGCCAGCCCTAAATAGACCTGACTGAAATAGTTTCATAAGAAAGGTATTTGTTCTACATGCCATATAGGAGTTTTTTAAAAAGCCCAAAACACACACACATAAAAACAAATCAAAACCACCAAACCCAAATTTCCAAAACAGTCAGTCACATAAACAGAAAATGTTCATTTTGACACTTATTTTTAAAAAAATGTTTCTATAATGTTATCAATGATTCTGATTTCTGGAACTTTTTTCCTAAAAACAGACTGAGGTTTATGGCATAAAATGATGGACTGCTGCTAGAGATTCAAAGTTAATGGAAAGAGTTTTCCAAAATTTCATTGTGAAGCTACCCATAATAGCTGTGGTGGTGCCTAGGCCTACAATGTAATAAAATAGCTGTCTTGATTAAAAAACAGGCAAAAAAATACAGCTTTTGCTTGAAGTGGATTTTTCTCACACTAAAGTAATGATCTAATAGTAAGATAAAAACTTAGAAAATGTGCTGTGTTCATATCACTTTTCAGATCCATAATGGAATTCTTAATTAAAACTTTAAGTTGCTTCCACTTTTCTGGCTAGTATTCTACAAATATTAACCTACTAATAAGCAGGATTGCCTGTTCCAGTATCCACAGAGCACTCATCGTTTCCGTGGTTTCTCTGAACCTGCAGGTCAAACAGAGGTACTGTAGGTTCTCACTCATGCTGTGAAGTCACTGAGGCAGGATGGACTTTGATGCCTTCCAGAATATCATTATTTATCTATCAGGTATAGCAGAGGACAGCTTGGTATGATTTGCAGTGCCATGAAACTCTGCTATTTTCTAGTGTCGTTAGGTCTCTCAGCAAACTGGAATTCACTATAAAGGTGGAATGATGCAACTGCTACAGCGAGTGAATTGTTAAATGCAACATACCAAAAACTCAGCTTGATGGAGCAAATGCTTTGTCAATACTTTTTCTCATAATAAGATGTTTCCTGACCTGGTATGTGTGACCATTCCATTAGAGGATGCTGGGAAGTACAGTTCACAGGGTTTGCTTCTCTAAGTGGGCCAAAATCTTCCAAAGCACAGGAACCACAGATCCTGGAAGACTTGTAGAATGAATAAATGAATGAATAAACAAATAAATTATGATGGAGAGAAAAACATTACAGATAAAATGATTGCTCTTATTTTTTTAGTTTCTTTTTTTTTCTTTCTAGGGGCAGAGAAGGGAAAAAAAAAAGAAAAGAAGGAATAAAGGATTTATTTTTAAATTGTTATTTAGAGACCATAAATATTTTTATGGTGCTGAGGGAATCATTTATCACAGCAACCACATTATGCAAGTCTGTTTCTCTTAAAATACTCTGTCTTCTCTGGCTGATGACAAGAAACTATCAGCCAGTTAATCCATAACTGTGTAAACTGTGTATGAAGAGTTCAGTCCAGGAAGTTATCTGGCAGCAACATGAAAATTTTCAAGGATGGAGCTTATAGTACAAATAGAGGGGACAGGCCCATTGCAAAGTGTTAAATTGTTTATACTTCTGCCTGCCTTGATTTTTCTTTGACTGCATTAGCCCTAAAATTGGATTGCTTTGGTCAAAGTTCTGTTTGTGCACACCATTGCAATGGGTGCTGCTTTGGAATTTGTCTTTCTGCTACAAGTAGAATACAAACCATCCTGTACAGAACCAGATTCAACCAGGCTCTTAAAATGAATCTGAAGTTGGAATTATTTTCATTGGGTTGTTTTCCTGGGAAAGCAGGGGGAGAACTACTCTCTGCAGTCCTTTTCTGAGTCCCAGAACTTCCTGTTTTGGCCCCTTTGCAGTTCATTCAGACTAGACTGTTCTGTAGGACTTTTTCACTGTTCTTGCCATTAATGAGGAAACCTCACTCCCATGAGATTTTTGCAGCTGGACAGGTAGATGGGCAAGACTCATGAGGAGCTGTCTTGAGTCACATCCAGCCTCTGCCAAACACAGCATACAGCTTTTTGGCATCCCCAGGGCTCTATCCCCGTGATGACTCTGAGGACTCCTGTCAACCATTTCAGTGCTTGATTGGACAGTCTGAAACAGTGAGGCTCTCAGAGAACTGCTCTGCTGTTCAAATACATCCCTCAGGATTTATAATTCATGGTTTACAAAGCCAACCTGGAAATTGAATGAGAATGATCACTCTGCCTGGATGCTTCTGGCTAAGATTGGCAGTGGAGTTCAGGGCTAGGATAAAAAGAAAATTAATTTTGTCTCCTATTGCTTTGGCTGAGACGAGCCTCTCAGACTTGTTTGCCGTGTTACAGTCACATGTTCTTCCTGCTGTGGAAAGAAGAGCCACGCTGATTGCAAGGGGTGATACAGTGATAGTGGTGAGCCTGCTCAGGGATGGGTGCTGCTCCCATCTAGGATATGCCCTCACTGTGAATAGCACTGCAGACGCCCCTCCTTACCCTCCGGCACTCACAGGCTGTCTCTGGAGAAAGGGTGTTGGTTTTCCTCCACAGTGTCTGCCCTGCCAGGAATTTCCTCCAGAACACTTCACACTTTTATTTCCCCCTCATTTTATCCTCCTCAGTTTTTTTCCCTTGCTCCTTGAGCCTTGTGGCTTAGCACATTTCCCTTATTCCTTTTGATGACTCTGAATGGGAAGTAGAGCCTGTTCCTAATTAGTTCTGATAATGAAGTGCTAACACACTTTGTTGTGTAGGTACGAGTCAGATTCTTCAGAGCTGGAACCTGTGTGTGAGGGTTTCATTGCTATTGCTTGTGGTCCCTGGCTTTCTCTGCATCACTGTTCAGTGGCTCTTAATCTCCTGAGATTTGCTTAGGTCTTTTTTTTACAAGTCTTTTTGTCCATTTCTTATTTCTTTTAATCAGCATTTTCATTATTTTTGCAGTTAATAATAATAAATATACATGTAGTAAACTAAATGAACTAAGAATAGTGGTGTCAGTGGTGTGACGAGCACCCAAAGCTTGTCCCACACAAATGCACCGTAAGAGTCAGTAGGAAGGAGGAGGTAGTTTGATCTTTGTGTCCTCAGCCAGAATAGATATCTGTCCTGAGAATGTCAGCAGGACACCAAGACCTTCACTTAGTATAGGATGATTGCCAATTAGCCAATTTGTGTACTAGAGGAGCCTGTTTGTTCTGGGTTTGATGGGCAGCAAGTAGGAGTAGAAGTCTGTGCCTGTCTCCCTCCATGCTAATTATCTGCCAAACAGCTAGGATCCCTGGCATTCTGGATAATGTATCATCATGAGGGTTGTGAACATTTCCAGTTACTGGGAATGATGCTGTTTCAGGGATCTGGGTATAGTTTGTGTCTATCTGGCTTGACAAAGACCTCATGTAGACAAGGCAGTTCATGTAATAGGAAACAATTAGACTTCAAAGACTCAAAGGCTTAAAAGTAAAATAAAATAATAATTTAAACTACTTTCACAGGCAGACATAATGAAAGCCACACACCCTTCAGGCTTTACAAAAGATCCTGGAAAAATTTGCAACAGAGAAGATGTGTCTGGGGTTTGTCATGCATCAGTGCTTTTCCTAAGCTTTTTCCTCCTGATGGTAACACTCCTTTCAGCATGACCACAATCGTTGTGTTACACAGATGGCCACTCTTGAAAGGAAATATGCTGTGGGATCACGGATAATGCTTGAGATGTGGTCTGCTAGTCTTGGAATGTGCCTTTTCATTAGAGGCTTGCTATGATGAAAACTACAAAATAGTATTTTAAAACAAACAGAACCCAAACAAACAAAAAAACCAAACCAAAAACCCAAAATGAAACACTATTTTTTCTCCTCTGACTCTTGAAACAAAGTGTGTCCTCTAAAATGACAGCAGCAGTAGATAGCAGTGTGACCAGTAAGAAGAAAAGAAAATGATTTATCCAAATGGGATTGGATGTCCAAGCTAAACACTTTTGCTATCTAGTTAAAATATGTTCTTTCCTTTTAGGAGAGGATCCATGGCACAATCTGGAATGAGATTGATGATTTAAAGGCATTCAAGGTGCTGGATCTAGAAGATTTTGAAAAGATGTTCTCTGCATATCAGAGGCACCAGGTAGGAGTGAACTCTTCCATAACTTTTCTGTCTTGAATTTCTGGAGGAGAAATGAATACACAACAGTGATCTGAGCCCTTGGCCACCTGCAGTCAGGCTGCATCACTTGATGCTCTGCCACTGTTCAGAAAATCTGAAGAGCAGAAGAAGTTGGGATGGCCACACGGGGCAGGGTCTAAACTTCTGGTATGGATATACTTCATACTCATGGGCAGCTTTCAGCACCTTCCAACAGGTAATGCTCTAGTTAATGTCACTGGCCACTGACTTCTAGAAGCTGTGGAGCTTTACATTTATATTTGCATGTCAAACTTCCTGTTTCTCCCATTCATCCAGAGAAAAAGGGCTGTACTTCCCTGAGTGCTGAGCAGGGTGACTGTATTAGCTGTCTTTCATTTTGTCTGTTTTTTCTTAAACAGCCAGCTGCCTGAAGTGGTTAGGTGATAGAAATGGTCTGAATTACAGATTATAGAGCAAACAGCATACTTTAAAATTGGCCATTTATTAGAATGTCTTTTTTCCCTCCTCTTTTTCTTGGAAAGCAAGTCACTTTCAATCTGTCTATCTCCACTGAATGAGATTTAGCAGCAGATGGATTGTACTTTCACTCCTTGAACTCCCCCAGCTTTCCTTTGCTTTTGGACTATTTTCAGTGTTTTATATGTTGCAGAACTGGATCATTACTCTGAAGTTTTAGGAGAAGACACAGACCCAACTGTCATAAACAACCTTTATGATTATTCCTTACAGTGATGATAGCTACTTCATTAACTGACTCAGTACCTTAAAATTAACAATCCAACCCCTTGTGTTTGGAATTTCCATCTCCTCCCTTCTCTCTTTTATTTTCTTTCTAATCCAATAAACATAATGAATAACTCTTCTTATTTATGAGCTCACAGCCACATGGATAAGCTATGAAGAATGTGATGTTAACTGTTGCATGATGAGATTTCATTTCTCATTCTGTTTCTGCAAGTAGCTGATGCTGTTTCAGTGGGTCCCTTTCTCTTTCTGTAAATCACATTCCTTGAAAGAAGAACTTCGTTCCCAGAAGGGAAGAAAGGCACACAAAACTTCAGTGCTGTTAAAAGATTGGATTTAGACCCTGTCCCAAGAGCTTCTGTTCCAATGTTTCAGGTGCAAACCTTGCAGCTTCCTCATTAGGAATGACCTTGCAAAGCCTTGCTTCCTTTTGTCCCCAAAAACCAAAGCCAAAGCTGTCCTGGTCTCAGTTAGAATCATAATATTTATGACTATGTTACCAATCACTGGAAGGCAGCCTGAGCTCTTCAGCCATAAACTAACCTGACCCTTACCCCTGCCTCCGTGGGTCTCCAAGCTGTACTCTTCCATCCTCATTAAACACACTTCATGACAGTGGCTCCAGACACTAGAGTAACACTTATGTAAGCTTCTTGTATTTTTGTGCAGTTAGACATCTTGTTGCCCTTACAGCTTTTGTTGAGGTTTTTACATTATTTTGTTGGGGTTTTTTTCTCCTTAAATATTTTGTTGTTACTTTACATGATACTTCTTCCTGTTTCATCCATACTTGCTTCAAGGTGAACTCGATTCCAATCAACAAGTCCTCATCGATTTTCTTTTTTTTTTTTAAAGATCAAGCAACCAAAATTGCTTTTGAATTAAAAATTTATGAGAATTTTTTCAGTTCACATTTAGTCTTTTTTCCTCTTTTACTTTCGGAAATGTTCCACTCTGACCAAGTATGTGTTCTCTCTGGGTTTGTGACTTTTAAACTTCATCCAAATGTCTGTAAAGAAAAATGTCAATGCCAAGCCCTGCTCTTTTGCAGCTGAAATGTTGAATGGGTAGAGATAAAGACTTTTCTTTCTTTGCTGTTATTAACATGACCTTCATGTTTTTCCAGTTTCATTTACATTAAACAATTTTTCTGTTTTCAATTTTGTTAATGACAGAGGGTCTCTTCTCCTCTCTCAAGCCCAGCGTGTCCTTTTTGGTGGCTGTGAGGGAAAGCAAAACTGTCCACTGTACAGAATGCTGGACCAAGTATTCTTACACTTGTCTTTTGACCTTGCTCTAATCTTACTGTGTAATATTGACCTTTTGATTCAGTATAGCTGATGTTTTCCTGGAGGAATGAGTAAGTCATGAAATAGTTTGAGTCTGTCTTCCAGAAGTGCTGTACCGCCTCTTTGGTGGTTACTGAGTGCTTTCAAAATGCTTGGCTACAAGTTGTTAAAGGGTATAGCGTGCCATTGAAACAAGTTGTTGCTTGTTATGCTTGTTAATACCCACAAACTGTGCCTGTGCATCAGGAGAGGAGAACTGACCCTCAAGTTATAACCTTGGCAGTTCTTTCAGTAAGGCTCTGGACTGGATTTGTAAAGGTATTTAAGCATTATCCTAGTTAATATTTAAAGACCTAAAAGATTTATGCTTTGGAGACCAAATTTATTATTTTCATAAAAGACCTAGGGCTCTTAGTTCTGTGACATCTGCTGATTTAAAATATGCCAAGAGGTGCTGAAATACCTTTGAACCATCTGGGCCAGTATTACTTGCTAAGCATTATATGCTCTTAGAAAATAGTGTGTGTCTAAATTCAGCTGCCTTGTTAAACTTGGTACCTTTCTCTTTGCTAATTTTTGGCATGTTTCCTTCTTCGTTATTTGCGACTGCTGCCTGCATAGGACCTGCTAACTAACCCCTCCTCCTGTAAGCAGGTGAGTATCATTGTCTGCTTCCTGGTCCTCTTGCCATGTGTGTGAAGGTGAAGTCCTGGACCATGCCACTGTGGGGTCACAGCTCGTGCTGCTCTTTCATATGCCCTTGCACTCTGCTTTCTTAATGGGAAAGGTGGTACAGATCATTCTTTTGGCTATATTATCTCTGTGATAGGAGGTAGTTCTTGTTCTTTCACTTGTTTATATCTCACTGCTGGTGTCTGTAGTCCCTTTTTTTATGATCCTGAGGAAAAAGGGACAAAGAAGAATGTCAGTGTCAACTCTTCCTTAACCAAAGTAATACTCTCTTGAGAGAAGAACAAAAGAGTCTCTCAGGGAGCCTTTTCTCCCACTGTTTCTATTTCTGTTCTGTCTGCTTTGTTCAGTACTGAAGTCTTCAGATGCACTTGCTAGCCACAGACTTTGTGATAAAGGAAATATTTCTTTTCATAGAACTGGGCACTTTGGCAGAAGGATTTGTGCCATCTGAGGGGCAGAAGTGTTCCAAATGGACAGCTGAAACCCTCATAAAATTCACCAAAAGATTAAAATGGTGTTTAGATAGAGATATTAGGTTATGCACATGTCTTTAAACTGGCTATCTCTCAAGCAAAATTCTTGGCAATAATTTTGGTAAGAGTGATGCTATCAGGAAAGGATTGATCAGAAATGATCATATGATCTCTGGTGGTTTCAGAAGAAATTAGTTCTCACCATGAGTGCTCAGGTATTTGGGAAGTCTGGTCACAGCTTTTGCCACATGAGGGAGGCTAACGTGGCAGCATATCAGAACAAGTCAATGTGGTAGACGTAGTTCTCTGAAGTATTGATAATTGCTAGAAGCTAGGGTGCTGCCATGGTACGAGTCCTCAGCTAACCAAAATCAAATTGTATTTGAAGCAAGGCACCAGTGTGATGAGCAGATTCCACATGTATAGTTGTTTCAGCACTGAAATTTTAGTTGCATTTTGAATTTGCAACTAAAATATCAAATCTGAAATATTCTTTGAAGCACATAACATAGTGTTATCCCAGATGAGACATCAGTAAAGGATGATGGCATAAAACTTAGTCATCTTGGCTGTCAGGTTGACACCAGCTCCAAGTGTTCTTGTATTCAGGGCTTGGGCTCTCTTAAAAAAGCTAGTTGCCACTGCCCCTTTGCTCCTCTTTTTCTGTGTCTGAGAAAATATGGATAGTCCACATGCAATCTGTTTTCCTTGAATTAAGCTTGGAATCTGGCTTTGGTAAAACCTGAGGCTTCATCTGCTTTTGCTTACACATGACTCCAAGTAGCTATAAATACCTCTCTCCTCAATATGAGTTGAAGAGGATATATTTTTAGCTGAATCTAGCCCTTATGACCAGGGAGTGGGCCATGTCTGAATAGTTCAAGTTATTCATCTGTGTTCAGCCCTGTGAGTTGGGGAATTGGAAATGGCATGGACACTATTATATCAATTCCTGCTGGATGGCTTTAAAGAAAGCTGGCTGAACCCCTGCCTCACATACATAGCCAAGGACTGAAACATTTTTTCCCTTGGGATGGATGCTTGTCACTTTCCAGGTGTCCTTTTTTGCAAATATTAGCTAGTGAGGAACAGTGAAGCTTTTAAACCAAGAGCACAGACCAGCAAGTAGCTTTCTTCCTTTCAACAGCTCCCCATCTCCATATTCCCCTGTCTTCCTCCCCACAAACTGAGAAAACTTTGAAATCTCTGCATGCCAGATCATACTGGGGAAACTCCTCTTGATGGTATCGTTAGATATTCTCTCAGAAATAATAAACTTACCTAAAGTCAATTTTGCCTTTTTAGGAAACATTATTTGATTTATTGAGTAGCATTGCAATTGTATTTCTGCCAAGCTAGATGCTTTGGGCACATCTAGAAGAATTTACTAAGTGCATGTCTTCAACTGGTGCGTTGTTTAAAAATGTCACTTTCTGTTGGTGGTGGCTCACTGCAACATTTTTGGAAGTGGCTGTATGAATCTTTCTATATCCAGGAGCAACACAGATTTGTGGTAGCTGACTGTAACAATAACTGAAATGAAAACTAGCAGTATGAACCTATGATTTACACTGAACTCTCAAATGCTTGGGTGTCAGACTCTCTTTAGAGATTAGTCTTGCTGATGTAAGTAAGCCTTGAGCTGCAGAACCTTGAGTCCTGAGAGTGAATTCTGAGAAGAACCCACTCTGTGTGCTTGCCATGATCTGACATGTTTCCATGAGTTTCTGCTATTGGCCACTGCCAGGGTCAGGATGCTGGGGTAGATGGACCTTTTGATCTGACTCAGCATGCTTGCTGTTATATGCTAAAAAAGAAGTCATGTTGCTTATTTGATGGGTGCATTCAAAGCTATATTATTCTGATAAATCTCAAAATCTCAAGGCCTGACGATATGGATATGTCATGAAAAGGCATTTTATAAATAGTTCCTGCAGCAGTTAGCTGAGAAAATAAAACTTGATGGCCAGACTGAGTTTGCAAATATTTTATCTCTGTGTGCTATGACAAATGTTCTGGACTGGATTTTCAAGTGCTTTTCAGGTGATGAGTATGGCAATGGGGTTATACAGACAACTTTGCAAAGGGGTGATTTCTGAATGATTAAATGTATTCATTAGTTTTTAAAAGAGAAGATAGTTTAAATGTAGATTTTTACCATTTAGTAAGATATATTTAGTAAGATAAATGCCATCATGCTCTACTATTTACATCTCTCATATAATATGGATCGGTCAGGTCCAATGGCAGCCATAAGACATAACAGAGGGGGTTTTGTTGCTTGTGCTGCAGCCTTTCAAGAATGCTGTGTAACCCCTAGAGGAGGCATCTGCTGAAGGATATGCTGTGACACCAGTGATCTTCCTCATAATGTGCCTGATTCTCCTATCACGCCAATTTTTCACATTAACATAATGGAATTGTTGGTAGAGTGAGTCAAATAGGTCAGAAACAGGTCTAGTATTTAGGATCAAAGATGAGCTTACAGATGTTAATGAATTATTTCTGTTTGTCCAGTAACACACGATCTACCCCCATGCTTTCTGCTTTTATCTCCTTTTCTTATTATGTGGGTGGATTTTTCCAGGTTGGGATGGGTTTGTTCATTACACTGAGCTAAGTCTATCAGTCTTGAGTGAGCAACATAAAACTGATTGTTTTCCCTCCATTTTGAAATACATGCAGAAAGAGATGGGCTCAACAGAAGACCTCTACCTCTCCACACGAAAGGTGAAAGAGCTCTCTGTGATTGATGGCCGGAGGGCCCAGAATTGTGTCATTCTCCTTTCCAAGTAAGTGTGCTAAGCCTTAGCTTACAGGGTGTGCCATGATCAATGCAGAGGCAAGAGGGGATGAAATTAAACAAATTGATGTGTTTCTTTTCCCTGCTGTTTAATACCTGCAGAGTCTCAGATAAACCTCTCTTACGGTGTCATAAAAGGACGTTTCTCATACATGTTTTCTCACTTAATAAAAATATCCACACACACATTTCATGTGTCAAACAGGAGGGCATCAGCTTCTCTCAGAAGACTCATCATCAGAAAGTGATCAGTACTCACTGGTAGATGAAAGGAGCTCTTTGGCAGTGCTTGCACTTCACTCTAAGTAATGTGTCCCCCATGTTCTATTTCTGTCATTTGTCTCTGTTCTGTGTGTTTCTTTCTAAATATTGCTCTGACCACCTCCCTGGAACAGAGCAGAACTGAGTGTGATGTTCATTTTGGACTTGTGCTGAGAGCAGTGGCAAACACAGGCATTCATATTCAAGACCTGAGATGAGCTCAGCTGGTTACAGCATGGTGCTAATAATATCAAGGTTGTGGTTTAAATGCCTGTATGCGCCATTTACTAAAGAGTTGGACTCAGTGATCCTTGTGGGTCCCTTCCAAATCAGAAGTCTTCTATTTGTAAATTATGTTTTTGAAGCCAAGAGTTGCTCCTGTGTATTCCTACAATGACTAATGCATTCAAATGCAGAGGCATCAGGGCCCTTTTTTTTCATGCCTTTCAACCAACATAAGTGCTGCTTTGAGGTCTGTCGCTATCAGATTTGTCAGACACTGATTAAACTGAGAAAGTTGCCTTTCCTACCAGAGGAGGAGCAGCAAGGCTGGAGACAAAACCTGAAAAAACTGTGGCAGTACTGAGCAGCAAAAGTGTCTGATTGGGCGGTAGAAAATATGGGTTCATATGGATGGGAGGCTTGTCTGCTCTAGCAAGCTGATAGTTAAAGCAAGGTTGCAGCCAGACCACCAGGAATGGAGTGAGTTCTTTCCCATGCTTAGTGAAACCTGTGGAGGCTCTCATTATGCTACTTATGTGGCATTAGCCTGCATGTCAGCAGGACCCCCACCATCCAAACCTTCCCTGAGGAAAGGCTTACATTTCTCTCTCTGCAGCAGTTGCCAACACATGTCTTTGCTGGTGTTGGCAGCTGGCTGAGGCTGGGGCAGAGGCATGGGGAGGCATAAGGGCACCAGGATTTTCATGCTGTTTGACAAACCTACTGAATATGTCTGGGGTTCAGATTAACTCTGTAAGCAGGTGGAACATTTCCTGGAAGTGGTAACATCATGTCTTCAGTTGGCTGGGCTAAGGAGCATCCAGGAAAGTGGTCCATGACTTGGTATTGCACTAGATATTTTTTTGTAAAAATCTTCCATCTCCAAAAAAAAAAGCAATCTGGACAGCAGCAATGCATGTTTTTCAACATTCACTTCCTCTGGTGTGCAAGTCTGGGCAATCTTACCTGAGAAGAATCATCTCCATACAGAAAGAGAGAGGGGACAGTTTCTGTGTTTTATCTTTCTTTTTGCTGCCTCCAGCAGCAAGGTCATTGAAGCATGAACCCTGCACTTCAAGATCCATGGCATCTGTTCACTCCAGGTCTGCCATGAAGTTAGTGCAACTTGAACTGCTAGTCTGGACTCAAACCAGAGGTGAAAGCTGTGTTTTGTGGCTGTCAGCTTCTTCTCTAGGAAATATTCTGCTCTTATTGTTAGCGTGTCTAACACTGACGATAGAGATTTGGCAATTGTGATGTCCCTATGGAGCCTGCAAGTTTGCACTGTGCTCTGTTAACTTTGCTGCTGTGGTATTGGAAACTCCACCTGCCAGGCCTATCCCACTGGCTTAGATAATATAATGTTTGTAACAGATAGTGTTACACCCAGAATATCAGAAATATTGTTCAGGTTGGCCCAGGATTGGTATTCCTCCACAAACTTCCCTTTTAAATGCAATCAGAAAAGCAAAAATCTTTGGGAACTGAAATAGCACCTTTACATTCTTGCCTATTTTTTTGCAGTTTGCTGTTATATGGTTCTAATATTAAAGACAGGAATTGGGAAGAATGGCTTCAGACAATAGTTGAAAGGGCTTTATAACCCCTTTGCAGATTTTTTCATACCCCACATCTTCCTCCTTGAGGTTAGACCCTGAAGAAGAGACACTCCCAGCCAAATCATCCCTGCACTGCTCTGCCCTGCTGCCATGCACTTGCTGCTCCTGCAGCACAGCTCATACATGTGCATGGGGGTGTGCACTCACATGCAGTGAGAGGGGATTTAAAACTGAGGACAAACAAAAGGAGTTTCTGCAACCCGGAGCTGCAGCCCCAGATTTCAGGTTGCCACAGTGTGTGCCAACAGCTGTTTCCAATTGACTTGTACGGTGCATATATCCCTGTAGTTTATTCCCCCTTTGTTTACACTAAACCATCATGTCCTTTAAAGTAAAATAGCTGCATGTGTTGGGTTTTCTTTCCCTCCCCTACCCAAATGTTTTTGTTTTACTAACACTGTGTTAGAAAGGGTCAGGCAGAGCTCATATTTCATATGGTCCAACAAGCCAAAACCTATCAAGAGTGAGAAATAGATGTCTCTTGCTTTCTTTTGCAGAGAGACTACCACATGGTAGGCTGAAAAAAGATGAAAATTGAATTGCTAGTTGATTTTTGCTGACATCTAACAAATTTATAAACCTTCTTCCCCGATCTCATCTTTACTTCCATAAAAAGATACCTGTTTCAACTACTCGATAGTAGCATCTTTCAGTTTTCCTGCAGAGAAAGGACTAAATTGTCCCTGTTTAATAGAGTCTGATGGATCTAAAATAAAGCTCTGTTCCATAGGGCATCTTCAAAGGCTTAAAAAGCATAAGATGAGTTTCTCTCACAGTACTTCTAGTAGGCCATAGTTCAACCAGGGCATGGAACCATCTGTTTGTATTCAGTTCAGGCAGCCACCAGCTTCAAATTTAGCTTTCTTAATGGTATTTCAAACATATAGTTACTTTTGTCACACTAGAAATCTGCTATCTCTCATGAATTTCCTGATGTCTTCAGTTTCCTCCAGGCTGGAGTTTTGTTGTCAGACTTGTGTGGTCTGGAAGAGTCATCCCAGATCCCTATGTTTCCTTGCTTTCACCTGGCAGCTGGAAATTTTTCTGACCTCTCTCACCACCATGGCTTCTCACTGCCTCCATTACTTAAGTAATTGTTAATATTTTTGCTGCTCTGTTTTTGTAGTGTCATTTCTTTAAATGTTATTTCAGAATATGCCCAAGATATGTACTGTTCACTGTCTTGCTCTGTGGAATGCTCTGGAGAGATTCAGTTCTTTGAGACATCTTGCTTGGAAGAAGGCTGAACGTGTACTTATGGAACTTCTTTGTGCACATTATTTTGCATGATGTCCCGTGAAATAATTATGTCAGTGTTCTTCTGAATAATGTGATGAGTTTGTTATTTCTGTGGCTCAGTGAGTTGGCAGTAACCTTCTCAAGAGGCTGGAAACAGTAGGCATGCTAGCAAAATGTCATAAGACCAGTAGTAGCTAAAGGCAGAATCTGACTACACAAGAATAGTTTTAAATGTGAATGTGACATTAGACAGATACTAGCAGGCAGGTTTATCAAATATTTGGCTTTATCAATTCAAACATCGTTTGAAGTAAGGGAGAAGTAAAAAGGGTTGGGCAGAATTTCCAATGAGAATACGGAATACATGACTGTACCTCTTCAGTGCTTTTAAACTCTTTCAGTTGAGACATTAAGGGGGCACCTCAGCCAATGTCACTCTCTGTGTACCAGCTTTGCACTGCCCCAGTCCCTGTGTGCCTTTCGGCCATGGGACAATTTAGTGTTCACCCTTGTTTTAAGGTAAATTTGAAGCAGTATGATATTCTGGAGTACCAATCATATCTTGATAAAGAAAAAACTGATTGGACTCAGCATTCCTGTTCCTCAGTGTGCTGTATTGAAAAACACTGGGCAGTAACCAGTGCCTGCTGGGTTCCTGGAGAGATTGTTTGGGTTTAAATAAAGGTCCACAATAAATGGCTTTACTTGGTATGCTGAGTATGATACTCCACAGCAAACTGAACACATTTGTCAGTGCCTGCATCTCCTATCTGAGATCACAACTAGGAACCTGAAGGTAGGGTTGCGATAAAAGATGAACCACTGCTTCACCAATGGTAATTTGGGGATTTCCATATTTGGTTCTGCTTTACTCTTCTTGGCTCAGAAAGATAATCATCCCCAGATCGTTCTTGGAAGGTAACTGAGAGTATTTGAATGCAAAGTTGCTTAGTTACTCATGAGCTTTTGCTGAAAGAGAACAAGAAAAGAAAAGCCAGTTTCTTTCTGTACTTGCCAGAATAGTTCCACAGTGATGTTCTGAAAAGGCACTGGTGGATTTTTTTCCCCCAGCGTGTTGATATAATGGTGTAAGATGTACCTGGTAAAATGTCCCAGCTGTTGTCCCACAAAAGAGAAAGCACTGTTGTCTTCACTAATGAGATGAGTGGGCAGCTGGGATAAGGGGATGTGGGAGGAGTGGCTGCATCTCTCTGTCCTCTGGCTGAATGTGTAGTTAGACCAGCCTGCCTCTGGAATGCTGCTTCTAAAAGGAGGCCTTTACAGGTTAGTGACAATCAGTATTCCCAAAACATAGATATTGAAAAGCCTGCATTTTGGGAGCTGTGCAGAGCCTTAGGAGAGCTCAGGAGTTAGGCAAGTCTTCTGTCTCAGTCACAAAGTTTGGGAATGAATTGACTAGTCGCCTGTGTGAAATGACTTTGTGGAGATGGAGTATTCTGCAGTCACTAAAGCTAAGATTTGGGTGAGCTGTACAAACTGGCCTTAGGACGTAGCTAAGTATCAATCAGTGCCTGTCACTGTCACAGCTACTATGTTGGCATCTGTTGGGAACACCATAGTTCAGCAGGAGGTATAAAATGTCCTTGATACATGATAATCAGTTCTCTTCTCCAAGGTAAAAGGAACAGTGGGTAGTGGGTCTGTGATCCCTGTGGTATGGGAACTTAGCACAGCTGAAAAACACCTCAATTTCTCTGTTAGTGGGAAAGTATGCTTCCTTCTCAAAAGCTAGGAAAGATCCAAAGAACAAGCCCATGATGTAACTCACTTTTTCCTTGGAGGGGGAGATGGTTAATGAGTGACAAGCATTTTGCTTTGATTCATGGGAGGGAGAAGGAGAGGGGGGGGGTTACTGTGAGTTAAATCAATGGGTATATTTAAGGAGAAAAAATGAGCGAGCGCTGGGTGTCTGTAAGGGAAGTTGATGTAAAACTGCAACATGTCTCCCAGGCATGTTCTGAGTCAGGCTGCCGGCGTTCTCCAAAAGGACGAAACAATAAACCACTTGATGTCTGCAAGTGAAGCTGGTGTTAAATCAGTCGAGGTGTCCTGGGGAGATTAGTGATGAATTACTCTGCAGAGTCAATAGAGATTATTTATGACGCCGGAGGGGATAGAGGGAGGCAGGCTAAGTACCATATCAGAAGTTATTTGGTACTTGTTGAGCTTTAACATTGCTTGAAGATGACTCAAGCAGTTGGACTTCCATATACTGCCACCAGATGTATGGGTGAGGGAAGAAGGAGGGAGCATTTTCAGTAAAGATCCTTTTCCTTCCTCATCTGGCCAGTGTCAGGCTCCTGTTGAACAAAAACAGGCAGTATCTGTGCTATGAGTGAATGTGCTGCAGCTGAGCAAAGGGGCACTGTATTTTGTTCTGGTCACAGTTACTTCCTGTGTCGTGATTCCAGGATACGTGATTTCGAGAAGTGTAAGGCAGAGGGAATACAGCTTGAATTGTGTGCTGTTCCAAATTGAGTTACCTCCAGCAGCTGGAGGAAGAGTGCCTGGATCTGCAAAGCTTGTAAGAAAGTCATTGCAGCTTTCCAATAGATACCAAAATGTAATTTCTGTAGTGTAAATTTTTGGGCCATAATTCCACTTTAATTTTGCTCTCTCATATGAGTTTTAGGCGCTGAGGGATGCCTCTTTTCAGTTTTAAATGGAAAGATTTTACGCATCTGCTTTAGGTTCTTCTTTAATCAGTTCACCTGCTTCTGTTTAAAAGCAGCACATCTGTTTCACATTACTGCTGGCCATCTTTAAGATCTGCTACATGGCTGGGCATGAGTTTTGAAAATACAAGAAGAATCACTTGATTAACAATTCTTTGGCTCCATATTCAGACATTTTTAAATGGGAAGATCTCTGTTTTGTGTCACTGTTGCTTTTGAAAGGCATCCTGTCCCAGAAGAAGAACAAACCCGTTTTGGAAGAGTAAGATTGTTCTGCTGTAAATCCTTCCGTACTAGTAATTAGATTGGTAATAATCTAGGATGCACACCTGCAGGCACCATGACCCTGTTGCAGTCCTGTAAATGACCAAGTTAAACTACTTCTCAGCAGGGGACTGGCAAGCTTTCTGCTTCTCTCTGCTGTGGGCTAAACCATTCAAACCAGATGTTTTTCTGCTGATAGCTGGCGGGGCACAGAATCATCCAAGAAATCAAAGTGTTTGTATAACTTTCTGTCCTTGGGGCTCTCAATTATTTTTGAGCAGAAGATGTTTTCAAGTGTATTTAATGCTGATGAATGGCAGCAAACAGAAGAGCATGGAATCCTTGGGCTTCTGGACAGAACAACAAGATCAGTGGTCATATATGCAACACTGTTGTGTTGCTGTACCTCAAACCTGTTTATTTGGTCCTGTTTACTGCATCCCCAAATACACACAGAGGTACTTCCCCTGTATAATGGGTGGTCAATGAGTGATTGCTCGAGTTACTGGCATGGAAAACACGTGAAAATGCACCCTCATTCTTTGTAAACTGTAAAAGTAGCAACAAAACCCCTCCACCCTGGTGATAATGAGTTGCTTTATTTCATTCCCTCTCACAGACTGTGTGCCTGTGTTACAAGTTTAATCTGCAGACAGCAGCTTCTGAAAAATGCAAAGGTGCTCTCTAAAGGAAAAATAATCAACAATATGGAGCACTTTAAAAACTTCAGGCACTGAATTGTTAGGGCATGTGTGTATGTATCTCCTAGGGACCAGGCCGACAGCCACCAGTTTTAGCCCTTCTCTGGTCACAGTGATCAGTTCAGAGTCACATAGCCATGGCCATTACGATTCACTGTTTAAGCCAAAAGTAACCCTTACACTTTCTGATTGAGGCTGTAGAGCTTTATGCAGAACCTCATGTACTGAAGTTTGTTTTTTTCATCCAGTTTCAAACTAATAACCTGAAGTAAAAAGTTTCCAACCTTTCCATTGTAAAACTATTAATCCTTATATCTCATTTGAACATGGCCCAATTATGAAGCTTTTCTGGATGTTCAGTTCTTTATCTTGCTTAGCTGGTATCAGTTTTTTCTCCTTGTGGAAAGACTGCATAATGCCCAGCTTGGAACACAATAAGAGAAATTAGTTCAGAGATGTAACACTTACAAGATTTCAAATGTCTCTTGATTCATATTTTATTTTCCAGCTGTTGGTTATATTGGGCAATATTAAAATATTTTAAGTGTCTTATATTTAGTAATATTTCCTGTCTGTAAAAAAAAAAGCTTTTTCTTTTGCTTTTACCATGTTTTTCCAAAACGGTGATTCTATCCAAATGCTAATGGCAATATGAAATTTCAACATGGAACTTCTTAGCACTGAAGACTAAAACATTTTACTTCATGCATCAGCCTGTCTCTTCTTTATATTTGCATTTTCTCTTTCTACTGTTAATTAATTGATAGTAGAAAGTTCATGGAGACTCTAGACTTCACTCTTCAAATATTTCTTTTTACACTCTTTCAGTCCCAAAACTGAGATTTTCTTGTGAATGGCTTTTCCTTTATGGTTCATTTCAGTATTTCCTACTCTCCTGAAATGACTGAGTATCATGGGTTGGGGTTGGTGCATTTCTTTGTTGCCATCTGCTCTGAGAACAACCGAGTTCATTTCAGGTATCCATCAAGCAACATCTTGGTAATGACAAATTTTGACGACTCCTGATCTGTCCCGAATTTCAAGTGGACCTTGAGACTTCTTTTCTTTATTGATTCTTGGTTCAGTTGTAGCTGATGACTCCTGCTCATTGTACACAGAAATAGATGATAAGGAGAGTGTGCTCTCTGTTACCTCAGATGCACAAGCAGTTTTCTTGCAAGAAAACTCTTTCTCAGTAAGGGAGTTTTCAGTCCCGTTATTTGTTACTCTGAGAGATGCTTTAATATTCACAAATCAGGATGTTATATGAGCTCACAGTCAGAAGTCACATGGGCATGAAGGGTTTTACTATAGCAAAAGAACTTAATAAGGGAGGCATCTGGTATGGAGGAGCTTAGAAGTACTTTTGAGCTATGAGGACTTGATTGTTATTAATCACTGTCTGATTTTTGATGTGTGTTTGATTAGCTGAAGGGGATAAAAGTATATTATCCATAAAACCTCTGTGTTTAGAACTGATTTATTCCTCTTTCTGAATATTCTAGAATAGCAACGTCAGAGTAGACCTTGCTGTGGTTGTTTCATGCCTGTTTGGTGCAGCGTTTCAGGCTTCCTACTTTGTGAATTGTCAGAGTCACTTAAGCTTTGCACTAATGGCACAATGCTGATACTTTTGAAAGGTTGAAGCTGTCTAATGAAGAAATCAGACAAGCAATCTTGAAGATGGATGAGCAAGAAGACCTAGCGAAAGATATGCTTGAGCAGGTGAGAAAGATTAAAGTCGGGTATAACTTACTTTTAGGTCCTTCACTGCCTTTTCTCAAGTGGATTTGTGTACTGGCACTGCTGTTTTTCTGCAGATGAGAACTTGGCTCTGTCAGTGGAGCTACACAGGAGAGCATGAGAAAAGTATTTTTTCCAATGTTGTTGTGTATACCTCTGTCATGTAACTGTTTCTCTTCTTGGTACAAAATTTGCATGATTACAGGTGGTATGAGGTTTCTTTTTATGTCCTCTGTATTCCATAATTTTTCCCATCTCTACTTTTTCCTGCTGATTATTTATTATTGCTGTTGTTTTTCTTTTCTCTTTTCTTTTTCTTCTTCTCCCTTCTTTACCTGCCTTTTCTATTGGGAAGTGTCAGGAACCAGGCCATGTAGGTCAATGATTAGAGCCAGGACTAGAAGGGATCTCACAGGAACATTAGAAGGGGAGCCAGATACTTCCATCCCCAGCACCTGGTTGGCTGTATAACTTGTGAGGAAAAACCCCCACAATTACACCATAATTGCCCAATTTCCATTTATAGAAGGTGAGAGACGCTGCTTTGACCAAAGAAACATGTGATGGAGTTCCTTAGGAGTGTGCAAAACATTATAATTATGAACTGTCTAATAAATGTGATTCCTTCTTTCTGGGCAGTCAGTGTTTAATCATGAACAAAAAGCTTTTCCATTTTGGAAATTTATAGCCTACTTGTCATGTTATCTGAATGACCACAGCTGTTCCAGAAGTCACTGCGAGCTCCTGATGCTCCACACCTTTGAATATCACATATTTGCAGAGTGCAATAAAGTATTAGCAAGTGGTAAAGGGCAGAGTGCTTCATATGCCTTGTCATTGGGTTTTGTGGGTGTGAGCTGAGGCTGTGTGCAGGGTAGTATTTGTAACCATACTAAAGCACAGCTACCACCAGTTCTGTCAAAAGTCTGTCCAAGGACAAGCTTTTAAGGTCAGCAGATGAATAGCAGCCAGTGTCAGACACATATCCAGTTGTTTGGTTATTGTTTATTGTTTCAGCAGTGTAGGGCATACCCGAGAGAGATAGATGAGGCTTTGTGTGTACGATAGGCATGATGGGTACTTCACTGTGTTTGGGACACATCCTGCTCTTGTTTGCACCAATCTAAACTCCAAGCAGTGCTGTGGGAATCAAGTTCTCTCTGTACTTCCCCTTGGGTAAGTTGCAGTAGCACTTGGCCTTTAGGATTTTGAAATGGGAAATTCCCCATAGAATTAAAAATGAATCTTAATGGGGTCAGTGAAGGATAAAGACAGAACAGCAAGCAAAGGTTTAGAAGAGGTCAGTTTTGTAGACACAGCTGCACTTTTTTGAAGTTATGGTCACACAGCTGAGTCAATGTAATGCTTCCCAGTGGTAGCAGAGAAATCTGAGGGCTCTCACTACACCAGGGTTTGTTTGTGCTCCTCTGTCCCCCTCTCATTTTCCTTGGATCTCACTTCTCAGTGTTTGGTTTGTGTCTCTCACTCTAGCTACTGAAGTTTGTTCCTGAAAAGAGCGATACTGACCTGTTGGAGGAGCACAAACACGAAATCGAGCGCATGGCCCGGGCGGATCGTTTCCTCTTCGAAATGAGCAGGTCTGTTTGGTACATTACAGGAGAGTGCACGCAGGACTTCTTGGAAGCAGGTGTAATTGTTATTGAAAATGGATCATCTGGCACTGTGGGGAATGTGCAAGATTGAGGGCCAGCATTATACCCTGTGTTTGCCAGAAGCCTGTGAATGTTACAAATATTTCTATTCATGACACAAACTTAATTGACAAGAAGCACTCTCTGTGCATAAGGGTCTGTGCCCTGACAACAGGCAGAAATCTGCCTCCTCTGCCTAAATTTGTTCACAAAAAGGAATGCAGATACAAGTGTCAGATGTAGTGTAGCCAGGGGTCAGGATTTCATATAGATCCCTTCTTCTGTTAAGCTATCTCATCTCCTCATCCTCTGACTCTCTTTCTTGTTACAACTTTGCTACACCCCTGATAAGGAATAACATTTTTTTCTGCTAATGGAGGTCTAGCTGGCATCTCCTATGACTATATTTTGAATATAGAGGGAATTCTTCCAGCTCCTTTTCAGTTGAGAGCAAAATGTGACTTGAGGTCCACCATTTTCATAACGAGGTTGATTATGTAGTATCTGTTTGAACTGTGTCCATAATCCCATGCCTTGGCTTCATGGTACTGAACATCCAACCATTGGGTTATGTGGGGAGCATACTGGCCCTGGACTTCAAGAGCTCCAGTTAATTGTTGGCTTTCCTCTGCCCTGCATGCAGGATTGACCACTACCAGCAGCGGCTGCAAGCATTATTCTTTAAGAAGAAGTTTCCAGAGAGGCTGGCAGAAGCAAAACCAAAAGTGGAAGGTATGGTTAATAAAGCTTTTTCTAAGAGTTGGGTAGAGGGGTAGGGAAGGTCAAGAGAGGCTTGTCTTCATGCATGCTGTGTTTGTAGAGCCAGTGAGCCCAAGGTGTGTCGTATCCTAAGAAATAAGTTCTGTCTGACACTCTTCTTTCTCACCCACTGACTTAATAAAGTCTGTTCCATGACTGTTACACTGTAAATATGACCTGACAAGTATGACAGCGTGCTGTCAGGCTGTGCTGAGCTGCCAAAAACTTTCATAGCCTTTCTGTGCAGGTCAGCCCTCCCTTCTCACCCTCCGGTCCTTGCACCTTCCCTCTTTAAATGGCACTTGAATAGATACTTCAGGACACTGATGCTCTGGGAATGTGTAACCTAGAAGCAGGGGAGGTGTGTACCACATCCATGATTATTACAGAGTACAAGTGAGTGTATTCTACTCTACATTTTCAGAAGAGCTCAAGCCTTCCCTCTGTTCTCACTGGCTATGCTTTTAGAATGTGAGGTAACAGGAGAACAGCCTTGCTTCTATGTTGAAAGGAGCTTCCTACAAGTTTGATGTAGTGCATTTTCCTTCCAGTTGTCCTCATTCTGGGTGTGTGTGGGTGCAGGAAGGACAGCACAGAGTTGCAGCAGTTGCTGTGCAAATGCTATTCAGGGTATTTCAAATTATGGGCCCCAGCATGCTAAAAACCGCCACTGTGCAACAACTTGTTCTTCTTTTTTCTCTCTCTTCAAGCCATTCTTCTGGCATCCAAAGAACTCATCCGAAGCAAGCGTTTGAGGCAACTCCTGGAGGTAGTTCTTGCCTTTGGGAATTACATGAACAAGGGCCAAAGGGGAAGCGCTTATGGCTTCAAAGTCTCCAGCCTGAACAAAATTGCGGACACCAAATCCAGCATAGACAGGTGGGGTGAAAGGCCATAAATATGTTGGTAACTGTGCTGCTGCATCTCTTAGCATAGTAGTGAAAATGGGTTTTTGTTTGGTTTTTGCTCTGTAGACAATTGGAAATCATGTCTTATTTGCCATTTAAGTAGTGCTTTTCACTCTTAAAGATTCTGCAGCAATTAAGATCAGCTATTAACACAGCAACCAAATTCTACTGTTTCTCTGGGTTGCGCACATCTGCTGTTGGAGTGTGTTTCTGCAACCTTATGCATAGATGACAAAATGTATTTCACAAAAACTGAAATAAGTTTAGGGAGGAGGAGGATTTCCATGGAATTTTCTCTTTCTACCAAAGTTTTATGGCCATGGTTTTGCAAAAATAGAAACATGAAAAAAAAAATTGAGCACAATTTTATGTCTCCTGTGAAACAGGGTGTATATTTCTGAGGCAGGACTGTCACAAACATTTTCTCTATGTATACCACTAATGAAACCGTAAGGCATAACTCAGAGACACTGATCCTGGTTGTATCTAGGGCAGATAAGGAAAACAGCTGGTTTTGGAATGTGGAGTTTACTGTTCATTTACATGGACTGCAGGTCTCTATAGTCACTCTGTGTTTTGCTCCATATCCCTATACTGGTCCTGGAAATTAATCCAGCTGAGACTGGGTAGAGAATATGACTTCTCAACTACAGCAGCACTAAGGTTTTCCTTGGAGAAAGGAAACTCCTTGGAGTAAGAACCTTGCAGGTTCCTTGAATTCAGTTTAGTTCCTTCAAGGAACTAAAATTCTTTGAATTTTAAGACCTGCTGAGACCATAGTTGTGGTTAAATTACTTCAGGCTGTGACAGAATGAATGATGGCAGTAAAATATTATAAGAAATTCATCCCTAATAGAGTTTGAACTAACGGAGTACTGTTCTGACTACCAAAATGTCCTTTTCTGTGTTCCAAGGCTAACAGTTGTATAGCAAATGTTGAACTCTTTTTTGCCTTAATGTAGCTTGACCTAATTTTTCCATATATTAGATGTCCTGTGCAGATTCTGTTCCCTCACCAGTTCCCAGCTCCAAGGCTCCAGTCTGAGTGAAGCAGTGGCCATCTGCTATCTCCCCTGTCAGTTAACCACATAACACCCACCCAAAGAAGCTGTTATGGCTGTCTGTTCTCTTTACAAGCAGAATTTCTTGTTTACTTTACAAATTTCCTTAAACCCTCTCCTGCATCCTTCATGCAACACAATTCCATCTGCTCCTACTTGGGCTGCCATTGGTTTTACATTAGTGAGCCTGACCACTACACATAAGCTCAGCTGTTTCATTACTGCAGTAGTTTTTTTGCAACTTTTCCAATCTTCAAGAACTTTTTTCTCTTCTTAATCAACTCTGGGTTTTTTTTCCCCACATTGCCTCTGAGGACAGCTTGCTTCTCCCTTAAAAGTTAATGTCCCTTTAGTACTATTAGTTGTTTATTCTCTGAAGTATCTGGTGACAAATATTATACAGTGTTATGCAATTTTCTTTTCTATTACACCATCTACACACATGGATGGAAACATGCTGGTGTTCCCAGAATAAATTAGGATACATTATATTGCTTGAGGTTTTAGGAAGGATGGTTCATAAAGGACTAATCCATTTCAATCTTTTGCACTTTTCTTTCAGTAGCACAGCTGCTAACTGCTGACACATTGTTTATTTTGTTCAAACAAGCACATTTCCTACCCAAATATTTTTCACTGATTTGTCACAATCCTTTCACCAACCTTTCCTTCTCATGATCATCTTCCTTCTCATTTCTACCTTTTGTTTTTGTTTTGTTTTCTTTAGGAACATTACACTCTTGCACTACCTAATTATGATCTTTGAAAAGAATTATCCAGATATCCTAGATATCCAGTCTGAGTTGCAGCACCTTCCAGAAGCAGCAAAAGTCAAGTAAGTCCATGCTATTTCTTCTCAGAGCTGGAGTTCCCAGTGATTTCTGTTAACTTAGTTGTCATAAATTTTTTTAACTTCTGTCTTCCAAACCCGTGGCCAGCCTTAGAGTTGTAATGCCTTTGTTGTACATAACTGAATTGATAGCTTAACTTAGAATTTCCTGTATTTACTTTATTTCTGAATCAGACTTTCTAACTAGGCTGGCTGTTGCTTGTGATTCATCCACCATATTCTATGGTTGTTCATCTAAGTGTGCTATTTTTTCTGGGTAATTGCAGGTTTGTTTTTAAGATAGGGCCAGTTAGGCACAGAGGCTACAGTAAATCTTTTTCAGGAAGACTGTTCAGACTTTTGCACCTATCAGTCTTGCACAGAAATATGGAAAGCATCATATTTTTGCAAAAAAGTCAATGGTCCATTCCTGGAAGTGTTTGTGAAAAATGAATACAGAAGCCAGCCCCCAAAATACAAACCTTTTTTTTTTTCTCTTTCCAAAGCACTGCTCAAAAAATATTACACATAATATTTACCCACACATGATTCTTCATGTAAGGAACTACTCCAACTAATGAAAGACAAGTGAAAAATTAATGTATTTTCACACTTAAAAGTCATTCATTAAAGCTTTAGGGGTGTTTTTGAGATGTTAGCTACTGCTCCCCAAAAATTTGGAGGGGATGCCTGCTGACTCACAAATAGGTACTCACTAGTTATCTGGAAATTAAAGACTTATTTTTCTCACAAGTCCTTGAAAAAAAAGAACTCAGATTTATGTATGATGAGCAGACATTCAGCATAACATTTGTGTCTAGGGAAGCATGTATGAACATTAACAGTACATTTCTATGCTCAGTTACAGTGTAAGCTGGCCCAGATTACCATATGGTAGAAGTGCAGATGGAAAAAACGATGTTTGAACTGTGAGGGAGAAAAAAGGAATCACATGTAAATGTACTGCTAATGGGATTTAGTAGTTATGTGGTGTAAGAATCATATGTAGAGATAATCTGAGACTGCAGTGATGTGTGCGCTAAAGCTGTGCTCCTTGCTGGTGTGTCAGCTGATCTCTGCAAACTGGCCGTGGTGTGTACGCTCCTGGCTGAAGGGTCAGGCACAGCTTGCAGGGCAGATGTTCTGAGGGCAGCCTACCCCTTCCTTCCCAGGAAAATCCCAGTTTTCAGTGTGACCACAGGCAAGCAGGGTCTGTCTCCTTTTACATCTTACATACAAAAGTAGCACAGAGCATCAACAGATCCCCTCCCCTCGTTCCGAGTCATCTGGCGTGGCTGGTGCCAGAGGCCGGATCCCAGACGTGATGGGCCAGTGGTCTGTGCTGCTGCACAGTTCCTGTACCCCTGAGTAACACTGCTCTTTTTGTTTTATCTGCTCTGCCTCTGTCTCCTGTGCAGCCTGGTAGAGCTGGAGAAGGAAGTCAACAACATAAAGACTGGATTGAAAGCTGTTGAAACTGTAAGTATCTGAAGGTTTCCAAAGTGCCACACTTAAAATATCTCTCTCAGAATCAGGGGCAGTATATATTTTATGATAAGATAAAGTGGGCTTTCTTTTTTCATTCCTTTCCATTCCATTCCAGAATGCATTAACCAAGAAAAAACAAATAAAAGCTTCTCATGTGGAGCTCCTGCTGATGATCTTAGCAGAGTTAAGGCTAATGAAAAGCTTGTTTGATCTCAACCTGGAAAGTAAAAGGACAGTTTGAAAAGTGGCATGGACTGAAAGAAGAAATAAAATTCATGCTTTTTCTTACTGAGGGATGGATGGCTGCTGAGCAAGTGTTTCACATGGCTCTTGGAGTAGTAGTAAGCAGGTAGTGCTCTGTTATATGCAACCCTATCTTCTACCCTAAGCACTCCTTGGGAAGGCAAAGGGAAGGATAGAAACCAGTTAAAAATGAAGCAGCTGAGCTGGCAAGCAAAGCAACCGTGGTGGAATTTTTCCTGCTACTAATGAAAGCTGGTTGTTGGAAATTGCACTGGGTGATTTCTATGCAAGGATTACCTGTTTACAAGGGACTAACACAGGACCCTCCAGTGCTTCTCATTCACCATGAGACCAGACAGTGATGAGTTCATTTTTCTTTCACATGACCTGAATTTGCTTTTGCCTCTGGGACAGAGGAAGGTATCTTTGTCCTGTCAGTGGCCCCTAGGCTGTCTGGCTGTTGCCAGCAGTTCATTGTGTAATTAACCAGTGATCCTCCTGTGAAGAAAAATCCCCCAAACCTTCCCAAGCTTATTTCCGGATTGTTGGGGTAAGAGAGAATGCAGCAATGAGAAGAAATACTGCTCCATACATGGGGTACAGTGTTTGGGAATTAAAAGAACCTGTAAAGGGAAGGCTGACATGGAGTTCATGACATGAAGAGAGGCCCAGTTTTTGGCTGGGACAGACAATTCCCCCCTTTTGAAATGTGAGTTGCTAACTCTGTTTTCCTTTCTTTCATGAGATTATTTGTCCTTATACCTTGACAGCTGATTTTTCTTCTCTTTTCCATACATGGGTTCCATGGGCAACCTCTCCTTCCCATACAATCACCATCTTCCTGCCTCAGTCTTCTTCCTGCCATGGTATTTTTCTTCTGAGGCTGCCAGCACCTCCCAGTCTGCTTGCTCAGTCCGTGGTTTTCTGGCGTGTAAAAAGCAGCACTGTAGCAACAATAGACGATCACTGTCAGGTGGAAGGGGGAGGAGGGGAAGGTGTGATTCTTGATTCTCTTCCAGTGTGTTCTCACCACAGCTTTGGCTCCAGTGACTGGTGTTTCTTCAAGGCCCCTTAAGAATAGAAAGCTAAAAATAGTTTCACAGTCAGATGTTCTTAAAGGTACTATGAACCATTTGGCTCTCTGGATTTGCAGCTCACTTCTATATAAAAATAAGATGCATTCATTTTCAATGACATTCATACAGCTGTTGCCTTTGTGTAGAATGCTTCCAGAAGGACAGATAAGTAATGGAAGGGAACTTTGTCAGCAGAGCCCTTCTCTCACACAGCAAGAAGATCATAACCACCCACTTGAGAAATTACTCCCATGGCTGAATCATTTCATTCCTCTTGAGAATCAGCAGCCCCGCCCACCAGGGCCAGGTCCAGCCTCTGTTGTGCTACTATGATTAGTAGAGACCATTTCCAGAAGATCCAGAGGAATTTATTTTTCTGTGGTGTCACTCTCTGGCTGATTACATAGTCATACTGGTTGCTTGTGTGGGTTTAAAGCTTTCTTGCATTTTGAGGTTATTATTCTGCAGAGAAGAACTGAATTTGAAATTGAAGAGCAGACCACCTAATCTTGATTTTCCTTTGAAAAACCCTGCTCTCAAGTAGCAGTCACAAATGCCATAGCTTTCAACTGAGAGTAAGATGACAGAATTGTTATACTCACCTGCCAGAGAAAGGGGGAAGGAGAGAGTGGAGCAACTTTCAGCTAAAATAAGCTTCAAAATTAGAATGGAAGTGAGTGGCTGAAAAAAAAATATTCTTAGAAGCATGTGAAGTGATATTTCTTGTATTTGTAAGGTTCATTTAAACGTGATTGTAACAGACAAAGTTCACTGCAAAGTGATGTACTGAGCAGTGCTCCCAGGACTGTCCCTTGTGATCTGTTAGGAAACCAGGAAAAGAGAATTTAATGCAAAGCAGGGGAAGTAGCACTTCTTTATTGTGGGCTTTCTCTGGCCACCTCCACATTGCCTTTGCCGCCCCTTTTCTCCTTTGTGGTCTTTCCATGTGCTGGTTGCATTCTTTTTTTTCCAACTCACGCCAGACCAAAAGATATATCATGTCAGATTTTAGTTTGTTGATGGCCAAAGTAGTTCTTGGCATTCAGCAGCACTGTGTGGAGCAAATCCCAAGATGTTTCTCAGCATAGGTGCTTACAAACTTACCCATAGGTGCTTATAAGCCTACCCATTCAGCTCTATGAACTACTATTTTGATGAGCAGTTAACAGAGAGCACCCAACATATGCATGGAGCTAGAGCTGCAGCCAGCACAAAAGTATTTTTTTCCAAAGGGAACAGAGGGTCAGATCATAACTTGACCTGCTGCTTCATGCTGCTTTCCCTACAGAGAAAGTCAGGCTTTATCATTCCCACTGATTATTCAGCTGAGAATAAAGATGAGGCCCAGATTACATTTTTATTGACCCCATGAGACTGCCAACAGCACACAAGCCAAGCACAGGCATGAGAGACATCCAATGTCACTATAAATTAGTCAGTTTGAGGAGCTCTGCAGCTCTCTCCATGTTTCAAGCATGATGATTAAAGTAAGGGAAGAGATAGCTATGGGTAATCTTGGCTTAAAACTAAAAAACTTGAGCCAGAAAGAAAGAATTTTGCTCTCATATTTTTTATTTTGGTAGGTAGCAGACAAATAGATCATTGTTTCCTATGATTTTATGTATCCTTTTTACTTTTACCATAACTCTTAGCTCAATAGCCCCAGTTTCTAACTATGTCACTTTTATGATGTCCAAGATAATGCTTAGGGTGCTAACAAATGTTGCACCTGGCATCTGTCTCCTTGTCCTTCAGTGGAAGAACCAATTCTGATGTCTTTTTTGCTGTTCACCTGCTGCTTTTCAGAGAAATAAAGAGCAGATCTAGAACACATTTTCCTAAGTATACAGCATTTCGATTGACCATGGGAAGAGACGATGGAACAAAACTCACTATTAAAAATCCTAAAGTCACTTACTGCACAAAGCTTTTTATCATTTGTCATATTGCATAGGGGAAAAAAGTGCAGCACTTCATGTAGTTGATGCTTAAATTATAAAGTTGCTTTAGAAACTTAGCATGTTGATAGCTTTCTTGGGAGTGGTTGTCATTTGAGGATAAATGAAACTGTAACCAGGACCTTCCTTCATCCCACCTTGACCTGCCCTCTCTCACCTAAAAACTTCTGACTTAGTGAGAAAGTGCTTTCTAAGTTAGAGCTCTGGATGCATGTAGGAGCAGAGCATGCTCTGCAGTGAGTGAAACAGATGGACTTTCCTGCTGCTTTCCTCATCACTGAGGAATCTTTGACACTTGCCTGTCTCTATCTCTTCTCTTTCAGGAGCTGGATTATCAGAAGAGACGCATGCGAGAATCAGGGGACAGGTTTGTTCCTGTGATGAGTGATTTCATCACTGTGGCCAGTTTCAGCTTCTCAGAGTTAGAAGACCTTCTCAACGAGGCTAGAGACAAGGTAAGAATTCCTTTTGCAGTGATTAGAGTTTCATCAGCTCAGTCAAAAGCCTGAATTAAAATGGAAACAGTAATTTAAGGTGCTGGAACTGCTGTGAAAACTTAATAGAGACAGAAAATTGTTTAGGCTGAAGTTTCTTATTTTTTCTAATGTGTTCTATATCCATTTAGGACATATTTTAGGATTAAAAGAAGAATCATGTTCTTACCCACTTCTTTCTAATCTTCCTTCACATTATTCTTGTGTGGCATAGAATCGCAGTGGCAGTATCCTGCACAACAGGATACCACACCTTGCCACAGTGTGGAAGGGAATGGCCTTTAAACCATTGCTGAGAAAGGGGTCCTTTGTTAGTGATGGCGACTTCACATCTTTTTACCTTCTCCTTCTGACTGCATTCCACTTTGCTCATTCATCTGGGGACATCTGTGCTTTGTCTCTTCCCTTTAAAAATGTACCTGGTAGTTTGGTATCCTGGTTTCAGCTGGGATAGAGTTAATTTTCTTCTCAGCGGCTGGTACAGTGCTGCACCAGCTTGATCTTTTCCACTTCTCTGTTACTGGGTGTATTTCAGTACAAAGATAGAAATCCCAAACATGTGTGGTTTGTCTGAAGTTTTTGGTTTCTTCTTACACACCCAGAACCATGTGCATGTTTATTCTTCAGGTGCTGCTGCAGTCATTTTGTCCTTTCACTGTCTGCACCTCCATTACCAATTGGTACACCTAAGGAGGTGCTTGTTCTTTGCTGATGGCTGGAATCTGGCAGTAATCCCTCTGTTTCTCAGCTGAATGAGGAAGAATTTATGTGAAAAGATCATAAGCGTATGAAAATGTTTAGAGAAGAGCAAGTTTTAAAGTAAATTATATGTAATGGCAAATCTGCCCTTGTTGGCTGGCATGTTAAAAGTGCTTGGCTATATGAAGCAAAGGGGTTATTTCTTTTGGATTGAATTGTTTCCACTCTGGTGTCAGTCCTTTTAGTGTTAAAGGACCTATTGCATTACTAATGCAAGCTGTGCTGTTGGATCAGAAGACCTTAGACTTTGAAAATAGAGACTGAGGATCTTGACAGTAAGACTCCTCATTCATACAGTTCCTCTGCAGTAGTGTTATTTTGTGATTCAAAAACATTTCTTCACTGTGGAGATAAACTTGGTGATAGTGACTTGCAGCTGCAAATGCCAGAGCCACCAGCTGTCAGTGAGGGCTGCCCTGGCAAGCACCAGTGGGGCAGTAGCTATTGCAGCACTCAGAGGGCAAAGCTGGGCAGTACAACACCACAAAAAACATTCTGGGGAGAATAACATGACTAATGTTTCATAGAATCATAGAATGGTTTGGATTGGAAGGGACCTTAAGGAAAGATCATCTAGTTCCAACGTCCTCCCCCCAGCCATGGGCAGGGACACTTCCCGCTCAATTGGGTTGCTCAGAGCCCCCTCCACCCTGGCCTTGAACACTTCAATTTTTCATTGCTGTCATGTTGCTTGAGAAAATTCAAACTACTTTCAGTATAATAATGTTCACACTGGCTATCTAAGCAGAAAAAAATCCTTTACTTTCTGTGACCCCATTAAATTTACTGAGAAAAACTTGGTTTTCTATGGTCTGGGGCTTTTGTATTATGACTGGGTAAATTTTTCAACCTCATTATAGTTAGGCACACATTTCTGGAAAGATGCTCTGTGCATGGCTTACACTGCACACTTTTGGTTTGGCGTTAAAGATGGTGGTGCTCCTTTCTTTTTGGCACACCAGGACAAAAACCCAATGCAGATTCTCTATAAGTTCAGTTGGGGGTTAAAAGCCAGCAAGTGGTACATGTCCAGCACAGCAATGCAAGTTTCCTTGATCAGACACTTTCAGGAAAAATGCCATTCTTTTGCTTTAAAAATAACCAGAGAAACTCCCTGCAGACAGAGCAGTATGTCTGGAAGTTGTTGTACACTTTTTTAGACATAGCCAACATAAAGCACTCAACATAAAGAGATGGTTTATTTTAATGACTATAACATGCTTAGGAAACGTTACTCTACCTTCTCCTCACACACCCTTGCTATGTTTGAACACACACCATTCCAACTTTTGCTCAGCCTATGGCTTTGGTTCTTCCACTGGCAAAAAGCTGCCTTTGGACTCCAGTAAGGGAACTGTCTGTCCTTACCAGTGTTGAGCTATTTCTCGTGTTTGCTTCATATTATTTTGGCCCTCTCTTCTTCCTCTTTTTCCTCTTTTCTTTCTTAAAAAAGAAAAAATAAAAAGGAAAAAGCTGGAAATTTTCAACAAACCAGATGTGCTTTGCAAAGCTTATAACATCTTCCAACCTCAATGGGCTCTCTGTGCTTGTTGAATCACAAGCTTTTTTCTTACCATGGAAACATAATGGAATAGCCAATTAAAGGAAGAGAAGGACCAAGACATCTGATTATCCTGTTCTTTTTTTTGATTTCTCAAAGCAAAGAAAATTGAGCAAAAAAGGTAGTGGGGCAGGGAAGACTTTGAACAATATCCAAATGAACCTAGGAAGAGCTGGTCTGACTCACAGATTTATTAATAATAATGAAGCCCTAGTTTTAACAGCTGGAGTTGGATATCCTAAATTTAGATGTGGTTAATTGATTGTCATGAGTTAATCAGAGCCATGTTTCCTCAGCTGGGATTTAAAACAATATGACTTATCTTTTCAAACTGGGGAAGTTTTATATTTTTTAAAACTTTTTCAATATTAGCAAAATTAATTTCTTTAGTGATAGAAACAGTCCATTACCAAGGTGTGGTGCTGACCTTCTCAGCAGACAATATTTTTCAGAGTCCCATGCAGTATCTTTTTGCCCCTTTTGCTTGAATAGAACCATTCAAAGTCAGTGGCTGTGAGGAGGAAGTGATATTTTAAATTTAAAGGGCCAGGTTTTCAGATGCAGGCATCCATGTTTGCAGAGGAACCTTGTAGCTGTACTTATCTTCATGCAGTAAACAGATGGCTCAGTTAAGAACTGATTGAAAACTTAGACCAACTCTCTAAACAGGCTTTCTAGCACAGCTGTTTCTTGTTCTTTTTGTGTTTTTCTCACTTTCAATACCACTTTATAAGGGAGTATATAGATTAGATCAAGGGATAATGTTTTCTGCCATTTCCCATAAACTGGAAGGTGGAGGTGGGAGAAAGTGAAACTCTGCCCTGGAATCCTTCACCAGTTTTTATGTGTTTGAACATATGAAAAATTGATTTTTTTTAGCATAAGAAAGAAGTGGTTGAATTTTATTCATGAAATTTTTTTCTCTGTTTCCTGTGGGAAAGCAGTGAAAATGTCCAAGCAGAGGAAGAGTAACCTCCTATGGTATGAATTTTATTTTTCTACTTGAAAAAGGTGACATTTGTCCTATACGAATCTTTACTATGTACTTAAATATTGACAGGTATGAACTTAGATCACTAGACTTCCTCAGAATTGTTCTGCTTTGTGCTTGGTTTATAACAAACCTGTTTTTAAGACACTTTGGATCTTGTTAGAAGTACAAAGTCTGCTTGGTTAGATATTGCCATTCCTGTGCTAAATGTCAAACTTAAGCCTCTCTATAGAGATACTGTGGAGACTACTGCCTGGGCAAGGTGGGTAGGAAAAGTGTCTATTTCCAGTCTTTCTGATGACAGTTCCGCTCAAGCAAGGTGTGATGGAGAAAGGAGTTCAGAATCAGCACATACATTTAATAAGCTTAGCACCTATAGTAACTGTTTTGAAGAACAGAAAGGCAGTGAAAGCTTGCTGATTAAAAACCATTTAAGAAAATAGTCATTAATGGCAGAATGCTATGAAACACAAAGAAATGCTATAGTTCAAGTGCTAGTTATAGGCTGTGCAGTTCAATTATGTATTTTGGGGACTGGTGTTTTCTGTTAGCCCCTGGGGAAATGAATAAGGAATGTATCAGGACAAAGACTGAGAAAGATGAAGTATTCTACAGAAGACACCACCAGCCATTTGGTAAATAAATCACACAGCTCTTGTACAGTAACTTAGAACTTCAGATGCTGCAGTGCAGGTTGGCATCTTACACATGAGAAAAGTTTAAAGCACCTGTAGCTCAATGTAACTCCTGGGAGAATCCTTTAAGAGCATTTGGACACAAGAAGAGCTAGGCCCAGCCCTGCCTGAAATTGGCAGGTCTCTTTCTATTAACTGATCTGAATTTGTCCCATCAAGAGAAAAGGCATTTATTTGACCTGCCTCAGTACTGAATTGGTATCTTCATAAGAGCACACTCAAGAGTACTTGTCTGAGGAATACAGTTCATGTTCCGTGGCTGCGTGGTATAATTCAGTTGTGTATTGGCTCTTCCCACAACAGCAGACAGCACAGACAGCAGGAAATTTTTATCATGGCTGTTTTTCCTTCTCCTCATAGAGCCCCATTCCTGACGTTTCCAGAGGTCCTCTGCCACTGTTTAACATTTCATTGGCAAGCACAGCAGAGTCTGTGTGTGCTGCTGTCCTGCTTTCCCTCTCCTTGCTAAAATGGCTTTTTAAAATAAACAACTGTCTAAACGATTTGCTTTGGCAAGAGGATAAATTCAGTGGAAAGTTTGGCAGAGGAAGCAGAACTGGCACTGAGCTCGTGGACCTGTTATATCATGGAGCTTGGGGGCCCTTATGGTGCAGAAATTAATTTTTTAATAAAAAAAAAGATATACCATTCTGTGTTACAGTGGAAAACCTGCTGAAACAGAGTTTTCCATTTTGCTTTTGCCCATGTCATCTGTCCCCATATGACTTCAGGAATAAGCAAGTTTCAGCCCTTGTTCCACAATATTAGAGCGCATGGCAAAATTCTGGGAAGCATTTTTCATGCATGAGGACTTAGCTACAGATTTCACAACTGTGCACAAGAGCTGGTGTTGTTTGGCAGGGAATCTGGACATGGAACAGTCAAGTGATCTGTACACGGTGACACAAATCCCATGACAGAGAGCAAAGGAGAAGGCTGTGATCCAGAGCACCTTCCTCTGTGCCACTCTGCCTCTTAGTGCCCTGAGTGAGGCAGGCAGTGTGATTTTAGCCACTGTGGGCAGGTAGAAGCCTGGGCTTTGTGACAGCATTGTGGGGGCTGTCTGTAGCACTGCCCCTCATCCCAGCAGTGGTGCTTTGGAAAAGCCCATGTGGTCACAGAACCAGAATTGCAGAGAAGTAGAAGTAATAAAGCTAGAGGGGTCTGTTGTAGTTTAAACAGTGAAAAGACAGCATGTGTCCCTTTACAATAGTGCATTACATTAGTGCAGTTGTTGTACAGATGTGAACTGCTTTTGCCATTTGCTGTATCAGATCAGTGGGGCGACACTTTCTGTTCAGTAACCAGTGGAAAACACAAGGCTCAGAAAGGAAGCATGAATTCCCAAGCCACATCATGGGCAGAGCTGGCAGAAGAAGTTGGATCTCCTGACTTGCCTTCCTCTGCTCAGTCAGCTTTTTTTCCAGAGAGGGTAGAGAAAGAAGGAGAGTGTTTATTTCAGTGAAGTCCAGATTTTTCCTTTTGTAGTTATTTTAGGTCATCCAGCTCACAGAGTTTTTGCTTTTTGTCTTTCACTGCTTTACAGTAAGTGATTGTGACCTCCTAAGCTCTGTGTTACAGGGCACCAAAGGCTGTTCTCAGCCTCCTTGCTGCTGCTTAGAGACTGCAACACCTTAGACTCATGAGTGTGTCTGGAAGGCTCCCAGGCTGCTGAGACTTTCCAGCACAGCAGCACTGTTCCTCCTCAGGGAGGCAGTGGTTAAAGCCCCTCTTGCCAGCATGACACGAACTAGCTGGTCCTAGTAGTTGGGTGACAGGCCTCGTGCAAAACATTTGCAGACAACACCACCCTCTAAAGGAGACTTCCATGTATGTAGGATTCAAGAGCCCCAGGCAAGGAACCTCTGCCTTTTCAACCTCCAGCTTCCTTGAGTGACTAGGAAATCCCTGTGGACATTCATGGACTCAGTCAGCTCATTTCTCTGGCCCTCTCACTCTGCCTTTGAGCACAGGAGGAGCACGGGATGGAGGAGTGCATTGCAAGGTGCAAGAGCCATCTCCTGTGAGCTGCCCCTGGCTTCAGGCTGTGCAGCAGTTGGATAAGCCTTCCTTCTAGCTGGCAGCTCTAGTCACTGCTCCTAATTTATGATTTACTTTCAATTTTCACAGGAGTTAATGACAAATTAGGTGGGAAGAGATTCCAGGTAGCATATTCCCTTTGAGCAATGAGCTTCAGGTGCTCTGTGTGTTCAGGCAGTGGCGGCAATGCCTGTGCTGAAGTCTTTCTCTGGCACTTTTCTGCTTCCCTGGCTGATTGTCACACTGAAGCAAGCAAGATGAGAAAATAGAGCATATGGAGATGCTTTATCTCCTTCTGTGGTATTTACAGCCTGTATGCTCTCTGCCAAAGAGCTGGTGCTGGTTCAGCGTGGGTTACTGTAGACTGCTGCACTTCCCTAATATTCAAAAAGCTTATGTGTGTATTATATACAGATAAAATTACAGAGAGGAGTGGGGAGAGGGTGTAGGTGTGCATACTTTGGGTATGTCTTCAGAGGCCTCAGAGAAAAGGAGTTAAACAGAGAAGTAATCTGTTGCTGTTTCTATGTGGTGTTTCCTTCAACTCCTGCCATGTTTGGTAGCTCAAAGCAATTTGCATTTCTTCCAGCACTTTTTTCCAAGATTCTTTGGGTTTCTTTGTTTGTTTCTGGCTGAGAACACAGCCTTTTTAAAGAAAGAAAAAAGAATCTATTGCTTCAAACTGCTTTGTGGGCCTGGCAGGGATAGCAGAGAAGGGGAGATGCTGAATCTCTCAGGCTGTGCCAGAAGGAAGTTGCTTTCTTTGGAGATTTCTTCCCCCTGCAGTTGACTGGGAGACATTGTTTATGCTTTACCTGGTACAGGGCCAGAGGGGTTTATAAGACCTGCTTCCAAACTAATTTTGTGCTGGGATCAGAGCCTGAACTGTTCTTACTGTCTTTTCCATTCTGCAAGAGCACTCACATAAGGAAAGGGAAAATGGGCTGTGTTAGTATGGACTGAAAACATGCATCAGAAAGCTTGAGGACAGTCCATAGCCTGGTTTGGTAAATGTTGAGGTTTGTAAGGATGCTCTGCTGCTCTGTGGTTGTGTGCTGAAGTGCAAGCAGGGAATGCTAGGGAAGCTGTGCCTCAGGGCACAAGTCCTGTCGGGAGTGTGTTCCGGGGGCTGCCTGCTACAGCGCTGAGGAGTGTGAGGGAGGGTGGCTGGGCAGTGGATGGATGTGTCTCCTTACACAGCACTTACTGTCCGTGTGTATGTGCTGCTGACAGACTGTATGTGCTTGCATTTGAGTGCATTTTGGTGAGCAGCGAGACCTGCTTGGGAGTGTGAGAGTGCAAAGGAGAGAGTACAACTACTGCAGGACTGATGTCCAAGAGCCAGGGGTTGCTGTGAATTTACCATATCCCCATCAGGACTGCCCTGTGACTGAAGTCCTGCCAGTTGGCTGCCTCCATATGTGTCCTGCAGCCTCAACATTTGCCTTTTAAAATAAAAACCACTTGTGATGTATTCCCTCTCTTTTAAGTCTGCCTGGGAGCCCTGGATGTTTTCCTTGCCCCTCTTTCATGCCTTGTTTGTCTATAGTCTCCTCTCTCCCGGGTAACACCCTGACTCAGAGAATTCCAGAGAGATGGATGACATGGCAGGAGGTTTCTGAGAGGAGAGACTGTAGCTTTATTGCAAAGACCTTTTACCTCCAGGCATTTAAAAAGTGTATTTGAAGGGAAGATGGAAGGGAAAAGTATGGACTAAAACTACTTGTTTCCCCAGCTAGCTCACTGTCTTCCATACCCTGGCTGTCCTGCAGCTGCAGCCAAGATGTGGCCACAGTGTCATCCTCTGAAATTAGTCCATTGCCCTCAGGAATTAAGATCACTTTTTGTATCAGTGGACAGTGCTCTCCAGCACTATTGCTGCTTGTTACCCAAAGGATATCCAGGAGACTCTTCAGGGATGGAGGCACCTGCCTTAAGGAGAAGCACTTCTGTTGCTGGGGGTAGTTTCTACTCTTGCCACATGAATGCCTAGAGGGCATTAAATTACTTGGTGTGGTTACTCATAAGCTATCCTTGCTGTCTTCACCAAACTGCCTCCCTAATTATGGCTCTTGTGTTTTCTGCCCCCTTGACAGTATGCCAAGGCACTGAAGCATTTTGGAGAGACCGAGGGCAAGATGCAGCCAGATGAATTTTTTGGCATCTTCGACACTTTCTTACAGTCATTTGGAGAGGCCAAGCAAGATCTGGAGAATATGAGGAAGAAAAAGGAAGAGGAGGAGCGCAGGGCACGAATGGAGGCCATGGTGAGGATCTGGGCACAGGAAGATGTTACCTTCCTTCACCTTTTCATGCCTTGAGTGAAATTCCAGTACTCATGTCCTGTCACTGTTTTGTGTTCTTCTTCCTGACACCTCTCTTTGGCATCATTCTGTTCTTTAGATGACATTTTCCCTGCTGTGTGTTTTGTCAGATCTCGAGGATGTACTGTTTGACTCCCAAATTACCTCCTTTTGGATTCAGATACCAAATCTAGCCCAGGCATTTTTGCCCTGGCACTTTGAAGGATGGGGTTGCCACCACCCCATGCCAGACTATTCAGCTTTTGGGCAGCAAGCAGAGAAGCCAGATTTCCTTCAGTCCTGCCAAGCTAGTCAGCTTCCAGTCAGACTCCATCATCATCTGCTGTGTGCCTGTCATCTGGCAGTGCACAGTGACACAGCAAATGCCCTGGCACCTGCTGCAGCCCCGACACTGGCAGTCTCTGGCCAGCCTTAATGCCTTCATTCATTACTGGGGCCGTGTCTAGCCTTGACGTGGCAGAGAGCTTTCTGTGGGTTTTGCTGCTGGGAGACAGACGTGTGTGTCCCCAGGGGTTCGTGTGAACCAGCCTCCACCTCTAACCCCAGCCTCTGTGCTGCCTGAGAACACAGTCCCTCCTCCTTCCCCCCTGCTGCCACCTTAGCCATTGCTGCTGCCATAGCCCCAGGCCGTGCTGCGGGGAGGTGCTGATTTAAATGTTTGCTGAGCCAAAAGCAGTGGGTTTTGCCTTTCAGAAGAGGAGAGAGGTAAAACACCGGGATTCCAGCAGCGTTGGATGCAGGGATAAAATGCCAGGACATAGGCTCAAGTTTCCTCTCAGCCAGCCTGGAACGTTCAGGGCCCACTGTTAAAGCACTGTAGGATGGTTTCATAGGCCTAATACGCTGTGAGGGAGGCCTCATGGAAAGAGTCTTCCTGCAGTGTGGGGCTAGCATTTACAGAGTGAGTGATCTGCTTCCCGATAGCCACCACCATCCCTTGCCAGTGCTACTGATTCTGGAGCTGAGCAATGGAAAGAGAGAGCTGAGCTGGCACTGTCCTGCTGTAAAATTAGTGGAAAACAGCAGCAGCATGGAGAGATCCCGTGTGTCCTTTAGCTGCAGGCCAGTTGTGCTTTGTGAGGCAGACGTGTGCTGCTACTCATTCCTCATTTCTCCTGCTTTCTTCTCGCCTGTGTAGAAGAAAAGCCCAGCATGGCCTCTTGTTGCTCTTGGCACAGGTGATGGCCTTGTGGATAAGCTCCTACTCTTTTTTCCCCCTAATCTGTGCTGATGCATTTTAGCTACTTCTTGGCAGTGTACCTAGTGATCTGGCATCTTGATTAGCTAATCCTAAAACTCTGTGTCCTTCTCCACAGCTAAAAGAACAGAGGGAGAAAGAGAGGCGACAAAAGAAAGCAAAAGCTGGAAGCATCTCTGAAGAGAGTGGGGAGTTTGATGACCTGGTGTCAGCATTAAGGTCAGGTGAAGTCTTTGACAAAGACTTATCCAAGCTCAAGCGTAACCGCAAGCGTTCGGGGAACCAAGGCTTAGAGACGAGCCGTGAGCGGGTGGTGACAAAGCTAAATTATTAACTACAAGAGGAAGAGAAATAATCAACCAAAAGAAGGTGTTGAAAAAGTGCAAAGCAAGGAAGATGAATGTGTGTGATGGCGCCTGGCTGACAGCTGCCCCAAAGGCTTTGGTCTGTACCTAGAGACGTTACCTTTCCGTGATCAGCTTTCCTCTCACCCCTCTTCTGTGCTCCTAACTTGAACCATTATAAAAGTGCCTCTGTGGATCCAGCAGAGCCTGTGACTGGGCCATGCAGAGCTGACAGATCTGCTTCTGGGAGTTTGTTGTGTCATCAAAGGCCTCATGGTGATGACAGAAAGTACTTGCGCCTTGCAGACAGCCTCACAGCTGGAACAAGATAATTTTCTGTGTGCCAAAGTAAAAACTAGTCATGATCTCCATCTTGCTGATAACAAGGAAGACTAATTTCAGACCAACTCTGTAAACAACTATCACTTCTTCAGGATCTAGACTGGCCTTCAGGGGTTTGTTGAGATGTGGTTCTCAAGTTTCCAATTCCCTTCTAGAACTGGATTTTATAAGCCATTGATTAGCACCTGAAAAAAGCATTTTAGCTCATGTCCTGTATGGTATTTTTGTGTGGCCTACACTGTCCAAAGCAAGTGAAGCTTAGAAAGAAGTCTTCAGTTTCTGTAACAAAATGAAAATCAAGAATCAGGATCAAGATACAATAATTTGAAGAAGTCTTTTGGATTCTGCTTTGCTAGAATGAGTTTTCTGGAATTTCTTGGTGGTTGAGTCTCCAGGCTATGAAATGGATCTTCTTGGAAAGAAACTCTGGCTTTCCTTTAGAAAACTAAGCCACTGCCAGGTTGGGATTACAAGTAGATGACTGTAGAGTCTGTTGTCATTGCTGGAGGCTGGCAGAGAATCAGTGGAAAATTTCTTATCTTTTTGTGCAAGATTGGAAATTGGGAGCTCCCTAGTATCATTCACAGGTCTCCAGTAGCAAACAGTGAACAGGTCCACTGCCTGCCGGAAGTGAGATTTCTTTTCCACTTGATGCTAGCTGTGATTGTTGTTGGCATGAACTGATCTTTCTGTCTAACAGCCTGGCCACCACTGTACACACTCCACTCCTGCCGAGGGGAACCACGTCATTAGAAAAGTATGAATGGTGTAAAAAGGAGAGCCTTGGAGCACACCGACTTTTTCATTTTGAAGAAATCACTTGGGGTGAACCATGGGACAGCTCCATAATTAAAACTGAGAATTTTTCGAGGAGGACACAGAATTGTGTAAGCCAGTCAGGCTTTGGAGTTGACTTAATTCAGAAGAAACAAATACATTTGTAGTTAAGTTACATGAATTAAATATATAAGCAGAAAAGCAAAGTACCCAAGAAGAGGCTCGAATTCTGTGTGTCTTCATGGTTCTAGGAAAGGAATTGGATTGTGTGGGCTGTCATGGCCTTTTTTTTCACCTTTTTTTTCAAACTTGTCTTCTTTTTTTATTATCTTCCCTGGGGATGGAAAAGAGGAAAAGAAAAAATGGTGATGGATTCTTCCTCCTAGACAGGAAGAAAAGAGAGAACATTTGAGAAGAGGGACCCACCATCTACAAATTGCTGCATTAGTCGATAGCACAAAATGTCAAGGAATCCCAGGGAAGTTTAATCATTTGGTTTGATTTTTCTCTGAATGTCACTTAACCTCAGGCTCTGCACTGAGTCTGCAGAACAGAACTTCCTCTGCAATGCACGCTGCCTGATCAGTATTACACACTACAGTGTTGGAGAAGCAAACTGTGGTGGTTTTCTGAACACTTGGAGAGTTAAATAATTATGTAAACTATTAAAAGCAAAAAAGAGAGTTGAGAGAAGAGAAGCAAAAAAGTCAGAATTGTTAAACTCTGATGTTTCATTGTTTACTGGATTTTGAGTCTCCCACCCCAGAATTTCCCTATTTAGGACATTCCAGACTGCCGCGCCTCTGTATAATACTCATCGTAAAGAGCTGGTATCTTACAAGAGCTGGGTGCATTCTCCTCCCTTACTATCCCACTCCCCTTCTGGGATTAGCTATTAACAGCAATGCCTATTGCAGTGGACACAAGCACCTTGTAGAAGAAAGACTATTTCATAAAGGTTTTTGAAAGTTTAAGAAAAAAAATCTCACTTTTTTAAGCATTTTTATTTTAAATTACAAATGAATTTTTAGAAATGTCTCTTGTAAATTATATTAACAAGCTCCTTGCTGCTCCCTGAAGTAGACTTGCTATATATCCCAGCCCTTTTGTTTGTCTTGTTTTAAAGCATGCCATGTAACCTATGCCATGTAAGCCATATGAGAGGTGGTAATATGTGCCAAATTGGTATACAGTTGAGATTAGATTTGAATAATCCCTGAATTCCAAAGATTATGCTTTTAGGCATTAGAACATTGTAGGGTTTTTTTCCTCCCTCTTTGTTCTCCCTTGGTTTAGGACTCACCCAGAACTTCACGTGTAGTGCCAAGGTCAGTTCTAGTGCAAGATGATGTGCAAGTACAGCTGCTTGCCTGCTCCCCAGGTACTTGTTTGATAAGGCAGACTGTCAGAGTGGCAGCTGCCAGAGAAGAAACACCTCAGGGCAAACCCTTTGAATATAAATACAGCATTTCCCCTGCCCCAGTATTTGTCAAACCAGGTTTGTGCTGTGCTGTCTGAAACTGAAGTCACTTTGCCAGGCACAAATGTAGCAAAAGCAGAGAGAGTGATAAATCCTCTGTCCCTTTGTGTACACAGTTCAGCCCTGATTTTTTAAAGAGGTTGTGCATGATGGTACGCAACAACGCTCCAGCCACACTGGGAGTCAAAGAAAGCTGCTATAGTTTTGCCACCTCTTTAACTCATACATTAATAATGAGAGATTGTGCAACTCCTGTAAATCAGCTGTGGGATCCTTAAGGGGATGGACAGAAATTCAGAGTCATGCCCTGATTCAATGCAGCTCAACTTTCTCAGCACTCCAGTGCCCCAGGCTCCCCATTTTGAATCAGCGATGGTGGCCAAAAGTTTTGTTCAGTGTGCTGGACAGTCCCCCAGGCTCTTGACTCCATGGTGAAAGTTCATGAAGAAGGTTTTGGAAAAGCTCAGTTTCACACTGAGGCAAGCAGTGTTTTCATGCAAGTGGTGACAAGCAGAGTGGCTCATTAAATTACCAGTATGAGATGAGATTACCCACACAGAAGATAAGGAAAAAATTGGCTCTGCTGTAGGGCATCAGATTCTTGCTGAAGTTTGTCTATGTTCCTCATCTCTTGGGTACTATGGGTGCATATAATGCTCCCTTCTTCAGCAGTTATAGTTGAGTTGCCTGGTGCTGAAGGAAAAAGGAAAATCTTATTCCTGGATAGGTTTAGGAAGAGGTCTGAGGTCTAACATCACTGAAGAAGCTGGAGAAGAGCTAGGGTCTGCTGTTGTCCTTGCACCTGTGCACAGAACCAGCATTTTAAGAGAAGTCACTCTGTGGTTGGAAATAAGTGGAGAAGAAGGAGATGTGAGGAAAAAAGGCATAATTGAGGGCTTGTTCTGCTTCCTGCAGAAATACAGTAGTTGCTGACTTTATTATGAAGTTCCTCACACCTAGAAGAGCTACTTCCAAACTCTCCAGAATTTATCCCTAGAGGTCTAGTGCTCACTCACCTCTGCGTGTCTTCACTGTTGCTGTGCAGGTTGCATGAGAATGAGCCCAGAAAAGACTGAAGAAGACTCCCTCCCCCTTCCACTTGCTTTGAACTGAGTCACTCTTCTCAGTCTGTTGTGTCTCTAGAAATGCTACAAGGTCAAGTAACTTCAAGGAGCAAGACTCTTCCATGCTCTGTAGCACAGCCATTGTCCAGGCACCAGTTCCCTACGAGAGCAGGACTAGTGTTCAGGGCCGAGAGACTTCCTCACTAGGGAAAAAAACTTGGATGTCCTTCAGAAGCATTTCTGTAATGTGTTCACAATGTCTGAGGAAGGGAAAGGAATTGCAAAGGATCCTGATGGGAGACTGTGGGGCAGGCGTTTCCATAATGATCAGCCCCACTGGCTAAATCTTTCCTTTTCTTTAGGAAAGATCACACTTTGAGCTGGGTTGCACGGGAGAAGCTTGTATCAGGAGTTTCCGTGAGGGGAAAAGAGATCTGTTGTACAGTAGATGATGTACATGATATATGCAGTTTTGTTTCTAGGTTGGTTGTTTTGGGTTTTGTTTGTCTGTTTGTTTGGGGGTTAAATGATTTAAAAAAAAAAAGGTTTTAGGAATCTCTAAGGGGAACCTGTAAATCTGACACCTCTATTTATTTTGCCTTATTTTAGTTTGCTATGTTTGTATGTATGTATACGCTGCATTACAGCAAAGACTATTGAGACCGTGCCAGGGCATTACACCAGCTGGAGAGCTGGCTTGGCTCCTGTGCCAGCTGAGCCAGGCCAGGGGATGCAGGTGAGCAGTCTTGGTTTGGGAAGGGAGGGAGGAAAAAAACCCCTTTGCCTTTTGTCATAATTCCTCTGCCCCTGGTGATCCTGGTTCTAGGAAAGCTCTCATTTTGAAGCTTGTGTTGATCTAAAGGAGACTGGGTATTTTAGACCACTTTCTACAAAATATGTTTTTTTTAATCATGCGTCATGGTGAGAAGATTGAAAAGAGTTAGGGTGCATAGTTGCATGCCCAAACTTCACTCTTCCACACAAATTTGGTCCATAATTCCAGAGAAGCTTGACTAGATGGCCAGAAGTGGTTCATGGCCTGTAATTTCTCATCAGATTTAACACACTAGTGAGAAAGATTGGGACAGTTCTCCTTCCCCAGAGCTAATATTCCTCCCTATCTTTATGGCCAAAGAATTATTTCATCTACTTTACCTCTTTCCTCCTCCAGCCCACCTCCCCAGGTTACCTCAGGTAAGGAAAATCTTTCTACTGATTGGTTTGTAACCCATGGAGTCTCTGGCAGTCAGAAGGTGTTTAGCCATGGCTCCTTGGCTTCTGTGCTTGACACAGGAGGTTTCTGATTGCCTGCCATGCAAAGATGTAGTCTCCATTGGCCATCCTTGGTTCTCTTATAAAGGTAGAAGGGGCCAACCTGGATAACACAATTTGGCCAACTGAAAATATAGAATTTATATATTTATTTACATAATGCAGTAAAAAGCTATCTACTAATCTAAGTAGTAGTTGTGATGACCAGTATTCTCTGAAGCTGGCCAGATTTGCTCACTGTGCCTGCTGAGAAGGATGCTAGTCTAGTTTGGTGTTTTGGAAACTCACTTAATGAAAGAGTCTGGATGGTTCCAAACCAGAGTCTTCTGTTATGGGTAGTAATGTAGAATTGATCCACAGTAACTGGTTCATGTTTCTCTGGTTTTACATCAGCATAATTAAAAGTAAGGTCTGGACTAAAACTCTCCTTTAGGCAGTTTTGTAAGAAAGTAAGATATTCTACCACAGCTCATGTAGGGCATGGTCCTTTCAGTCTCCCCCACTAGGAGCTTTGAGCCAAGTGATCTAGAAAAACCTCTCTGACAAGCCATTTTCCCCCTTCCTGCTTGCATACAAACAGGCTCTTTAAAGCTCTTTGCGGTTTTTAGAGTTTTGAGGGAATATTCGGTACCTGAGCCACTCTGTGCTTAACACCTCCCTTCCAAGTCATCCCCACCTGCAGCTGTTCTGCTCCCCTGCAAGCCTGCTCAGCTTGAAACTCGCAGGCCACTTTGGGAGGTGGCCCTGCCTGCCAAGCTAGAAAGTACAGTGCTGCTTACTGAAGTGGGAGGTTGTGTGCTGCTGTAATGCCTTGGCCTATCCTCATTTCTTAGTCAGTTTAAGACTATAGGTGAATTAAATGTACAAATCCTGTAGTGTCCTTTTTATCTGTATCTTTTTATAAGAATATACTGTAATACTAAAAGACAAAATCAAAAAAAAATTAAAGATATATTGCCCCCACTGTGTGTCTGTACATTTCTTGGTAGTTTCATTTTCTGTTCATTTTGCCGCAAAGTCCGATAGGTGAGTCAGAGTCTGGGTGCAGTTTTTTGTTAAGCTCTGGATTTTTGGTCAAGAGGGTGCAGCTCTTTAGGTGACATTGTCACTGCAGAGCTGGTGAGAAACTCCACAGGTTGTTCTGGGGGCAAAAGCAACACTGTGGAACACAAGCACATTCTCCCCATGCTGTGCAATGGTGAAGAGCTCATTAAAGAGCCAGCAGGTTACTATAACCAAAGGTCCCCTTTAAAAGCTCTCTTTTGTTCATATTTCAGAACTATGTATGGTACACAGGAGTTCACTTAAAGAAAAAGAAGAAAGTAAGATGGTCCTGATGTCTAGGAGTTCGTAATCCATGGCTGGATATGACTGTTCCAAACAAGAAGGGAGTGCAGGGCAGCAGCACTGACCCTGAGCTCACTTATGTAACTGAGCAACATCCCGACAGCAAGAGCATCAACTCGGAGGAGGAGGAATGGGCAGGAGAGCCTTGCTGCCAAGGAAGGAGTTAAATGAGACCAGCTGAAAAGAAAGCAGAAAAGCCAACATCAGTAGTGAAGGCTTCAGAAAGGCAGGGTGGGGAGTCTGGAGTGAAGTTAGACACAGAACAGACAGGTGAGCAAGATGCACACAAAGGTTAGGGCTAATTTGTGGCTGAATTGAAGAGTGTGCTGAGGAATTCCTTGGAGTTCAGGGGCAGAACCTTGTCCTCAACATAGAGGCGATGTGTGAAACCCATCTGCAACCCATGAAAGGGCAGTGCTTTAAGCTTGAGCTCCTGAGATCATGCCTAGCTTCCAGTGGGAGCCTTGCTGGCTATGCAGCACATTGCTGCAGCACTGAAGTTCTCAGGGACCCCAGACAAAGCCCCAGCCATTGGCTCTGGCTCTCAGGTGGGAAGAAGTGTGGAAATCAGCAAAAGCAATCAGGCTTGCACAGCCTGAGGATCAACAAGCAGCAAATGGGAGTGCTTTGTGGGAAGGTAGTTGGCTTTTAGTAGTTAGGCTTTCAGTTTCTCTGTTTTGATCCATTTGGTTAGTGCTTTGCTAAAATTCTGACTTTTAGGTTCTTGTTGTACAAATGCAAGGGCAGAGTCAAAGGGATGTTTCTGAAATACCTGTATCATGTGAGTGGTAGAGGCAGGATGAAAATGCAGAGGCCTCCCTGAGTGCTCTACCCTTGGCAGCTGGGGTTTGGTTGAGGAAGTCAAACTGTTGCTTTTTTTCTTATTAGAGGTGAAACCCAGTGGCATTTGAATTATTTGCAGTGAACAAGGCAGAGATCCTGCCTGGATTGTAAGAAGACTTTAATATTTTCTTTGGGGTTGGAGCACACAGTGAGGAGCTGGTGTTCTGCCCTGCAGCATGGGTCCATCACAGAAGCCTCCTTCCGTCTTCCTGGTTGATATCTTTCCCATGATTGTGGACTTCCCTGTCCTTGTCATCACTGCACAAAGCAAGGTAAGTGCCTCATGGCTTTTTCTGAACAAATCTAGGGCTGGGGTTTAGCTGCGCTGAATGACTGGGAGTGAAGAGGAGTGTAAGGGGAGCTCTCTGCTCTTGCTGGGAAGGACTGAATCTGTAATTTTTCAGTTTTCTCTTTCTATAACTTTTGCCTTCTGCTTAAACAAAGCTGAATTTTATCTCTGCCATAGTGGACATGGAGGTTTCTGGGAGAAATCTGCTTGGCCCTGGATTTGTACCATTGGGAAATAAAATAATTAAAGTTTGGGAGTTTTTCCCCTCTCTCAAAGCCCAGAAGTTTTGGTTTTCAACATTGTTGAGATCGAGTTTGTTTGATGTTCCTGTAGTTAATGGGCTTCTTGCTGTTTTCTCTGAGGCATAGTTGCTATTTATCTCTACTTTGCTTAGGCTCACCAGGAGGTAAGATCCTTTTTTCCCTTTTTGTCTTTACCCCTCTTCTGCTGTTTTTTCATCTCTTCTGCCTTTTTTTCCTCTCCCTTTTGATTTTTTTTTTCCATTTTTCCCTAATTTTCTCCATGCCAGACTCAGCAGTGAGGTGGGGGCCTGCTTTGAGTGAGCTGCTGCATTTTTGCTACCATGTGACAGCATTGAACCCCAGGGGTCCAGAAGGGTTCTGGAGTGCTGTGAATAGGTTAGCATGGGACCCAGGAATTGTTCTTTGCCCACCTTGTTTTAGATGTGGGACACAATTGTGTTGAGCCAATTTCTCGAGTGCTCATGGAAGAACACATCTCTAATTGCATTAATTAAAAAAAAGAATCAGGAAATGGAAAGGGGAAGATAAGCTCAGTTGGTCAGACTATGATGCTAAAACCAGCAAGACTGTGGGTTCAATTCAATTGTGGTATGGACCATTCATGTAGGAGTTGGACTTTATGATTCTTGTGGGTCCCTTCCAACTCAGAATATTCTGTGATGTGGGAAAAGACTGATAATTTATGGCTGTGAGATGTGGAAAAAGGCTTCTGTTTGCCAGAAGCGTCTATGACCAGTAGTGGTCGGATCTGTCATGTTATAGCAGGACCTTTGCCATACTCTCCTTTTGTGGAAGGGCTATTCAGAACAATTCCAGCAAGGACTGAGGCAGCTGATAATGAAGGAAAGCACAACAGCCACATAGAGGCTGCAGGGACCTGGGGATCAGGGCTGACATCAGCCCTGGACGCCCCTTCCTTTGGGGCAGACAGGACGGTGGGTGTGTTGGACACTGTGTGGTGTTGCTGCCTGCCCCTGCAGAGAGGAGGGAGAAGGGCTTCTGTCTCTTCATGTTCCTTGTAGAAATTTTAAAAGATTGAGGAAGGGGGAGAACTGTGATTGTCTCAAAAAATCTGATAAATACTTGTTATTCGTCTGTTTAAGTAAAGACTCTCCCTTACCAGTAGGTCTGCAGGGCAAAGCTTATGTTTTATCATCCCCTAAAATATCACGAGTGATGTAAGAATTGGCCTAGATGCCCCATGGAAGACTACCAAGAACTTGCCTTGAATCTGGTGAATCCATAGCTCATGCTCTGATTGTCAAACTCTGCCACTGTTTTGCCAGTGGTGGTTCCTGGAAAGCCAGCGGTCTGTAAAGGTATCAGAAGGTGCTTTGTGCACAGTGGCTGAGGAATGCAAAAAACTGTCAAAAACTTGTGCATGCTCCGTTGCCTACAGAAGGAAGCAAACAAAATAGGAGGAAAGTTAATGTTCATCTGCTTTAGGCTTGAGCTATTTTTCATTTGGTTGTAGCAACACTAAAAGAACAAAGATGGATTCCCCCCCTACACCAGCAAGGTTGGATGGTTCCTGCATTTGAGAGGTAGGAAATGGTGTTCTGCAGTGTCTCACTGGATATTCCAGTGATCAGGCTCTGCCTGGCTGAGTGCTGTCATGGTGTGACAGCATCTGGGGGCAGTAGTAACTGTTATCTTAGCTCCTGCACAGTCATGAGGTGTTTTCAGGGACAGAAGCCTGAATCAGCCCAGTACTCGCCTACTCATGGACTCACAGTAACGTGGTGTGACTGGGCAAGAGTTTCCATGGCTTACACACACTGTGTTTTTGCTGCTGAACAAGTTTAGAAGAAGCTGGGTAACCCCAAAGTGCAGATTTTCTCCAGGATTGTCCAATCCAGTGTTTTCTTTCCTTTTGGGCTCCCAAGCAGAAAACTCTTCAGAGCCATGCCCCATTCTGCTGTAAAGTACCCCTTGCTTCTGCTTCTGATTTCCTTCAATATCTGAGCCCTGTTCACATCTCTCTTTTACCCTCACAATTCCTTTCTGTTGCCATGACCCTTTGCTTGCCCACCTTGGGAGGATCTGCTGCCCTTTCTCTGTGGTATTATCAGCTGCAGGAGCTTGGGCACCTCAGTCTCCAGGTGAGGCTCCTGGCAGAGAACTGACCCTGGCACAAACGCTGTTGCTCTGCACTCAGCTTGGCTTTGCATGGGGCAGGAGTTGCCAGGCAGATCGAGTGCTGTGTCCTACCTTCCCATTGTCCTCCTTGTGGTGCAGCTGGACCAAATGTTCATCGAGGAACCAAATGTTAAAGATGTTGTGTTGCCCTTTTGGAATGGCAGTAACACCTTCCCTTGCTCTGGTCCCTGAAATGAGAGCTTCTCTGTAAGTGGAGAGGAAGCCTTTTCTGCAGCTGGAGAGCAGGAGCTGCCTCTGGAGTCACAGGGATGGGCAGCCCTTCACCACAGAATCATCTCCAGCACTGAGGCAATGTGACATTGGGACCAGAGCTAGCTGCGGTCTTGGGGGTGCTGATCTTGTGCCAGCTCCTGGGGTGTCAGTGATGGGGTGCATCAGCAAGCATGTCTTAGACTTGTACTAGGGTCAAAGCAAGAGATTCTAAATTGCAGCTTGTCCCATAGCTATGGTCTTGTCCTTGTCAGGCTGCCAGCTCTCTGTCTGTTCCTGATTAATCCTCTCCCTGGGGGATGCTGACCAGTACATCCCAAATCAAGATGGAAGGAAGAAAGGGGGAAAAATCAGATACTGAGGCAATCTTACTCTCTAATTTTTAACCCATGCTGGCGCCCTAATACAAACAGGAGGGCAGCAGCAGTTTGGACAGGGATCAGTAGACCTGACTTAGTGCTGTGTAGAGCAGAACCAGTGTAATTATGGGAAAATGGGCATAGTCACAGAAATAACTGAGCTTTGATGGGAGACAGGCTCTTTCCTGAGATCTTCTCTGGTGGCTAGTTCACTTATCATTCCTCCTCCCCCTTTCCCTCAGCTCTGCAATGAACCCTGAGGGTCTGCAGCTCTCACTCTCTTTAGAAAAGGGTCTGGGCTCTCACCAACATATGTGTAGCTTTTGCCTTGGGAGGCAGCAAGGTGAAATCTTCCTCTAATATTTAGGAGAAATCAAGGGACAAAAGCCCATCTGCTAAAAACAGACTTGTCAATCTGGTAACAAATATGCAATTTTCTCCAATTGCACATCAGGCATGAGAAGTATTCAGGCTTGCAAATCTGTCTCCAGGTGCTCACTGTAGAGTGCACAGGTCAATGTACCAGGTTAGTGTCCCCATCAGCAAACAATAATTTGAGTGATTTACCAAGCATGACATGTGGTCTGGCCCACATACATGTGGTCACATTCTCTTGGATCACAGTCCAGGCCAGTAGTGGTGGGGCTGTCCTTTCTGCCTGGATTGAAACAAGCTTCATGTGATGCCAGGGACTGTCTCTTTGCTCATGCCTGTACTCAGGATAGGACATGGTTCTGGGGCCCTGGAAGAGCTGGCACATGAGCCTGGAGGCAGCAGCTGCGTGGGCACTGTAACCTTGCCACTTTTTTCACCATTTTTCCTGTTGCTCAGCCATTCCCATCAGCCATCATTCTTATTTCTTTTCCTGTTCATTCTGGGACTGGCTCAGACTTCTTTGCCAGCTTTTCTTGTCCCACATTTGTGTGACCCTTCTGGTGCAGAGAAGCAAGGTCTGGAGTTGTACTTCACTCTCCTTCCCGTGGTCCTCGCAGAGCCACCTCTGCCCTTGGTGGAGCTTTGCTTCCCCAGAGCCTCCAAGGCACTCCCAGCCCTGATGGGTGCAGGGGGCCCCACCAGTGCCCAACCTGTCCTTTGGAAAGCTTCAGCTGTGTGTGTGAGGAGACATTTTGTCTGAGGGATGAGGCTAAATGCAGGCCATGGTAAAGCCCCTGAGCAGAGCTCTGGCACAGCTGCTCTGATGAGCTGGTGTGCTCATTTCTGAGCAGAGCCACTTGTGGATGTAGAGGCAGCCCCTGTGCTCATGTGGACAGGGAAACAGGTGCTGAGAGTGTCTGGCAGGGATTTCTTGCTGGTGCCATGAGATGTTGGAGGAATATTAGGGTTTTTCCCTTCCCTTCTATAAATGGATTTTGTGAGAACAGGTTTCTTAACTTGGGTTACAACAGCAAGGGCTAATTTACTGTGAGCAGGATGCTATCAGTGACACATAAACTAGATGAAAATGTTGGCTAGGTTAGGTGGGAGATGAGCCTCATGAATGCAGCCTTCCTCACAAATTCTGTTAAAGGACTTCTGGCCACACTCAAATCTGTGTCAGGCACACAGTGAGGTGTCTGCTGTCCTGCAGCAGGGTGGAGGCTTTGCAGAGCTGCTGGGGCAGGAAGGGCTATCACTGTCCTTAAACTCTGGTCCCCTGTAGGGCACTCCTGCTGTTGAGTAAAGCACTTGGTCTGCCTTCCCAGAGAGCTGCCTCCCTCATGGCTGAGGACACGGGAGGCATTTTGCCAGGCTCTCCTGCTGCTCAGCGAGGGTGGGGGAGGCCGGGACATGGGGGAACCCTGTTCCCGCTGCTGTTGGGAGCACAGGAGTGCTCACTTGCTTGCTCACCACTCCATGCAGCTGGGTTTAATTTTAGAAACACAGTGCTATCTTGGGGCATCTTTTTCCATGGAATGCAAGTCTTTAAGTAAATAAATAACAGCTTTGTGGAGGCGGAACGACAGCCCGTAACCACACTGCAAAATACGCACTGAGCGAGTTGAGCCCCGTTTCTCTTGCATGTGGAAATACTTTATACAGAAACAGTGGCTGCACTGCCTCCCTCTCTTGGTTCAGCCCCCTCCAGAGCTGGCCATGTGCATTGATTAAAAAGAAATAAAAACACCTTGAAATACCAGCCTTGGAGAAGTGGAAATGAAAAACCCTCCAGCTGCTGGGGTTCAGCTGGAGTTCTCTGGCACAGGTTTCCTAAAGCTATGGCTTCCTGGTGATGGGCTATTACAGACTGTGCCTCTGCTGCATCTGGGACATCCCAGAGGGATGTGCTCTGGGGCATCCTTAGCAACCCAGGAGAGAAATAGCAGGCTATAAAAGATGGCAGGCAAGAAACTTGTGTTTAAATGCCCCTCCCCGTCTGGCTGGCCAAGAGCCTTCTGCATGCAGATATGTTGCTGATGGCTGAAGGTCCTGGGTGTGTCCCTCAAAGCATGTTTGCTGGCTGGAAAATCCCATTAAAGCCATTTTACCAGAGCAAGAGCCCATTTTCATTGCTCAGATCCAGCAGCTCTGACATGGCATCTGCTGCATGAGCTGCTGCTAACTTTGTTCCCCTGAGTCAGCAAGGGAGGCTCTTCTAAAGCTCCCAGTCTGGGTAAGGCCTGCCACAGTGGCCTTCCTCTGATGTAGGGACTTGGAGATGCACCTAAATACACAAGGTGGAGCAAATGGTGTAAAAATAACCCAGGCTGACAGCTACTTGCTCTGCTCCACTGCTGCTGCACATTGCTGCTGCTGGGACGAGACAGTGCTGAGATGACAGGATTCTGTGCTTGTAATGAAACTGGGTCAGGAGCACCCATCTTGGGTGCATTAGGAGTTGGCAGTGCTGATTCTGGTTGCCTCCACAAAGCCAAAAGCGTGGCTAGACTGTGCCTAATCATGGAGGTATGAGTGAGCTCTGCCAGGGTCTTTGAAACAAGTGGGCTTGAAGTCAGCAGCTGTGGCTTGGAAAAAGCATTATGTAGCATCCTGGTGCCATGTGCAGATGGCATGCCTGAAGAGGTTTTGCTCGTCTTTCTCTTCTAAGATGAAAACTTACCTTGTCCCTCTTCCTGTAGCTCTTGGCAAGAGCACTTCTGGGCACGACTGTGATAGTTTTGTGTGTTTCTTCAGAGATGGATTTTAATTCACTGCAGGGCCTGGGGATTACTAACTGTACATCAGCTTTTGCTGGTGGCTTCTCTTCCCAGCAGGCTACAGGGACAGGAGGATTTTCCATGTGATGTGGTTCTGCCTCCTCTTCCTCTGCAAACTACCCAGCTAAGCCATGTCCTCTCCTTGGCCTCCTCCTGCTGCTTCCACTGATACTCTGAAGGGAATTTTATTTTTTGTAAACCCTTGTGAAGGCCTTCTCTTGTGGGGCTGGGCAAGCTCTGCCCATGTTCTCTGTGAGCCCAGGATCAGGGCGGCCCTGGCAGCAGCTTGTCTTTTCCACTGATCCCAATTAAGATTCAGTCTTGGCAGGATGGAGCCTTTTGAGCTGCCAGCTGCAATAGGAGAGATGAGGCTTCAGGGGCAGCAGAAATTATTCCCTTCCCTTCCCTCAGCTCAGCTCATTTCTTGGATCTGGGCTGAGGATGGCCTCAAGGGTTGATCTGCAGAAGCCAAATGAGCCACACAGAGCTAAAACATTTCCATTCAGTGTCAGGCCCAGGGTGGGGAAGTGCAGCTCTCTGAAGCACTGAGACTGTGGGTGGCAGCTGGGGAGGGGATGGAGGGAGCGAGGGATGGATGGGTGGTGTAATTCCAGGCACTGCCTCACACAACAGCAATTCCAGCCTTGCTGCAACTGTGCATGTGGGGAGACTTGAGTGCCCAAATCACCCCGATAATGAAACCCAAGTTCGTAAAGGCTGCAGTAGTGGCAGGCCAGGGCTGTGCAGCTGAACCCCTCTCTCCCAGCAGCAGATGCTGCCTGGTGTGACACCGCACAGCTCTGCTGGTGTTGACAGAGCTTTGCCACAACCTGCACCAGCAGGTAACTGGCCCAGGGCACTACCTATGGAGCAGCTGTGTATCTGATAGCCTGTGTTGTCTTCCAAGCATAATATTAACACAACGTTACAGCTGCCTGGCCCTCCTGCTATCTCCTCCTTTTCCTTCCCTACCTCTTGTCCCACTGCAGCCAAGCTGCCCTTGACTTTGCAAACACAAACTCTGCTTTTGCTGGCCTTACATCCTTTCAGCTGCGCACCCTGAAAGTATCAGGGGTAGAGAGTGTTTCTGTTCAACTTAATTTTAAATTGATGCAGGAAGAGCTTAGTAGTACTAAGAGTTCCTGGTTTTGAGCAGACTGGCCAGAATTTGAGATCATGCCCACTCTGCTGGAGTCATTGACGGAGTAATTGTCTCTGCTGCTAATTTGGAGTTCTGGAAGCAAACCTTAAGAAATCATGAAGTGTGAAACGTTTTTCTGTGGAGCAAGTGTTGTGTGGATGGCACCTCAGAGCGCCAAGGGCAGTAGGCAGCTTGCCACGGCCGTGCCATTGCTGTTGGGTTGTGCACACGCAGCTGAGCAATGCCTGGTTTGTTGTGCTTCTCTGATTGGAAGGAAGATCAGCAGTGTCATGGCATCCATCCCATCCCTTCCTGTGGACTTGCATTCAGCTGTACTTTACTGCTACTATTTTGGGTACCCTTTACTCTCCAAAGGAGCAAACAGAGTAAGTACAAAGATAGAGATGCTAACTGGAAGCTTTCTAAATGTGGCACTGGCAGGGAGCATGGAGAGACAGGGGAAGGTAGAGACAGCTGGATTTGTGTCTCAGCCACCCACTGTTTAAGCTTGCTGTTACCCAAAGTGAGAATCTGCTTTTATAACAGAGTGCACTGAGTTCACCCACAGCCCTTCAGGCACAGCCTGTGACAAAGGATTCAGCTCTGCATCCTGAACCTTTCTGGCACCATGCCTGGCATATCAGGGTGTTGCCTGCCATCATCATGACTTTGGAGAGCTCCTCACATCCACTGGTTTTGAGACCTAAGTTGAGGCTTTCACTTGACATCTCAAAAACCTGAGAACCTGGCCAGGCCACTGCAACCAGCAATTCCTCCAACTGATTTCAGATTCCCTGAAATGCTGAGCTTCTCTTGGAGCGAGGCTCTGGTGCGTGGAGGGAGGTGAACTAACTGTGTTTCCGTTTAACTAATTAGCAGCTGTGTCTTGGCCAATGCACACACGATGCACCAGCCATTTTTCAGCTGTTCCAAGCCTGCCTGACTCTGCTGAGGCAGCCAGAGGGAGACGAGAACCAGCAAAGCACCAAGGAAGGGGCAGGACCAAGGGCCCGATTCTGTTCAGCCAAATACCATGTAAAGCTGAGTAACAGGGAATTTACAGGCAATCACTGCAGGGGCTGAAAATGGCTAACAAATTTCATTGCTCTTTTTATTGTTCAGCTGTTGTTGCTTTTAGAAACTAGTTTTGAGCAGTTCCCATTCAGAAAAAAAAAGTCCCTCCCTGAGATATTTCAAGCTGTCTTCTCCCCATGGCCCATTCTCCTTCCTGAAAGGACTGCTCTTTTCACATAGATTTAATCTCTTTAAGAATTCTTAATGACCAGCTTGTGCCAGCTTCTCCTTATACGCTGCATCCAGTTTTTAATAGGACGGTGTCAGGATGTGGGCATGAGGGAAAGCCAGGCTGAGATGCCCCAAAGGGTTCAGCCTGGATTAGCAGTGAACAGACTGTAACACACCAATGGGCCATGAGCTGGGACAGTTGAGTTTCCAGCAGGCAAAAGATCCACTGTGTGCATTGTGAGGGTTGCCATAATCTGCAGTATTTGTATTTTGAGCTGTGTTTGACATGTACAAAAGTGCAACTTGAACTGTTATGGCACCCTTCAAGAGAAGGAGGTGGTGCGCTTGGGGCTTTACTCTGTTTCTGCCCCTAGAAAAATAATGTGCTTATTTTAGGATTGACAGCATTTGGAATCTTAAAATCATTTAGGTTGGAAAAGACCTCTAAGGTCATTGATGCCTTCTTGCTATCAGGAGACCTGAGAGCTTTGCAAGTTCAGATGGATGAGAAGGGGAATTTCTCTTAAGGCTTATTCATGATACAGAAGGGATGGACTTTTATACAGGCACTTCTCTGAACCTTGGTTTCAGTTGTGGTCACTCAGACTAGGACGAAGAGCTCTGAAGGCCCCAGTTCTGCAACAAAAAACAGTGATGTCTTATACAGCCACTGGCTCAGAACAGGCATGTGGGAGAAGCTGGAATAATGACAACAGATGATGAATTATGATGTTAAACCCAGAGGATTACACATTTTAAGAATAGCCAGATTAAAATGAGTTTCTTTCAACAACAGCAAAAAAAATAGGTTCTTTATGGTAATAAGTTATGACTGATCCCTTGCTAATTGCTGACTAATCATGCAATTTGCAAAGCCTGCCTTGTTGCTTTTCCCAAGTAACTGTTCAGAGAAGCTTTTGGGTTAAAACATAAAGATAAATAAAAAGGATATTCAAAGTAATGCAAACCACACTCCCTTGCAACTAGTATTTATTAAAAATACAGTGGACAAAAAAAGCAAGCATCCAAAAAGTAGTCATCAACATCATCAACGTACACCCTGGCCCACCCAGCACCACGGAGACACAGAGTGCTCTCAATCCATTTCTCTCACAAAATGTTGACTCATGTTTGGTTCATTGCCTATAAATGTGCATAGTTTAAAGACTTGGTAATGTAACATGAGCATAAAATGGCACCAAAGTCAGTTTTCCCTGCACTTCCAGCCACTCTCAAACCAAGGAAGTAGTGAAATGTGCGTAAGTAGCGAGATGTGCATGGTGGTCATGCATGTGCTCAGTAGTCCCTGGTATTGCCCTGAGTCCTTTGTGTGAGCTTTGCAGCATAACAGCAAACTTGAATCATATGCCCAAAGTATTGTTTTATTGCTACTGAGTACACAGAGTTTGCTTTTAATTTTCAGAATTAGCTAGAGCCTGGGGCAGGCCAGGAGGGCAGGGTGTGTTGCGCGTGGTGAGGGGAGGTAAGTGCTTGCATCAGTCAGTAGACTTCCATGTGTGCTTCTTTTTCCTGGCACTTTGTTTCCAAGCTGAGCTAAGGAAACTTTTGTGCCATGGGCACAGCAGTTCCATAGATGAATGCAATCTCTTGTAGGTGCAGGATTGGGTGGGACTATTGTGTCAGTATGGCAGTGCTGGCTACACTCCTGGGAATGACAGGAGTCAAGACTGTAATAATGCATGCAGATTGGCCTGGCTCGTGCCAGGACATGGGTAATTTTTGCAGGAGCCAAGAGAGGGCATGGCTAACAGCATGGGGAGTTATTATGGGGACCAGGGAAGGGGTCTCTTCCAGTAAGGGAGCGGTCACATAGCGCCAGTTCTCTCTATTATTGAAGGTGTTACTGCTCATTTTCTTATGCCATTGCTGTTTCCAGTAAATTGTTCTTAGCTGAACCCATGATCTTTACTTACTGTGCCTCCAAATTCTCCTCTTCAGCCTGCCATAGCGAAGGAGGAGTGAGAGAAAATGGAACACTAAATTGGGGAATACCATTCCTAAACCACATCATTAATGTACAAATGTTTATGGATTTTGGGCACCAAGAGTTCCAGATTTCTTTCCCTTTCAGCTACAGCTGAAATGTCTGTTGCTCTTTGCACCTTATCTCACAATGACAACAAACAAGAATCAAATCAATTCACCTGCAATGGAAAGAGTGCCATTTGTTGTAGCTGGTGTACAAGATTTGTGAGGGGTTTGTAGCAAATCCTATTGCCTCCTCATCTGAGACCTGTGCTTACTTTACATGAGCAGGATGTGCATGGCAGTGTGGTGTGCTCACAGTACTTTAACCACTTAAGATGATTTTTGGTAGTCTTTGACCTTACTAGAATTGTCTTGAACCCTGTATGTATGGAGGGAGCACCCTGAATAATGGTGCAGCTTCACATTAGCCATAAGCAACCAGTAACACCCTGTTTAGAGCACTTAAATTAACATTTGAAAAGCAGCCATTAATATTAACAAGAATGTTGAGTAATTTCTTCTCTAGGACAGTTAATCATCAAGGCTAATTAATGCTACATGACTGTGGCCACTGCTACATTTATGGGGACACTTAAGTGCTCCAAGGCCAGAAGACTTCATGAAAAGCAAATTAGAGAAACATCCAGGAAAACACTCTGGCAAAGGCAATAGTAACTACCTTCATTTTCCAAGTGGCCACTAGTATTAAAGTCTGTTTTATCTGTCAGAACTACACAGGTTGCTGGTTACTAGGGGCTGCACCATGGCATTAAAAATTTGGAATCTTCTAGAGCTTGGTGCAACATCTCCTTCTAAAGTCAGGGAGAGCTTAATACTTACTTCTGTACATGGCAAAATTAATCCCTTAAGCATGCAAACAAGGCATCCATGTATTTCAGTGCTAAGGTCAAAATGCTGGAACATGCTTCTAACATTGTAAAGCTTATCTTTCAGATCAGAAAAATAATTCTTCCACACCCAGAAATCCTCTTTCTGCATCATGTTTTACAGAGCACAAGGCAGAAAACTGGGCAGCTACCTTTTTTTTTTCCTTTTGAAACTGGTTATGTGGGTATTTCCTACTTGCATGTGTCTATTATGAGGAAAGGCTGAGGGAGCTGGGTCTGTTCAGCATCCAGAAGAGATGACTGATGTCTCAATGTATATCAGTGTCTAAGGGGGAGATGCCAAGATTATGGAGCCAGGCTCTTCTTGGTGGTGCTGAGCAATAGGACAAGAGGCAATGGACAGAAATTGAGGCACAGGAAGTTCCACCTGAACTTTTTTACTCTGCAGGTGACTCAGCACTTGAAACAGATTGCTGAGAGAAGTTATGGAGGCTCCCACAAGGGAGATATTCCAGTCTGGACACAACACTGTGCTCTGGGTGCCTGAGCAGGGGGAGGTTGGAGCAGGTGACCCACTGTTGGCCTTTCCAACCTCAGCCATCCATTTTGGGATTCTTTCATTCTGTGAAGGGAAGCAGTAGCACTGCAAAGGGATGGGAGCTGCCCCTTGACTCTGGCTGTTCCATGTTTATAAACTCTGCCATATGGTGAAGTTCCCCAGCTGTGTTCTTCTCACTGTCACCCTCTAAATTCAATGAAGAAGGTCAGGGGAAAGACTGACAAACACAATTCTGAAATCTTAATCTTTGACTTAAAAATAGTTTCCAAATAACAGCACTTTCAGCAGTGGCTTAATTTCCAGAGCTCACAGTTGCATGGTGTGATGATAGCAGGTGTATTTCACAGCACAAAGGGAAAAAAAAAACCAAAACCAAAAAGCTCTGTGGTATAAGCAGGAATCTTTTCTCAATCCGATCATGAGAACACTGAAATGGAGGTACTGGCAGAGTAGAGAAGTCTGTCCTCTAGAAAATACACATGGTTTTCAACAGGGATAAGTGGCTCCACTGTTCAAGTGAGCTGACAGAGTAAGGCAATGCTGGAGGCATGGGGTTGCTGCAGAGGTCTCCAAGCCCAGCAGCTGAGCAAAAGGACTTCTGTAAGAGGCTGAACAGAAACAGTGGTCACTTGGAGGGTTGGAGGTATCTGAATATTATCTAGATCCTTGAGAATTCTCCCCTCTGCCCACCTGTCTTACTAATCAACTTGAGCTCTTGGATGATGATGTCATGAGTGACTGCTTTGCACATGTCGTACACGGTCAGTGCAGCCAGGCTGGCAGCTGTGAGAGCCTCCATCTCCACACCTGTCCTCCCCCAGGTGTGACAGGAGCTGCGAATCACCACTGCATGCCTGGCCTCATCCAGGCTCAGAGACACCTCAACGTGGTACAGAGGGATGTTGTGACACAATGGGATCAACTGGCTGGTCAGCTTGGCTCCCTGAATTCCTGCAATTTGGGCTACTGCCAGCACATCCCCTTTCTTCACCTGGTTTTGCTTCACCATCCCAAATGCCTTCTCACCCAGGAGAACCACGGCACCAGCAACAGCACTTCTTCTGGAATCTGGCTTCCCTCCAACATCAACCATTGTGGCCCGTCCTTCCTCATCAGTGTGAGTCAAATTGTCAGAGGCACGAGGTACCCTGGTGCAAGATCCTGAATCCCTGTTATGGAATTCAGATCCTGAACATGCCTCTTTGGACTGACAATCCACAGGAACTTGGCCAACAGAAGCATCAAGGCACTTTGTATCAAATGTGGAGCTTGGGTCCTTCTGGAAGACACTGTAGCCTCGGAGCTGGGTTTGTAGAATTCCTGTTGCTATGTGCCATTGTTTCTCTGGGTGAGATCCTGGTAGGAAAATATGTCCTGTGAATTTATTTTTCATTGATGCTTTTCCATTTTGTTTGGGTAAACTTGCTCTCAAAGTCAGCCAATGGCTAAATGTGTGGCCCCACCGTTTTGAATTTGGGGAATTCTGTAGGGCATCTTGGCATAGTGGGAATGACATCAGTGCAGGCTCTGGAGAAAAAAAAAGTAAGATGAGAAGAACATCTTACTAACTGGAAAGCTAAACTGCCTGTAGCAGCTGAGAACCCTGTCAGAGAACTGCTTTGGACTATCTGTGTTGCAAAAACCTCAATAAGCCTGCAAACACCCACTTTTTTTTCCCCTACTTCCTTCTCTTCTCTCTCATCAGTTCCCCGCATTTCCTGGTTTGCTATTAAAAAAGACAAGACTCAGACTCATTTCAAGGTCCCTGACAAAAAGAAACAACTTACTTTCTAAATGTATCAACACCTTTTGAGAAACAGCATCCAAGAAAGCTTATAGAAGCATCAGTTCTGAAGAAAAGTGAATCACAGCATCTCAGCATCCATTTGGGACCATCCCAGCACCAGCCTTCTTTCAAAACCTTGGCAGGGTTAAGAGGAAATTTTTACATTCAGATTCTCAGCTCTGCCTTTCCAAACACCTCCCTCCCAGCACAGGCAGCTGCACTTCCTCCTTTCATCTCCTTCTGCAGGGAAGGGTCATGCCAGCACTTGAGGACAACAGGGACCAGAAGCACTGCAACTGCACTGTCTACAATCTCAGAGGGTGATGGGAACCTCTCATATTATTGCCAGCTCTTAACACGTTAATGACAGCTGAAGTTTAAGCACTGGAAAAACCACAGTCCCCTCACTGACAGACAGATTTTAAATTTACTCAGAAGCATGTTCCAAGTTAAGCTGGCAGAGCTCCCAGCTGGCAGAGAGGTAGTAAGCCCTCCTGCCCCTTTTCGCCATTTAATCCTTTGGTTTTGGCATTTGCACTGGGCTAAATGCCAACTGTGAAGACAGAAGGAGTCTCTTTCACATAAAAGTGAATAAAACGTTTTGTAAGTAAAGAAAGCAGCATAGAGGTAAGTGGCTAAGCCCTGGTCTAACAGCACCACTGATAAGCATGTTTCTCTGTTTCTGAAGAAATGTGGCATTAGGCTGTGCTCAGTAACCTCCTTTGGTAGCTATGGTATTCAAGGACTCCCTTTTCAGCCTATCCACAGGTGCATCAAAGCAGCTTCCTGCCCCTCTGCACATTGCTGAGCTACCTCTGCTGCCCAGGGACTGTCCACATGACAGTAATAGACACAGCGTGGACTGTGTTTAATTGTGCTCCTCCATCTTTTTTAAAAAGAAACTCACCAAACTCTTCCTTGTTAGTTCCAGCCTCTGCTAAAACAAGACTGATGCACTTAGCACCATTGTCATCCAGAGTACCCTCCAAACATTGGTCTGAAAGTACCATTCCTGAAGCTTAAATCAACCACAGATTTCCCTATAATAATCACTGCAATAACTTAAATTCAGGCAAAGGCCTTTTTTCATCTACAGCTGATGGCCCATAAGCAAGATTCCTGCATATCTGAAGGCATGTGTTTACCTCGGAGAAATGGGATTAAATGGACATAAATGTGCTGAGTGAAACATTTCTCTGCTTTAGAAGAGCATAGAAAATTATTTTCTTATTCTTCTTCTCTTGCTCTCTCTTTCCATAGTGGGGCCTAACCTGAATATTCCTTTTAAAATCCAGGAACTCAAACCACTCTGTTCTTCTGGACTCCTTGATAAGCTTTAAAGCTGATGCTGAACCCCTGTGAAAGTGTCTTGTTTTCAGGAGAAGCCAGACTGCAAAGGCAGACAAGTACTTCCTTCCACAGGGTAAACACACATGGGTGGGAGCAGGGAGAAAAGTTTGCTCAAGTAAAGTGGGAAATAAACAGACTGCAAGAGACAGTAATGAGGGCAAAGCATCTTCGCTTTTCTGAGCAGCCTATACTTCTTGAAGTTCTCTATCTAGTCATCTCTATTTGCAACCAAATTGCTCATATACCTACAGAAAAAAAAAGTAATAGTTTTCTACTGAACCATATACTGAAACCATCTGATTAATTCCATCTCCTTATATACTATTACTGCACCCCAAGTTTAATTGTGTCAGCTTCCAACTAGCACAATCTCAGGGGGAGAAAGAAGGCAGAGATACTTAAACTAATGAGGAAATTCCCATAACTGAAGTGAACCCAGGAGAAAAACAACCTGCTGAAAGGAATATTTTGATTAAGGGAAATAAGATACAAACCATATAGCAAAAGATTAGACAACAGCAGTGCAGAGAAGACGCCAGGTTTGGCTCACTGCATCTAGCAAAACCAATTAGTGATTTCCACAGCAGTCATTAAATTTCATTAAATTAATTCCATACACACACTCCCCCACTGACTGCTTGCACGCCAGCATTATTTGAAGTTTGTAACTAACTCAAAACACAATTAGGAAATCTCCTAATGATTCCCCATGTGACACAGTGGGATACTCTCCACTCATCTCCAGTCTCTCCACTGATGCGGTGACTGCCAGCAGTCAGTCTCAAAGGGAGATGGAACAGCTGAAGGAGGAGGACCTGGACAGGCTGCCTCTTTCACTGCATGTAAGACAATGTAAAAGCACTTTTCAAAAGGAAGTTGGATTGTTCTGATCTGTAGACATCCAAACATTGCTATGAATGCTAACTTTGGAGTATGGGAATTCTTTCAAAGAAAACTTGAAAAATTATGTAGGTCCCAGTGAGCTGTCAAGAGTTTAATAAAGTATTTTTCATCTTAAAAAAATAAAACAACAAAATTTTTCCTCATGCATCAAGTCAATATACACTTTAAACAAAGGGTCCTCCTTACCCTTTTTCTAGAACACAATGCAGCAGTGGCCATATACGAGCAAGCAAAGGCACAATCTTGTACCAGGCAACAGGGAAAATTATGGCTCTTTAAAGTGAGGCACCAAGTGAAAAACATTCCCAGTGAAGACCTATGTTAAAGATCTCTGTGGATCCTATATCCTAATAATGGCAACATATGTACAAGCCTTGGGGGCTTGGTTTAAAAAAAGAGTAGTTGCTATTATAGTATCACCTGCTGCAAAGACTTGCAAATTAATGCATGCTCCTCTCCTCCAGAATACCTGTTTTAAAACCTGTGTTTTAAGCTGCCTAGCAGCTAACCTGCTCCAAAACACCATGGGAGGATAAGTTTGGATTTGAAATGTAATATTCATGTCTTTCACCCTTGTTTGTTTTTTCCCCCCACACCTTGTTGATAAGGAACAATGACATCTTGCAATTAACCTCACAAAGCTAACTCTTGTAACCATTTCTTAAGGTTTTTTGAAAGACAGCTCTTAAAGAAGAGGTAAACATAGGCATGGACAAGGTAAAATCACACTGAAGGAGACGTTAAAAATCAGTAAGAGAAACACAGCAGTGCTACATCACTCATGAACAGAGCTTCAAGCAGAAGGGAGAGTTAGCAAACAGCTTCAATAGACACTAGAAGGAAAGGAAAGGCTCTTGGTTCATAGGTCTTTGATGATTATGTTCTGAGACTTTGCAGCAATAAGTGAGGTAGGAACACTTGCACTTCTGTCAGCTTGATGGCTCTATGTATATTATAAACAAAGCTGAATTGCTTAATCCATGGACAAACTCCATTCTGCATCCTTTACATTTATATAGCAATACAGTCAAGACTCACCTCAAACCGTTTTGTAAGTAACTACACTGTTTTAGTTAAGTACAAAGAAAGATGGTAGGAAGGCTGATTACCCCTTTGGAAAATGTAATGAAGTGTCTTAATTAGAGCAGACAAAACCAGGACTGTCAATTGGAAAACCAGGTAAGGCTCAGTAGGGACACTAAACCTTTCCTCCTCCTCCACTTCAGCATGTTAACTATAACTGGCTAATTAAGAAGCCCTTTTCTTTGCCTAAACCTAGGGCAGAACCAAAAGCTAGACTTAGAAGCCAAATTTTCTCTGTTCCCCCAAAGACAGAAACCCAACAAAATCACTGTATGTTTTTTACGTACTGATTTGTCACCCACCAATCAGGACCATTGGCCGGTTTTTCATCCGGGAAATGTTAAACATGCCTAGAAATAAAATTAGGAAAACATAAGAATCCCAGCTTTCTAGGCTTTAAGTCATGCATCTGGTTTACATGTTCAGTTTTCTGCTCTTCAGAGTGCAACCTGCATGCTAGGAAAAACAAAGCTCAGTAAAGACAAAGGGAACCAGAGGAAGGGGAATCCAGCACGGTATAATTTAAAACTGTTATCTGCCTGAGTCTCCAGGCATCCAGCTGCTGTGGGTCTAACACACGAAAGAACTCTTTCCAAGAAAGCTTGCCATAATATGAATTACAGCCTACCTACCAAAGAATTCAATCTATTTGAGACTATCTTGTCTGTAACAGCATTTCTCTGCTCTAGTTCCATAGAGAAGCTGTTAATAAGTGTTCCTGTTCAAAGAAGTTCAATCACAGAAAGCCCCAGGGACAATAATGAGATTAACACAAACTGAGAGAAGATAATGTCAGGTAAATGCTGATGATGGTAAAATGACTTTAATAGACTCTTCCCCATCCACTCCCTCCTTTCCCAAACCAGAATTCATAAATAAACGGTCTACAAATAAAGGAACAAATCCCTCCCCTTTCCTTACGTTTATAAGGCACTATTTTATCTGGGTCAGACCAATGTCCTTTGGAAGTTAGTCTACACTTAGATTTAAAAGCTACCTTTAAATTTGTTTCACACATTAGGAGAAAAGGGAAAAACCTACTGCTATTAATCTGTCAGAATCTGCAAGAAAACAAAAGGGCCAAAACATATTTTTATTGTACAGGGGACTAATCCATGATTATAAAACCAGTCCATGTACAAAAGGTCAGCATTCCCAGCTGGAGCCAGATTACAAAAATTCAGGTTCAGATGTTAATGTTTATATTAATATAAATTTAGAAAAGACAAATGTAGCCTGAGAATGTGACATCATGGACCTTGAGTCACAACCTTATGCAGAGCACTAGATGAGTACCCAAAAAGTCCTCAATGGTGGCAAAGAGATTCGTCACTTCTAGAAACATTTTAATGCAGTACTTAGATCAACAGCTCAATTTAGTCCTTCTTTTACAGTAAACTAATAAAAAAAAGGGATCCAACACAACTACTTAGCTGTGCACTTTTCTGTTGCTGTTATGAGCAGTGGTATTCGCATATATTTGAGAGCAGAAGTCAGTCCAAAAGTCTTTCAGACAGTTTGGATTCTAACTCTCATGGAAGGTTACAAGTACCAGGACACTGTTTTCCCTATCACTGCTGTTATTTCTCAACAAAGTATAAAAAACATACCAGCATGCTGTTTCTTTTTTCTGCCCACTGCTGCTCCGATAATTTGAATCAACTCCTCCTCTGAAGCACCCAACCGTAGGTGATCCCTCAAGGACACTTCTGAATTCCCAAAAAGGCACACCTGCAGCCAACCCAGGGAAGCAGAGGAGGAGAAATGAGAAAGAATAAAATAAATTACTTTTACAAGTATTTTGTACTAACCCCAGAGTGAAGAGCTTTGAAGAGTCATACCCTGTTGAAGGGAACATTTATGGAGATTGTTTTCTTTATCTCTCATGTACACGCAGACAGCCTGGGATGTTTATGCAGCCCAGGCTCATTGGACCTTCAGGCTGCCTCGGTCATCCGATGTTAGGCAGCAGCACAGCTGTTGTCAATATCAGGTGACAATGCATAAGTGCCAATTTTTAATTGAAAACTTTAATTTTCCCCCAGAAACTGCCAGTTTCAACGTGGCAGGAAATGGTTATCCCTTCTTGTTCTACAGCCATTGAGCAAATGTACAGGCTGCTCTTGAAGGAAAAGAGCTACAAGTTGTTTGGGAAACAAGACAAGATCCTTGTGGAATGCAAAAGCCAAGCTCTCACAGCTGCTTGGACCCTTTTTTAATGAGAAATCATCTGCTTGTCACATGTTTAAGATGATTTTGAATCAAAGATTAGAAGAAATGTTTATATTTACTGGCCTTGCAACCATGTTTTACAATTGAAGTTAACTATGTTAGGAAAACAGAGAAACCAAAAAAAAGGTGATGTAACATCTCCCTAACAGCCTGACAAGATGGAACAAGAATTCATACAGAATAAATAAACAGGAGCTAGCTGGTAATAATTATGCATCTTTACATCCCAGCTACTTTTAGGGCACGAATTTCAACACTATTTTCACTGCATGAACTGGAAAAGAATCCTGCTTCACTACCAACCTTTAGGCTCCCATCTGCTGTTATCCTCAGCCGATTGCAGGATCCACAGAAGTGCTCTGACATGGAGGTGATAAAGCTGATTTGTCCCTGGAAATGTGGCACCTTGTAACTCTACAGAAACACAGAAGAGAAAAAAAAAAGAGTCAAATACAGACTCCTAGCTTTTATAGCTCCACTTGCCTAAAGACCAGAAAATTGTTTTTAACATAGATTTTCTTCAACCCTAAGATCCTATCAAAGAAAAAATAAAAGTCAGTTTTTTCAGGTGTCCCAGTTTATTCTGCCCCGTTCCTAGAAATCTCATACTTGTTAAATGCTTGGTCTTGTAGTTATCAACTAACAGGTGATGCCTCTAGGAGCATGAGCTAGAAATTCCCCATTTGGCACTCTACACTCTAAAACAATAGTTTTTTCACTGAGCAACTCTTCCATCAGGATTGTTAATGTGCAGACATAGACTGACAAAAGTTTCAAAAGCTGCAAATACAGGATACAGGCCTGGCATTCTTTATATTTGACTAAAAATACATCTAGAAAACACATTGTATTTATAAAGGTACAGACTATGACTAGGACTTCATAAGATCAAGTCTCCTGCAGGCAGCTTGATCAAAACCTACGAGTTACCACGCTGAGTATTTATTACTTTGGTTGTCAAATATCAATGCTGAACTTGGAATAATTTGGGGATTTGGGGCAGGGAAGGAATAAGGGCATGTTTCACACATTCTCTGTCCAACCCCACCTTGGCTGTGCTGGAAGTCTCACAGGGTAATTTCTCCAATTCCGGCCATCGCTGTTTAATTGTATCAAGCATTTCTTTGTAGCTCACCATCTTCTTGAAGTTCCATTTATTGCCTAGAATTAACAAAACCAGCCTAACCTTAGACTTTATTTTATTTTCTTAATTAGCAGAGAACCACCTTCACATTCTCTGTAAGTGTCACTTAAGGTGACAATGAGGTGTCCCAGCCCCAACGAGTCCTTCTACACCTTATGGAGGGAAGAAGCTAACCTGCAAAAAGCTTCAGGCAATTCCTAATTCCCTTGAAGAGCTTACCAAAACTTCCAGAGACAAACCTATGGGGTGAACATCTACCAGCCAGCTCACCTGTGTCCAAGAAGAATCTCAAAGCAGCAGTACTTACCATCAAAGGGCATGTATTCTATGAACCGCACGTCAAGGGGCAGATCCTTTGTGAAATCCACAAAGTCCAGCACTTCATCCTCATTGAAGCCTCGCATCACCACACAATTCACCTGCAGGTAAAGCACACACCTGAAATCAGTGAACACAGTGTGACCTGCACCCCCAGCTGCACAAGGAGATGACATGAATTCTGCTCATTACTTCTTGATGAGATCTTCAAGTTTTTCTCCAGTTTTACTAAAAATTATTCACGGAGTGGGGTGGGAGGTGAGACGGAATATAATAAATTCCTCATCAGGTGATTGGTATGTATGGTAAAACAAAACAGTTTCAGAGTAAATAACACTGGCTTTACCTTAACAGGATGGTAGCCAAGTTCAGTGGCTTTGTGGATTCCTTCCATTACCTTGTGAAAGCCTAAGATACAAAAAGAGTGAAAAATAATTTTTATTGTTTCAAAGCAGAATGCAAAAGGTGGTTATTTAGTAGAAGACAAAGGGATGACAAATAAAAATCAATCTGATTCAGTAGACAGGGCTGCAAGTAAGAACAGCTGCAAAAAAAGACTTTAATTATCCCCCCCCCTCACAACCCTCAAAGACTACCAAGTTACTATACTCAAGTCATTGAGATCAATATTTAACTGATATTTAAGTAATCAACAATACTGGTATGATTTTTTTATATCTTTAGATATCCACATATTATTAGCATAAGATTCTGCACTCCCCTGTAAGATAGCTTTCCTTGTGTTACATTCTTCTTAAAGGGAGTGGAAAGAATTTATGAACTGCCTCCAGATGCACTGAAGAAGGAATAATAAATTCATGTTTATTTTATAGTAATGGCTTGTGTCTTTTCTACAATGACAGAATTTCTCTGTTCTGAATCAGACAGCAATGTTGCTAAGTGAATTTTAAAAGCATTTTTTTAAAGTAAATTTGGGTTGCAATGGGTTTAGGAACAACAAAAAGCCCCTTGATTCCCTGTTCAACCCTGGCTCCAGATGTAATTGGCTTCCCAAAGCTATTGACTATCCATTAGTCAGAAGATCAGAGGCAGCATTTTTCAGGATCATCATTTTTATGACTAAACACAGGAAATTAGTGAACAAAATGTGGCAGGGATTAGAGCATTTAGGAAAGCAATTCAATTGGCCTTTGACCCTTGAAAACAAAGATAAAAAACTACAGCAACTTCAAGGAATGAAGTACCCAGTTTCATCCTACCATTTGGTGTGGCCTACACCTGCCAGCTGCTCTCAAAGAGAAATATATAGTTAATTTAGGGCAAGTGTCTTTGCCCGTACATGTACCTCTTAAAGCTGAAAGAAACTAACAATGCAGTTTTAGAATTTCAAGGTCACTTAAGAAAGCCTCTTAACGATCTCATTCAAACCCCCTCTTCTGTCTACTTTCTTTAAAGTTAAGACCTTTCATCAGGACCTCCATTCCATATTTTGTGTATTATTCCCTCCCTGCCACACCCAGCAGCCGGCAGAGAACAGAAGTGAGAAGAATGAGACAGCAAACTGCCGAGCTCTGGGCACACATTTCTGGTGAGTGGGGTGCTCAGCTGCTCGTCCCATGTTTGTGAATGCCTCTTCTACCCTGGCAGGTTCTAGACTAAGTTTCATTCCTATTCTGCACATGAAACTCAGGTATGAGAGACCAAACAGCATATGAGACTGAGCTCCTTCTTCCAAAGCTGTCATCTTCAACAGCAAATGCTTTATATGTGCTAATAAAAGGGCAGTATGTCTCAGAAGTTTTGATGATAATCCCCATGCTGCTCCTAGTGCCATGTTTTTTCTACACAGGTCCATCATCCTCCCTTTCTTATCTATGATCTACTGGAAACAGATTCTCTAGTGAACAGGTCATAGCTTCATTATTCTGTAGGTGCTTTAGCAGATACAAGCAGTAACTCAGTAGTATTCTGTGCATATGTAATATGGGATGCATGAGTAAAAAAGAAAACTAAAGAGACAAAAAATTCACTTCACTGCCCTCTGGCTAGTAAAGGCATCATAAAGCATGGATATAGGAAAGCAGAAGATACAATTATTTAATAAACCAGTTCTAATCCTAATCCTGGCTGCAAAAACTGGTGAAGAGCACTGTTACTTCACACAGTGAAATAACTCTTGCAAACAACTGTTTGCAGTTATGGCCTGTCACCCTTCTCAATCACCACCTACTTGTGCATGTGCCCAGGAAGTTTCCAGCACCTGTGGTAGATCTCATTCCAATTAAGCAAGATTGCAGAGAGATTATGGCAACAGAGATAACGATATATTGCTGTAAACACAAGCCAGAGCCATAAATGGGATCAAAAATCTCTGCTACTGCTCAGAAAATCTAATATGTAACCACAGGATTATAGAAAGGAGAAACTCAACGTAACTAAAAAGGCCAGGAAAAAACCATTTCTCCTCTTTTACCCAATGAAAAATTTCAGTACTTTCATCATATTTAATTTCTACTGAAGTCAGAACTTTAGCCAGCTTTATAGTATAGAGAACCTTAGAGCCACCCAGAAAAATCCTATATGGAACAAAACCTCCCATCAGTTAATCCTTACAGGAAAAAAGGCTTCAGGCCTACATTTAACAATACAATACAGCAGTACCTCACTTTCCTTGTATGAAACACATAAAAAAAAAAGGACAGGCCATGAAACAGGTTAGACTGGCTGCCTGCATGAAAGCATTCTTCATTTGTTCATCCCTTAGAATGTGGTAGATTGGAAAAGGTAGAAATATTACAGTACTCTAAAATGCTTTCACACGTCAGTGAAATCTCTGATGATCTCACAGTCATTCTGTCTATCCCAACCATCTGCAAGTAGGAGCAGATGTGATGCAGGGCACCTGCAACAAAGATACACATTTTCTGCATCTTCTTAAAACCCTACATCAACTTTCCAGCAAAAGAGAGAAATTATTCCAAGTTTCTCAAGTTCCTGGTAAGCTCCATAATCAGATGCCACCTTTACTTTCCAGAGAAGTTATCAGCCAAGTCCAGGGATCCCTGTCACATTAACAGAGCTAAATCTTGTTGCCTCTGGAACTGCCATAGGAGACAGGGTAACTCAGTAGGGCAGGCACTCTATTCTCTGCTCACTCCATAATTGGAAATCTCCTATTAAGTAAAAACCCTAAAAAAAAAAAAAAAAAAAAAAAAAAAAAGGCATTTTAGGCATTTTACATAATTTCAGCCCTTAACCTTAACAAAAGAAAAAAAAGGGAAAAAAAACCCCAAAGCGATAGAACTCAATGTTACTATTTTTACTTGATCTCTGCTTGGAAAATATACCTATGATTTAGAGACTTTTTCTCCTTTTAAAAAATATTCAGTAACAGAAATTTCCTTGTTCATTGTCCATGCTGTTCATTTGAGCAATTTCTCTCTTTGTTGGTAAAAGACCTTTATCTCTTTAAAGGCGGAAGAGAACATTTATATAAATAAAAATTACCTTCATCCCCTCATAACTTTTAGTTTACTTTATAAGGCAGCACATTCCTATCAGCTTCTAATCAGATATGAAGATCTCTGGCCTTTAATTCAGGAAGCTGGAGGCTCAGGTTTGGCCCTTCAGTGGCAAAAGAAGGGCTTGCTCCTAATGAATGTCACAAACCATGTAATACTCAAACACAGAGTGCAGAAGGAAAGAGCACAGTCAACACCTGCTTGTGATTAGTTACTCCTGGATACCACTCTGGGAGCCAACTGTGCCATGACACAACCAGATCAATGGAACAGCCTACACTGGAAGGATAATGCTCCAGCCAGCTTTATGACAGGAACTGATTTCTGCACCATGACACAGAAACATGAAGTAGTGCTCCCACAGACTGTTGACAAGGACACCTTCCTGCACCTGCCAGAAGAACTACAGTTTGCTAGCAGTGATTCAAATGCTGACTTTACTTCCCACAGCATTCCAGATTTCTACAATCCTTTCCCTACATGTACCTGAGGCTGTTGCACCATCTGGTGGCTACTTAGAGGTTTTGTCAGAATTAGAAGTTCACACACTGCTGAAGTTACAGTGCTGGACAGGAAGAGAATGATACAATATCAAATCAGTTTTAGTTTGGAAGGAAGCCCAACCATGAAGCTGAGCTCCATCAGCTTTAGGATCCATTTAAACCAGAATCTGTAAGACTGGGCATATCCAAGTGTTTCTCAAATTTTACTTGCAATTACTTGCTCAGTAGGAGAGAAGTTACAAAGCCAACAGACCTCCTCAAATTACCTCAGGCATGGTTTATGTTTATTCCTATTAAAAAGAAGTGGATACAGAACATCACTAACCACAAGTGAGACCACTGCTAGCACACCCCAAATACAACTTCCAGAAACTGCCACTTTTCATGACATGAAGTTCAGTTCTTGTGGCATCTTTGTCCCCACGTGGTATAGCAGAAACATCTGGGTTTTTTGAACAGTATAAAAGAAGAGCAGCACACAAGACCAACATAAGATTTGGAGAGTCCTCTTGAGAGGTATGACTAACCAATTATAGACTATATGACTAACCACATGACTAACTGTGGTAAATTGAACATCTTCCACTTCACCAGCTCCAACGAAAAAGGCTCCACCTGCTAAGCATTACAGAAAGGAGGAAAAACAGTCACTATTATAATACAATAATCTAGTATAGACTATTTTTCCTACCCTCAGAAGGATAGCAATTCACTTCCCCCCCGCCAAAGTAACTAACTGTGAAAGATACAGTAAGCGACTCAGGACATTCCTGCAAGCATTAACACAGTTGCCTTAGAAGACAACTTTGTACCTTTCCTTCGGACAATGAATTCAAATTTAGCTGGCACCAAAGTATCCAGGCTAATGTTAATGGCATTCAGTCCTGCTTCTTTCAGCCGGGGCAGCAGTCTGGTTAAGTTGATCCCATTGGTTGTGACAGCAATGGTTTTCAGCCCTTCCAGTTTGTACAGTTCACCTAGGAAAGAAAAGTAAAAAGAACACTTTAAAAAGTAGTTAAACTAAAAAGTTTAAAGGTTACACAGAAAACCCAAAAGATTTGTGAAACAAAGAAAATTGTATCACTCTATGTGTGAAGAATATGTGGACACTTAGTGCTTCGGCCTTCTTCCAGTTGTATTGGTTTAAGAGACCAATTTTAGCACATATCCATGTCAAAAGATATGAGAGAACAGTTTATTGCAAGCGAACTTCTATCCTACAATGCTTTACCAAAAACCAGCTCTAACCCAGAGGTAGCTGCCAGCAGAAGTTTAAACTTATGAAAGAAATACCACATGCAGTCCTAACTAAACAGAAAAAGGTCAACATACTAGACTATTACAGAGAATCCAAGGCAACAACATCCAAAGGGACCAAACATTTGTACTTGACAACTGAAATATTTCCATTACCAGTGGTAGCCCAGCCGACTGGAGAGGGCTTACGCAAGACACTAAAAATGGCTAACAAAAGAAAACAGCATAAGAAACAGCTAATATCATGAGATTAAGATTTACAAAAGAAATGCCTCCTCATAAGCCAAATGCAGAAATCCTCAGCATACCAGATCTCCAGAGATCAAGCTTTCAAACCTCCAGTTATCAGTACAATAACAAACAAGAAAAAAACCCTCATAAACAACTCGCAGAAGCAGAGCCACAGCAAAATAATTTACTTTGGTTTTTCCTCCCTCCCTCCCTCCCTCCCTCATAACCTCCACCCTAATTATTTAAGAATTATTTGAAGAACCCTTACTCTTGAGACAGCTGTAATTACAGCACAAATATTTCATAGTCCCTTCGTACCTCACTATTTTACTTCTATTTATTCAAGTTGATAACGGCCTTATTTCTGCTTTATCTCATTGCCTAGCTCTTTTCAAAATATTCACCCTAAGCCAAGTCCAGCACACTGGAATGGGTCAAGCTAGGTCACAGCAAAGATGCTGAAGTTTACAGCAGCAGCATTTTGGAACATGATTGGGAGCTCCATAAAGACATGAGGTTGTAGGGAAAGAGTAATCTTTACTAAGAGAGATTTTTTTCCTGACCTTCAGCTCTCAAAGTTCTCCCAAATGACCAAGAATAATCTCTTCCTAGAGGGTAAGTGCTAGTGGCTCAATTTTGCCAAAGATTATTGAACACTAGCTATCACTAGCAGCCTAATCTTTGTGAGAGTAAAGGATACATGCTACAGCCAGAGAATAGTTTGGGAACATCATTACTTTTATTTATAGCCTCAGAACACACATAATGCTCAACCTCAGAATGACTGGGAAAAAAAGTCTAGGTGCCATACAGGTTTCATTGCTAGAAATGTAAATTATACATTTACAAATTTATAAAATATTATAAATAAATACTTATTACAAATAAAGAAAATATACAAAATAAATGCTTAAAGGCATTGAATAAAACTAATGTCATTCTGCAGCCTAAAATGGAAAAAAAATTAAGAAGCAGCACTAGTTGATTAGATCACCACAGGCAGCAGCTGATGTCCATGCATCTTTTTCCTCATCAGACAGGGTGAGATACAGGATAAGACACTGGAAATACACTAATACATGGAATCAACTGTAGTAACAAGCTGGACAGTAGACAACTGTGAGAAGTTAGAGGTGGAGGCTTAACACCAACAGCAATAAGTTAAAATGGACCAGTGAGAACACTCTACCAGGTGTAACCTTCACAGGGTCTTGGTTTGTTGACCTCTAAAATTAAAAGGGATTAAAGAGACTTCATAACTCTGTAACTCTCTTTGTACCTGTATAAAACCTGTTTGCTGACCTTTGGTCACTGCCTTACCACCAATCAGCACAAGCAAAGGCAACTGACAAAAACTAAGAAGTAGAAAAGGAAACAAAACAGATGCTGTAAGTCCATAGCATGAAGTGAAAACTTTTATGTCAAGCTTGAGCCATGAAATAAACCAACTGACATTTATGTTTTCCTTTAGGATATGGAGCCTCTTCTTAAATAGACAATTTTCTTACATATTCTCCTCTAATAATTTCCTTAACTGCACTTGTCCCGATTGACTCCAGAAAAGGTGTGCATGCTTCCTAGCACATGAAGTCTATCCTAAACCACTTCACTCTTGAAATGGGTATAAAAAGTTGCTATGAAAAGGCATCCAATATTCCACCCTCCACCCCATTGAAAATGATTTCATCAGTGCAGATGCATACTCCTCAGACTACTAATAACAAATAGCTCTCAGAGAGTTTATATTCGATGCTTATTTGAACTTTGAGTATCTCAGAGGGGATGGATTCTATATTCCCCTATCAGCTGCTTCAGAAAAGTCTCAAGCATATGTTTTCAGCAGTCCCCAGGACATAATTTAGCTTTCAGCAAGTGTTAGATGCTGACTCACAGTTTATGTATGTGCATCTTTTAAAAGATTTTAAATAAAGAACTGTAGCAGGTCTCTGAATAGCATGGTCTCCTACAGTAGCTTCAAATTGCATCTGTTCATTGAAACAACTAAAAAACTTGAATTTGTGTGTTGAAAAATTTGGAAACAGAAATCCAGCATGAACATTTTTGAGCTTTACTCACAAGAGCAAGGGTATTTCACAGATCATTTATAGTTTGGAGAAATACTTGCTGAAAGTAAACCTAACTTAAACCCCAACCCAATTCAGCATGAGAGATATTGTAGGCAGCTTCTCCAAAACCATCTAGAAAACCAGACTGACTCTATCCCAGACCAAACCAGTACATTGTGCTAAGATGGCTTCAATAAAGACACTTTACTCAAATTTTGCAGAAGACATTTTTGGGCTTGATTTTCCCTCAATGAGTTTTCCCATAGTTATTACATTGATATATTTTCTTTTGAGTCTCATCTAGATCCTGGACTGGGGCACCATAGAGTAACACCAAAGTCTGAGACAACAGAGAGTGTTTGTGGACCTAACTCAACAATTTTCAATAGCCTTAAAAAAACTCAGCCAGACTAATACAAATCCACAACAGAATGAACTAACAGAACATGACAAACATCTTGACATCCCTTACCTTCACCCCAAGAGCACTACTGTTATCCACTAAAATGATCACTATGAATCTGTCAAAGTTCAGCTGTGAACAGGAACACAGGCGGAATAATGAAAATCCAGTGGTTCAAAAATATCCATTTCTTCCTTTCAGGCACAAAAATAAACCTTTGAGAATTCTATCATTGGAGTAAACCAAAACAAAAAGATGTCTATCCTTCCATTACCAATACTTCTCGATTGCAGCAATACAATAATGATTTTGCAGTGACCTGACTACTCTACTTAGACTATCAACATCATAAGAGCTGTGTTAAGTCATCAGCTACCACTGATAAATAAAAAAGCTGCCTACAATACACTAGAAAAGAAAGCTTTGCACTGAACTGATGACATGGTTGGTTTCAACTCGTTTCCATGCCAATATTATGTGCTGAACTGCAAAGCTTTATTGTATTTTAAACAGCAACCTAATTTATAAATCTAGTTCCCTTTTACAGGAGCCAATAATTATACCTATTATCATTGGAAAGAATCTATTATCTTGAAAGAAACATGTCTTTTGAAAGGCATATAGCTTCCTCAGTACTAAAACCACCCCAAACCCATCATGCATGGGCAAAATGTTCTGGACAATGATATTTCAGAATTCTAAAAAGTTAGTGCAATTTCAGAATTCACAATCAAAGTTCAAAAAGACACACCCCAGCTCACTCCCGTCGCCCCTTTTCCAGCAATGAACAGGTCAGTTCTACAAACTACAACAGCTTTTCTGGTTCCTTTAGAAGGTCATCTTCTTTGGAAAAGGTCTTCCATTAAATCCCGAACAAAACTGACCAGAGGCAGTGAACATTTTCTGCATAAAAGCTCACTGCATTGGTAGGCATTTTTTTCTTCTTTCTAGACCCTCTTCTTCCACATAAGAAGAAGGTCTTGAAAGAAGACCTTTTCTTATCTTCAGTACTTAGAAGAGTGTATGGCCAGAAATAGACAAGTTCAGTTGTGTATAATACACCAAAGTGCACCCACCTACACAGCCTTAATCTAATTCACTGCCACTACACAAATCTACCTCAAGATATGAGACTTTGGACAGAGCAAAAAGCACCTGACCCAAGAAAAAAATCCAGGCAGTGTCATTTAACACAGTATCAATCAAAGCAAACAGACTTCTAAAATTTACCCAGTAATTTACCCTCCATTGAAGTAACAGTCTTCATCAATAAGTTTAAAAACAGATTTTTCCACCATTCCTTATTAAACACAAGCAACATCTGTTATCAATACAGAGAAACAAAACCACCAAAAAAACACACTCTTAAAAAATCAAAGAGAAAGCTTGTTTTGTCTGTAAGCACATATCACTTGTTCCTCCTCAATGAGGACCTGATCATATAAGTTCCTAATTTTTCACCATCAGGCTGCATTATTGCAAGCTACTGTAGTAGATGTTGAATATAAAAACAATGCTAAGTTTAGATGGTATAATACAAAGACACGTAAGCTCCATCCAAGCAACAGAGCAGAACTGGAAATTTTCTGAAAGGCACCTTGCATTTCACAATGTTGGGAAAAAACACCACAGTAAATATGTAATTATTCTTCCAGTTGCCAGACTGTGTCAGTGGGTAGCTGTAAGAGCAATTTTTGCACCAACACGTACCAAGTCACTCTGAAACACTCTGTACTGATCTGGGACTCACCCACAATATCCACCACATCAGGACGGATAAGTGGCTCTCCACCTGTCAGTCGGATCTTGTCCACACCTTCTTTCACAAACAGTCTGGCTAAGGTGATTATCTCCTGGGTAGTTAGGAGCTCTGATTTCGGAGTCAGCTGAACACCTTCCTCAGGCATACAGTACTGACCTGAAACAAAGGTTACAGAAATACATGAGGCAAAGAATAACCCGCAACAATTGATCTAATATTGATGGGCAAAATGTACCAAGGGCAGCTGTCTTTAATGGATGCCAAACGACACCAACTGTGCAAAAATTTTACAATCTTCTAACAATTTCCTGGTTTACTTAAGAGGAAAACCCAAGACTAATTTGATGTGCCTCAAAATTACAATGGATCCACTCTGAAGAAAAAGATGACCTCACTTCTGTCTAAACTGCATTCAAGCAGAGACAGCAAGTTCAAGGTGTAAGCACTGGGACATAACACCAGACTTTGCAGATGTAACTGTGGGAATGCCTAGGTATGAGCTCTCCTGCTTTTGGAGACTTTGGACACACAGGCATCATTATCTAAACCACACCAAGTCTGATAAAAGATCTGTCACTTCCACCTGTCTCTGGTAGATCCCTAGGCTTGCTCCAGGTTTCCCACCCCACCAGTAGCTCAGATCCAATTAGTCTCTATCTGTCATTTATTGTTACTTTGTGAAGACAAGAAACAGCACAGGGCCAACACAGCAATAATACCCTAACCCAAACCTTGGCTTTTGTACAATGTGTGCAGGAGTTTTGTGCAAGGAAAGAGCAGACACTTACATCTGAGGTTGCACTTCTCAGTCAACGAAATGCGTAAGTAATTGTGCTGCCGCCCAAAGCTGTCCATCAAAAAAGCAGAGAATGGAGCAGCATGTTCTAGCACAAAGCGTTCTCTTCCTGAGCTTTGTAATTCCTGCAACAAAAACAAGCGTTAAATATTTTAACAGTTACCCTGTCAACTTGCTGTATAAATATCAACTTTGAACCCAACTGATAATTATTATTCCATTCTTCCCCACACAGACAGCTGCCCAAAAAAAAACCACTGTCAAAAGTGGGCATTTATTAAATTTCACACCCTACCATAATCCATTTCTACAATTTTCCCTGTCTTTGCCACAGGAGCTTCAGGCTTTTTGTGCAGAATGGAAAGTGGTTTTGTTCAACTGCCTGTCTCTTCCCAGAATCATTGATCCAGGATCACCAATGCTCACTACAGCCCTTGGGTAAACGAAATTATAGAGAAGAGGCCCTTCCTGCACTTCAGCACAAGAGAATCTGAAGGTGATGAAACACTGCATCTCTGCCTGTGTTCCTACCATATCCCATGTGCAATATTAACATGTTTTTAACAGCAAAACTGGATTATTGCTATATACAATAAAGTTTCATGACACCTGTCTTAATTTCCAACGAAGGCTTCCTGCCTAAAACCATGTAACAGAATACCTCCAAAAGGCTTGTCTCAGTTAAGAGATTACATATAATGCAGGGCATGGTGGAACTGGAAGAAAAGTGTGTGATTCTGAACACCTGTTCAAACTGAATAAAAAATATCAGAATTAAAACAATTCCTTTATTAACTGTCATGAAGTGAATATTACAAGTGATTTCTACTTAAAAATTTGGGGGTTTTTTTTAGGCACAATGTAATACATTCTAGAGCAGCATGATTTTTAGGAAGTATGAGTATTTGCCCTCTAGAATGAGAGAGTAAGAAGGACAAGGAGTTCCTGGAGCAAGACCAGATGAGGCCACAAAGCTGCTCAGATGGCTGGAGCTCCTCTCCTAAGAAAACAGGCTGAGAGAACTGGATCTGTTCAGCCTGAGGAGGAGATGGCTTTGGGGAGACATTATCACTTTCCAGTACCTAAAGGAGACTACAGGAGAGCTGGAGAGGGACTTCTTACAAGGGTCTGTAGTGATAGGACAAAGGGGAATGGTTTTAAACTGAAAAAGACTAGATTTAGATATTAGAAAGAAATTCTTCACTGTGAGGGTGGTGAGGCACTGAAACAGGCTTCCCAGAGAAGTTGTGGATGCCCATCCCTGGAAGTGTTGGATGGGCTTTGAGCAAGCTGGTCTAGTGCAAGGCACCCCATAGGAGAGGGCTGAAACTAGATGATCTTAAAGGCCCCTTCCAACCCAAACCATTCTAGGCTTTTATGGCCACTTTAGGTAACAAATAGCCCAAATAGTAGCTGCAAACAAATACAATTCAGTTTATACCAAGTAACTTCAAAATATCTGTACTGTCAATGCCAGAAAGATTAATTACAGCAAGGTCTAAACGCAGGGAGTCTTACTGCCTTTATCCCATGACTTTCCAATTACAATGTTGCAGCTCTCTTTTTCTGCACCTGTAAAGCACAGCTGAAACCACTCTGCTACTTTCAGATAATATTTTGGTACCTTAAGTGAAACTTACAGTAACCGAGTAAACTCTTATCACAGTACTGCAGAAAAACAAGAGTTTACCAACATACTTTTATCAGCTGGTGGATACTTGCTTCAGGCACTATATACAAACATCCAAAACCAACTCTGCTAAGTATTTTCATGTACTACATCAGAGTTAAATTAACATTTTATAGGAGGTCAATTTGGTAAGTCATGAATGAGGCCAGCTGCCTAGCATCACTATATGAACCAGAGAAAACAAAATAATTAAGGGAACCACCTTCACTGGATCCTCGTTAGTTAACCACATACAGACATTTAACAGTCAGTGAATTTCATATCAAGTGAAAAGGCACATGTCAGTGAATTTCATATCTAGTGAAGAAAACGCACATACAAAACCATTTCCTGTATACATGGTGTTCACAAAGTTCGTGCTGGTGTGCATGTGTGAATCAGCTGCAGCACTGTGCCTCAAGTTAAAATTGTGCTCGTTAGTCTCAATAGGCTGCAGCAGGCAAAGGATTAAATAAAGTTTTGACATGAATTTAAGATCCAGAATTAGGAACCAAACAAAATGACACATTAGTGGGTATTTAAACTGCTTATCTAAGCTGAAGTCATGACTCGCATCCAGTGAAAAGCAGACATGAACTCTCCAGACATACCAAAATCAGAATGTATGGGATGATGCCAAGGCACCGGGCAGGAACACACCCAGCCACAGCCATCAGCTTCCTGGCTCTGGTTATCACTAGTGACCAAAGGAGCTAGTCCTGCACAGGATTTCCCTACAGCCCTTGCAAGAAATCTAGAAATGGCCAGCTAAAATGGTGAACCACCCAAGTATGCCTCCTCAAAACATTTTGTTGTGAAAACATTTGTAAGAAACATTTTTGGGTGAGTGGAAGCCATAGAGGAGACCCTCAGTGATCAAATCAGCCAGACAGCAAAGGTTATCTGGGGAGAGACCCAACTTAAGCCACCAGCAGCAGGAGCAGCAATTTTGTTTCCAGCTGTGCTAACACCAGGCTCCTGCTAAACTTACAAGCAGGAGTAGTCATTCTTAGCAGCACAATCTTTTCCCTAACCTTTAAACAATCCACTATACATGATCCAAAAAGCTTTGTGGTAAGATAAGAAGACCTTACTCTAAGAACATCCATAGCAGTGAGGAGCTAGAGGAGACAAGAGAGATACAAAGTGGCTGTTTCAAAGCCCAGAACACATCTGTTTACCCCTGATAAAACTGCAGTAGTAGTTTCCAAGAAATTGCTTTTCTGCAGGAAGAGAGCAATGCCTTTCAGTTTCAGGGGCTGCAACAGCAGAGTCATATGGGGTGCAAGGCCAGCCCTGCCAAGACTTGGCCTTCCCTTCCTGGCAGCATCCCAAGTGTAGCTAGAAACCACTCTGCAGCCACACCCACTGCTCACACACTTCACCTCCCCTTCCTGCAGCATTCTGAACAAGTCATCGGGTTTTTAAACTCCCTGGGAAAATGCTCCAGCCTAGGGCTGTGTGGGTAGCGGCAGAGCTCTGCACAGCTTTAGGTTACCAAAAAAATCCTAAGTTGGGAATCCTTTGTTTTGACAGAAATGCTGGCTCTGTTCCACTTATTGAAAGTAAGTGTTTCTCCAAATACAAGCCAGGTTAACTCAAAGAGCCCAGGTAAATACCCAGACTTCATTTCTTCATCTTCCTCAGTCAGAAAACTCAACCCTGAACAGACTAAATCTAAGGATATTTTATATCAGCCAAACCCAGAAAAAACACAACACAAAAAAGTGTTTTTTTTCTTGAAAATTATGCTGCTTTCTGGCCTGGCTGGATATCTGATGTTCTCCTTTTATTATTTTGGAAAGGTATTCACTTTTGAGAAGAAAAGCACTCCCAAGTTTATTAAAATTATCTGAGCCACTCTTGCGGGAGCCTTCCTCTCCTGTTTCTTTCCCACCAATGCTTTTTTGCATCTTTTTCAGGATTGGGCTTCCTTACCACTCCACTTGAAGACAGAATAGAACAAACCTCCCACCTCCCAGTTTTAGAGTGTGCATTACAGGCAGGGAAAGAAGAGAAAATATGTTCTCCCTGGAAGAAAGGCAGGGGCAAATGAGGGGCACTTTAATGCTTTTATGCAACGAAAGACAAAATTGCATACTTTCAAAGACATTAAAAGGCTTAAAATAATTTCCTGTTTTCAGGAAAGAGCCCCCACTGGAGCGGGACACAGGAGACCAGTTCTCTTGCTGGTCTGTCATCCATCTGCATGGCTGCTATAGGTAAGGTAGCTAAAGTAAGAGCAATAACACTGCCCTTCATTAATTCCTCTAAAGTGAACTGTAAAGAAGCAGCATTAAAAGAACAGGCACTCAGCAAAGATTGGTCTCAAGAAACTTAAAAGTTTCTATTGGAAATAAGTAACTCTTGCTGCAAAGTTTTAGTACAGGGGAAAGAAAAATGTTTTACACAGCTACTAGAACTTATTTCCATCATTTTCTTGTTGGGTATAGTACTGGGTTTGTCTAGGAGGGAAGAATGACAGGAGATGGAATTTTTAAGCTGTTCAGTTTCTGACCAATTAGATTTCAGCACAGAGGAATTAGGAGATACCCATAAGCCATAATAGCTGATACCCATCAGCCTGAACTCCAGCAGAGGTGGAGCCTGTACTACCAAAACTGCTACTGCACCCAGCCCCAGCTCATATTTTTATCAATACCACAGAAAAGGCCAGTTATCAAAGATGAGAACTCAGCTGCCTTCCTGGTAACTCAGGACAAGGATGAAGCATTCCCTCTGGTTGCTGTGCAAGTAGGATTCTCCAAAGGGGAAGAATAGGTTGAGGTTGAACCTTGTCACTTGCAGCCTTTGTGAGAGCTATTGGAACAGGAAGAAAGCAAAAGCCTGCTACAGTTCCCAGGCAACAGGAAAAAGGTTATTCAGTTTCCTGGAGTAGGAAAAGGTAGATGGGTGCTGGTATTTTAACATATCAATGCCCAATTAGATAACTTTTTCACTCAAAAGGGATGTCTGTAACCCACAAGTCCCCACTCTCCTCTCTCCATAGTTGACAGGAGACACTTCTGCACATGGGAGGTGTATGCCCTGTCACACAGTACGCTTTATCTGATCCATGAACAAACTACATTCATTCTCTGGGCTGTCAATCACAGGCTCTATACTAGTACTGAAAGAATGAGTTTAGATGACTGCACCTAGCAGCTATATTTTGACAAGCTGTCAACCCTTCAGACCTGACAAGTCACCTGTGATTTCCAGGAGAACTATTTTAACAATGCAGCAAAATTGGAAGCTGTCAGCAGAGGTATCAATAACTACCAGGAACACCACAAACTGACAGATGCTAGAAAGGCTCAGTTAAACACAAGGGGGCAGACAACAGAATTCTTACCTACTAATCAAGCTGAAGATCAAGTACTATCCTTGCTCTACTCTTCCACCTTCACTTCATTCCCAGTGATATTTGTGCACTCTAAAGCTTGCAAAGATTTCTGCACAGGCCTCAGGGACTACCACAACCTGCGTACCCATGACGCTGTTAGTGCTGTTCCTGTACCCACTGGCTCTTCAAGCTCCTGCAGTCCCGTTGGGTTTGTGCACAGCACTGCTGTCCCAGCATAGCACCTACCACTGCTGCAGTGTCACAGACACAGCTCAGCAAGAGCTCTGCTCTTCCCTGCCTCACCTTTAGCATCTTAGTCTGCAGGCAAGTGGTGACATAATGTCCTTGCTTCAACCTGGAAATCAGACAACCGCAGAGGCTGAAATGGGTCTAAGTAGGCCAAGTGCCAGAATGAGGTCTGAGCTGAGAAGTCCAAGACAAATGTTTTTGTGAGGGCTCAGCAGCTGCTGCCCAACAGCTGACCCCAAACAGCAGGCTCCACTTGCGGGTACTGGCACGGAGAGCACTGCCCAGGGACTGCCACTGGCTGCCCACAAAACAGAGCAACAGCACACAGAGCGTTTCAGACACGACTGGCCGAGAATCAGGGCCATGTGAGGTCCTTCTGGCCAAGCTGGACTCTCCACTTTATCCCAGCACTGAAGGCTTCATTGTGGCCACAGAAATTCTCAGGTGGTGATGTCTGGATTACAGGCTCTACAAGAGCAGATGAAGAAAGATTAAGTGAAACTTTGTAGCAAGACCCTTATTGGGCATGATACATCTACAGCACAACTTTAAAAAAACATGCTGATTTCCAGTTCTGTAGTAGAAACGGGTCATCCTACCTGATCATTTTAGTTCAAGAACAGACTCTGGACATATATTATCATGGGTAAAAGATGGCAGGATGGCATCAAACTTCGTTAACTGTGAACCAGTCACGAAAAATCCAAAGACATGCTTGCACACAACAGAACAACTGTGAAAATGCTACTTTCAGAGTGCCTGTAGCTTCATGCCCTGTTCTAGTCTTAGAAAAAGGAACTCCACTCCATGCACACTCCGAGACTGACAACTGCATCTCAAAAACCAAGATTCAAACAAGTAAATTGCTCACCACACACCACTGGGACAACAGCTGTACTGACCCCACTGTTTGCAACCCAACTGAAAGACTTCAAATGGTTGCCCTTGGACACAGCCTCCCAATTGTCTCCTGAACTGCCCGAGGTCTTCCTTCCATAGCTGGAATGACCATTTTTAAAGGGGACTGAAATATAGTCTACTGCTCTCTTCTCCCCTCTGCAAACACCTCCTCCCCAAAACCTCAGGAAACTAAACAGAACCCATGAATACTTGCAGCTCCAGCACAGGAAACAGTCAAGCAGTATTCACAACTGTTTTGAATGTTTGAATATTCTCTCATTTGAAAGCACATTTCACTGTCCCCTATGGCTGTAACGCTAATTACTTCTCTCTACAGATGAATCCCAGGAGAAACTGAGAACAGAAAGGAGCAATGAGTGTATTATCACTGTATAGTTGCTAAGTCTGCAGTGCCTTTGTTTTTTACACTAGCTCGCTTCTCAAGCCCTGCAGAACATGAGCCAGTGGCCTGGCACACTTCTAATATTTACTGTACGACAAATGTGTTTCCCCCAGCCCATTCTTCCAGGTACCATGGCTTTTTGCCCCTAAGGGACTTTCAGACGGGTGTTGTAATCAAGCTCCCTCAAAACTATTACTGAACTACCCAATGTATAGAAAGTAGTGAAAAGTAATTCTGATCCAAATTTATAAAAATGTTTATGGTCTAGGAAAACAACCAAACAAAACAAATTCAATAACCTTTCTAGTTTTTGGAGCCAAGTAAGGATTCAATAAAGCAACGCTCAAATCCATTTGGTTTCCTGTAAATAAGTAAGTGGCAGTGAATGCATTCAATTCTGGCGACACAGAGTCTGTCACTAGTAGCTTTAGCTTATTTTCTGTTTGTTGAAGCCAGCCATGCAATTGCAAGTAACTCAATAAATCATGTTCCAGCTGGGACTGCTCTGTGTGCCATGCCCTGTTTCTGCTAGACAGTTACTGAATCTAGCCTTTCCGTGTAGCTTTTTCTTCTCAAAAACAAGAGATACCAAGAGACCGAATCCACCCGAGGGACCAAAAGTTAAACCGGGAGAAGCCGTATCAGGGCAACTCATGAGCTGACTTCACGCCAGGACCAGCACAAACAGGTTCAGTGCGAAGTTCGCATGACCATGGGAGCACAACCACCGAAAGCTGCCAAACCACTCGGGTTTTGACCCAGGCTGATCAAAGAGTGTTGTGTAATCTCTCCTTTGGCTGGGCAGGAGCACAGGACCGGCTCGGTCCTTCAGACGGGTCCCACATACTTCCACAGAAAGGGTGACATTTCAACAAATGAAGCATACACCGCATTATGTATTACTACACGTTTTGTTGACTCCTCCCTCCCCCTATACACAATCAGGTCATGTTCACCGCACAAACCACCGGTCGATCCGGGATATGTTGCAAAATTCTATGGACAGGTTGCATTTCCCGGGAACGGGCCGGCAGCCTCCGCCCGCGGTGCCCAAGATCCCTGCCCACCCCGCCGGGGCTGCCACGGTCACCAGAGCGCCCCTCCACGAAACACATCTTCCCAGGGACGAGGCACCGGCCCGCCACCCAAACTCCCAAACGTGATCTCCGGCGGCACGGCACGGCACGGCTCGGCGCGGCACGCCTCGGCACGGCTCACCTCCCCCGCGCCCCCCGCCCGCACCGCGGCCCCGCCGGACCCCGGGCCCGCCTCACCTGCGCGGCGGCCGAGGCGGCCCTGGCGCGCGCCCCGCTGCTGCTGCAGGCGCGGCGCGAGGCCGCCCCGCGCGCCCCCCTCAGGAGCCGCCCCCACCGCGCCGCCGCCGCCGCCGCCGCCATGCGGCTCCACTGCCCCAGCGCGCGGGGGGCGCCGCCGCCAGCCCCGCGCCGTCACGCGGGGAGGGCGGGCGGGGGGAGGCAGCCAATCGGAGCGGCGGCCGGCGGCCGGTGCCGTGCTGCACGCCGGGAGTTGTAGTTCGCTCTCCTAAGGCGAGCTGGCCGAGGGAAGGGGGGAGGTTTCCCGCAAGGTCCCTCGGCACCGCTGTGTACGCCCGGGGCAGCGGTACCGGGCAATTCACAGAATCACGGAATATCCCAAGTTGAAAGCGACCCACAAGGATCATAGAGTCTAATTGTTAGCCCTACATAGGATCACGCCCAATAGTCACCCCATGTGCCCAAGAGTATTGCCTCTAGAACGCAGACAGGCTTGGTGCCATGACCACCTCCCTGGCGAGCCTGTTCCAGGGCCCAACCACCCTGGAAGAACCTTTTCCTAATATCCAGCCTAAACCTCCCCTGACACAGTTTAATTCCATTCCCTCAAGGTCTGTCACTGGTCACTGGAGAAGAGATCAGCATCTGCCCGGCTTCCCTGCCTCCCCTCTCGGGGAAGGTGATGAGGTCTCCCCTCAGTGTCCTCCAGGCTGATTGGACCAAGTGGCCTCAGCCACTCGTCATATGGTTTCCCGTCAAAGGCCTGTCACCATCTGTGGCAGTTTCACTTCCCCAAATTCCTCCAGGAATGCGAAACCAGGACACCATCTCTGTTGGTGACCCAAGTCCCATGTCCCTCAGCAGCAAGGGCAAAACCTGCGCCGTCAGCCTTTGCTCTCTGCCTTTCCCCACCCTCACCTCAGCCCTCCAATAGCCAGGTGTGGAGCCTGAGCTCTGACTGCTGGCTGCCATCAAGGGAAACGCACACATTGAAGGGCATGCATGTGAGACAGGTATCCCAGCAAGGCTGCCAGAGGACGGAAATAATGAATGTCATTAGTTCCACACATCTGTGGTGGAAACAACTCCTCTAGTCAACACCAGTCTCAAGTGAAATCTGTACAACCTTGTCAGAAGATAGGGACAGTGACTAAATGAAACATAATGGATCTTACGGAGCCTAAGAAAGCAATATTTCAGTTTTCCTGCCTTATGTAGTTTTTCCCATGCTCTCAGTGCTTCACAGACAAGGGGCTCATGATGAAAAGTCCAGTACTCTGATGTCCATCTCCAGGTGAGGGTCTGCAATGGTCACCCATTGCCAAGCTGAGCCACAGCCACTTGTTCCGAACATACTTTACACCTGAAAGGAGTGGTTGGCAGGGTGCCCAAATTTTCCCTGGATCACCTTCCCTGAATCATGTCAGCTATTCTTCCAAAAGACATGTGATTCCCTGAATGACTTTTATTGCTCTCAGACTTGGAACTGTGCAGCTGTTAAGTATTAAACTCACAATTTTACACATCATGCTACTGCATGATCACACTTCCATTCTAAAAGAATTTTGTTTTCCATTACAAAATTGCTGTGTCAGTGGTATTTAATTTGCAGCTACCGATTAAAAACACATTAGCAATTCTCTGCACAGTCTTAATCCTTTAGTGTTTGACCTGTGCATTACTTGTTGATGTTTGAGTAACTATTGCTTGTGTCAGCCATTATTTCCAGACAAAATTATGTGTGCTGGTACAGGTTCAATTGTTTAGTCAGGTTATACTTAAATCTTTGCTTTGTAGCAAAACCCCTTCTGCTGTCCAATTAACTCTAGACTTTAGACTTTATTCAGTATTTAGACTGGTTACAGACTAACAGGAAAACTTAATGCCGTATTGCTGTTTTTTCCTCCCCAAAGCTTAAACCATTTGAAAAGAAATACAGACTTGACTGATCTACAATGTGGCTAAATATCCAGATTGAAGCCATGTCCACCAGTGTGATGTCAAGGTAACACATGCACAGACAAAATTTTGTTCAAATTACAATTTTCAAAAGGTTCAGAAACAAATTTGATGTTGACATTTACAGTAGCTTTATGAAGCGTCACATCTCCCTGTAGAACTAGGATAACTGTAATTAAAGGATTTTCTGGATTTATTTGAAGAGCAAGTGATAATGGCAATTGAAATACAGAAGGCACTTTAGCTTCATATTAAATATAATAATTGTTCAATTCAGTGAACTTCTCAGTTGCAAAAGAGGTTTAATTAGATGTGCAATCAGTAAAGATGAAAATTTGTTATAAACTCATCAAGAGAAAAAAAATATTGCTGGCTTCATCAGAATCTGCAGTAGTTGAATATGCTGATGTTCAGCATATCTGGAAAGTTAAGAAATTAATTGTCTTTGCATACTTGAAGCCTTATATTTTTTTCAGTTTTCAGGTTGTACAAATATAGGCATGTTTCATTAAACCAGCATAAAATTAGCTTTTATACCTCCAAAGGCAAACTTTTACTCTCAGGAATATCTACTGCTGGTTTTCAGAAACACTTGCCCAGCATTAAATGAAGCCATGAAATAAGTGTAATGAAATAAGAGCATCTGCATAAGACATGATTTCGTTTCACTTCACTGGGGCACTGTCATGTCGTGTCATGTAATGTTGTGTCATGCCATGTCACAGTCATGAAGAGTAAGCACCACAGACAGCAGCTGGAGGTTTGATTTCTTTGCTTTTTTTCAGCAGCTATCCAAAGGACTGGTAGTCAGAAAATAATGAAGGGTTTGAGGTTTGTGTATCTACTCCAAGATGCTGTGTGGTGTCATACCCTTGTGCTGTAACCAAAGCTGGGTGTGACATTCTGTCCTGGCAAGATAAGGCCTATCTGCTTCTACCTGCAGGGCCCACTCTAGTGAGGCTCGAGACATTTAGGCAAAGCAAACTCTTGCCTCTGGTGTTTCAGTTGTCTTCTAGGCATCATGAAGACATTCACTTGTCTTTGACACAAGGTATTTATTTAGTCCAAATTTCAAAGAAAGACATTTCCTGCTCTTCCTGCTGCTGCCTTCCTTTCTGACTTCCAGGGGTCCTAGATTAGCCCTGTCTTATTTACCTGCTTATTTGTTTCAAGATTTTGCTGAATTCACACTTAATACCTTAGGGGTGGGTTTCCCTTGGCACTCCTACACATCCAGGGATTAGCTAACTTTCCCCAAAAGGCTCTGCACTGTGCTGTTTGTAAAGGTCTGTGTGCCTGCCAAGGGGTGTTAAACTCACATGGGCAATTAAAGGGCAGAGTCCTATCCATATCCTCTGGGAGTGTATACCAAAACAATATAAAAATGCAAAGTACTGGACTACTTCCAGTGTTATTCAGTGTTATTCAGCAGTGCTTCAAATAAGCACTGAACAAAGTTTTAGAGATATGTTACTAATAAAATAATAATGACTTAAAAGTCTCAAGAGAGAGTTCAAGCTGTGAGCTGGATGCATCTGCCACGCTGAATCACAACTGCCTCATTGTAGAGACAAGACATCCATCAAGAGTTACTCAACACCTTTCTGAAACTTTGGGCCACATGCCTGAACAGAAACCGGGGCAAAGTGGAGACCTGATCCTGTCCTCACGTGGAGCTGGAACACAGTCAGGACTCGTGCTGCGACTGCTGTTAGGAAAGACTGCATGGGTGTAAGCCAAGGGAAAGCCTCTGTATCCAGCTTCCTGCAAACTGAGCATGAAATAACAAAACTTGCAACACAAATTCACTGTTTTGTCTATCTCTTGCAAGAGCAGAACAACAGAACATATCCCTCTCCACATTTGTTACTTGTGAACAGCACAGGCCCTTCTTAAATGAAACTACTACAAAGAGATTCACTGCCAAACTTCAGGGCACATGTGAGGTACAAATGACTACCTTAGAATGTCTCACTGTTGCTCAGGATCATCATGGCATTTTACAGTTCAAAGCACACCACTGTATCATTCTTGTCTATGCTTAGAAATCCTAGGGAGCTGATACAGCAGAGGCTTCTGTTTGCTTTCCTCATTACATGCAAAGAGGAGTGAGAGCCTTCCTAGGGCTTCTTCCTGGTAGCTGATACAAAATAACATCTGCAGTTCTCTAGAACATGCTGCTTCCATGGAATTAAAAAGCATGTGTTGCAAAGCACACAGACTTACAAACAGGGATTTGGTAAATACCACTGCCAAGGCTGCCACAAAAGCAGATGCACTCGCACAGATGCAGAAGAAATCAGAACAAATTGGTCTGAAAACAATTTGTATGGAGCCAGCCATGCTGGTTAGCAAATATGTGTCAATGATGTCTTCACCTTTTCCTCCTTACCTTCTGTGTGCTGGAGAAACCCTCTCTTCCCTCAGCCTATTACCCTCCTCCTTTTCTGCATTTCCTTTGATATCATTAATCTTTTCTGCTCACAACCATGAGAAAAGAAAAACTGGAAATTTAATATTGCTAAACCTAGTGTTGAAATTGTTTGCATTCTCTGTTTGAGCAGTATCTAGTGGTGTCCAGAGTAAAAGTCTGTATAATACTGAGAAATCCAACTGATCCTACACATTAAAGCAAAGAATATGTTTACTCTTCCATGCTTTTGCAAAGGCACACAACAAGAGGATTAAGGGAATTAAGAAATGTGTAAAAAGCAGAGGTTGATATAATTAGAAAAGGGGAAAAAAGGAAGGAAGTAAAGAAGAGCAAAAAGGGAGAAAAGGAAAAAGGAAGAGAGAGGAAGGAAGGGAGGAAGGGAGGGAAAGATTTTTGCGAGAGAGAGAGAGGGAAGGAGGGAGAGGGAGGGAAAGGGAGAGAGAGAGGAAAGGAGGAAGGAAAGGATTTTGATGTGAGTTTGACCTTATCATTTATGCATGACCATACCCTTCTCTCTTGGCTTCCTTCCTTTACATGAAATATCAACATCTCACCTTCATTATTACACAATTTAGCACTTTGTTTGCTTTTTTTTTCTTTTCTTTTTTTTTTTTTTTTTAATCTGGGGGTTGTGCGCAGGATATCTACAAAACTTCTGTTTATCTGGAGCAGGATTACACAGTTCCACCCTTACTCAACATTCCTTGTAAACAGACTGTTCATGGGCTGATAACACTTTTGCTGGTCTAACTGTGTGCTTATTGCATTTAATGCCCGAGTACTGGGAGAAGAATGTAGGGTCACAGGACAGCCCCATCCAATCAGATTGACATAGACATAACCAAAGGAAAGTTTTGACAAACTTGTACATTGTCTTAACCTAACTCTTGGTGGGCTTCTTCTGCCCAGGCAGCTCCAGATGTGGGATTGTGTTTAATCTGTCAGCATGCCTATATTTTCTTGTATTTGACAGAATTTAAGGGCATGGTAAAAGGAGGTACCTGAGTTAGAAAACACCAGGAGACTCTTTTTGCTTTTGTAAAAATTACCTTTACTTCTGATGCTCTGCCCTCTCATCAAATGAGTAGCTCCCATTGCTCCCTTCCATGTTAAAGAAATCCTGCTTAACTTAATGGACTGAAGTTAACTCTACTGGTTGTATGTGACGGTCCTCCATGTAGCAGCACAAGTGACACTCCAGTAGTCAGGCACAGGGTCAGAAAGATGATTCTCAATACTGAGAATTCTGCAGTATTTTGGACCAAAAAAAATCATGGTCCTCCATTTTCCTTGAAGTGCAGATCCAGCTTTTGGTCTTCATCCACTCTAAGAGAAGGAATTACACCTTCACTGCTCCAACAGAAACATTTAAGCATTATGTAAAAAAAGAAAAAAATATATTTTTCAATACTGGTATTGTCTTGCTCTCTTGAAGCTACTCCTGTATTTGGAACAGCAACTAATTTAGATAAACAGCGGGACATATGATCTGATGAAATGTGATTAGCATTTCTCATTTAATTTGCATCAAAGCAAGAAGTTTTATCAATAACAACAAAAAACCTCCAAACCCCAACAAAACAGTAAGCAAGATCAAAGACATCCAGGACTTTCTTGTGATGGAAGAGTTTTATGTGACTTGGAAATCAATTAAGTTCCATTAAGGCTCTACAGTATACCTGCCTTGCATTGTGCCTCTCACAACTAGGTTTATGTAGTGTTTATGGCCAGATTTTTAGTTTACCTAGGAGACAACTTTTTTCTTCTTGTTTCTTGGCTTAAATTGCTGTATAAAATACCTCGATTTCCAGTCTGGTAAGCATCTAAACAAGGTAAGTGAATCTGTAATAAAAATCACCCTGAGAAAGTTAGTTTTTTATCCAAAGAGATTTACCATGTTAAAAAATCAGAAGGCAGAAAACTGGAACAAAACAAAATTTTACCAACTAAGAAAACAAAAAAACCAAAAAAAAAACAAAAAACCAAAAAACCCAAACAAAAAAACTCTCAACCAATCAACCAAAACAAAACCTCAAAACAACAAAAGAAAAAATATCACAGCATATTTTTGGTCTGTTGGCTTTTTTTTTCTTGATGCTTATATCAAAGACTTTTCCAGACACTGTTAAGTCACTTCCAGAGTTAGCATCATGCTTTAATTTCTCTTTGTCATTTCAGATTCCTTAAGCACTTCAGTTCTTTTGAGTTCTTGCAAATCACAATAAAGAATTGTGATTCCATAAACCAAATCTCACTGTTTGCCTCTTTCACATCTTTGGCTATGATACTGTAAAAGAAAATAGAGAGGAGCTGTTTGTGTATTCACTCTGTTCTCTCATCTCCTCTTCCCAGTGTTTTCAGCATTGCCAGATTCTCAGCTGTGTTTCCAAAAAATAAAGGTGAAAATGTGACAATGCCTTGCAAGAATTTAATTTGAGCTTTTGGAGGGAGGATTGTTACTTTGCTCTGCATTGTTTGGTTACTTAGATGGTGGAAATGTGGGCCTAGAGAAGAAGAGAATTCTGCTCTCCTGATTCCTTCCACTCACTTTCACATCAGTGATTACAAACAACCTCTAAGATAACAGAAAATCAAGCCCTTGAGAGGTATCTGTAGTGTCTGAATGATGGCATTCAAACTAACCTCAGGGAAGCCATCAGGCATTGATGTTTCAAAGGTTATGACAGCTATGCCCCACTGCATTGGAGAGGGGTAGGCTTTTTTGTCACAGGTTTTCTTTCTTTTCTTTTTTTTTTTTTTTAAGCCTTTCTCTTACTACAGTGGTAGCTGCTCAGCCCTTGTGGCTGGCTGACCACTAGGCCTCTGAAATACTGTCTTGTGGGGAAATGAGAATGGGAAAAAGGCATGCAGGACACTCTACCGGCCCTTTTATTTCCACATGGATAGTGAAGTATTCATTGCAATCCCAGCCTTGGAAATCTGGTCTCCTGACCTAGTTATTTCAATTTCAAATGCTGTGTGTGTAAAGAAAATTAATTATAAAACAAAGCACAAAAGTGGAACAGGCTGATTTGATGTTGACCTGAATGGACTCTTTTTTGTTGGAAAGTCTTTCCATCTTAGCCAGTGGAACAACTTTACTTTTTTTTTTTTAGCTTAACACTTTGAATCAAAGGGTGGTTCACGTGGCTGCTCTTTGCAAGTTTGTTTTTTCCTCTAAAAGAAGAAAATAGCTTTGTTTTGATGAAGTCTTTCTGTTCCAAAAAGCATCCAACAAAGTTTGGCAGAACTGGCCAGACATTCTGCATGTTGCAGTTGTGCAAGTCCTTCATCTCCACATGCACTCATGAGATACCCAAGAAGAAAGCTGAGCACTCTGAACACAGAAAAGGCAGGAAAGAAGAGAAAAAGGAGAGAACAAGGCCAAGGCAGAGAAGTGGGACTGAGATATGTGATTTTCATATTTACTTAAATTTCAGATATATGCTGAAAAAGACAACTGCAATCAAGAAACCTGGAGCCAAACACTCCTAAACATGACCTTGAAGTTTCTAAAATGATTTTGCATGTTTTTCAATTAATTGCAATTGTTCTGTTAAACTTCCAGTGTGTTTTGACAAGAGATTGATTTCTCCACATAACTTCAGCTGTCTCTGCAGTGCAACACAGTACCTTCTGAAAAACAGTGAGGGTACTTAAGATGTGAAGAAAATATGTACAAGAAAGACCATCAGTCCCAAGCTACAGACAAAATTAGCTGAAATTCCCAATGCTGGACATCCAAATCTCTCCTCTTGGATAATAATGTTCCCCTTTATTTTATTTTAATACCAGAGTTATAGGGTATTCCCCTCAACAGCCAATCCCTATGTTAAAGTTGCAAAACCAAGTCATTTGAGACAAAACAAATGGTACCAGTTTTGGCATCCATCTCTGAACACTCTTAAATCATTCCCTTACATACATGTCTTTCTCAACGTGTATGTGTCTTGTCTTTTCTATTCTCCTAAATTCCTCTCAGGACTTCTGGCCCACTTGTCCTACTGTCCATCTCCTTTTCTAGCCTCCTTATTTCTAATTTTCTATTTCTCTCCTTTAAATCCCTTCCCTCGCATCTACATGCTTTGCATCTCAGATGGGAGAATGAGACATGTGTTATCATGTGGGGATCTATTAGTGAGCAGAAACAGATAGTCATAGTCACAGAAAAAAAGTAAAACTCACTGCAAATATCTGCAGGACAGATAGCTTTCAGCCTTGCAGTCTGAAAGATTCATGCATTTCACTGGTTAGGAATTCTAATTGCAATGCTGTGATGTCCCACTACTGTCACCTGGAAAAGTGATGTCTTCTAACTGGATTTTCCCCTTGTGTGCAACCCTGCCTCTGGTAAAAAGGATTGTTTATAACCTCATTACCTGTAATTTCAGAAGACCGCGCTTGGAACATTAATTCCAGTCTGGAAATTTCACTTTCCCTGTCATATCTTTTGTTATAATATGTACACCAGTCTCAATGACAGTAACAGCAAAAAGGACTGGTTCTAAACAAAATATCTCCCTTACTGGCTCCCTTCTTTACCCTACACTTTCTGAGGTATCATGATTTAAACAGTCTGATCAAATTCTCGGATTTCATTATAATAACCTAATTTCTTTTATATTCACTCACTTCTATATGTTTATTTATACTCTTTTAATATTGGACAAAGTAATGAAGAATATGAAATCAATTTAGTTCAGATTACTCCTTCAGTACTGGATTTTGAACAATATGTCTTTTTGAGACAAACAAGAAAGTAACGCCATGTATCATTTCTCAGCAGTCCAGAGGAACTTCTTTTTCAGTTTACACATCTTAAGAAAGATAACTGGCTTGAAAAGCAGCTTGTGGTGTCGGCAGGGTTTCCAAGGAGAAACTCTACCCTTTACAAGCTAGAGAGCTATCTATACTGCGCAACACAGCAGGGCCAGGACCCTGCTAAGCTGAAGCTAATGGAGCAGATACAATCATAGGGTACGCTGCCTGGATCTGCAGAGCTACCAGATCAGATCACATCAGATCAGATCAAGAGAAGCACAGACATAATGTCACAGCACCTGCATCCTAGCAAAGATAATTTGTGTGCATGCAGCTGTACTCTGATTACATTGTTCTGCTTCTGGTGCTACCATTTGACTGCTAACCCAGGAACTGTTGAATTATGCTTATGTGCTGCTAGCATAGTTTTGGAAGGATTGACAAAATAGCTGTAAAATGATCCTCATTAAGGATGTGAACTAGGAATACTTGCTTAATTTTACTGCAGTGCTTGCTGCTGCCTGCTCTCATCATTATGACCTGACATGTGGGATCCCTCCAGCCTCTGGCCCACTTGTCAAGTGTGCCATTCATTTATTTAGCTCCTAGGGATGATGAATAAGTAATGTTGAAGAGAAACTGCCAAAGCACTGTCACAGAGCCAAGGTGTATCCTAATGCTTCACTGCTCCAACAGCTAGATATGTGAGAGTCCAGGGCAGGGAACAGAATGTCACTGTCTGCATCCTTCACTTCCTGCATTGGTAATGTGATCTAATGACCTTGCAGTTTAGACCTACTATAGCACATCAGCCTGCAGGACCTTAGTCTGTGGGCTTGTACTTTGAGTAGCTATCTGGACATATTCTGAGGAGGCAGAAAGAGACTGACCTCTTGGTTGGTGGTAGCAGCACACAGAACTCCCACAGAGAAGAAAGATCCAAGCAAGAGCAGAGCAAGTCCTGCTAAAATCCTCTTACAGGGAAAGTCATACTGAAGTTTTTGTGCTATAGCACTCTATGCCCATATCAGAGAACTCAGTACCTATCATGAAGAATGTAGTTGTGATTTAGCAAAATGCAGGATGAAAAAAGGGCCAGGGAAGTGAGGAGGAGACATAAATGAAAAAAAAAAAAAAAAAAAAAAAAAAAAAAAGAAAAAAAAAAGAGTGACCTCCAAACCTGCAGGATCTGGTGATAGTCACTGTATTTCCGCCCAACTGGAGTGGCACCACCTTCTGTAATCACAAACCAATAGTGAGTCATGACTGTTACTTCCATGTAGTGTGTTTGTGCTATCAAAACTCTTGACTGGCACAGAAAATTCTAATCTAGAACATATCCTTAATAAAGCACTCCCTTTAAGGTAATTAATAGGTGAGAAAAATCAAAACCAAACAAAGCCTCTGTTACTTTAAAAGGATAAAACAGAGCTGTAGGGTTAAATGAAACATTCTGACCTTATCTCATTTGAATATGTTATCTTGGACTGTAAAGCTGGATGCCTTGAGAGAGTATTTGGTCTGCTCATGTCTGTAGTGACACTTTGAATGTTGTGAGTGTTTGCAGTTTTTCCTGCAACGTATTTCCTCCTCTTTTTTTTTTTTTTTTAATACTGTTGACAGTGAGTCCTGGAGGCTCAGCCGCCCAATAGGGCTGTAAACTCTCAATGCTGCTAGACATGGAACATATTTTCATCAACTTTCTACATGACCCAGTAATTTCCTTGCACATTATCCAGTATTAAGACAGAAGAAAATCCTCTTCTGCACCTTGGTAACTGGTTAGAGATTCATGCTAAGATACCTCCTTCCAAAAACTTAAATTCAAACTTTGTCTTATATATTAAAAACCATTATTTCACAATACATTGACTGCTGGAAATATCTTTTCTGATATGATCCCAAAAAGTATTTTTTCCTTTTGAAGACCATATCACATTGGTAGTATTAGACAGGCTATGACTAACTAGTTAACACAAGATCTTCTGTCATTTCATCACTAAAGAAATGATGTATGTGTGATGACGTATGATATAAAAGTATGACCTGCTGTTTTCTGTGATTTAATCTCATTTCTAGTACTTAGGGCCACATGCTAATCCAGTTTTTCCTTCTTCTTATCGATTATTCAATATCTCCTATAGTTTTTTAATCACTGCAAATGTATGCAACAAATTTCATCAGAGCACCAGATTACAGAGCCAATATTATTGGTGAAAATATTTAACCAGAGAAGTTAGAAGAGAGATCAAGGAAAACTCCACTAGCCATCTCTTTCTATGCCTTTTCTTTCAGCAAGATGTTGTTTGTTGTTTTTACATAGTGCTTAATGAGCTGAGATCAGACTAAGAGATCAGTTGTCTGAATCATACCTCTACTCCCTTTTTATATAGAAAATATAAATAACCTATTCTCAAATCTCATGGAACCATTTAAGACTAGAATGGATAGCATTTTAAGTAACTTTTCCACCAGCCTGGGATCAACTATTTCCCTGTTGAATATGCAGTTTCTATATCTATTCTTTTGTATTAATAGTCTTGCCCTTACTGTCCTTTCTATAAGAATGTGTACTTAGAACAGAGAGCAACATATTACTGACTGTTTGCTCATGTATCAGTTATCTTCAGTCCATACTATCCTTATATATAGCAGCACCACTTGTTTCATGTGTTAGTTTTTATTTATACAAATAAGCAACATTTTTCCATTTATTTTTGTAAACACAGCACATTAATGTTTTCCAACTAATTTTGTACTTTCATTTTTTGGATTACCAAAGCATAACTTTCTTTTCTGGTCAAAGCTTTCCTCCTCACAAAATTCTTATTCCTAATATTCTTGCAAATCTTATCTTCAAAGGTCATCCTTATGGATTTTTCCCCTTTACTGGGATGTAAATGACCCAGTTTGGATAAGAGCTATCCAAACTCATCAGAAACAAATGTGTCAGGTAAGGCACTGCAGGAGTAGGTACAGAAGGGAAATAACAATTGTCTTACTTCCATGAGTAAATCACTTTTCATTTTTTTAAATAGGAAAAAGAATCCTTTCTATTCAGTATATTGTATGCCTGTGCTTCAGCAAATTTATCTCTCAAAATCTGTCCCATTAAACTAAATAATTAAGGACTTTAAATAATTTCCTTAATGATCAGTATAAGCAGTTATTAGATTATTTTATAATATCCATATAGAAAGAAACTGTAACTACAAGCCATTGTTATTGTTTTAGGGACTTGTGGCAAAAAAAAATTAAATCTCTTGTGCACCAGATTAAGAATTCTAGAACAAACTAATATTTAGGTCCTGTTGCTCTTTTCAATGGGGAGTGTACTCTGACATTTTGGTCAGCATCTTCCTCTAACAAAGATTCAAAATCTCTTCCCAACTCTCATGGCCAAGTATCTTTTTTATAAAATTTTACTTTGTTTTTTTTTTGGTTGGTTTTTTTTTTTTTTGGTTGGTTTTTGGTGGTTTTTTTTTTTTTTGTTTTTTTTTTTGGTGTTTTTTTTTTTTTTCCCTTTTGTTTTCTTTTTGTTTTGGTTTGGTTTTTTGGTTCTTTGGAATTATTTTTTTTTTTAATTAAAGGAGATTCTGGTAATGCAGTGTGGAGGAGATGAAATATCAAAGTACTTTCTGACAACGCAAAGGAAAAAAAAAAAAAGAAGGTGGGGACATGATGCATTTCCCCTTACCCTTTCCCTCAACTATACTGTTTTTTAGGGTGCTCTGGCACATTGCTTCTCTGGCCTGAGGAAGCAGAAGTCCAGAGCTTCCCAGAGCTGTCAAGAAAGTGACAGCTTAATGCAATATTGCATTAAGAAGGATGCAGTAACTTCCCTAAGCTCTAGAAAAGCCTTTGTGTACAGTGCTGTTTAAGGGAAATCAGCACCTAAGTTTCCAATTCATTGGAAACGTTGAAATGCAGAGTAGTGTTACCTCTCTGGTTCAAACAGCTCACCTTGCCATACGGCAAAAACATTGGTGTGCTTAGTAAAAATTTCATAGCACTCAGGTTAATTGCTAATATAATACATTCTGGGGGAGAAATTTTGCATCTTGCTCATGTCTGTGGTAGCATTCTTTGAGGCATGGAGAATAAGATTGAAGGTGCTGGTATTGTGAGCTCCTTTTCACCTGCTTTTCCTTCTTTCAGCTTCTAAAATAAATCTTCTGAAGTACCAAGTAGAGGACATGTGAAGGTGATAGCTGCATGGCTGACTGTGCTGTATCTGTCATTTTGACTTTTCTACAAGACTTTTGATAATAGTACAGAAAGAAGCATCTGTACAGTTTATAAGGCTAAGTAATTCTGGGCAATGGCATAAGCAAATCTTCTGTGCATATTGCAAAGAGACAAGGAAGCTGATATATCTAAAATGCCATCCCTAAGGAAAAAAACACACCCAAGGTATTCTCTGTTCTCTAAAGCATGTACTGCATTTTCCTCAAAGGCATTTTTCTAAACTCTACCTGAGATGAACAGCAACAAAGAAAACATCAGCCTGCTGTTCTTTGACCAAATATAACTATTAATGGTATAATGATCACTCAGTCATGAAGACTTTTCCATTACAACTCAAGCATCTTTTCTGAATGTAAGTGTATAAAAAGCCGTCAAGTTCATAAAAGGCTCATTTTGTAAATGTCAAATTCCACTTCTTTTATGCCAAGGTTTCTGAGAAACATATAAAGAAATGAAGATATTAATGCATTTAATGTGTCTCCAGACTGCTCTGTGGAGCTGACCAAATGACAAGGTATTTGATTTTGTTCAATGGTTGTGACAAACATCCGAGGAAAGAGAATGAAGACGAATTGGCTTACATTAACATAGAAATTACTATATTTTTAGAGAAAGCAGACAAAACACACTTCTGTATAGAGTAAGAATGTTCCTTTTGACACTTATATTGAGGATATTGTGTAATTTCTTGTTTCATTTTTCATATAAACTTGAAAAAAGTGTTTGTTTTTGTAGAAAAATATGTTTTTCATGTTTTTAAGATGCTGCAGAAAAGAAGAGACAGTTTGGTGCACTAATTTGTCAGCTTTTTTTTTTCCCCAAAGTGCATCTGTAATTCGTACTGTAATTCCTGTAGTTTCTGTAATTCCTGTAAAATAAATATATTTTCTTGGTGGTTAGTTTTAGATCCCTAGGTTTGTTTTGTTTTTTTGTTTTTTTTTTTGGTTTTTTTTGTTTTTTTTTTTTTTTTTTTTTTCTATTTAGGGTGATAACATAATTTAATGAAATAACTTCAGGAAGTGTTCTAGTTCAGAAGGAGGAAATACAGTTAGGATCTCAGCTCAGACTTGTACTTTGACATGAGCCTGAGACAGCTGAGTTCTTTCCAACAGCTCCAAGTTTTCCAAGTTCTTTCCAAATCAGTGCCAGTAGATCAGCACTAAGGCACCATCCTATAAAAAACCAGTGAGATAATCCAGAACGTGCAGAAGACTTGGAGCAGGTCTGGGGAACCATAGATCACATGATAAGTACATTTGTAGTAAATATATATCCTCCTTCTTAATTAAGTGCTACTGAAATTAAAATGGTGGGTTTGAAGTGAAAAAATAATAAACCCCAAGTGTTTGCAGCTAGGTGGTGCCATAGGCTTATGCAATGCCAATCAAATTAGGGACGCTGTATAAGAGGACTTCATTCTACGCATGGTGGTCTATGAGAGCAGGCTGTGATCTAGGAGTCAGAAGCTGCTTCAGAGGATGGGTTTTGCTGTCTCTAGTACTGCAGGAAAAGTAGTCACTTCAGAATTTTCTCCTGTCTCCTGACACCCTTAAATCAAATAGAAATTACAAGATCCTATGTGGAGCACCAGAATTTAGGTAGTAATGTGTTCCTTACATATAATGAAATTCTGTATGAGCTTTTCATCAAACTCATGCATACAGGTGCTAAATATGAAATAAGATCTACCAAAACCACATGACACAGACTGGAGTTGATCAACAGAAAATTCAAGGAGAAAGTACAGAGTAATTAAATTTAATGCTTGGTGTCTTCAGCTAGTAATGTACATGGAAGTTCATACTCTAGTGATATCCTCCTGAATACTATATTCACATTTTATAATTTACCCTTAAATAGTAATCCACTTGTTTCCTTTACTTTTCCTTTACTTTTCCTTGACTCCCCTAAACATCTGAAAAATAGCAAGTATTTTGTTACGAAACTTGCACAGAAATCTTACATAACTGAGGGAAATGACAAGTTAAGTACATTTATAAGACTTATTTTCCAGATGGCATACTTTCAGACCACTCTTGAGCTTCTCAGAACTAATTTAGATGAATCTCTCCTGTGCTTCCTAACAATGTAGATTTTGAGGTCAATTTCTATTTTTTACATTACTGTGTGGCACAGTATAAATGATACAGATTACAAATGCATTATCACTACATGAATGCATTTGACAGAGCATCAGAACTGTGTGCTCACTAGCTTGAACCCAGTAGCACACAATTAGTGCAATGTAGCGTTCAGCTGAAGTAGGCAATGTGGTTTTCTAGAATCTCTTTCCATAACACATGCATCTGTCTAGAAGTCTGGTTCATTTTGGCTGTTGCTCCAGTGCTTACTGCAGCTCATATGGTCACAGTGCCTTTGGAAGTTGTGCATTAACAGACTAGGAAAGGGACTCCATCTGAACTGAGACTTGTCTGCGATTTAGGTGCCAAAAGATTCAGCGACCTTCTGACTTCAAGTGCTACCTGAAAATTAAGCCCCTGTTCTGTGCCACAAGAAGGACCTTTATAGTCCAACCTTGAAATCACTGAATAGATTAAAATCTTTGAGTTCCTCCTGCACTTGAAGAGGGGAACCATCACTTATTACTGACTTTCTTAGCTGAGCTGCCTTTCCTCTAGTTTATGCATTTCATTCTCTTAGAGAGTTGTGTTCTTTCCTCCTCTTTTTACTTCTTTTACTGTCCTCTTCCCTTTGAATCACCACACCATGTGGAACTGTATCATCAGCAGAAAAACAATTTAGCTTACTGCAGGTGATCGGTGCTTTAGTGTTCAGTACACTCTTTGCAGTTCAGTAAGTACAAGTTGTATAAGTTACAGTAAGGGGGCTGTTGTATTTATTCTGTGCTCTTGGCTTATTTGTGCCTTGATTATACAGTTCTTACAGTGACATTTTCAGTCAGTGTACAGAGCAATTGTATGGAAAATTGTTACCTACTGCTTATCTGTATTGTGTCTTGTTTATTTTTATGCCTTTGCCAGACAAAACCACCAAATATAGAGAAATGACTAATGCCATGAGAAACTCCAATATTATTATCATCACAGGGGACCTTAGCCAGACAGGTTAGCAATAGGAATGAGGAAGGTTTCCATTAATATTTCTCATAATCACATTTGCAAGCTAATGTGTGACAATCAGTTCCCCTGATGCCTTACTCTGAGAAGGCTCAATCCAGTGGCTTTTACCTCTGCAGATGTGGTGCATACAAACCTGGGAATGCAGCCCTTCATGTGTGTCAGTAGGATGGGATATGCCTCTGTGGGCTGTGACAGGCTGCCCTGTCCCTCTTTTCTGTAGCAACTCTGCAAAAATGCTCTCAGCCACAGCCAGAACACACAGTTCAGTGCTGGGCTAGCATCCTGCTGGGCACTCTTATAAAAACATCCATCTTTGAGGTGGCGGGCTGATGAAGCGTCAAGCAGAGCATGTATTGAGCCCTTCTCGGAGCCTCTTCGTCACCGTGTAGCCACCAGAGGATGATGCTCTTTTTCTCAGCAGGACTATTTTTCACTGTCATCACACAGGCAGGCTGGTCAGATGGCTGGGTCATTGGTTATGCCAGGTCTTTCATAAGACTGTGCTTTCCATGAGCTTTTGCCAGCTGATTTGAAGGAGTTAATTGTAAATGCAAGGCTGTCAGTACAGAGTAAGGCAGTTCAATGTGCTCAAGAAAAAATGGACAAAGAGGACTATATTGTTTTGTTTTTTCTTGCAAAGAAAAAAACCATCAGGGAAGTCTGATCGTTGGCAATGTGCCCTGTAAATGACCTTCCTTGCTTCTCTGAATATGATATTAGATTAATTTTAACTCATTTTAATGGACCTGGCCAAATGCATTGAGCCATTTTGACATTAAAGTAGTCAATTTCCCTGTAGTGCAAATGTCTGAGGTAGCTGTAAATATTAGTAAGCCTTTAGAGCAAACTTTTAGATACCAAATAGTGCATACACTGTTGCTATAAATAATGATAAAAAGACTGATTGGAAAGTACATACCTTAAATAAATCAAAAGCAGTCCCTATGTCTGAATGACAGGTACTGTTTTTCTCCAGCATTAAAATTACAAAGAATGACAAACATAACTTGCCTCACTCTATCCAGCATTTGGGATTATCACACTCTGCACAGCATAAGCAGAATTGAGACTCGAGAGCTCCTTTGTATCACATCTTGCCCACAACACAGAAGTGTCTGCCAAGATGACCAAGGCACTTTCATGAAAAAGTAAATGAACTGAAGGCAGAATTCCTCAGCCTGTATTTCTAGGCAGCAGGAATACAGTAATAGGCAGCAACAAGGTGTTGCACATGAGGTCATACCTGTTGTATCCTCCTTGGCCCACAAGGACAAATATTTGAAGTCAGCAGTAATGGAGTCATTGAAAGACTTTCAGGGAATAACTGCTAAGAAGGTAGAATCAATTTCACATCTATAGTGTTTCAGAGGACCAACAAAACCCTGCCAAAGGCAGTTCTTGCTTGAAGGAGAGGATGCAAACCCACAAAAACAAACCAGAAAAACTACCCCAAAGAAACAGGTATGGAAAAGCCAACAGTTGCTTACAATATAGGATTTGTAAAAAAAGTGACAACTGTTCAATTTGTATAGAGAGCCAGTTTTTCTGCCTCCTCCAAAATATTTGTGGAGCGGCAGCAAACATTCTTTTGTCTTTCTGGCACACCTATTGAGAGGCTATGAAGTTACTTCTCTTAAAAAATCTTTTGTATTTTTCCTTCTACTAAAGCTCTAGGTTTCCAATTGACTGTGTAAAAACATCTGGGAATTTTAAACACACATTTTATGTGGCATTCACATTTTCTGGAAAAATCCCTTTGCCCAGGATTTTTCTCCTGGGAAGCTGAGAAGCCTTAGAGATGAAGGAAAACAAATTCTCAAATTCTTATCTCATTTGCTTCTCCTGTGTTGTGCTCACATGTGGAATGTGTTTGGAGATTGTTTATCCACAGGTGATTGTTTTATTGGTTTCTGCTGTGGGTTGTTTTCACTCTTTGGCCAAGCTGTGTTGAGACACTGGAAAGAGTCACAAGTTTTCATTATTATCTTTGTAGCCTTCTGTAAGTATCCTTTCTGTATTCTTTAGAATAGTTTAGTTTAGTATTCTTTTATATAATATAGTATCATAAAATAATAAATTAGCCTTCTGAGAACTTGGAGTCAGATTCATCATTCCTTCCTCCCACAAGGAACCCCACAAATACAATAATTTTATAAACACATTCAGAAGTTCCCTCCATATATATTTTATTAATTTTTACTTTATCTCTGCTGCCTCAGTGCAAAAATTTTCTCTACCACCATGTGAGAGCTGAAAATTGGTTTTTATCTTTCCATCTCATCAGGTGAAAAGAAATTCTCCTAATCTCCTTGCCTCCCTGGCTTTTAATTTCTCCATCCTTCTTACCCAATTTAAATTCCATAAAGCACTTGAAATCACATTTACATCAAAGACACTCCACAGGACACCTCTGTATTGTGTTCATGTTCTGATCATTCATCAAATACTCACCCACTCTGTTTGGAGCATACACTATTGAGTTTCTCCTTCCTTTCAAAACATTAGGAGTTAAAGACAGAGAACCTGCTTTTTAAAGTCCAAATGTTTGTAGCTCTAGTTTTCAACAAGACACTTCACATTACTTGGATGGTTTCTCCTGTTTACCAGGAAGGAGAATCAACTGGAAATGAATAGAATATCATGCTCCAGTGGATTGAGATGGTGACAAAAACTGAAAGAGATACAGAAACTGTAATAAATGGACCCTTCTACCTCTATAATTTGAACAACTCTGTTAGAAGGCTAAAGCATTTTCTGTACCCAAGCCCTGATTAGAATTTTGTTTTAAAGGGAAAAACAATAATCAGGTTTGAATGGTCCTTGCTCTTATTTTTTTCCTTTCCTCCCCCTACAGACTCCAGGAAAGTAATTTTCAGCATCACATATTTGTATATGGCCTTACCTTCTGCCCCCACATTTGCATCATGCTATGTTAAATTCCCTGGGACGTTTACACCCTAGAAGTGCAATAATAAGTCAATGTTTTATTTATAAGTGTGGCAAATGCATATACCATTTTATTATCTCAGCTGGGCTAGTTCGTTTCATTTTACCTCATTTCCTATGTAACTCTGAAGTTTTGTTTCCATCTACCCTCCAATTTTAGCAGCTGCCTCTAATCACATTCTCTTTTGCTCTAAATTTCCTGTGGATACATCAGAGTCCATAAGAAGCTTATCAGAAGCAGTTGTTTGTGTTCCTATTAACATTCATCTTATGACAGAATTTTACTTTTAACAAAGAGGACTGGTCAGTGGGGCTTCAGTTTTGTACTGCATGAAAGTTTTCAAGTTACCTTATAGTGCATCTTCCATCCTTGTCTTGCAGTACTTTATTATTTAAGTCCAGGGATTTCTCTCTGCCTTGGTTGTGATTTGCATTTTTCTGTTATTTCTGCAGTAAAAATAACTCCTGTCATCTGACTGAAACCATCCATAAACTCTTTTAACCTTCCCCTCCTGTAGACTACAATTTTTATCTCCATTTTAGAGGTGGAGAATATCAGCAGAGCAGAGAATTGCCCCTATAAACCCTTGAGAGGAGGCTCATGTGACCAAATGCATTGATTACGATCCTGTTTTCTTCATAATGGAAACATGGACCATCAAGAAGACAGTACACAGAATTTGCTGAGTTTTTAAGAAAAAAATTTTAGTGAGCTGTGGTCAGTAATGAGATGATCAACAAAAGAGGCAGCAGAAATGAGAAGTGCAAGTAAGGGAAAGAAAAAGCTTGCTAATAGCCGGGCTTAGTTTAATAGAAGAATGGCACAAGAAATGACTAAATGACCTGACACAATATGATGAGATTATTCCAGATTCAGACAGAAAACAAGAAGTACAAAACCGAGTACAATAATTTAAATATATAAAAGCAATCTGTAAGTCAATAATCAGAAGGAAGAGGAAAATATTCATCTTTGATTGTCAGAAATAGGATATATTACAGCATCATACATAAACTTGTAAATTTTTAGTATTCCCTTATTTCTATGTTAATACACCTGATCTTTTCCTTATGATTTGTCTCTAGATAAATGGCTGACACTTGTGAAGACATACAAGAGAGAATGTATTTGACTGTCCAGTATTCTAGGAGTCACCATTAGCTGACTTAAAATTCCCCTGTCAGAGCAGATCCTCACCCAGTTCAACTTGAAATGAGTCTCTGTAGAGTCACTTGTTGCACATTTAACTTACGCTGTTATGTGTTAGCACAATATTCAGGTTGGAAATTTATGATGAAATATTTCAGCCTGGTTTCCCTAATCCATGTAATTCAAAGAAAAAATAAGTTGAAAGAATGGAGCAGGGAAAAATATTTTTAGCTGAGTACAATTTATTCTGTTCTGTACTAATCACTCCCTGCCTTTGTTAAGTGATTCATTTTTAACACTGTGCTGTCACAGTCATGCTGCTTCATGCTGTATGTGGCCAGGATCCCGCTTCTGTTAGTCATGGAATCCCAGAGAGAGAAAGTGACTGAAATCCAGCAATGTTCTGCCTGTAAAATAAACATTTATTAATGTATCCAAATATGCAATAAGAGGGGACAAGCTTGATTCTGATGCAAATTCAATGAAACCAAGAAATTGCTCCTGTGCAAAACCAGCATGCAGACAGAACTGGAGCTCCAAGCACTAACTGATTATTTCCTCATCAGATCAAAGTTCCAGAGTACACTGCACTCCTATTTGGTCACCTCTTGGGTCAGATTCCACTCTAGGGGTGTCAGGAAGGGTAAGTTTAGGGGTATCAGTAGGATTTCACTTCACTTCACTGATTTCACAAGTTGAAATTATAGGAATGCAGATTTGCTGACTAACACACAATGTACATCAAGTTGTACTGCTTATTGATGTTGAAAAGAACCCATAGGACTCTTTTTAATCTATCATGTGTGTGTGTGGGTGTGTATGTAACAAACCAAAAACATTCCAACCACCAATTCTCATACAAGTCTAACTAGCTGGGAACCATCCTAAGATTGTCTGGCTTCTCCTTTAAACTACTAATGAAGCAGATTTCACATTTCTAGACTGCCCAATGTAGCACATCATTAGTCCATATCATAGTATGCAACTCCTTATATTCAATCTAAATCTCTGCTAAAAATAAAGGAATACTTTCTTATTTTCCCAGCTTATAAAGAGAGAATATTTTATTCATTATGAAACTAATCTCTCTCTCTATGTTTTTCTAAAGGATGAAAACAAATATACATTTTTTTAAGATTTCCTCATAGTTATTTTCTCAGCCTGAAATAGTTTTATTTTGCCTCCTTTATTCTCTTCATCAGAACTACCTTATTTAAGATTATCAGTGTTTTTGTGATTGTGTGTAAGGTGTTGGATTAATATAATATTTGTTATGAACAACAACAAAAAAAAGACTTGATTCACTTCCTCTGCCTGTGGTTGGCGGGATTACAAACAGATAGGTGCAATTTTTGTAAGAAAGGAAGAAGGCAGTAGAAGAATTAGAACAGGGATGAGAACATTTTGCTATACTTAAAAGCTGTATTCCAAAAATATCTATTATGAAGAGTCACAAGACACATGTAAAGGATAACCTGATTTTAATCTCAGTTGCTTTCACTTCCCTCAAGATATGGGGAATGCATATATTGCTATGGTCTGACAATGCAGTATCCATCTCTTTTTGCAGTTCTGTAATCTGATGTGTGCTGAAGACCTTGGCTGTGCTATTTACATATTTGACCTGCTAGATGAACTCCATTACACACTGGCAAGATTTTATGAAGAAGGGCCTCTCCTTCACAGACAAACCTGCTACAAAACAAGTGAAAACTAGAATTAAACCTTTTTCCCATTATCTCTGAAGTGTACAGGCCCTTGCTGTTAGAAATAAGAGATAACTTTTAACTTTGGCTATCAAAGTTACCTTGGTGCCAGTGACTAGGAGAGGGCGTCACTTGTAGTTAGAAGGATTGATATCCTTCCACAGCCATGGGGATAAAGTCTGATAGAGTTTCTTCTCTCTTAGCTTGTTCACTACATGAAGGAAAAACACATATTTGTTCTGGATTCTGACCAGGATATGCCTTTTCCCAACACCTATCGTGGAATTTTAAAAATCCATGGATTTTTGTCATAGATACCAGTTACCCTTACATGCACAGGGGCTTTCAGGCTAATATATAATCAGATTATATTGAAGACAGGATGATATTATTACATGCACAGGCAAGCCAGCCGGCTTTGCTTTGTCTGAATTATGATGATGTATCTACCCTCACAGTTTGTTGTCTCTCACATTAAGCAGGATTGGCCTTGAGAAATTGGCCTGTTTATCCCACAAGATAACAATGCTTTGAATTTCCATACAGACCCGCATCTGAGGCTTTCAAAGAGCTTTACAAATGTTAATCCATTAAGTATCAATGTAAGGCATTCCCTGAGGCAGGTGTTAATTACCTCCATTTCACAGAGCTCAAGCAAGAGAGGCAAGGAGAGATCCAACCACCTTATTTTAAAGGTACCACAGCAAATCAGAGCACGATCAGAGAGAGAATAAAACAGTTTTGACACTCAGGTCTGCTGCACAGCTCTCTCCCTTTCACCAGTTTTGACGATTTTTGTCTTAAAAAAGATGAAGGGGATGAACTGGTTAGATTTTTGGCATAAGGTTACAGAAAGGAACTGGATAGTCTTGCATCATGGATTAAGTCAGACTGCTACCCTGAATGTCATTAAGGCTGTAGGGCTAAAAGAAAAAAAAAGGGAAAAAGAAAAAAAAAAAAGGAAGAAAATTAAAAAAAGAAAACAATCTATATGATTTCCCTAATAGATGATGTAGGACTCTGTTCTTCACCTGAAGCAAGTAGGACATATTTTTGTAGTCAGTCCATTCACCTGACAAGACTGTCATCAAGAAACAATGGCATCCGTCTAACCTGTGCTGTGAGGGCCTTCTAAAGCAATCTCTTTTGATGCTGTTGTACAGCATTAGGATCCCTTTCCTACAATTCCACTTTCCCGGTGCTACTATCAGGAGTTTCATATACTCCAGAAAAAAAAAATACCAGAAGCTGACACATAATGCAGTTTATATTTTTGCAAGAGAGAAAACAACACAGTTTTAATAAAGAAATGGGTCTTGCTTACCTTTCCTAATAGAACCATTGTGAGGTTCTTTTTCTCCAGTGTCTGTTTCCATAATCTTATGGAAAAGTAGATACACCTGTGTGCAAACAACTTTCTTTTTTCATCCAAGAGCTAAAAAATTGCCCTACAGAGCACCTATTCAAACCTTCACAGACACATTTTTCAGAACTCCTCAAACAGCTCTGTCAGGGAGCTGCTTTTTATCTAAAATTATTGGAAACTGATTAGCAGAGTATTCAAGTTGGAGTTACAAGAAGAGGACACTAAAATATATCAATATTAAGGATATGTAGAAGCCTTCCTCAGATAACTGCTAAATAGGCATGAAGAGTTGTGGGTAGGATAGGTAGGAGTACTCATACATGAGTATTCTTGTTCAGTGATCTTATAAGGGCTTTTTTAAAAACAATTTTGTTAAGTATTTTGGAGCAAGGACACAAACCTTTTTCTCTGTTTTCATCCTGGCAGGAACATTCAGCATTAAAACACAACTCTTAATAGTGCTATTCTTCATAATAATTCTGAATGATCTCATTCTATATTACATCTGTCACTATTTTAAATCTCTGTTTTCCTCAAGTAGTTTTCCTGTGATTGAATTACTAAACACTGCACAGCTAGAATAACTTTCTTTCTTTTAGGTCAATGTTTGGATTTATTTTTCTTCATCCCTTTAAGCAATCTTAATGCCCAGAATACTTCACTTTGAAATTAACTCAAGCACTCTGGTTCACACTGCATTGTGTCTCTTTGAGGTATTTGGCATCAACCTGGACTCTGTAGCCTGAATGAGATAGATATGTTCCATCTCTCATGTGCTGGTTTTTAACATGGCAGAGATCAATCTACTGAGAGAGACATTTAAATTGGAATAACATTTGTTAAAATTACCTACTGAAAATGCAAATCTGTCATCACCTTGGGAATTCAAGGACATCTGTCTTGATGTGTATTATTTCAAAGAAAGATCACATCACTGATTTATCTTCTCCAAGAACAAATTGCTATTGAGAAAAGTTGAACTAACTGCTTTTAATAAAGTGGCTCTGGCAGAATTAGCCATCGGTACTCATCTTTAATCTGCTTACTTTTTCCAGGCTATTCATCTTGTCCCAGGACCACCATTTAGATATTTTTACTTTGGCAACCACGAAATAGCAGAGTATTTGTATGTTGCTGGAAAGCAATGGCCAGCAGCATTCTATGTGGTAGCCTGAACCCAAATTACACCAACCATGACTTCCTTTATGTGGAAATGTGTTCTGCCACTGCATGATGCATTTGCTAAGGGCCTCCAAACATATTTACATATTAAGCTGTTCACTGTCTGATAAGCACATTGATCATGCACTTGTCTTTCCTGTTAGTTTTAGAGAACTTCTGACACACAAATGCAATTTTGGAAAATTCTGCATATACATGGATTGGAACTCTAACCTTGTTCAGGTGAACTACAGGCATCTCATTTTTGCTGGTGTTACTGAATTCGTTGTAAATCTCTCCAGTAGCTGACAGCTTCCCTGCTAGTTGCTATGCATTATTTTGATGATCAGTTCAGCCCAGGCCTGCAATATATGTCAGGGGGCTACTGAGAAAAATAGCATATAATCAAGAAACTGAAGTGTGGTGTAATAGAGACACAAGAGGACTGAACCAAGATTCTGCGTACCTCAACTATTTTGTCACTTTCTAATTTCACACTGTGAAGTTACAACTCAAATAAAATGCTTTTCACTTCTTATAGTGTAGACATCTAATTTACAATCAAGGGAGAAATGTACCTGTTGCTTTCAATGCCCAGTTGTGGCATTGAAATCAGAGAGCCCGTGCTTTATTTTGTACTACATTAAAACACAAGGCAACACTTCAAGGCTGGGGGGAGATCTTAGGATGATGGACATAGAAGCGACAATTGGTTTCCATTTACTTGTCCTCCCTGCTCATCTCTGTTCTATTTCCTTGCACTAAAATGTCTGTTTCTACACATGAACTGCCTTTCCTTTCACCTCAGTTTCTCTCAGAATTTTAATTTGTACCCAGGTCTCTCTTTCATATATTTACTCAATGCTTGGCACAAAGCTCTGATCTCAGCTGAGCCCTCTGGAAATTTAAATTTTAACTGTTGCCTGCAAGATGCAGAGTTTAGAAAGAAGCCCCTTGTAGTCTAGCTCTAGGCCAAACATTACCCTTAAAAAAGTGAATAATAGCCTGCAAAATGATCACGGTTAGCCAAGCTATTTACAATTATATGACAAAAATAAGGATTTAAATGATATGTGTGTGACTGTGATAGCTGCACTTAATCTCCTGTGCTGCTGTACTGAGAGGGACAGTTCTTGTGGGAGTGAGCAGCATTTCCATATTGTAAACACTCAATTTTTAATATGTGCCATTAATACAAGGAAAATGGAGGCATTTCTTTATATCCCATTCTTGGCTTTGTATTCCATTAATCACAAGGGTAGTCCTCATTTTTGCTGCTCCATTAGGAAAGATCTGATTTATCACTGTTTGTGAATGGATGAATAGAGCAAACAATCACATCTCTGCATTCCCCAGCCTGCCTGGTTCCTATCAGCGTCATCTAATGGTGATAATGAGGGTTGGGCAGCGATGCATGCAGAGACACTGAACTTGTGTGCCTGAGTCCCAAGGGCTGGCCGGGCTCGGAACAGGTGGCAATGTTCCCCTGCAGAATTCCTCATCTCCTTCTCCCTGCTCTCAGTTCATCCCCGAGCCTCTGGCACGCAGATGCAGTTTTCCCAGTGAACCACTAGATGCCCGGAGATCTCTTTGATTCAACATTTTTATCAACTTCCAAAGCTGTTACTAGGGCAAAGAAAGGAACATTAGCATCTCAGCTAAGCCATCAGAACAATAGTATGTTCACTGGTGGGGAATATTTTCCAGATTAAAGTAATATCTGCCTTATAAATCTATTCAGTTCAAGCACTGAAAAGGAAAGCAGTATATGTCTTAGGGAATTTATCAATATCTCTGTTGAAAGAAGTTAGATGGCTCCCTAGGGCCATGCTGAAAGAAGCCAAGAAATTAATATTACAGAGATGGAAATCTCTCAATTGCCCCAAATAATCGACAGTTCAGCAGAAATATAGAATTTCTGGCAAAAGTATGCTCAGAAGAGCCAAGCACAGTAAGAAAGAGTTAATACAGTAAAATTCTGGTATTATTGCACAGCGCTATAAGCTAAAGTAATGCCACTAATCTCAGTGAAGTTATTAATGCTTACACCAGTGTTAAATGAAAGCAGAATATGACTCTTGAAGTACTAGACTTGTGCTGGATAAGAGCTTAAACCCTCAAGGTGTGGAGCACTTAAGTACACGCTGGCCTTTAATTCTGTGCAGGGAGACTCTTGCTGACTGAGGCAGGGCACCCTCCTACTTTAACAAGGATAAGCTTCTCTGTGGTGTGGCCAAGCTCTCCATCACACAGCAGCACAGAGGGTGGAGGGGCCGTGATTCACTGAGCCTGCCCTGCCAGCAGAGGTGATCAGTAGCTGCCATAGAGCATGCTTGTCCTGCTGCTGAGACAGAACTGAGTTATAGATCTACTTTTTTTAAAACATTAATTCATCCTCAGTCTACACAATTGCCACTTTGGGATAGATTTTAGTGAGGTAAGGATCTGAAGTCTGCAATTTCTCAAGAGATTTAAAGATGGTAGATGAGTATTTTTCATTTGTATTTTTCATATGTCCTAGGTTAGAGGATTCTGTCTGAAGTAGCGTGAGCTGACCGAGTTCCCTTAACTTCTCTTAGTTTTCTCATGATCTGGGCACTCTGTTTAATGAAGGAGCATTTATCTTTCACAATATAGGTGCTTCTACCCAACCCATTTCAGCAGTTTCCACATAGTAAGAGAATGTTGAGTGACCCATTTTTTTTTTACAAGTGGGTCCTGCAGTGATCAATTCTGCTGCCCAAAGATACCCAGCAAATCAATAGCAGAGGTGGAAAACCAGCAAAACCCTCAGGAGTCCTTAACTTTTCGCTTTGAGTGCTACATGACCCTGCTAAATTAGTACTCCTCCAAAAGACTGCCTCATTTTATTCTCTGAATTCTCTGAAGAGCTATGTGAAACAGCTTGGGGGATCTTCACTACACAAGAAAACTCTTCTGATAAAATAGGTATAACGGTTCTCAATGGAACACTTATTCCTTGTTTCTTCAAAAGCAATCATCATATTATAGGAAGAAGCTTTGTCTCCTTTTTCAAACAAGAATGATGAAATAGACTTATGTGTGCCAAGCTTTAAGGCACCACCTCTTCTCCTCTCTCTTTTTTTTTTTCTGAAATTAGCATGTATTTGCTCCAGGCTGCAGCTTCAGGGAGACTTATCTCACTTTTCTAGGAAATTTCAACTACAATCCGAAGTGGTTTTCTGAATTAGCTAAAAGAGAAGAAACTCAGCAGGGTACAATATTGTATAATCACTGTAATCAGGCTTATATTGTGACTTTATACATTAGGCTTCCACCCACCTGGATTCTTCTCAAAGTCTGACCTTTCTGAGGGCGAGGGTGAAAGCAGCTTGGTGACCTGAAGAGTGTGGTTTTTCTGTCAGAATGTACTGTCTCTTTGAGAAGTGTAACATTGGAACTGAACTTCCAGAGAGTGATTAGCTAATTTAGAAGCTGCTTTGGGTGCAGAGATATTATCTATTTCCTAAAGAATTCTTCATTCTGGGTATGAATGCACTGATAATCTGGCTAGGATGAGGCCTTATACTTGTGACATACAGAGACTGGACAAACTCTTTTTCTATAGAATTGTTTAGGTTGGAAAGGACCCTCAAGATTATTGAGTCCAACCATAAACTTACCACTGCCAAAACCACCTTTCTGGTAGCTGTATAGCATGATAAGTTCTCCCCTGAACCTTCTTTTCTCCAGAATAAACCCCAGTTCTCTCAGCTATTTCTCATAAATCCTGTTTTCTGAGCCCTTCACTGACTTTGGTCCTCTTCTTTGGCCATAGTAATTTCCTCACACTAAAGAATTTAGACAAAACTGTTCACAACCCTTCCTCCCATCCCCTTAATTTTCCCCACCACCTCTACTGGTCTGCTCACTTTTTTTTGTTGTTGTTTTTTGATTATTTGGTTTTTGTTTTGTTTGTGTTATTGTTGTTGTTTTTCTTTCTAAATTATTCACCTCCCACAGAAGTTTAAGGGAGCTACAAGGCAGAGCAACTTCATGTTCAAATATCAGCATCCTAGAGAAGGCACTGTTCTGTAAGTGGAACCATCAGCAAGAGCCACAAATGAAGTCCCAAACTCTCTCTACCTTTTATCTAAAGAATTACCTCTGATTAGAATCACTGCAGTAAAATCTTAGCATTCTAACCAAGAAAATCAAATAAAAACTCACCTTTTTCCCTGTCCCCCCCTTCACTCACATGGCACTGTAGAAAATCATATTGCCATTCTCAAAAAAACACTTTGCAAAACCAATTGCTGCTTGTGGAGGACCCCACAGATTGTCTAGTGGTTCTGATGATCAGAGACCCTATGAACTCAGGTGTTCCTTCTCTCTGGCATTTAATTTGACTACAGACACCTTTTGTAAGAGAAAAGCAAAAAGGGGGATTATTGCAGAGACAGAGTGTTTTTCCTGCATCAAAAAAACAAAGCTACTAGAAGCAAAAGAGAGGCAAATTTAGTTATATGCCCTTTACCACTAGGAAGAAAAGGTTTGGTTTTTTTATTATAGCTCCTTCCTTGTGAAATGAGTTGTCAATATTTATAGATTTTCACTTTCAGAGAAGGAGATGAATCTTTAGACACTCATAGGTATTAATATCAGAATGAGCTGTAATAGTTACTCTGTGTGGCTTTCTGTGCCCCAGAAGGCCTGGGCTTCTGCTCCAATGTGAGGCAATGCTGGAATCAGAGTAAGCTGTCATCTTGTGATTTGATTTTCATTTTAAAGGCTCCACTCAGGCTTCAGCTGTTGGCATTCAACTCATCCTAAAGTGTGCTGTGTTGTGTCCCCTGACTGAGGTCTGGTCAGGCAGAAGCCTTTCTCAGCTGCCTATGCTTCTTAAGGATGACTTGGTAAGTCTGATATCAATAAATATGAGGACAGAGTCCAAGCTTTTATGTTGGTTGAGAATCACTGAGCAGAACTCCTTACCTGGAAAAAGGAGTATAATGCACTGCTTTTATGCACTTTTAATATCCACAGTAATATATCCTGCATAAAGCATCTTATCCATGCCTGTTCCTTAGCCAAGCCTAGCACAGCCATGATCCCTACTGTGTGCCAAAGGCACAGAAGAGAGAGTGTTACAGTGTCTCTTCCTAGTGTCCCTACAAAAGGGAAGCAATTAATCTTTAAACAAGTGTAGGAAAAGCAGTCTTGGAGCATCTAGAAGTGCAGTCCAAATAGTCTCATAAAGTGATTTTAAAGTGAGTACAAGAGGGTAGGATGAGGATAAATATGTTAAGAGGGAACACTTCAGCAGAACAGCAAGAAAATAGAGCTGTTAGGTTATGGGACAATTACCAAGGGCTGTGATGGAGGATCTGCTACATATACCATCTGAAAAAGCAGACTGGACAGAATGTAACTGTCGCAGACATTTTTTCATAGAAATCCTTTCTTTGGGATTTGTTCATCTTCTGGGAAGCTGAGGCCCAAGAAAGAGAATGTAAACAATTGTTATCGGCTGGTGTGGAATGTAACAGGTGCAGCGGTGATTGGTCTTCTGTGAGTGTTTGGATTTGCTGACCACTTACAGGAGAGTTTGTCCTTGCTTTCTGCTGGACACAGAACTTTGTTATTCATTCTTTTCTATGCTATTCTAAGGTTAGCAGCCTCTGCAATTTCTCTCCTTATTCTCTTTAGTATAGTAATAATATATTATATATCATATATCAATAAATCCAGCCTTCTGATCATCAACTAAGATTCTCGTCCACTTCTCTCACCCTGACAACCTCATCAGGTCGCTGTAACATGTAACTGAGTACACCCCAAGGAACCATGCTGTCTTTGGAGGGAGCCTGGCTGTTACCTGGTTTATGGTCTGATTTCCTAAATGCTTCACATGGCTATTTCTAACATTGACTTTAGCAAGACTTGTGGGTGTTAAATTCTTTGGAAAAATAACAGGTTGTCAATGATTTCATTCCCAATTTTGTGTTAATGAAAGAACTGCTGGATTTTTTTTAGTCTTTTAACACGCAAATGATTCACTTCTTTACCTGGCTGTAGTAGACCACGGTACTCTTTGTGAAGGGCTGCTGTCCCACTGGCTTTTGCTCATATCTGATGTGAAGTGCATCAACAGAAGCACCTGGTACCTCCTGGCTCATCTCTATGGCGTTGGAAGCACTCCCTGCAGCTGCCTGGGGATAGTAGAGCTGCCACGAGTGGAAGGGCTGGGTGCACTGCAGAGCCAGGCAGCCCCATGGAGGGAGAGCAGCAGGGATGCTTTAGTTCTGCAACATTTGCTCTGCCTCTCCTGGGCAGGGGATGGCACATCCTGCAGGCATTGTGATGCCAGTACTCTGGTTAAATATTTACAGTTCATTTACTAGAGAAACAAGGGAAACTGCAATTATGGCTTATAGGGAAAATTATTTTCCAGCATGCAGGTTAATTTTTAATTTGTCAGATTTCTCCCACCCTTTTCCACTAGCTATTTTCCATCTTGAACTTCCATTTTTAATTCCCTTTTAATGTTCTTGACTGACAGAGGAGAAGGATGCGAGAGGGAGTTAAAAACAATCAAACAATCTCACTAAACATTTCTTGCTTCTCTGTGGCAGGCTTGGTTTTACATAAACCTTCTGCAGCAGACCCCACAGCTTTAAGGACACACTGTTTAGATATACCCACTCTGCCACAGAACTCCTCTGTTTCAGGCTCCTTGTGGACTGAGCAGCATTACTTCCTACCTACATGGTAACAAAAAAAAAATAAAAAAAAAAATCAGTGATACAGTCAATAAATAAAAAAACATTACAAATAGGCCAATTTTGGAGCTATTTAAAATATGGGCTGCTGGTGGGCTGCTGGGCATGGCAATATATATACACAGAGAGCAGGATTTATGATGGTTTGCTATGTACTTTAAATATCATGAAAACAGTCAATTTCACTTTGTTACAGCCTAAATCTATCTTGGCAGTTCCTGTTGCAGCCTATTTCCTGTTGCAACACAAGTCACCGAAAATCATACAGGCTGTTTACTAAATGGATTTAGTAAGAGCCTCTGGTAAGTACAGTGGTTCTTAGGTTTGTTTTACTCTTTTTTTTTTTTGGAATGCCAGTAGATGATACAGAGCTTTAGAATTAAGTTATTGTAAATTAGACTGCATGGGCTAAATGGATGTTCTCATCTCTCTGTCTATGTATCCTAAGATGTATGATTTAGCTTCTTCCTTCACAATGGCATCTGAGCAGTTCTGTGGAAAAATGGACCCCCTATAAAATGTGCAGTATGTGCTGATCCTGCCTGAAACTAAATTAATTTACCCTATCTTTCCTTTCTTGCTCCCTATATCTCTCTCCCCTGACATAGTGCTGTAAAGCAGATCTGCAGGCTGCAGTACAGAGTAGGCAAAAAGGAAAGGCACTGTTTGGGTGGTACCCAGGAAACATTTTGATAAAGAATATTTAGAATGAGGACCAGAAATACCTTCTGTCTGGTGAAATGTGGATTCAGCAGAGTCTCCAAGTGCATCTTGGGGCCTAAAACTGCAGACTACTGAATGTCCTAACTCTGTGCAGCCCTCACAAAATCATTGCCAAATGAAGAGCAAAAACACTGGCTACTCCTTTTTTGCCTTTTTGAGAAATTCACAAAAGTGAATCCAGTGCCCAAGTGATGCATATGAGGGGCTTCACTCTAGTGTTTACAGACTGCACTCACAACAGTTTTTTCAAGAGTGATAATTACACAGCAATCCTTCCAGAAAGTCGCTGTCAAAAAGATGTAGGGCTCTGCAGAATAAACCTCTAGGGAGTAGCTTGTGGTGGGTTAGTTGCACTGATCCCTCTGGAAGCTTTAAAATACTTGTTGAGTAGACACAAATATATTTCTGCATTAACCAGAGTTGTCAGCCAGGAGAAAGCTTGTGATTCTACTCTCTGCAGCAGGGTGGATCCATGCTGCAGTGCAGAGAGGCATATCACAATTCAGCATGCCTCAATTGAAGCAAATAATCTGTCTTCATCATCTGTGGTTTCTAGATGTCTTCTCTTTAATGTTCCATTTGGTACCAGGAAGAGAAGAGGGCTGCTGTGGGTGTAAGGAGAGCATAGAAATCTTTCTAGCTACTCTCTGCTACTTGACATTACAGATGGCTGAATCTGGTCTTCATACCCAGAACTTCACAGTCATTTGATAGGTAAGAGCCAAGTGACCCTTTAGGAAAGTCCTCACACTCCCATCCAGAAGCAAGCCAGCCAGATCTCTCTGAATGGAGGATGACCATGGCCTGATCATTTTGACAGTCCATTTAACACTGTTACCTGTGAAATGGGATTCTGCAGTGAGTAATGTAAATGTCTGAAGGATGGACATTTGAAAACAACACATCTCTAAGGACACCATCGCTCCTATTCAGATCTGGTAATAAAGACGTGAAGATTTCTATGCCTCTTAACTTATGTAGGTTATCGTGTCTGGTTATCAAGCATACAAATGTCCTCATCATCTGTATAAATACACAATTCTTTCTTCAGTGATGATAAAATCTTAGGTTTCACAGATTTTCACAGTGTAGCAGATTTCATAGATTCACTTTAATTTCCTTTGAAATGTCTTTCTGCAAGAAGTTACAGCCTTTAATGCATTGTGTGTCATTTTTTGATAAGACAGTTTCCCTGTATTAATCAAAAGTCCAGAGCATCTTCCAAGAGCTATCAGTACAAAAGCAAATTTTCAGAATGCTTCTCCATCATAGATTCTCAGTTTAGGCCAGTGGAGAGCTGGCATGCTGATCTAATGCCTGTGCAATTATTCTGTGAAATGAGTTTCTGGGAGGCACTTAGTCAAGGCAGGAGAGCTCCAAGCAACAATCAGGGCTTCAGTCCTGTATTAAATTCCTATATTCCTTGTGTCACTGAATTTATAAAAGATGAAAATTTCCACATGACCAAAACTTCATTGCATTTTTAATTCAGATGTAGCATAGTGTTTCATTTTCAGTTCTCTCTAGGAACAAGAATCCTCAACATTTCTAAATCCGAACACTTTGTTGTAATGACTCAAATGTGTCCTTCATTACATTGTATTTCCTTTGGGTGCTGTAGTGATGAAGACATTTTCTAGAGTGGGAGGAGATAGTCTTGCACATCTGTTTTCTCTCATGATCTACACACATTGCAGTTTTCCCAATACCGCTTTTTTTGGTTGCCAGATCGTGTTGATTGAAAATTTCTTCTCAGATCTTCTAGATACTATTTTTTTTCCCAAGCAAGTGTTCACTGTAATTCACACTAATTGTCACCCCTGTTGTCAGTTTCAGCAATGAAGGTGATGATTCAGTGGTCAAGAAAGATGAACTCTCAGGTTTTGTGATGATCACAGTGGGTCTGGCTTAGGGGGGCAGGTACATCTGAGTGGTCAAACTCAGATGATAGTGATTTGAGAATAGTGATTTGAGAGCCAGAGATTTAGTGGCTTGTCAGGAAGAAAGAAGTGCAGAAAGAAGGAAAAAAAACCAAACAAACCCTCCCCACCCAGAAAAACCCACAAACCCCCCCAAAAAAGGTGATAATTAGTGAACGACTAATAGGTAAAAAACAATAAAAAAGCCCAGTGCATAAATATGGTTCAAGGATGAAGGATGAGACACAGGGAGCCACATTTGTATAGCCTAGGAAAGAAATAATACAGATAAAAGACATCAGCATGTATATACCCTTATCGAAGCCATGAATATTTGCACTATCAAATTAAGGAGAGGTTTATAGGTTTAATGGAAAACATGTCAGCTGCTGGGAAATACTACAGAGGAAGGGCTGTATAAGCTTGATCATGGAAAGTATTAAATCTAATATCCTCAGATGTCTTTACCTGTGCCCATTCCTCCCTTCCCCCTCCACTTTCCCAATTCTGTGAAAATGTACAGTGCTGATACAACCACTTTATAATGCTGTTGTCCTCTTTTCAACATCCTGGCTCTACTGCTTAAATACACAAGACTGGTTTATACTGTCTAGATCAAATGCAAACAGATGATAACAGGAGATGCAATTTTGTCCTTCAAAGCCCTTTCCTTCTGCTTTCCCTTAAGACCAGAGATGTAGTGCAGGGTCATTTTCCCCATGCCAACTAAGTTTGAAGTTACCTTTTTCCCTCTGGAAATTTTTAGAAATATCTACCATTAGAAATACCATTACCATTAGAAATATCTGTGATTTGAACTTCCCTGTGTTTATGATTTACCCAAACAGATTGAAGTGCCATTTTTAAGCTGTTAATAGCATCAACAGAAAGAAGTTGAAGAATGGATAGCTCTGACATCTATAGGATTCAGGGAGGTAAAACTCTTCTGATTCTTCCTAGCCACACCCAAAGAAGTGTAAAGACAATTTGAGAAACCTAAGCACTCAGGGTTATAAATGTAAAGTCTGAACCTGCACGTGTACTTTACATAAGTTCTTTTAAGATTCAGGGGTCCACACAACAAATGGAGAATTCTCCTGAATTCTGCAAGACTGCATAACTTGTGGTTTTGTAAAGTCAGTACGTCAGGAGTCTGAGCTGGGATCCCAGCCACCACACAAAATTGACTTCACTTTCCTATTTTAAGATAGAACGGTTGGAGAAACTGATTTATACAGACTAAAGGATATTAAAGCTGGAAGGGATTGTTGCTAAGTCCATCTGACTTGACTTTTTGCGCAGCACAAGCCATATGGTTCACTTGTTAAATTCTGTATTAATTCCTTAACTCCTACTTGAGGTAAAAAAAATATTTCAATAGCAAAAAATAATTTTAGAAATATCACTGAGGGTGGGGACAGGATTCATCCATGACTCAGAAGTTGGGGCTGTCATAAGAAATGAGAGACAGATGGATTTCTGGCAAAAGCAATGCTGTGCAGTATCGTTGTCAGGCCTGTCCCACCTCTCACTTCTTACAGCTTTTCTCCTGATTCACAGTATCTCCTTTTGTGCAGACACTTTCCTACTTATGCACAAATGCACTGCTTTGTTTTTGTTATTTATGTTAATCCTCCACCAGCTACATTCTCCATGGTTTGGGATAACTCTATTGCTTAAGGGCTTGTGACAAAGGTGATGCTTTTGAAGGCCTTGTCTGGCTTCCTTTCTGATTGTTTCCCTTATTTACAGTATTTACAAGCTTCCAGTATTTTATCTTTTAATAATTTGGTAACGACTCACTAATTACTAAGCTTCATTGCAAAATGGATCAGAGTATTGACTCTTCTGTGGGTTAAACTTTAGTCAAAACCTATTTGCCATTTGCATATCCATGCAACAGTTTGTTGCTTTGTGCAAACTGAGAACTGGTAGCTTGTAACTAGAAGCAGGAAATGAGTATCCCTTGCTTTGTCTGCCTTGCCTTTTATGGATGTAAACTTTTCAGACTTGGATTGTCTCCATGATCTCAAGGTGAGGCTTCTTCAGAAATAGTTACCTTCTATTTGGTCAGCAATTATATAATTTTTTTTTTCTCTAGGTGCATGCTTAAAAATTATTTCTAAGTCTCCTTCAGTGTTTGTGTTGCACCTGGCTACCTTCAACACAGGCATCAGAGGTGTTAAAGGTACCACCCTTCAACAGCTTCTCTGGTTGGACTGAAGCATTACTTTCAGAAGGAAAATGCAGATTTTTAGATTTTAAGGATCTTTGATGGAATGACATTTCTTTGGCTTTTAATTCTGTCTGAGGACTCAGCACCAAGGATTAGTGCATTGGCTGCCAATTGCAAAAGATTTTACATGATTTGATTGGCAGCAGGATAAATGCCCAAGCTGCTTAGAATAGGGAGATATTCTGTACTAATTTTAAATGAAAAAGAAAGAAATCACACTTTGGTTTGGTGTCAGTTTTCCTCCTCTTCCTACCTGATAGAGCTTTATCTGGCAATGCTCTTCAGCCTCAAGTTTGCCTTTTCTCTGTTGGATTGCTGCATTATGCTAAATATCCAAATTTTGAAGTATTCATATTACATCTCCAATATGTTAATTTTGCACAACTTGAATCTGGGATAAATTACATCTTCAGCCTTCATGTCAAATCTTCATGTGGATGACATAAATCCATTTTTGGTTTTCCTAAAAAGAATATAGTGTTTATCTCACACTAACCCTTAGTGTATTACTATATCTATATCACTATTTCTATATTGAAAATTTGATCATAGATTGATGGTTTTTTTCCTAAAATACTTACCTTAACTCTGCTGACCAAGCATAGTACTTTTTTGTTCTTTGGTTTACCTTATCATTTTACTAAGCTGAATAGAGAAAAGTGATAAATTTCAAGAAATTGAAACAATTCCAGTGGTACAGAAAGCCACAACAGTTTTCAAATGTTGATCTTTAATATCTGGAGAGAATATCCATTTACAAGGTTTGTATGATATAATCATATAGGAAGCGGAAGCTCCTGAAATAATTTCTTCACCAGTACTAACACATAAAGGTATGAACTCCTAAATTATCTAACAGAGGAATCAGGAGGGGATAACTAATAATAGATAATCACTTTCTGTCTCTTTTTACCACAGTTGTATAACACCTGAAATACAGTGCCCTGATTTGATGTCTGAAGGTGAACAAGTATATTGATAAATCATAGGATTCAGTATTTCTGCTCATTGATCAGATAGCCTTGCACAACAATATGTATGGCAGCTCTTCCTTCTCTGGCCCAGAGCTGAAGAGGAATGTCAGTGTCCTACCTCACTGTAATTATTGTCTTCTCAGTCATTTGTTTTCATTACATCTCAGGTATTTCAGCTATGGCTGAAAACATGGTGGAAGAGCACTTACTGTAAGTGTTTTTTTTTTTTTATTTTATTCCTTTTAGTTTATACTTTAATGGAATCTCTATCTGCAATTTTGAGAAAGAATTCCATGCAAATTTTAAGCACGCCTTTCAGCTTCCTACAATAAAAAGAAGAACTCTGCTGCTTTATCACATGAAATAAAATCGGGAACTGTTGACAGAAATTTTTTTCTATTTCATTCAAACCCACTGCTGCAGTGGAACATGGAACACTTAGCCAGGAAGATATTTATTGTTTTTCTCCTTCATAGTTTTCTCAGCAAAATGTGAGGGCTACAACATTTATTTTAAAAATACATGTCAGGTTTCTTGCAGTTTGGGCTAACTAAATTTTGGCCTCCAACCTTGATGGTAGTGAGGAAAGATGATATATCAAGTCCAGGTGTAGTTTAGGGGAAATCACCTGAGTTGTAGAACAAAAACAGAAGCTGGGCTAGAGGTTTCTGTGTAAGAAAGGTTAAGCACATTTGGGTTGATGCAGGTACAATCTCTGTCTCAGGACATCACTAAACTAGACTTTTTTAGATTGTTGAAATCTTGGATGTTATAGTAAGGAAGTGTCACTGTAGACTTACCTTAATCTTATATGTTTTTGCAAATTTGTACTATTGGAAAGGGATTTGTCATGGTTGATTATGGTCAGAATTATATTCTTATTTTCTGAAAAAATATGAGTAGTGTGAATTTTTACAGGCTGATTCAGTGTAGCTGGAGTAATACTCTTCTGTACTGTTTTATTTCCTGAATCATGAGCATATTGGCAAGATTACCAGCAAAATAAAACTAGTGAAATCTACTTTTTCCTAAAGAAACAAGTTGAAGAACCCTCAAACAGAAAGTAAGAAAGAAAGAAAAAAACAGAAAGTAAGAAAGAAAGAAAAAAAAGAAGGAAAGAGAAAACATAAGTGAAATGCAACACCAGAAGCAGCAGCAAATCCAGCATGTTGCCAGGGAAGCTTCATGATGTGAATAATAATTCCAGAATATAAGATGAGAGAGAGATACAGGGGAAGTGCTGTATTCAACAGTCTGGCTGCTGATGCTCTAAAAAACATCAGTCTGCTCAGCAGTGGCTTTGGCAGTTTGTTGCCAAAATCTGGAATCAGATAGGAGAGGAGAACACATCCATTTTGCATAAGATGGTATAGGATTTTAACCCTTCTCCGCTTGAGCCTTAAACACTGATTTATCTAAAAATTAAAAAAAAAAAAAATCTTGTTTATGCTTTAGAGCCACGGACCTGCAAGACACTTTTGGTTTTATTTTTAACTGATGGCAATTGGGAATTGCCTCAAGGTATCTTGCTTGGTATTAGAGTTGGCTAATAGTTTAGATGTATGAGCAAAGTAACATAGCTAACAGGTTATTGTGCATCAACTACTGCAGTAATTGCTTCTATGTTTCCTTTTAGCCTGGAGAAGATGAAAAATAGTTCATCTTAGCTGAGATCCTGGTGAAATAAAGTTAAAATAATCCAACACCAGAAGATAACATCATGCAGGAAGCCTGTTCCATATTCCACCCATAACACCCACATAATCCACTCAGCCTAGAGCTGGGCAGCAGGTCTCACAAGAATAGAGACACAGCTATTGAGAGCTGTACCATTCCCATCCATCTGATGGCCAAGGTATGGGATTCAGTTATCCTGATTATGGATCTACTCATATAATAAGGTCTTACTCATAAGATTTATAGGACAGGCGTTCTAAGATAAGGAGGGAGAGCTTTCTGGAAAGTGGTCTATCCCTGCAAAAAGCTTCTATCAGAAGTACCTCAGAGTATATTTGGGAGTACTCAAGGACTGTAATTGTACCTTTGTAGGCTGATATGAAGCAAAAACCTTCTGTTTTTTAAGCTGGCTGATTTAGCACCCCCTTTGCCTTTCAGCTGCAAGGTACTGAGGTACTGCAGAGCAGGATGATGCAATTTTTTCTCTCTCTCTTTTTAGCTATTAATGACCTAATACAAACTATAAAAAGTGCATCCAGATATCAGGGTGATAAGTGCCTTAAAAGCTCTTGTAGTGATAAATAATTCAGACCACGTTCTTCACAAAGCCTTTAAAGTATATTAACCAGAAGCTTACATAAGCACCGAAACCTACATTACACATACATATGCATATGCACAAAGTAATGAGTAAATGAAGAAACACATCTGCCAGAATAGAAAAGAACAAACTTCTACATTTTCCTTGTTCCATCATTTGTTCACCACCCTCTGCTTCCCTCACTCCAACCAAAACAAGTCAAATCAAAACTCCAACTCAGTTTAGCAAAGAAGTGTTCATATATGAGAATAGTACATAATAGCAGTGTTTGGTGGGATATGCTGCTCATGGCTGAGGACATTCTGTTTAACAGATTTTTATACAAACTGGACATTTTTAAGTGTTGAGAACATGTATATTGGAGCAGAGTACTTATATTAAAACAAACAAACAAACAAACAAACAAAACCACTAAACCCAAAACCAACAAGAACCCCAAACCAAACCCCAAATCTCAACCAAGCAAATGAAACCCCAAAAAACCCACATCAAAAAAAAAAAAACAAACCAAAACTCAACCCAAATCTATTGCGTTCCTTGGGTGCAGTGTTCACCTGAGGAAATCAGAGCTCTCGGACAGTGAAAGGAGTTGCCATTCCAAGGGTATTCATAATCTTTAGATGGATTAGGTACTACTGAAGCCCTGTGTCTACCTAAAAAGTGTTTAAATCACAGAACTCTTTGATTGGAATCAGACTCCTGGCCATTAGGAATGGATTACTGACTATTACCTTGTGCTCATCTCTTTCTGTGTCCATTTAGACGCATTAACATTTCTCTATGTCTCCACATGTATGGAAAAACTGCACTTTGCAAAAATAATTAATTTTTCACTGAGTCTGAAAGTAACAACACTTAATTCCACAGACATAAATCTGAGTGATTTATGAGAGTACAAGAGGTTCAGGTCCTAGATCTAGTGATTTTCCTTCTACACTGCATTGGAAAAATAGAATGTATATGGATGAGGGTTTTCCAAAGAACACAAAATATCATTTGGGAATGCTTTTCCTGTCTGTGTGCCTCTATTCACTATCTACATACTGGCTCATTCCTACAGACTCTTTACATCTATTATCTCTAGACAACCAACATGTGTTTCTGACTGCCAACTAGTGAAAAACTGCATATTTACAGCAGTTTGAAAAAATGTCCCCCATCAGCCTTAATTCCGATTAAAAGATTTTACATGGGACTCAGGAAGAAAGACACCCCTACATGCACATACACATGCACTCCTTTTTGAGTTGCTGAAATTGTGCAGGAACTGAGAATTTTGAATTTGTGTGGAGGAGTCTGTGACACATCTTCAGCCTATGATGAACTGAAAGTGAGACCATCTCTGGCCAGAGCCTGGAAAAGAGCTGCAGATGCCTTTTCAGCTATTGTCCTGCCGTGACTTTACGATGCTTGTATCCCCAATCATCTGGTTATTGAGTTCTGTGCTTTTAAAACTAGATCCAAGAGTGAAGAGAGGGAGAAGGAGAAGCAATGGAAATTTTTTTCTGTACTTTATTCAAAAACATGGAGATAAGAGTGCAGCTCTGTCCGAGTTGTTGGCTTTTGCTGGGTGGGGGGGTGGTTAGGGACTTTTTCTTTGCTTTTTTCACTGGTTTTCCTCATTAGCTATGGCAAGAAAGCTTTTCCCTGGACTGTGCCTTCTTCTACTGGGGCTGTTCAGTTTCTCTCTGGTCCAGGACATCAGGAGAATTGCCCAGGGGGTCCCTAAGCTGCTCACCAGGCCTGGCACACTGGGCCTGAGCTCTGGAGAGACTGAGAGACTGAATACAACCACAGAAGGAGAGACTGAGCCACACTCACAGAAGGACTCTTTCTGAATTTGCCACCTTTTCAGAACAGTGAGAGGTTTTATTGTTTAATGTTATCCATTTTTCATGCTTGTGAATACTTTGCTTGTTAAATAAGCAGGTTTTTTCCACTTTTCTCCAAGGAGACTTTTCTCCCGAACCTGTTGGAGGAAGGGCTGATGAAATCTGCTTTTCAAGAGGAGACCCCTTCAGAGGCTTCCTCCCAAAATTTGCCCTTAAACCAGGACAAGCTATGCTTTGTCTTCACTGCAGATTACAAGTGGGAATGAACAAGAACCACTCCAGGCACTCTTCCCTGTCACCTTGCAGGTTTCTGGACATCCTGTAGTGCTTGAAAGATGGCTGATGTGATTCTGATGTGTTTTTTGGTTTGTGGGTTTGGTTTTTTCATTTTACAATGCCTGGAAAATTTACACTGCAGAGAGCCCTCAAAGAGTTTGGCAGCTATTCAACACAAATGTTGGGTTACAATCTCTGTCTCAGGCAGTCTTTAAACTCTAGTGCTGGGATGGAGAGATGCAACAGGGGAATTTTTACCATAGGCATGCTCTTGAGGACTTGAGGAAGGTGTTAGTCTATGCTCTAAAGAGGTTTAAATTACACTCACTTGAAATTTCCATCAAACACATAGAGCTCTGAAGCAGACAACTCCTTTAAACATGAAGTAAATTACAGATGCTTGCTGCATTGTCTGAGTTTCCAGGAACCAACTGGAAAAAATAGACAAAAACCCCCGATGTTGTAAACAGTTGCTGTGCTAGCTGGCATTGTACATCTAGTTGAAATACTCAATCTGCAAAAGAAGTTGAGTACTTCCTAGTACTCTACATAGTTCTGACTCCCCTGGTAATTTATATGACTATCTTTTCCTCCATGTTATGTATACTTCTCTTTTATCACATTTTGAGCAGCCTATAAGAAGTAATAAAAGTCCAGATGGTGATTTAAATATCTTGTATGCACGAGAAACTTTAAAATAATCCTAAACAAATATCTGCATCTTGAAGTACCTGAATTCCAATGAACATATGGCCTGAGCACACTAATATTGTCAGTTTCCTGGAATAGACATTTTTTGAACATGCTACAAAAAGGATGCCTGTTAACTAGAACAGCTTTTTGTGGAAATAAAAGTGGCAGAGAAAGGATGGAGGCAGTGAGAAGGTGGAAGATGTGACATTCACTCAGGCCTGGCTCCATGGAGCCCCATGACTAATCCCAGCATTCACCGGGCAGCAGGCACTTCTCTTGTTCTCTTCTTGGGTTGTGTCCAGCACAGGGGATTATGGTTGGTGTCTGGGCTCTTACATGAAATGGTAATACACACATCTAAAGGGAAGAGCAACAATAATAATAGAGGCTGTTGTGACCCTTTGAGCCACTTTTTGTACTCCCTAATTTTTCTGTCTAGATGCTCATTGCTTTCAAAAGTGAAATTTGAATAAGTTTGGAGTATTTTCTTCACTCGGATTTTGTTCCTTTTTCCTCTAGAAAACTACTCCTCCTGCAGTTGCCTTAGTTTTTTCTTCCTTATTCCCTTCTCCCTCCCCTGTCTCTTTTGTTGTTGAGGTTGCTTTTTTTTTTAGTTTTGGGTGGGTATTTTTTTTTGGTAGTGAATGGATTAATTTAGAATTTTTATGTGCAGAGTTCACTGAGTTGCAAGGTCATTGCACGGGAATATTCCCTGCTCATGCAGTAGTCACTGTATGTACAGAGATGCTGATAACATGGCTGTCTTCCTGGGGATTTATTTTCTGTAGGAATACTTATTTAATGTAAATCTACCTTTGCTTCACATAATCTCTTGCAGTTTTCCCCAGCATGTATGATTTTATTTTTAATAAGTGTTCTTAGTCTATTAAAAAATAATGATACAAAGGGAAGCTGAGGGTTTGTTTCAGCAAATGAGTTTCCAAATCTAAGCAGTTTTGCTCTTCAAAGCATATGATTTGATAATTTCTTACAAGAATCTCTTAGGTTCATATTGTCTTCTTGCAGATCTTCTCTTGGTCTTTTAGTTTAAATGATTTTCTGGTGTATGAGTTTTGCACAAGGACTCTTTATAGTTCTTTGAACCTAAGCTATAGCAGGACGGGTTTTTTGTGTAGTTACATGGACCAATAAGGGGAACATTTCACAAGACAACACTTATCCCTTGTATGAAATTAAAAAATTGAAAATTTTCCCCTTTTAGTAATCAAAAATTGCTGCATCAATTTTGTTGCAGCCCAGAAAGACCTGGATGTGTTGGAGACAGTCCAGAGGAGGGCCACAAGAATGCTCTGAGCATTTTCTGAGCAAGCTTCAGTGGATGACTTCAGCAGGCTGTAATTTAATGAGTCAAATCTATGTTTTACCTTTTTGTAAGATTCATCTTTTCACAGCAATGTGGTCAGAGAGGCATTTGTTCCAAAAGCACTGGGGCAAAGATCTGACTCATGCTGTTCATGCAGATGCATGACAGAGAAGAAACCAGCTCAGAGATTTGGGAGAAAATGCCAGATGCAGTGGGTTGTGACCATTTCACTTGCACTGCATGCACTGTAGGATCAGTTGTGCCCTTCACTTCCCATTGGTTTCTCCCTGAAACTTTCTCAAGATTAATTCATCTCCTGGAAGAAAAAAGATATTTTTTAATTATTCAGTTCTTCCCCTAGAGTTTTCTCCTAGCTTTTTATTAGGAAATTTATTAGTCCCCAGGATCACTGTCCAGCATTCTAGGCACATCTTCCTTCAGCTGAGAAAAAGCACGTGAGGTTAATTCACTTAAGAGAATTAACATCACAATTTGAATTCTTCTTCAAGCCACAGTCAAAACTACTGTACAAATTTTTCTGTTGTTAAATGGGGATAAATAGAGCTTCCGTGCTGACATTAATTTGTGGGATATTTTGTGACCAGTATGTGAGAGTGGATTATGTGTCAAGCCCAGTTTTACTAAAAGTTGTAGAAACCCTATTTCAGGCCATGTAAAGGACTCCTGTAAGGTCACATCAAACTAACTCAAACCAACAAGGATAAGGACAGGTATTTGGAGATTAAATGACCCTAGACATATATTTCAACTTCTTATTGCAGATGGTGCAGTCCTCCACTTATAAAATAGGCATAATAGACTCAAATAAAGATTAAAATATTCACTGTGTTCAATATATTTGCATTTTATAGAAAACCATATGATAACATAAAACTGCTCTTTGGTCACATTTTGGGGGAAAGGGGATGTGTAGAATACCAAACACAGACTAGATAGCTGTTGTTAGTCATGAGACTCATTTAACTTAATTTAAATCTCCTAAAAGTTGTGTGTCTGGGCTAGTCATCCAAGGCAGGACTCAACTAACCAGCTGTTAACTCCTACACTCTTCTATAAAGGGAACACGGGCTGACTAGCTCAGAAATGAACACCTACACTGTAGACTTCCAAAGGTAGGCAAGGTAAATCTCAAAGCTAGTCTTTTTATGCAATCAGTGGGAAAAGAGAAGGACATTTTCAGGTAGCTTTCTTGGTAACTTCTGGCTAGTTCCTATATGAAGCAAAGCAACTCAGATTCCCTGGGCAGGTGAAAAGGAGAGCCCCTTCATTGCCAAAACCAGGCTTTTTAAAGCAGTTAGGTGGTTATTAGACAACCCAGTTTTAAGGCACAACAAGCCCAGGTCAACCATCCACCATACACCACGATGTGGACATGAGGCAGTCACGCAGCACGTCTCTCATGTCTCTTACATCTCCCACCCCTGTTCCAGCTGAGTCACTCTCCCATAGTTCCCTTCTTTTTAGACCAAGTAGCCATGATTTCACAAGGGTAACAAGGCCCTTATTTTATAAGGCTTTACCTATGTGCAACATGTTCCCACCACTTCAGTTTGAGAAGAGGTTTTCTGTCTTGAATGAGTTTTAATGGAACAGCAAAAGGAACATTCTCAACAGAGAGGTAATTTCAAATGAAAATTTGAAAAAGTTAACTTTATAGAACCCACAGAGCTAAAGTTTTCTTGGGAATGAACAAAGTCTCCTGACTGAAGCTTTAAAAAATGAGTTTATAATGGAATTCAGGTTAGAAGGAACTTCAGGAGATCTCTAGTCTAAACTCCTTGTCCAAGGAAAGTCAGCCATTATATCAGACTGGTTTTCTCAGTTTTTTTTTTTTCAATATGATTTTCAAGCATGTCCAAGAAGAGAGACTGCATACCCTCTTCTCTGGCTGGCTGTCCTCATTGTGGAAAAGTGTTTTCTTACATCAAGTTTGGATTTCCCTTGTTTAAATTTGTACTTATTGTCTGTCATCCTTTCACCATCCACCACCATGAAAAAGTTACATATATGTATATATATATATATATAAAACCTCTTCATAAGTCATAGGAGGCTGCTGCACCTGCCCACAAAGTATTTCTTCTCCAAAATGAACAAGATCCCTCACTTCAGTCTCTCCTAACAGGACAGCACTTGTGCTTGCACTTCTGCCTCTGGACATCTTGGTGGTCCCAGTGAACTTCCTTCAGTTTCTTGGTGTCTCTCCTGTATTGGGGGCCCAAAGTTGGATGCAGTAGCCTAGATACAATATAGTAGTTGATGAGTAAGGGAAAAAAAATCACATCCTCAACCTCCTGGCAGTGCTGCTAACACAGCCCAGGGTCCTGTTGGCCTTCTCTGCTGCCAAGGTATACTGTAAGCTCATACCCAGCTCATTCTCTGCCTGAATACCCAGATTGTTTTCTGTAGAGCTGATCCCCAGCCTATCAGTCCCTAGCCTGTACCACTACAGGTGTCTTTCCTTTCCTGTACCAAAACTTTGCATTTATCTTTATTGTGTTTCCTGTGTGGCTGTTCCTCCAGACTCTCTATGTCCCTCTGAATGGAAGTCCTGCCCTCATTAATTTAAACTGTTCCCACCAATCTCATGTAATTTAAAAACCTCATGATTGTTATCTCTTTGCCTCCTCCAGGACACTGATAAAGCTTAGGGCAAATGTTCAGGATAATAAATTTCACCCATAACTGTCAAAGTTCACAAAAATTGTAAGAGACTAAGAACTGGGTCTCAGCATCAAGCAAATCTAATTTCATAAGGTGTGTCCAGACATGCCTATTTTTGCTTAATGCCTATTTTTACTTCATGTTTTCACCCAGGATTTTCATTGCAGGAATGTGAAAGCATGGCATCTTTCAAAACAATGAAACTTCCCAAAGAAGAAATAGGATTTTTTTTCTGTGGAAGACAAACATCTGGTATGAATTACGGCAGGTAATAACATAGAATGGTATAGGAGATACAAAGGGTACACAAACACATAGGAAAAAATGAGGACTACCACATCTAATAGAAAATAAAAGAATAATATTATATATAGAAGAAATTCCTTCTTCTTATACAAGATTATTTTTCATGTTGAGGAACTATGTTTGCTTTGGTCAACACTCTGGTGTTTTAATGACAAGTAATCTGTCACAGCCCTCCCGTTTCTGGCTTGGAGCCCTGGTGCATTAGGCAGCGTTCCACTGTTCTCTGTGTGTTGGACATTTCTACCTGCAAAGTGCTACTGCTAATTCCTTCCCTAGGCTGTCTCCAGGGATTTTCCAGCCAAACTGTGAACAAGTTTGACACCATTTATTTGGTAAGTTGTTGTATGGAATCACAGTGCTGTGTAGTGATACATCACTAACAAACCTTTAAAAGTTACCCGTGGGATCTCCCCAGGCATACATTATTGGAAGGAAGCATTGTGAAGGGGTTGAAAATGTCCCAGACAGTGGATCTGTCCACTAAAGAGATGAAACTCCTCTTAGTGTTTGATAGTGACATCAAGGAGTTACCAAGGAGACAAATTTGGTGTAATAAATAGATATTGGAAAGATAAGAGATATAATGCATATACAGTCCTAGACAAAATCTTTTAAGATTTCTCCTTCTATTCTTATTTTCTCTTAGGCCTCAGGCTGTCACTACTAACTAGTGACTGATTGCTATGACTCTTCTCCATCCATCCTTCTCTCTATCTAGTCAGAGAGGCAAAGCATCTGTGACCTAATTAACTTTCTCAAGCAAAAGATTTGCACCACTATCCTTGCTCTGAAATCAAGCCCTTGAGTACGTCATGTTGCTTTCTTGGTGTCTCTCAGCAGAATGCTGGCTTACTGGGAATCAAATCTTCTCCCTTCTCATTAAAATGAATGCTCTGAGATTTCATTTTTATCTCTCTCTCTCTGAACAAACTATCAGAGCAGAGCAGGTGATTTTATCATACACAAGTTACTTCTTTGGTAGGAGACGTTCAGCCTGAATGACTGAAAACAAGGTCAAGGCTGCCTGGCTCAGGTGACACTTGGCTTGTGTACGACTAGAGACTGCAGACCCAACAGGACTGATCAGAGGTTTTTTATGCCTGTTCTGCTGCAGAATTTACCCTCTATCATGAAGGCTCAAGGCTGAGAAGCTACATGAGCTGTATCAGTGCTGTGGTTTGGACCACTGAGCGCTGGGAACCCTTTTCTCCTGCAATGGGACCCTGTTCTGGAAAGTGACAAAGCTCTGAGCTTGGATTAGCACACAGATGCTTTCCTTAGTTCTTTGGTATGTCTTGGGCAGACAAGATGATTGGGACAGGCCAGGTGTGTTAGAGAACACTCCAGCTTGCATTTAACCATATGAAGAGCCAAGCCTGGGAACTTCCATATTTTAGCTTGACCCTTGGTGCACCAGCAACTATGGTTATTCACAGAAAAAAAATATTTTAGTAATTGAAAAGTACTCAGATTTCTTCTCTTCTGTACTTTATTATTGAATACTCCTTTGGAGCAGACCAAAGGAGAGAAAGTAGCAGAAAGGTAGGGCTTGCAAATACTTGGATATTATATCCTGCAATTTAGCTTAAATTGGCAATTTACCAATGTGAATACCCCCAAGTGGGCCTTAATGCTGGAGTGGGTGGTTTAATTAGCACTATGCTCCCATTTATAATTAGATTTCTGTTAGTTCAGTTTGAAGCATGATTTCATAATACAAAATTATTTTTAAAAATCCTGTGGGGATATTCCTGGTAAATTAATACTGTGGACTTTGATGAACTGATGCTTTTAATAGACTGTGGTATTTGCAAAGAATCTAAATCAAAGCAATAACACTCCCATCCCATAAAAGTCCCTGCCACAGGATAATAAATCCTGATGTGAGAGGGAAGAAAAGTCATAGGATTATCCAAGGAGAATCTAGAATATGTGCTTATGTATTTCAGCTTGGAAAACTTGAAAAATTTAAATTTGGTCAGGATTTTTTTTTAATAGAGTAATATTAACCTTGAAACAAAATTTTGTGTTCATATTCTCCAAATAGATTTTTAATACCAAATTAAGATATGTCAATGAATTCAAAGCATAGAAACTAAGATTAAAAATGAGAAGTGGACTAAATTCTACACATTCTAGCATGCTGTTTTGTTGCAATAAACTGATTGTAGTTAAATCCTTCTTGATCTGTTCTATATGATAGGAATATTTTCCTTTTTATTTTCATTTTTTTATGATGGCTGCAGGACAAGGGTTGACTACAGAATGATAAATCATTGCAGAAGGACCACAGAAAAACTAACCACGATTTTAATAGAGTGCCAGGGCAAATTCATCTTTGTGCAAGGGGCAGTGGTGGAGTGAACCCCTCTCAGATAAAATGAGCTGAAGGAGAAGTGATAACTGCAGTTTGCACGAGGGAATGTTTGATAGGATGTCTGTGCTTAGGGTGAGGTGCTGCATCTGGAGGAGATAATGCTTGACTTTACTAGTAAACTCATGGATCTGATCCAGGAATGATACAAACCTATTGCTTTGCTTCAAGAGGAAAAGAGAGTGACTAGCAGCTTTCCTCTCCACCCTGAGGACAAACTGAAGTCTTAGGAATCTCATGGAGAGAAGTTGGGGCTTATTCTTTTCTTCCAGAAAGAACCCAGGTCAGAAGTGAGGTCTAATGGGAAAAGCTGAAGAGGGGCAAGTCTTGAGTCTAATTTACTCCTCTTTTCCCTTTGTAGATTGGATTCCTTCTCCAATGCAAGAAACCTTACAAGCACAGCCAGGTTCCTGCTGCACTCCCCACCTGGTCATCCTTGCTAATGTCACCACCATGGACAGACAAGCATTACCTGTAGCTCTGTGTCAATCTGAAAGCAAGACAACCATGGTTTTGGTAGGAAAAGCAGTCATTAGGACTTTTTTTTTTTTTTTTTTTTTTTTTTTTTTTTTTTTTTTTGGTTGCTTTCAGCCTGGAGCAGATTTAGCAGTGTGAAGGGTTACATGGCATTTCATCAGGTAAATTAGTCTGTATTTCATTTTTTGGAGACAGAAAAAAAAGAAAATGTCAAGGAGAAGAGAAAGTATAGAAGACATGATCTATTGTGTATCTTCATTAGCTGTTAACAGTTTACTTGGCATTTGTGTAAAGCATTTGTAGAAATGCAATGAGGAAAACACACATGGCCAAGACTATGGGAGACAGTATTTTCATCACTTATTTTTTTTACTAAAAATAATTCTAGTTTAAAAGAGCAGTGGGAAACATTTCTAAATGTAACGTGAAAAAAAGAGGACTGAGTAGCCTTGGCAGATTAAATGGTAATAAATAGTAATATAAATGCTAACTAGTTATTTAAGAAATAGTAAAACAAATATTGAATTACTCTCTATATTCTTTATCCTCCAGAAGGAAAACCTTATCCCTTGTTTCTTTCTTTCTTACTGAATGGTTAGATTAAATATGTGTTCCTAGTGGCACCAATCCATATTTGAGCCATTGTTGCCAACTGATGGTGTTTTAATGAACATCATCATTTCAAAGAACATCACTGCTTTCTGCAGCCATGCTGGGATTACAATGTGGTTCAAAAGACTTAGGTAAACACTAGAGAGCACTTCAGACTTGCAGAAGCTGTTCTTAATTATGTTACAACCTCTATCACATTTATGATAACAGAAGGTATTGGCCAATACGGGCTTGAACTGAGTGGCAGATGCTCAGTTGTCATAAACTCTGACTCATACCTGCCAAAGCGTCTGTGTCATGGCTGTTGTATTAGCTCCCTGCCTTTTGCTGACCTGACTGCTGGGTCACTAACATATATTTAAAACTGAAAGTGCAATTTCATGTACATCTTGTACAATAAGTCCATGCAGACCAGGTAAATTGAGCTTTCAGCTCAGTGCCTTGGAGCAATCAAATCCCACTTACAGAGGCCTAATTAATAGATAAATAAATTCCAAGGACTGAAAGGATGTTATGATTATTTCACCTGATCTTCTGCCTGTAAGAGACCTTGTGGATTTCTGGAGTTAATTGTTTATTTCCCAGACGTTTTGAAAGTTTAACTTCCTAATTTATCATCTGTTTTAATGCAAAACCCTATGGTAATTTCTTAACCTTAAATAATTCACAAGACTTTTCCACCATTTATTTCTTTAAGGTCTCTCTCAGTTTTCTACAAGAAAGCTAGCTATTTCCTAATTACCATAGCATGCCTTCTTGTTTTTTTTATAGCAGTAATCTGATTTCAAAATTTCCATGTCATATCATACCTTCTGAAATCAAATTGAAATACATCTTATCTACTGTGCCTATGGGCTTTAATTTTTTTTTAAATCCTGATGAACACAATGTGTCTTTTTGTTTAAGTATCTGCTTTAAATCTGCCAGTTTTCCAAGACTTGTTAAAAATCAACAAAGAGAGAACTTTTTAGTTTTCAAAGCCTGTGCTTAACAACTATATAAGTGTGCTGATTTAAATATATTTAGTTATAGTAGTTCTCTATATAGTCTTGCATTGCTGGCAGAAAGGAATATACTGAAAGACCACCAGGTGTTGATACCAGAATATATTACCTGTTTTTTTTTCCAAGCAGAGTACAGAAATGTCTATTGAATGTATGCGTCCCTTTCATCTTTTTTATCATTGGTCTTACTTTTATTGGTAGGAATAAGCCAGGGCTATATTCATGTTCTTTTTGTTGTTAAAAGCTCTTTCTGATCTGCTAAATTTCTCCATCTAGAAATTATTCCCTTGATATCCTTTTCCTCCCCCTGTCACTTTTCTGTAATTGCTAATATCTGTCTGTTATAGTCATCGCTATCAACTTTTTTTCTTTCTGTATTCATTTCATCTTTGTAGCTCCTTCCTTTAAGTCAGATTGGTGTTAATTAGTTGGTTAATTTCTTTTAAGCTATGGCGAACAAAAACACCACTGTGACAGAGACTAGTAGTTCAGGAAAACTGTTGGATTATATTTTGGTTAAATTCAACTGTACAAATGTGCATTCAAATTGCAACAAAACAGTAGAATTTCATTCTTTTCTCCCTGTGACTCTTTCCTCTATTTTAAGCTTTTAACTACCAGGGCACCTGTGGACCAGTGCACCCAGGAAATCATTATTGTGCGGTGTTTTCCAAAGACATGGTTTGCTAATTCAAAGCATGTCACAGTGAGCTTTTTCAGTTCCCTGGAAAAAATTCATTCTCTTAGAATTCAATGGATTAATATTTTCTGAAAACTAATTCACACTTTGCCACCTGACCACACAGGTCAATTCCATTAGGACACCTTCACTTCTAGTGACAAGGTAGAAGAAGAAATTATATTGTATTCGACTTTATGAATGTATGAGAAAGTAATAAACATTATGCTGGCATTAAGACCATGCATTTAATATCAATCTCACTGTCGTATTTACTGCTCTGTGGCAATGTAAAATTTATTTAAATTACCCTCGGAATTGCTGATGAAATATTTGTATTGTGTTTGTTAGAAGGAGCTGCTTGCTTTATTTCACAGATATCTTTATGTATGGAATTCCCAAGTGAAGTCTCTGATTCAGTTTGTCACTCTCTTACAGAGTACTCATGGGCAGAGGCTGTGTTTCCTACACATTGCCATAATGGGCTTTGGTGCTGTTGAACATTTGAGTGGCAGTTATCAATGAGTAACTGTTGCAATATCCTTTGACATCTCCCCAAAGTGACAAAATTGGGAAGGTTCCAAGTTAACAACAGCAACAGCAACAACATAATAATAATGATGATGATGATGATGATGATGATGATGATGATGATGATGATGATGATGAGCCCAGAAATTAAACAGAGATGTTGCCTATAAAATAGTGAATAATGACAATGAGTTTTCAGGTGAGTGGAAGTCCAAGCTGTGGCATTCATATCCACATACTAGGTCTGAAGAGGTTCCAGGGATAGAAAATCTCTCTACAAATATTGCATGGAGGGTATGCTTAAATTTACCTACTCCAAATTTCAGATGTCTATCTGGTAAAAAAATAATCATATTTTCTGGAAAGATGTAATCCTTTCTGGAGACAGTAATTCAAAATGTTGATAAAAATGTCATTGATGTTTTAAGCATTTTGACAGATTATTTTCATCTGGATTTTTTATGCATCTTTAGCTTAATGCAGTTCTTCCTGGCCGAGTTTCTCTCCATACATTTGCAAATTATACCAGAAAATATTGAAACTGTGCCGAAGTTGAGTGCCACAAAAAACTGTGGGGAAAACAGCTAATGCAAAGTAACTTAGTGCAAAGTAATTTGGGGAGCAAAGCTTTGCTAGCTAGGAAAAAGACAAAAGGAAAAAGCAAGAAATCTAATTTCAGCCAAGCTCATTTTTCTGTGCATGATTTAAATCAGGCATAATGTTAGAGAACCATAATAGATAATCAATACCTGCACTGTGTTCCCTCAGTACTTGTAAATGGCTCACACACTATTCCATGTCGTGAAAGCTAAATCTGAGGATCAGACATAGTGAATGAGTCAGGCTTTGGGGACTGACTATTGGTGTGGGAAGAAAGGGGATTCAGGGAGCAGGTAAAGGCATTGTTGTAGAATCAGTATGCCTTTCCCTCCAGGATTAGTACTTAGAAAAGTAAAGTAAAATAATGCAATATGGTCAGAAATGGAACCAGAATCTCTCCAGGTGCTTGGTCTAGTTCAGACACTTTCCAAATAATTCTAAAAGACTTTCTGGGAATACTGGACTGCTCTTTGTCTTGCTATCTCATTAGAAACACACACTTTGAAAGATGTATGATGCAGAGGCTACTGTGAAGCCTGCAGTTTTAACGAGGGTAAATGGTCTATGTCAGGGTTGAAGATCATGTTTTCTGTCCATTTTCAACATTTACCGCATGAGGCTTGTTCAAGCTGATAATAGATTTTATGAGTAAAAACTACCACTTTTCCATTCTTGAAATTCCTGTTTGTTGTCACCACTGTATTTCTCTGGATACAGATGCAAGTGATATCTTCATCCTTTGTAGTCAATGGCTGAGGACAATCTCACTGATGTAATGGGAAAAGAACAAGGTCTTCTGTTTGTAGAAAAAGTATTTGTTTGCATTCATTCATTCATTCATTCCCTTTAGTGCTGATATGAGCTTTTATTCACAGCAACTGGCATTGGGCTGCAATGTTGCAATAGGGCAGTAAAGTAACTCATTATTTCTACAACCTATGAAGCTATCCCTTTAGAAAAAATTACAGTTGGTCAGCAAACTACATTCCTGTTCTTCACAAATTTTGCATTATCTGAAACATTTTCATCTTCAGAGAGACCAAAATTTTAAAGTGTTTGTTAAAATCAGATTCTAGAGTACATAATTTCGCAAGTGCTCTACATTATTATTTCTAAAATAAAATCTGCTTCTCCAAAATTTTGAAACCTACTGACTCAAAGTGGGGCTATTTCTGACCAATTTCATATGCTCAGCCATAAATTGACAGGGGTAGATGACTGCTGTACCTTCAGAGTACCCAAGCTTCAGTGGTTGCATAGCCAGCACCACATGAGGCAGCTAGAGCGTGGCCACTAGCCAGGGTGAAGAATGGAAACACAGAGTTCCTCGTACTTTGTGGCATTCTCATTCTATGAAAAAATTCCTTCGCCCAGGGTTTTTCTCCTGGGAAGCTGAAAGGCAGAGAGAGGCCTCAGAGAAAAGGAAAACAATTCTTATCTCATTTGCTTCTCCTGTGGTGTGCTCATATGGAATGTGTTTGGAGATTGTTTACCCACAGGTGATTTTCCGATTGGACTCTGGTGTGAGTTGTTTTGACTCATTGGTCAATTAGGGCCAAGCTGTGTTGGGACTCTGGAAAGAGTCACAAGTTTTTAATATTATCTGTTTAGCATTCAGTAAAAGGATCTTTTCTGTATTCTTTTGCGTAGTACAGTATTCTTTAATATGATATAGTATAATAAAGTAATAAATTAGCCTTCTGAGAACATGGAGTCAGATGCATCCCTCTCTTCCCTCGTCGGTGGACCTGTATTTTACAATAGTACCTCATTCTGGATGGTGGCTTGCAGGGTGACCAGGAGCCCATTCCCAGGGCTCTGGACACTGTGGCAGCAATACTGGTACCCCTGTCTAGTAAACTCTTCTCACTGCTGATGAAAACAAATTTCCTGAGCATAAAAAGTGTGCAGCAATTCTGGGAGGTGGGTATCTCAGAAGTTTAAAAGTCCTGGAGGTCTGAGCTGTGGTGAGCCCTTCAAGGAGCATCTCAGCAGCTCGGTGATGAGTGAAGGAGAGAAGAGACAGAGAACTGGTGAGTTTTAAAGGCAGACTTGTTTAAATTGGCACATTTCTGCAAGACACGTTCAATGGACTGTCATTTTTCTGACTGAAGCTGATTTTTTTGAAACTTTTCCGACCATCACCAGTCAAACCATCATGAAACCCTAGGAGACTCAAAACTGCAGCTTATTGCTTTGTAAGAGAGGTTTTATGCATCTTGTGTGACTCAGAATGACCTTTTTTACTTGAACTTGTTATGCTACAGGTCCTCAGGTCTTATTTGTGTCTTCCTGTGACTGCTCTGCCACATGCTATTTTTCACAGGAGCTTGTACTAGAGCAATAGCCTGCATGTATCTGCTTTGGGGATTTATGAACCATCTTGCAGCTCTGACCACACAGCTGTGCAGAGAAGTTGATGCTTTGAAGGGTTCTCCCCAGACAGAAAGCAGCCCTTCCAATGGCTGATTCTCACAGAATAGAAGAGAAGAAATCTGAGAGAGAACTGGCAGAGGGAGAAGTATTAAAGCAGTAAGGAGAAAGTAGAATTTTGCTTTCAACACATCCATGCTACTATTCACTTAAAAGATAAAACAAAACAAAACAAAACAAAAAACCCAAATAATCAAACCCCAATCATTAACTCATCCTTAGGTAATTTGGATGCTTTGCATCAGAACACAAAACTGATCTCTGGGGGAAGGCAGTGTTCTTTGCTAGCCCTAAAGCACACGTTATGCTAGTGCCAAATGGGTAAACATGCTCCTTTTGAGCTTTCTGCTTTTGTTTTCAATAAAAGAAGACCCATGGAGTGACCTGCAGTGTAAGTTCTCTTCCCTTTCTCAGCTATTTCTGAAGTTTCGTATCAGTTGTGAATCCAAATAGCAAGATCTTTTGCCCTGTTTTAGGAGATAAAAAGAGTGAGCAAGAAAAAGTGAGTTGTTCAAGTCTTCACACAAGACCTCTGAAAATAATGAATTTTCATCCTGCTTGATCCAGATCCAGCCCTCTGAAAACAACAAGTAGATTTTGTCTGTGTTTTACAAAGCTCCCAAAAATGTGACTCGTCCAGAATCTTGTAAAAAATGTCGCATTCTACATTCTTTAGTTAGGGAATGGAAAGTGCAATACCATACTTCTGGCTACTCTCTTGAGTAGAGGGTCTGGTTGGCCTCATATTCTGCCTAGTCTTGAATAAATGCAATCAAAGAATTCTAATTAAAGCCTGAATTTCCTGCTCTGCATCTGGCAGCTAAAAATATAAGGTACTGGAGACTCAGATTCGAATATTAGCTAGATGTAGTGTTGCTTTTAATCAGAAAGAAGATCTGGAACTGGTTTCACATCCTCATCAGGGTGTGTTAACTACTGAGTGACACATCTCTGCACCTTTTGGCTATTCTTCTTGCATCAGACCTGAAGCTTTCTGTTTGGAACTAGAAACTTTGCTGCAACTGCCCTGTTGGTAAAAGGCTAACAATAACCACAGATTTATGAAACAATTCATTTTTGTTTCAGGTATAAACAAGGACACACTGAAAGATTTTCACAAATGAGAATTCTCAGCCACGGCTCTGTCACAGCATAGAGAGGCCACTTGATCTAAAGTACCACTCAGACCAGCTTCATGCATTAAATAATAACATTCACAATGAAATAAAAGACATAGCAAGGAAGATGCTGAAAGGGTTGAACTGAAAGAAACAAGCCACCCTGTTACAATCACATTTCTGTTCCTGGGTTACAGATATGTGGTAAGGTAACAATAATTCACCCTGACTGGTTGTGCAACCTACCTGAGATGACTTCAGGGATCTTCACAAAATTGTATAGGCATCACTTGTAACCATCTTCAAGGCTGCTTTATACTTCATAGGGTACACTACAGCATAGAGTATATGCTAGACTACTGATACTATGCTAGACTAGTATATGCTATTCAGTGATATCATTCAGTATCACTGAATAATGCCAATTTCAATGTCAGAACTTAACATCAATGTTCCACCTGTGAAATAATAAAAGTTGCACTTCGTGTTTTATTTAGTGCAATAAAATACTCCCGAAAACTCTGATAAGAAGGGAATTCTGGTAAAATAAAATTGTATTTCAAGTGAGTTTGATTAGCTAGTCCATTTGGGATTGCTTTCCTCTTAAAAATACGTAGCTGAGAAAATGGAATATTTCTAAAGACAATAATAATTAAATAAATGTTATTAGGGAAAAATGTTGATTCCAACACTAGTATTCATTCAGTGCAAGAACAAATACATGATATGGGATACATGCAAAGAACATAATGGAGCAGTAATTTTAAATGAACCACATACTCAAGAAAATAGTGATTTTCTCAAGGATAATACCTAAACAGAGAAAGGGAAATTGAAAATATATTACTGAAATCACTCAGCTACTTCACACTTTGAATTATTAAAACGTTCTATGGATTTGTTTTTCAATTACCTTTTGTACTCCTGAGAAGTACACATAGAGGTATTTTTATCGCTTTCTTTTTAGTCAAGAGTAGATTTTATTCTTCAAGTCTGTTTTGTATTGCTTTTATTTTTTATTTATTTGGTTGGCTGGTCATTTGCCTATAGGTAACAGTGGAAACCCATGTTGAAAAGCTAGTTTTGCATTTTTGAAGATGTTTATATCTATTAGTCATTACAGCCAAGCTCCATATTTATCAAGTAGCTGCTAAACTGACTAAACTCCTTGCATAGAGATTACCTGCATATCTTTCTCTGGATGTTGCTCATCCACTATAACATCAAAAGGGTCAGAACTAGATTTATTAGGTCCTCTGGCAGGACTTGAGGCATGAGGGCTTATTTTTCTTGCTTCCCATAGCACACTGGATGAGTAAGCCTATCAGATGGACTAGAAGACAATTGCCATGGCTTTTGTCTTAGGGATAGGCAGTCTCTGGGATTCAGGATCCAAAAAATACTGATCATCTCCAGGTATCCTGTGCCAGACTTCTGGAAAGCAATGAGAAGGATGAAAAGATTTTAAATATTTTGTGGAGAATGCTGACATGAATCTCACTGCGCATTTAAAGAATTACAGTGCCCTTTTTAAAGTGCGTGCTGATTTTGGAAAAATGAAAGAAAAGAGATATTTACAGACATTGGAGGAGTATTATCTGAAAGCAGTATCTTTGTTACCAGCACCTTTAGCTTCCTGAAGTCATACTCCTCTGGGTCATTCATTAGATCTAATTCCAAGGCCGCTTCTGTACTCCCTAAAAAAGTGAAAAGAAATCCCTCACATCTTAATTAATACACAAAAATGCATTGGATATTATTACAAATGCCAGTCATGTCTCCTTTATAATCAAAAGGAATCTACAGGTTAAAACATGTTCAGAAAATAGCATGCAAACTAAATTATCTGGAGAATAACATTTCAAATCCACATCATTCAAGAGAAGACAGATAAGTGAAAAAGAAGCAAGAATGAAAGAAACCTAGAGGTGGCCACAGAGAATAAATTAAATTACTTTGCAATGAAACACAATGGCATTTAGAACCAATGTGTTTGGAGGAAAAGAAAGAAGGAAAATATAAGCTAAATTCACAGATCAATCCTTGCCTGCTCTTTGCTGGACAGTATTTGTGAAACAATTAAGTTCCACCTTGTTTTCAACTCTAAACCTGAGAATATCAAAAAAAGATCAGCAGACTGGGGAAAGAATAAGAAAGAACAAGCAGAGACATTTAATCACTTCAAGTTTATCAATCCTCTTCTGCTTTATTCACTCTGAAATCTGTGCTTTTGTTAAGTTCCCCCTATCCACAGATATCCAGGCACCCTGGTTTTAAGTGCTTAACAAGAGACAAAAGAGAGGTCAGTTCAAGGAGGCTGTATCACCCTTGGTACTGAAGGTATTCTTATGCAATAACTTCTTCATTGCTCACTGTCACTTTTACCATTGATGGTGTTTGTAAGCCCTTATTCACACTGCTTAGAAAGGGAGACCTCTAGTCAGAGGAGGCAATGCAGAGGGTTATCCCTGCTCTCACAGCTCCTTCAGGCCTGCAAGGATCTCCATCTCCCTGTGGACCATAGCCTTCTTTTGGGACAGGAATTATATCAATATGGAAGCTCTGTGGATCTTTTTTAAAAAAACCCTTTATTTTTAGTGACTCCTATTATGCTGAATCTTTTGTATATTTGAGTATTTGTGAAGTATTCTGAGCCCTTTGGGTTGAGATTTTTGCTGGAAGCAATATTGTTTTCTGCTGTCTATATCCCACATTGTGACAAACAATCCTCTGTGGTTTTCTGTGGTCTGCAACACAGATTTTGAGCCACGCTACCCAAAGTGGGGTGAGGTGGAGACACAATGGCATCATACCAATAGAGCAGGAAGGTGCCAGGGAAAGCCTTTGGCACTGTGGTTGAAAAGGTCATGCTAAGTAACGTGACAGAGACAAAGGCACAGCACCATGTCAAGGTAATTACAGCCAATGGCGCCTGCTGGTGTTACTTTATTGTCTTTAAGGACACTGTCAGTTTGTGTTTATGTTCTTGTCTCTCAGTTTTGTTCCAGCATATGAGTCCCATTTTAAAATTAACATTAAAGAAGCCCAGAAAGGAAAAGTGACACTCCCATAAACATGCACACACACATGCAAAATAAAACCTGACAGAACATGACACACGGAGTGTCAGCTCTTAGTTATCAGTTTCCTGGTTTTCCTTTGGTCGTAATAGGACCTTCAGATAACTCAAAATTTGAACTTCTAATCTTTCTTTATGTGTGTCTCTGTTTTCTTACTTGCATAAATAGGATTCAGACTAAAAAGCAACACATTACTTATGGCAGTGATAAATAAACACAGACACATCTTTTGCAAAATAAGGGTGTAAAATCTGTTGGATTCCTAAAATATCAGATATGTGTGACTCTCAAATATGAAGTGGTTGGTTGCATGTGGACATCTTCCCCTTCTCTTTGTCATTAAAGTGATAGAATTATTCATGCTAAGGAAAGGGCACGCACATGTAAAGCACATATTAAAGTGTCATAAGTCAAATGACACTAGAAAAATAGAACAAATTGTGTCAGTTTAAATATGTCCCTGGTCACAGATACAGATAGTGGGAACTGAATAGCTTTGACCAACATTTAATGAACTCAAAGTGTCATTTTCCTAGTTATTCATAGTCTGTCTGTGTGGGCTTGGAGTGCTGGACAGGCTTGCTGTCATCTTTGTGACAGAGAAGCTGACTTAGGAGTAGTGACAAGAGTGGCTAAGGAAAAAGCAAAAAAGCATAGATTTCATGATGGAAACTCATGGCAAAGTGTAGAATGGAATTCAAGTCTTAACTTGCAGGGTTAATGTCTGATCTTACCTTGTCTTACCTTTACAGACAAAAAATATATGCCACGGGGATAAAAACAAGGGTTTGATTGCTGAAGCAGGAATTCCTGCATGTTGATTACTTGAAAGTTATAGCCCAGAGTGTTATAGCTCAGTGTGTAATAAGATCATAAGGCCTTTCCTACAAGCATATTTAGTTGAGCAGATGTGCAAGTTGAGAAAGAAGGTAACAGCTGTTTTGCCTTCTCTCACTTCTTCAGGCAAGACACTATGTTAGCTCCTTCTGGCTAAGTGAGGAAGTGGTCAACATGGGAGTTTTGTGGAGAGAAATCTCCAGATGCTCACCTGCATTGATCAAGAATTACCTATTTCTGTGTCTGCATTTCTGCAAATGGACTCTGCAGGTTCTGGGGGAACTCTGCGTTCTGGCATAGTGGGCACAACCATTACTTCTGCCAAATCAGTGATCCGTGATTTAGAATAGATTCAGTCCTAGGGTGAGAAAAATGCTGAGGGATCACATAGGAGCAAAGCATCTGCTCTTGTAGTTCATGTAAGTTCTGAAAGTCTCATCCGTTCCACCTTGTGAAAGGCAGAATGTACAGTTCCTGTGGGATGTTTTCCTGACCAGGAAGAGCAAATATTTCCTAACTTTTAAACATTGAAGGAACCATGAAGATACAAGTTTTGTCCCTCAGAGCAGGAACAGTGAATTCTACAATAAATCTGAAGCTTCAGAAGAGAAACTGTGAGTCCTCAGAGCCCAGTGTGAATGCCTCAGCAGAGCTTGCTTGGTATTCTTCTTGGTTCAGTGTATGTGATTCTGTTTGCTTCCAGAGGCTGACCTAGAGAATTACAAATGCCTGCTATTGGTTCATCTAGTAGATTTGCTCTTTCAGGTCAAGAGGTGAGGATTTATGCCTTTCATGCTGGATTATGAATCTCATTGATGACCTTGCTGTCCCTGTGTAGGTATCACATATACTCTAATATAAATATGATGAACAAGAGTAAAAGTGGCCTTTATTTCTTATTCCAAAGCAAACAATCCAGGTTAGAGCTTTTTGTCAAAACTAGCTGATGACTCGCTGCTGGGTTTGCTATTACATGTCAAACAGGCTTGGACAGCTTACATCCAAACTATGGGATGCAGGAATACTTCCCAGATGCTAGGTTCAGGGCCTCTGTTTTCACACATTTATTTTGGAAAAATAATACTTTGTGTGATCAGGATGATAGTAAGAATACTCCTGCAAGTTTCCCTGTCTATGTTTTCAGAGGATATTCTGGATGAAGGATTTTTAAAATGAAATATTATCAGCTCAATGCTATAAAGGAAGGATCTTGGAAGCCTTATCTTCAAATGGCACACAACATGGTAACTCTCAAAGTTGTAGCAGTTTTCAGTCGCCCCAAGCTTGGACAGGAATTATTGAATAGGAGTTGATAATAACTGAAAATAATCTGTTGACTTCATACTCTTTAATTACTTCATGAGATCAGGTGACAGTGGATCTGAAATGAAAGTTAAGGTGTAACAGGAAAATCAATCTGGTATTTGCATGTTTTAAAACGTTGAAAAGAAGCTTAAACATCCAAAAGAATAAAAATTCCTATAATAGTTTAGTCAAATACAAGAGACGGTACTTGGAAAGTGATGAAGCCAATTATTATTGTGAGAGATAGAGAGGTGGGAAGATGAAAAAGAGCCTTCAATTCTTTTATTAACATTTGCTCACAGTTAATAATTATTTGAAAAGAAATTGCCTTAAATCAGTGAATTTTATACTGCTGGCTCTGGTGCTTTTTAAGTCTGGGGTTTGAGATCACTGGTACAAAGTTCCAAAACATTTAGTCAAAGTATAAAAAAAATATCCCAAACTAAAGAACATTCCTCTCAATGCAGAGAAGTGATAAGGAGTATCTCTTTCATTAGACATATAGCACACATAGCAGAACTGAGTCTAAACAACTCCAAAGAGTTTGGTGGATTTAGTAACAATTTTATAAATCAAAGTTATGAGGCAATAATCACAGACAGATCAGATAAATTATTCTGTGTTTTTGCTCTGCACTTTTCTTTGGCCAGTACTACAGTGCAGCGACGTGTATTTAGCCTTCTAGAGCAGAGAAGGTCAGAGTCCGACTAGCTGAGGTTAAGGCCGACACCCAGCTGCATATCCTTCCAGCACCCCTCGGCGTCGTAAGGCCTCGGGCTGTGCTGGTTGCCGACGGGATCGCTGCTAAATGACAAGAAGGAAGGAGCTGGACACTCGCCAGGGGGCTAAACAGGTTTATTGGAAAACCCACGATGTATCAGCGAATGACCCACAACAAAACGTGCTTCAGGGTTATAAAGGGAAGGGGTGGACCCGGGAGGGGTTTACAGAAGACCAATAGGGGGAGAAGAGGGGATGAGCTTAACACAAATGACATAGTGGAGAGCCCAATAGGTACCAGGTATGGGAGGGGCCCTGGGACCACAGCCAACCACAACCCGCAAAGAGGAGAAGCTTCTGGAATACTAGGTGGAGTGGGGGGGTGATTGACTTGACCCAGGGAGGAGAAAAAGCATACATATAAGGGAAAAAGGGGAGGAGGAATTATATAACCTAACAGATTGACAATAGAACTGGCAGGGCTATGGCGGGAAAACTGAGAACCATTTTACACAAAATGGGGGGGAGCAGATACATAAAATGGGGGAGGAATTAAATGAACACACTACAACACTACAGACTTAAACACTCTTGTTCTTAAAGAAGAAAAAAAGATTTGTAAGGTGAAATGCCAGCCATAGGAGTATCTCCAAATACTTCACTCCAGGCAGAGAGTCAGTATTAGAAGATAGAAATGTCCATTGATTTTACTGTGAGAAGTCCAACTTAGTTAAGGGGGAGAGGGTGTGGGAATATTACTAAAACATGGATTAAATTCTTCAGCAACTAGCAGTGCATGGAGTTTACATCTTTATCACTTAGATGTTTCATTTCAAAAGCAGTATAAGGTCATAGAATGGTTTGGGTTGGAAAGGACTTAAAAATCACGTAGTTCCAAACTCCCTGCCATGGACAAGGACACCTTTGATAAGGGTTGTTCAAAGCCCCATCCAACTCAGCCTTGAACAATTCCAGAGATGAAGCATCTACAAATTCTCTGGGCAACCTGTTCCAGTGTCTCACCATCTTCTCAGTATAAAAATTTGTTCCTAAAACCAAATTTCTTAATCAAATCACAATAATTGGTGCATAGCAGTTTTTAAATTTACAGTTCAAGTTACAAGCTTCCTCAGAGTAATCTGAATAATATTCTGACACAAGAAGTGTTTCTTCTACTGGTTGCATGTTTGCAGGATAGACTCTATCTCCTTTCATCATTGTTGAATTCTTCCCCTCACTACATCTTTCACTACATGAATCAATTACAGTGTTCTCAATGGATGGTCAGTCCTTCCAATTTATCTTTGAAAGAGATGGTTATTACTTTTTTGAGTAAAAATAAATACTAGGCATCAATTTATATCTAAAATCTTCATCTCATTATTCACACTGTCTTGAAACAACACATTGTAAGTTATGAATTTAGTGCAAGGGAATTCGGCATTGATGAAAGATACTGAAGTGACATCTTAATTTCTTTCTCCAGGAAACATTCATGTCAGGACAGGTTTTTCTTATCACTTTTGCTGATGTATTTGTGACTTGTATTTCCAAGAAGACTTGAAGCCTCTTACTTTTTATAAAGGCATTAAGAGGCTACAAGTGGAACACCATTGTACTTGGGGCTCTCTGATGTGGACAGATAGTGAAAGACAATCCTAAAACAGATAATGACAAGTAAAGGAGGGAAATTACATCTTATATTGAATTCTCATAACCTACTCTGGGTTCTCATGCCCTACTCTGGTTCCTGGGTCAGTGTTTTAACCACTCCATGTATGCCACTCCATCTCTGGAATTTGAATGCTTTCAGGTTGATAACACTGCTCCCTCATCAAACAAATTAACTGCCTCTTTTATTACCTCTTAATTATTACTTTTATTTTAGTATTGAGTACTGTTTACTTGGACATATTCAAAAATTCTGATGATGCCATCAGTTTGCAGTGACTGTCACTGTCAGCTGCATCAGCTGACTGTAGGTAAGAAGTCCACGGAAAAAAGTAGAGCCATATCTGTTTTCTCATTGTAAATTCAATATATGACAACAAACTGTCCTCCTTCTTTCCAGTGAACTGAATATACCTTGTGTGTTATAGCTCAAGGCTGACCTTGCAAAAAATCAGTGTGGTTGTTGATCTTGCAGCCCTGAGCATTTGAAACTATGATAGAAACTTATACAAATCTGGGGATATGAGGAAAAGGAGGGTTGCAATTTCTATAATACAGGTGACAAAATAAGAACATGTAACACAGAATGGCAAGCTATGCCATGATGGGTAGGGCCTCTCTGCTTTTGGATTAGTTCTCAAATAGTATTAGCTGTATTGCACATCAGATTGATATGGAGTGATATTCTCTTCATTGTCATAGTGTTAGGATTGAGGAATCATAAATAATAATTGTGACAGAAAAATGAAAGCAACTAATCCATTTATTTGTAATCTAGTTGTTTATAACTTCCTCTGTCCTGATCTCTTTGATCAGCCTTTTGCTGTATCATGGAATTGACTCTACTCCTTGAGGCAGGGGTTACAAGCCAAATCCAATGCTGGCATGACTCTACTGGTTCTGTTGATATTGGATGATCTGAGAATCTGATGGAAGGAGTTATTTATAAACTGCCTAGAATACTTTGCAGTACTTCCAGCTGGATGATTAATTTATCATTGAAAAGGTTGAGCATTGATGTGAAATCAGCAAGGGTATAGGCTTAGTAATATATTATAAATATTGATGTGGAAGCCATTGAGTTCCTGACAATGGGATTCCTAATCACATTATGCTGACAGCCTAAAACTACCACAAAAAAAAAAAAAAAAATTATTCTAAGAAGCACCCAGAACCTCTCTACTTTCCTTTTCCGGAATGGGCCATGTTTTCATCAATGTACTGATTGAGAGAAAACTGACTCAAATTTTAATTATGTTATTTATGTTTATTTATGTTGTTTATTTATGTAGTTTGTGAGGTGAAATGAAGGTTTGGCTGAAAGCTGAGTTTGCTTTTGATGAAATGCTGCACTTTTACTGATATTAGGTATTATTATTTAGGTTCTCCTCATTAACTCTCAGAGATGGAGACTTCCAGAATTCATGTCTCATTGATCTCTCAATCTTACAGAAGTGTAAAGAAAACCACAGGATAACTAGGAGGTTTGTGGAGAATCTCAAAGCAAAGACTGTGAATGATCACCTCTTTCCTTATTTATACCCTTGTCTTCCATAACTTCAACTTTGTCAAAACTTATTGTTTAGGTACTCTCAGGATACTGCCAAGTTTGTCATTGGTTTGATTGATTTATTTATTTTTGTAGTTTCAGCACTGTGAAGTACTTCTCCTGTTTTCAGTGACTTTTAGAGCTCCAGATGTTGGAGGAACTTGGTGCACAGACTGTCGGCCATTTCATCACAATGACCAGTCACTCCTGTCCCGAACCCTAAGTACCAGTGTACTTTCTAGAAGTTAAAGTGATCTCTCAGTTTCCTACACAATATCATCATTCATTTCTTTCAACTGTAAGCAGCTCTGATTTTTCAGGCTTGATCTCCTGTGTCAGACTGCAAACTGATCTGCTATCTAGGATATTTACAGCTGGGGGTACAAAAAGTTACTTTTTTTTTTTTTGCCATCCTTTTAGAATCACCTTATTCCTCTGGATTCCTCCAACCAGCTTCTTAGTCTAAGATTTATTTTCAATTTTGTTAACTTATATTGGAGCTTAGGGCTGACAGAAGGATAATTTAGTGGAATTCCTGATTTTCTTATTGCCCCTTACTAACCTAGGGAATGATCCTAGTTAAGACTGAATTAGGTCCCTTGCTGTGCAAACCTTAGAGATCCTGATTAATTAATTTGTTTGTTGTACAGCTGCTGGTTGAATGGTTGGTATTTGAGAGCAGAGCCCAGCTGCAGCTTTTCTCCCAGCAGTTGTTGGAGGCTACCACTTAGTGTTTTAGCACATGAAGCTCCTCAGATTTCAGTGTGCCAGAATGAAGTGAATCAGCAGGAAAGGCAAATGTGGGAAAATGAGGTGTTGATTGTAAATTTCAACTTGAGATGAAACTGTCTTGGTCAAACAAAGCATAGATGGAGAGGAATATTCACTAAAAGAAGGAGACAGCAGATTGACAACAGACTTGATTTATTTTGACCTTATTTATTTTGAAGGGAAACAGCAGGAAATCCACTGATATGAAGAACTTCTTTAAGCATCAAATATTTTGTGGGGCCAAGAGCATGCAGGACAAAAGTAAATACATAAATTCTTTCTGTTGAGGAAATCTCAGTACATTCAGCCTTTTCAAGGATTTCTCAAGTCTTTGGAGAACCAGATATTAAATATAGAGTGATTTAAAACTTCCAAACGATGCCAGTCAGTTTGTGTCATGATTTAGTTAAAGGGATTATGTATGACTACCTGACCTGTCAGCTAGGCACATACGTTGTGTTCACACTGTTGCAAAAAGTGGAACATGTAAAATTTTCTTAAGAAAGGATGCCCTTTGTAGATTTTGAAGCCTAATCAACGAGAGCAGAGATTTAATCTATGAAACAGATAGCAGTTTATAAGCTGTAAGTGATGTGCATGTGTTAGAAAAGCGAATTACTTGTTGATAGTATTGCTTTGTTAAGTTTTAGGCCTGGACATGATTCAGTGATCTGGGACCTAGGGAGAAGATAACAAAACTTGGGAAGAAGGATGCCTGCTAATTGTGGACATAAAAAATGTGGAATGTTCAGGCTGCAAGGACACCTGTCAGAACTCAGATGATAAGAAATAATCCAATAAAGCCAATTCAGCAGTTGTGTGACATTAGCTCCAACTGGGTAAAAGGTAATTCCAGCAGGGGCTGATTGTTACCATTGACTCACAAGCAACCAACCTGAGAAACCCACTGACCCAAAAGAAGAGAAAGACTGAGCACATGGACTAATTAGCATGAGAAATGAGAGAATCATTAGCCAATAGAAGATAGAATACTAATTAAAAAGAGAGCTATCTACATCACTTCTATCCAATGGACACTAATTCCTACAATGTCTAAATAGTAAAAATTTTGAGAGTTGGTGTGCTTGATTTTTTGAATATTGCTGACCACCCAGGCTTGCACAACTCTGAAATAAATAACCAATGTCACTCCTGAGTGTGTAATTATTGGTTTGTTGCACACTGGGTAGCAAATCCAATTCTTGAGAACAGCAATGCTACCCACAGGAATGACACTGAGCATGAGGTTCTCCAAAGGACTTACTTCAGAAACAAGCCAGGTTTGTGACAATCACAACGGGCAGTCGCTGAAGATGCCTGGGAGAGTTTGGCCCTAGGTGCAAGCTCACTAGTCTGATTAGTCTAGAATACAGACAATACCTGTCTTTTGAGGAACCTGGTCTGAATCTTTAAAAGTGGGTGGCCTAGAAAGAACTAATAATAGATGAAATGGTAAAAGATTTATTGTGTTCCCATTAAGTTTTGGGTCCTAGCATCTATTTAAAACCTGGCCAATTATTAGCTAATTTGCATGCACAAATGCCTATTTTCTTGGACAAAAACAGGTGGATATTTTTAAGCATAATCATCTTATTAATGGAAGCACAGAACTCACAAGGTGCATAGAAAGGTTAAAGTTTATAAAGGCAGAGAACAAACTGATGACTAAGTCCAGACATGAGAGTAGCTCTGAGGGAGAGGGATTTCTTTGTATAATTTATGGGCAGTGAAATGAAGAGAGGCTAAAAAAGCAGTGAGAACTTTTGGCTCAGTTCCTGCTGAAAACTTAGAAACTATACTCCCCATCTTATTATGGCAAAACAAAACCAACCTAACCATTTAACAGATGATCCCCTTGCTATAAAAAAGCTGCCAACTTGTATCATTTTGGCTCATTTATTTGGCTTGGAGATAGGAACAGCTGGAGCAAAGCTAAAGGAAAAACCCCAAAGCTCTTTCTTAGTCTTTTTTCCTCATGGACACTGAGTTTTAATTAACTTCATCATCCTCTTATTAAAATCAAACTCTTACTCTTCTAAAAGTCTGGGGCTTCTCCTCTTCCCCAGACTTTTTATTTGTGCTGTGTTGATCTCAAGGAATTTTTCTTTTGGAGGCTGAAAATACCTGAATATCTCTCGAAGCTTAAGATTGCCTCTGAGAAAGCTAATACTAAGATCCCATAGAGAAAGAAGCAAAGTCTTAAAAATTGTCTGGAATGGAAAAGCTATATTTTACCTTTAGGTAATCTTCTTGGGTTAATTATATGGAAATACAATTAGCAGTGTCAACAGGCCAAGAAATAGAGTTTTGGGAGTACACAAGAGATCTGGAGACCAGAAGAAACCAGCAATTTATCTCTGCCATCCAAAGCATTCTACTCTTCGAGAGGGAGCACCTCTCCTTGCAGCCTGTGTTAGTGACTTCTCCCAAAGACCTTGGGCATACCTGTGGGTAATGTGTGCTGTCATTCCAGGCTTTAATACTCTCAAAATGAGGTCACCCAAAAGAGATACCCTCAGATATCTGTGTGGCTGCCCCAATATCTGAACAAAACCTGCAAAATATCAAAGGGCATTATGAGCAGCACTGAACATTTGCACAGGGAATTGTACAGACAGCATAAAATCTAAATTGGCATATAAGCTACCAGTCATCCTGTAGAGTGATGAGCTCAGATGATATGTCTATTTCTGTGTCACAGGATAACACAAAAAGGAAATAGTCACACTTGTTTTCTTATTTATTGTTTGGAAATTTTTCTATTCCTTTTTACTTCCTGAATACAAATCTTCCATTTGTGGTCTTCTACCTGCAAATGAACATTGTTTATTCTCCTTGCAAGCCTCCTTACTGTTATTTTTCAGACTTTGCTGTATTTGGGAAAAACGGTGTTTCAGCACTAAAATGAGTCTTGCATTGAGCCATAAATTCTGTCAAGGCTATGTACTTTTGTGGCTTCTGCTCCTCCCTACCTGAGCATTAGCTAGTCTCTAGCTGGGATTAATGACATGTCAAGGTCAAGATTAAAATAGAAACCTTCACCTTTCCTAAGCATTGCTACCTCTATGGATACCTCGTGTCTGACCGTGTGCCCACCATGCTAATCTGATAAACATGACCTTTAAAAACTAGCTTTTCAATGATTTCAAACTGGATAAAAATTTAAATGAGAAAAGGCTATTCTGACTTTAAAACTGTGGATGTAAAAGGAAATTAACCCTGGGAAGGATCACTGTAGAAAAAGTGGAGTTGGGCAGAAAATCTCTGACATACTCTTATGTGCAAATCTTTTTAGGTACGCGCAAGGGAGTACCCCATGTGTATTTTTTCTCTTCCAAATATGTCAGCAGAACTATTAGAGATATTTTTAAAGAGCTGGCATCCACTCATGGCCTGTAAAATCAGGTGCCTTCATTATCAGATCCAAGTTTTTAAACATCATCAAGTCTCAGGGCACTTGTGAGTGTTTAGCACTTTGTAAAAAAAATCACACCCTTTAGGTTTGCATTCAGTCTGCCCACACATATCTGTACCTGCTGTATTTTGATGCACTCTGCATCATGCAGCTTGTAAAATTCAGTGTGTCAGTTCCAGTCACACTGTGATCCCTGGTGAGCATGGGAGGTACTGTGAAGCTCATCTCTTGATTATAAATACCTCACACTTAAGACTGATCCCATATGTTTTGCTGATGTCTGACCCACTTGCTTCCAGAAATGTCTCAGCTGGCTGACATGCCTGTTTATTTTCATATTTTCTAGTCACATTCCCGAGCTATTTTCTTTTTTAAGTAAGTGTGCCCTGATGTTCCTTCACTTATTTTTGACTGAGCAAACGTGCTAGGCTGTTTCTGTACCAACCAACACTTTATATTTCAAAATAAAGCTGAAGTAGACTCCCTCCTTTTTAACAATTAGTATTTTGGCACAGTCTTTGACACAGTCATCAAGACTTCAGTTTTGTAGGAATTATAAGAGAATGAACCAACATGATTCCCACTTAAGACAGGAAAAATTTTGGAGACTGAACACTTTTGCTAGATGGGACCCCATTTCAATATTTTTTGGCACCTCTAAAGTAGGGTTAGATCTGTACTAGTTTGGTTCATTGCGTACACTTTAACTTTACTAAAATCATGTGCATTTGACAAATCTCTATAAAACTAAACACCATCATCCAAAAACTATAGAAATATTTCTGTAATAGAATCAATATTAATAGAAGTTTATATCCACATTTTAAAATCGACTCAACTGAAAGCTTAAAAATACATAGAAAGAAACCTTTTCTTTATAGCAGCTAAGAGAGTTTTATTATATGCCAATGTAAACATCATTCATGTAGATGAACTACAATGTGTAGTAGTCTACATACAGGATCACACACCATCCTGTACGTGCCATTGGGAAATCCTTACTTGGCCTGGAGCAGACAAGTCACTGTTTTGTTAGCTTGGAATATAAAAAATGTACACTTTCATTTTTGTCGTCCACCACTTGCCATCCTGACCCTATTATTTTTGTGATAGGGATGCCATCAAAGCTACTCAGACTCTGCTTGGAAATGGAGACAGCCTGTAAAATGTTTAGAATCAAAATAGACAAAATGCACACAAACTTGTTGTAGGACCTGAATTACAAGACTCTTAAAATGAAATGAGTACACGGTCTTTGCTAAAGTAGAATTTGTATTTTAAAGGACATCCCAAGTCTACCATGTTATTTTCCTACTTTGCATAAATAATGAATTTTAAAGTGAAGAAAATTTTCCAAGTAAATTAATACTGAAATGATCAGAATGTCATTTGACTGTCCAATCCTAATAATTCATATTTTTGAGGTAACATCTATTCTAAATATATTAACTTTTCTCTAAAAATAAAAAGAGACAGCAGGGAACCAAGTGAGAGAATCAATATGAAATATCTATTTTTTTCATCAAATCACTACAAAATTCTTTTTATAGGAAGAATGAAGTCAAAATCAAAACATTCCAGAACAGACAAGACAACATTTTACCAGTGAAATACAATTGAACAGTTTCTGATTGGCACTTGTATGCTGTCTCACTTCAGTTACAAGAACAGCACAAGAAGTGATTTAGCTCAGTTTTGTTCCTGCATAGCACAGTGTGTCTCATACCCTTGAAACACCCAGCCAACAACCCAACCAAAAAGTTCCCTCAAAACTAGGTTTTCTTTTATTTAAGAGATAGATTGTTCTGGAAATGATTTCATCAGTTTTCATTTCCAGGCTCTGTCAGTAACTTTCTCAAGTCCTCAAATAATACTTGACTTTTGGAAATAGAATGGGCTGAGTTTGTTGATGTTTGCAAAGCAGACTGAGACTTCAAACCAAAATCACTTTCTAAGCACTAAGTATTAACTTTGACCTGAGTCAAAGTTAGAGCTGAGGTTAGATCAAGTGGAGAGCAAATAAGAAATGCCAAGAATAAAATATTCTGAGAAAATGCAAGGTTTATTTTTAGGATAAATAAGTGGAGAAGATTGAAATAAACTGCAGGATTAAGTAGTTTCTAAAGGAATTATCTTTGGGCCATGAAGGCTTTTGATCTCTTCTCATTTTAGTACAGTTTAAAAAATTACAATGCTTTTTAGCCATCTACTGTAATAATCCTTTACCTTCTGAACCAGCTGTTTGGCAAAAAAAAGCAGATCACAGGCTGGGAGCTTGTGCAGAGGCACCCAATGGAACTGAGAAAGTTGTTCTGGATACAGCCATGATTGTGGCTGGAGACTTGTCCAGAGGCTGTCCTTTGGCACATTGCTCCCTGACATCCAAGGATCAGTGCCACATGTACTGATTGCTGAAAATTACCATACTCAGCCTGAACACAGCCTGAGCCAGGCTGATCCTGACTTACACATTGGCACAACTGGTTGGAGGGAGATTAGGCCAATTTTGTAACATTTTACAATTCCCCTACTCCTGAACTAATCTGAGAGGGGAAACTGATATTCAAAGAAACTTATTTCTGATTTCAGTATCAGCTGGAGCAGTTTGTGCATGAAAGATCACAAAACATGCATTTCTGAACCCTTCCCAATTTTGTTAATTGCCTCTACTCAGATTCCATACCAGAATTTGCCAGTATTGGGAATTTTCTACCAGCTCTTTTCTGTTGTACCTAATGCCTTTGTGTTGTGTTTGAATTGAAGACTTTGGAATATTGACAGGTATGGATATGAAACTCAGTCTGTGTCTATACTGCAAGGGGCGGCAAGGACTGGGTAGGATTGTCCAGTTAATTTTACCTTGACTTTCAAAATCTGTGTGTCATTTAACCATCAGCCTATTTAATAATTTCATTTACAGATGCACCATTTAGCATCAGTTTGTTTTTACTTCTTTAACAATATATTTTGAGTACCTTTATAGGTCTGACTCCTACTTAATGAATAAAATAAATGTGCTAGAGCTTTAAAAGTAATGGGAATGATTTTTTTATAAGTGTGAATGTATGAGTGCTTTACTGAAAGCAATTAATTCTTTGGATTTCGCATAAAGTGAGCTGATTTGATTTGTTTTTACAGCCACATACTGCAGGCAAAGAATAAAATTAATAAAGAAAGGGAACATATTGTTCCTGAGATAGGAGAATGTATTTAAATTAGAGGCAGACTATTTGATAAGGGCTGGCATAATTCCAAGCATCAAAATTCCAACAAAAAAGAAAATAGAAAAATTAATTTCATTACCTCAATGCAATGTTTTTTTGTTTTGGTTGGTTTGGTTTTCTGTTTATTTGTTTGTTTGTTTGTAGTTTTGGGTTTTTTGCTTGCATTCCAGGACTGCCAAAGTACAGTTGCCTAGGAAATGTCAGTTGAATTTAAGTTATAATTCTAAAAATATCAAGATCTATTGGGGAAGAGATGTTTCTAGAAGACCGACACGCAACCAATAGTGATTCTTGCTCCATGTTGTGAGACTCAGGATGCTGGACTCTGGTGCTTATTGTGGTACTTTGCCCTTGCCCAACTTAATCCTACAATTTTTTAGCAGCTCTAAAGCCTCAGGATCTCAAATCATGAAAGGATCAAAGGGGCTTAAAAAATGAAAACTACTTTCTTGGCTGAATTCTTAGAACACTCTTAGAGTGGTGTTTGAGACAAGATCCTTGTCAAGAGCCTTGTCAGAGATCTAAAATGAGTGAAACAAATATGTTGACAGGTAGGATTATTATTCTGAGAACCACTGTGAGCATCAACCTGAAATCTTTGACGCATAGAGAGGCCTAAAAGCTGCTTTTTCTTTGTGGCTTTGTGGCTTTGACTGACACTGTTGAAAGGTTTAGCTTAACCCATTTAATCATCCATTATTCTTAAAACTATTATTATGACAGTAGTTTCTCAAGTGTGGACAAGGCATGCAGGAACAGCTGGTGTGCATCTCAAAATGCTTATAACCTAGGTGTGAATATGCTGTTGTGAATCATCTCAATAATAAACCACTGTCTTTTTAGAAGTGTGACTATCCCTGGTTCTGAGTGTGCTGCTGTGCTCTGCCTGGGCTACTTAGTTTATTATCACAGTAGGAAGATTAACACTAGAGCAAAATCTTTAGTTTTCCAGAGGCTTAGAAGCTGGAATCAGGATTTCCCCTGCTGCTACTCCAGAACCCAAGCAAAATTTTGTCACTAGTATTTGACAGTGAAGGCTTCACAACTTTCAGTGCAAACCCATCAAGTTCTCAAATCCACAGTCAAGCTTCACCAGCACAAACTGCAAATGAATACAACTCATGCCAAAGTTTCTCTGTAACTGGGTCTTTTGGAAGTTGATGAGTTGTTCCATTAAGTCCAACCCCTTCTGCTCCCTCTTCCACTTCCTTTACACCTTCTCTACTTTTTTTTTTTTAATCCAAAGCATCATGAAAATATTGAACTTTTGAAGGCAGTCTTCTCTGGATTCATCTCAACTCTGAATAATTTATTAGACTCTCTGATAAAAATACAGACACGTAAAGTACCATTCTACATGAATTAGTGACACACAAATAGTAAAAAGATAATGAATGGAGAGATTCTTCACTGAGTTTGATGACATCCTTTCTCATCAGTTTCAACCTTTCCACATGTTTTTCATCTCAGAAAATAGAAAGTACTTGGAAGTCTCTGTGTTTTCCAGTTTAAATCCCAGTCATTCTTTGGTTTTGTCTCCTTTCAGCCAATAGAACAGGGCCATTTAATGGTTTCTTATGCTGAAAACAAATCATTTCAAACTAGCTTTGAAAATCCATTCTAATAGTGTTTACCAAAATATGCACAAAGGGCACAGAGGCTGTGCTCAGGCGTACAAGCTGTACTCTGAAGATATGCTCAGACTCAGAAGAGAGCTCTAAGAAGCAGCACTGTGAAGAATGCAAATGTGCAGGTAAAGTAGCTAAGTGCCCTAATTAACCAGATCCAGTGTCTCAGAAGTTGCCTTATTTGCCAGCTGAAGGATTGCAATCCATGAGTTTTGATAACAGAGTTAAGGTTCAGAACACCAATAGTGATCAAGACATGTGAAAGGATAAGGGTTCCTTTGAAAATACTTTTTTTATTGATTTTAATCTCGACTGGAAGAAAACAGAATGAAAAACTGATGGCATGCATGGGTGACTTTTCTGAACTATGGTGACTACTGCAGCATATGGCTTTTGTAGCCATTTTTGGGTGGTTAGTTATACTTATTGAATGCACACTCACATATTATTTTACCCAATGCTGGCATTAATTGTATATTTTTAATAACAGATCAGGACATAAATAAAATCGGCAACCTAACATCCAGTATATTTTATGGCAATTGAACAGGAAAAAAATTATAGCCTGCTTCATTCAAGCCTTTGATCTATTCCTTTTGATTCTTTTCAGGAATCTCTTCTGCTTTTTTATCTCTTTTGCTTTTTTCAGGAAAGTTTTAATACATTTATCTTTGAAAAAATATGAGGCTCCAAGAGAAAGGAAACAGACAAATGACCTATTATAGGAACTCACTGAAAAACATTCAGTCTGCATCTACTTTATATTGAAATGCAAACAGAACTCAAGATAAGGCTATTCACACTGATAAAATCTTTGCACCACAAGAGTGCAGTTTGAATCTTGAGTTAGCTGACAGTTTTCAGTATGCCAGCTCACTTTCTTGCTGTCCATCCTGATCTTTGGTCACTCCATGGCCTTTCACCATTTTCACTTTCCTAAGATCTGAGGGACTACTTCTCAGAACTCACTGAAACAGATGGGTCTGATGTGCCTAATAATGTGGATTGGTTGCTTTTATCAAAGTTTCAGACTTTTGTAAATTTGATATTCCTGCAGGAAAATAGTTCTATAAAGAAACTAAAACAGGTATAAGGGCTAAGCAGGGTGGGCTTTAATCTCATTGACTGAATTCTTAATGAGTGCATTAAGATCAAGATAAATCAGATGTAGCCCTCCCCATCTGATATCCAAGACAGTTGTGGCATTAAGGGTGAGCACAAATCTTAAATCCTGACTATTTTGGCACAAAGTATCTAGGAATCAATCAAATAACAAAGGAGCTGGAGATTGAGAAGAACTTCAGCTGTGACTCCAAGCCTTCTGCTTAGAGTAGGATTTAACTTGATGAAGAATTCAATACATCAACTTTGGACGATTAAATTTCCCCCTACAATTTTCTTCTTCCTGAGTGGAAGAAAAACTTTCTTTGGCTATTTGAGCAGAAGTTGGTTGTGATACCTATTTATTCTCTTCCATTCACAATATTCTGGAGTACTGTAGATGCAAAAATTCTGTGGTGGCCTTACCACCACAGTACATCAAAATGGTGGTCTTCTGAACTTTGGGGAGATAGTTCATAGGGCTTTGATAAGATCAATTTTCTTCTATCAAACAGCTGTACTAGGTTTAGGTTTTTTTCTAACTAGAGAGAAGAACGCAAATCACTCAGCCTCAAACACTCTCTTTTTACTAGATTCAAGCACAAGCTGTTCTGAACTCAGGGTAAATTTGTTCAAAAAGTATTAGGGCGCCATATGTTCTTTTCCAGAATGCATTTCTCTACAACTTTTGACAGCTCAGGTTCCTCATGTTTTTGGTATGGTCTTTTTGTTGGTGCTGCATCAAGGGCACCAATTTGATGCATCATTTGTGTGCTAGCCATGCTATGATGTGCTTTAATCTGACAACGTGTTAACAAACTAATGCCATTAGCTGCCCAGGAATTTCCAGAATTAAAGCAGCAGCTACCCTCTGGATGACTGAATATACTTCTTCACCTACTGTAGCAGCTAGTGTTTGGGCTGTAACTTGACTTTTGAGATAGCACCCACATTCAGATGAGGGTTTTATGCCATCTCTGACTTCAAGGATGGTGTTGTTGTTTCTTTTTTTTATATTGCTCCTAATAAATGGAATGAAATATCTCCAATTTGCAATTGATTTCTAATGCGAAGCAGCCAGCCAAATCAGATGAGTGCAATTTGCCAGCTGCTGTTGAGCACTAAATATTAGTATCAAAATGTCATGTTTCTTTGCATGCTTCTCTGAACGAAGCTATCAATATTTTCATCAGGAGGCTGGTTCTAAATTCACTTCAGTGACCAGGGTTTCCTTGGGGCATTTGGCACCTGTGAATTAGCAATTACATTACCCCCTCAGAACACACACACAGATTTCCAGCCATTCCTTTCTAGCTTGGAAGTGAGAAACTTCATTGTCTTCTTAGCCAGTTTTCAAACAGCTGAGGGAGAATACTCTAGGTAGAAATGAAGCAAAGGAGGGAAACTCAGTGCCATATAAGAATTGAGACATTTATTTTTCCCGACGTGAATCAGTGATTTAAACTGTACTCCAGGCACACATATTGAATTATGATGCTAGAGGTGTGACAGCAGCTTTGTAATTGTTTATCAATCACTTTAAAAATGCAGCTCAGGGTCTGATGAAGGTTTTTGGAAGGTTTATTCTTAATTTATTGCAGTTCTCAGCTTGGATTGAGAGAATGCTGTAATACATGGACACATTTTCCCCTGCCTACCCCCTTTTTTCAATCTGAATTTTGTCTTACAAGGTTAAGTAATCTGAGCACACTGCTTCCATAAACATCCTCTCTTCTATACATGCTTTATTGCCACCTATCTTGCTGTTCTTCACTTATGAATTTATACCCACAAAAACAACTGGTTCCCACCCAGGTGTCCATTATATGAGGGTATGTTTTCTTTGTGGAACTCTGAGACACTGAGGGGAAGTGACCACAGGAAAGAGCACATGACTGAGAGAACATGAATGAATTTTAGCCCTCCTCTTAAGCCTGCACAGTGCTATAGAAAACATAGGAATTTTAAAATATTTTTTTAAATTTTATCTTTTTTTCCCTTAAATCTCTTCCTATGCACAGCTTATTCCAGCATTTTCTCTTTCTTAAAAAACACTTGCAGCTTGAACACAAGAGCAGGCACCTCTCAAAGGAGCTCTTAAAAAGACATCTGGGCCAAATTAACCTGACTCGAAAGAAAGCAACAGCACAATAAGCAGGCCATCTGTTTCCAGGGTTGTGTTCCTTGTCAACTACTGGCATTAAAGGTTGTTAATTGTGTAGTGGAGGAAAGAGGGATAATGTTTGTTGCCCTAGAAAATCTCAGTTTCTCAAGACACTTCAGTATCAGTAAGATTTTCAGAAATATATCTTTATTTTCCACTGGGGCTAGAAATTATGCATAGAGGTGTAAATATTGCAGTTGTAGATACCAAAATATCTTTTCAAAATATGACCATTTGCTTTGTAGGAGTGTTAGGAAGCTGTTTTCCAGTGTGAAATGCATCATCAAATGGATCACTATTTCATGTAAATAATATCAAAGTTCATCTGTTTTCCATGCACTACTGAGATCTAAGGACATCTGAGAAATAGAATCACAGAACCATAGAATGGTTTGGTTAGGAAGGGCCTTTAGAGGTCATCTAGTCCAAAGTCTCTGCAATGAGCAGGGATATCCTCAACTAGATCAGGTTGCTCAGAGATCTGTCCAGCCTGGCCTTGAATATTTTCAGGGATGAGGTATCTACCACATCTCACAGGACAACCTGTTCAGTGTTTTCACCTTCATCACAGAAAATTTCTTCCTTACATTTAGTCTGAATCTACCCTCTTTTAGTTTTAGACCATTATTCCTGGTCCTATCCCAACAGCCTCTACTGGAAAGTCTGTTCCCATCTTTCCTAGAAGACCCTTTAAGTATTGATAGGCTGCAAGTAGAGGGGCACCAACAAAGGTATCAGGGGAAATAGAATAAGCTCTAATTTTGCAATCTCTTGGGCAGAGAGGCAGGGTAGAGCATTTCTCTGTCTATCTTTTGCTGCTGTTTGGTTTCCTGTGCCTCAGAGCAAGTTCCCTGGATGCCAGGACTGAGTTGTGCATGAAAATCAAGAAGATGCCATATGTTTACAAGTTACATAAACTTGTACATTTATCTAGCTACATAGGGATTACAATTTCTCCTTGTCTCCTTCAAAATGCACATGCAGTGCTACTGTGAGGAAGACATTTGGATAGCAATCTTGGTCTTATGTGATCGTGGACAGGATCCAAGCTTGAGGAAATAAAGACATGTTTCTGCTGCCCAGTTCAAGGTCTGGCCACCTGGTTCTGTTTGCCATCTGGCTGGATATCCATTATGGCAAATCCCACTCTCTGTTATTGAGTTGTCTTACTGTCTGGCTAAAATCAGCAAGAGGCTTTGAAGCAACTGCTTAAGCCTATATCTGTGAACAGGGGTTCTAGAGCCAGGAAGGTAGTCAGTGTTTTGGTGGTGTTGCGGCATTTGTATTCATTGACAGTGTCTGCTCCCAAAAGTCAAATTGGTTCATAGCCTGGGAGAATTTCTGAGCTCCTTTGCCTCTTGATGCACAATTTACTCCAGTGCCAGAAGGGGATTTTTCCATCTGTGGCTGGGAAAGGGACTGTGTCCCTCTTTCTCTGGCTATTTTACTGATCCAATTACCTCATCCTGTATTAGAAAGCACGCATGAATCATAAAAATCTAACTGGCCTGGAACAAACTAGATGGCTCCTGGAGCTCTATCTATCACTGGGTGGAGGTGTATCTGCTGAGCACTCCATGCATAGCATTGGCTAAACACACAAGTTAATTTAAAGACATTAATCTTCCCCATGGCACTACAGAGCTGTGGTGGTGTCAAGAACTTCAGGGCTCTTCTACATGTCAAGCTTTCTATGAAATCTATAATCAGGCTAGTAAAAGTTAAATGGCTTTTAAGAAAATAGCGTTTTCCCTTAACACTCCTCTGTCCTGTAAATCCTGTCTCTGTTAGAGACTCATCTCATGGACAATGGGTTTTATCTCCTCCTGCTCAGCACATCTACTACTACTTTCAAAAAGGGTTTTTGGAGGCCCTCTAGAAGAAGAGAGAGAACCACACTTGTGTTTCTGATTTACTTCTGATTCACCTCTGCATTTTCAACTCATTGAAATAACAGTGAGGAGGAATGTTTTGCAGAGAACTTAATATTAAAATATTATAGTGAGATTAGAAAATATTTGTCAGCTGCTTAAGCTAATATGTGCATTCAGTCTGAATTCTGTGGAATAACCTTTTTCTCATTAAGTGTAACATTTTAATTAATTAAATTTATATCCAGCACTGCCTTGGACTTTACTGTTGATAATTTGCTTAGAAGAGTCAGACCTTCAAGCTATAGGAAGCACACATTGTAGTTAATTAAAGCACATTCGTAACACTGTTATTAGTAAAAAATTATAGTATTACCCTTGAAGACTCTTGCTTAATATTTATATGTTAACATTTCAGCTAGTAATAAATTGACCTTCCAAATAAATATAGCCTAAGACAATTCATTAATATGTTGTCTGTTAATATCCAGTGCATTGACTCCTTTCTTTTAACTGATCAACATCTTCAGAAATACATTGTTTGGAAAAATGGAAAAAAATATTATCTTGAAATATTTGGTCCAAAATAAAGAATGGTTCCAAGTAACTTCTTAGAACATTTTAACTTCAGCTTCAGAGGCTCTTCTGTAGCCAAGTGACCCCAAAGAAATCTCTACATGCTCACAGTGAACTACATCTGTTGGCATGATAGCTCTTGGTCATGCAGCCTTGGGAAATAAAAGGCAAGGAACTTCTCTAAAATGGAAAACCTCTGTTATCAAGAAAATAGCTTAGCAGTCTATTAGGCAAGAATTAAGACATCAGAAAATAAATTCTTCTTTTCCAAACTTTTCTTCCAAAATCTGTGTACAGGCTTAGAAAATCACCTGAAGACATCACAAAATTTTCATTTTAGAAAGATTAAACATGAGATCCCAAGACATCCTATTTTAGTTACTTTAAACACAGCAGTGGTTAATCACCCATTGCAGAGGGGAGAGGAAGCATACCACGAAAAGGTGAAGAGTCTCTGACTTGCTGCATTTTAAAGTTAAAATATTGGATTTTCTTGAGTGTTAAAAAGGAATCTGTCTCTTCTTTTTTTGTGTTTTCTGCTCTTGAATCTAATTTTTTCTTTCCCCTCCCCCAGAACATTTTTATCTGGAGTTTTTTCAACTTAAGCATTAAACAAACATGAACAGCAATTCCTAAGAAGGTATCTTCTTAAGCATCTTTATCCTCAGTAAACAGGATATTATCACCATAGAGTAAACATAGAGTAAACAGGATATATCATCATGGAGTCCTAAGTTCACTAACTGTATTCATTTCCCAAGTGATTAAAATGACATTTCTGTTTGTTACATATAATACTATTTCTTAGTGGGTATTGCAATGGGGAGTATTTTCAATACTCTGATCTATTTCTCCTGCTTGTCCAGCTCTTTTCCTGAGATCACTACTGTCCTGTGACAATTAATGAGGATTTTTTTAAACACAAATTCAAGCAGCCTTATCCTAATGGCCAATGCTATATCAAACTTACTTGGTTGGAATAGCTGCTCCTGCAGATTGCAGGGATGATGAGCATCACAGTTCAAGAACTGGGCTCTCTAGTGAAGCTCCATAAAATCTTAATGAGGTTTGTTACACATACCTATCAATTTTAAAACAGTCTGCCTTTTCTTCTCTTCCTCTTTAATATCACTTTCTTTATGTGCCCTCTGTTTTTACATGGTTTATTCAGTGTATTTGTCCACATTCCCTCTACTTAATTATATTTCTTTGTAATTTATTGTTTGGGCTTCATTTATTTCATTTATTTATATTTTATTTATATTTTATTTATTCAAGGTTCAGCTCATCAGTTTTTATTCACCATTTGCCACTGCTTGAGTCTTTGTTTTGAAAGACCACACCAGAATTGCAGAAATGGTTGCAGGCTTTGTCTTGTCCTCCTTCCTCTACCTTTCCCCAGCTTGATCCTATTACTGAGCAGAAGTATGCAAGGATATATTGCAACTAGTTCATCATAATTTCTGTATCTGCTTGATAAGAACATTGAATAAAAGTGAATTTTTACCATCAGACTCTGTATTTTTTAAACAAAGAAGACCAAAATTCTCTTATCTCACTGTTCTAGATTGAGGTAAGAAGTTCAGAAGTGTCTATAGCCCATTTTTTCCTTCTGTCAATTCCTGTCTGTTAATATTCTGAGCATTTTCAGCTAACAAAGGTTAGCTGAATATATGTAAAAATTTAGAGCATCTCTGTCTTATAAAATCCAGGCCCATCCAAGTGTACTCAAATGTGAATTTCCCTGTGAAGGCAAGAGTAACTGATTTGGGGCATCAGGGACATGATTGAAGAGAAGGGAAGGAGGAAAGTATAAAAGGGGTTTTCACTGTTGGATCATTGAGATGCTATCTCATATTTCAGGTCACCTTTTAAGGAAAGCTTCAAATATATTCAGATTCTCTGGTATTGTTCTTTTGGGATTTTAAACTTTATCCCTCTGCTTGCAGCATATGTACCTTCTTCATTCAAGACTAAAGAACTCGAGGTATAAAGAAGTATTTGCCTTTTCAAAGGGATTTTCTGTGAGTTTCAGAAATTATGTCAGTCATATTTTCTTCTCAAGTCTTTTCTGCACAGTTTTTTTGAGTCATTAAAGCTTTTTCTTCCTTCTTCCTAACTTCAAAAGTTGCCTACAAGCTTTTTAAGAACAAATGTATTCTCCTCCTGAGGTCCTGCCTCTGTTGCCCTGGAGGGTCACCCAGCACTGCTCTGAGCAGTTCAGTACAAGGCACAGAAGGAGATCAGCCACCCTCAGAGGGTGAGGCTCAGGGCAGACTGCAGTCCATGGGGAATGCCCCTTCAAAGTTTGATTTCAATAGGTCTGAGCTACAAGTTTATTACTGCCTGTTTGTGTGCTCTCCTTAGACACAGCACTCACACCCAAGAAAAATGAAAAATCCCACATGTATGTTTATTAAATCTTATTTCACGGATCTCCACAAAGTTGTTAAGAGAAATCACAGTATCTGTTCTGGTACCTAGGTGTCAGCTCTTTCTATTTCATCACTATTTCCTTCCAATGCTGCCATCTTTGCCGCTGGTGGAAGAGTTTGGTACCTGGAAGTCATTGCCCACACAGCGCAGGCATTATTGATTTCAGAGGTAAGTAGAGGAGCAAACAAAATTCAAGCACAGCTGTGGGTGATATCTGTGTCCCTCCTAACCACACTTTCTTTATAGGAAAGGATTGATATTTGGTTCCCTGATATTAAATTCTTCCTTGCCACCAAATATCAGTGGTGCTCATAATACATTTTTATACTTTAGACATCTTTCAGCCCTGTTTACTACAAGGTTTTACTGTAAACCTTTTCCTCTATTTCTTCTATCCCTATTCCTAGTTTATGTGAACAACATACTACCAGCTATGAGTCACTGACATTTAACTTTTCTTCTTAAGACTGCTGCCTCCTCCTGGAAGCATGCAATATAAGCGAACAACTGACAAATCAACCTTTCCCTTGAGATTCTGGTGTAGAGGAATTTTCTCATTTAGAAAACTTGAAGATTTGCCTATAAGGACTCAGACTCAGACTGGGAGCTCATGTATTTAAAATATAAACAAACGTCATGATTTTGAAGACTTTTTTCTTGGTAATTATCCTGGATTCTGGTTCCTAATGCTGAGCATTAAGATGATGTTTAATAGTAAGCCATGGAAAAGGTTATATGGAAATTTGTTTACTCCTACCTCAAGATTGAATATTGAGAGGAGAGGGAAAAATCAGGCATCTCAAAGGTACATGATCCTCAGTTTTCTGTGTACTATTTCATTCAGACTCAGCCATCTACTACCCTAGGTCCTTATTCTTAAACCATAGACATCTCGTGAACCTCGAGGCTTCTGCTTACAACTCCTCTTAGCAACACACCTAACAGAGAAGAAAGCATCCCTTTTCATAAAAAGTCTCAATACCCTGTTGAATGAGCACTTCAGCATTTTCAAGTCTTGTACTTCTACCCAGGAGAAACACAGAATAAGTGGTGGGGCAGACTCCTGGCAAGTTCCAATTCATTTTGTCACAAAGATAATTTCACTCTTTAAAATTTCTTGTTGAAAGATGAACATCATAATATATAACAAATTAATATGTATAAAAATGCATTAAAAATCCTGTTTGATTGGAGAACATTCTTGACTGTCCTGTGTCTCTTTGCAGTTCAACCATTTAGATTATGCAGTTTGCAGTTCAGGAGGATATGTATCACTTTCATGTGTCTGATCATTAGAGTCATGTTGTAGGGATCTCGTTTTATGATTGGCTGACTGTAATTTATTTCAGATATAAATGCTTGCAGAAAGTGAATTGTAATTTTTTTTTTGTACAAGCCTTCAGATATGTAGGCTAACACATATATTTTGCATTAATATTAATTTCAGGGAAATTCAATCATAGAAGAGCTTATGGGAAATTATCACAGAAGTGCATTGATATGAACATACAGATACTGCCTTGAAGATTATGGATTGCTAAATTCCTTCTCATTTACAGCCTAAAATCCTTAAAAACCTCAGCTTTTGTGAGAATAATTTTCTAGCAAAAGGCTTTCTTTATTAGAATGGATAATAGACTTAGGTTTGCTATTCTTATCTTTAGTTCCTGACTAGTCTCCTAAGCTTCATAAGTTATATTAGCTTTCTCTGTCTGACCCAACAGTTTTATGCAGAATGGTATAGCTTCAGCTGGAGATACTAAGAGGTCATGGCTTTTCTTACCTCCTAATCTCATCCTCAGACATCTTATCTAACTTCAGAAATGAATGGTTAGGAAGGACCTACCTTCACTTACCTTAGCTAGGGAGCAGCTATGTTTAGGCATCCAGGAACTCCTAAAATACCAATCAAGACTACTGGTCTGCTCACTCATTTTCATGCTACCATTAATGCAAACCTTTATATTGTTGATATGAAATGAGAAGGCTTCAGTGGGGGAGGGAGAAAGCTGTACTTCAAACTCTCATGTTGGCATACAGGGGACTTCCCTGTATGGTGGATTTCTAGTTTAAAATTAAATACTGATTGTGTTTAGGCTTTGGGTCTACAAGAAAGTTCACAGGTCTCAAATACAAGTCAGGGGAAGCATTGCCTTTCAGCTGTTAAAGCTTTCAGATGTTAAAATCTCTCTGAGATGGCGCTTAAGTAACTTCTTCCCTAATAGTTTTTCTCAGCCGAGTTCTGCCTTTCTTCATCTGACTTATCAACTTCCTTGAATTGAATTTCAAGTATCTTTCAAGTATCAAGTATTTTTCTATGTGTTATTTGGGTATTTTTGCTCTGATGTGCTCCTGAAAAGCAAGCCATCTACAAGTGGAAGGGGTAAATAGTGCTTCATGGAGATTCCCCTGTGGAAATCTGGACTCTCAAGGTGCTTTTATTATGATCCCTTCTCTGTGATCAGATTTCTCTGGGAAGTCTTCCAGTGTTGTCAGATTCAGCAGTCCCATGAGAAACAGCAGAATGGAAAGGCTCATTGGAAAATCTGGGAGGTAATGTTCCATCACCTCCATATTTCCCAATTGTTTTACAATAAAGGATAAAGCATTACAGCGCGTCGTGCTATTACATTGTCATGTTTTCACTGGTGCTATCTCTGCACGGTCCATAAATTCTTGCAATGAAAAAAGACTACTAAACTCTCTCTACAGACAGTGTTAAATTCAATGTGTTGCCTTCCATTCCATCTCAATTATCAACAGCTTAATGGCTGCAACCAATTCTGCATCTTCATTTGCACTGCCTATCTAGTAGCCTGATTTACATCAGGAGCACCAGCACAGAATTTTAGTTAATTGGCACTTCAGTAGCTAAATTGCATTTCATTGTCCTAGCAAAACAAACATGTGTTTATGAGTTTTTAACTAAAACTGTAAGAGCTCAAAATGATACTTAGTTTATCAAGCGACAAAACTGTTTTCTAATACAATTCACCTTCCATAATGTTACACAAAACACTACTGTGTTTTTTGGGGGAGAGAATAGCTTGAAGTCAGTAGTGACAGGAAAGGTGTAGACACTGCAGAGAAACTTGCCCAGTGAAACTGTTCATTAGATAATTCTTCTGTACAGTGGATGTGGAAGCTTCTCCCTGTGAGTGGAATTAATTCCTCAGAAGCTGTGCTGTTTTATCACAAACACTTATATGAATTGTGAAATTCACTTCTTTTTATGCTCTGCTTAAGTCCTGCTGACACCCAGAGGGACCTAGAAATAGCTTCTTAGCATCAAGACAGTGTTTGTTTTATTGCTGCAGTGTTGCCTAAGGGCTTATGCTATGATGGAGCCTTGTTTTTACTGTCACTTGGTATTGTTAATTCCAGGCATCCTAGAATGATGAGTTATGCCCTTTAAAATCATAAGATAGTCTTAAAAATAATGAATTTAAAAACCATAATAGTAACATGCCTCAGGGATCCATTTTTTAAAATTAGAATGGATGAGATTCCAATGTTATCCTCCCATTAAAAAAAGCAAACCTTACATTATCAAGATACAAGTGTGATATATTCCTCTGATTTTGGGAGATGTGTGTTTTGAAGGAGAGTATCAAACTAGGTGGGGCCTTTTCTACTAGTAGGAGATGTATAAGCATGTCCTTATCTGTGGTCTGCAGATTGAGAATGCAGCATCTAAGGTGTGGCTGAAGTATGCAGGCAGTCAGGGTGAGGAGCTGGGACAGTGAAGCACGTGGGCCAAACTTTTGGTTTGTGATGATGAGGAAGTTCCCAGGACTCTGGAACTCCCAGAGACAGAGCAATCTGTGTGCACTGAGAAATCTGTGGCCTGCCCTATGCACAACTCCGGCATGGCAGATGCAACACTCATCTGTGCAACATCTACCTCTGATTCCTCCAGAAACCAGTCTGGTTTCTGGAGGAATCAGAGGTAGGAAGGTTTGAAAAAGTGTCATAAAGTTCAATCCCACCCTCAGCCTCGGGCCATGGAGCTGTTCAGTCAATGTGCTTCCAAACAAAAGAAGAGACACATGCAGGGAACAGAGGATAGTCGATGTAAGAGAAAGATGCAAATGTCAAACCCTCTAGTGCATGTGTCTTATAAAGAATTGTAATAAGTTGAAAGAGTTAATGAAGAGAAAAGGTATTTGTAAAGATGGAGAAGTTGGGAGAAATGAATATGCAGCAACTAAAGAGAAAAAAAAATAGAAAATGATATCAGAAACCCTGATTAGAATTCAGCACAGGCTTAAATGTTCTGCAAGGGGCAGTTGCATAAACTGCATAAAACATCCTCGAGGCATAGTTCAGCATTAAATGACTGATAACTGTAATAATGACCATTATTTCAGTTTTCTATATCAGCATTCGGAACTGAAAAAACACTCCTGCTTAGAGCTACAGAGTACTTTAATGAACTTGCAAAAGACAAAGTCAAGAATCTCATTTTAACTTTGAGGAGAGGCAGTTTAATATCCTTCACTTTTTCAGGAATGATAGAATTTCTCTGAAGTGATGACAATTTTTCAAGCTGATGACAACTTCAATGAAAGTCAAAGAAAGCAGATAAAATTTTTCATGAGACAACAACTAAAACCCCAATGCTCATGAAAGATTTTGGTGCCAAAACAAAATAACATGCTGAATTCTCTCTGAATCTCAAGGGAACACTTAATCAGCCTTCCACAAGCACTACTGAAAGATGCATAGTAAAAATCCAGTACAGCTATTTAAAATCTGTGCATGTCACTGCTAGGTCAAGGAAGAATTGTAATGAAATTTTGATTCAGAGATTTTTCAGCTCACTATAATATCTATCTAATTGGTTTGCTTCTGCATTTATGTCTTTGTTTTGCTTACAGTGGAAAAAAGTTAAAATTGAAAGGAAATGCCTCAAATTTTCCATCTTGCAAATGAACATAATGTGAATGAGTGTTGCACTTGCAGATTGGGAGAGCAACAACTGTAAGTGATTTGTAGTACATCCAGGATTTTATCCATTTTTTCCATCACTGTGGGCCTTGGTTTGATGTTGGGAAGGTCCATGTTAGGCCATTCTTTCACCAACTCACTGTGCTTCACCAGCAACAACATATCTGCAGTGTCAGGGTTTTGAATCTACCTGCATGGTGTGGGCTCAGTGAAGCTGTTTTCTCAGATTTTAAGATGGTACCCAATGCTAATACTGTTTCCACTAAAAGATATTCAAATGCTTCTATGTTGAGGTATCCCTTTCTGCCTCATGAACTCCTCTCATGTACTAGCAGACTAAAAACTGCATTAAAATTTTTTCTCAGTTCCTTTCTGTCATACAAAATCAGGAACCATTTACTTTCCGGGTGCATTCATTAGCAGTCCACATCTCTCTGAAGCACTGAAATGGCCCATGTTGACATCTCATGCTGGCATTTGCTGCTGACAAGGCTCCAGGTCCCATGATGAAGTGTTTTCTCTAGCTGAACTGCTGTGAGGCTTTGCTGTCCTCTCAGGACTATGGCAGTCTCTATCTTTCCAGCTAACCTTCAAGAACAAAATTTTATTCCGAAGCAAAGGAGTAGAAATGCAAATGAAATCTGGAGACAGCTTTTAAATGATGAGGCTGCTTTCCCAAGAAAAAATTATGCCATAATTCAATAAAGACAAACATGGGGGAAAAAACCCCAAACAATAGTACTGACATTAAAATGAAAAAGAGGACACTAAAGAAATATGTAAATTCACTGATATCTGTTTTATTGCTTCTGTGAGTGTAAATCAGTAGTATTTATGTCAGTATTGCTGGAGTCAATCTGTGGACCTGGAGTGAAAGTAGAAATTTTCTCTATAACATTTCAAATTAGTTATATTTAAACACTTCTGTGAATGTTAAATTTATTTCCTCCAAGTTACCCATCGGAGTCTCAAAGAATTGATTAGAAAGCCAGTACCTACATTAACTAAATTTATCTACAGGTATGTCTCAGACAAAAGCTGTAGTTTCCGCTTTTTGTGACTTGTCTGAATAACAGGAGTGTAAAAACTAAACTCTATAGAAGGAAGAGATGTAGAGAATTGAAGCTGTGCATCCCTCTCTTAGTTCTAGCTTTTATTTATTCATTTATGTACTTATTTAAGGAATTAATTGATCTGACCTTCAGTTGAATACAACAAGAGTTCTCTTAAATCTTAGTGGGCAAACAGAGGGGATTTTGATGAAAATTTTCTCAACACATAATTCATTCTGGTTTACAAACTCCATATATCTACTCACTTTTCTCTGAAGTTTCTATTTAGAAAAATATTAATCCAGAGAAACTAACACTTCACAGAGATGCTGCCACCACCAGCAAGCAACCATCTGGCTGTATTGAAATCACTGCAATTAATGATGGAGATGTGATTAATTCATTCCTCTAGTCCATCCTGATTCATGGATGGCCTTCAGTGCTTATGCCACTAGAAATGTTTGGATGGATAGATATAATTTCAAGTGCTTGGCACACTGCTTTGCCTAAAAATCAGAGCTCAGAGCAAGGTGGGAAAATTAATAGTTCATTAGAGAGTAAACCAACTTTCAGTTGGCTGGGGACATTTTCTTTTTCTATTTTCTTTTCCACAAACATTTTCTTGTGTAAGGTTTTGTTCACATATTTGCATGAAAAGAAACTCAGAGGCGTACAAAGAAATGTGATAGCATGACAAGGCTTAGCCACTCGAAAGAGGCTGTTCTGCTGTCTTGGGTTTTCAGTGGGAAGTGAGAAAGGGTTTTATCCCTTTTCCTTCACAAATGAGATGGAAGTGGGATAGAAGTTTTTACAGTCGGATTTTTGCTCTTCCCCAAGAATTAAGAATTCTGAAGGACTTCTGTTTCCAGTCAGCCTCTGTCACAAAACAGACTGAGCCCTTCTGCTGTGGGGCTGCTGAGGGGTGAAGAGCAGCAGGTACCAGTCACCACCCCAACAGTGCACTGTGGGCAGTATTGCCCCAACAGGGACTCTGGGACTCCCATCCATGAGATGATTGAGCAACTGCAGAGCCAGCGAGTGCTCTGCAAGGCTTGCAGTTTTCTACCCCAAATCAATAAAGTTCCAAAGTGGGAAAAGTATTATTCCATTCACAAAATTTGCTGACATCTCTCTTTTCTGTGTTTGATCTACTTCAGAATGAAGCTAAAAAGGCACTACCAGTTTCAGCTAGAAACATTCCAATTCTCTGCCTATGTATTGAATATTTGTTGTGGCAGGTCCTGTCTTTTGACTGAGCTGCTTTGGAGCTCCCAAATTAACTCTGCTATGACTGAGGCCTTACCAGTAGGACAGAAGGAACAGGAATACTGCAAGGTAATGAATTGAATCCAGATTCAGGTTAGTATCTACTGATGGAGAGACTTTTATAAAACAAATTCAGATTCTATTACTACAAGTTATATTCATTCATTGGAATAATGTTTCTAGGAATACAATTCCCATTATTTTCTATTCATAAAATATACTTACAACAGAAAATTATGATGTCCAGGTGCTATGAACACACCTTCTTTTTTAAGTAAGAGAGATAAAGAAAGATGTGAAATTCGCATCAGAAAAAATATGAACTCTATGCATTGAGTTAATATGCTAAAATGTGCAAAAAATACTCTAAAAACTGTGCACTTTTAGGCAACAGATGTGTGAGCTCTACTTGCAACTGCCTCCAGTGACAGACCAGCTGTATGACATCTCTATACAAGTTTTGGAGGCCTTATACTGGGTGCTCTTCTGCGTGCAAAACCATCCCTGAGAAATAGAAGTAATCTAACCTCAATTGCTGTGCCGTTTTACAGATTTTGTACATGCTGCTTTGTTTCAGCATTCCATGTGTCACATGCAGCTGGTTCATGAATAGCTGCTCCAGCAGTTGAAGTTTTCATATTTAGATTTCATGCCTGTCCTGAAGAATCATGAAGTTCTGCTCAAAAAGTCCAGTGCTCGTAGCCTGATCCCATTGCAATCTTTGCACTGGCTGTGCAGCCAGGATAGAGGAACAAAGACCAACTCAGCCTATAGCTGAAAACTTCATTATGTGTGATCCCAAAGTGAGAAAGAGATCACTGACTGCTTTGTGCTGTAAAAATACAAAGTGTGAAGTGAGACCTTACAGGTGCAACTCTGGTAGACAGTGAATCTGAGCGGGGTTGCCTTGGACTCTCACCCTGCCAAATGAATTTCACAGAGCTGTTAAAGAGGGAGAATGGCAGCCACTGACACCTGCTCTGGTGGCTGTGACAGGTACCAAGGGCTGGACTTGAAGAAAGTATTTTCCTTCTTCAAATGATGTGAGAGGAATAGATAGTAACAGGAGTTGTTACTTTGTGTGAGGTTTCAAGTTTTCAGTTCTACAGTGAAGAGTGAATGCTATTTATAAAATCAGGATACAGTTTTTTCAGCTGAAACATATTATACATTGTAGGTTTACATTAGATAGCAGTGAAGACATTATAGATGAGCTTGTTTTAAAGCATTACGTTGGGCAGAAATTAAATGGAAGGATGAATACAGAAGAGCACTTAGCAGTTGTTAAGTGAAAGATGAAGTTTCTCATGTCTGTCATCACTTGCCTGTTGGAAAAGCTGGGTTCTGAGTCTCTGAAACTTTGAAACTCTGTTTTCAGAAAAAACTTCTGTCATTTGGCAAGAGGCACTTCAACTTCTGCTTGCTATTAAGTTCACCTTGTAATCAAATTTTGGATATTTAATACAATTCACAGACTTTAATATATGCTTAATTATGCAAATTACATCTTCAAATGCATACCTTTAAATTTATAGTTATCATTTTTCTTCTGTTATTACAATCTCATACATTAATTTACAAAACCATCAATATTTTATTTGCAACTGTCTATCTACCGCCAGCATCTTTTTTCTATTTACTGATTTTGTTCTGTCTTGCCTGATTGTGCCTTTGGGATCTTCCAGGATGTGAAACAGTTCCCAGCTGTCATTCTCTGTTTAATTTCTTTCTTTCTTTTGATTTAGATTGTTTAGATTAGTTGCAGGTTTTCACTGTATGAAACTGAACCTTCAAAAAGTCCATGCATTTCTGTCTGGTATTTAATTCTGTGTGCATGTAATGATTAAAATGTACCATCTTCCTAAATAAAAGTAGTCTTTGTTGCCCTTATCTTGGCCTCCTTTTATATCTTGTAGCTTGTTTAAGAGTGAAAGAAAAAGAGACACAAAACCTGTGCCATCAGGACCATCAGGAATTGCAAACACATGGTATTAGGAAATGCAGATGAATGGTATTTGCATTAATCTGCACTTCCCAATACCATGTGTTAGGCCAGGATTGAGTATTTGCGGGTTTTCCAGTTGTTTTTTTATTTCTTGCCTTTTTTTTTTTCTGCAAGTATGTAATAAAATAATTTATAATGAATTAAATAATTGACCATTTGTTATAGGAAACACTGCCACTAAAATACACATTGTTGCTTACCATGTCTATTTTATTTGCCCAAGTAAAAGATAGAGCTTTGCCTCCTTTGTGCAGTCTTTCACTCTTCCAAACTATTGTACTTCAAGTGTTTTGAACAACAGTTACAAAGAAAGTTATCAAGGATATTGACCATATCATTGGGTATGGAAAAAACTTCTAATGCTGTAACAGTTCATATCGGTGTCTTTTGGAGGCAAAAGATTGTGATTTTCAGGATAATCCATCAATGTTAGTGTTATCAAAGCTGTCATGACAATTGTTTTAGAAGTAGGATCTTTGCATTTAGAGAAATAAAAGTACCATTGATCAAACCAGAATGATTATATTGGTTTGGATTGCATAAATTTTAATAATGACAGGTTCCCTCTGTAAGTGAAAGCCCCCAAAAGAGAAATAGATATAGGAATAACCAAGGTAGTTAATTTTGCCTAATATTAATGACCAGTCTGACACAATCCCAGTTCCAACAGGGACTGTTTTACAAAGATCAGTTTCTATCCTGAATTTTAAAAACATCTCTTCTACTGTCAGTGGTCCATCAAGGGAAATGTGTCCTAGGTTGACTGGGAAAATGAAAAATCCTTGGAGATAAATAGATATATCTGATAACTTATTTGGAAAATATGGTCTATGCCAGTCCTGCAGGAACACATTAGCAGTTGATAAAGTTCTTACTTGTACTCTTGACAAATTTTCAAGTGGCTGCACTAGAACATGAGTTTGTGATGTATAAAACCTGCACATAAACATTAATCAAAGAAACTCATTCTTGGCTCAGAAGAATCCACACTGAGTAGTCCACCTCTGGAATATATTACTTTTTGCCTTTTTCTTTCTTGTACTTAATCTAAATGTGAATATATGGACATAAATATGTATGAAGGGTGGGGCAGGTTCAGGCACACAGAGTTTGGAGTTGGTAGATGAAATAATAAAGTTTGTATCAGTAAGATTTCCATGGTCTTCTCTGTATAACATCTTCTGTGAGAGACATTGAAAAGGACTTTTTCTAAATTCCTTCTTGCTTCACTTATTATGTAAATTTTGTAATGTACTAACAGTGCCTAAAACTGAATACTTGTCAGTTGAAGATCACAGAAGATTTGATGCAGATTGCAAAATCCCTGAACAAAAGTCACTTTAGCTTCCATTTAATCCCCCCTATAAAACAGAATGTAAATTTGTATCACGTCCTAATTCTTCATACTGGCTTACATAGAGTATAATATAATGTACTCAATTCAGATGTCATGTCTATTTGGCCAAACCTGCAAAAGAAATTTTGTGAGTAAATTAGTTAGAAGATAAAATGTGTGGAGAGACCGTGATGTTCTAGCAACTCAGTGTAGCACAAACCTTGGCTTCCTATCACACCTGGAAAAGAAAACCTCCAACAAATGTGACACCTACCAGCACTAAAAGCTCTGGATATTTCCTGCCTTCCAGCCCTGACTGGTATAATAATCTATGGCACCTGAACATTCCTGATGGCAGCACTGTGATCAGGAAGCTAATTAGCTAGGAAAGGGAAATATTAACTCATCAATTACTGATTGCTATCCCATTATGTAAGGAAGCAATCATGCCATGGAAATGTACAAGCCTGGAGGACTGAAAAGGCCCAAAGCAATTTTGTGATCATAAATTGGACCAAACACAAGACAAAAAGAACAAATAAGAGGTCAAGTCCTAGCACTGAGGGGCATACTGCACTCATGAATAACCAACGTGTTTGAAGTAAGTGCCTGCTAGTGAGAGAGGAACCACTGTGTTAGTAAATCAGTGACCCCCCTGTAATGGGGAAAGGGCAACAAAAGTGAGTGGGTAAATTGGAGACTCTAAGGTCAGCAGCAGCAGCTTTCTCTCCCCAGTGTTCAATAATAGCAAACAGAGAAAGTGTTTCTGGGAAGTTCTCTGGCTGGTGTGAAATTAAAAATGAAATATTTATTTTTGCATCTGTTTTTAGGTTTTTGAATTTTTTTTTTTAATTTTTATTTTTCACTTATGCAAACCATAGGTGGAGAAAAGCCTTGCAAATACATTCTTCCTTATGGAAGTACTTTGTGTTACATCAGTTGCAAATTTAGCCTACTGATGCCAGTGGAAATGTGGCTTATGTTGGAGTTCTGCTCTGTGGTACTGACTCTAGTATGGATTTATGCCTTGTGAGAAGTGTATCTGGAATTAGTTCTTTATTTCAGAGAGACATTCTCTTTCAGTTGCATATTATTTATATATATTTTAGAAGTGAACAAATTGCATCTATGGAATTTTTGGTACTTTTAAACCTTAGAAGAATATGTAATGATACAGCTTTCCATAGGCCAACAACTGTCAGTTTTTATCTCTCAGTGATATTCAACTCAGCCTGCTGAAAACATTCTGCAAGTCTTACCTAAAGCTTTAATCTATCAAAATCGCATATTGAAATCAACAGATATGACAAACTAAATACATTAAGAGTGGAAAAAGTCTGTTAGCCATGCTTAGTGTTTGCAAAACAGTTTGTATTTACCTTCAGATTGAAACATTGCCCTGGATTTGACCGCAGAGATCTATATTCTAACTTTCTATGATGTTGTAAATTGCTATGAATATTTACTCTGATTCAGATTTTGCTGGTTTTGCTGATGGTAGCACTTCCTTATTTGAACACACAATAATACTCATATGGAAAACCTCATTTAGTGAGAGTGAGATATATTGAAACATTATGAAGAATACTTGCAATTATACAAAAGTATGTAAGATATATTCTTCTATATGATTAAACAATATTACTTCATATGAAGTTGCATATAAAATTTCTCTTCAGAAAACTGTGAGAAGACAATGTTCTTTCAAGAGTATGTAGCTGATTTCAGAATAGCATTGTATGTTACCATAGGAACCAAGCACTTCAATTGCTTTATGAAACTGCTAAACAAAACTGCTTGGTTGAATGAGAAACCCCAAGACATCAGAGTTGGCCAAAGATCTATTCCAAAACAAGTTGTTTGCTATGGGGAGAGGCCACATATTCTGTCACAAACCTTGAATCAAGAGCACAGTACATGAAGTCCCACCTGTGCACTTCTGTGGGCTGAACTCCAGCCCCACTCTGCATGCAGGGCCACAAAAAGGCATTGTGCCTTAGGGTGAGAGCTCTTGCCTGATAAATCCCCTCTGCTAAGCATAAAATCATAACGGACTGGATGAGATTTGCAGTGTTTAGACCTTAGAATAGCATTTTGTGCCACATAAATACCTTGAAAAACATTAGGACCACTTTTGATACCTTTCCATTGTGAAAATGAAGCATTTATAGCTCCTTCTTCTTACCCATCTTTTATTCATTCTACTGAGAAGGACTTTTCTTATGCCCTGTGGTAATGTATCTGCCAACAAACAGTTGGATAAACTGTTTTGGAAAGCAGACCAGCTGGAACTGAATGGTGCAGTGAGAGACTGCCACATGCTTTTGGGTTTTTCAGAAAGCTGAGAATCTGCACCAGTAACCTATAACAAATCAGAAGCAAAAAAACCCCCAGTGCTTCAGCAATAACATCACACACAGCAGAAGGAAAATAGGGATGTGAAAGTCCAATAACACTGAAGAGGGAGTCAGCATGAGATGGTAAAACATCACAAAGGAGTTTCAGGCAGGGATTTCAAGGGAAAAGGTATTGTCAGCATTAATGAAATGAGGAAAACTGCACTTGCCTTTTTATAATATTTTCCTTGCATTTTAGAGAAAGTAATTTCTGTATTGTGGCCTGTCTACAGTTAGCAGGACATGAGAAATGACTTGAAAAGATGGTTTTGATGTGTTTGTGTCCACTCAGCCCTTCTTGCTTTGTATGGCCATGCAGACATTAATGTGCTGCAGAAAAGATGCTTGGGGGAAAGCTGGCCTTTGGGAAAATTCACTCTCCTTTGCAAGCTGCTGTTGGCTCAGGCAGACTCTGAAAGGGAATCCAGGAGCTGGCTGCAGCCTGAGTTCACTGTCACATAAGGCTGCAGATGGCTTGTGGGCTGAAATACAGAGTGCTGTTTCATTGTTAAGTGCTTAATTGATTTGCAGGGTAATTTTAGAATGATAGTTTGAACCAGTCACTTGAAATCTTTTCATTTTTCCTTAAGCAAGGCAAATTTTGTCAGCATTTGGATTTTTTCTTTTTTTTCGTTTAAAGGTCACTGGTGAGTGGTTGACCTGTAAGTGGAAAAAAATGCATATCTTCAGGTCACTAGCTTTCAGATGAAGCCATCTGCTTCAAATTGTTGGGAAAAAAAGTGCAGAGTCTCTTGCTGGGAACTAATAGATTGATTGAGACATGCTCAGAAAAGTTTATTTTGCTACAGGGAAAAAAATTATTTATGGTCTCATCTGGAGATCACCTTCTACCTCAAGCTAGAAAGACCCCAGAAACAGACTGGATAAAGATACTGGAGAATAGATTTCATGGGAAATCCTTCTCTGGATGACCTAAATAGTCTTCTGTACCTCTAATTTTGAAGCATCTATGATTTTCTCATTAAAATCTCATTCTAGCTAGTGCCACTACAGATGCAAAAGTTATCCTTATGTGTGCCTAATCTTCCCTTTAGAGCTGTGAAAGCTCTCTGCTTTGATCTTGCAAAATAGATCAAATAGATCATACTCATGGTGAATATATTTGCCTGTAATTTACCAATCTATTTATCCAAAAGATTTATTGGATGCTTTTCTGGCCCTTGTTGCAACTGTACAGGAGTATCCCACATCATCTCTGTGAGACCAGAATGTTCTTACTTTCACTTCATCTGTGAGGATGAAAGATCACACAGGACTTTTATGACACTGCACAAATCTCAGCCTTGGACTTTTGAGCTCCTTGACCACTTGCCCATCCCACTATTTGCAGGTCCAGTAAGAACTGCACACGAATGCTGGGCTAAGAAAGGAAATTTACTTTGTTTATAATTACAAGTGTCCTGCAGAAAACTAAATACAAACATTTTTCATTGTATTTCTGTTCGTGACTTTATTATATTATCATATTGGGGTGCAGGGAAGTAAACATAAAATACCTAATGAAGTTATTGTGTTTGCAGAGATGAATATATGACTAATGAAAATTAATGTAATTTTTTAGTAGTAAATCCTCTTCTGGTGCATGTTGCTCTTAGTAGCAATGGTAACTAAACATGGTGCTTTGAATCAGAGTTCTGACACAGCATAAAACCTCTTTTAGGAGAAGAAATATGATGCCAGCAGTTTCTTAAATAGAAAATCTGTCTTTTGGACTAAAATGTTGTGAATGAAAGTGAGCAGAGATTGCATGATGAGAATGTCCACACACTAGGAAAATAAGCTGAGGAAAGGGCAGAGAATTTGGATGTGTCAGAAAAGTAGCAGATGTGTGAGAGAGCTCTATAAAGCCTGAGAATAAGTGGGGTAACTAAATAAAGAGGAGGAAAGACATGAAAACCATTGAAAAACAGGGTGGTGTACCAGTTGCAGTAGCTAAAATAAAATGTAATTTATAACTGCAGTCTGGGGAGGCAGACATGAGAGAAGAAGTAGTCTGGGGCCAGAAGGGTCAGACAGCAATATCTCAGGTATCAGTGTGTAGACAAAAATTCCCAAATGGTTGGAGACTGGTCATGGAAGTCCACTCCCTGACATGATACCTGAGTATTCAGACTGAAAGAGGCATTAACAGGAGCTCTTGGCTCATAAGTGGGCAGTTTTTGAATGTTGCTCTTTTGCTCTTGCTCTCTCCTACAGAGAACTGATTCTAATGTGAACCTTAGCGCTCGGATTAAACAGAACTGGGAATTTCTCCTAGGTTTTGTCAGTCTTTTCAACCATGTTCTTAGTGTTGCCCAGGGATTTCCCTTTTTTAAGCCCCTCATTTTACCTGAACCTGGAATAGAATCAGGGATTTAGGTTTTACTGTCTACAAGTGCCTGGACAATGTATAGTTAGGAGGAACCAAATATCACCTTCATGGGCCTCTTGACCTCTGCCTTGTCTCTTTAGGTGTTTCTCAGCCCCCCAATTCCTTGTCTGAGAGCAAGATGTACAAATGTTTAATACATTACCATGAGATAATGATGTTAGGAGGAGAACTGAAAACCACAGTCAAATTTTTATTACCATGGGTAATAAAAAATTATTACCTGCTTGTCTTAGAAGCATAATCCTGAACTAAAGTAATATTTAAAAAGGGCAATCTCCCCTAAATCCTTCAAAGTATCATTCTGCAGAGAATTGTGGCATCAGAACTCTACTAATGGAGAAGCTGTCTCCTCTAGCTTTCACTTCTGCTGAATGTTAACCCTAGTCTGGACCTCACCTTACAGCTGGGAAGCTTTAAATGGTGGAGGTGTTGGCAGGAGTCCTGAGCTGTCTCAGTTAACAGGTAGATTTAAAGTAACAGTGAAGGTTCTGACAAGGAAAAAGCCCGGAGCTATAGTGAGAGTTCAATCTGTCACAGCAGGCTAAGGCTACTGCTAGGTTATTTAGCCAGGGTAAAAAAAGCTACTCAGAGGTTTCTAAAGGTTCTTGTTTAAGTCTTAGCCTTTTTGGCTATCAAACCCTTTTGCTGGCTTTCTGATTCTCCAAATTCTAACCCTTATTTGAGACATAGTGCCCAGCTGCTGCTGAGCCTATGTACATTCCCAGATTACTGATACTGGGATAAATCTAGTGACCTGCCCACATTTAGCTTTGAAAAACCTTTTGACCCCTCTGTTCCTCTGTCTTGTCTTGCCTTCAACTAACCCCTTCCCCTGAAACAAACCCTAACTCTAGGTTTTGCCTGTATATCCATACTCTACATTTTGGAAGGAGAATTCTAGCTGTATGCTCCAGTTTATTCTAGAAGAGATTTTGTTCATAGCATGAAAGTCTTTCCCAGCTTTCTCAATGCTCTTAATTCTAACCTCTCTTGGAGGTGGAAATATTTGACCCTGCAAGGTAGAAATTCAATAACTACAGTAGCTTTCAAAACACTCTGGCAGATATTTAATGAGTTAAAATATTAGAGAATATTTGCATTTTAACAGTATCAAAATGCTTGCCCTGCTACCTCTAGTACAGTATCATCTACAGGGGAAAGAAGTCTCTTGCCCAAATAACTTAATTTAAGTAGACAAGAAGAACACAGATGATGTGATTGATCTTATCTGTCAGAATTCTGACAAGAGAACAGCCTGGAGAAGAAATGGTTGCAGATATCCCCTGTTCACCACCTATCGCAGGATGAACAGCAAAGGCATGTATCAGGGCCAGCTGTACCCATTCCTTCCTCACACTCACCCTTCTCCACATAGACATTTCTCCCAATTGTGTGTTTGTATTGGGAATCAGCCTCTCCAGCATCAAGCAGATTTTGGCAGTAATGGAAATAAACCCCAGGAATTAAAATGCACCCAGGAAAAGACAGACATTCTATGCAGAAATAAGGAACAGCAGAACCATCCGGGCATGAATTACAGCCTCTCTTGGCAGCAGCACTAGGGGAATGAGGCATCAATCAAAACAGGATGAGCCATGCCCATTGGATCTAGGATTCCTGACATGACTGACTGGTGCCAGACACAGCTAGGCAGACAGCCATTCTCTAGTAATGCAGTCCTATTGAATAAAGCCTGTATCTGTAGGCTAATGGCTTGAAATTGCTCAGAGACTCAGTAAAAGCTCTGAGGAGAAAGGGAAAATAATAGTAATTTAGATAAATGATAGGAGTCTCCCCAGAACAAAGGCACTTTAATACAAATGTGTTGCCATCAATGGTGGTGTGTGTACTCTGCTGTAATTAGACATTTTCTACTGAGGCAACACAAAGCCAGCTGTTTGGCCCATTGTGTAAGCCTCCATTTGCTAAGTCTTGCTTGCACATGCGAGGCATCAGGCCCAAAAGACTGGTTTCGTATTGAAATTATGAAAACATTCAGAAAACCACACAAGAAAATGGCAGGGGGACAGACTGGCAATCACACAATGAACTGATTATAGAGTGCTAATAATAAAAGCATCATTGTTAAATTACTGCCAGATGGACCAGGTACAGCTACTCATGAGACACCTGTTTTAGTGGGCTGTGAAGCAATTCCAATCAGACAGAATACAGCTGCAGAATGGATGGAGCCAGGCTGTCACTGTGGGAGAGCACATACTATGTGGATTAATTACCAGGCAAGTGTGGCATGAACCATGTCTGCCTTATCAAGGTCAAAAGAAATGTTGTAACTAGCATATTTTGTACTGTGTTGGGTTACTTCCACTGGCTCATGCTGAGTTCCTGTAAAAAGCAAAATCTGCAGAGCTTTGGATGCTCACTGCATAGATTATATAATACACTTTGACCTGGGTTATAGTCTGGTAAAACCTGCCAAAGCTAATCTTATTTTTACCATGTGAGGATGTATCTCTGCATAATTCTGAGTGTTATAGAACAGGACCCATATGAGCAAGGTCTATCTAAATGCAAAAGCCTTAAATATGCTCCTGAATATTGTATTATACAGCTAGACTGTATCTGCTACTGGCTGTGTACAGACATTCTGTAAACAGCATTGCTGAGCTCTTGTATACAGCAGAGCAACTCCAGGGGAAAGCACCTACTGAGTTCTTGGGTTTCTCATGCTCATCCTCTGAATCCACTGATCTAATATCAATCTTTGTATAAAGGGAAATACAGAGGATGCAGTGGAGGAAAGTCATGACAAGGTGAAAGTACTTTCAGCAAATTCTTTTCTCAAAATATATGCATAGCTTTAAAGTTATTTCCTCTCAGATGCACTGAAAGATGTCTGTACTTATTTCATTGATTTATACTGTTTCAACCTTCATATCCTCAGAAGAGCAAATCCTGATTATCTCTGCTATGAGAAATAAGAATCAGGTTTTTCCTGTATGTCTTTCATTTGTTTTGTTTTCTTTGGGTTTAAATAATAAAGATGATTGCGCTTATTATTATCATGTAGAATGAGATGATACTATGAATGTCATTCCCTCAAACATCTTTTGGGAGCAAGAGGGTTCCAAAGTAGAATAGTAATTTGTGTTCTTTGCCATATGGTTAACATACAGGTTCTTTGAAGGGATCATATAGTAGTGCTAATGGACTTTGTTGTCAGTTTGCACAGTATGGGTGAATGTCATGCATTCAAATCGGGAAAATCATGGGACACTTTTCTGAATTTCATTATTTTGCATGCTATTGATGTTGCATCTAATCACTATTAATTTTCCTTAAGAAAATAATGAGGAATAAAGGTTACTATTAAAAAAAAAAAAAACATTCTCCAGATAAATCTTGCTTTTTTTCTCATGAACACCACTTCATCTCAGCTCAGCCTAACCAAGTACCAAGCAAGTAATGCAGAACTAGCCCGTGGGGACCTTAAGCCTGTGTGCTTAGGAAAAGTGTTCTACATTTCCAAACTTGCTGAGAACTACACTAGGACTGACTTTAACTTGTTCCTCTAAAGTGAAAATCTTCTCTTAAATGATATCTTGGTAAAACCCACAAATGTAAGATAGAAGCTGTGCTTGTTAAGAAGTGGGAAACTCTCAACTGGGAGATTACAGACAAGAAATTAAAGAACGATCTGGGAACTGTACTGACACACAAACAACAGGTTAGAGTGAATTTTGGACTTCAGGTACTTAGCTTCTGTGAAAGTCTTATGGCTTATTTAGAATAGAATCTGAAATGGAAGTAGAATGGAACAAGCTGAGATGGGCAACTATTTAAAAAAAGTACTTTGAAAGCATACAAGGTTAAAATGACCCAGGATCTGGCAGTCAAACAACATTCAGGTGAATTGTGGTTACTTGGAATCAGGGCTTATATTGATGTTTTCAGGCACGTTTACTCTTCCCATCTGGCCATCTGTTGAGAGGCCATTGATCTCTGAAGGAGATCAAAGAAGATCATCCAGTTCTGACTTATGTAAGTGGAAGATCAACTGCCATGCTTTTTGAAAGTGAGGATGAAAAAAAATACCAAAACACCAACTCTCTGTATTTCATGTTCTGAAATGTTTTTATGTTTCTCCTGTGAGAAAGAAAATAAAAAGCAAAGCAACTGAAATAAGGGATTTTTTAGCAAAGCAGAACAATATCCATTGTTGTAGACAATGTGGTTTTTTTGGCATATAAACTTATTTTACTATTAGCTGCAATTTATTTTTCCTCCTGTTGCAGCCATCTCATAAGCCTGCAGGTAAATTCATATGATGGATCTCTGGTTCTACCATATTATTATATTGCTTTTTGAGTGCAAAAAACCAAAAAAAATACCTGTGTTATGCAAAACCAAGAAATAAAACAGCTATAGATCACATATGCATATCTCACAGCTAGTAGCTTTACTGGCTATGTATCATGATTTTGTAATGATTTCACAGCAGTAGACATTCTAGTTATAATATTATCCTAAACCCTCTGCAACTGGCAAAGTATTAAAACCCTTTCCTCACCTGAGAAGAAGAAAGAGGATGGGGAAATTTTCTAATTGAACCACATGCTAAAATCTAACCACTTTTGGCAAATAGCTGTAACCCTATGGTCTCCAGATGCCCACATTTCTGTTATTTCCTCCATGCATGCAGCCTTTCATACCCTTACTCTTAACATTTATGATTTCAATAAGTACTTGCATATTCACTTGGCTACCGCATCTTCTGGGACTGACTTTGTGGATGTTCTTTCAGCATGCTGAAGGAACTATCAGCAGGATGAAATGTCTTCATGTCTCTTACATAGGAGTCCAAGTGTTGTAGCGCTTACTTGCAATTTGTGAGATATGGGCTCATAAAGCCCTTCAGTCTATTTTATGATAAGGATTTTAATGCCTGGCATCCAGAGGTGTTGTACATGCCTTGTGTTGTGTGGGGTGTGTCCTGAGTCTTGATTCTTCCCCACAGCTCTTCCTCTTTGTGTAAAGCAAAGCCTGGGTTTGGGAATTTTGTTTGAGATGGGATACCACATAGCACCATTTTCAAACTTGAGAAGTGGGCTCATGAGAACCTCATGAGCTTCAAGTCCAAGTGCAAGGTGCTGCACCTGGACTGGGGCAATCCCAGATGTGAGCTCAGGCTGGGAGAAGAACTCATTGGGAACAGTTCTGTGGAGAAGGGTTTGTGGGTTCTGGTGGACAAAAAGCTGGAACTGAGCCAGCAGTAGGCACTTGGAGCCAAAAGGGCAACTGTATTCTGGACTACATTCAAAGAGGAGTAGCCAGCAATGGGAAAGAGGCGATTTGCCTCCTTCACTCTGTCCTCATGTGAGACCCCATCTGGAGAGTTGCCTCCAGGTCTGGGGTCCTCAGTGCAAAAAAGACTGAGCCTGTTGGAGTGGATCCAGAGAGTGCCATGAAGATAAGAGGACTGGAGCGCCTCTCCTGTGAGGACAAACTGAATTGGTGTTGCTCAGCCTGGAGAAGAGAAGGCTTCAGGGACATCCCATTGAGACCTTCCAGGCCCTAAAGGGAACTTATAAAGAAGAGAGACAGGGAGCTTTTACAAGGGCAGATAATAATAGGACAAAAAGGAACTGCTTTAAGCCAAAAGAGGAGAGCTTTAGATTAGATGTCAGGACGAAATTCTTTACTGTGAGTGTGGTAAGACACTCACAGGTTGGCCAGAGAAATTGTGGATGCCCCATCTCGGGAAGAGTTCAAGGCCAGGTTGGATGGGGCAATCCATCTGATTGAGTGGCTGAGCAATCTGATCTAGTGGGTGGCATCTGAGCCCATGGCATAATGCTTAGAACTAGATGATATCTCAAGTCCCTTCCAATCCAATCCCTTCCAACCTTAATTCTGTGATTTTATGACATCATGCAGAATATTAACACCCCTAATCCTCCCTGCTTGTGACACTAGCTCCAAGTGCCTATATGGTGCATTGAAACAGTTGCAGAGATTTTCTTTACAGTAGACAAGGCTTACCTCAATGATGAAGTTGGAAAGTGCCTCAAAGTAAGCTGCTCTCCCTAAATATAGCCTAATAATCTCTTTATTAAGCAAGGAGAGTGGGAAAGAAGAATGACACCTTTGCAGGAGCCTTGACATAGCATAAATCAACCATCAAAGAATTCAAGCTAAAAAAGTTTTTTTCACAGTGCATTTCAGGATTTTCTTTCAGAAAAGATGCATTCCTTACCGTCATGTGCCCAAAAAGACACATGGTGAGGACTAAATTCTGGTATCCTGGCAAAATCTGATTTGGCACAGCTTATCCATACCCACCTAATTATGACCAGCAGTTTCAGTCTGAAGTCCATGTTTGTATTTGCCTTATATAGGCATGTAATATTCCAAAACTGACTGCATTTTTGAGGTAAAATCAATGTGGTTTCACACATAACTAGTTCTGCAATTAAGCACTTTCAGGGCTTAGTATAAGGCAAATGTAAGCAGGAGAAAGCAAGGGATCTCTGTATCAATATCAACTGCCCCCACTCATCCTCTGTCTCTTGTGTAGCAGTTTACATGGCTGAGCAGAGACAGGAGTTTGGGATTCTGGTCAGTCTCAACACACACGTGGGAGAAGCACCTTGCTGACCTTCTCACATTGCACCTGGTGCCTGGTGTGTCTGTGCTGGCTGAGGATCCAACCCTTGCTTTGTAAATCTGCTCTAGCCTGCAAAAATTTGTGAAGCTGAAAGAAACCACCAACCTGATATCTCTACATGTTATTTACTACATGTTAGCAGTATAGGGAAAAAACATCAGTGAGCTCTACTTTTCTGCTTGTTAGTTTCTCCACTGTCAGCTTGTGTCAAGGATCTCAAGTGACTGAATCTTTCAGCAGAGAGCTTTGGGCTTCATTTACCACTGACAACTGATCTAATTGCCTTCCAACCCTGGACACAGAGAAAGGGGCTTAGCACAAGGACCCAAGGGCTTAAATAGCTGAAGATAATGATGACAGCCATGCTGGTGCAGAAACCAGGAACTCCCAGATGTCTTTAAGAGCACTAGATTTCAGTTTGACTCTGATTCCCAGACACAGCCTTCCTCAAAGATGATGCAGTTGTCTTTATCTGGACAAAGAATCTTTCCACCTTATGACAGAAATGACATCCATCTCAACGTGTCTTATTAAGGACACAGCTTCCAGCCTGAGAAGACAAGCCTTTGTGAAGGGAAGTTGTCATGCCACTGTATACAGTGCCTAGAAATCAGAATTACTGAGGATTTATTGCAGCTGAAAGGGACAAAAACTTTCATGCCACCTCATTACTTCTTGTCACCAAGTCAGCCTGGGGTTGGAGATTGAAGGAGCAGAAACTTCCCTTAGAAACCTAGAGCTGCTAATGGAATTTGCCATGTGATTCTTGTACAAGACAAGCACTTGAGGCATGAAAAATCGGAGAAAAGTTGGAAAAATTGTGAGTGCTTAGGCAATGGTTTGGTCTTAAGAGGAGTCATGATAACACCACTACTGACACCAAAGCACATCCTGACAGTGTCTCCTCCAGCACTGGGATTGTTGAGGCAGGCTCAGATGCAGCCAGAAGAGCTGTTAGCCAGTTTGTCTCTCTCCCAATTTGTCTCTCTCCCAATCTGGGCTGGAAAAAGGTTTAGTCTCCCTCAGTGGCAAAGAACACTTGCAGATGTTCAGCTGGGCTCCAGCTGCCATGGGATCACTGTGGTATCATATAAACAATAAACCAGAGGTGCCACAAGTGATTCTGTTCCAGTGCTGCTACCAGAAGCAGCTGGAGAACTAAACAGGGGGACCTCCAAGCTGAAAGACAAATGGGATTGACAGGAAGTCTTCAGGGAATGGAAAATGTGGTTGCTGCCCTGAGGGTTTTTAAAAGTCGACACCAGAAATAAAATAAAATAAAATAAAATAAAATAAAATAAAATAAAATAAAATAAAATAAAATAAAATAAAATAAAATAAAATAAAATAAAATAAAATAAAATAAAATAAAATAAAATAAAGTAAAATAAAATAAATTGAAATTTGGTATCAGGAAATTTGGGATTTGTATCAAAGCAATAACATTTTGTTATATTAGAGCCATGTTTTTAGTTATTTTTTAGTTATTTAGTTAGTTTTAGTTAATTTGTCTATATTTTTAATCCTATACTTCATGTTCTCATGGTTTGGAGAAGGGTGTATACAACAGTGTTAGTCAACAGCAATTACTAGATTTTTTTGTTTTTCCACATGCTTAAATGTTGTGAATATCTGCAAATTTCTGATTCAGATCTGTGGGAAGAAGTATGAATTTTTAGTGTGTTAAGGAAAGTGCTGATTTCCAATAGAAATTGTAATGAATTTTTTTCATCTGGAGAAACTTACTGGGGAAGAAGACAAGGTTTGGATATTGAATAGATATCCAGAGCTGATAAGAGCTAAAGGGCAGGAGGATGGTCTTTGAACAGCTGAAGAAAAACACTGTGGACAAAAAAAAGAGATGTAGTCCTACAGCTGTCAGAATTTAAAGGAGAAATGGTTAGGCTGAGAAATGTTTAAAACACAGAGTAAAAATTACTGTGATGAAAAAATAATGAAGAATTTCTGTCCTGGTGAGCCAGGCTTTCAAAACTTTTTTGATGAGTATAGGAAGAACCTACTAGAGTATGGAGAGATCCTGGAGCTTGTTTTGTCACTAAAATGAGCAAAAGGACTCTTGCATTACTGTACTCAAGTTTTATCCAAGTAATTACCTGTGTTGACTGATCCTGCCAACACTGCACTTATGTGACTCCAGCTGCTCTAAAACCCCTAAAGGATGCTAGAAAGACATATGGTGCAGAGTTTTAGGCACTGGGGAGCTACACCTCACTACATGGCCCTTTCTTTTAGAATAATATTGGGGTTCCATGTTGGCTGATCAAAGCAAGTGCTTTTCCCTGATGGATTTCTGCCCAAGGTTCACAGGAGTTTGCAAGAAAGGAGATGAAAGTTGTTCTACTCTTGCTTTTTTCCCTTGGGTAGCAGGTCATTGAGATCCCTCACCTGCACTGAATCCAGACACACAAAGAGTAGAGACATAATTGTAACAAGTAAATACCTGATTTGTGTTGCAAAGAACTGCAAATTTTTACCGCAAATTTTACTGCAAATCAGTGGCTGTGAAAAGTCTCGGATTGTATTCTCCCTTCAACTACTAATAAAAGGGTTGGAAGAAGATAAAGGTCTAAGAGATTGGATGAAAATTTAAAATTACTGATTTTTGAAAAAATGTGACAGATATTTAAGGAATTTAGTAATGCACAAGTTTAACTGAAAGGAAGAGTGACAGACTGTTTTTTGTATGTCTGCATATATAGCAGTTTTATTCTTCCTTGCCTTTTTACTTGAAATTTGCATAAAGTTCTGTGTGGGATTTAGATAAAATTATTGAGACATCTTTTTTTAGCAAACTACGTATTATCCACATAAAAGTCCATTCTTCTTCACTTTTGAACTCTCTGCTGCATTTACCAGCTACAATCATGTGGTATGTATCACCAGTTGTTTTTTATTTTTTTAAAGAATGAACCGAATTGAAAATGATCAAAATTAGCAGCCATCGAGATTAGCAGAGCATTCAAAACTGAATCTTAATATTTCCTATAAGTGTCCTGGGGGGTCTTTTTTATTTTAAATAAAAATTAAAAATTAACTAGCTTTCAAGTAATCTGTGGTGCTAATTTTATTATGAAGGTAAGAACAATTCAACATAAGGAAGTAATGCAAGAGTTTTACTTGTGATACTTCCAGTTTGCTGACATAAATGTTGGATGAGAATTGTTCACAATGTTGTTCAAAATTCCACAGGAGAGTTTCAGTTTGTTCACAAGGCTTCTTTCTTGATAGGGAAAGCAGTGAGACAGCTCCCTGCCTGCTTGTCTGCCAGGTGAGAAGTTTCTTGGTTTTCCTTAATTCTTTAGGATTAGGTAAATCTCCCTTTCCTGCAAGTGGGCTATGAGGGAAGAGACAGAGACAGAAAAAGAACTGGAGAGTGAAAGAAAGGGGGAATTAAGGCACTGGAAGGGAAAACTAAAAAGACATTCTACTTTTATTCCCTGAGTGAGGGGAAAACCCCTATGTTTGCTGGTTTCTTTTGTGAAATATCAGTCTGTGAAAAATGTACATTTATTTGTTTTGGGTTTTTTGGTATCTTTTTTTTTTGGTTGGATGGCTTTTTTGGTTGTTTTTGTTTGGTGGGCTTTTTGGGGTTTTTTTTTTCTTTTCTTTTGTTTTTCTTTGCTTTCCATTCCAATTCCTGAGGCTTCAGCTTGAATTATAGATTACCTAGGTCTAATGATTGATAATGAGATTACCTTGGTCTAATGATTGACAGGGATGGGAAGTGAGGGAGATGAATGCTGTTGGTTTGGATGGTTTCTGTTTAAAAAGTCTGATGCCATTAAATGTCTAAATAATGTGGCAGCAGTGCTCAAAGCTTTCTGCAGGTGCTCTTTGTATCAGACTGGGGTCTGAGAAAGTATAAATAAGAACACTAGAAATTATAATTGATAGGGAAACCTAAAAAAAGGAGTTATTTAATTTGTTTTTATAAAAAAAATGTAAAACCTGGGGAAAGTATTGACCCATTTTCCATGCCATTCCACAATGCCACCAGAAGAGATGAAAGTGAGACTGGAAACTGGGAGCTCTAAGACAATGTGCAAAACTTGCTCATAGCATAAAATATTAAGAGACCTGTGGATGTGGATCCTTCTCATCCCCAGGATTGATTCAGCTGACAGTTTGTCATATGCCAGCATACTGCAGGCTAAGCTGATAGAAATGGGAGTTTTCCCTTGTGAGTTTTTCTGAGGATAAATAGTTCTTATGTTTAAGAGAGCTGAGGTTTTGAGGACGCAAGGGGAATAGGCTTTGAAATGCTGTGACCATCATAGTGTTTGTGTTGGAAGGGACCTTTACAGATCTTGTCCAACCCTCTTTGTCATGTGCAGGTACATTTTTCTTTAAAGCATGTTGCTCAAGGACTCATTCAATTTGATCCTGAACATTTCCTGTGATGCATAGAAGGCTTTTATTACTATGACAGTAACTGTGATTCCTATATCTAGTAGTCCTCAAACCTGATACTGGAAAACCAGCAAAATCAGAGGTTGCATATTCAGTTTGGGATTGATAATAGTTCTGTATAAACTGTAATGTCTTCTGAATAGTGAGTTTTCCCCTTAATAAAAATGCTTTTGAAGTTGTTACATTGACTTTCAGTAAAGTAATTATGAAGGCAAATGGTACAGATGCAAAACATACCTGGCCAGGAGAAAAGAGAAATTGTTGTGAAGCTAAGTGGGTAAGAGGAACATTTGAGTCCAGCCTTGAAGCCTTGGGTCTCTGCAAGTTCTTCAAAGCAAGTTCAAAATTTGCATTGGTGGTGAGGAAGAAAATAAAGTAAAAGGAATAACCTGTGACTTTGTCACACAATTAGTATTCAGGAGATTTGGTTTCTTTTTACATGCTAGTAAAAAAGATGCAATTTAAGTATAGGCAAATAATTTCCCCTGGTACTAAAGTCAGAATGAGACTTTAGAGAGGTGCTGAGAGTCTTAGGAAATTGCTTTTTATAAAGAATATCAATGCCACAAATGGGAGTCTCACTTTATGATATAAAGATATGATAATTGGAATTAAAGCAGAGAGCTGGAATTGGAAATTTTTTTTGCACTGATAATCAGATTTAGCCAAGGAACAGATAGAAGGAATATGAAGCATTAAGAAAAAGTGCTGAGCATTAGTCACAGTAAATTCTTATGAATTCTCCCTAGATTCCACTATTGAATTAAAAATTTCTGAGAGGGAACTGAAAGCTTGTTTTAGAATATAATTATTTACTAGTTTATTGGCAGATCAAGCAGTCCAAGGTTTCCATGATCTCTCTTCCTTGCAAAGTATCTGGGGGTTCCTGCTGACCCCAGAGATCTCTTAAATACCATCAGTGCAGTGAAATTGTATCAATGAAGTAATGAGTAAGCCAGCAGTGCCCCTGTTTCCAACGCAGAAGACAAAACAATTATGCAGATTTCTTTGCAGATAGATTATCCAATCTAACAAAACATTTCCTCTCTGGGCCTTTGCTCTTTCTGGTAATTGAGAAGGGCAATTAATCTTGTAGGTACTATTGCTGAAACCCAGAAATTGTATATTTCAAACACATTGTACTACTAAGGTTTGTCTGTCTAAAATCCCACGTGTCTTTAAAGCTTAAACAGACAATGCCTTCTCTGGTCTGCTTGTTGTGCCTTTGCTTGGATTGACAGCTGCTGGTTAAAATAATGTCTTTCATTCTGTGTTCCACCCTTTGAATTTAGGCTTGTGGTTTAATCTAAGTGTCTAGTGATATCTTAGGCAATTTTGTAAAATCTCTTGGCTTTAATTTCTTTGCTGAGAGTGAAGCTAAGCAAACATTTTCATGTGTGCTTGCTTTTTCACTTTTTCCTCAGGGGAAAAAGCAATAAGAGTAAGAGGAAAAAAGTTAAATCAATTTTTTTTTTTTGTTGAAAATCTTGACCCTTTGGTATATAGTCAGAAATATCAATTTCAGGGAAAAAAAACCCAAAGGCATTTGACTAAACCATGCAATTTTTAATTATAGACTTTGGGATTAAAATTGAGAGACTGTTTATATCCATGCTATTTATCAAATGCTGTACATTTTCCATTATTTTTTGAAGTAATCCAGTGTTTGAAATGCAGATGTCATGGTGCTGCAATTTTCTGTCTTAACAAGACAGAGATCTTTGGATGTAGAATTCACTAGATGTATTGCACAGGTGGGGAGTCTGACATATAAAAGAGCATTGAGCCTGGAAAGAAAAAAGCAAGACTGTTTTCCATTTCAGCTCTAATTTTCCCATCCTTTGAAAATATTGCTTTCAACATTTATCATTAGCCAGCAATGACTGAAAATATTTGCTTTTTCCTACATATTTTATGGATTTTCTACTTAGACTGTAGAAGCTCTTGATCTCTGGCCTCTGCTTCTGGTGGCCAAGTAAAGAAAAACTACAATCACTCTGCAACTGATTGCCAGAATGGAGCATCAGGAATGATGTGTTTTGTTGGGGTGCCCAGCCTGCACCAGAGAACAGATGCCTTGACTTGTGCATTTGGTTCATCTTCTGGTGCATGCCATGCTGGGGAGCACGGGATGTACCAGGGATGGGATTCCCTGACAGCCCCCATACATGCAGTGTTGATTTATATAAATGAGAGAGAATTAGATAACAAAAATTAACCCCTTTAAGAAATCTCATTCTTTATTTCAGAACTGGCTTGGGAAATAGGCCCATTGATCTGAACCTAAGCTTTAAAGTATCACAATGATAGAGGACACTCCATTACTTTCAGAGTCTGTCAGTTTTCTATCTATTATATCTTCTTTGCCATTAGTTTAAGATAAACGGCTAGCACAGGAAATCCTCATGGGCCAATTTTCCACATAATCTATTTTAAATTATGTAAATTGTTAATTTCTTCCCTATATGTCTATATAATGGACATGAATATGTTTTCTGGATATATGTCTATGTGTACTTAAATTAAGAGTAATAAAAAGCCAAAGAATATTGTCAAATTATTTTTACATAGCATACTTTTTATTTCTAAGCCACCTGTGGTCTTGTTGCTTTTCCTTGAAATATTCCAAATTCTTTCCCTGAAAAAGAGCATGATAGCACTAAATTAACACATTTTTAATTCCAGATCTTTACAGTGGTTGTCCCAGGATAGTCTCTCCGGTGCTTGTTGTTTGTCTTCATGTTCATAACATATCTACAGTACACTTCTAATGGATGCATATTGCATCTCTGTGTCCCACACACCATGTTACGCATATGTTTATTTTCACCTCTGTCTTAAACTCATTTCTGTCTTAACAAAATCCAATATTATGCTGAAATTCATTCTTGCACTGTTTTTCCTCATAAAATGGCCATTTTAGTAACCTCTGGTGGGTCTGAAAATTTTGAAACATACTGCTTTAAAAATTATATTTCTGATACATTCTGACATTTTATCACAAACTAGTCATTCAGAGTATCTGAGGATAGTAAACTAATTACCCCTTCCTTTTTCTTGCTAACATAAAAAGATTAAATTAATTGCATTCAGTTACAGCTGGCATTAAGCTTCCAGACATGTTCTTTTTTAAGGGGCAAGAGAGAGAGAGAGATGAGTGACTTTTATTGAATGTTTTTTTCTGCATGGCAAAATCTTCTTTTGAAAATTAAAGGTGCTAAATTAGCAATTTTGCCTGTTTTCTCTTTACTTTCTTGTTTCCATATTCTTCATTAGAAGAATGAATTATCTTATAGTCTGGCTTTTATAGCCTACTCTAAAATAAATAATTCTGTGTCCTGTGAAAAAACTTTTCTATTTTTTTTTCATTTCTGTAGTATGACATTCTTTGAGCTGTGCAGTGAAAGGACTTTGACCTGACAGCAGACCTATCTTATAAATAAAAAGCAAATCAAAGATATATATAAAATTAATAGTGTTTGTGATCAGAAGATAATCTCTCTGGAAAGCTTTAGGCTAACTAACACTAACTCAGAGGAAGTTGTGTCAGAGCATTCAGGGGCCACAGATGAGATAGCTCAGACACAGGAGGAAATGGGACAACATTCTGTCAGAAAGATGAACAGTTTCCTGAACCATTTGGGAGTGATTTTTTGGTTGTTGTTTTTTGTTTCCTCGCACTGGTTTTAGACAAAATTACATTATATAGCTTTGTGGTTGCCAGTGAAGATATATTGCCTTGTCCAGAGAATTCGACTCTTAAGATCTGATATGCGTTCATAGTAATTTTTTCTCCTGTTCAGAATCCTTGTCCTACTCCACTCTTCCATACACTAAGTTTTGATGGTGTTCAGTAAGCATCATCTGTGCTTGTTTGGGGTATGTGGAGCTTATTCACAGAGGGATGGTGCTGAACAGAATTTTTCAGAAGCAAATGACACTGGAATGATCAAGGAACGACTCTTCCATCTGGATCCAAATGTTATTATGTACAACTCATGAGGGTAAAGATCTTAAACTTCAGATTCCTGTAAAAATCAACTGAGTCCTTTTCTAATGAGACATGATTGAAATTCAACAACAGTACTTACTTACTTGTAAATCTCACTCCAAAATGTCATGCAAACAGCTTTGTGTCCTCATGCTGCAGTTTTAATTTAGTATCTGTTCTCATGGCAAACTGTTAATTCAGATTACTCCTCCCCATTTCTTACAGCACCTTCTACTCCTCCACTAGTCTTCTAACCCTTCAAAATGAGATCTTTGCGAATTGGCAAATTCCTGGTATCCATCCAGGAACTCATTCCCACAGCCAGTAAATATTTGTACCTGGAGAACATTTGGTGTTTTGCTGGCATTGATATGCTGTGTGTATACTTTGCAGCAAACGACATCTGATTCCCAAAGAGCTCGAGAGGAGAGCGGGTGATGCACCCTCGGGGAGCGCTTCCATGGAACAGAGCCAGCGTGCCGCGGCAGGGCGGCGGCGCGACCTTCCTCCTCTCCTCCTCCTCCTCCCGGAGCCCCTGGTGCCCGCTGACAGCGTGAGCGATGCCTTCTCCAGCCATCCCTTGTGACTCACTGAAAGAAATGCTGGCAGAGGCACAGCTAAGCCATCCATCACAGCTCCAAAAACATGACCTTGGCTGCTGAATAGAAGATGTGCTTAGATATAGGTTTGCAACTGCTAATGCTCCCTTGGAGGCTGCAGATTATAGCTCTGCAACTAACTAATTTGCAGTATAATTGTTTATTATCCCTTCAACACCACAGTGTTCCTTCCAGTTCCTGAAATTTTATTATGATATCCTAATATTTGGAGTATACCTTAAAACTTTAGGCATAAAAAAATTAGAGAAAAAGACCTGTTAAAATGGAGGTTGGAGGAGAACTCTTAGCCGTCATGGAAATTGACTATATCCCAGGAGTGTCAGGAAGGATTAGAACTCAGAAGAAAAAACCCCTTATTTTTAAGTCATTATCACAACCATATTTTGGTAGGCATTGCTAAATGTTGTACAGATTGATTCTGGTGGAGTGCTCCATGTTGCCCTGTTTTTTAAGCTTTTCTAAGCCTTCTGATGTTTACATTTTTGTAGCGAACTTTCTCACTGGCTTTTTGTAAATTGTTAAATTAATTCTTTTGCATTCTTTTCTGGAAGAAGAGAAATTTGATAGACTGCTGGTTTGTCCAGTGTCATTGGAGAAGTGGCAGTGTCATCCTCCAAGCCACTGTCTCTTTCGAAAATCTATAAATGTTGGAATCAGAATTAAACTTCCCCTTCTGTTTACCTTGGAGATTCCAGCATCCACATTGTTTTATTTCATGTCCTGAAGCAACAGCTCCATATTATGGAAAACAGAGAAACTGGGAGAGTCCAATTGCAAAGATTTTACACTCTTGTAAGTACTCAAGAACAAATTAAAAATCTGGGAATTAAAAGTCTGTTTTCTGTCTCTGTGGCAAAGCAGTTTATTATGTTATGTGTCTTGTACTGATTAACTTTTATTCAATGGGAAGTAGAAAAACAGTGGAAACTTTTTGGGTGACAGTATGAGCACAGTGATTAACTTTGAAAGACTGTCTCAGCTGACTCAAAATGGCAGCTCCCGCCCAACTGAAGAACTAGATTTTTCTCCCTGTTTAAAGGCACTGCAAAAATAATAGAAAAGTAATCTTTCCTTTTGGTCTCCTTTCCATTTCACAGTTATAGCCTGTGAAAGGCCCAGGATATGATGTGAATAAGCAACTAAAGTTCAGAAATTTCTCAAATTTCTTTGATGTGGATATTCGGTTGCAGTTATCTCCTGAGATATCTTTTTTCTTCAGGTGTTAGCACAGCTGGAAGTATTTTAAGACCCTCTTTCTTTGTAGGAATTTTACAGCTAGAACCACAGAATTTAGAGACAAAAGGAAAATTAAAGGGAAGAGCTTGGGGAACATTATCAAGGTTCACTCCATGGAGTTTCATAGGTAAACCTTACTTTGTTGATACGGCTTGAGATACCTGCACACTCCCTTTAAAATCCTACAAATCTTACCTTAGTTACCCTGTGTTTCTTCTGGACAGCTGCAAATGTATTCTCAATGGATGCTATATTTTATCAACACCTTCCACTAACACAGTACTGTAGTCACTGTATAATCATTGCCTTTCTGCCCCTCAACAGGGAGTCTGACCAAAAGTTTGAATTCTGCAGTCCTAAGGTCAAAGGACCTCAAAAAGATCTTCTCAAAAAGGCCCCCAGAGGGTGAGATACAGGCTTTTTTTTTTTTTTTTTGAAACATCATCTTTCTTGATACCCTCCAGTTCTCATGAAGAATCTCAGCTGCAGATGAAAGTGCTATTAAAAACAATTTTAGGTAGTCCATCACTGCCTAGCCCAAGAAGGACAGCTTGAGTCTAGGGCCTAGGGGATGGTTTAGGGAATGTGATTAAAGATACACTCTTGCCAAGCAACGGCAGGCAGTCTTTCCAGGATGGGGAGGCAAAGGAAACACATATGTCTTTTCCCTGGGGTGTCTATACAGACCTTGACAAAGTATGGGCAGGGAACCCTCCTTGGGAATAGCTGTAGTTCTCAGTCGTGTTTGGAGTTGCAATAAAGCAGCAAGAGAAAAGATGTGAATAACAGAAGTAGCATGGAAACAGCCAGCAGCTCTTTAGGAGTCAATTTACACATTCCACAAGGGGGAAAAAAAAAAGGTGTAAAGGCAGATTAGAAATGTCATAATTAAGAGAATTTTAAAGCATTTTAAAGCAAAACCACAAATCCAAACACCATTACCTGAGTATTCAAATTAAATATATTCACTAAGGCAAATAAACCTATAAGCAAGGTTAAAGGGGCATTCAGTCTTCATGACTTTGCAGAACTTATTACATTTATTGGGTTTCTATTTAGTAGCTACTAACACTAGGTCTTTTTTATCTTGGCAGAAACTTCCTTTATTCCCTCTGGCTTGATTTCAGGAAGGTTCTTCTGAAATCACTCTTTGATTTTTGCCTCTCAAGCGTGGTGATCTTTTTACCATGAAAGAAATGTATGGTTTTTTAATGTGAGCAAGTCTGGTATTTCTGCAGAGAAGAGGAGGGTGGTGTGTCACTGAGAAGACTTGTGGGCAGTATATCTGCATGTTTAAGCACTAGTTTTTCTCTTTTCCTGGTAACATCTAGATATTAATGGAATCATAAAACAGCCTGGATAGGAAGGGACCTTAAAGATCATTCATTTCCAGCCCCCCTGCCATAGACCAGGATGCTGAGAGCCCCATCCAACCTCGCCTTGAACACTAATGGGACATCCACAACTTCTCTGGGCAATCTGTCCCAGTGCTTCACCACTCACATAGAAAATAGTTTCTTCCTAATTGCTAATGTAAACCTACCCTCTTTCAGTTTGGACCTGTCTTATTGTCATATTCTGAGGGCTTGTGAGTTACTCTTCCACACATCACTGTGAAGGTCTGTATAATCCCAGAACCAGCAGTACTGGGTGTGCTTCTGATTAGATCACATCTGTGTAAGTAAAGTTTAGGAATCCAATCAGCGATAATTTTTAACATCTTGGCCAATTTAACCATAGGCTTTACCATTAAAAAGTGGACTAAAAATCCTTCAACAATGTAGTCACCCAATGTAATTTTTAAACACCATTTTGTCTGCACAATGAACAAGTACGCTGTATTCATACTGGAATGATGTCAGAAAGCCTGACTATTATATTTCTTTTTTTTTTTTTTTTTCATTCCATTTAGTATGAACAATAAAAGATTGCTTTCAGTTTTGTTTACAGTAAATTTTCTTTCTTGGTTGTTATAAATTCTCCAAATGCAGCAATGTTATTTTCCAGAGAAGAAGAATGTCAGTCTTTAAAAATTAAATCACTTCCACAGAAATTTTGCAACACATTTCCTGATAGCTTTTCCATTGATGTTAGATGTTGTAATTGCCCTTTTAGTTTTTAGGCACTTGGCACCATTGCATTAAAGTTATTTGACTACATTGCCAAGTCAGAAAGAGAGCATAGAATTATATGTTCATGAACTTGTGATTTTTCTAATTTTTTTACTGCAGCCCTTTTGTAATATGGAACCTCCTAGGGACTCCATTCTCATTTTTAAACCTATTTTAAATACCTTTATTTCCTTAGACTAAAAGTCTCTTAAAATTCTGTTTATTCTATATATGCACCTGTACTTACATATCTGCATTACTTAAATTTGTTTATTTCATGGGCTTTACTATATTTGACAATACCCATGAGTTTTGAAAGTTGGGTGTGATTAACTCTTCTGTCTGGAGTTGAGTGCATCACAAATTTATCAGTCTAGAAAGAGAAGAAAAAAACCTGCATTGTGTTTTAAGGTTCAGTTTTCCCTTGACTAACATTGGCTTCTGCTGCCTTTTGGGGATCTTTCCATTCTTTCTGTGACATTTTGTGATAGTGTCTGATGAAGATTGACATAATTTCTGAATCAGTGAGAGTCAACTAATGCCACAGATTGTATGAATTTGTGTCATATCCATTTCCAGGTAAGTGGCACAGACCACCCCTTCGTCTGGTGTACTTTTATTAGGACAGCGATCCAACACGAGTTATACCAGGAGGACAGAAGGTCAACAAGGCAGCCCATGTGTTATTTCATACACATCCTCTTTGCAGTCTTTTTTTTCCCTGGGGAGCTTGACATTTATTTCAATAGCAGTAAAGTTTTCCTAAGTGAAACTGCTGTTTGATGTTGAAGGAAATAAACCTTTTTAGCAAGGTAAAATGCTATTCTGAAAACAATTTTCATCTACCCAAATGCTTTTCTTTGTTTGCGACACACTTATCACCAGAGGGGTGTTCAATAGGATCTAAAGATCCTTTAGAAATTCTATATTCCAGCTTCTTTTTGTCAAACATCAGCTTTCTGAAATGCAATATAATAATCGCTAAGGACTAGAATTTGCCACCAGCAAAAAATAACATCTCGCTATTTCAATTTTCAATATAGCATTTGACTGCAAATTTGGTAAAGTAAATAACCCCCTTCACACATCTAATGGGCTAAATGTTCACACCTTTTTTTCAAGAATGGTGTTTTCCTGACTTTTATGATTTTCTACTGGTCTATTCCACAATGAAAAAATACTTTAAGTATTAAAGTATTAAATATTAAATTAAGTATTTAGGTGATTTTCTTTATGGTAAAACCTCATTCCTTTCTGATTTTTATATTGGAAAAGGTTCTAAGGTTGATGTTAACATCTGTAACAAGTCTAAAAGTATGATGGGAAATGAAGAAATTAAGCACTGGAAAGGAGACAAGCTTTCTTGACAGAGAAAAAGCTCTGATTGTGCAGCACAAGAAGGACCTATCAGTCACCACTTCTACCACAAGACTGTGAACATCTGCTGTTTGTTTTTTCATATTTATTTATTAATTCTGACTTGGCCTTGTTAGGTTTCCACTGACTAGATTTATGAATCTTGTCTTTTCTATCAAATTAAGATAAAGATATATGTTTAACAAAGATACATGTAGGGAGTCAAGTGTGGAGGAGATTAGGGATTTTCTTGGATTTCTCTTTAAACAGGAAGTATTTGGAAAGCAGTATATCTTCTTTATATAGATGATGACCAACAGGCAGTAAGATCAAATTCACTCTAATGAAAGCCCGCTACTTCAGTACTCTATTTATTCAAAATTAAAAAGGTATAATAATAGAATATTCCTTAATCCCATCATAGTAATTCTATTTAGGTGTTTAGTTTAGCACTAACTTGCCTACAATGGGTGATATTTGCCTACAGTGGGGGATATAGTGTTTAATTGGCTGCTTCGGTAATCAGCATAAAGAATCCTATTGGCTTCAGCAGTGAGAGGCAGCCAGAGTTACCATCTCCAGCTGGAAGTCAATGGGATAAAGTTGCCAAGGCCTCGGGGGCACTGCCACAGGAGTGCCCACTCCCTGGTCCTGGGCTGCCCCATGGCTGCCCCCAAGCTGCTCTGCTCCCTCCTTGTCATCTGGAATCCCCCACAACTCCCCCAGCTCCAGGGTGCCACTGGCCCACACGGTGCTCTTACCCATCCCAAGTAAAGAAGTTATGCTCTGTGGTGACAGAAAAAAAAATAGCAGTGAAAGAAAGGTAAGATGACTCCATAGCAATGTACTGCTCTATGAAGAGTGTTTCCAAAATAAAATGTTTTTGAAAGTTTTTTTTGCACCTGACCCTTTCAAAAAATCCACAAAATAATGCCTTTGTTTTGCTGTAATTTTTGAAATGTTTTGTTCCCTGTATAACATTAATTTTCTTTCAAAATGTCTATTGTTTTAACAAGTGATATAACTACAAGTGGTAAATTAGAACAAGAGCTCATTCACTGACATTTCACTAGCTTACCAGTTGGACTGTATATTATATTTTTACAAAAATGGAGGGGAATCATCCACAAATATTTGTATGCAATACATAAATATTAGTGAAAAATGCATTTAGTTCTTTGTCAAACCACTGTAATCATGCTGATAAAATGTGATTTTTTTCACCCAACAGTTTTGAAAAAGTGTCTCTTTTTTTGAAAAATGTTAGAAAAGCCTCACAAAGTGATCATGAAGGGATTTACAGTGAGTACATAAGGAGATATTCACAAAACCTGCATTCAACCTATGTTGTACAATTTAATTTTGTTAGATGTTTCTTCTGGTGAGGTGGCAGGTAATGCCAAAAGTAACCCAGGTCTGCAGGATGGATCTGTCTGCTGTGTGCTCTGACTGCAGTGTCCCAAATCCATCTCCATGTTAAATGGCCCTGCTCAGGCTGTCTGTTCAGAGATGAGAAATAGTTCCTTGGCCAGCTGCAAGCCCTATCAGCTAATATCTCACAAACCACTGAGTGTGTTTGGTGGGTTACATCCTGCCCGTGTAATGAGTCAGGATGGAGTCTGAGTGCAGGTCAAGATCTACCTGCAGAAGATAATTGCAGTTTATATAAGTACTGGCTAGCTGGCATGACAGTAAACTTCAATACCTATATTATTTCCTATAACTGCAATAAACACCTCCATAAAATCGTTTCTCCAATGGCTTCAGACTGCCAAATCAATAAGGCATCAGGAAAAAGCTGAGTTAATTAACCTGATAAATAGCTTGGCAACCTCTATTTCTAATGACCACTCCTAATTTAATAAACTGTAATCACAGAGAGACAGTGTGATAAAGCATGAAAGGAGAACATTGTAGATCCACTTATCTGGTAATTTTAGCCAATATGAAAATGTGCAAGTAATCAAGCTACAGTGTTTCAATCTAGATGGCTTTTCTGGGGTTTGTTATTCAGAAACACAACTACAGGCACTGTTTCTGTTCCCTGGGAGACGAAACAAAAATCCCTGAATGCTTCCTGCTCTGAAGTGTTTGTGTATAGGATATGAAACACCTGTAGGATTAGACAGTTTCTGCTTGCTTATATCTCCAAAGCAAAGCTGGACATCCATAACCAGATTTTAGAAACTACCAAAAGAAAAACACATTTGAGATTTTTCTTTAGATGTTCTGGAGTCAGGAACTTGACATCTTGAGCAATTTTCTGTTCAAATTGTGAAAGAAGAGCTCACGTTCCGCAAAGATTAATAAGAAGTTGTATCTCCTCTATGTGACACGTTTAAGTTAAGGGGTACAGGATTGCTTTCCCATTCTAAGATGGTGGTCCTTGAAACACCTGGCTCCATGCTTAATTGAGATCAAGTTCCCATCATTTGCTTTCATGTGTTCTCTTTCACAAATAGAAAATTGTTAGTGTGTTTTAAGGGCAGTTTTTGCTCAAGTAGACCACTGGCTGATATTCTAGTGTCCTGATAGGGTGCACACCAGCTGCTGAATTTAAATTCAGCCACAGGCAACCTCACAAATATCTATTTCCAATTCACCTGTCCTATCTGGACCCTAATTACATCATTCTGAGCATGAAAGTATCACAGAAGTGGCAGGATTTTTTTTGTTTTTCCCTGTATCATCCTTAATAGAACAATTTAGAATGAAAAAATGTAGCAATATCAGCGCCATAATAAGACACTTGGAACACAACTGATGTTATAAACAGAGTAGTGGTGAAAGTACATGCTATCGATGAACCAAAACTGGTAGTATCTTCTTGCCAGGTAGTAAGGAAGGGGAATTCATGAGAGTATGAATGGGTCATGGTAAATTTAATGAACAAGGTTTAAAAAAAGTGAAACTGTCCATAAAACTTCAGGATAAGCAGCTGTCAGTCTCTTTAGGAGAGTTTGTCCAAACAAATCAGCAAGATTTCCCTTTAAAACCAACTTAATTAATGTGGAAAAATTTTAGGAAACTTTTCCCTATTGAAAGAGCCTTTTTGTTGTCCCTGTGTGACTGAAAAGGTCTATGAGTAGCACTGAGACTGTGAAATCTCTGGTGCAAATGAAGTGGCACACTGTTAAACATGACTATTAAATTATTTTCTTGGGAGTTGTTTTAGATTCATGTGGAATAGATTAAAACTCTGTTTCAAATCCCACAAGATTTCCCATGGAGTATAATTATACATGAAACAGAATAAGAAATGCAGTCCAACAATTACTTTAATTAGATGGTAGTTACTGAAGCTGTCAGTGTGCCTAGTCCTACAAAGAACTTAGAAGGAAAAGTTAGGTAATGGAATTGTTGATAAATGTTTGCACTTCAGAGGAATTAATTATCTGTGTAAATAAATAATGGGCTGGAAAACTGCAATCAGCTGATGGGATCCTGCCCTTCATTGTCACTGATGGCATAACACCTATCTCAAAAAGCAATTTGCTGCCTTAATAAAGCAGCCCTCAAGGGCCTGCACTGCTCCCTCTGAGCAGCACAGCTCTCTGCAGTTTTTTGGGGTCTGAAACTTGTAACAAGTCTGAGTTCTAGCGGCATTATGAGCTTGGCATCGGTGACACTTGAGATCTCCTTTTTTTTTGTCTGCTAGAAATTTTGTCAACAAAATGAGTTTGACTAATTCTGAATTCTGAATACAATAGAAGAGGTAAAGATATTAACTTTCTTTGACCAGTCAGCATTGGTTCTACCATAGACACACTGCAGAGCCTCTGCTATTTCTCTGAAGCATCTGCTGGAAGAGGAGGTCAGGTGGAAGGGGCCAATTTAGTTCTGGACTGGAAGTTTTTATGTTCCTGCATAAGCCTACATGTATTGTTGCAGTGGTACACAAAGAAGATCATAAAACAAGAGGTCAGAGCTGTGTAGCTGAGGGCTTTCAGAAACACTGTAGGTCTTCAGAACTGAATATGTGTTTTCCTGAACTGAATATGGGTTTTGCCTCCAGGTCAAGCTTTAAATTCATTTTAGGTCAAAAAAGTATTGAAATTATCGTAGTTGATGATACAGTTTGATCTGTTTTGTATGTGTGCTCCATTGGTGCCTTTGTGGCACTTTAATGGACAGTCCTGGCTGAGAGGAGTGGCCAGAATCTTGCTGAACCATAAGGGTTTTCCTCATTGTTCCCTCATGAGGACAATCAAAAGGTTGTTCTTTCATCACCAGAAATGAAGCACACTGAAGGTAGAGGATGAGAGAAGTGCTGCTGTCCCTGTTCCTGTAGACCTGCCCATAAACTGTACTGTAGCATCCTTTCTCCCTTGTGCTAGGTGAGGAGTAGCAATGGAGACAGGAACTGTGCTTTTGATGGGGATAATGTATTGATTTTTGGCTCTAGCAAGGGCAGATAAAGATATTTGAATGTGCTCACTTCACTTTCCAGGTTGTTATATATTATCATCTTGCCACGTTCCTAGAAACACCCCAATGCCATACTTCAGATCTATCTATCTATCTATCTAGACATAGATACAGATAATACAAGCTTTAGGTTTTCCTGCTGTGGATCCAGCTGTTGTTCACTTGAAGCCCAACAAATAATGCACTATAAGCTTCGGGAGGGAATTGTCAGGAGATGATTCTCAGGCATGACAACACCTCAGAGGACTTTAGCCATGAAATCCAAGTTACTAGTGTTGAGTTTGTACAAAAACAGAGGAGGGAAGCGTACCATAAGAGCAAGTGTTCCTTGGAGAATACATTTGATTCTCAGTTGTATGCCTTTTGGAGAGATATGTGGTTGAGGAATTGCTCTTGACAGAGACAATAAAGCAATTCCCAGTTCTCTGGACAAATACCTGAGATTCAATTCCAGAGATTGCAGAATCTTACTATTTGCCTCTCAACTGATTTAATTATTGTTCACAGTTTTAATGAAAAAGAAATACCAGAGTAAAACCAAAACTCTCACTGCTTGCTTAATTGCACATTACATCTTCATAGACAAGAAAATCTGGATCTCTTCAGGGAGGTTTTAAGGCATGTAGAAGTGTATGGTTAAAGAGAAAGAAACGTACTGGCCCCCTGAGCAAATGATGAACAACTGAGTATGGCTCACAGATTTCTTTTCCACCTATCTCTTTCTTCCTCCCACACCATCCTGATCAGGGACTTGATTTAGGCGATAAGTATATGCATACTATTTGCATTTTTTCCTCAAGAGTTTTAGTTCACAACATTAACAGCGTTCTCCTCCATGATAACATAATGGGAATTTCAGAAGTGGGATTTAAGAATGGTAGTTAGGCCCCTGATATAAATTAGAGATTTTTAAGGATACTTTGATGCCTAAGTGGACTCAAAAGTGATATTAAAGTTTCACAGATAGTTCTTTGCATCTGTGGGGCAGAAGGTACACACTGCACTGAGGTGCAATCCTAGAAGTCCATTATCTTGGAAAGCACATGACTGGAAGGGCTCCAGGGCTCCAGCTGACTGCTGGGCTCTGAACTCCTGCTCTGAGTGCTTAGCCAGCATGTCATCAGCCAATGCCTATTCTTGCCTTAAATTCCACATGCACTTCTACGTAGTCATTTCTCAACATTTTTTTCTCTCTTTCTATAAACTTTCTCACAGCTGTCTTGGGTGCAAAAAATTTTCCAGAAGACTGAGGTGATTGTCTTCATATTCCAGTGCATTGTCATAGCTGGTCATTTGAGATCTAGGCATGAAATATAGTATCCATTGCACAAACCCCAGTGCAGCCATCTGAACACTTCTAGCTTCACTATGTCACCAGGTGTCAATCACCTGAGAAAATGGGACTGCAGGGTTCACTGTGAAGCCTCCCCACTTCTATGTACTGACTGCCCACACAGAATTTATGGAAGTCAGAATGCAGAGCAGAAGGAGAAAAGAAAGTATGGGCTCTGAACAACCTTCTCTTGCCACAGTGATACCAACATCTGCCACGATGGGGAACTGGGGACAGCAATTGCTTGGATCTGATCCTCAGGCTTCTACCTCTCCACCACCCCTAAAGGAGTTGCAGGGACTCTGATATCAAGAGGCTGTTTCTGATATCTTGGCACTTTGCCATGCAGCCTGGGTAGAAGAAGCCCTTGTGCCAAACTCTGGATGTACTAATGACTTGATATGCCACAGGCATGGCTTCACAGGAGTCAGATAAGTACAAGTTGAAAATATGCATTCATAAATATTAGACAAAGTGAAGAAAGAAATAATATCTCTGTTTAGGGAAAAACCTTTTGTCTTGTGTTGCTGAAAGGCGTGTGTCGAGATTAGCAGGAATTGGTGAATGGATAAAATGAATTGTCCAAATTGGATGAATGGATAGGACAGAACAGGCTTCACTTCCAGCCAGATGTCCCAGTAAGTTCTTTATCTCTGTTCACTCCGTTGCTCCAGGGCTATTTAACTCCACTCTCCTGCAGGGCGCTTCCTGCTGTGGGAAGTAGCTTCAGTGAACTGCAATGAGCCTGGATAGTTAATATCCTTGTTTTTTTGCAAGACAGGTGGGATTTTTCTGACCATTGGATGGAGTGTGAGGGAGGGCAAAGGTTACTCCAATTACTTGGAAGCCCTGCGTTGCCTGCAGATACTTTATTTCTTCTGAAGGTCTTTACATTTTTAAGTTTGGGTGGATTGTTTTTACTTGTGTCCCAGTGAGCAATAACTAAATAATCCTTGGTGATTAGTGGAGATGTTCAAACAGACCCAACTCTGGCATTCATGAATTATTCAGCAGATAAGTTCAACAAGAGTTCTAAATCTTGCTTTTTTCATTTGTAGTTAGTGTCCTTTTACAGGTTGGAAGGTGAGGAATGCTTCCTTTGCATTCCCTAGCCTTTTGAGAAACTGTTTTCTTCTTTACCATGCAATCTCTGCTTTTTATTTCTACCTTTTATCTGTCACTTCAGAGCCATTCAATAGGTGCAATATGACTACCCCTGCTTCTAAGACACAGTCAGCTTCAAAGGCAGGACAATAGGTTGAAGAAGAAACCGAAAGTTTGCTATTTGGAATAGACTGGCAAGGGAGAAGTTGCTTCAGTTAGCAAAGCCAGAAGTCTGCAAATTCTGAAGGCAAGATGGAATACCACCATGAACAAGTTGTGAAATGTGCAGGCACAGGCAGGCACAGAAGGTTCTCTGTCCTACCACTGCTGAAAGCCGAGGGCAAGTGTAGAGGATTGGCAGACTTGGGATCAAAGGATCAGGAGTATAAGCACTGAAAACCCCATCTCTATGTGAGCTTTATCAGCTGCTGAAGACCTAGTGCAGGATTGTCTGTGTGTTCCAACTGTTGTGAATTGTACATTTTCATGGTTTAGGACTGGTACTCCTCAGTTTAGTACACCCATTAAAAGGCCACTAATACAAGGCACAAAAGACACAGATTACAGCTTGGGATAAGAACAATTTACTGGAGACAGCAATGAGATAACAAAACCAACAGTAGCAGCAATAATATTAATGGCAAAAGTACACAAAAGAGAGGATGACTCACATGTAAAAATGCTCACCACAGACCCTGGATGACAATAAAGAAACCAGATGGTTTTCCTCCTTCTACCATGCTCTTTTGGACTGTAAGAGGCATCCTTTTTCTTGGGAGCCAGAGAGTCCCTTACCCAGTCCTGACAATGATATCCGTGTTCTAGAATAACTTCCTAGCCATGCTCACACAACTCCAGGCTCTGCCTTGGCATGGTTCACTGCAAAAAAAATTGACTCTGTCCTGGATGGAACAAGGACACACATCATAAGAGCTGCATGAGTCATGGGCTGTCAGAGACAAGCAGAGTTTCATGTGTCCATGGTGAAAGGGAAATGCCATTGTCTCTTTCTTGTCATCTGAGAGTAATATCTAGAGTTATGACCAGACATAGTATCATGATCAGAATTGCGCTATGATTTTGAGCCTACAAGGGGAAATGTTGAAGGTGGACATGTCTATTGGTCAGCAAAGTGGAAAATTTTCTCAACTTTTTCCTGTGTTTGGGAGGGTGGATCTAAATATGAGTATAAGCTCTGATAAGGTAACAGCTTTCTCAAGAAAACTCTTGAATTCTTAGTTTCTAGGAGTTCATCCCCTTCTCTAAGTAAAATGGGATTTTTTCTTTTTTGCCTAAGAAGTACACAGCATTATGAGTACCCTTGAAACCCTCAGTATGTTCTCTGGCTGTAGAAATCTTTTCAACAGTTCTTCCTATAATAAAGTGGCCTTTCTCTCTCCTTCCTTCCCTGCTTTTTTTTTTTTTTTTTTTTTTTAGCATTACTTAATAGCAATATGTATGAATCAAAGTTTTTCAAAGAGGTGTTTTAATTCAAGATAAAGTGGTTTCCCCAGCCAGATGTAGTATTATTTGAAAACCAATTTTATGCACTATAATGTAGGTTCCCATGTCAACATCTTAAATGAGCTGCTCCTATCCCTTTCTTTCCAAGGATGGCCAAACAGCCATGAGGTCAAGTGAGCTTCCTGCTGTGCCACAACCTTTGATGCTGGGCATTGAGGAAAGATCTTCCACCTTGCTGGGTGCTTTTGGAAAGTGAGACCTGGATTAATATGTAAACTAGCTAATTACCAAGGTGCTGTGGATTACACGATCTTCAAAATATGTAGATATAGGATCGTAAGTTTTCCTGCTCTCTCCCTCAGTAGTCAATCAATTCCAGCTTGAATTTCAGGCAGTTTCTGCCTTGCAGAAAATAAGATGGAAAAGGGAAGTTAATTGATCCTCCCTCTGAGTCCTTGCTGGACCAGCTAAACTGCTGGAGGCTCTGTATTTGCCAAGGCAATCTGCATCAGTGACTTGGCTAACCTGGGTTTCATAGATTAGCTGGGAAATGGTGTTACTCCACCTCCTCCTCCTCTGGATACCCTTGGATGTATGTCAGCACTCTCCTTTCTCATCTATTTGGAAACTCCTGTCTAGAAGGAAATAGGGTGCCTGTGACTATTGTATTTGTGTGGTGCCCCAATGAAGGAAGGAATGATGAATCTGACTCCATGTTCTCAGAAGACTAATTTATTGTTTTACGATACTATATTATATAAAAGAATACTAAACTAAACTATTCTAAAGAATACAGAAAGGAGGCTTACAGAAGGCTACAAAGATAATGAAAACTCATGACTTTCTCCAGAGTCTCAACACAGCTTGACCCTGACTGGCCAAAGAGTGAAAACAACTCACAGCTGAAACCAATGAAACAATCACCTGTTGGTAAACAATTGCCAAACACATCCCAAAGGAGCAAAACACAGGAGAAGCAAATGAGATAATTATTGTTTTCTTTTTTCTCTGAGGCTTCTTAGCTTCCCAGGAGAAAAATCCTGGGCGAAGGGATTTTTCAGAAAATGTGAGTGTGACATGTGACAACAGAGGCGGAGAAGTGCAGAAAAACACCAATATTGGGATGTGTAAATGGTTGTCTTTCTTGAGATGTAGCTGGTAGTGTAAGGGAATAAAGATTTTATTAATGGAACTCTCTGTTTTTCTGGGGTTTGTTTCAGCTTTGTTTGTTTTTTTTTGTTTTGTGTTTTTGCTTCTTTTCATCTTTCCTGGCTTGCCCATTCTGCAGAGCCCACTCCGCGTTTTTTTCTGAGTAGAAATGAAAGTGAATGAAAGGAAGTCATGACATGATGTATTTACAACATCACTGTTAAATGCCAGGCATGCACACAACAGAGCGAGTGCTTGTAGCAGATGCATTCACTTGAACTGCATCTTCCTGTCACCACAGCTATCAGAGCTTTGTGATATGGAAATGTGAGGAAAACAGCCAAAGAAAAAGAAACTTAGGGATTCACTAGAGTGATTTAAATGTTGATAGAGACAGAACTGGTTTTGTGTTTATGTAAGTCCCCAGAGTAAACAGAGATGTTACTCAATTCTACCATATTCCTTGCATGAATAACATTTGTCTCTTTGTTAATAAGTCTGACATTAAATTGTGTGCTCTTTCTTTCTTTCTTTCTTTCTCTCTTTATTCTTCGGAACTAATAATACAGGCCCTAGAAGTTCATTAATGCTGGCATGTCTCTTTGCTTCACTTTTGTAATGCATGAGAGCACAAGCTTTAAATAAAATCTTTGTGAAGCACTTGCACTTGTCTGAAGATAAAAAGCATGTTCCTACATTTGCATTACAAAGAAGCCCATATAAGCATCTTCTTTTCCTGGCACACTCCTTCCTCTGGGCTTGTATCTGATGGAAAAGGCCATTTCCAGCTAATCATTCTGAAAGCCTGTCATTTAATGAGGGAAAAGAGTTTTTAGTGTTGACTTTCAGTGGGCATTAAGCAGCGGTATTTGTTCTAATTCTATGAGATAGTCCAATACACAGAAACACTACCAGGACCTCTAAATTCTCTGTGCACAGACAATTTCGTTCTAGTGGGTGACAATTAACCACTCAGGATTCCTATGAGGGGGAAAACATGCCTCAGAAAGGGATTTTGCGTAAGCTGTTTCTAATGCCAAAGTATGTTTCCAATCATGTTAGTGAAAAATTGGGATCCTCCTCCGTAAGACAGAGGAGTGACTTTGGGTCACCCAGGGGAAACTGGTCACCTGGATGTGACGCTGGGTAGCCTAAGGTAGGTGATCCTGCTTCAGCAAGGGGCCAGACAAGATAAGCTCCAGAAATCCCTTCCAACCTCCGTTGTTCTGTGAAACATATCAGAGTTGTCTGGAACAATTAATGTTCTTGACAGCAGGCGTTCAGTGACCTTTCAAACTCCATGTGTTAGGAAGTCTGGGATCCAGCTGTTCATTTCCTAAAAGCCAAAGTTTTTCCTTTGATCCTGGGTCAAATCTTTCTGTTGTACCAACAAATGAATACTTTTATAGTACAAAATGGGACTGTAATATCAGAAAATCAGACAGTCTTGTGCTAGTACACATACCAGTACAACACCAAACCTCTGAGAACAACTTCTGCTGGAGGATGGTGTCTATAGCCTTGGGAGTAATTAAAACTTGCAAGGTGACTTTAATCCTTCAGATAAAAAGCTATTATGATGAAAAGGATCTTGACTTGCAGCCTTTGGAAAGGAACAGATGAGAAGACTGTAAATTTGGGTGGGAGGGAGGGAGATAAGCATCCTAGAGCTTACCTGTCCAGTACAGTATAATGTACATGACGAGAAACCACCTGGCATATCCTAAATTTGAGATACCTCTTGAAACACTGAAGCTACCCTCATCTGCCTGTACTCTTAAACGGACTGCCAAGAGGATCAGCTGTGCTTTGAGATATGTGATTTTAAGGATTAAGAGAGATTTTGATCTCCACGCAACAGGGGAACGCAGCTTAGCTGAGAGAAGGGCTGTCAAGGTCATAGCATTTCTCAAGATTGCAGCAAAATCCGGCTGTGTTTGTTTTAGATCATTCAATTTACCAAAACAGCAGTCACCTAATTTAGTCCTCCTGGCTGTAGAAAACCCTGCAGTGCCCAGAGGCTGCAACCAGCAGTAGTAAAAAAGCTCCCTGAATGCATCATTCAAGGTGTGCAGCCAGCTAGTCCTTGAAAGGTGCCCATGTGTAGTACCATGGCATAGCTCATGCTTTTCATATTTAATAATTTCATTAATAATTAAAATGGTCATTACTACAGTGTGAAGGGAGAAGCTGATTATTAAAGGTTAATGTCATTGCTGCTTACACCGTGCCTTGAATTGTTTCATTTTTTTTCTAGGTATTTAATTGTACTGATATGTAACAATACAATTACATTTAATAACATATGTGTAACTGTGCTTATTTGTCCCTCTGTGAGACCAGTGACTATCTGCAACAAAAAGAGAGAGGGAGACAGATAAATTAAATCCACAGTGGTTTTTCTGTTTTTCATGCTCATCTACTTTCTGCTTCTCCCATGCTGGGTCAGCCTAGAGGTGAAGTCCAAGGACACATGGACATGATGAAAAGCCCGTGATGTATTTGTGGGTCAAAAAAATCATTTAGGTGTCCTGACAGCCTTTCTCAGGGATTGGAAAAATTCCTTCAGTATATTTTCCCCAACTCTATCAACTATAGAGTGACTTTCAGTCAGGATTTCAAAACACTTGAATCTCATGAAAACTTAGGGAATCAATGACAAGCCAGGTGGCTGCTGTACTTTTTCTTCCTTGACAATATTAACTGTACTGAACTGACACAAAGTAAAATGTCACCAGTAAATGGACTCCTTGTTCTGTGTTCTCTCTGGCTGTGGACGGCACTCTGTGTTTGGTGAGGCCCGAACCAAAAAATCTGGTTGATTGGCAGCTGGTCACCCTTAGGCATAGCTGAGATCTAGATTAAAGATGGAATTTGTGTTTGTCATTACCCCGGCTTCAAGTATTCCTATTCATAATGCAGCCAGGTCACAGATGGCAGACATAAAAACTGTTTTCAGCACCACCTTGCTCCTAAGGCCCAAAGCAATGCCATGGGATCTGTGCTGTAAAAACAAGCCAGGCTCAGTCTCCTGACAAGAGAGGAGATATGCTATGTGTAACCCTGATACCTCACCTGGAGGTATTTTGAGCATTTTGTAGATCATAGCGAAACACAGACCTCATAATATCAATTACATGTATGTGGAGAGAATGGCAGGCTCCAACCTAAATGACCCAAAATTTCATATCTAGACATAGGTACTCTGCAGTGCAAACACTAAAAGCATACTAAAATTTGAGGTGGGCAACATAAAAAAAAAGCCATGTTAGTATGTGTGTGTGTGCTCAGGATGTATTTTTTTGAGTGTGGAATCAGAACTACACAGGAAGGTCCCAGAGATCTCATATTATTACAACTGGAGCAGTGTTGGGAGTTAAATGACTAGAAAATAGTTTTGGACACATAATAGCAAACATTACACCACAGCTGGCCAAAGAACAGTTAACAAGATTTTGATTGAATATTTATGCTAATAATTTGTACCCAGAAGAGTGAATACGTATGAATAGAGATCACAGATTGTGATTTTTTCTGGTTTTGTGTGTTAAAATATAAAGATTCTGTACAGAATATGGAGTAAAGAATTGAGACACATATAAGACCTGAGCAGTAGTCATAGAAGCTGATGGAAATACCTTAATGATTTATGCAGAACTGTGAATCAATTGTATTGCATGAAGCCACTTTCCATGTAGGAAGCTCCTCTTAGGACAAAAAAACTGAAAGAAGTTTTGGAGAACAAGAGCAGTTTACATACAGTGGAATTGTACAAACAGCAGTCTCCAAGCAAACCCTTGGAAAGTTTGTGGAGAATGATTTAAGTTCCAGAAGATTGGAAGTGGGCAAAGATAGATCCTTCTTTAAAAAGGCTGGGAAGAATGACTGGGGTATTTAAGTTTTAATGCCTGGAGAAATACTGGAACATCAATTTATTGGCAAACCTTTGAGGGTTGAGAAATATCCAGCAAGACTTTGTCATGAGGAAGTCATATAAAACTACCCTGTGTGACAGATAACAGGGCTTTTGCAGAGAGGTAGATACTGTATATCTGCAGGTTATTGACACTGTCTTTGACAGTGATCACATAAACAAGGTTAGGGAAAACAGCTGCACCAGTGGGAGTAATAATTAATGGGTCACAAGTAAACTGAAAAGATGCTATCAAGTGGTTTTTTATGTCTGATACTTTCCAGTGTTTTCATGAACTGATAGGACAATGAAAAAGACAACCCTGTTACATCATTTGTGTTTAACTTCTGTCTAGGCAGGAGATGTGGTGGAAGCACACTGAAAGATGGATTTAAAATTAAGAAAAAATTGTGGCAATTTGCATTAATGAATCAAAATAAATAGGGTAGTCCTCAATAAGGACAAGAAAGAGGTAAATTCATCAGTAAGAAATACCAGCTACACAGAAGTGGACTGAGGAATAACTGATGTTGAGGCAAGGGGAGTGCAAACTGAAAGTAATCTGGCATAGTTTGCTAAGGTGAAAGTAGCATATTCAATATAAGGATGTATAATCATAAATGACATGTACAAAATGGTCAAAGTAATTCTCCCAATGTCCTCAGTTCTAGTCTGGACTACACTGTGTTCACTTTTGTGAACCAGAAAATAGTTCACTTTTGTCCATATTGTTTTAGGGGAGATGTGTGTCTGAAGAAGATCTAGGGGGGAATAATAGTCATCTGCGAGTCAGGATCTTGGAGGAGAGATTGTAAACATTGAATTAGACCAGGATGGGTCAGCCTCTGTCTGGGATCATATATATATTTTAATCTTGATTTGGGGAAGAATAAGACTTCTTTACTGGCTTCTGTATTTTCTGTGATCTTAAATCTGTGACAGATTGATTTTATGTAGGATTTGGATATCATAGTTGGATATGACCATATATGTGTGTCTGTGTGTCTTTTGTGACATGGGAGAATCTTCATACTACTACAAAAAATTCATCATTAAGACTTCCATCCATTTTACTATCTCATTTCTTTAACGTTTCTTACAGCAACAAAAACATGTACAGAAACAAATAATAAACAAAAAGAAAATAAGAGAAGGAAGGTAGGAAATCTCTTCCCTTTCTTCTGAGAACCCTTAAGTTCATGCAACAAACAGCAGGAAAGTTTCATTTTGACTGACTTGTTATGGTGAAAAATAATCTTTCATCAAAAATGACCAATCTTGGTCTGCATTTGCAGGTAGAGGATGGAATGAACCCTAACAATTAATGTGTTCCATGACTGTAGACCATAATTAAGAAGAAAATTAACAAAAACCCTGCAAGCCAAATTACAGGAGACTGATTGATTGCAGTTTTCTTTCCAGGGGATTTTAATTTTTTGATTCCTGCAGAGAGAGCTGAGGAATCATGAAGGGCTAGCTGTGTTGAATTCTTCTTTTAGCTGACTGAGTTGCAAAAAGGTTAAGAATGGAGACCATGTGACAATTTTGAAATAATTTCTTTATGAGGTTGGCCTTCCTGGAGTTATTCCAGGGAGCCCTGTGGCTTTTCATGATCAGCAGAGAGAGGGGAGAAAGATCTCCAGGCTGAACTAGAGTGAGCAGATGCCCTCCCTCTGGTGTTTAATTTAATTAATTGATGTTTGTTGAAATAAAGCCAATTAACCTGGCTTATCTCTTTATCAATCATGCTTCTGCTTCCATTATTCAGTTGGAGAAATGGCATGATGTATTTTATGGCAGACAGCAGGAGCAATTAAACCCAACCTGTGCTGCTTTGCCTGCAGCAGGCATTTCAAGGGAAGGGGAAACACAGATGTTGTGGTGCAGGATAAAGCTATCAGGCTTTTAACTTTAACTATTTTCTGGTTCTGAATCCCTGTAATGCAATGCTTTTTCATTCAAGAATGAGGACTAGAGAGGGCATCATACAGTTAACAGCTCTTGCTTAGGGCCACGGTGAGCTAACCCTGATTTGTGGACTCCTTGGTCTCAGACACCAAGACAGAAGAAAGCAGACCATAATCCAGTGACAGGGGCTGTCAAAGATTATGTACTCTGAAATCCGTTGCACTACCCATCTGCAACCACTAAAGAATTGTTTGGTTATGTATATCATAAACAATTGCAAAAGAAGTCCACACTGCTGATCATGAAACCTATGAAAGTATAAGATACTCCATTTTTATTTTCCATTACTTATATCCTACAGGACTTTTTTAATTCTGCGCCTCATTTAGACACTGATGAATATAGAGATGGTGAAAATATTTCCATTATTTAGAAGGACAATCTGGAATATTTAAATCTAGTTTCACCTTAATTTAATATTATTGTGGCTACTTAGGTGTCTTATGCTTCTGTAGCAGGTAATCACTCCCTCATTCCCCTTACCCCCAAACTGGGAAGGAGGATCAGAAAGAAAAGACAGACCTCATGGGCTGAGATGAGAATGACTTAATAACTGAAACTAATAATAATAAAAATGCTAATAGCAGTAACAAAACAATAACAATAATGAGAGAGTGAATAACAAAACCCAAGAGAACAAAGTGATGGACAGTGCAACTGCTCACCACCCAGTGACCAGTACCCAGCCCATACCCAAACCATCACCAGCTCCCTTCTTAGCCACTGCCCAGTTATTGGGCATGGCATTCTATGGTACAGAATATCCCTTGGCCATTGTATGATTCTGTGAGAGATCTGAAGGAGAGGTGGGAAGAGGGACACACCACTTTCTTGCCTGTATTTAAAGCAATTTTCACTCTCCTGAGATGAAACCTTCCGTATTTAGGATCTATTTTCTGTGGATTTAGGATACATTTTGGTGACTTTATACTTACTGGTCCTGGTGGCAACTACTTGCTCTGGGAACGTCAGTGCAGGATTGTTATTGTTGATTCATGATAATCCCAAAATACACTGAAAAATTGCACAAAAATGTTTTTACCTAGAGAATAACCATTAACTAAACATTGAAACAACCACTAAAGCCTGCTGAAAAAATTTACCTTCTGGTCACAAATCTTTGTGACAGGGATATCTGTCTCTGTGATATCTGCCTCTCCAGAATTTTCCTTTAGCAAAACTTGAACTTCTTTACCACAGGAAACACTTTTTTTTCTACTTATAGGTAATACTATCCTTTAATTTTGATTCATTAAGATATTTCTGGATTAGTCAACTGTTTTGCACTTGTCACACTGACAGGACACATTGAACTTTCTAAAAAAGAATTCTAAGAATAATAAGAAAGCAAGAAAAAACAGCAAAAGCAAATAGCTTCAGCCTGTTAATGCAATTTTTGATTGTTTAAGATTGCTTTTCATCATATCACCAAGATTCAGTGTTTTTGTTTTCATTCTAAGGCTAATTTTCATTCAAAAAGTTGAAACAGAGTGGGGTTTTATGTGTTTGATTTTTTTTTTAATTTATCATTGTTAGAGATACATTACGGAGTAGCCCACACTTTGTACGATTTCCATAAAGCACTCACCGTATACAGATTAAAACCATAAATCAGTTAGTACCTTTTGCAAAACTTCATTGCTAACATATCAAATATGTCAGTTAAATTAAAACTGTTCTTCTGGGTTTCCTGTGAAAAATTGTTGAGGGATTTAAAATGTGGCTATAATTTTCTGCAATATCTCATATTAGTTATGGAAGCTTTTTTTTGAAATTACTGTTTTGAAACTTTCCTAGGTTGCTTGGTTTAAAGTTTTTAAAGAAAAATTTGTAAGGGCAAAAATTATATGTCTGAATAGTACAGGTCCCATTAAAAGCTCAGAATTTCCTTCATAGGGACTGGGATAAGTAAGTGCATTTTACACTTGGAGCAAAGAGTCAAGACTCTTTGAAAGTAGAACACTGCAGACAATTCAATATACCTGGCGAGATGTAAGATTTTGCACCTGATACACAACTAGTTGATGTCCACTATGTAGACATAGTACATTAGGCTTTTTACTCAGTTGAGATCCAGAAACAGAAGAAATACAACAGTGATGGCTTTTGTTGTACTGGTAGTTTATTCGTTTTGTGCTGTAACCTAAGCATCTGAGAAAAGCATTAAATATTTTTTAATACTGCTAGGGTCTGGATCCCCCGAAAGGGGAAGATCGCCATACAGAAATCATCAAGGAAATAACAACCGAGAATGAGATATTTAGAAACCAATATGTAGTAGAAAACCTCTAAAATACCACATCATGTAATGTATAATAAGCATATTGTTGGAAAGATAAAACTCTTCAAGGTCCACATTTGCATTTTCCTCATCATCCATTCCTTTAAGTCTACAGAAATCACAAGTGGGAATAAATTCACTTTCTGTCCATCTCTGTAATGGAATCTATGACACAGCTACACTCAAGAGCTTTGTGAAGCCTGAGGAGGAGGAGGTTTTGGCTCAGACAGAGCTCCAGTTAGGCTGTCTGAGATCTAGTTCAGATGTGTGGTAATTCTCTTATTAGGAAAGTTGTGCAAGCCCAAACACTCAGAACTCAATTGCTTCTCAGGAGAGTCAGTGAGAACACAATGCAAAAGAGTCATAGCCCCTCTCTTTCTCAGTAGGACTGGCTTTTCTTCAAGGCCTTTTGGGGAAGAGTCTAAAGTATTTGAGAGATGTGCATACAAAAAACTTCAAAGAAGTCTGTGATACCATCACCCATGGGCATCTTCACAAAAGTTAACAATTCATGTCCAAAAGGTGTTTTGTCCGTTTTTCTCTACATATGTGTCTAAGAGGAAGGGAAAATAGTGTAACAGTGCTGGGGTATTTTTAGTTTGTTCGGAGGAGGGCTTTTGTGTTAAATCAACAAAATTCAGAAGTAATAGGCTTATATGAAATCCTCCCTTTGCTAGGCTCCAGCTTAGGGTATGTATACAACAAGGGGACAAGCTGCTGCATGACTCCTATAGCGCAAGTTGTTGAGATCATTTATTCATGCCTACTAATACATCTTGCTAAGCATGAGGAACATTTTATTTCATCTATTCTATAAGGCAGAGCCATGCTTTAGTCATAGGAATGTTATCATAACTTTCATAAAAATGCAAAGAAAGTGTTTCAAGTTTTTCACTACAAGTTCCTGGGAGAATGTGATGATACGTTTGTCTTCAGAAAGATAAAAAGCAAATGAACGTGTACAGTCATCCAGTAAAGGGAACATTTTGTGACTGCATCTTGTTTTTTGATACATTTCACACAAGGGAAAAAGATTTATACAGAGACACAAATCTACCTTGAAGAGATTTGAAATATAAACTACATAAAAAGTGATTTCACAGATTTCAGAAATTGCAACAAGAGATTAGCAGTGCACAGTACAATGGAATGATTACATGTCTCACAAAAGAGGGAAGTGAATGTATCTGATAGACAGAATGGCAGAATGCAGGAGCTGAAGTATTGAATAGAGAATCTACACCATCCCCCAGCCTGACACAACTGAGAGATTATCCTCTGTGTGGAGGTGTTTTATCTCAAATCCACTTGGTGATGATGGGGTTTCAACATCCACCATTACAAAATCACTGTATTTTTCCACTGGTAAAATATGAAGATTCTCTTTGCATTTCTCTCATTAATATCACTTTCAGAATCCTACAGCTTTTCCTATCTGTAATTATATCTCTATCTCTCTTACACTTTTGCACACACATCCTGTTCTCACTTCTTTCACATCCTGTTCTCCATTCTTTAAATTAAATATTGCATGTAACAAACGGTGCTTTGGTTACTTGCTTTTTAATATTGACTTGCTGATAGATTGTAGTCTCACTGCAGTCAGTGCTAAGGTTCCAGCTGACTCTGAAAGTGGAACTGAGCCTTGTAAATGACTTATAATCAGATTGATTTAAAGACCAATTTTTGGCAGTCTAGGGTCCCTAACTGAACCATATTTTCATGAAGTGAAAGCACAATACAGCACAGTGCTGTACTTTTCTGAGATTTTAATATTAGGTGTTACATTAAAAATTACTGGACCTTGTGCATTTTGTAGGATATGACCATCCCTGGACCACATTAATGGTATCTGATCTATTTCAATAGAGTATCTGAAAAATCTGGCTGCTGACCATATAGATATGTAAACTTGCCTTTTGTTCTTGGTGAATTGAAAATGTGTCTCAGACAAATTTTTTAGGAAACTATTAAAATATTAACATGTCAGCATGGGGATATTGTCAGAGTATGAAAAGACACATATATTTATACTATTGACAGCATATAACACATGATGTAGAAGATAACCAGAACTTTATTCTTTGATATCTTAGTTAAGATCAAGGTTGGCCATTTAATTTCTCAGTATCTTCTTAACTTGATTTTTCTTGCTCTGTCATATCTCTATATTTTCAAGTCCAAAGTAAATAAAAAGAAAATGGTCGAAGAAATACCTGTTTTTTAATGTTCAATTTTTTCTTTAGTTACCACTGAAATAAGAGCTCTTATAAAATGAGCAGCTTTTAAAGTCCTTGCAGTTCTTGAAGGAAAGGTCTTTGCTAGCCTCTCAAGTATTTCTCAAAGAGGTTTGTACGGAAGCAGGCACCTGTCACAATAGTTTTAGAATGAATGTCCACAGGTATCAGATTTAGCACTGAAGCAATCAAAGCAGAGTGCAACAGGGCAATGAACCCAGATGGAGAATGGACTGAGATAATCGCTGCTCTTGCCTCCACATTTTTGTCTCAATCAGGAATGCACAGAAGGCTCATGCTGTCTTACTAAACAATATTGGTTTCCATTCCAGGTCTGAGTAACCTTGGATGTTATCCCTTGAAGATAAGCATCTGATAAACTGTCAGAAAGTTGTCAGAAAAAAATCCCAGATCAGCAAATCTGGCTTTCAATGATTATTGGTAACTTCATTATCTACCCTTTCAAAAGCATGATTTAACTGCTTCTTAAAATTATTCATTTTGTCCCAATTCTTGCTATAGAAAGACTGTTCCAGAATTTTGCTGCAAACCTATTTTTTGGCTTAGTCAATTTACATTAAATTTTTGTGCTTTTACTTAAAAAGTTAACTTGTTGCTTTAACAGAAATAGATTCCTTCCTTCATGAATATTTGCCTTGTATAATTCAGCATTTCTCAGACTCTTAAACTGAGGAAACCAAGGCTGGAAGATGCTATGGCAGGTCATTCAATTCACCCTCATGTTTAGTGAGGCTAAAGGAGCTAAGCTTATCTTGTCAGTCTCAATTTGTCCTAGTAGCTCTTTTCAAACTGGCCTTTGATTTCAGCTTTCTTGGATATTCTCCAAAGACTGTCTCCCATGTCCACACTGGGATGACATCTTGCAGTCCCATTGTAGCTACCATATCCACTTCTCAATCTTTTCCTTTATGCTCACTGACACCTTGTTTTCAGCAGAAGCTGTTACTCTGAGGACATGGCATGCAGTTTCCCAGTTTACCTAATCCTGTTTCTCACCTCCTCTGTGAATGCAGTGCCTGTCAAATACAGCCCAGTAAGAGTGGCTCAACACAGTGACTAGGGACAAAGACTTCTAAGATCTGGGTTCAGATTTACTATTATTTCAATGAACGTTTCCAGGCACAAGGGTGCTGGCCTACTGTAAGTCACTCATTTGCTACTCTTTCTAAAGTCTTTCTGACAATTGACATGAACTTCTTAAACACGAAGTGCTGATGAAGACACATGAACTGCATCATGGAGGTGTTATTTTCTTCAACTAGGTGTAATGATAACTGAAATTACTGCAACAGTTTTGGCACAGGAAGCTCAAGAAGCAGATAGTATTAAAATGCTGAATAAGAAATTAGATTCATGGACCCCATTTTCATAAACAAGATACTAGAGGGAATTAACAGGGCTGTGATTTCTATTACTCTTAGTAAAATAAGTGTGGATACTGAGAAATACAAAGAGAGTGGATTAAATCAAAAGCTCAGCCTCCTGTGCTCTCTTAGAGAATATTTAGCTAGATGCATTGGTGGTCTGATCCAGAAGAGCTGTTCTTACACTCTCCAAATGACTTGCAAAACTACACATTAATAAGAACTGTCAATACAGTTATTCTTTGTTATTGTTTCATTAAAGAACCAAGATTACAAGATTAAAAATTTTCCATGCTAAAATGATGAAAAATAGAAATGGAGATGTGACGTATTGAATGTAGGGACATGGATATGTATGGCTAGCAGATGGAAAGTTGCATGCGGAAAGAGAAACATGTATGAAATTTCATGTTGAGTACACTGACCTGTGAGGGTTTTTTTGGCTTTTGGTTTGGTTTGCTGTTTGGGTTTTTTGTTTCTTTTTAATTACTTTTCCTCCTACAGATTTTTTAGTGGTAATTTATCACCATCTCTGTGACCAAGACATAGACTTTTCTCTCTTGAATTGCAACTTTAGTTGCAGATGGAAATCTGGTTTTTAGGAGCTGCCAAAAAGTTTATATTTCTGAAGATAATGAGTCAGTCATTGCTCCTTGGAAGCAATATGCTTATGCAAAACTCTATTAGTGTTTTTATTATCCATAAAATTGTCTGTTTCTGCATGATTCAGCAATACTTGACCAGATGACCTCCAGCAGCCAAGGTAGCTCTGATGCAGCTGTTATAACTGTGCTCCATCATACAGATCAAAAGATGCTCTGCCTTAATTCACATCTTCCTCTTCTATTATTTAATACTGTATTGCCTTTCCCCTGATGTAATTAACCTTTCATCTCCAAAAGTTAGAGAAGACTGCTGCTTCCAGCTAAGTGCACAAGTCTACTTCACCCATGTATTTTTAATATTGATATATATAAAAATATTTTAAAAATTAAGGCAAGAAATACTAAAATTAATCTTCACTTATTATGAGGAATGTGTTGAGATGTTATGACTGGGAAATTGTAGTGGGCACCTGCAGACATTTAATAACATCAAAAACATCAGTTCTAGTGCCAAGAGAAAAAGTTATGGGCAATGGATTTAAGTAAAGGGTTTACAAATAAGTACTTAATTTAAAATAAAGCAAAACAATTGCGAGTTAAACACTGATCATTGAAAAGACACTAATTAAGATGTACTAATGATATGAAACTTAATTCTAATGCAATTTATGCACAATTACTCCTGAACAAATATTTAATTACATTCCCTTTAATACCCTAAAACAATCTTCCCTCCTCTCACACTGTCTCTCTATTTCTAGTTATTAGGTAGGAATATGTCAGCTCTTAATTGGTGCAGAGTAAGAATGACAGGTATTAAGGGAATTGAATGCAGTTATATTTTTGGTTCTTAAAAGTTAGAAGGGAAATGCTTTACAAGTGGATGACTTGAGGAGTGTGTAGTGTTTTTACAGACTAATTGTATTAATTAATTGAATTAATTAGCAGATGTTTTCAAAGAGCTTTTCAGACAGAGATTGCAATGTAAGCATTATGTTGATAATATTATTACTGAGTGTGGCAGACTCTTCACTCCAGAAGCTGGGTTGGCAAAACCTTCAGCAGGAGTAGTAATGATTCAAGAGAAACTCAGAGAGAAATGTAAGTTTCTTACTACAAGTCTCATTTTTAAAGTAAAACAAATGTAAATTATTGTCTCTGTGTTTTTATGTGAAATCCAGTGACCTGAGAGAGGTGAGGCTGTCACAACTCCACACTCTCCAGCTCTGCATGGATTCCCAGTAGGCACACACACAGAAACAGTAGGCACACACACATATAGAATGCATATAGAGACAACTGGACACACAGATCAACACAGACAGGATAATTAGCACTGGCACAAGCATGAACAGCCCCAGCAGCCTCATCTCTTCTCCTGCCTGGCTGATCAGGGACAAGGTCCATGAGCAGGAGATATATGTATGTATACATGTGAATATTTCTACCGCGTGTGTCTGTCCAGCAGCTGGCCTTACGCATTACCTGCTCCCTGGATCCCAGCATCCTTGGGTCCCAGCACCTGGACATGGGAACTCTGGAGGTCCAAAGCCCCTCTGCAGCTGCTGGCAAAGCCCCATTGCTCACACATACACAAATTCATGGGTACATACAGAGAGGTCACCAATGGGTGGCTGGGACTCCCCTGGCCCCATTGGTACCAACTCCTTGCATGGCTTCCTACTCAGAAACACAAACACATCTGATCCCCAGGCCATTTCACCAGCAAGCCTGGCTCAATATTTACTAAAACTCATTCACTCAGTCATGCATTTGTACTTTCTTACACATTTGTACTTCCTCCAGTTGCTTGCACCACCGACACTGGGGCCTCTGAGCCTGGATCCCACTCCAGCTGTTGGCACTTAGACTCCCACATATACACACGTATAATAGAAAAATCCTTAGAAAGGGAATTCAGCAACATAAAGCAGACTCTGCTGAGCACTATGCACAGTCATAAAAGTGCACTGAACAGCAAACTGTATATCAGCAATCAGCCCATTTTATTCACTTTTTCCTCTGTTTTCCCATGTGTGTTCCTAAGCCACCTAGATCCATTCCTTTCTTCACCTTTGGTTCTTCACCTAGACATCCCATAATGAGTCTTGTGGAGTCCTGAAATGTTTTTTTCCTGCATGCCATGATGTGCCCCATGCTTCCTAGCAGTGATCCCCTCAATCTGAAGGGTGATCCAGAGAGATGGGAGAGCACCCTTTAACTTATCCAGATGGGTGTCACCCCTGGACCACAGAGTGGGGCAGCATATGGGGCCTCCCTGACAAGGGTCTGAACAGCTGCCTTTTCCTCTGAATATGTAATTTGGGTTCCCTAGACAACCTGCAAAGTAACAAAATTCTTGAGGTTCATAAAAAAGCATTTTTTAATATGAGTGGAGAATGTCTTTAACTCAGGGGTTTGTGAAGTCTTCAGATGAACTTTCTGAAGGACATCCAAATTATTAATCTATATGCAATGTGCCTGAACTCAACTGGGCATTCTGCATCCAAGAGATTTTTCTTTCATGTTTTTTTATGTATCAGTGTTAATGCATAAAGAATTCAAACTTGGGTTACAAAACTTTTTCACTTCCAAGGTCAGCAGATTGTTTGGATTTCTCAGACATATCTACCACATCCTTACACTTCAGCTCAGTTGCTGAAGTGCATTTATTGCCAAAATCTGCTCTAAAATTTGCAACCTGAGAGATAAGATTGAGAAGTGAAGGCAGTCCTTACTTGAACACATCCACCTCTTGGTCACTCAGTTGTCATATATAATAAAGAACTCAGAGTTACAGAAATGTCCTTCAGGAGAAGACTAAAACTTGAGCTTCATGGTGGAGACATTCAGGTTGGCCTTTAGGAATGAGGCACGCACAACATGTAATGGGACCCACTGCACAAACATGAATTACAGTCTTGCATAATAGTAATAAGTAACAATTTTATACAGTGAAAACAAAAAATTTTATATTTTTCTCCTAATAGTTTTTTTCCTCTTTCAGTACTACTATTAAAGTAATTCTCAGAAAAACTGAGTAACAGTTCTCTTCCTATAGGTTTATATATATCTAAATATATATGCATACATATATATGCATATGTGGATAAACAGAGAGGAATGAAAGTTTTTTATTTTTTCCAGAAGCAAGAGAATAGCTTTGATCTGTAAGTATGACTTTGGTAAAAAAAAAAAAAAAAAAAAAAAAAAGGCAATAAATGAAAGAGAAAGGAGGAAAAAAAATCTTCTTTTCATGTGGGAGGAAGTGTTTGCATATGGCAAAGCAAATCAGAAAGGGCAGTAGAAGCAGCAGACTTTGGGATTCTGCTCATCCCCACAGGGGAATTCAAACAGGTGGTGTATGGTCTTGAAAACTAAAATAATTTTTTTCCTCTGAGACAGTATTTCACATTGTTAATACATTTATTCCTATGCAGACCCAAGTTTTGTCCATTTATCCCTGGAGCGATGACTATATAGGTTGTCCTATAATTTTAATATTCCTCCTGTCCTGAAGAAGCTCAGTGGAGGCCTTGGAGGGGACTTAATACTATTCAAAAGAGTTAATCCTGCAGTGAAACAAATGCCTACAGAAACAATTTAAATGGAGTTTCTGAAGATCTAAGTGCCCCGTAGATAGCTTTGAAAATCTCCATCCCATTGTTTCTAGTGTTGGACAGACAACAGTTCTTGTAGCACACATGGCTTTCTGGGACAATAGGAGACTGGTATCTGGTAAAAAGTGAATAGTGGAATTTTTGCTATCATATTAGCTATTACATTTGAGAAAGTAAAGCATTAAATCAAATTTCAATGAAATATTTAATCTGGATTTTTGCATCTCAGCTTCCGAACATGATGCATTCAACAAAGGAAAAGGAAAAGTTGTTTGGTTTTCACTTCAGCTGAGGACAGAGCTCCCATGTGGGGTAAGTGGCAAACCCTTCAGTGACTTGGTACTTCAGTGTCCAGCCAGGAAGATGTGAGGTCCTTTGGCCTGTAAAAAGGCTGCTCATGAAAATGTGTCATTGACCTCTGTTCCAGGACACGCCCAGGTCCTCCAGAATATGACTTCTATGTGCATCCACAGAAGATGGGAGTAGGGAAAAGGGAGTGGGAAAAGAAAGTTTTTTCCATTGACACCAGGGTGAAAAGAAATAGACATGGAAATAATGTTTAACAAGAACAGAATCAAAGACAGATTTTTCAGTCAGACACTGGGGATAGGATTAATCTGGATGAATGCTAACATTTGCAACATACACATCTATATCTGAGCTGGATGTTGTAATTAATCTTCACTGTCACTTGTGTCCAGTGACTGAGACTGGAGGGAAACTGTCTTCAGTGCAGCCATCTGTACTGCAGATATTGAACATTACATGAGTTGAATACTGCTGTAATTTAAGTCCCTTTTTGCAAAAAGAGTGCCTGGTGTGAGGGCAGAGATATGGCACAGAAAATCTCAAAATAACAAAGCCCACAATAAAGGGCACAGAAGTAAATGGGGCCATCTAAAAAGGTGCAAGAGAGCCATAGACTGAGGTTGATTAAAGATAAGTTATTTAATTAACAGAAAGGAGACCTGCTTGTGTTCTTTATTTAGCCTCAGGACTTTGCTGATATGTGTTCACTTTTGCTTCTCTTGCTCTTTAGATGCAGAGCTTTATTAGGCTTCCTGACAGCCAGGCACGCAAACTGACTAAATAGAGCCCAGAAGTAATTTCAATCTAGATTCAGCTAATTTGGAAAAAATCTGACACTCCTGTACTCTGCTGACAGTAAAGTTCTTCTCAGTCTGTAAGGTGACAGAGAGCAGAACTAAAAATCAAAAGCCATAAAAAGCTGAAAATACTATGGACTTTCTATCAGTTCTAAGATACAATCAGTATAATCAACAAACTGACTTTCTGAGTTGTTTTGCTCTGTGTCTGTTTTGGAAGAAGAAAAGGATGAGGTGCCTGCACTAAAAAAGGTTCTGAATAAAACATTTTCATCTGCTTGAATTAATGATGCATCTTGAAAATAAAATGTGGCAAATGAAACCTCATAATCTTAAAAAAATGATTGTAAAGCAGTGTTCTGGGCTTTGGCACAATTATTTTATCTTTTCCCATCTCAAAAATTCACAAGATATTTTCTTCTTTCTACACACAGCTCTTTTAAAATCTTTACCTTAAGTCCTTTGAAGTGCACTCCAAATATTTTACCACTTAAGTTGAGGAGGAAATGTTTTCTTGGTAGCAAGACATCTGCTTTCCATCATATTGCAAGCAGCTGAAGCTAAAACATGAGAGAGAATATTTCTGCAGTTGAATTTGCTTATTCTTGTCAAATACACCCTTTTGGTAAATGTAATGGCCTCTTGGGTTATGCAGTTTTTGTAGCTATGTGGACTTGAAATTGTTTGGAAATTCGATTCAGAGCTGTATCATTTTGTGTACAAACTGCAAACACGTAGGACTGAAAATTACAATTAAGTAGAAGGGCAACATGAGTAACACAAAAGAAAAAGAGACTTTGAAAGGCTGTTTTTCATAAATTGAAGAGAATCACTGAATATTCCTGATATTCTTTATAGACTTCTCCACATCAACATGACAAATTCCAATTATATCTTGCATTCTGAGCAAAAGCTTGTAACTATGTGGACTTATTTTTATACAAGCTTCAGAGAATGTGGAAACCTGTATAGTGCTAGAAATCCACATATTCAGATATGTGGTGTTGCTAAAACTTAACGCATCTGGTTATAGGGATTGATGGAATCAGCAGAGTCCCTGATTTAAAAAAATAAAAAAGAGTGAAGAAATTCTTCAGAGGTAGAGATAAGACTGACATGGCAACTATGAATAAATTTAGCTGTAGAAGGGTAAGTCTGATCAACTGTCAAACCACAAGATTCTACTGATATTAGAAATGTATATGGCTAGTTAATGTTGTATTTATATGAGATAACTTCCACTGTGAAATCGCTTCAGAGGAAATTTAAATTTGCATTGCATGGCATTAAAACAAAGCCAAGTCTGTGTGGAATACTGCATCAGTGCAGTATAAATGGTGAGAGACCCTGATTTAGTGATGAAATTGAATGAATAAAAGCAAATCACCTTGATGATAATATTTTCAAAGGAAATTCTTGCTATCATGGCTACTTTTCACAAAATACATTTCATAAGAAGGAGATCTCAGAAGAAACCTACAAAACTTCATTTCTGATAAAGCTCAAAATAAAAGAAGGAAGTCCCCAATAACAGTGATAATAATGTCACATTATTTTTTTAATGCACTGTATTTGCTGCATTTTAAATATTGATGAGTTTTGCAGGAGGAGCGTGGCTCTTTATTGATAGTGTCCATACAGCTGAGGCAATTGTATTTAATTATGAGAAATCACTGGCCCTTTTCCAGTAATACCCTAAAGGGAGATGGAGTTGTTCTGTTTTATGTATGCAAGAAATAGCTTTTCAGACAGAAACTTGTGCTGTGTTTCTTAATAGCTTTTTTTTCTTGCTCAAAAAAGGACAGATTAACTATGTTCATTGCACACTCCGCATGTATGGTGTCCACCTGATGTCTCTGATCACATAGGAAGTTTTCTGGCTGGATTTAAAATTTCTTTGAGCTTCTCCTCATGGGAAGTGGGTTTGCTATGCCAGGAAAGAAGGATCTGGTGTTCTAATAGTATGGTTTTTCTTGGGCTTGTTGTATAAGAAAAAACTGCACAGGCTTTCTTCTTCTAGCTTCTGGCAAAGTGCTTGGCATGGGCTTGTGCACCCTGTGAATTGGCAGATTCACCCCTCAGTGTCCAGAATTCTTTGGGACCTATCACAGACAGCAGGGAAGGAAAATCCTGACTAGAACAGGAAAGGGAGGGAAGGGATGACAGGTGCAAAAGCCAGAATTAGAAAACCAGGCTTCTCTGCTTAACTCTTCTATTACTTGTGGTAAATAAGGATGACTGAATTTTTCAGTTTCCAGTGTAAAGAGAAGATGAATAATCTTCTATCACAGGGAAGGTGAACTGTGACGCTCCATCCATTTTTTTTTCTAAGGGCTTGTATTTTGCTGCTAACAAGTCAGCCTGAATTCTTTGTTGCTGCCATGCAGTCACCAGGCAGCTATGCAGGCATCTCTGAGCCCAGAATTTCAGAAGTTTCAGAGAAAAAAGTACAGTGTGTGCAGACATGCTGATGCTTTTGAGTGGGACCAGTGTGGAAGACTACTGTTTTTCCTGATACAGACAATGCAGGCAGTGTGGCAGTGGCCTACAAAAATAAAGGTTCCCTAGTTTTACACAATCCCAGTGTGTGTGCACTGATGCACCAGCTTCACAAGGAAGGGAAGAGTAAAATCTGGACAATATCAAATCAGCTGCAGTAGCTGCATCAATGACCTGACGAGTGAAATGTGGGAATGACTGCTCTGGTGCATAATTCCTCAGTGGATGGGGATGATCAGGGAAGCTGTCAAAAAACATTTTCTGAAAGACAGTGTAGTTGATTTCCTGGAGGCCAAGCAATTTGAGTCAACACAGCTGCAGTGAGCTTATTTTCTCTCTCTCTATCCACTTCATATGGGTCCAGATGGAAATGAGCTACAACTGTTCTCTTTAGAAAGTATTGTTGCTTTGGAAGGTTGAGCTCACAGCATTTTCACAGAGAAAGGACAAAAATCCAGGGATGGTCATTATGGGTTCCTGACCTAATTTCTTTACTTTTAAATAGAAACATTTGGGTAAGACAAACTGAACACAAATTAGGAGTGTTGGAAGCCTGAGACTCACAGCCTGAGTCATGTAAAAGATTCCCAGCACACCAAAGTTGGCCTCTCAGTTATAAGCAAGGATGGGTTTATTGTCTGAAGCAAAGAGTGCTCTACTTCTTTGACAAAGAAATAGGATGGAAAGTGTTATGGAAACTTCCCAAATCATGATTGTGGACTGTGCTCTCCTCTGCCTCATATGGTCCAAACCTTTTTCCTTTTCAAAATCAGATGTGCAGCACTGCTGAGATCTTTCCTGCCACACATCTGAGGATGACCACAATCTACACCACATCTACATTTCATTGTCATTACAGTCAGTGGTAGAATACTCTCATCTCCAGGTAAGGGTTTTGAAGTTGGAACTGGAGTAAGATCTTACTGTGACTGTGGTCAGAGCATGTAGTCTGAGCTGTTAAATGGGAGAAGCTGGTGGTCCTGTAGGTGCAATGGCACTGACAGAGCAGGACAATATGAGGTATTCTGAAATGTCGTCTTCACTGTGAATATACTTTGTTCTTACACGGTCCCATCTTCCCCTTTGTTTGAAAATCAGAAATTAATTTCACACTTTAATGCTCATTTAGTTTTCAGCCACAGCATGTCTCTGTGCAAGAAAGAAGTAATCAAATAAGAAAAGGCACTTTTTAACTTTCCCTGAGACGGGGCTATTTGTCACCTCTATGCACTGTGATCTTCCAAGTGCGTGGAGGCAGCAGTCCAGAGATCAACAGTGTGTTGATATGAGCTGAAAGCAGTGCAAACGTGCCATGCCCACAAAGTAGATCTGTAATCTTGAAATCAGTATTGTCTAAATAATAAGAAAGAATTCATTTTGTCTTGGTGTACTGTTGTCCACTGCACTGCTCCACACTTCCCAGTATAAATGATGGCTTTTCCCTTGCTCTTTAGTGGAATGGGAAGGCCATCCTCTACTGAAGATTATAGGACCACATGTTTAATTGTTTGTTTTTTTTCCTTGAGGACGTGGATTATTTTCAGTGATTTGTATTTGAAATGCCAGCAGTCAAAAGATATCTTTTCCTAATAGAGTGGAGGATAAACAACACAACCCAGCTTGCAAATGCTTTGGAGCAAACAGTGAATAATTCCTGCTACCCTTAGGACCAGAAGCCCTTACACCAGCCCAAAATATGGCCAAACCACACTAAAACTCTTTATGGAGAAAGAAAGCAGCAGCTGTCTTGCAGTAGAAAGAGGAAAATGGAGTATTATATTTGGCATTTTCAGAGCTAGTGAGGGTAAGGGTATTTAGTACTGAATCTAAGAACTACAGTGTGCAAGCACCACTGTGCTGGGTCAGATTGACACCTTTTTTAGCTCCCCATCGCATCTCTAACAGCTGATGCAGAGCAGAATAATGTTGGTATGGCTCACTTCCCAGAAAACACCCACCTGGGTGCCAATACACTTTAAGACTTGCTGAGTTGAAGGTTGTATCTAGACCATGAGGGTTAATAGACCCCGAATGATCTAGCTGAATGATCTAGTGTTTCACTGCTTTTGAATGAACCTTTCTTTGATCCCTACAACATCTTATAACAAAATGTTCTGCAAATTTATTTTGAAGTATGTGGTCAATTCATTATTTTTTTTGTAGTAAAACTTATGTTTGGGTATTTTATTGGGTAAACCTATTTCTTTTGGTACAAAAAAAATTTGAATTACTCCTTAATTCATCACCTTATAATTAATCACCCAGTTGTTATGGACTTGTTTGTGAAGACATTTGCAGATATCTGCACTCATAGGTCTCAGAAATGACAAGGCTAAATTCTGCCCAGGATGGCTTCTGTGCAATTGGACAACAGTGAATGTTGCACAAGCACAGAGAGTGAAGTATGGCTTGGAAGCACCTTACATTAGGCATTCAGAGATTAGCACAACTTGCATACTCGGGAGCAAACAGCATAGCCTTGCCTTCAAATGCCAAATCTTTCTGCTTCCTTAAAGCTGTTCTGGAGGGGGCAGTTTCTGAGGCAGTCATTGAAAATCACCCTACAGAAGGGTTGAAATGCTGGCAATGTCCCATTGTCCCAGGGACAGAATTAGAGCTAGGACACAGATGTGAACTGACATGCATGGAAACGGAAATCAAACACAAACAATGGTTTAACACTAAAAAATTGTAGGCAGTTATGTCTATATTCCCTTCCTGCCTTCCCTTCTTTTCTTACCATTATAGCCTCACACCAGATTGGCTCCCATTTGCTTCAACTCCTGGTTTAAAGGCACAAGACACTCCTTGAAATCTTTTCAAACCTGGAAATATACTGGCTAAAAAAGGAACCTGGAGTTCTCCATTTTGCTTCACAAAAATTAACAGGAAAAATGTTACTTCCATACCTCCAAAGGAGGATCTCACTCCTTTGATCCAGGAAAAAGTCAGTGACTGGGAAGCATTTGCAATAAAAATGGACATTTCTCCCCTCCCTTACTAGGCAGAAAAAATATCTGCAACAAGTTGTGTAGGATAGGCTTCCAGAAAAGCCCTGTCTCTGTATCCTGCCAGTGCTCTTATTTCTAAGTAGGGTGTGTGTTACCTGCTAGTTTCCATGGAAGACAAAACCCTCATCCTGCTGACTTCAAAATTGCTCCTTCCACTCATGAGCAATGAGAACCGCTCTCAAGCCCACGATTTTGCTGACAATCCATTGTGCACTTGGTGGCCTTTTGATCTGCTCTACAGATCATATGGAGCCATGAAACTGTATGGAAGTGTAAGAATAAGCAGGATAAATTCAGCATAGTTTTTTATGCTTGCAGCGAACACCATTGTAAGAACAATAATTTCCTCAGCAGCAGCAGCATACTTCCCAAGGGAAACCTGCAAAGTGTGAAAGACTTCCCACTCATCCTGTTATCCATGCCCTTGTATTGATTCCTTCATCAGTACTGCAGCTCTGAGCTACTTCACATGCAGCACAAAGTTGAATCATCTCTTTGGCTATATTTCTCTGACAAAGGAACCTGTTCCAGGCTGGCAGATTTAGACACTAATGAAAACTGAAAGAAAGGGTAAAGAAAGAAAGGGTAAAGAAGGAGCTCTACTCTTTGTTAAGGCTGGTGTTTATCTCTGTAAAGTTAAACCATCATCCAAACCCTCCCTGTGTACAGATTTAGGTCTTGACTTTCTAATGGCATTATTTTGGTCGCAGAGCATCCTAAAAAGAAAACAACCCTCTTCCACAAAAGGCATGTGATTGAGAAGATTTCTTCAGAAACCATAAGGAATGGTAAATTTGTAACCACTAGCCTGTAAGCTGTGAAAGCAGCTCATCTCTCTAACTCAGGGAATGTAAACCAGGCGTTATGGTCTTTTAAATTGCAGCCAATTCTTTGGGCATATATAATAGCAAGAATGGAGGAGAGCTAACTGTTTCACTGCTGCTGCAGTGCTTCCCTTATGCTTTAAAACATCAGACTGAATTCTATATCGATCCCTTGCTGCTTGTGCTACTTATTTATAGTATCTTAAGCACTTTAAGACTCACTATTTATGCATCATAGAGGATTAATTCTTGATTAACTTGTTAAACCATAAATACACATACTCATCCCTTCCTGTTCAAAAACATTAAATTGCCCATTTTTCTAGCCCCATTTTGTTAAGAGAGGACAACACAGAAAGTGAGCTTGGGTTAGTTTTCAGCAGATCACATTCCTTTTTAGTATGACTGCTCCCTAGCAAATGCTAGTTTTCCATTTTTGGGTGTATCACTTGTCCTGTTCATAGTGTTTTGAATCCTCTTCTCAGTTTATGCCTTCTCTGTACAGCCCCATTTGCCTCAAACCCATCAATTAAGTAGATCCCTGCTTAGGCTGCAGAAACCTCTTGTGGTCTTCAGCCCCAAGCAACAATTCCTGTGCCAGGTGAAAGCAGGGCCCGTCCAACTTTCATTGGTTGTAATAACAAACTGTGTGAGAAAGTCCTGCTGAGGAGCCAGCACCTCAAGTGATACATGAAGCAGCACTGATTGTACTGGCTGCTCACTGATAAATTGCACCTTTAGCGAGAGATTACCCCATAAATCACTGTGGGGAGGTAATTTGTTTGATGTAATCAGTTAGGTCTGCCCATTGTGGCAGCCTACCACTTCCTTTCTGTTCTTTATTTTTTATCTCTTTTTTAGATGCACACCATCAGAGGGAATAAGCACAGTTGTATGTCTCTCATTCCTTGCTCCTTCTTGTCACTTGCCCAGGTTTCAGAACTTTCCACTTCACATCTTTTCAAGTGCTAGCTTCCAGTGAGAGTTCCTTTCAGTTTGTCTTTCACCCATGGTGTTCAAAGCCATTTACAAATACACAGGAGTTCAGGTTCTAGACCTTTCTGCCTGCCTCATTTTCTAGGTGGAGAAGGTAGGATATATGTGACCAAGGAAACATCTTACCCAAGCTCAGGACACTGGCAGTATTTTACACCTCAGTCAATGATGTGCTGGTAATTTGTATAGTCTGGACTATGCTGTACAGATGTTTGGGATGCTGATTATGTCTGTAGAAGAGTAAATCTTGAAGTTCTTAATAGGTCAGCGCGTAGTTAATTGCCTGCTCATTCTATTTGTTTATGTAGTGCCCAGAGGCTGGAGAGGAAAAGCTGTTTCACAGCAGCACATAAAGACAAATACAATTCACTTGGTGTGGTTTGAGAGCCTCCTCTGAGCTGGGAACTGCTCTTCCTGGGCTCTTTATGCAGGCTGGAAGCAGAGCCTGAGTGTACCCACAGGCATCACAACTTCTTCTCTGACTGTCCTGGGGGCCTGGCTGCATGTGTGAGCCACCGTGACCAGACCTGCCCTGTTCTTCTTCAGACACTATGGGGCCATGTCCTTGCCAGGGAGGGCACAGCCTTGCTACCTCTGCTGTCACCCTCAAAAGAAACCTGCTCTTGCTGCTCCTTGGGAGATCACGTTATCAGTCAGTTCCAGCCTGTCATGGAATGGACACAACAGGTGCAACCTCCTTTAGAACAATAAAGACAAAAGAGTAGAGAATTTCTAATACGTAAAGAGCCTGTGGAGTCAAGACAAGTTGTGGGTTATATGCCTTCTGACAAGATATTTCCAGATTGCTTTATATCTTTCCAGTCTTCACTTGAAAACTTTACAGAACATCACTTAAAGCTGGCAATATCTTGAGGAAAGGCTCACCATTATCACAGGAGCTCAGCAGAGATTCTAGGTAGCTGTGACCCTTAGAGCTGTGGTTATAGGAATTCACTGAGCCATTGATAAATTATTTCTTCTGTGTCAAAACAAGTCTGTCTACCTGAGGAACGCTGATTTTCTGTACTTTGAGTGGTTCATAGTGTAACCACAATGGCCTGATTGAAAACTGGCAAAACTCAGGTAATCATGTAGATGCAGCTTGCATTTTCCTATTTGTGACTGTTTCAGATGTGAAAATCAGCAAAATCACAGTGAGAGTCCCACACGAGTATTTCTAAAATTACAAGGGCTGATGAAAATTTTGGTTTGTTTTCTAGTTGTTTTAAAATGAAAGCCTAAATTCTGTGAATAATACAGGACCTGCAAAGTCAACAGCTGTGTTGTCTACTACCAAGTTCCTGCTCAGTCAAATTCATGTCTCCCAAGCAATTCAACTTTTCCAAGGGAAAAATACTTATATTGCCTCCCAACAGAAATTACATGATGTAAAACCTTGTCTGTGAAAAAAGGGTATTTGTGGATCTAATAATACTCTTGCACATAAAAAAAAGAAAATGTAGATAAATATGCACAAAAGTTTCATTTAATTAGCTATTTCATTTGGGTAGTTCAGCTTTAGTTTATTACTGGTAACCCTTTATGTTATTCTGATATTGCACATGAGAACAGAACAACTATTAGTCTATCTATGTTTCTACATAAGCTTATAAATAACAAATAGAATTTCAATTCTGCTATTAAAAAATACCAAGGAAAATAAGCTAGTAATTATATTAATTAAAGCTAGTAATTCACTTCATTAGCATGCCAAAGAGACTTAGTAAGAGATAAAAATCACTCATACAAATAGAAGATGTATACTTCTAGAGAAACATTAACACTTCATAACAAAATGAACAGCAAGGGACCACAGTGAAGTTTTAAATATAAAATGAAAGATAGCTAGAAGGAATATGAATTAAAAATGCTCTGAATAACCTCAGAAACGTATCCTCATTTCTGAAGTGCTCCTGCCACCTTCCCTGCAATATTGTGGTGTTAGCAACAGCTCCAGTGAGAAAGAACTCTCTCCTGTTGATTGGCTCCCATGAAAGGACTTCTGAAATTTATCATTAAACATTGTTTATAAAATCAATTTAAAAAAAAAAACACCAAAAGGCCAAGGAAGGAACCCATCTACTGGGCAGCCTAATAAAGGACAAAGTGAAAAGACACTTTTTTTGTATAACCAGCTTTTCTTGATCACATCAGATCTCAGTCAAAGCAGATGTTGACTGCTCTGGGAGCCAGAGCCTAAATACCAGGGTATCACTGCTTCCTCTTGGACTTTTCTCCATTAATCTTGAATTGAAAATTCCCCAATTTTCCTCTGGAGTCCTGGAGCTATCTTGAATTTATGGTGTTTGAAACTTACTACTCTACTATACTGGCAAACGGTGCTAGTAGGCTTCTGTGTGTTGGAAACTTTGGGACACCGTCAATAACTTTGTTCTAGGAGACATTTTAGCTTTGATTATCAATGGTGAACTGCTTCACAAACACCAAAGTAATTAAAAGCTGCTGCTGGTGCTAGTTGTGGATACCGAGAGCAAGCTGCATAAATGTGCTTTTCTGTTACCTGGTCTGAGATAAATGCTACAGAGAGGAGATCAACAATATCACGTTGTGATACATGAGTAATGCAATGGTTGACTCTCACAATAAATAGGCAAAAATGTATATAGGTTAAGAAAAGTTTTATAGATTTATAGTTGTGTTTTACCCCCTTGTGTGGTTATCAAGAGACAGCTGAGGTTGGGACATCTGGGAGGGCTGGCTTGTCACAATGGTGACGTCTGACCTCCAGTCAGGATTGGAAGAAGAGATCTCCACCACTGGACAGCGAAGAAGGAGTTGATGGACAGAACTTTGGGAGGGGTTAAAGGGTTATAAAAGGGAAACCTCCATGGTGAGAGGGCTGAGAACATGGCAGGGAAAATCTTTTGCTCCTGAGGCTGTAACCTTTTTTCTTTATTCAGTCTTTTGTTGTATTTTTGATAAGGTTTAATAAATCTTCCTAAACTATGAAAAGTGAGTAGCTATTTCTCACAATGTTGACTCTCTTGGACCTTATAGCAATACAATTCATGTCACTGGTATCACCCCTCAACAAATATTCTCGTTTCACAGATAAAAGTTTGCCCCCCATGAAGTCAAGGTGGGAAAGCTCTACAGGCTATGATCTCCTCATGATTAATAAATCTGTCAAAGTCATCCAGACCCACAAGCAGATCCTAACAGAGCCTCATTTAATCTACAGCTCATTCCTCAGCAAACATTCAATAAACTTATTTTCCACTCAATGTTTCTAAGGTACACTTGGGAGAATTTGACCCTAAAAATCACATCTAACCTTTCAAAAAAATCTAGTCCAGAATCGAGGACAATTCCCTAGTGTTGGTAGGAACATGGTTCATCTTGTAAAATATTCTTGTAACACATATCTATTTCACCTTTTAGCACAGAAAGAAAATACAATACCCTGATTAGGCAAATATGCTACAAAGAGAAGACCTGGTCCATAGTAGCTTTTTTACTCTTAGAAATGCACAAATACATTATTTTCTATGCAGATCTGCACTGGGGATTCTGTTCACTATTGACATGTCTTTAATAGTTGGCAATGAGCAAAACTACCTTGTAAATTGCTTCCCAATCTTATTGAAATAGCCTGATACAAACTGCAACCTAATTGCTAAATTAAGACTATGTGCTTTGCTGAGCTAATTTTCTTGCTAAATGGGCATGTGGTGTGGCAGTTAAGGGCTTTTTATCAGGTTATTACAATGAGGGATTATATAGTTTCAATGTAATTGAATTTTAACGAGGACTACTCTTAAGCAAATACACCTCCATAAATGATGCAGCACTGATGTTATGCTGAGAAACTGAAGATGACAATTCAGTGGATCCAGCTGGACCTAGGGGCCTCTTTAGTGTTTTAATTAAAATAAATGAGGAATCCTCTTGTTTTTTTACATATTTTTTAAAACTTATTTTTCTTAGCCCTGTCTCTGTTCCTGGCCCAGCCAGAGAGTCCAATGGAGCTGAAGAAGGTTCCTGCTTTCATTTCTAGTTATCTCAGAACTGCTGAATGGGACTCTCTGCTCTAAAGTCCAACTTGATTGTCATTCATTCTTTCTTAGATGCACTTTGATAACAAACATAGCAATTAAGCAATTCTCATTCAGCCATCTTATTGGCTGAAACAGATAAAGAAAAACATAGAATGTGTTGCATAAGTCGTCCTTGTGTGATGAGAATTGGCTGAATTCAGGGCAGTCTGAATTCTAGTGGTGAGTTTCAGGTGCTATAGCTTTCCTGGAGGAGCACTGAGTGTGTTTTCTGTATCTAGCAGCACAAGATGTCTGACTTCTCCCAAAGACAAGATTTCTTACTGAGGACCAAGGCAGTGGGAAATTACTTAAGACTATGGAAAAGAAAAATATCAGCCTCAAATTTTGTTCTGATTAAGAATAAAATAAACCTCTCTCAGCTCTTATGATTGTTCAGCGGGGGTGGTAGGGTAAGAGACATGTGATACTACACAACATCTGTGATGGGATGTCAAAAGGACAAGCCAACCCAGACATACACGGCCAGAAAAAGAAACCCTAGAAGGCTGGGTTTTCAACAACGTTGCTTAGCTACTCTGTACTTGTAATATTTAGGATCAGTGTGGGGCAGATAAGTGGCAAATGACTCATTTCTGACAAGAAAAAACATTTCCAAAATACTGTGAAGCATATTGTAAATGGACAGAGATTGGGAAGTTTGAAAACCCTCAAGACGTAAAGAAACTGGTGCATTAGGTGAGGTGTCAATGTTTGTCAACAGGAATTGCAGCTATTTTCACTTATAAAATGGAAATAAACCAATCCCACAAAGAGAAAATGTCTTGACAAGCTCTGTAGTTATTGTGTTTTAATTGCTGGTAAATGCCAGCTCAAATAATGGCATCTGCTGTGTACCTGTGCAATCACAGTGTGCTGGAATGAGCTAATGAGTGCAGAGCAGAAGGCTGGCCTGAAGCCACTGCACATGTACACCTTAATGAAGGTCTTGTGGGGAGAGGAAGGCATTGAGCAGCAGACTTCTGAGTCTGTAGAAGCTGTTGGAGTGGAGAAGGGATCAATGTGTGTCCATTTTACTCACTGGAAAGATGCATGCACTTTAAGGGTGTTTGCTTGGCGGCTGTCTGCCTCGTGCACACAGACGCAAAACTGGCGGTGTCATGATATGCTCAGATGCAGAAATATGTCTGATAACAGCAGGCATAATGAGCATATTAGACACTGCTCATTACATCCTTGAAAAGCAGCGAGGCCCAGCTCTCTCTGAACCACAATGAATTCAACATCAAAGTGCTGATTTGGAAGAAAACGTGCTGATGGCAGCTGCTTTTATCTTTACATATTCCATTACTAGACTACATGCTTGTGGAAATAAAGGATTAACCCTGTCCTGGCCCATCCCTAACCACAAGGCTCTGGAGACTCCTCAAAGGATGACTTTGGAGCACAATGATAAGAGAGCTCCTGGGGAGGAAGTAAGAATATACTCAGAATTGATGAAGTGATCTGACTACCTCAGGATTACTTCAAACATTTGGGCACTTGAGGCATTTCAAACACCTAAGCATTAAACTAAAGGTGATCCCAAATCACAAAGCAGCACCACCACTTAATGATGAGGACAACAGGGAGCCTGCTGCGCTACTGATGGGTCGTGCACCGTGAAAAATGTCCCTTCACCACTCACTGTCCCTCTTTTCTTCCTGCTTTACTGTTCTGGCACATGCTGAGGTTCAAACTATCTGCCTGTGTGACCAAGGTGCAAATGACACTCTCTTTAGGTTTAGAGAGGAATGAGGGTCTTCTGTTCTCCCAGTGTGCTATTTACATGCCACTGTAAAGGGAAAGTTTTTCTAAATCTGCCAAGGCAATCTGTAATTTTTTATTCAGGTAGTAAAACCTCCCTAGGTCCTCGCCAGCTTTCTTAGGCTCCATTCTCACTTCTCTCTTTGCTTCTTACAGCCCTTCACAGTCCATCACTTATCAGGTCCTTTTCCTAGCTGTGTTAAACCTTATTTCCTCCTAATATTTGATATAGTGAGTACTGTGTGTGTTAGCAAAACTCTTTCTAGCTTTCTGGATCTTTAAACTTTCATTCTTAAACTTCCCAAGAGAATAGGAAGTGTGGGTAAGTGTGGTATGTGTGATCTGCCTTGAACCTGTTTCTGTTTAGGTTCCCAGTGCTTGATGTCTACTGGCTCCTAAAAATGAACATTGAGCACATGCATAAGCAAGAGGCAAAACCCAGCTCAGCATATGGTGCTGAGTGTTTCTTTGGAGCAGAATTTCCCATCTAGACAATGTTTGCAGGAAGCATCATCATCGCCATCTGAGGGCTTTTTGGTGGAGTGAATTGAAGCTACAGTGTCTAGAAGGTAACAAACAAATAATCTGTAAGAAACTTTACCATATGGCAGGGTTTGAGCTGAGACCTGCACTGTAAGTCCCTGCTGCCAAACAGTGTGTCTAGTGGTACAGTGACTAAAGAGAACACCATGTTGACTCTGATTTGCCACAGGCAATCTAATCAGAGAAGCAAATGAATATATAAAGAGACTAAAGTAACCACTTAACCCTGAGAGCGCTCTTTCCAAGAGGAAGAGTTAGACATGTCGATTGAAGGTTCTGTGGTAAGTTTTTATTTCACTTACTCTCTTGGTATTTCCCAGTGACTCTAAAACCAGAGAGTTAATAAGAACACAGCAAAGGCCTGCAGAGCCATTCAGCCTATAAACTCATTCCTCAAAGCAGATATACCTCTTGCCTCCTTTCCTGTCCTGTGCAAGTGCCATTGCATCAAATTGTCTCTATTATGTTGCTGTAGAAATTAACTTTTTTCTGTTTTGGAAGTTTGGTTACACACAGACATTTACCATGTGTAATTCTGGATTCTCTCTCACAGCTCCTCACAACCTGGTTCTTCTCACTGAGCTCAGTCTCTGGGGCCCTGTTCCACTCTCATTTGAGACAGGAGTGTTAATCAATGACAGCATCTTTGCTGCACATAACAGCATCTGCTGTTCTTTGACCTGGCCTTGCCTAGCTATGTAAGAATAGACATGTCTACTAATTCATTTAGTGTTGGTTTTTAATCTGTTCTATGTATCTGGGGACAGACATTTGCTACTGAAGAATTAAAAATGGCAGAAGCTTTTACTGGCTGTGTCACCTTCTGTAGGTCTGACCCTACAGGTATTTGACAATTAGCATCTTGCTGCTGTCCTAGTATAGGATCAATATCACCTACCATTATTTCCCATCTCTGTGGGATAGGTTCAGCTGATGGTTTTGGGGTTTTTTTTTTGTGGGTTTTGTTTTGTGTTTTTTTTTTTTTTTAATTTTTCCTTTGACTTGTACTTATTAGAAGTATGAACCTAAACCTTCAGAGCGGTCTTCAGTGTCTTAGAGGTGTTGGCCAAAGTATATACAACAAGATTTCTATAAGTATTTTTACAATAGGGTTATACCATTCCTTCTATGAAAGGCACCAATACTATGTGAAAGGCTCCAAATTCAGTCTAATTGAAAGAAAAAGAAACATGAAAGGCTGAAGTTTTCGCCTGAAAGAATGTTTATTCCAAGTATTTCTAAAAGGTTGGGTTCCGGCTGGTATGAAGGTTCAGCTTAAGGTCAGATTTGAAAACCTTTGGTCAGTTCCAAATATTTCATTAAAATAACTTCAAGAGGTCTCTGGTATGTTTAATACAAATTTGTCTTCATTTTAGCTAGCTAGATGTCTAGGTATTTGAATGGGGCTTATATTTGTGACAATCAGCAGAGAGGGTACATTTAACTTAATTACGTCTGTTTTGATACACTGAAGGTCTGTGTCTCAGTGAAGAAAAAATTGCCCCTCTACTAGAGGGCCAACATCTTCAGGCAGCTGCTATACAGTCTGAAGTCAAGTCCCTCTGCAAGGTGGTTGGATACCTCTTCATCTTGGAACAAAAAGTGAGCCTCAAATGTATTTAAAGTTTAATTTTGTGTTGCGAAGAAAATTAAGACAGCCTGTTAAACTTCTTTGCTCATTGATGCATTTGGAAATGTTACTTTCCTGGGCAGGCTGCTTTATATATTATAAATCCTGCTTTATCCAATACCATTTATCTGGGAACTGAAAGCAAATATGATCAGTGTGGTCAGTAGAGCTGAAGTTGCCCAGGGTTTGTTTTAGTGTAATGATCGATGTCTACTGAACTTGGATTTGGTTTACTTTCAGAGACAGCTCTTTCTCCCCATTGTGAAAGATGCTCCAAACTGAATGTGTTTTGTTTAATTTGGTTTTAAAGTTGGATAGAGTGAAGATCGTTTCTGGTGCTTGAATCACTTGAAAAATAGGTGCTGTAAAAATGGCTAAGCCAGGTTCTTACATTGAAAACCTGAATAACTTGAGAGGAAAAGGACCGATCATGTCTTTCTTGAGGACTTTACCTTCATACAAGGAAAAATTTGATAATTTGGACCAGTCTAATTTATTAAAAAGCATTAGTAAAGCCCTATGTAGTATCGATGACAGAGAGAAAGAAAAGATACTTCAAACAAGATTCTGAATGACCTTTCACGAAAGAAAATTCCAACCTCTTTCTTATTTATCACTTTGTTTTAACATTTTCACTTGAATATCCCAAGTACTTTCTGTCAAGATAGGAAAAGAATCTTCCCAGTAAAAGGAAGAAATAGCAACTATCTTTCTAGTTTTTGGTTCAAGCACCCCAGATGAGCAGCATTAGTCACAACCCATTAGAATGGGTAGCCTGGGCTGCTCTCTGGCTGCAACTGAGCAAGTGCTGAGTACTTGAGGCAGAATCATGCTGTGCAAAGCACAGCAATCCTGGCAAAAGCAAAATAAATCCCCAAGCCCCCAATAAGTATTGTTTGCATATATATCTCACCATGGATGACTACCAGGAGGAATAAAACATGTGGAAGACAGTACTCTTAACTGAGGATAAACAGCTTGACTTAGATAATAAAGGATGATGGTACAGGATCTGCAGGAATAAACACCATATTTTAATGAATAATTTTTGAAATTTCAGAACAGAAAGTCATTATAAGGGTTATCTGTTTCCATCAGCAATCTGTTGTGCTTGTGACAGTAACCTTGGCCTGTATTTGTTCACATTATCTTTATGTCAAGACCTTTTAGAGGGGTTGCTATGGCACATGACTGCAATACACTTGGAAAGTGGATGCCTGCTATCACCTTTGCACCTTTGCAAGGTGAGTAATTAGGAAGGTAATATAGGAAGCAGGCAGTCAGAATTCATTTCTTTTAGTCCTCCATGGGTGATTGATGAGAGGCATCTTCAGTAGCTCTAGTAATCTGTCCATAGTCTAAAGCTCCTGAATTTAAGAATTTTGGAAAATTCAGTGGAAGTTCACTGTAATACAGTGCGTAGTTGTCCCTTTTTCTTTGACCTAGTTTAGAGATTTCTAAATTTTAAAATTTGTTGTTGTCTTGGTGGGATTTAATTTGTGGTCTTGGTTTGTTACTGAAAGGTTTGCTCTTTTGTCCAGGTAGATTAGAAAATCTGGTTGCTTTCCTGAGAGGGTGTCCCAGTTCTTAGTGGCTACTAAGTTTCATGACATGTTGTCAAGCATGCATGTGCTGTTTTTTCAAGACTTTGGCCAGAAATTCTTACTCAGGAAGAATTATATGTTGACTCAGGAAGGTGGAAGTTTTAAATGCAGGAATTCCCAGTTTGGGGAGGGGCAAGTGAAGAGATGATGGCATAATCTGTTGTCTAAGCTCTCGGAACAGGTCTTGATAGCTTTCATGGAGAGAGGATGATGTATTTGCTCAATAAGGGCCTCGATTTTCCTTCTGTCTTTGTGCAAGTTGTCTCTGACATAGAGCTGAGCTGTCCTGTGGAGTGGGGAGAAAGGGGAAGTGGTCCTGACTTTAAACCAATACTTGATCTTAAGGTGATTAGTTACAGAGGGCATATGAGCTTCATATCTCCTGCACATAGATCCTTGCAACTTGGAACAGAGTGAATGTGTGTGATGAAGAAACAGTATTTTGCTTGACCAGTAAGGAATAGGAACTTTGTTGTTTTATTTTCCTTCTTGGGACTCAGAAAAACTGAAAACCCTGGTAGCAAACTCTGGTAGTAAACACGGAGAGGGCTGGTAAGGGAACACCTTTCCCCTGGTGTCCTTATCACCTGGAAAGGAGGTTTGGGGTGGGTTTCTTTCTTTTTTATTAAAAGCTGTTTATACGCGTGAGGAAAGAGGACAAGAGAGGGGTGTTTTTTGGTTTTGGGGTTTTTTTTTTTGTGTTAAAGAGCAATCTATTCTTTTCCTTTCAGCCCTGCCAGTTCTCAATCCAACCTGAGCCCAGAGATGATAATAGAGAGCTTTCACATGCAAATATGTCAATTTATTTCCACAATAGCAAACCACTGAGGGCTGAAAAGGAAGCCACTGCAAGGCTTACAGTTGCATTGTTCCAAAACCACTCAGCTCCTCAAATTCAGGGAAGGAAGTCTAATCAAAGGCCATTCAAGTCTCAAATGCAGGACTTGCCTTCCTCATCTTCTTGATGCTTCTCATCTTCCTTAAACCTTTCTTCATGGCAAAATCACCAACATGCTCACCTGGACAGCTCTATCTGACCATACTACATCTACCTGGCAGAGTTGAGGATGTTTTTTTCCACAGCCTGAGAAAATACTTTAACCTTCTAACTCAGTGGTGTCACTGGAGCAAAGAGAAATGGAGGGCAGGGACATGCATTTATCTCCACGGCTTCCTTGTGTCCCTAAGCCATAGGGAGATACATTTCAAGAAGACAGGCAAGCTCCAGAACTGAATGCTTCACTCTTAGAGGTTATTCACAAACTAAATGCAATCCTTTATCCACACACATATATATAGAAATGGAGAAAATGCTTTTCACAGACTATGACAATAAAATCTTTGAATCCTTTCCAGAAAAAAATGTTACTCTTTAATGCGCTTGCAAATATAAAGTAGGAAACAGAAGTTCCTATTTTAGACCATTCAGTATGAGCCCCTCAGGCAAGTGGAGGTGAAATGAAAATTTTTCTGTGATGCAGTGAGAACTCATCACAGCACAAAGTCTTTCTCAACTCTGGAAACAGACTGGCAGTATGAACGTGGCAACCAAGCTAGACACTAGTTACAGATGGATAATGAGATGATTGGCCCTCACAATTAAGGGATAACTATTGTGTGAATATTAAGAAAAACTTTAGTGATGGTATTGTAGTTTAGATGTCCTCTATTCTCCCCACAGTTCCCTTCCCCCCCCTGTACTGTGACCATCAGACAGCCTGAGTTGCCTAGGACAGGTAAAAAAGAAGGTGTGCACAAATACCCCTTACCTGGGGCAGTTGGGAATAGAAAAGCTTGTTGCTCAGAGGGTGTGGATGGCAACACCTGACCTCCAATCAAGGTACAAGCAAGCACTCTCCACCACTAAATGGCAAAGAAGAGCTGACTGACAGACTTTGGGAGGGGCTAGGGCTGGCTGATGCAACCCCCAGGGATATAAAAGACTGAGCATCCATCTTGAAGATGAACTGGCCACATGGTATCCATGAGGGCAGTTCTCAGCACTATGAATTTTTCCTTATGTAGTCCTTTTGTTGTTGATTTATTTTTAACATCTCACATTTTTTTCAAGGTTTAATAAGCCTATTTGTATTTTCAAAGCGAGCAGCCATTTCTCCCACACTCACAACTAGTAGTGTGGAAGTGTTTCTAGGTCTAACATCTCTTGGGCCAGGGCAGCAGGAGGGGCTGTGCTCAGCATGTCTATGCTGGTGATTAGCAGTGCTGGAGCAGGCCTGCGCCCATCCAATCCTCTGCAAAGATGAGCTGCTTGGGAAAGAGCAGGAATAGAGGATAGAGAAAGAAGAACTTCTGGGAGCTACAAAGTCCAATGTTGCCATGCAAGTCTTAAAGCAGCCAGTCCTTAATGCTCTTAGAGGAATTTTATTTGTGTCTTTCAAAGATCTTTGCTTATGTGAGACAACCTTTTGCCCATAGTAAACCTTAGAGTTAAGGAAGACACAAAGGAGAAGGCTGCCTTTACTGTTACTCTGGAGCCAGTGCTCAAAACAGCCTACACAGTAATAAGCAAAATCAACGTCAGCCTTAGTTTCCCACAGTGTAAGGGGATCCTCGTGATGGAGGATTTTACAGCCATGCCTGTGGGTATCCATTCTTCCTGTGCATTGAACAAGTCTTTATGGATGTACCTTGAAGCTGAGGCCAGCAGCCATCCTTCTTCTGGGAAGTTTGGTTAATATGCCACAATAGACAAACAAGAGAACCCATTTCAAATTCAGCTGTGCTCTTTTGTTACTGCATCTTGAAAACAAATCTAAAGCTTTCAAAGTCCTGAGTTAAACCCTCTGGGAATTTTTTCACAACAGCTGCAGTAGAAGAGCATGCAAATCTCTCAGATCAGAGAGTCCCTCTGATGTCTGTGTTCTGGACAATTGTAGAAGGGGGAAAAATAGCTTCTAGCTACCTTTCTAGTGTCCAAGTACCCACAGAAACCAGGAACCTGTTTTGTTATGTCTGATGTTGGCAAGCAGGAATGAGACTTGTAATTTTTAAAAAGGCAGCTAGTGAACAGGGGTGGATTTCAACAGTGTGAAAAAATCTCATCTTTATTCACACAGGAGCAGATTTATTGTAATCAGCTTATTTCATCCTACCTGAAGAGTCTTTTGTTCTGTGAGAGAGAAAACATTTGAGAGGCAAAGTGGTTTGGAAGGTGATTTCCTGGTGGCCAGCTCTAACAGTTTCCAATCATCCATCATATGATTACGTTTCCTTTATTGCAATATATTTTGTGCAAGTTTCTTAGTGCTGAGTTTCTGAGTTAAGTGGTCTTTTAAAATGTAGATCACAGTGTATCTACAATCAATGCATGGGAAATGCTCAGTATGATAAATAGTTGATGACTGTTCCTCCTCTAAGGAAATTCTAACAATCTAAAATACCTTAAGTCACAAATTTTTTTGAATTCAAACTTTCTGCCATTTTCCTCTGGCTTGAGATCTACAAAATATCTGTAAATTCACTGTTATATCTGTAAGGGAATTAGTATCTATTTGCCTTGGTCTGAATGTAACATAAGCAAGCTTACCAGAATACGTGAAAGCATCCTCTACTTCTGGAGGATTTCTTCTGTGTTAGTTGGTATGAATTGTGGAATTTCTACAATCTCATTTTTTTTAAATTAAAAAGTTAGTTGTTAGGTAAAAATAAAATAAATCCACTGCCAGTTAATTACCAGAAAATGGAGAAGCATGTGCTACCTGCCACAATTAATTAGTTTACTGGTGGTTTCCTAGCTCTCATAAGCCTGTATTCTAATTACATGGAGACAGTGCCTGCCATGAAGCATTAGTATCCAAGCACCGAGGTGTATGTGCAGTGCCATGGATTTCATCTGCTGGGTCAGCTGTCAGCAACACAGATGGGGAAGACCCATGGAGTGATCTTGTCCCATTCTCTTGGTTAGCACTGATTTTCTCACCTTTAAGGACTCTGTCCAGCCGGCATTTAACAGATGAAGGAAGGGAAAAAGAACCTTTCACATTTTCAGAGGGAGGAAATGCATCTTAATTTGTGGGCCATGACCTTGCAGCTATGCAGTTCATGGGCAGTTTATCAGTGCTCAAAACAACATTAATAATCCTACAGCAGAAAAAATAGAGTGTTCCACATAGAATCTGGGAGAGGCAAAGCTGTCCAAATATGAGATGAAATGTGGTGGTGTTTATTTCAGCCAGACATATTGCTATTATAATAAATATTTTCTTATTCTTTTTGAGCTAAATGTAGGAGATGACGAAATAAACCTTTATTTTTAATTTATATGTGACAAAGGTAATAAATGTGATGGGAAACACGCTAGAAACTCTGCTACTTCCTTTTCTTTTGTGAGCTTTTCACCTGCAAAATTTGTTTTCAGCAACAGCCAAGACTGGGCATCAAAAGGACACCATGCTGCCACGTGTCATCTGTTTTCCTAAAGATCTGACATCTGGAGGCATGTGATTAAATGTGATTTCCCACCTTACAGAAACAAATAAATAAATGAAATGTAGTTGCTGCACAAGCTATAGGAGAGGAAAATTTGAAGTCAGGGCTTGTGGGTTAGCTCAGGGAGCTGAAAGCAGAAGTCTAAAGTAAATACATTTTGATTTATTTTTAACATCTCACGAATTTTAAGTTAGCATTCTGATTTCAATACAGGTAAGAAGCAGATATAAGTCTTGTGTCTAGGGGACTGATTGTAATAGAAGCAAAATGAAATCAAGTTTAAGACTCCCAAAGTTAAATGCGCCAAAGGAAAGTTTAGAAATGGCAAAGTTTTGCTTTTTTGATAGAAGCTGGGTTATGCTAGTTTTTTCCTCCCTCTCATTAAACTTTTCAGCTACTGCTGACAGCAGGGCTCAGTATCCATAGTCTAAGCTGATATCATTACGTCAATCAGATAAACAAGATAGGTTATCTTTGTAGTGTTTTGGGAGGCAGAGAGGTAATATTCTTGTAAATACAACACCCAATGGCTAAACAATTTTTCCAAAGCAAGTACATTTTGTCCCACCTGGTAAACAAGGAAAAACAAACCACCCAAAACAAATAAAAAAGCTTGTCTTACTTCAAATGCCACTAGCCTGTAGAGCTACTGGCTGTCATGGTAATCACTCCTCCCTGGCAACTGGTAAAGTGTTTAAGGACAGAAGCTGAATAAAAGTGAAATTTATTTTTCATTGCCTTTCAGCTAGGATGAGCGTCTGTGCACTTTTTGGATACTGGATACTCTTACTCTGGCCATTTCAATTCCAAAGAAAAATGGAAGCTGGTGCACTAAGCCACCATCCTTAATCTATTATACTTTTTACAGTATTGGGCTCTAGTCTTATCCCTCATTGTCTTGTTTTTAACTCTTGAATTGTGGCTTGGGCTGTGATTCTTATATAATTTTATGGTTGCCTTTGGTCTTTATATCTTTCCATTCTTCACATTTTTCTAAATATGGAAGGAAATATGTAAGTGCTCAATATGTTGCATTGTGACTGAATAGATTGGATTTTCACCTCCCTCCTTTGCTGGGTGGTTTGTTTTTTTTTTTTTTTGGTGCATTTGAGAATAATCCAGAAGTATACAGCTGATAGCCCAAATCTGCTGTCAGCTATGTCAGGAAAACAAAGATGAGGAGTGAAGGAAAAATAAAACCCTTGAAGCCTCTGGGGTAGCCTTTACTTTTATTCTGAAGATTTTAAAGGAGAAGAAATAAAGCAGAGATTTCAAGGTGAGATCAGAAAGGCAGTTTTAAAGCAAAGAAGGAAATTCAGGCTTAGTGGTGTGGTGTTCTGCTAAAGGTCTTAGCAGTGGATGGTGTTTTTCTTGGAGAAGCTTGGCTGGATGAGAGTCAGATTTGACTAAAGCATGGATAGATTGATCTGTTTCATTCATAATATTTCTGAAGTACTTAAGGGAATAGTATCTAACATGTTTAGTCCTTCAGAGATAGTTCAAGCAGCCTGAAATTAGTCAAATCTGCTTCTATCTCTGCGAGCAATAAACCCACTAAAGATTAGAATCTAATTGCTGTGTAATGTGTCTGTTTAAGTAGTGTGATTGTTTGATTTTTGACAGTGAGTCTGGGTCTGAATGGTCAAAAGTCCTCTTGCTAAGGAGGGTAGAATTGGAAGTGTCTGCAACTTTTTAGGTCAGTAGATGTGAGCTCATTTTCATTGCTAAAAACTGTCCAGTCAGAAGTGAAATGAAAGGTAGTTTTCATGGATTTAATTAGACAAGAGCAGGACAAGAAGTTGTTCCTTTGGGGACCACACACCAATGAGAGGGAAACATAAGTTCTTTGACATCAAAGCTCTGTATTTTTGTTAGCATTTAATTTTATTTCATAGCAGAAAACTGATATGTAAGTACCCTGTGGGATCTTAAGCAGAGTAGGGATAGGGATAGGGTAGGGATAATAATACTTTGCTGGCATTAGTTAGAATTTTAATATTGGAGGAGCAGAGGTCTCACACACAGCCAGCTTCAGTAAGCTGACCTATCTGCTTTTAAGCAGGCAAGTAATTTCAACAGATACACCAGTTTAGAAGGGCATTCTTTCCTGAATCTCCCAGGCTTTCTGCTACTGCCTCCCTAGTTCAGTTAATGGGAGCTCTCCACAACTTCTCCCATGCAAGGTCAGGCAGGTTAAGTTTCTCCTCATTTGCCTCAGGAGCAAACCCTGTCTAGCTGCGTGCACGGTAATAAATTCAATGTGCTTGGGCAGGTTTGTAGGCAAGGAGTTCACCTGTCAGGGAGTGACTTTTAGCCACACTTTTGTGTGCTCTTGCAGCCTCTGCCCGTTGCCTGCGCAGGGGTGCGTGTGGGGAGTGATCCCTCAGATGCTGAAGGGGCTGATCAAAACTTTGGCCCCATATATGAAAGGGCTAATTAGCACGGGGCAGCAGTGTGGAAGGGACTGCTCCCACAGATGATTAAGTAATTGTATAGCTGTATTTGGCTTGGGAAGGTCAGCTGGATTGTGGAGGGGGTTTTGCTATACATATATCCCTTACAGGCTGTAAAACTGAGGCTATCATTCATGGAACAAATTTTATTTATTATGGTATTTATACAAATGTTTACCCATGTTCACATGCTAAACTCCCACTAAATTAATGAACTTTGAATGCTTATAATTGGATGAACTTTAGTTGCTTAGAATTCCATGACTGTAATGCCAAATTGAGTTTGTAAATATTCTCTCTACAGCATACGCACATCACAGTGGAAATGATTGAAGCCGGACCTCTTGGGAGGTTTGTTCTCAAGTTTTGGCCAATTTGAATTGCTTTTAAAACAGGTTGTTTATCATTAACATCCTCTTTTTTCCTCTTTTCTCACCCTTCCTCATGCATCTTTACTTTTCCTTTTTTTTTTGGTTTTTTTTTTTTTTTTTAGTGCTTAGGCATTGGAACAGGCTGCCAGGGCTAATTGGAAACATTCAGGCAAATAATTTACCTGCCATTCAGAGCTCTTTCATGCCCACTTGGAGTAGGCTCACTAGCCAGAAATAGCTGATGCCATTGCAAGGATCCAAAATTACTCAGGTGTTGCTACATGAAGGGGAAAACAGTACCTGCTGTAAATAAAACAGCATGAAAGATGAATATTGTTAGGTCAGCTATTCTGACCCCCAGGCAGTTTTTGCACATTTTTCTGCTGAACTCTACATTTTTAACCTCTACTAGATTTTAGAGATTGAATTTACTTTAAGTTACCCAAGCTATCCCTAGGGGGAAGGTTAAGGTTATTCCTGTAATATTCTTAAATCCCACCCACTGTTTTTTGAGTGATCCAGGCTCCCAAAAGGAACTGAAGGACGACCAAATACTTCAATAATAATTTTAGGAATTGCTATGCACAGTTTCACTCACATATTTATCTACTTACATTGCTGGTGCCTTTGGACATGGAGCTTGCCATGTTTTAAAATAAATAAAGCTGTCCTGTTTGCGATATGAGCTTCCCTGCTGGGCAGGAATGCATGAATCAGCTGATGACCAATTCAACACTTTTCTGCAGAAAGGCTGTCTGCTGCCTGAAACTGTCCTGATATTAGTGGTCTCATTTCAGCAAAGTTTCCTGAACAAATGAATGCTTTAGTGGAACTGTCACTAGGGAGACATAAAAGATGAAAAAATCAAAGGGAACTGGGTATTTTGAAGCAGTGGAAAGAAAAGAAGAACTTCTTTCAAATTCTGTGCTTTCTCAAAGATTAGACCTATTTGCGCCTGTCAGTTGGGTTTAGTCCCATATATAAAATTAATTTTGAAGCTGTTTTCAAAGAAATCTGAAGTTTCTAGTGAGTTGAAGTGACTTCAAAATATTGACACAACACTTCTAATTTTACCTCCTAGAGTTTATTGAAGAGGTATTTGTAGACACAGACAGATACATGTGGCCCAAGGATCCAGACTTCCTCACTTGAACTAGCCAGCAGACAGTAGTTTTCAAAATGCTAATAGTGCCTTGTATTGTATCATTAGAATATAATCTAACAGATCAAACAGTATTTAACAAGTAACTTTTACTATCTCATTAATATGCACTTGAACTTAGATGTAGTACAGCTTAAGTACAGTCTATAGCAAGTATTCTTGCTGCAATACAAAAAAAATTACTTCTTCAGAATAAAAGATAAAATGGGCAGCATTACATATGAACTATTAGTTCATCTGCAAAACAGCATAACTTTTAGTGAAAGAAAACAGTTTATTTCTTTGAGGTTTCATACTCTGTCACCTCAGTGTACAAGAGTTTGTGTTATAAGCTCTTTCAGCTGCATTTAGCTTCCCTTCATCCAGGTCAAACTAGAAGTGCAACTGTCTTGTCACCAGTTGTCTTGTCACCATCACCGTTCCGTAAGGAGATCATCCATCATGCTGCTGCTAAATGTGTAGCTACTGTGTGTATCTGTACATTATAACACTGAAATGCAGGCTGATATTTGAACTACTGATGTTAATGTGCTGTTAAAACTATGGAACTTGCCTTGTTCAGATTTGTTCCTGGTAATTTAATGGTACCATGGTAGCTAGCTTCAAGGAAAAAAACAAGCAAAGCCCTTGGATGTGTGGTTTCTCTCTACAAGTGTTATGATGGTTAGATTCTCCCCCCCTTAAAGAGCTGCTTTAAGTCAAGTTTTAAAAATTACTCTTCTGAGGCAGTAGGGCTCAAGAGGATGGTAATACCACATGCCGGTTCATTGCACAGGGTCAGCAGTTCGAGTTCACCACAGCTCATTGTCTAAACACATTAAAGAAAAAGGAGTGTCTCTGCTCTGCCAGCTAACTCATAAAATATGCATTCACCTCACCATATTTGCTAATTGTCTCCCTCTTGGTTGTCAAACTGAGTAGAGAGGATGAGAGGTGAGGGAGACTGTGAAAAATGAATTTCTCTCCCCTGCTTGTAACATTCTCATTAAAGCATGTTAGCCAGGAATTACGTGTATGTAGGGGATGAAATCCTTCACTATTATTGCCTTTACACCAACAGTCAATATTGGTCTCTTGACTTGTTAGACTAGTTTTCCTGTAGGTGAACTATGTTAAATAAATAGAAATATATTTATTTTCCTATGGAAGAGAACTAGTTAATGGGAATAACTGAATGGTGGTGCATTGAGATCAAGCATAAATTATGTGTTTGTCCACATGACTGAGCAGTGGTGCATGTTCTGGAGTCCTGTGGTCAGTGTGGGTGAGGAAACCACTCAGAGACAAATATTCAGGTTAATGGTGTGAGGTTTCAGTGTTCTGCCTCACAACAGAAGAAATTCTTTCCTAATTACTCTGGTTTCAGACCAGACCAACAAGGTTTATCCTATTACAGCAAAGCTAAATATTTGTGAGCAGTTTGTGGCAGGCCTGAGTAGGAAAGAAATTGGTATAAGAATGGAACAGAATAGTGCCATACTGGTCAAACAAAAGGGTCATCTACTCTGTTTTTAGCTGCAGAAGTACAAGGTGGTTACAAATGAGCAAGAACAGAGTGAACATTTAGTACTTTTTATTCCTGTTACTTTCCAGACCTCTGACTTCTTTTAGAACACGACTCCTTATTTTTCAGTGCATTGCCTAATCCCTAATATTTTGGGGGTTTTTTAACAGTTCTCTGTTTGGCACACATAAATGTCTAGCATCCAGTTTGGATTCTTGTGTCCCGAAGTTTCACAGATCTGCTACGTGTAGTAAACCACATCTTTGTTTGCTTTGGACGTGGCTTCTAGGATCCCATTAGTTTTTGTGGTGGAAGAGACAAAGAGCACTTGCTCTTAATACATCTTGTATATCACTTGTGACTTATGTATTAAACCCCTCCCAGGCAATTTTTTTTCCAGACTGACAGTCCTTTAAAGAGAGATTTTGATACATGTAAGCAGATCTCAGATCCTGTTTAGTTTCTCTGGTGCTCTCTCTTTTCTCTTTGCTGCATGCTCTGTGTTTCTCTGCCCCTCTGCAACTACATCCTGTGAGATGAGGTGTGATTGTTCTGAGCACACACACCAAGCTTTGACTTTTGCTTCACCACTGAGGGTTAAAACTATTGAATATCTACTAAGCAGCCCGTACTTGAAGGCTTTTCTCCCCTGGTAGCTGGGTTATTCCATTAGTATTTTAGGCAGGCTAGGGTTTTTTTTCTAGCTGGACCTCAGCATACATTTCCATAATCAAATAGATGCAGGCACTGGTTTGGAAGGCAGAGTCTTCAGATCCTGATGTGACTGCTAAGCTAAGCAGAAGTGAGCTGACACTGAGATTCCTGAGTTTTCAGTCAGGAGCAGGTTTTTGTGGCTTGGCACTAGGGAAGCAGTGAGAAGAGTGTCAAAGGTTTGGGGGCGCTGAGGCAGTCAAGGCTCCTGCCTACTGCAGTATGAAATGGCCCAGATAAATCCATCTCTTTGGTAGGAGCTTTGCAGACAGGAACAGCTTATTGTTTTTGCCTGAATGATAAAGAAAAGCAGGAGAATGGGAGTCAAGGTTTATAATTTCTTTTGCCATTTGAAGACCAAAAAGTCTTCTTTTTCCCTTTTGCCATTGACTTGAGTAACTTGGGACAGATCACTTCCCTCCTCTCTGTACCTTATTTCCTGAGTCTAGCTGATGCATATTTACAAACATACAGAGCCTTCACAGCAGTCCAGTGAGAGGCAAGCAGAAACCACAGATACTAGATTGCTAAGCAAAAGGAGAAAATTCAATAGTTAGGAGTAGAGCACCTACGTGTGCAGTGTCCCGTCCTTGGTATTTCATAGCTTCTATATAGGTTTATTTTTTGTCTTTAATGGAAAGAAAGAATATATCATGTCAGGGACTAGAAAAACTTCCCTTTATTTCAAAGAAATTAAAATTGCTGGTCATTCCTTCCTCAGACATCATGACTTCAGGGGCTAGGTTAAGAGGCAGACAGATGAAGGTGGCTCAATTCAGCCTAGTTTGTATCCTGAGAGTTTGTGAATTTACATTTATGAGAAGAAATAGGAGAAGAAAGGAGGGAACTGAGACTTGCCAGAGCAATCAAAGCAAGAAATTAATAACAAGAACCAATCTCCTCATGCAAAACATCTGCAGCCTTTTTTGAACTAATATTTTGAAGGCTGACTTTCTGAATAAAACTGTTACAGAGATGCTTCAGGGAAACTGTAGGTTTGGAAAGTAGCCAGTATTCAGGCTTTAAGAATGGAGAGTTGCCCAGAATGTGAGAGAGTCTTTGTCACATCCCATTTCTGTCCTTACTCACACTGATGAGAAAGGTCTTCAGGGGATCTATAGCCCACCAGTCTAAAACCATCCTACCTGAAGGCATCTTGTCTTTGCTGTTATTGTGGGAGGATGATCTGGTAAAAAAAAAGAATAAAAAAATTCTCTGCTGTTTTTCATAGAGGAAAGTTCAGGTGCTACTTAGCTTTCAGTGTTTCTTTAAAGAGTTGTGGCAAAATAGTCAGCTCTTTAATCTAACCATGAAATGGCAAATCTGTGCTTGCTCAAGGAAGAAAGGGCATTACTGTTTGAATTCATAATAATGTTTCACCTTATGTTTTTTTGTCTCTCAGCCACTTGAGAGGATCTCCCATGCCACAGTCTAGTGCTTTTCTAGCCAGAAAAGGTGATCTCCTCCCCAGATCCTTGTATGTAAGGTTGAAGTGAAGAACTTAAAAACTCTTTAAAAAGCATTAGTCTGCAGAGGAATGTCTGCTTCTTGACAGGCATCAGCAGTGAGGTGGGTGGAAACACCTCTATTTTTTTTTTATAATTCAAGTTGAGTGGAGAAAGATGCTGCCCCCAATCCCCTCTTCCCAATCTAGAAGTGAGCAGCACAGTGAGTGAAACTTAGTGAAGCTGCTATGCTCTGCCAGCTGGCAGCAGACCCAGAAGACTTATGCAATTAGTGAAGTTTCTTCTGAGTCATCTCCTCTGCTCTCACATACCCTGCACCTGATGTCTCTGTTTTGCAAGTTACTGCAGCCACAAGGACATTTGGGATCATTTGCTGAACTGGACGGGCTGAGGAGGAGGCAAAGTTTGAAGCCAGTGAGATTTAGGCATTCTTTCCATCTCTACCTGTGCACCCAATCTTAGTGATTGCAAAGACAGGTGGGGCACACTGTGCATACAAAAGCTTGGCAGCTACATGCCCCGTTTCAGCAACTGGACTGGTAAATCCTTGGACACTTGAAACACTAGAAAATGCCCATAGCAGAAAAACTCCATCCCTCAGCCATGCACGATGCATTGATGATGATGGGTTTGTATTTTCTAGGTATGACAATCAATAGACTTATTAGTCTATTAATAAATTAATAGACTAGAAAATAAAATAACTTCCTAAAGATGCTGTTGTGGAAAGTTCTGGTTAATTTTCATCCAATTCCCCCATTAGAATACAGAATTTTCCGGTAATTTGCACTAGGTTTTGCCTTTTTTGGATTCAACAGCAGTCATAAAAAGTTTTATTTGATTAGCTTCCTACACCAAACACCTGTGGTTTTTGTGTCATTTGCTCAAGTGTGTTGCCTGAGGCTAAGTTACCTTGCCTGGAAAGGATTTGTTAGAGATGGGACAGAAGTAAGAAAGAATGAAAAAAACCCCAAAACCCCCAGGAGTATTAAATAAGGCAGGGGGAGTAAAATGAAAGGGCACTTCGAAGACACACAAGGATATATTTGGCAGTGCCATTAACCAGGCACTTCACAAATAACAACAAACGAGGAATGGAACAGAGGACAATACTGTCCAAACCAATAAGAACCAGTTTTTACAAGGATCAGTTATTTGCAGGGAGCTGCCAAATGGTTTGCTTACTCAAATTTGATTAAATGGTTCAAATTCCCATGTCTACCAAATCTCCCTTGAAAAACTGAAGCAGCCACTTAGAATCTTCTCAAGGTCTGTCCTTGTCCTGAGTCTTTAAATTTGCTTTCAGTTCATGTCCAGTCAGTCCTTTGGCAGTACAGGCCAAAAAAAAAAAAAAAAAGTGTCTGCTGTAAACCAGATATATATTAAAGGCTTCAGGTATTTGAGATGTGTCTGTGTTTGAAAGTTTGAGATATCTTCTGATAAAAACTTTACCCCTTGGAAAAAGGAGAATCTGCTCATGGTCCACAATTTGAGTTTAGGTGGCATTATCCAGACATTTTGGGGTGTAAGAACAGCCAAAAAAGCCTTGGCAGCCATTCTGCATGGCTACGTGAAAAACTACTTTGCAAGTAGCTGATTATATTAGGAGAGGACTGCACACAAACAAAATCAAATTCACCTTTTGTTTTGTAATGTTCTTATCTAGTATTAACTTGACTCTCCAAAACCAATTCAGCCACTAATGGATTTTTTTGTTTTTCATTTCCTTTCAGAGATCTTTTGACTGATTGAGGTTTAATATATCCATATTTCTACATAAAATGTGCCATAAAAGTATTTATATATTTACATATACACCAACGACATATGCAGTTACAGTCCTTTCTTCATAACTTCCATTTTAAGTAACCTCTAGGCAGAGCAGTGCCTGCAAGCTATAGCTACTGAACTGGAAGAAATGTTATTTGGCTGCACCTCTCATCTCTTATCAAAGCAGTAGCAATTTAAAGGCCATCTCATTACTGTTTTCAAGGTTCAGCAGACATGTAGCAAGAATAAAGATCAGTTTTTTTAAAACAATCTAATTCTCCACCTGATTGCTCTTCGTGCTTGATTTGTGCACACAGCATAATAATGTTATTAAGGGTAATCAGTACTGCCATTGTTACTCAGGCAAAGAAAGGCTACTGCACTATTGAGCAGCTCTTCACATAGGGATCATGTGAAATAATACAGCCCATAGAATATTCCTGTGCTATTTCAAAAACTGATGAAAAGCTCAGGTAAAAACTGCCAGGATCTGCCAGAACACACAGTTATTAATTATATGGTGGAGTACACAGAGCCATGAGCAACACCTTTATCAGAAACCAATGCTTTGTGTCAGGATCTAATTTGCCAATAATTGGTACTGTGTGTCTCTGTTATATGCCAATACAGGTATTGATTTAACATGTAAAAGTGAGATAAAATAAGTAAAGTAAAACAAGTAAATCTCTTGGGAATGAAGGAGTGAAAAATGTGAAAAATCTGTAAATATTGAAATCTACTTGTCATATGGTGCTTTCTATCTGCATTGGTAACAGTAGGACATGTAGCAGAGGCAATGTAGGTAAACAATGCTAACAGAATAGGTAAAAAATGCCCACTTTTCATTTGAAGTTTTACAGGATTTTTAAATCTTTTATATTGACCCAGTATTATTATAATATTTAATTCCAGAAAGAATCCTAGGAAACTGTAGAGAGAAAAATGTTTTCTTCTGAAGATTTTCATTTATTTCCATTTATTCTAAGATTTCCTCTGTATTTTAATCAAACTTTATTTTAATTTTTTGTCACTCAGAAAAAATCCAGTGGAATTCAAAAATCATTCTAAATTTAAAATATGTCTTACTAAAATTTATTGCTTAGTAAACATTATGTATTTATTATAGTAAAATATAATAACCTATATCATATATAAACTGGGGGACAAAAAAAATAGCAAAGTAAACAGAAATATGACATTTGCCCAAATTCAGGCTTCTCATGTGTTTTTTAGCTTGCAATAAGGATTTAGCTGTATGATGCAAGCTGTTGCAGTCTAGCAAACCTTACATCTAGATAATAATGACCAGTCTTTTTTATTTGCTGGTATTATCAAAGCAATGAAGACCAAAGGTGGTAATCAGTCCTCCTTATAATAGGTGTTTGACATAGCAAAGACATTTAGAACTGTTTGATTTTGTAATTCTAATCTTTGTTTTAGGGGAAACCTTTTCCCCATCTTCTAATTGTGAGAAGATTTTAAAATTCATACAAAATGTGAGAGAGAACTTATTGTTATGGGAAGGCTCACTCAGAAAAGTAATGCAGTCCTGTGCTGGCTTCAAACTGAGGAGTATTAGGCAGGTAACCTTTAAAGACTATTTTCTCCATCACTAGAGGTGTCTGCTTTAAGCAAACTTTTCTGATGGTGAGTTGTGTGAGTCTTTTTTGGCTCTGCAGGGCTCTACAGCCAAATGCACCCATGCATTCACTCTTGTTCCCCAATCTTCACAAAATAAAATAACAGCCCCTAAAACCACTACCTTGTTATCCATACTCATCTTTGCAATGACCCTGCCTCACCAATACTGCGTCTTCCTCAGATCCCAAAGATCTGTCTGGAGAAGCAGCTGCCTATCTGAGCACCTGAAGACCTTTCATCCCTCCCTGATCTCCCATCTGTGGCAGGACCAATGAGCGGGAAGAAATGTGCCTTACTGAGATACTGGATTAAAATTCAGCTGCTTGGCAGCTGCTGTGGTGAGCCCGGCTGTGAGTGCTCTGCAGAGCTCGCTGTGCACAGCAGAGGATGTTAGTTACTGCTGTTAGTCTTAAAAGTTATCTCTCATAACCAAGGACCAAATGTAAACCCTAATATAACAAATTTATGAACAACATAGTGGCTGATTGTCTTTATTATACATTGTAAGATCAGACAAAGATTCATCTGCGTAATGAGGGACCCACAAGCAATTTGGGTCTGTGTGAAAGAAAGTTTGGTGAGCATTGTAAAGCTGATGTTATGTTTATTTCCTGAGGATAAATGTGGTCACACTGTTCATCTGAGCAGTCTAGAAATTCTCTGAAATGGCAGGGTACAACTGACAGACCACTACACAGTATGTGTGCCAGAAATCCTGCCTGGTAAGTCTGGGTCTTTTTATATGGGCTCCCTGTGTAAGCATCAAAGTCAAAAGAAGAGCAGATACTGCACTGGCACTGGCACCAGCAGTGCTGGGATGAAATAAAAAAAAAAAATTAAATACATAAAACCCTCTTAATTCCAAAGGAAAAAAAAAAAAAAAAAACAAAAAAAAAAAAAAAAAAAAAAAACAAACAAAAACACAAAAAAAAAAAAAAAAAAAAAAAAAAAACAAAAAACACCCCTCAAACTAAACAAAAATAAAGTACTATTCCTAACAAGCTACAGTTTCCCTGCATGAACAAAAATCAATATGCCCTTTAAACAGGCACAAGCCCAGTGGTACTATTAAAGGAAGTAGGAAAAATAGTCCCCAATTTCTTATATTTTGCAATTACTGAATAAGACACTTCATCAGAAAACTGTCTCCACAAGCAGAAAGGCTGCAGTGTCATTTCAGTCTGTGCCATGCTTGCTGCTCAGCTGTGTTTGATAATTTAGGGCAATAAAGTTGTCAGATCTCACAGCCTTAGTTCAGCTGCTGTGTCCACAATAATTTCTCCTCTGGACTCAGCTGATGGGACTGCCACTAGGGGCCCAGCTTGGATGTTTCTGCCAAGCTCCTTCTTCTGGATTTAGAGGCCAGAGTGTCAAGAGCTTGCGGCCATTAAGGAGTTTAAACTCCTTCTCAGGAAGCAAGCTAGGGCTTTCTTCCAGGGCTAGGTCCTTGCTCTCGGGGCTCTTCAGATTATGGGTTTCTCCCAGACCTGAGGCTTGGATCATCCAGGTTAGGCCTTGATTTCTCACAAGTCTGCAAGTTTGATTCTTTTAGGTCATGGGAAAGTAGTACCTTATAGTCCAAGGGATCTGCCTTTTGCAAGCTCACAGAGTTATCAGTTGTTTGCAGTGGTGGCCATTTGGCTCTGCTCTTCCTGAGGAATGATGTGAGCAGCCATGTGTTGGAACTCTGGAAACAGAATTACACTAACACAAAGCACCAACTTAAACAAGGTCTCTGCAGTACTGTGTGTAGTGTAGACCTGGTAAGAAACCTCTTGTTCCAGCAGTGGTTACAAACTGCACAGAAAGAGAAAAAATGATGGAAAAGGAGGGACAGGTACTGAAAATTATTTGACTTTACACAGAAGTTCTCTGTGTGTCAGAATAAATTTTCAAAGTCAGAGTCCAGTGGATTAATTTCAAGAGTGCAATTCATAGAATCATAGAATATGCTGAGCTGGAAGGGACCCATTAGAATCATCAAGTCCAACTCCTGTTCCTGCACAGGACAGCCCCAAGAGTCACACCATGTGCCTGAGAGCATTGTCCAAATGCTTCTGGAACTCTGTCAGGCTGGCGCTGTGACCACTCCCTGGGGAGCCTGTTTCAGTGCCCAGCCATGCTGTGTGTGAAAAAGATTTTCCCGATATCCCACTTGAACCTACCTTGACTCAGCTTCATACCATTTCCTTAAGTCCTATCTCTGTCACAAGAGTGAAGAGATCAGTACCTGCCCCTCTGTTTCCCCTCATGATGATGTTAAAGACCCCAAAGAGGTCTCCCCTCTATCTCCTCTTCTCCAAGCTGAACAATCCAGTTTTTCCCACTGAATGTGTGCATCATTCTTTAGAGACCCACTGCTCCCTTTGGTGTGTTGGAACAAAATAGCAGCCTGAGCTCAAATTTCAATTGTTTTTGGGGGAAGGCACTGTTTGGGCCCATGGATGTCTTTTCATTTTTTTTGGTCTCATCACGCATGGTAGCATCATCCTTCTACTTTCTTCTTTCTTCTCCTCATTGCCAAAACCTGACATTAATACCTTAGTTTATCAAAGTGGTAATGCTCAGAGAATTCCTCCCATCAGAAATGGTTTCCAAGCTCTCTCTGCACTGTATTTTGCTTGCTGTGGCATAGTTTAGAACCCATTTTTAGTATTTCTGTCCAAAATAAAGGAGTTGATGGGTGGTGGAGGTGGGTGGGTCCCTGAAAGTGCAAAAAAGAATGGGTTGAAATATGAACATAATAGGAAACAGTACTTTTGAAGGCAATCACAAGGTAGTGCTAGAGGAGTCTGAAGTGACATGCCCAGTGGGAACAATCTGAACTTGATTATTCCAGTTCAAACTACCCTATTTGGACATCAGCTGTCTTTAGTGGAAAGCACACCAAGTGATTATCAGGTATAAATCTGCATAATTTGCCATTATGCATAATGTATTTAATTTACTTCAGGCTAAAACTTTCAATCTATTCACATTAACACATTTTGCAAAAAGCAGGAGGAGGGCACTTGGGCTGTATGTGCCCATCTCTCCCACACCTCTGGGTTGCTGTGCCTCTGGGTAGCAGCTCTTAGCAGGCAGAATGCCCTGGGGGTGTGGGGAAGTGTTTAACATCCAGCCAAACCATCTGCTGTGGCTGCCTCGGGAGTTTGCAGGTAAAATCCTGCTATGGCAGGCAGCGTTTTAACTTCTGTGTGGGGTGGGAATGCAGACAGGATTTTCGCGCAAGAATTAGCAGAGCTAGAATGTATCCATCTACAGTCCTGCCCAGGCTGGGCAGCACACAGAGACTGCCCTTCGTGTGCTGACTAATGGTACTGAAGGGGAGGATGAAGAGGACTATGAGAATGAAAGCAGTCTCCTTGACAACATTGGTCACTCTTCATAGCATTCATCATAAGGTATAGATACCTTCTGTAGGTTGAGTTTGTCATGAGAGATCACAGCAGCAGTGAGAGCAACGAAAAGTGTGTTTTCTGGGTACAGGGTGAGACTAATAGCTCTTGTCCAGCTCTGGATTCTGAACAGATTCTCGTGGTAAACTCCTGGGAAATGTCTCCATTTTAAGATTATTCATGTTTGGATCACTTTTATGGAAGTTGTGGCTTGGATACACTTTTGCTGTGTTCACTTTGGTGATAATTTTGTGTATCCTATTCTAATTATCTCATGTATCTGGCATATTTTAGATTTTGGTTCCAAATTGAATCTCTACACATACACATGTATGATTGCTAAGTCTAATGAAAGTATGGGTGAGAAAAAATGGTCTCTCTTGATTAACAGCAGTCATTTTATCTGTTAGCAAAGATAGATAATATAGTGAATGAAGAAGACCAAAAATCGGTCAGAGGTTCACAAGAGCAGAGACCAAAAAAAAAGTGTTTGCCCACCCCACAGAATTTCTTCCTCTCTTTTAGTATGAATAAAACAAGACCAGTAGAGTTTTTTGGAGGAGGGAGAAAGAAAAATGGAAAAAAAAAACTTAAAATGTCCAGGAAAATGACATGGAAACAAGTATAGATGTGTGGGCACATGCATATATATGTGTGTGCATACATATATATGTGTGTGTGTGTGTGTGTGTGTGTATACACACACAAACATCTATATATAGTCAATAAGACTCCTTTGTGATTAAGGGTTTCCCTGAGCATAACGAATTCCAAACCCAGGATTGTTTCTCTGCCTGATGCTGGTTCATGGATCTCTTTAAGAAGCTGACATAACCCTATTCAAGAAATTCAGTATTGATCTGGAGGTATAGGGAGGAGAAAACAGTACCAAAATTTTTTTTCCTAAGAATTTACATTTTGGCTAACTAAAATGTGAGGAACAAATACTACTGGAAGAAATATTAAAACTTAGTGTAGTTCCAACAGCTCTATTCAATACATGTTTGATATTTTTTTCAAAATATAAGGCATTTGAGATTTTTATTTGAAATATCTTTCACACAGGTTTTTGTTTTTCAATGATTTCTCATGATCTCCAGTGTTTTTCAGAGGTGACACATTAGAATTGAGGACATCTGAAAATTCTGATACAGCTGTGATGCTGGCAATAGATAGAGTGGAAGAACAGTGAGGTCTGTTCAAATTTTCTGTTGCTGAGAATGTGCTGCTCTTCATAAGCCACATTAATTAAGTATCCATTCCAAAATGTAGGAGCTAAGAAAAGTGTCTATATCCTCATTCTAAATCAGTAGCTAAAGTTGTGTTATTAGGACTGTCATCGACAAACCCATGTTTAATTCACAGGACCATATAGGATAGAAGCCAAGTTCCAGTTCCAGTGTGAAGGAAATTGCATTAATTATGGTGAAGATATTGAAGAGTCACCAAGATGGAAGAGTTATGTAGTCTAATTTTTCAGGTCCAGAAAAATTAACTTGGCAGCTAAATTAGATTTGCCTTCAACAATAGCCAGGTGGAACAGAAAACTGCAGGAAGAAGGAAAGACTTGAAAGCAGCCTACAGGACAGAAAGACCACCAGTGCAACATACCAGATAAGAAAAAGTTAAGACTGAAATTGGAAGGTTGTGCCATGATAAATATCTTCTGTAAAGCATGTGTTTTCTTCCCTCTAGAACCATGGTGTGGCTTTCATTTTTGGTTTTTTTTGGCATTATTGCTTTGTGTGGATTGTTGGCCCATCAAGGATATGAGTAGGGCTCAGGAGATATTGATTGAATTCCCGGTCTTCTTGAACTTTCAGTGTGAACTTTAGGGTGTGATTTTTGTATCTCCAATTCCTGAATGTAATAAAAATTAAATTTTTCTATTTCATCATGTCATTGAGGCTAAAATACATCTAATAACTTTGGGATGCTCAAATATTTGGGTTGTAACACCCATAACAGTGGCTACCACAGAGACCACACAAATATCAGCTACCTCAGGTCACTCCCCTCTGATATTTGATTCAGCTGGCTGAGTTTTGGAATTTTATTATGTCACGATGCAATAAAGCAAAAATGGATCACTTGCCCTCTTTTCCTCATGTATGTTCCTGCCTTATAAATTCATCTACCATTCATGATTCTTATCAGTTTTAGAAACTTCTAAAACAGAAATATTGGTTCAATCAGTGCAGATTGAACTATTAATTAAAGCAGACCTCCATATTATTTTTACTGTATCATCTTGGAGATGGAAGGGCAGTTTGCTTTTGTATATTCTTTTTTCACAACCCCTTGGTTTGAAATCATTAGCTATAACCTGGCTTGTACTGTCAAATATCTCTGGTCTAGGATTAAATCCAACAAAGTCACATAAGAGGGGGGGGAAAAAAGCCCAAGCCCTTCAATAATTTAAACTCATTACTCTACTAATCCTTCTATTCTCCTAGGCTCCCTGGAGGTATATTAGGAGGTAATTGAAAACACTTTAATACGCTGAAAAGACATTTGAAACTAATGTAGGCAGCCCCTGGTAACTCTCTACTCCTTTGGTTGTTTAGTAATAAGGAAGATCATCTTAGCAAAAAGAAAACCCCCCCCCAGCATATTAAAACAAAGCAAGAACACCTGTAGATAAAAGTGTTCATTTATTGTCAATAAACACTAAAACCACTTCACGGTGTCTTTGTTGTAATGAGAATTTGCTGAGAATTAAGAGTATATGTAGGGTGGGGGAGTGAAGTACCTGATGCTTAATTCAGGGCACTGACACAGGGATGCCCTGGGGATCAGGTCTCCAGGTCTGCTGCCCTGTGCACAACCCTGTATGACACCTTGAGTCTGTCTGATTTACCTTGTGGAAATTGCTGTCACTACATCTTTAACTCATGGAGCTTTAATTAATTATTGCTTTTAAATGACTCAGGGAACCTTCAATAAAGTTGTCATAGAAGTTAAAAGTGTTGTTATTGCTTCAAAATTCTACAGTAGGAAATGTGTTTAAATATCAGTTCTGATAGTACAGGATTGCACTATGCCTGTAAAGCACTTTGTATTAAGGACAGTATAAAGTTTCACTTCCCCAAGGAGAATCTAGGGAGGAATTATTTTAGTTTTTACTTCTCATTAATAATGTATTTGACACTTGGCAAGCTGTGTTTGGAGATGGGTGCTCTTTAGAGAATCACTGGACAATGTAGTGTGTGATTTTCTGTTTGCAGTCAATTTATGATTCAAAGAGACAGCTTCATCCTACCTATAAATTTATTCCCATGGTTGTGCTGCCTCTGCCAATTCACTAATGAAGTCTTTTCCAAGACAGTTGATCTCTTTTTGTCTTGAAAGCAATACTCAAGTAAATAAAGCTTTCCTTTTCTTTCTTTTTTTTTTTTTCTTTAAATTCTCAGCCATGGCACCATACAGAACAATGAATCAGTGTTGGATTAGAGAGTCACTGGCTTCTAGATCAAATTGTTTTAAACCTTGCCTTGGAGACTAGCACACAAAAAATTAATCTTGCAAGAAGACTGACAGTGGCTTCCTCAAAAGGAGCGTGGCTTGGCTTCAGTCCTGGGACATTTGTGCGCCCAGATTCCATGCGCTGTATTTGCAAACCTGCAAGGGCTCCAAGATTTTTCTGGTGCAGGTCTCACTTCTCATCCAGAAGCAGCTAGTGAGTGCAGCGGGCCAGCAAAGAGCAGGGAGTAATTTCTCTCCTTATACATCCTTTTATCATCACCACTAACTCACTCTGACGGCTTTAAAACTCTGCCACTTAGTGTTGCATAAGGTAAAGCAGCTGAGTTATGTACAGTGACAGGCTTAGAAATTTATTTATGTAGGGTCTCTCTTGTGTCACTTGTTATTTACAGATGTTAATACATTATAATATCACAATGTATTTAAGCAGGATTATTGTGAGCATTCACAAAGACTGAACATCTTCCTGAAATGAACTGATGCTCCCAAATCATGGCTTGGATTTTGGGAAAAATCTGAATTCCTATTATGTGGATATATAGGGAGAAAAGAAGTCAAGTTCCACTGTTCGTATACTTTTAGAAACAGGAGTGGCTCCCAATTCACTGCCGCTGTATTCCCTTGCAGAAATCTAGAAAAATCAACCCACTCTGGCCACCACTATTTTCCTGCTCTGTGCTCATTGATTCTCACTCATCATTGATTCTTCTACTTCACCCACATTGTTCCTTGTAGCAAGGGAAGGAAAATACAAACCTGATGGATCTGGTTCTGCCCTGGCCCTTGCAGAGCTGCAAGGAGAGAACCAGTGCCCACTTTTGTCAGCTGGGTAAGAACAAATGTCTATGGGGGAAGATAGACAAGATTTTCCTGTAGCTTGCCAGTGATCAGAAAATAGGACCCAATAGGTTATTTCTATTAATTTTCCTTAATGATTAATTTTCTTTATGTTCACACTCATGAGACTGTTTTCCTGAAACATTTTGGTGTGTTCAGAGCCTCATTCACGCATCTTTCCATTGTAAGGAAAAGTGTACAGCACAGCATAGGTCCCCAGCTGCAGCCAGCTCTGTGTAACATCTCTGGGGCAATCACAGCAATCTCTTTTGAAAAGTATTTAAATGCTATTTATTTTGAAATGCTATTTAATAGCTGTTAGGTAGCTAAGATCTAAGTCTTTGCAATTCATTTACTCTCTGTAAGCTCCCTGTCTCCTTGTAAAATTACTCACTATGACAATTAAGGAGCTCTCATTTTGTAAGTGTAGGCTCTTACAAAATATAATGGTTTTATTCCCGTTTTGATTTCAGCAGCATTAACAAGTTTTATGCCACATGAGGAGCTGCCCTCCTCATTGTGGTGCTGATGAAGTCTGATCATATTTCTCTATTGCAATTTCAACAAGCGTAAAAAAGAAAAAGTGATAATAATAATAATGATATTGACTTGTGTACCTTAGAGGGATTTCCAAGGGATTAGTAGTGTTTATAATATGCTCTGAAATTGATGCTCTAAGGGCTATTAGGAAGCTGCCTTCCTGACAGCTTGACATATTTTCAGACAGTAGCACAGCAGCTGTATTAAGCCATTGAGCAAGCAATCCCATATAATAAAATCTAAATAATAGAATTTAACAAAAAAAAACCCATCAGAAGCCCCTCTCCTCTCTGTGATTCACTGAGATCCATTTTATATGTCTAATGCATCATTCATTGGCCTGGACTTCCAGCTGGAATGCAGTGGTGAAGAGCTGAGATATTGGCCTCCCTGCTGTAGCAGTGCTGAGCACGGTTGCTATGCACAGTAAAGGCAGTGCTGAGGCCCTGGCAGGTATTCCTCTGCAGAAAATGCTCAGCCTAATCCAGCTCTTTCTTCTCTCCCTGCACATCTAGTAGCATTATGAAAATGAAGAAAGATAGTGTGCTTTGCATCAGCGTGACTGAGAGATGACCCAGATTCATAAATAAACTTTGCAGCGATTCAATAATAATTTAACTGTCCACTTCCGTGGCTAGTGAGGAATTGCCTTGTCGTGACAGGGAGAATGGCAGGGAGGTGAAGATTCATGACTTCTAAACAGAGAACCAGATGACCGAGTTGCTGTTACCAAGGAAGAGCTATTCTATGCCATTGCTTAGCAGCCTCAAAATTCCACCTTCCCTGTAGTCGTGATGTTGTTTCATTTCAAAATTTGCATTTAGTTCTCATCAAAGAAATAAAAAAAATGCTGAAGTTCTACTTTAATTATCTGAAGTTCAGCTAACAACTTGAAGATTGCACACAGTTGTTTGAGTTTAAAAAGTAATTTCACCTTCACTACTTTTAACTTTTTATAATTCTAAAGTGCATTCAAAATTGTAGATACAATATAACTGAATTTAGAAATGCAATAGAAAAAGAAATATTAAAAATCATAATTTTTTACAATTTTCCCTCTAGTTATTCTTGAGTTGATGCATCAAGTAAAAAATAACACAAATTTATGAACTTGTCAATTGATGAACTCTACGGTATTTAGGCATTGCCATCCCCTCTTTTTAGCCCTCTTTGGCTAAAAAACAATTATTTAAAATCTACTGTAGGAATTTTATGAGCTCAGCTACTCTAATTTCCACTTGGGCTGGACAGCCCAGGAACAATGAGATGCAGTTGGCTAATATCAGTCCCTCAGTGCCTGGTTTCTTCCACACACTAAGCTGGCATCTGATGCTGGGGAAAGTGCAAATACATACACAATAATAAAACCTTTTGCTTTGAAAGTCAGATTTTTTTTTTCACCTCTTCATTTATTTTGTTAATACTACTTCAAAGAAGACCTTAAGAAACATATCTTGAAGTGATATGTTTCTATCGTGGAGAGCTGTGCTCCTCACAGCATTTCTTTTGCAGAAAGAAGCTGGCTGGAAGCCACTGCTTCACAGGCCTTGTGTAGCTGTGAGCTGTTCAGTGGGGGGTACAGAACAGTGTAGGTGGACTCTGATAATGGACGTTTTGGCAAGATGTGTGAGGTGCTTTAATTATTCAATTAGGGATTTTTGCTTTAATAATATACTGCTATTCCATTGCACCCATGCTGCAGGATGCTCACAAAGCTACCATGCAAAAATATTAGCTGGTGCAGGGAATAGCTGTAACCTTCTGCTCAGTTTTGTGTCCCGTGGGGAACATACTATAAGTCAATCCTGTGCCATGCATTACCTGCCAACCAATTTCTGAATGTGCTTCTGGGACCTGTGTAGTATCTATGAGAAGCTGAGACCTGGCTGCCTTGGAAGTGGCTTTTTTTATCCCCATCTCCATCAGGATAGTCATGCAGGATGTTCTTTTTGGCTTGTTCAGGAGCTGAAATATGAAGTACCTTGGAACCAATTTTTTCTGTCAATGCACCATGCTACTTCAGATTTTCACTTGAGCAGAATCTTGTCTCTTGCCTTCAGGACTGGTCTCTCAGGAACAGTTGTGTTTGTCCAGGCATCTTGCAAAACTTGCAAGGATTTTGTTGAGATTGGTGGCAAGGTCAGAAAATACTATTTTTGTCTTTTGAAGTATAAATGTAAGAGGCAGATTCTAGTTGTCTGGAAGAATGCATCACAATATGTGACCAAGTAGGCAAATGAAGATACAGCTGGGTAAAAGGTATGTATGAACAAGTTTAACAGGGAAGCTTGGGTGCGTTCAATGTTTTTTGAACTTCACAAAAGTTGCCAATGTGTTTTTGATTTTTTTAGCAACTGCTTGTAAATATATGATTCTAATACAATGGCAATGGTCGTTAAAAACTTACTGAGGATCTTCACCTGTGGGCTTAAAAGGAATTTTGTGTTGTTGTAGATGATACAGTGTCCTCTGTTGACATCAGTGCATTTAGTCTTTTCCTGTAAATAGAGGGATTGTATGTACTAAAAATTTGTGTTCTTCAAAATGCAAAAAAACCCTCAGCGATTATTTTAGTAATATTGTACAGATTTCAAGTCTAAAGATAAAAGGCACCCACCAGTATTGTCCTCCTGTTTGTTGAGAATCAGATCATGCAACTTCTATTATCCAAGAGAGCTAAATTAGCTGTAACTAAGAGCATAAATGATGAAAAGCAAAAATTAGATTAACTAACGCAGTTTAGAAACCTGAACTAAGGATGTGATCACTATCTTAAATAGAAGTATTATAGGGATAAAGTCCTGAAGTAGAATATGTGGTTATGTAGTTCAGGAAACAATTGTGCTTTGGTAACAGGAATGGACCAGATGAGCCTTATTGATAGTAATACAGTTATGATTAAAGTATTGATAGTTTATACAGTAATGATTAAAATATGAGCATCCCAATTAATGTCTCCTGTATGGAATAAAATTTAAAAAAAAGAATCCACTTGCCCAACCCAGAAGTTTTACATTATTTTTTAATCTTTTGGTTTCAAGCTCATAACTACTAAATTATAGTCTTTAATATAAAGCACAAGTTAACTACCGCAACTAATACATAGTAGAATTTTTCCTTTAATGCACAGAAAACTGGAATTATGTTGTGTTACAGCTGAGGTTGCCTGCAAATGAAGAACAAACTTCTACCTCCACAAGTGTCCATTTCCCTGCATTTTCTCATGCAGCTCTGTAGATGAATATGATGGCAGCATATTCTGCAAGAATATCTGCCTTTCTTGGGATGTTATGCCAGATGCTATTGGGTACAATGAGGGAAATGTCCCAATGAGTAGGGACTGACAGAGCTACTTTTGGCTTGGGTGGCATTCATCTGTCAGTAGGGATCACTGGATTCTGTTTCTCTTGTCTTATTTTGATGCTGTGGGATAAAACCCTGGGCATTAATACTTAATGCCACTAGTAATACTACTGGCAAGTGTGAACAAAGACTTTTTAGATCATAAAGGAGACTCCTGATAAGCGGAATTCAAGCTCGGAGCTCTGAATCCAGCACCTGGGCACAAAAAATGCTATTAAAATAGTAATATCCCTCATGTCCCCACACTTTGTATATTATGTGTTTGCTCTAACTTTTCATTACAAAGGAGTATGTGCATTGGGACTTTGTTTAGGTAGATGTTTATATAATCCTCTTCAAAGTGCCATGCAAAGATAGATGAAAATTAAGATATCTTGTTAACATTCCCTTCCTGTACTTCATGTGCTATAAAATCCCAGTGACCCATTGCCTCTCATTACTGTGTTGAGAAATTTGATGCAACAGGGCCGGTTTAGTGGATTTAAAGATCTGCTGCTGAAGATCTGACATTTATATGAAGTGAAGTTTAGGGTGTGCAGGTCTGACTATAATTAGTTTTGTATATCCTTGCTATGCTAAGGCTTTGGAGATGTTTTGATTCACTGTTTATGTCCATCTCAGGTGTGGAGTGCACCTGATATAGTGACCTGATATATCTGACCTTCTGGTTCAATTCCTTCTCCAAGAATCTCACTTGTCTGCAACAAATAAGCTCTGTCAATGTGATCTGTGCATGGTGATGGGTACACTGAGAAGAGTCACCAAATACCCTGAATGGTAATATAGGTACAGCTTATGACTCCTCTTCTCTCCTCTATGGGGTCTAAACTGACAGTAGGAAATGGTAACTTCACACCAGCTTGAGCTTTTTAATTAATTCTCTGTAGATGCCAAAAAGCCAGAGAGATACTTGTGCTAATAACCACTCATAACAGCTGAGGTGGTTCTGATCTCTACTGCTAACACAGAAAGAAATAGCTATGTTACTTTTAACTAGTTCAGTATGCCATTGAGCCCTTTGTTCAGCTGGGTTCCAAAAAAAAAAAAAAAGAATAATTAAGAAATAAAAGTTAGTTGTTACTACAAGTTTAATTAAAGTTCTGAGCTAATTTCACAGTGCGACTTTGGGTCCTAATAACAACAGATCTAGAGTCTAATTACTGTCATACCAGGTGGCCTGCTTTACATCTAATTGCCTCCCCTGAGCCTGACATATGCCTGGAAAGCCAACTCTGTTTCCAGTAGAATATGATTTTATTACAGATAGGAAAAGGACAGAAATAAAGACTGATTGCAGCTCACCTAGCTCTTGTGCCTTGATTGTGCTCTGAAGCTTCCTACTGGAATTTTGAATGACAAAATATATTGACATCTTTTCAAACTCAGGCTTTCCAAACTTTCACACAAGTTTTATGGGAAGAGGATAGATAGCTCAAAAATAGATAATGATGAGCAGTGTTTAGATTAAGACAGTAAGAAGAGGGAGGATAGGTGTTTCTAAATTTAATGATGGTTCAAAAATACCTGCTCATATTTGTTACCAGGGACAAAACTCAAATATTCTTGACTGAAAGCATAAAAGGAAGGTTTTTAGCAATACATAAATTAGGTTCAGCCTCTTCAGTGCTAGTTTCTTCTGTTAAACAAGCAGCATGGAGCTGTCTCCTGCTTGAACACGTGGAAAGCTTTAATGCACACGTCCATATGGGGTTGAAGGGTTATTCTGCAAAAGAATCTGGACCTGTAGCAAATGGTGTTAAAGAAGAGAAGAAAGCTTTAGCACTGATCAATAGTACTTGGAAGCACAAGGATATGTAAGAGCTGAAGGCAACCACTTATTTTCCCCACGGTGAAAAGAGGATGTTTGGCTTGTATAAAGAACATTAATTTAGTTTCTGAGAGTGTCAGAAATGATGCAGACCGGGGCTGGACACAAAACACAGTTGTATCAAAAGACACAGTTACTTCAAAAGAAAAAAATGCAGTGTTTTAAAGGGCCTTGGATCAAGTCCAAGAGTCCACTGAGCCAGTGGGCTTGTAATGTAAGATTTTACAATAAATAATTAATTATTAGACCTCAAATAAGTATATTGTGTTAACTTAAAAAAACTCAGTACTTGCCTGGCATCTATTAATAGTTTTGCTGTGGGCAAATCAGGGATATTCCTTTTTTCTTGTCTTTCTTTGGTAGTGCTATTAGATGGACTTCATTACCTACTCAGGATTCCGCTCAAGGCAAATGCAATTGTGAAAAATTTTTGGCTTGGAATACAGTGAATTTAAGCAGCAAGCTTGATATTAATTTTCAGAGAGTCAAAAGATTTCTAATGGTGTACTTTGAAAGAGGGTTTAAAAAAATACTAAAAGAAGTCAATTGTAATCTTACAGCTGCCACTAAAATGTGACCATTTAAACTTTTTTTACATTATGGCTAACTAGTGAACAATTATTCCTCAAGATGCAGAGTCTGAGGGCAGACCATGTTTATACCACTTGAAAATCAATGGCAATATACTGAGTTCCTGTTAGGCAATCTGAACACAAAAGTCTTTGTAATAAACTTCTCTTCTTCCCAACCACATCCTTTCAGATCAGACACATGCTTTAAAACTGTTTCTTTTTTATCTTGGAGGAAGAAAACAGCACACATGCTAAAAATGTGGTGGGGAAAATAGCTGAATAATTACACAAAGAAAAGTTGCTCTTGGCACTTTCCGAAGCTTATTAGTGCATTATACAGATGAGGGGAAAAAAAACCACCATTGCATAGGAAGGTATGTGTGCATAGACTGTGCTCATATGGAGGTGGGAAAGACTGGATTCACTGAAAGAAACCCAGTTTGGATCATGTTGTCTCAGAGGACCACTCTGTGAGAGCACTGTCTCCTGGAGCTGGGAGCCAGGATATCTCACCACCCCAGACTGGGACAGCCCCAGGCCCCACATCAAGGACCTCCCTGAGACAAGGCTGAGGCTGGGCCCGGACTGGAAAAGGCTGACCCCCACCTGGCTACACCCACCCCCCTTTCAGGCAATTGTAGAGAGCAATAAGGTCATCCCTGAGACTCCATTTCTTCCCATTAAACACACCTATCCCTCATCTATTCCTCACAGGACTTGTGCTCCAGACTCCTCACCAGCTCCATTGCCCTTCTCTGGACTCTCCCCAGCACCTCAAGGTCTTTCTTTCAGTGAAGGGCCCAGAACTGGACACAACACTCAAGATGCTGCCTCATGAGTACAGGGGAACAATCATTTACCTCATACTGCTGGCCACACTATTTTGGATATTAGTCAGAATGCCATCGGCCTTCCAGGCCACCTGGACACACTGGTGGCTCATGTTCTGGCTATTGACCAGGTTCTTTTCTGCTGAGATACATTCCCTATTTATGCTTAATTATTTAAGCGGCCTATTCCAGGAAATAGGTTATTTATTTTTTAAATTTTGCTATGGCTTTGTAGATCAACAACCCATAAAACAATCTTAAAAAAGGGTTAATTAACATGAAGTCTAAGGAGAGGATCTGAAGGCAAAATAGGTGGGGAGGATGACCAAACATTTTATCCTGGTATTAGTACAAAGAGAACAAATTTAGAAAATGTTTGTGGCTCTCTGTGCTGTCATGGTGAGCCTCTGGCTTTTAGGTCAGCTTGCATGACAAAATAGTGCATTTTCAGCCTTGAAGTCAGTTGCTGCAAAAAAAGCTCTTTTTGGTCCTAGAGGTGAAATCACCTCTTCCTGTCAGCTTCTTGCCTTGGAGTTGGTTTTGAAAAGCAGAACTTTCAGAGTGCTGAAAAACTAGAAAAAACCCCAAGCCTTAGAAGCTGAATTAGTGTCACCACAGACAGACTGCCTGGAATATGATCATAGCTGATGTCAGTGGCTAAATGTGTAGGGCTGGCTGCTCAGGCAGGGAGTACAGCACAGGATACCAGAAATATGTGTCCCCATTCCAGCTCTGGATTTTCTGGGAGCTGTTAAGCAGGACACTTGGCAGCCTTCTGGTTTGCATTTTTCATGCTGCTTGACTGGTTAATGATCATACTCTTGTTTGAACAAGTAATGTATTCCTTTATTGCCACTGCCTGTCATTATAGATGATTCACTGAATCATTTTGTGACGGCTTTTCCTTTGATTCATCACATTTTGATTCCTTTATCTGATTACAAACTAATTAAAATAAACAGATATTCTTGCTTGTATCTGTGCAATAACCCTGAATTCATAAATTGTATTGTATCAGTAATGATCCTTCTTAGTAATAAGTAGCTGACTGGGCTGAAATGCTGAAAGAAATCATAATGCTAACAGACATGCAAGTTAATATACTTATTAGCAGGCAATGATTGCAAATGTTTTTTTTCTTGAAATGGAGACAAGGTCCCTGATTAGGAATATAGGAAGCTGGACACTTCCTTTTAGATAGGAAATTTCAGTTTAACACTGCTATAATAACTATCTAAAGACACCCTTGGGTAGGACAAAAAAAAAGAAATATTATTTTTAATGTTTTATTTTTATGGGAGTTTTTTTCCCTGTTCGTAAAATGCAGCCCCTAGGGCATATGTGGTAACTAGAGAAGGTTAGAGAGGAGCCTGGGCCAGGTTTTGGATTGTCTACACAGATATTTCAATGCTTTACTTTAGCATTACATGAGAAACCACTTGTCTACATCAAGAGCCATAATCTGAGGGCTGAATACAAAAGAAGGACGATAAGGATTAGAAATAGTCCCTCATGGAAACTGAACAGTAAAAATAAACAAAAAACCCCAAAGAGGGAAATAGTTTTCTTTCCTTGGAGCAACTTTGGAAGGCAGCAGTGGCAGTCAATCACTAACTTGTGGGCAGTATTTCCAGGCTATATTACTGTGAAAGCTTCCCCAGGACCTTCCAGGTGTCATCAGGCACCAGTGGAGAGCCAACAATTCTTTTAACCTTATGTATGTCTTTTTTTAATAGAAACCATGCCATTGTTGTATTACCAGATCTGTCTTGCTGTATAATACATCACAGACTAACTGGAAATAAAATTGCTGGCAAATGCAATATTAAGGAAAGGTGGTCTGTGAAGCCAGACACTGTGATACTGGTGTAAAGGGTCTGATCCTGTACCAGATACACACATTTCTAAATGTACCAGTAGCACTTGAGGGCTTTGCATCGTACAAAAAACCCAACAGTTTTATAACATTTCAGGCCTATAATTCCCCAGCATAAAAACTATGCTTATTATTTCTTGGATGATTATTCCAAGAGATGTCTAAATTTACTATATTTGACATTTGGGTCACATTCTTCATTTTGACTTTTTTTTTGCTGAGTGTGCATTGCAAGAACATTTCATGTTCTACATTTTTTGATATTCTTAGTACATCATTCTCTTACTGTCATCAGCAATGCTGAATAGGTCAAGAATAGAGCTAGAAAAATTTGTGATGAGTGGACATTGTAGTCTGTACCATGGACTTGTGTGCCTTTGAAAAGACCTTTGAGATATAGGGGAGTACTAATGCCTTTAGGGTTATTGCAAAAGCTTGCATTGGTTACCTGATCCTTTTTTCCTGGTAATATTTTTATATCATGCCATACCTCAAGCACCACACCTATAAAAATCCCTACATATATCTGCTTCATTTGACATGAATTTAAGAAAACAGTTTTTAAATGAAGTTAGCATTTAGTTCTAATGTTAATGAAGATTTATCTGTGATGCACAGATTGAATGCTTTCTTCCAGTATGAATTTAGCAGGTGTGTGTGAACATACCTTCTTGAAATCAATGTACTTATCCAGATCTAAGCTAGTGTGGGGCTATCCATCTCTTCTGCTATCTGCCAGCAATTTTTGAGGCCTGCATATTTTAACAGATGTATTTTCAAAGGTGTGAAGATTTTAAGACAGACATGTTTAGTACAGCTCACTTTTGAATACATGAGCAAATAAAGGAACATGTCATGTAAGGAGACAGTTTACTATTTTTATAGAAATGTAGACACTGTAGAGTTTTACAGGAGAAGGCTGTCACCAGAATATAGGTACTTCCCTGATTCTGATTGGTCAGACGGAAACAATTCCCAAAGTCTTTTCAATTGATGTCATGAAGAAATTGCAGTGAAATTGAAAATAAATGACAGCAAAGGTGTTCATGACACTCTCACAGATAAAGATTTCTTTGAATGGCACACTTAACCTCCAAACCCTTGGCCCTCAAGAGGCTGTTGGGGAATCATGTCACTTCAGTGGCTTTGCAATGTATCAAATTTGCTATCATTGCTGGACGCCAAAAGCTTAAAATGAAAAGAGAATTTTTCTGCTGAAGATTGCATGCAAATAATTAATGAGCATACTTTGGAAGTGCATGCTGAGTTAATATCCTGTGTATGTAGTAAAATTTTGATACCTATAAATTGTCCAAGGCAGGGCAGAAAAATAAGGTTATCCCTAACTCCCTATTACCAAATCTAACTTGTGTATTTAAAAAACTCCAGCATGTTTTGTATTGCCTTGAAAGAACAGGATGTGAAGATGGAGTTCTTATCACATTGTTGCCCGTGGCATTTGCTTTGCACACAAACTGAATCAAAAAAAAAAAAACAAACCCAAGAAGCAAAAAACCCAAAACAAAAAAGCCAGAGTGTGTAAACTGCAGAAGTCTTGTCTTTTGAACAATGAGATCCACAGGTAGGTAGAGGAGAGGCAGCAGGAATGTGCAGCTCCAGCTTCTAGCTCTGTCCTCTGTCTGATATTTTGTATCATGGTAAAAGTGATTTCACCACTCTTAACTCTGTTGTATGACCCAGACACGGCCAAGAAAATTTGCAAATATGCTAGAATTTTTCTAAAGCCATGTACTTAATCCTTTTCTTCAATTTCTCACCAGTGAAATTGAATATCACACACAGAACAAAGCATGCTTCAGAGGTTCTCTTGAATGACAAATTCAGCAGCTCTGCTAATATGAACTGTGATATTATCTGAGTTTTCATAATATGCCTCAAATGTTACATTCTAATGAAATGTAATTAGAATTGTCACTGAATTAGGGTAACATGATGTCTATAAGATAATGTAAACTATGTTACCAAAATATAAATTTACAGGGGAAAGTTGGAGAGGAACTGTTCTTAACATCAAGGTCCTGATTTTTCACTGCCTGCACTTCATGATGTAACTAGCTTTAATTGCACACATCCTCATCCTTCTGAATCCTCTGGAAATACTGGCAGAAATCCATGCCGCAGTCAATACTGAAACAAGACTGATGGCTTTTGTCACCTCTCATTAAAGCTGCAGACTTACCATTGCCATCAAAACTACATGGGAAACTTTTTTTTTTCCCCTTCTTAAAATACCTGTTTTGTTGTCCTGGTCAGCCATTAAATGAATCAGCAACCTCTGCAGATGTTAGAATTGATTCATGCTTCTATATAAATGCTTTTTCACCATTCTGGTTGCTGTGGTGGGAACTGAAATTAAGAAAGAATTGCAGTTGAACCTTTTAATATCCCTTTATGTGTTCAGGACTGAATGAGTCCTAGCATTAATGTGGCACAACTTTTTCACCTTTACCAGCATTAGGAATCCAACTGATGCCCATGGAATCAATGGACAGAGGATCATCATCTTCAGCAGTAGCTGTATCAGTGTCTTTGAGTCCATTCAGCATAGAAAGGAAAACAAGAATATATTTTTAGCTTTTTGTGATACAAGCATGTTAGAGGTTTTATGCCAAAATCTGGCTTCTTTTGGGGTAAATGTTGGATTTAGCAATTTTAATATTATCACCATTTTTATGTCATCAGTGTGATTTAACTTTTTTCTTAACTTCCTACTCCTGGTAGCCAACACCAATTCTACTATGCAAGCTGGGACAAGGGGACGCTGGATAATTTTGAAGGTAGGGTCAGTCAAAGATAAAATATAAACTCAAACTTCACAGTTTTGATGATTGGCAAATCACAATTTGATTTCTCCCACAAGAGTAGTAACCTTAGTTCTGTTCAAACATAAACCATTATGTTTGGTCTACCAAGAAGCTTTTGTTTGTGCCTGGCATCCTTTGTCACTTCCTGAACACAAAAACAACTGGGATGACTTTCACTGCTGGGAGGGGAGGAAATTCTTCAGTCCAGTATGTAGAATGTGGAATGCTATAGTAGCAAATGTAGAAATAGTCACCACATTTACAATTGAGAAGATAAGGCTCAATTTATTTATTGGCATTAGTGTGGCTGGCAAAGCATTCTTAAAAAGGTTGAAAACTCCTTTGTCCTTAAAATAAGGGGCAGAAAGGCCAATGTATTTTATAGCTGCTGTAGATTTATTCCATGTCAGGTGCACAATTTTCTTTCCTGTAATTGCAAGTAGTAGCAAATGATGACTGTAACATGTTCTGAAGTACATAGACAAGAATAAATCCGAGTAGACAAAAACTCACCAGGAGTTCTTTAATGTTTGTAGAAAATATGAAGGGTAATTTTTACTGAGATGAAAGTAAGCATGTGAAAAAAATGTCTCTGGTAAAACAGCATTCCTGTCTGCTGTGCCTGAGAGCTGCTTCCACGTGGAAGGGGGAGGAAGAAAATGTCACCTATTATATAATTAGAAAAACAGTTGCAAAACAATGGTGATGATGGCATTTCCCTAAGGAATTTTTTCTTGCCTTAAAAGACTTCTAGAAAGTAAATTTCAGTGAGACACAATAAGTCAAATTAAGATAAAATGCAATTTCTCCTTTTTCTGGATCTGCAATTTGGTGATAACTTCAAGGCTGGCTGGATGGGGAAGGGCTGTGAAAACAACAAACGATTGTCCTCTCAACTTTACAAGTTTTTATTCTTCAGCCTAGGGCTTGCAAGTCTGGCTCTTCAGTACAAACTGGCTATGAATGCCTCCATCTGTTACAATATTCTCTTTAGTTATCAATAGTTAGCAACAGTCTGATGATGAGCTAGGAGTTCTTGCATGGCACTGAGTGTGTCTTGGGAATGTGTAGAGGACATTAAAAGATGAAAAATGAGTAATGGGGAGGAAAACTGTATTGTTGCTGATAGCATGTTCCTTCTTTGCTCTTGTTGACCTTGCACCACTGAAGAAAAGGACATTCCTGTAACCTCTCTGGTGGCCCCAAGAACTGCTCCTGAAGAGGTGACCAGGAACTATTCCGCTGGGAAAACAATCTGAAGCCATACCAGGCTTTATAAATCTGATTTCTAGACCAATTCAAAATACTGTTGCCTTTGATCACCAGTAGTCTGGCCTGAATATGTGAGACATCCTGGCTGAGGTTTTCCTAAGCCATCTATTTTTACTTTCTTTGGTGTTTATTCTATTTATGATGAATTGCTAGGATTTCTCTGGCCTGTAAAGAAAGGATAGGTGTTTTACTGTACTTTCTCTTCCTCAATCTTTTTGCCCCTGCTCTTCATTATTTATCTTTCATCTTGGACACACTGGAAGTGTGTTTTTCCTGGAAGTTCAGAGGGTGTGAAAGAGCAAGATGGGTATGGGACAGATAAGGTGTCCTAAGCTAGTCAGGAAACTCTTACATGATTGCTAGTACCCCTGGTCCCCACAGGACATATGGTTACAGCAAATCTCCTTGGTGATTGATTGAAAAACATCTTCCCTCCATATGAAATGAAATGGACATCAATGATTGCTTTCTGAGATGTCCCACTCTAGACCTTCAGAAGCATCTGTCAATATGAGGGTGCTCAGTCTCTCTCATCTGTTGGCACCTCACTCTATCTGCTCATGTTTCATTCTGGGGCAGCTAGAGTGGAGCATCTATGTGATATGGGCAGCATTCATTGAGCACCTGCTTTTTTTCACGAGATTTTCCTTTTGCTGATAGATTGATTAGAAATGTTATCTTTTTCATGGGTATTTGACAGCTCAATGGTTACTTTGAGCAGTTTCCAGATGGCAGAAAGCATCTTGCTTGCTGCACAGAGCCACTGCTGTAGCCACATGAGGTATTGATTGAGGATGTCAGAAGCAGCCCCTCTGAAGAGCTTTAATGATGCCAAATACAAAGGTAATTCCAGCTTATCCTTAGGATTGACAGCTTGCACATGACACCAGCCAGACATCACTGGACCAGCAGAAGAATAGACTTCTAGATTGCTCCTAGATGTGTTTTCCTTTGGGGTTTCCTATCTAGACTTCAGATCTGTTAAACTATAAGAAGGATGTGGCTATTGTGGGAAGTGGTAGCACTCCAGTTTGGAATACATTTTCTCTCTTTTTCATGGCCACAGGTATTGCACAGCTTTCAAGAGAATTGTCACTCCTTTCCACCCGATTTTTATCAGTGTCTTTAACAAAATAAGTATGTGCTAGTAGCTTCTAATGGGTCCCAGAGGAAGCTTTATAGGAGGAACTTTAACCTAGAAAAAGGTAAAATCCAGGGCAAATGTTTAGTCATCGCATGCACTAGGATTGTTTGACTGTTCTGCCTAGTGAAGAGGACACACGTGGGAGCCTTTTACTACGTCTCTATGTATTATATGTAAATTTGAGCTTTGGTTTTAAATAGATATATAGGAATTATCTTTCTTTATCACTACAAAAATGTTATATTCTGCTCAGCTTTGCTCACTGTTTTTCTTATGACCATCCTTCCCTGCCTCCCTTTCTCTCCTTCCCAATTCTATTCTCCCTTCTTTGCAAAGATATATTCCTGACAGGTCTGGTTGCTTTTGAGCCTGGAAAAGGTTCTTCATACTCTTCCTAATGCAGGTGGTTTGGCACCGTTTATTGGAAGCAAAATCACATGTAGCATTTGGTCACCAGCTATTAGACTCTACGTGTGATACTACTTGTGACACACCAGAGTCTGAGATGACTCACTTGATACAGTAATCTTTAAAAGGAGTAAAAATGAATGATTGCACAAATATTTTGTTGCATTCTATAATATTACTTCAGTGCAAGATGGAAATATTCATGGTTAATGATTGTAGAAGTATCACTCTTCCAATATTGGTAGAGACTGAGATAGAGAAGGATGAACATTCAATAGGAAAAAAATTGACTGTTACCCACATCCTCCCTGTTTAGAAGCACCTTAGAAAAAAAAGTTGATTATTTTTCAGTTTACCTTTTCTTTAATGCAACAGACTTCCATTTGAGGTTTAATTGGGACTATTCTAGCATGCAACAAAAAGTTAGTGGAAGATAAAAGGGCATAGCAAGAAAAAATATTCAAAGTGAATAATTTAAGATCACATCCATAATTAATGGCATTTGGAAAGCTTCCTCTAGTGCTCTAATCATATCTCAAAATGTGCTAATTAGAACAGTTTGGTACAAAACAGTGTATGCAGGTGTTGAACAGCTTTTTTCTGTTCTTTTTTTTTCAGAAATGTAGCAGTAACTGGTTCTCCTGGCATTAGCACTCACATTTAATAAATGTTTCACCATTTCACATATATTTGACAGCTGAAGAGTGTGCGCACAACTATTACCTTGTTAGAATAGATTTGATCAAGAATGCAGAACAAAATCAAATGTGTTTAGCAACTTAGACTTGTAGTAAATAGCGAAGCATCCTATAATGTCCTTTGGGGCTATAACAAGCAAAGACTTGAAGCTGAAAGAAAAAGAATTGCCTTGAAAGGACAAAGTATCTACATTCATCTGCTTGAAATGAATGTTATCTAAAAGCAGTTCTGATAGTTCAGAAAGGCTAATTATTTGCTTACTGCTTGCACTGTATTTAAGTGTTATCTTTTGGCTGAGAAGGATGTTGCTGCTCAGTTCTTCATTCATCTTGGAAATCAATGACAACCGACATCACAGGTCCCTCTCTCTAACCTCTCTGCAAAATTAATCAATATAGTCCAGAAAGAAATGAGCTGTGCATTATTTTGGGCTTGTATTACTGCTCTGCCAGAATGAAACAGGGAAACCTGAGGAGATGTTTAATGCCCAATTTACTCAAAACTATCCTGACAGCTCTGCATTATTGAAACAGTAGCTGGCTCTTTGGGGCTGTAGTGTCCAACAAGTAGGTGTGACAACACTGTCATATAAATAAGTCTGAAGAGCACAGATTGTATTTGAAATGAATGTATCATGACTCTGCAGGATTTGTTTTATGCAATTATTCTAATAAAACATTTTATTTTATTGAGGTTCTACAAAATTTCACAGAATGAAACAAATAGTCCCATAACCATGTATTATTAATAACTCATTTCCTTTAAAGTTGAGAGCAGAGCTATTCTATTACGTGTTGCAGATTCATTTTAAGACACTTTATTGGAGAGCCTGCAGTCGGAAATATTAATCTTGTGAAATTGAACACATGGGTTTAAACCTAGGATACATCACATTTTTCAAGAGACTCAGCAGTACCTAGCTCCATTTTTCCCAAACAATCTGTAGACTTACTGCTGTGTATGAATTAGCTCCATTTCTATGCTGTGTTCTCCTTGCTCCTACCTATTAGCATTCAAGCCTTTTCTGTCTTCTGCAGCTAGATGAATTATTCCCTGAGAACAATTAATTTGACAGTGAAATTTGCCCTTTTTGCATTTGTTATTTCTCCATGAACACATCACAATTTGCATTAATTAGTTTATTATTTGAAATTGTTTGATGAATAGTTTGTTTCAACCCATTTCACTCATGTAGCTAATATTAATTTGAGTGTTTCATCCCAGTAATTTACCATTCAAACTCTGTCCTATTATATCATATGGTGATTGTTCCTGATCCTGCTCAGGATGACATAACTGGAGTCAATCAAAAGCAGAAATATGGTTCATGAAAACTTTTCAAAGAAAAGTTTAGCTCTATTCTTCTATTATTTCCCACAGTTATTACTATTTCTGAATAAATAGTATTCAGAAAATAATATAGAGGGTTAATGAATAAACCCGCTACATTTTTATTTTTGTATTTTTCTTTTTCACAGTTTCAAAACTGAAGAAAAAGATTTAAAGCCCTAAAGTATCTTTTAATTAATTTTTTTTATAATTTCATGTTCAGGAGATTGAGTAAAATAAATTGGGGGTTTATTTTCTTCAATAATAAAACATTTTTTCAGTGGAAGACAATTTTTCCTGAAACCACGCTCTTTGCAATATAAAATTTTTGACTAGTCCAAGTTATGGGTTTTCTAAACAGCTTCTGCATTGCCGTGAGGTATGATTCACCAATTAAAAAACATACTTTGCCATATTAAGTAAAATTCTAATGTTATTCAAATGTTCTCCCACTTCCTCTTTTGTCTGAGAAGAAAAAATACCATTAGGAAAACTGGAAATATGTGCAGAAGAATGTAAAATAAAGTTTCATTATCTCCAAGAGCTACCATGGATGCTTGCTTTCTTCTCTGTTGGGAGTTACGGTCTCTTGATCCAAACTTCAAGTAAACTTTGGAGTAGGATCACCTTGTTTCTGCTAAAATAGATATCATACCTCTGTACAGATCCATTCTGAAAAACAGCACCTCAGGATGCACAGAAAGATATGGTGTTCATCTATACTCACAAATATGTACTACCCCAAAAGAAACAGAATACTGTAATAATATATTTGAGATTAGAGTAATAATGAAATCCCCCACATTTCAATGTTATTCATAAAGAGTGTTAAAAGCCAGAAGTTGAGTACTTTCTTTTGAAAAAAAAAAAATCTCCCTTAGACATGCATTATTTTTTTAAACAAATATTGAAAAAAATGGGAATATTCTGGTATATAAGTACATGTAATCTAATTCTAATCACTTAAACAGTTCAGCAGATTTGCCAAAGAAACCATGGAGTGTGTACTGGTGGCAAAATCAAGGAAAGGCACCAATGGGAGGGCAGAAGGAAATGGCAGTATAATTCATGCCATCAGCATCCTTTTACAGAAGATAGATTCTGTCAAGCAGAGAGTGCAGTTTTTGAGGTCCTGGATGTGTTCAGTGAATGTTTCTCTGTGATATAACATCCCTAAGGCATTTTTGAGATAGGTAATATACTGACACAGTGTTCTGTGAGAAAATTACTGCTAAACAAAATGAAGAGAGCCCACAGAAGCAGGGTAGGGACTAATAGAGAATAAATTTGAGTCACGGCCCTAAAAATTTGTTTCTGGGCAGGTGCTGCCATTGTTTACTCTTGACTAGGACTAATCTGGAAGGACTGCACTTGTAAATACCACATTTGTATTTCTGATGACACAGAATTACTAAATGAATAATAATGATAAATTGCATATGGGGAACAGAGGCTGCTCTGGATGGTTTGCAGAAGAAAACAAGTACATATGTCACATACACAAATGTGTCTGTCCTTATCCTACAGGGCTGTATTGCCAGGTACGCAGAAATTGTGCCAGTCTTAGGAAGCTGGAGCTTCCTCCTCAGAATTATTAACTGAAGAGCACCAGAGCAGCAAAACAACACCAGAGCAGGGAACATGAGTGGGCAGTCTGATGCAGCTAAGGCTCGATACATCTTCTGAAGAGCTGATTGAGAAGTATCATATATGAACAAGGAAGTTCTACTTTTTTGGTTGTCATGGCATGAAGAAGGACTAGCATGTTTCTAGCTGTTTCAATTGCTTAAGTGAGAGTTATAACTGCTCTTATGAGTCATGAGCCTCTGGCACTAATGATACTCTCTTGTTTTGAGTTCTAATAGTCATCCTTCAAAAGAAGTTATGAAGGATTGAAAAGGATTGAGAAAAGAATAATAGAAAAACACATTATTCTAGGGAAAAAGCAAGAAAATTTTATCTGTTTAGTGCATCAAAGAGAAAATTAAGAGGTGATCGTGGGAAGAGATGGCTTATTGTGGGTGGTACTTCTGTCAGAAAGATGAATCCATGATATTCAGGATCTGGAAGCTAGACTTAGGTAAATTAAAAGAGAGCAATTAATCAGTGGAACAACTTTCTTCCAGTTATGATGGGTTATCTCACTGGCAACTTCTAAATCAAGCCTCAATGTCTTTGTAAAAGATATCTAAATGCCCAGAATAAAAGTCCCAAAAAGTCATTTACGTCAGATTTTTGGCCCACTGTGTAAAGGAGGAGAGGAAAAAGACCTCCATCCTTAAAATCTGTTCATGGGACTTTCACTTGTAGTTGATATGTGCTATTGGTATTGAAGTCTTCAAATAATTTTGACAAATGTGTAAAAAATGCACTACTGCCTGTGTTACTGCAGGGAATTTGGATGGAATCTCAGTAAATTATAGATGTGATCATGACCCTAAATGCTTAACATGGAGATCTGTTGGCAAAGCACTTACACATCAAATCTTTCTGGAGCATCAACAAGTTGAAGAACCTGAGTGATGACAGCCACCATCTAAACAGTTTTACCAGTTTTACCAGAATGTAATATTTTCTGAGAACTGTGGACCTCATGGAAGTCTTTTCTTGTCAGCAGTGAGGCAGGCAGCCTTGCTTTGCTGAAGTAATTCTGCCTTTATGGTAAATATTTCTGTGCTGAAATGCCACAGTGGGACATTGTTTGCATGGATAAGTTACTTCGGATAGCAGTAATGGCTCAATGCTGCATGCTGCTTTGTCATAAACCTCTTTAGCTAATGTATTTTTCTCTTGGGGTGGGGTTCAGCATCTTAACATCTTTCTGAGATTGTGTGCATTGAAAATTGTGGTAGAAAGCATGAAGTCCAACATCCAAGCACCAGTGTATTTAGGGGTGATTGAAAAATACCTGGGAACATTCCCTGAGATCTCTCTTTTGTAATTCAGAGTAGAAATCCGCCCATATTTAGGAAAAAAGAGAATGGGCAAGTCTATCTGTGTCAGCAGGCATTGGAACAGCTTGCTTCATCTCCATTTCTCATACCTGTCAGAACCAGCAAAAAAGGAGACAAGGGATGTTCCCAGCTACCGTGGCTTTCTGGGGCATCACTGTATGTGAGCTATCTAAGTAAGCACGCTGAGGTAGTATGAAATCTGGGCAGGAAATCACCTTGGTTTGGCCATTAATCTCTGGCATTGCTTTAGCTTTTGTGAATGTAGAAATGGGCTGGAAACAAGCAGCAGAATAAATGAGGTTAGGTGATAATGTGCAACTCCTTCTCACGGCAGAAAAAGCCAGAACTAATTTTAACCAATTTCTGCCTTGACTGTGGTGTCTACAGCTATCACACTCTTCCTTTTTCATTGTTCCTTTAATTAAAAGAAACCTCCCTGCCTCTCTGGGGTACATCCCTGAGGAGAAATTGGTTTAGGATGAGAAGCATGCTTTGCTCTTTCATCCTTTTCAAAACCCAGAATTTATTTTTTTCTGTTTGTCAATCAGCATGAAAAGGCTTTTTTAGCTCTTACTGCACCGGAAACAAATATGAAAAAAAAAGACAGAAAGCTTCAGGCAGTTTAAATCTGGGGGAATGCAATGCTGATGTAAAGCTGCAGCAGATGTACAGCTTAATTAGATGTTAATGAATAGACAGATGTGTGTAAGTGAGCAGCTCTGAGGGTGTGGAAGGAAGCAGAAATATGGGGCAGTAAACACTTTGATGTCGCCTGGGTAAAGGTGCATTTCAAAATCGCTCTGCTTGCTGCTGTTTCTTGTATCCAGACTGGATTTTCCTATCACTGTGTGGCAGCAAATCATTTTGCTTCTTGCTGGTACGGTGAGGGAAACTGAAACATGAGCTTTCCTTCCCACAGCCCTGCTTTGGATTGCTTCAGTTCTCCCACTCCTGGGGAGAGTTTGCAAACCTGAGGTAGCAGAGAGCTGTGTGGGAAAATTTTTGGCAAATCTTTGTGTCAGAATTGTGAAGAAATTTAAGGGGCTAGCTGGAGAAAGCAGAAGGTCCTCTGGACTTGGAAGGAACAGGTGAAAAGCAAAAGCAGAAATAAGCAGAGTACAAAACAAGATGCAGAAACAGGAAGACCAGGATTATTTCAGGTAGTGAGATCACAAATCCCCTAGAACCATACAGATAAATTAGTTTACATAGGGGCTAATCAAAACCACCATAAATACATAAGGCAAATCCACCAGTGCAATAGGGTTAGGGAGATGTGGACAAAAGAAAACCAAAAACTATCAGTTAAAAACAACAAAGAAACAAATAACATGGTGATAAAAGGGTTGGTAGGTTTAAATACTTGCTATGCTGCCTGTTGAGAGGAATGCTTATATTATTCAATATATATAAATCTCCTTGGATGCATTTTTTGAGGGTAGTTTAATTAAGGGCATTTTCATTGTTTCTTCTCAATGCAGCATTACAAATCTTATTTATAAATTAGAAGGAGCTGTAGGCTCTGCAGCATTCCCAGCTAAAGGTCTTTTCTTTCCTGGAGTTCATGTGGCTGATGAAGGTCTGATTTATGGTACAACTCCAGGCCCCCGTGTAAACCATGTAACCTCCCAAACCAAGGTAGTGAGAGCAGTCCCAGAGGGGAGGTTAGCAGAGCAGAGGGAAATGTGGATGAGGAGGCAAAGCCTTTCTTCAGAAAGAATTGACCCTCTGCTTTGGGAGGGTGTGTTCCCTCTTCTCAGAAGGGTAAAAGGAGGTGTTTTGCTCACCCTTCACAGTCTGCAGCCATGGACATTACTGCTGATGAGGGATCCAGGGGCTGAAGTCCAGTCTCACATGGGCATTGCAGCAGAGATGCTCCTCATCCTGTACTTCTAGGGATGCGTGCTGATCATGTAAGAGTATTCTTTGTACATTGATTTCTTTGGAAATATAATCTGTTTGAGTTCCAAATATTTGGACTAATGGTCTGACTATCTTTCTGTGTGCCTGCCTGCCTTCCTATCTGCCTTTTGATCTATCCACATTTTTTTTAGTCTGTCTGCTAAAGTGGAGCTACCCTTCTTAACAGCACCTGTGTTTGAAACCACAATAACTTCAGTATGACAAAGTAGTTTTATTCCTGAAAAGAACGGGTTTTTTTTGTACTTTACAGTGCCTGAATGTCTCAGTGCCCTTTTTGAAACTCATTATCTCCATTGAACCTTTCTTTGACCCTTCCATTGCATTAGCACCTGCCTAGGGTACTAGTAATTCCTTGCTAATTTGGAGCAGGGAGTACCTCTGCATATTCTGAGGCTAATTTTAAAGCTTTCATGGGGCAGAGGAAGATCCTGGGTCTAGTGAAAGATATTTATACCTGGTGTACATAGACCTGTCTACCTCAGCCCTGCCTGCCCAAGCTGCAGATGCTCATGTCCTACCCCTGCTGCAGGGCTGGCTCAGTGTGGAAGCTGAAGGACACTGTCAGGCGGTAAAGGGCTCTGAGGACATATGGAAGATGCTGGTTGCAGGCCTAAACTGGAACTACACAAGATTTTGAGGCACATTAGTGTTTTACTGAAGTAAAAATATCGGGTTTGGATGGTATATCAGGGGGATCAGTCTCGGACGTGACAAATATGTCACAGTAAATGTATTGCATGCAAGAGGAGCATAGCTGATGTGCTTAGCTAAAATATTTACACAGTGTTCATGTTGTACATGCTTTCATACCTAACCTTGTTCATGTACAACATCCTAAGAACTATTAATGAGTCAAAAACATTTACTAGAGCCTATATTTCTGAATTACTACATTCTTCTTTGTAAACACCACTTCTTATTTGAAAAAAAAATTCTGTTTATACCTGCTACTTGGTATCCTTTTTATAGGTTTGTTAGACATATTGAAGACTGGCAGTGCATAGAAATAATCTGGCAAAAGCAAGTCCTTTGAGGAGCAGGTGAGGAAGCTGGGGTTGTTTAGCCTGCAGAAGAGAGAGAAGAGGAGTCTCTTCATCATCTTCAACTACCTGGAAGGAGGTTAGAGTCAGGTGGGGATTGGCCTCTTCACCCAAGACAACCAGTGGATAGGAAAAGAGGACACAGCCTCAGGCTGTGCCAGGAGAGTTTCAGATTGGACATCAGGAGGAATTTCTTCACAGAAATGATAGCTAAACGTTGGAACTGGCTGCCCAGGGAGGAGGTGGAGTGACTGTCCCAGCAGGTGTTTAAGGAAAGACTGGATGCAGCGCATAGTGCCTTGTTCTAGTTGATAGGGTGGTGATCTGTTAAAAATTGGATTTGATCTCAAGGGTCTTTTCCAACCTAATGGATTCTTTGATTGTGACTTTCTGAAGGGTAGGAATTCCAATGTATCAGTTACTGCCAAGCAAGCTGAGTCATTCATGTTTATTAATTCTGCTAATTCTGTTAGTATCACTCATTTTTCAGCAGAGTATGAAAAAAATAATAATCTAATCTGCTGTACAAAGTAGGTTATGTGTAACAAAAATACACTGTTTAAAATAAATCTTTCCCATCTTTTTCGCTCCTTGGTCTTTTATCAGATGTGTAGGCAAGAAACCAAGAGATAAGCATCAAGTTAATTTATTGCTGAATCATTTTTCCTCCTCCTTTCTTCCAGACTTTGCACAGCTGATTCATGCCTAATGCTAAGGAGGTATTGTTATTGTCTTATGGGAGAAGCAGAGTGAGAACTGTGGAAGTAATGCATTTTGTCTGTAAAGGAAATAAAATCCATAACGATTTAAAGAACCTGCCAGAGAAAAAGAACAAGCTGGGATCTTTCTAGGAACCTCATATTCAGCGAGGAGCATTTGCATTCTATTTAGAAATGCAGAGGGAGCATTGACATCTAGTGTTTGTTCCAGTATTTTACTGGAGCGATTGAATAGTCCACAATTCAATTTGAAGTGAAAGTATCCCCCCCAAATGACTCTTTTTAAAGTCTTTTGGAGGCTGAAGTCAATATCTATGGGTCTTTGGAGATGCAGCAATTGATTACCTGTCCAAGTCAATGAGCATTAGAACCCAAAGAGACTCAGAAATGCACTTCACTGTTGCAAAACCTCACCTCTGATACCACTGATGCACAATGACTGGTCTATGCTGAAGTTCAGTATATAAATAAACCAGCTTGTTCTGAAACCTAATTGAAGTTTTGTAATATCCAGAAAACTCTAAGTTAACACCTTTTGCTCTAATGCTGGTATGCCTGGATGGATGCCTTGAGTGCGGTCTTGGGGCAGGACGAACATAAAATATATCAGATTTTGGAGCCACTTACTCCTTTGTCTGCTCACACTGTCATCCTTTGTCCCCTCAGCTTTTAGAATAACACCACATTGTCCTCTCAAAGCTCCTTTCAACACGAAGACTCTTCCAGCAGTACACAAGAATCTCTTCATCCCTTCTAAAATCAAGTGAATGGAGCAATTACTTTGTGCTTCTTAGAAAGGCAGGAGCTGTTTAAGAGAGCCAAGAGTTAGTGATTGAAAAGGAGGGAGAACTGAGCTTCCAGCTGTAGCTGCATATGACAAGTAAACTGTGTGACAGAAACTGAGACTCAGTGGGGAAAGTAGTTGATTCAAACTTTTGGAAAATAAAAACACTTCTTTGTGGAAACTGCTAACTTCATGAGTTTAAGATCTAGGTTTTACAGCTTACCTGAAGCACATCCTTTATCAGCATTAATTTGGGGGAATTGCTGAGTTAACTGAACTGGAAGTGGGTAATTTCTTGGAAATCTGATGTCATGACTTTCATTTAATTTCCTTTTCTGCTGAGTCTCATGACTGAGTTCTGATGATAAGAAAGATTTCACTGGAGTGGAACTCAATAGGTCTTTTAAATGTTAACTTTCATTCACTATCGCTTGCACCTTATGAATCTCATCTGAAAGTACTCACCATTCCCAAGAGGCATTTGACTGACAATTTTCTATTAAAATCCCATAGATAATGGAGATTCCACAGTCCTGGATGACAATATTTTAGATGTCCAAACAAAATATTCCTATTGTGTTTCCTTCTGTAATTTCATACCTGCAATGTGTGTGACCTTAGGGGCACACAACAACATGTGTCACACCTATAGAATGCCCTGTCCATAAAGCATGTGAGCTGTGCTGCTTCCCAAATCACAGAGTCCTGCATTTCAGAGGAGTATCAGGCTTTCTGCACAATACTGGCCCATAGTCAAATGCTTTATGCTTATGATTGTTGAAAGCTTTCCATAAAATAGCACTTAACAATGATAAGCATATGCAAGAAACTGCTTTTGTTTCTTGAGAGATCTAGCTGAGTTATGGTTGTTTCTATAATAGAAATAATGATACAAGGAAATAGTTGTTGTAAAGGCTAATTGCAATATAAAAACAGAAAGTATTTTGTTTTAGTGAGAGAAAAACACAGGTAACTTTGTTGTGCACCAGAGTGTAAATTTGGAGATTTTCTAAAGTGTGTAGCTGAGATCCTGCCCATTTTTCAAGAAAGGTAACAAGTACATTCTGGATTATAGTCTAATCAGCTGGCCTTCAGCCTCCAAAAAGCTGTTGACCATATCTTGATGAAAGCTCTTTCTGGGCACATAAAGTATCAGAGGGTAATTTGAAGAAGCCTACATGGATTTACCAGGCTCAAATTTCTGCCTTCTAGGGAGGAATGACTGATGCTGTGGATGAAGGGAGAGGAGCTTGTTGTTGCAGAAGGTGTCCTTTAGCACAGCTTTCTACTCACTGTTCCGTGGCATCCTGAGAGCCAAACTGGAGGTACACAGACTAAGAGGCGTTCTACAAGGCAGCTGACGAGATGTGATTTAAAAATGCATGTGGAAATGTGCATGAAATACACATAAAGTATTAAATGTTACATGTTGTCTTTCTCACAAGTGGTTACTAACATCTGTCCTTTGCTTTCTGCCTACTATGTCAGAGAAATGTTGTGAATTTAAGGACAAATGAGGGCTTTGTTTTTTTAGAAGAATCACTTGGTTATTAGGACAAAAGTGAGTTAAAAATTTTTGTTGATTTTATTCCTGAAATATATGATATTCCTGTTGGATTGTTAAATTTCTTGCATTGAGTGCTGTTTATTGCTTTTCTTTTCAGTTACTTTTTGATGAGGTAATCAACAAATATGTCATAAGTGGATCTACACTATGATTTGAGATATTAAATAGCACCAGCAATGCAGCTTCAGAAATCCCTTTTTTATGAAGACAAAATCATAGATAAGGAAGACTTTTTCTTTCTTTAATTAAATACATGAATTTTAAAAATGATGAAAAATAAGTGTGAGAAAGAAAACACAGCACTTCAAAAATATATTTTGAGGATTCTTTTCTTGAGTTACTGTTTCTTGTCTTTCCCAAACACTTCATGCATGAAATCTGTTGTATTCCAGAGTGAGCTCTCCTTGAATGTTTCAAGAGCTAAGCCAGCCAGCCCTTTCATGCTGATTCCTCCTTTTTTTAAAACCAAATAATAAAAAAAAAATCCAGATCCCTTTTTGCACATCCTGATTCAGTCAGTAGTTAACTAATTCAGTTAAATACATATGGAACTTTAAATATAGTCATAATCACACTAATTCATTTTGATTATTCATATGCCTAAAAGAGAGTTAAACAGGACTAAATATATTGCTAAATCAAGTGTGTCCTCTCTCTCAAAGTTTTAAGCTGCTATTCCAGTTGGGAGAATTTTGGGAATCGCAGTATCCCAGAAATACTCAAAATTGCTGTAGACACAAAGATCTGGGTTGGCCTGCTGCAATTTTACTGATTCAACAACAGCTGAAAACTTCTAATAGGCAAATGAAGGAGGTCAACTCATCATTACAGCTCAATGTAAACTGTAAGTTTTATTTTAGTTTAGGCACTTAGTCTAGCACTGAGAAAATGAATGTGCTTTTTTTGTCTGATGTTTAGAGTAGAAATAATTTCCAAAATATTTTTACTTATTTAGTATTTTAATGTGGAATGGGGAAAACTCATTATCAAATCAGGCCCTCAGGTCTTATAATCTTATGACATTTGTCTTCTCTAGACACAGTCAGAATTTTTAATATGAAACTATTTGTTCATGGTGGGGAAATAGCAGGTGGCAGTGAGAATGAAATGAGGTCTTACTTTGGGTAATATTTTAATCACAGAAGAGGAATTTAAATTTAAAAATAAAAACTTTAACTTATTATCTGTCCACCATGAGACAGGTGTTTTCTTCTGTTTTGTTTTTTTTTTGTTTATTGAGGAAAAGGAATGGTAACTACTCATCATTACATTTATGGTTTATCAGCCAAACATTTGTCTTTGGGAAGCACCTAGAGAAAGCAAGATTAACTGATTTCCAAGGACAAAATAAAAACATAGATATGAAGTATGATATATAATTGAAATTTTCTGGAGATGTGGGTAGCTGATTGGGGAATTCCACATTATATTCTTTCGTGAAAGTAAATAAAAAAAGCCAATGAAATTGAATTTAGCAGATAATTTTTGACCTCTGGACATGGAAAAAACTCAAGAAATAGTTGTGTTTTCGAAAAGGACATTATTGGTCCTCAACCTGTGAAATAAAATATTAACTAAAGAGGAACAACAGAGCCAATTATACTTGCTATGTCACAGCTGTGTAGCTGAATGCTCCCAGCCAAATCCTCTTCCTTTGCTTTGGAAAACATAAGAATTTTGACTATTTGGGATTTTGAGAAATTTGATGTCTAAGAGTCATAGCAACTCTGACAGAGACCTGGATTTCTGCAATAGTGAAAAGCTACACAGGTGGCCCATAAGTATTTTCTTACTGTTTTGTTTTAGAGACTCTGCTGCTCCTGCAGAGGTGGGAGGTCTAGTGAGAAGCTGAGTAGACAGCTCAATTAATTTTTTTGCCATTAAAGTTTTCTGGGTTGCCCAAGCAACTGAAGCAACTATTCCTCCTGCCATGCTTAAAAGGCTCTGAATCTTCATACAAACATCAGTCATGAAGTGACAGGAAAGAGCCCAAAGGATGAAGGGGAGGGTGCTGGTGCATTTAGTCACTTGTAGCTTTGCTATTGCTGTCAGCAGAAGAGGAAAACTGGAAATGCTCAGAAGTGATTTTTTTTGTTTTTTAAAAAAACCCCATGGTTTAACTTCTTTGAGAGAAATGCACACTAGGTATGTCTGTGCACCTAAAGAAACCCCAGACTGTGTTGTCACTACCCCTCCCAGAAATAAGGAACTCCTATTTAGCCTTGTTCCACTGACCGAGGACACACAGTCTCAGTGATTTGATCAGTCATGCACAAGGAAATTTGTGATAGAGTGAACAGTTAAACCCAGCATCAATATCCCAGACTATTCTGCTTACCTGTAAACAATTGTTTCTTTGTGAATTGATTAAGAGTCAGAGTTCTCTTTAGGAGCCATAAAGCTGCCAATTTAAACAGGTTAATTACAGGGGCAGAGCTCCGCTTGCTTTTTTAATCCAAGACATTACAAGCTCTAGGAAGTTGAATAAACATGTATTTCTATAATTACACCCACTGACAGTGTTTTTCAAAAAGATCCAGTTCACTTTGTCTTTAGCAGGGAATGCATCTGCTCATCAGAGGACTTGCTCTTCACCAGACACCCTATTTGCTGCTGTCATAAATGTGGGACACAAGAACAAGGTAAGAATGAGCTGAATTTCCTCTCTCTGACCTCCTTACATAGCTTAACATGGGATGAAAGTTAATTAAAATCGCTCCCGCTTGACTGAAGTCAATATGTAATATCTTCTCTCGTGAATGTTAAAGGTACCTAGTAAAAAAACTTCATTGGAGATTGGAGAGTTAGTAATCCACATGCGCTGGGTTACATTTTACTTCTGGGAGAAGAAAGTAAAAAACCAAAGAACAATAAGAAAGGTTCTGTTAATTGCAAGTCTGTGACAGTGGCTGGAACATCTTTCTGGATCTCCCAGCTGAACTGTGGGGTGACAAGTGGGGAGCTGATATAAGGTTTGCACATGCAGTATCCCATATTCTGAGCACTGGGATCTTGCTTGAAGAAGCACCCAAACATACCAGTTCTTATTAAAATCAAGTGTCATGGAGAGAATAAATTTTATAACAAAATGCCAAAGCTGGAAAAAGATGAGGGAAGTACAGCTAATGTAAACTGAAACACAAACTTTGGTAGCTGTTTGCTACAGGGAGAGAACTTCCCATTCAAATCACTATGGATAACTTTACCTCAGCTCTGAGCTTCTGATAGTTAAGTAGAACAAACAGCCTTCAGTAAAAGATTAAATATCAGATTACATCTTAATATTAAAATTATTGCTATGTTATCAGGATCACTGTGTACATTAACTCATGCTGCTGGCCAGTGTTTGCACAGTAGTCAGGCTTCTCCCTCACCAGCTTCACAGCTTTAAACCTCTCTTATTCTTAACCTTCCTCACAATTCCTGCTTAAATATATAACATATAATTCTGGAAAGCATTTTGAAATACAAAATTAAGCCTAAATTATGCAAATCAATTAAAATTAAAGACCCCTGTCATTTTGCAAAGCTAGTAATTAAGGCCTTTTATTCTTTTTTCTCCTCCAGGCTTTGAAAATCTGTGCAAAAGTTTAAATCAGTGGGGATCCAAGAGTTTTCAGGCAAACAGAAATTCTTAGGAAGGAGCATTTAATGGAGTTTCCTTCTCCATCCTCCTGCCCCAACCCAGAAGAGACAGACCCATTCAGGACTGCATTAATCAGCTCTGGAATGAAACTAGTGGTGGTAGCTGAATGTTCTGGAGCTGTAGGAGAGGAATGGTACTGTTATCCTTGCTGCAGGATGTGGCTGTGGTTCATTCACCTGAGAGACTGAGACCCTGGGAATTTTATGAAAGCCAAAAATGTTTTGCTATGATGACAGTGTCTGAAAGATGAAAAAGTTAAATGTTTTCACAAGCATGTGAAAACCAGTTTTCATGTCTCCAAACAGAGTTGAGGAGTGATTTGTACTGACTTTTCTGTTCTGTGTATGCTTGTTTTCTTGCGCTCTTTCTCTGAAGAGATCAATGCAGACTTTTTTAACAAGGTGAACAACAAATTATTTAAGGTGGCTAGAATGTCAGCAGTGTTACTGTAGTGAGAAGTAAATGGCTGCATATCCAGTTAGGGATATAGTCAAGCTGCAAGGTCTTCTTAACAGAATCAAGAATTTAACAAAGTCACTGATTCAGGATGGGGCCTAACTTACAGGTTTAGTATATTTATTCCACCTTTGTTTCCACAATTTGTTACTTATTCAAAAATCTGTCTTTATTTATGATGTTGTTTTCACTGTGAATTCTGAGTGTTTCATAGAAGTGTGTCAGTCTCTGTTTATTCTTCCTTATCTCCAATCATGTCTGCTGAATTCTCTCATATTTTTTCTTTTGCTCTTTGACAGTCCTCTAGATATTTTTTTTCTCTCTCTTTTTGGCAGCTCCTCAGTTTGGGATTATTCTGATCTCATAGTGCCTCAGTCCCAGATTCTTTACAGGCATGCATTGATGTTTTTACTCCTAATGTGTTCTTAGTCTTTCTGGACCTTCCTTCATAAGGCCAGACTGTAAATTGAATCTATTAAAGCTGGGTATTGATGCTGTGTCAAACGAACACTTGTTTCCTGGAAAGGAACTTATCCTGGATGACTGCATTTGCAGGTTTTGAGAGGGCTATGGCTTTCTGTAATACTTTATATTATAAATCAATCTTTTTTTCCAGTTCTCTTTTTTATCTCTGGTCACTAGGTATTTATTTAAATGGAAATTTAATCAGATTCTACCTTCTCTCTGTTGGCTGCCTCACAAATGCAACTCTGTCAAAATTTATTTGGCAACACAGACCGTCTTCTATGTGGTCATCATTAGAACTACTCAAATTTGCTTTCAAACCTGCAAAGTGAAAATTTGGAATATATTACTGTTTTTGTTTGTTTGTTTTTAAGTCATTATCTTGGAGCTATTTTCTAGTCTTAAGCCCTGCCTAACTCACATACATAGAAAACATGTTGTTCCACTGAAAATTCAAGTACTTAGTGTACCATGTGTGCTGTATGGGTAACCAGATTAAATGGGAAAACATCAATTATGGGAAAACATCAATTACTTGATCAATCCACAGAAGACTTTGGTAATATCCAGGTTATCTGGGTTCAACCCTGACTTGGCAATAGATTTTGTTTTGTGGCCTTGGATGATTCCCTTAGTCTGTCAACTTCTACCCCTCTGCAAGAGACAGTTATGTTGCCAAAGGTTTAGTACCTTCCATTGTAAGTAAAAAGCACCACTGAAAATGAGACTTTGAGATATTTCTTTGAACAGTGACTATCTAATTCAGCAGCTACATCAAATTAATTATAATTTGTAGACACAAGCAATAGCATACTGATACTTTTAGAAATCTCAGTGCCTGTAATCTAATAAAAAACACATAAAAAAAATTAAACTCCCATGGTGAGTCATGGAGAGCCTGTGCTTCTTCATCATGCTTCTTTCTAAGAGTCATCCTCCTCATCATTGCTTGATTTAAAAGAAAAATTGGCATGCATGGTGGTTGGTGTGATAAAGGTATGCTAATCACCAACTGGTTTCAGTTCATAAAGGCTGTTAGAAATTTCATCCCTGGTATGTGGCTTTAAAAATCAAGATGATTTAATTGCAGGCGGGACATAGAAACTATAATGAAAGAAATCCACACTCTTAGGGAACAAAGGACAAATTACAAAGGGTTTATTTTGCTTTTATCCAGTGGAAGATGAGGTCATACTCAGGAACAAGATGGCTCTCAGAGATAGATACCTGAGTAACAGACTGGGGGGGCTTATTGGACTGCCAGGCTGCAGCACTGGGGATTTTTGAAGTCAATGTATGGTTGAGATGCTTGCCCTTGATGAATAAAGCCAGCACAATTTTAAGTGAAATAACTCTAGTTCTGGTCAGAAGCCAGAACTTCAGGTTTTGCCTATGAAAAAAGTTCTCCTGTTCTTTTGATGAGGACTAGGAGGAGCAAGATGAGGGGGGAAAAAAAGGATAAAAAATCCCTTCCAGTAGGGAACTTCTAATATGTCTTGGGTTTCTGTCCTTTTAAGATGGGGATGGTTTCTTACACTCTTTAAAGGACATTGTCAATAGAAATGGGACACTATTATTTTTATGATTTATAAATGCTATAAAGCGCCATTAAGAATCAAGCTAAAGTGACAAATCTTAGTATCCTATTTAAAAATTGTGTGCAGATGCTACTGTGCCTGTATATAAGCATATAAATATTATCATTCTTGGGCTGATTTGTGTTTTTTTGCATAGAAAAAGCTAACACAAAAATGTAATTTATATTTACTAAACTTTCTTCAGAGATAAGAAATTCTTATCTCACCCTTGACTGAGAAAAGCTGTTTACTCAACCAAGTTAACTGGTTTTATGCTGAAATTCTGCAGGCCAGTTGTATCCTCAGCAGACATCAACCTGACCTGCTCCATTGCACCCCCAAAGCACTGTCAAACTGACAGCTGTTACTGAGTTTCTGAAAAATGCAAAAAGATGCTTCTGGAAATTATTGTGACTTATGTGGTCTGTGTTTTCTAATCCCTGTTTAACCCCAGATGAGAAGTTGTTCTTTACAAGATGTGTCCCTTACATTTTGTCTGGGAGCTGTCTGCTGTTGATAGTGGGGATGCCCAGCTGACGCCTTTAAATTTCCACTTTAAAAAGACAGCATTACCCAGTGACTTTATCTGAGTTTTCTTTCCTGTTTGCCATGTCAGCTGTGGCCTTCTCCATTTCACCTCTGCATGCCTTTCTGCTTTTTCAAATGGGCATAAAGATATTGGCTTTGCTTGTAAAACACCTTCAGTGCTACAGATGAAAAATGTTTTGTTGCTTTCTAAGTGGTTATTTTGCAATTGGTTGCTTTTTGTTTCCTATTTTGATCTCTAATGGGTGAACATGATTTCTGATTTTGTCTTTGTATCATCCTTTTGATGGTGGAGAACCTCTTTCACTCAGTAAATAATTTCCTGCTCTTCAAGAGATGGGAATGATGAGGACGTTAGTGCACCTGAGGCTAAGTGCACATTTGGGAGCGTATGCATCTGGAAAAAGGCTGTGAGTATTTTCTGCACCAGACTTGAAGCAATAAGCTTTAAACCTCTTCCATAAATGAAACCAGCTTCAAGGAAGATAGGGAGGAAGGGTGATGCCTTATTGTAAGGTGACATTCTTTATGTGTGCACCTGTAAGCACATCTGCACATGGAGCTGCTCAGAAGCCACTTCTGTAATTGTACAAGTTTGTTTCCATTGTAGCCAGGCAGATCAACGCCTGACCTTTAATCCATGATACTCTTTGAGTAACTATCACTGCTGAGGCCTGAATTTGTGGTAATTTAGAACATTTTTCTAAAATGTTGCAATTTCTGGTTGCATTTACACAATTTTTTTTTATAGCTAAATTGCAGGGGGAAAAACCCACAAAGGCTCTCCAAAATGACAAGCTGCTGAATCAGTCATTTCAACAATTAGAAAATGATAAAATTTAACCTTTTCAAAGCTGTATTACTTAGCAGAGCCAGACGAATTTTCTTGGGGGTGACAAGAAGCCCATTTTCTAGTCATTCAAAATTGGGAATTTTAAAGTTTTATTCCAAATCAAAGGGTAGGAATGGAACTTTTTCGGAATTATTATGAGAAAATACCAACATATTTTAACCTGTATTTTAGAATAATTTTTGGCTGAAAAAATAAAAGTGTAATCCACTAAACTGTGGATTTGATTGTGATCCACATGGAAAATTCAGACTGTAGTCAAAGTAAAAAATTAGAGTTTAAACCCTGGGAATTCTGACATTTTTAAATTCTGTCTTCTCTCTCAGTATTACATATTTCTACTCTAAAATTCAGATTAAAGACAAATTATAAAATATTTTGTTTCAGAAATATTTGGAGGATGTTACTGAAGCCTTAATTTTGATAAGATTCAAGTCCCTTTCCATTTTATCATTGAGAATGTTGTGTGTTTTTAATTTCTCTTCACACTAATCTATGCCCCCAAAAGGAAGATATGTTAGCTTTCCCATGATCACAGACATAGCTGATATCTCTTTAGAAGCTCCTATTGTTGTGCTTCACATCCCTCATCAGATTAAATTCTTGCCGTGCTTTGCGTTTCCTGATCTCAACCATTCCTGCATGCTCTGGCAGAGCTTTGACATTCCTGTCAGGCCATCTGACTCAGCTTCCACCTTCTGTACCTTTCCCTTTTATGTTTCAGTTTCGTCAGGAGCTGCTTGCTCATCCATGGAGGTTTCCAACCACCTCTGCTCCATTTGCTGCTCGTCAGGATGGACCACTCTTGAGCTTGGAGGAGCTGATCCTTGGAGATCATCCAGCTCTTCTGGACCTCTCTTCTCTCTAGGACGGTCTCCATGGTAATCCTTCCATCAGAACCCTGAATAGGCCAAGGTCTGCTCTGATGAGAGAACCAGAATAGAATTTGATTTTTGCTATTAACGCTCTTTTTAAATGTATAGTCTTGTCTGTAATGTGTTTTATTATAGTCAATCAAGAATACATTTTTGTATTCAAAAAATGTTGATTTGTCAATTATATTGGGAAAATATTTTAGTTTTCCATATAATTACAATTACAAAGGTAAATTTGGCAAGGTAAAATTGCAGGTGTTAGATTGTATGGTTCAGGTGAAACAACCCAGTAGTTTCCATCAAATATGGATTGAGAAATATTGCTATTTATCTAGAAACACTTTTAATCTTATAAAAAATTCAGTTAAATTTTATTGCCTGTATCTGTTAGCTACATTTTTTTTTCACATAAATATATTTCTTTGGCTTTAGCTGGAATAGAATCCAGTTTCAGATGGATGGAATTTGAATGGATTTGGATGGAATTCCGAAGCAACTGTCAGGTTAGAGGATTCTGTAACAAGTATCTGAGCCAATTTTTTTTTTCAACCTTGCCAAACTTGGAAACCTGGCATACAAGGTACTAAAAATCTTTTATCATTAAGGTTGCCATCTTTTCTGGTACTGCTTGTCATTAGCAGAAAGATTATGCCTGATGTGGAATCTCCTGCAGGAGTCAGACAAAAAGTCAGGCTGCAATCTATGAGAGGAAATGTAAAAAAGTTCAAAATATCAAAGGGGAGGTAAGACTGGCATGGGGCCAGGCAAGAAAGAGAATGGAAATATCACTAGACTTCTGTATTGAGGTGGTTGAAGGTAACTGAGCAAATTAATTGTAGTATACTATCAGTGGGATATTTATTTTCTTAGAAATGCTGCTGTTATTTTGGTTTTTGCCCCTGTAGACTTATGAAGTGATAATCACATTTGTGAGAATAGAAAAAGTATGACAGAAATGAGGACAGGAAGAAAGGAAACAGAGATAAAGACTCATTATGAAGGTTGAGTTTTAAAGAAAAGCAGAGCCAATAATTCTAGAGACATTTAAAAATATATATTTTAGGCATTTATTTTAATACAGTTTTTGTTACATTGTTGTGTTCCCACTTTTTTTTTTTATTAGTATATTTAACATGATAAATACAACTTGGAAGTATTTATAAAATTTCTTCTGTTATGGGGTTTTATTCCTCCTTGAAAAATTGTGCGATATCTTGGATTCAGAAGGGAGATAGTGCTCAGTAGTGAAATTATCTGAACTTTTTTATTAGAGAGCCAGCAGAAACAGTGACTTGCTGTTACTTCATCAGGTTACCAGCTGGGATGAATTATTGTTTTTATGGCACATAAGAGTCTTAACCAGGGATATTAATGCCTATGGAGATCTCGGGTCCTGCACTTTGGCTACAATAACTCTATGTAGTGCTACAGGCTTGGGGTGAAGTGGCTGGAAAACTGTCCAGCAGAAAGGACCAGGGGTGTTGGTTGAGAGTGACTGAACATGACCCAGCAATGTGCCCAGGTGGCCAGGAAGGCTGGTGGCATCCTGGTCTCTATCAAGAATAGCATGGCCAGGATCAGGGCAGTGATTGTCCCCCTGTACTCAGCATTGGTGGGGCCACACCTCAAGTGCTGTGCCCAGTTCTGGGTCCTTCACTTTAAAAAGGATGTGGGAGATACTGGAGCGTAGCCAGTGAAGGACAACAAGACTTGTGAAAGGTTTTAAAAACATGTCCTGTGAGGAAGAGCTGAGACAGCTGGGTTTGTTTAGTCATGAGAAGGGGGAGGCTGGAGGAACCTCATTGCTCTCTACAATTCCCTGAAAAGAAGGTGTGGTGAGGTGGGGGCCAGTCTCTTCTATTGTGCCTGCAGTGAGAGGACCAGAAGAAATAGTCTTAAGCTGAGATAGGTGACATTCAGATCAGATATTAGGAAAAAAATCTTTTTTACTGTTAGAATGGTCAGGCATTGGAGAAAGTTGTCCAGGAAGGTGGTGGTGTCACCAGCCCTAGACCCTAGAGACCCCTGGATCTGGCACTGGATGATGTTTTTAGTGAGTTACAGTGGTAGTGCTGGGTTCATGGTTGGGCAGGATGATCTTAAAAATCTCTTTCAACCTTGATGATTCTATAATCAGTAAATGGTGCCAGTGTGGGGCATTCCACAATCTCCTGGGTAACCTATTCCAGTGTCTCACCACCCTCAATCACCTCTCTCACCCTTATGTGAGACATGATCATTACTCAGCTGTCTGACTATAGATCAAATACTGACATTGGAACCCAGCACAATAACTCAACATGTCCTATTCCCTGATAATCTCTGGATGATAATGTAATAATTTTGGTTTCCAAGAGATGTCTTGTTTTATTTACTCCTTTCCATTTTGTGATGTGTACTTAGCCAAAGTCAATATCTATGATCAGGAGACGACAGGATATCTGACATCCCTTTGTCTACAGAATGGTCTTTCTACTGCTTAATGTATTCAGTGGCACATTTCATATATGGCATTATTTCTTCCACAGATACAGTGGTTAATGCATGTGTCTGAGAATTGTGTTTCCCTTTGATTTATTAGCTAAGCACAAAGGCTTTTTCCTATTATTGCCATCTTTATTCACACAAGTCTTGGCACGTTTCAGCAATTCCAGCTACAGCTCATTTAGGGCTGGTTTCTTTTGAGCCTTGTTTGTTTCACCTAATTACTTTTGCAATAACTATTTTTAGGTTTTTGACATTCATTTGTACTGGGGTAGTTTATTCTTTATGTGTTTTTATATCCTGGGTTGGTCTCCTAAGTGAGTCTCCTCAGCTGTGCGCATTTAGTTTGTTCCTTGGTAATTACAGGAGACCTTCCTGAGAGGAATGAAAATGTAAACATACTGGTGGCATGTGAGTGGCATCTGAATGATATCAGTGAGTAAAATATACCTGTGAGAGTGGTAAGCACAGGGGAATATCTGCATAAGGATATCCCTTTCAGATCTGGTGCTGTAATTCTTGCTCCTGTATCATATAAAGAGATTGGACTGGAGGATGCCTTGAGTTTTATTGTAAGTCTACTTTTTCTCACTGTCAATGATCTGCCAAAATTTAAGAGAAACACATTTTTGATTCCTATCTTGAAAAGTTGGTTTCACAGCTTGCTTTCCTAATGGGTATATAAAATGAATTATTCTATTGACTCTTAGATCCATCACTGTTAATTTTCAGTTCTCTGAACTTCCCACTTCTGTCTCTTGTAAAGAGAATAAAGTGACTAAAGAACCAATTAATGATTATCACAGCCAGCCAAAGCCCAGAACTGTTTTCTCACAGCTCCCTTGAAGTGCCAGTGATGACACCACACTTAGATTGTGTAGGTTTTGTTTGCTAATGTCAATAAAGCCCTCCAAGAATCCTGTGCAATGAGTGACAGATATGATATCTGAAGGCAGATATAAAACATTTTGTGCCTTAGCAACATGATACGGGACCTGGATTCTGAGCCCAGCTTACTCCAATAAATTTGAGGGTTTTCATTGTCAGTCATAGATTCAGAGTTGTCTTTCTCATCAAGAGAATACCAGGAAAATATCATTTACTATGCGTGGGCTGGCCTTGTTTCTCCTGCAAACCCACCATCCCTTCAAACTTTGCTGGCTGTGGAAAAGTTAGTTAACCAAAACATTAATGAACCCTCAGACAGTGCTTTTGTGTGTTTCTGTATTTAGTTCATAGTCATAGAGAGCAACAATATACTGTCCTAAGAACATGATATTCCAGATAGCCAAGCGCACAACTCTCGTCAGCTCAATTGTTGGTTTGAACCTGCACCCCACTAAATGCTATCAATATATCAACTGCACTTTTTTAGAGGAATATTTCTTTTGTACTTGCCATAGCTTCCACTATCTCTTAGACATTTTTCAGATATGAAAGATGTTCCCCTAAAGAACATTCAGGATAAATGATGAAATTGTCAATAAGTAAAGCCTGGTGGCTGACAATATCCCTGAGTGTTCAAGAGGCAGAATGATTTTGGTTCTACAATGGACAGATGCAGAGAGCAGCAAACCCTCTGGTGTGGAAATAACATCATTTGGCTGTCTGCTTATCAGCTTCCTGGTGAATAGAAATCAAGTGCTTTTATCACCTGAATGAGCATGTGAAGTTGGTAATATTTGCAATTAGCAAAAAATACTCTCAAATTTTTGAGTGGTAGCTCAGACTGCCCATTATGGCCAGAGGCCTCTTACATAATGTGCCAGAATAGTCAGAGAAAGAAGTTGCTAGAAAAGGAATCTGCAGGTGATTAACCTAATGAGCATGAGGAGTTTCATATAACTGTAAGTTTATTCTGGTGCTGGTACTTGGAGATCATGACTGCGATTCTTGCAATTCTGCTCCTGGCTTTCATGTGCTTGTATTTTTTTAATGTTAGGCAGCATTTTTGTTTTTTGGTTTTGTTTTTTGTTTTGGCTTGGCTGACTTCTTTGAAAAATGACAGTAGTATTCATTTACCTTACAGAGCTACTGTAAACCTTAATTAAGCTTCCCCTGATCAGCTTGGAGAGGGCTGGACAAAAGCTGCTGTCGAGGTAACCGCAATTTTCTGGGACCAAGCAGTGTTGAGCAGCATGGGGTATTTCATATCTCAGCTCTTACCTGCTGCTATGTCAGACAAAGGGGTGAGATATTATCTCAGTAGATTAAGAGGTAGCTAGAAAAACTAGACATATTTTCAGACTTTTTTTTCTTAATAAATAGGAATTTGACAAAATTGATTTGTTGAGGTTGAAATTATGCAAGCATTTGGCTATAGCTGGAAGATTCAAGCTTCATTAAAAGAATAATTAAAGAGAAAGAGAAAGAGTCCATTCAAAAACTAACAAGAGCATTTCCCTTTGCCCTTTCCAAAATGGAACCATTTTTGTTTGTAAATGCCAGCCTATTTTGTTTCTACAAACTAAAAAGCATGCTTTCACTTTTCAATTTGAGCTAACATTTTTCATTTAAACATTAACATTTTGTACCACAACATAAGTCAAAACTATCAGCTGTATGTCTGGAAGGACTATAAATGAATATCATATCCTTGTGAACTCAGAACATGAGAAAGGCTTCACTCCAAAATCTGTACATCCTTCCTAGAAAATGGAAATAAAACTAAGCTCACAAGGGGCTGTTTTAATATTATAGATGAACCTGAGATGGGCAGTTGTTGAGGGAAGTAGTTGAATGAGCAGTGGTTAAATGACTGTGTTAATCTTCAGGAGCTCCAAAACCAGATTTAGCTTCATCCCCACCTCACTGCCCGTGCTGGGTGCCATTGTCACCTTTTCTCTTGTGGCTCAGTTTGCAATGTTCCATCTCATGGTGATCAGAGTGGAGAAGAGCTCCGCTGACCTCTGTTTTTCATTTGCAGGCTTGGATTTCACTTGAATCCATTGCTTTGTGTGATTTTCTGTCTGGATGAAGGGAGGATGTTGGATCTGTTGGGCAGCAGTCATATTCTTTTCAGCAGATGCCTGAAGCAGTGATGGCCCAAAAGGTCAGTATAACTATCATGTAAAATACTTCCAAGCTAAGTGTAACAACAAAGACCCTCAGGAACAAAGAATGGACCTATATGTGAGTTGGAAGCTCATAGTAGATTTGCAATATATTTTGGGTGTGGTAATTCATAAATAACATGCCATCTGCTGCAAGCTCTGCAAGATAATTCAGGACTGGCAATATGGGTTTCTGCATTGAAGACACTCTTCCCTAATGTTTAGCATTGGCCATGGCATATAACTCTGGAGTGAGCCCAAAATAGAGGCACAAAAATGATCAGAGGGGTGGAAAGAGCTGGGGTTGTTCATCCTGGAAAAGGCCAAGCTTACCTTGTCCTTCCAGTACCTAAAAGGGTCTTATTAAAGGGAGGAAGAGGGACTTTTTATGTGGACAGATAGTGACAGTGTAAGGGGCAGTGATTTTAAACTGAAAGAGGGTGAGTTTAGAAAAGATGTTAGGAATAAATTCTTTAGTCAGGAGGTGGTAAAGCGCTTGAACTGGCTGCTCAGAGGAGCTGTGGATACTCCATCCCTGGAAGTGTACAAGGCTGGGCTGGATGGGGCTCTGAGTAAGCTGGGATCGTGGAAGGTGTCCCTGCCCGTGGCAGGGGGTTGGGACTAGATGGTCTTTGGGTCCCTTCCAACCCAAACAATTCAATGATCCTATGAGAGTAGTGGTAAAAGGCCATGAATGCTGAGGAACTCCAGCAAATGTAAAAAATGTACATTAAAACTAAGATAATAAAATTTTTATAGATTTATGTATATATAATAGCTTTAAAAATAATAGCTTTAAAATGTTAGTAATTTCAACAGTTAATTTTACTTTTTAAATAAATAAATAGATATTATTTATTTGTTGTGGACTTCTCATCCCTCAAGGTGTTCCAGGCCAAGCTGGATGGGGATCTGAGTGACCATGGTGATCTGAATAAACCCATGTCAGGGTGTTTGGATGATGTCTAAGGTCCCTTCCAAACCTGACTATTCTATGATTTTGTGATTCTATTTTCAAGTGGGATGGAGAATCTAAAATGATACATTTCAGCCCTCTGTTTCAAACCAAAATTAAATATTTCAGAAATGAGTAATGCTATGTCAAACTTAATTGCCACAAAATATGATGTTGAAGAAAACCCAAATTATAAGATTTTAAGCAATCATTCAAGGGTTTTTTGCCCAAAGTTATGCTAAGCCCAGGGTAGACCAGCAGTCTTTTCACAATCTTGCAAAGTCACGTTGTTTCTGGAAGAAATAATAAAACCTCCACATTGCTTTTTAGAAAATGTAACTGTGAGGATTTAGTGTTATTTAGGATCAGTAGCAAAGCAAAGGAACAAAGTGATTGAATGCTTTGCTTGAAAATACAGATTTAAATTCCTACGTCCTTTATCTTGAGCCTTGTAAAGCTTATTGAATCACTGAGGTTCAAACTCTGGGGTTTTTTGTTTTGTTAGCTGCAGGTCTTTTGATTCTGATGTGATGGCACAGTTTGTCCTAAAGTGAAGCAAATGTAGAAAGTGGAAAGACAAAACGGAAGCAATGCGTCATTGAATGAATGATTCCATAAAATTTTATGGAGATGTCAGGAAAGATAGAAAATATGGAGAAATATAGAATAATTATGTAGCTAGATAATCAAAGTATCTCTTAGTAAAGTAAAATACTTTTCTGAAGAAGTGAAATTGGGTTCTAAATATTGAGAGTACCAAACACTCCTCTAATCAATTTAGAGACCAACAAGTAAGAATAACCATGTTATGAAAATCAAGTTGGAGCTGTGGAAATTGAATTATTAGAAATGTTTGTACTTGAAAACTAGATTTTGAAAGGACCTCAAGCTTAAGTAAGCCTTTAGTTCATACTCCCTTGAGTAGGGGTACAGCATTTTGAAGAAAGCACAAATCAGGTGTTTTTAATAGCTATGAGGTGCTCTTTAGATGTGGTCTGTCCTCCACAGTAAGGGGTTGTACAAAGAACCACTTTCCCAAAGAGATGCTGGAAGGCACTGATTCTTAGAGATGTGATTATATCTTGTACAGCAAATTATTCTTATTGGTCTTTCTGCTTGCACTGGGGTGAAAGAAGCAGTGTTTAGTATCATTTGGAGGCTGCAAAATATTTTCTTCTCTCTCTTCATATAGGGAGATGCTCTGTGTGTGGAGTAAACCAGACTCTGCTTATGACTTCCCCAGTTACCTAGCTCCTGACATGGTGTTAGTCACACCATCCTACAGCTTTCCCAAACACCAGGCAGCAAATCTGATCACATTTGTGTATCTGCAGTGTGCTAAAGACAAAAATCCCAAAGCACAAAAGTGTTTTACATTGATGTCTGGATGCCCTCCTCATCCCTACTTATTGTATGAGCAACAAGGTGGGAATACAGCACACTGTGGCACCACGAACTCAGGTAAGTTTTTTATAAGTCTTGAGTACATGCATAAGATTGCATTATAAGATTACATTGCTCGTGTTGAAATACAGAAGTCAGGGAAGCCATCACAGAAAACAGACTTATTGAGATGGATCAGTTTTGCAAGACTAGGTCTAAAAGAACAAAAATATGGATAGATACAGATATTGTCAACAGGTAGGGACTGGAAATTCTGTAGCAATATGACTTAAAATAACTTCTGCTTTAGCAAGCAACTTGCCATTTGTCACTACTAATACAGAATGGAGAACTCCCATAAAGAAATTCTGTCTAAGAGAGAAACTCTGAAATAAAACTTCTGCAGAGTCATTACAAAGAAAGAGTTTTCTGACAGCTTTGTGCTCTCTGGCTTCATTATGGAGTGTGTATAATTGGTGTGATAGGAATAATTTATTTGTTTGCATCTTAGGTTTAATGAGTGGCACTGGGTAAATAAACACAAGAACAGCAACCTGCCAAACCCCAAGCTGCTGCAGATGATGTTTCCTGTACAGCTCCTGGTGGATCTGCAACTTGTCAAGAGCAGTGATTCTATTAGTGAACACAAAGTCAATATTGCTTTCTTTTCATCCAATTATAGTCAGTAAAATCATCAGGGTTACGGATGTTTGAAAACACAGCTGGTGCTTTGACTTCTTCAAGGAGAAAATTTTTCTTGACTTACACTTCCATTCTTGTCAGGTCATCTGCATTATTCTGCACTGGCAGTGATATGAGGGGAATGGGACTCAGAGTCTGTGAGTGATGCTTTTGGAATATCCTGTATTAATGTCTGAACAGTTTCATGCTTGGGAGCAGCCTTATTTATATATTCCAGCTTGCTCCAGTAGTACAGGTTAAAAAGCATAAATTGCTCTCTTTTCTAGTGTAGTATATTTTGTTTGAGGTTTTCAAACAGCTCTGCTAAGCTTAGGAAGTTTCACAATCTTCCTTAATAACTGAGAAAGCTGTGAGGAAAAAATGGAAAGCAACATACTCAGAGGTGTCTAGTAGTTTTGATTGCAGTATTTCAGGGGTTCTGGAGGGTTTCTTTGTTTGTTTGTTGAGGATGATTTTTGTATACCAAATAAAGCTGAAGCTTGGTTACTCTTCTGTGCTGCAGGATCAGCAGGAGGCCTCGGCATGTGCCCAATTCCACATGCTCTGGTCCTGTGTCCACAGCCTGTGTGCACACAAACTGGCTGTCCTGACATGCTGAGTCCTTAATCATCTCAATGGGATTTAAGAGCAGCTCAGGCTGCTGCACAAACAGATGAACAAGTAGTTTGTAACCACTTCAAGGTGGTAGCCTGGAATTCTCGCATTTGTGGTCGAGGTTCTTTGAAGGAAAAGGTTGAGAGTGTATTAAGCTAACAGAGCAAGCTGGAAACACAAAGGATTACCCTGATGGTGACACATGAAGTAATACAGAGCCATGAAAGATTTGTTCTAATCAAATTGCTCAAAAATCAACCGTGAGACAGAAGCTGATCTGAGGTCCATGGCATGGGGACTTCTGGGAACAGTTTGGCATGGGTCACTATGATGTCCTCTTAAATGGAAAAAGTTTTGAGGATTGCAGCAATATCTGTGCTGGGTTCAACAGAGCTATTCAATCCTCCAGTCTACTTGTCTCCTCCTCTAGCTCCCCAGTCCTCATCCCCAACTGAAAAATTGCTTATTGGCCAGCTACTCTTGTGAATAGCAATTTCTTTTAGTGATGTAATTTCATTTTCATACTCCCATGATTGACTATTAAATCTCATTTATGGGTAATTAGCATTATCTTCTATCATCCATATACTGGTATTTTTCATTGATCCACCACCTTTGGGCGGTATCATAATCATTTTATGGTCCTAGGTGCAATACCAGGCTTAAAAAATTAAAAAAAAAATCTCTTGATCTATTTTATTCAATGGCATGTTCTCTTTGAAGGGCTAATTTGAACAGACTGAGATAAGAATTACAATTTGTTTAAGGTGTCTGAGAAATTGCCATTTGCAGCTCAGGCTCTGCTGATATCTGAATCTCATTCTGCCCATGGATATCAAGTGCTCTGATACTCACAGATCCTGCTGAGTAGCAGACTCTGACTACGTGTACCCGAATCAGTGTTGAGATGCGGTTTGATATCAGTCTAGACTTAGTTTAGCTGGGTTTCTTATTATTTATTAATTTACCTGCTTCATTGACTCATCCATAAATGCTCATCATATTCTGTTATTACTGGTTAATATAAAATGTGAAAATATATTTGAATTTATTGATGGGAGAAATGCAATTACTGTAAATAATTGCACCAGCAGTATCTCCTGAATTTATTGATGGGAAAAATGCAATTACTATAAGTGGTTTTACTTTCAATAAATGGTGCCAAACCCCAGGTATTAGGAAGAAGTTTACTGGAATTCAGACTAATGGCTGCAAAATGGTACTTCTTTAGGCAATTTTGTCATAGCTGGGATAAACTGGCCCCTTCATATGGTTGCAATGCCCAACAGCTGTGACTGTAAATAGCTTACTGGAAATTGTTCTTCAGACTGTGCTGGTTCTACTAAAACTGTTTGCATTTTCTCGCCATCTAACTGAAATTATGAAGTTTGGGTAAGAAGCAGTCTTTTTTGCTGTGTTATGGCACACAGTCTGACTTGTCTAAGATTCTGTTGCCTAAGGTAGGGCACAGCAATTGTGTATTTTGTTGATACAGAGGATTCACAAGATTTGATGACTTTATGTTTACTGTGGTCTCTCTCTTTCTTTGCCCATTTTGATACATACTGGGTTACTTGTAGGTGTCTCTTATCTCAGGTGGCAGCTAGTAGCAATTAGCTTTCCCTTGGCTGAGATCACTACCCTCAGAAATGGAGCAGTGCATTTCATTGAGCAGAGGAAATTGAGTTTTTTTGACAGCCAGTTTTGGTTGTGATAACCACAGACCAAACAGAGATGCCCCAGTGCAATTACAAGGTAATTTGCTTCAGGCCTTATAGCTTGCTGAGTTTTTCAAATGTCAAAAAAAGTGAGGAAAAAAAGGTGTTTTAGTCATAAAAGCATTAAGTTATTGGGGTTGTTAGTGTTGCTACTGCTGTGTACTGTTACTTAAGTAGATGAAGGTGCATATTTGTGACTTACGCTATGTACTTTCATCACAATCAATCTGTATCTCTTACAGCATTCACTCAGGAATTTATGGATCACTCTGGGAGATTAAGTCACCTCTTTCTGGATAAATGTACTCTGAAGATGTGCCAGGGGATACTGCTGGTGCAATACCAAGAGCAAGTGCTTCTCCATGTAACAGATCCATGGGACTCCTTACCAATGGATGTTGCAGGTACAAGGAGTTCAGATGGGCTCAATGAGAGATGGGAGAGGAGCTTGGTGGAGATATTCATTGGTGTTGCTACATAAACAAAAGACAAAATGCCCAAGAAATCCATGGACAAGTATTAGAGTAGAAAGTACTATACTTGCTTATCCTGTTCTTGCTTTTCCTAGGTTTCCACCAGTGACCACTGTTGAAGGCAGAAGTCTGGGCTAAGTGTGCTCTGAATCCAGGATACAGTCCTATGCTCCTTCTAGCTCCAGCCTGCCCTGTCCTGTCCTGTTCAATACATGCCCAATCTTGCTCCATACAACCTATATTTCAGAATTCTTCAATTTCTCCAGCACAGAAATTTTATTGAGCTCTTCTTGTAAGTTGAATGTCAGTTGGGGTTCTCCATATCAAAATTATCTTGCACTTTTTTAACAGTGGGAGCTTTAGTTTACTTTTTACTACTGTTCCAACCATTCTTATCAACATGCCACTGGTTTATGTTTTATTCATCCATGTAGTGTCTAATCTTTAGTCATTTTTTGCCCTTTATTTTTGGAATTCTCTAAGAACTTGCTTGTTGAACACCAAAGATTATTTTCTTTCCATTGGTTATAACTTCTGGACTTTGCCTTGAATCTGTTGGTGACTCATATACTTTTAAAATTATTTTGAGAAAAAAAAATGATGGTAAATTACTCTGTCATCAAAAATACATTTGATGGGTTTAGGCACTTGTAAATCACTGAACTGCATTCACATTGCGTGCACACTGCTAGAGCTGCAATGTATAGAAATTAATATTCTAGACAGACTTTGCACTGAGGGTAGGATTACATAGGTCACATGTTAAGATTGAGGCACATGAGAAAGTTACAAGAATAAAGTTGATGTCACAGAACCATTTAGGTTGGAAAAGGCCTCTGGGATTGAGTCCAATCTTTTACTGATCATCACCTTGTCAATTAGACCGTAGCCCTGAGTGCCATGTTCAGTTCTTTCTTGAAGAAAGTACAGATCCACCTCCAAGGATGATGACTCCACTGCCTCACAGGGAAGTCAGTCCCAATGACTGACAACTTTTTCAGTGTGGAAATTCCTCCTGATGTCTAACCTGAACCTCCCCGGTGCATCTTGAAGCTGTGTCCTCTCATCCTGTTCTGGTTGCCTGGGAGAAGAGGCTGATCCCCACTTGGCTACAGCTTCCTTTCAGGGAGTTGTAGAGGGTGATAAGGTCACCTCTTTTTCTCCAGGCTAAACACCCGCAGCTCCCTCAGCTGCTCTTCATAGGACTTGTGCTCCAGACCCTCCACCAGCTCCATTGATTGCTCTTCTCTGGACATGCTCCAGCACTTCAAAGTCTTTCTCGTGGTGAGGGGCTGAGAATTGGACACAGCACTTGAGGTGAGGCCTCATCAGTGCCAAGTAAAGGGGGACAATCACTACCCTGGTCCTGCTGGCCACACTATTTTTTATATAAACCAGGATGCCAATGGCCTTCTTGGCCACCTGAGCACATGCTGGCTCATGTTCAGGCACTGTTCCGCTGTTGGCCAGCACCCCGAGGTCCTTTTGTGCTGGGCAGCTTTCCAGCCACTCTTCCCCAGACTGCAGCGTGGAGTGATGCAGTTCATGTGAAGGACCCAGCACTCAGCCTTGTTGAACTTCATACCACTGGTCTTGGCTGACATATCCAGATCCCTCTGCAGAGCTCTTCTTGCTCCAGCAGTACCACACTCCCACTCAATTTGGTGTCAGCCACAAATTTATTGAGGGAACATTTGGTCTCCTCCTCTAGGTCATCAATAAAGACACTAAACATGACTGGCCCCAGTAATCAACGGTCTTAAAAATCAGTAACTGGGTCAACCCACAGAAGTGACTGGGCCGGTTTGATACTATAGAAACATAAAATCTGACAGTTTTATTTATTAGGACAATTATTTTTACAGAGTGGGACTGGTTTAGAGCAGAGAAATTTTAGAAATTTTAGCAACAAATAAGAGGGCAGAATGATGTCTCTTTCCTGGCCTAGCCTGTGCAGCCCTAAGACTGGTGAATATTTGGATCATGCAAGTGATCTCACCGATGCCAATAGCCCTTGAAAATGAATGATGTTGTACAGATGAGTTCTTAGACTCATAACACCTCCTAGTGTGCTGCTCACATCCTCTATACTTTAAACATCACCTTTGCCTGTGGCCTGCTGAGTCCATCAAAGTAGTGAGTTGAAGCAAATACTGCTGAAGCCAAAGGGTTGGAAGAGAGAAGACAGAGCAGAAAAGCATTTGAAGACAAGGGAGGAGGTTAGTCCTACCTACAGAGAAGAGCTCATCCTAACTTGATGAGTCCAACTTCTATTAAAGGGTATAAGGTCTAAGTTCCAGTTGCAGCCCACAGAGCGTGTTCTGAGGAATCAGTCTGTGGCTGTACAGTATCTCTCCTGTCATCTCCAAACTGGGTCTTCAAACTCATCTCATACACATATTCATATCTGCAACAGTTTTGCTACCTACACAGACCTTTATAAATAAAGACATTGCTGAGCCATGTGTTTGGGTGCAGAGGCTCCTTAAAAATATCCTGGGTGAAGTGCAGGTTCCAGCACTTATTGGCAGGATGGAGATGAGGGGAGAGTACAGCTGGAATGTTGGGGAAGAAGGATTTGTGGTAGCTTGAGTTGTTAACTATAAATGTGCATGCACTGTTTTTATTTATGATATCTATATTTTATACACAAATACACTTACAAAAGAGAAAAAGGAAAGAAAAAAAAAGCTATACATGAGATGGCACAAGAGACAGAAAGAAAAAAACCCCAAAGATAAATTACAGACGTGGTTGGGCTTTATAAAACAGTTTGTATTTAGGTTGTTGTTGGAGGACAGAAATCATTGCCCAGAGCCAATAAATAGCAGGTAGCAAGGATCACATCTGTTTTGCATTCTAATTAAATTTTCAAATAAGCAGCTGAGATGCATGTTTTCTGTAACAAACTGGCTGTGGTGTTTTGGGAGCTTTCTGATGAGATGAAAGCTGAAAGGATGTAAGGGAGGTCATCTGAGTTATACCATAAGCAGCCTGTCCTATCAGTCTTTGGTGTTATCAGTTATTTACGTGGAGGTAACACATTAAACCCATAATTTTAATAGGAGCCCAGTAGGTATTACTGACTACCCAGCACAACCTTTGCCCCAGAGAGTTTATAGTGTGAATGCACAATTGGAAGAAAAAAGATGAGAGAGAAAATGAGCACAAGGAGTTACAATTATCTGAGGCAATGAGAATTTTTCATGCCAGTCAGAGAGATATGAATGGAATCCAAAAGTTTAAATTCCTAGTGCTATGCCTTAGGCATAAGAGAACGCATTACATTGGCCTGCAGTGCATGCTCATGATGCTGATACTTTTGTCAAAGTGTTTTCACAAGCAGTGATGACTTAAAAGACAATAGAGAAAACCCCAAATATGCTTTGTGGCTGTTACTGGGAAACTTCAGAATTATATCCATCCATTACATCCATTTACATGCATAATCTGTTTTTCTCCGTGCTGATTTTTGCTCTTGCCTAGAAAGATTTAGATGGAGGCAGAGAAATTATTGCTTATGCAATAATGGAGATAGGCAATAAGGCTCATCTTCTACAGGAAAGGGAAGTATTGAACAGCATGCATTGAAAAGAAACATTTTAAAACCAACATGCTGATTTCTGCAAGAGTTGTAAATAAGCTATGGATTTTTGTAAATGGCTTATGTTAATATCTAATATCTCTTAAAAAAAAAGAAAAAATATCTAAATTACAATCTGTATTGCTGCAGGCCTGCCATTTACACAATTTATATATGTTAAAAGAGAAAAATGAAACAGACCAGTGAACAGCAGGCCATTTAGGCTAATTCTTTGATGGAACAATTAATCTGGGATTTCATTAATCAAACATTAGAAAGTAAAAATGTAAATAATATCAGGCAACTAAGTTTGTGGAAAGTAGGCCTTGTCAAATAAACCTTTAATCTTTTTTGGCAAGATTACAAGTCTGGTTAATTACAACAACTTCACTGATAAAAAGAATTTGCTGGATTTCTCCTGGGAATTTGATTTACTACAATACGGCACCTAGGAAAAAAACAAAATAAAATTTATGGATAAGACAGGGCACACTTTAGGGGGATTAAAACTCTTTCAACAACAGAGATGAAAATGCAATAGATTATACAGATTATCATCAAGCCACATCTTTACTAGTAAGAAAACTTACAGGTTTGACTCTCCTCCTTCTGGTTGGTTATTCTGGGATATCTTCCTGGTAAAATTCAGCACTGATATAGGGCCTGCACAATGGCAACCTTCTGAGGATGCTCTTAAGTTCCATAACTCTTCTGAATGACACAGAGGGTGACATTCAATTATAAAAAAAATAAATATAAAGGGGTACCATTTGAAGTGTCCTAAGGAGCTGAATTCTTCTGCCTGGTGGATGTGACACAGGACTTAAGAGAAACCCAAACATTTCAGAAGAGCAGCTGGGGCCATTTGGGATATTTCCTCACAATCTGAACAGGACTGCACCCCCCTTTTTAGGCAAGCAAATCCAAATCCTACCTCAGCTAACATCTGTCAGCTGGAGGCTTCTCTCCTCAACCACAGCTCCTACCCACAGCTTCTGATACAGCACTTGAACCTAACAGGAGGTCACTGCATCCAGGAATGATTGAGAAGCACTCTTGAAATTTTCCATGTGCCCTGTGTTAAATTTACTACTTGTTACAAAGAGATTACCAAGTTTTTGTCAGCCCCCTTGAAATCATTTTTAGCTACACAACTTACATTTAAAGAGCAGCTTAAAAAAATAATAAAAAAAAAAGCAGAATTGGAAAAACTCTTCTCATGTGAACACCAAGAATTTATCTATTCAGTTTATCAAAGAGAAGATTGAAGGATTACCTTATTATTTTACTGAAGTCCTTAGACATGGAAAGCTATGATAATGAGAAGATTTGCAGTCTTGCAGACAGAGATATAATGAAATCCAATTTGTTTCAGACAAATTCAAGCTTGAAATAAAACACATTTTTGAACACTGAGGTTAATTAAACATCGGAAGAATTTCCATGGAGGAGGTGATAGATTTGCCATTGCCAAGAGTCTTTCAGGGAAAACTTTCATTCTGAACACCCTTTGTCCAGTTTCTAGGAACAAAAATACCATGGACTCTGTGTGGAAATTTTCAAACTAGATGATCACAATGGTCCTTTCTGACTACACAACACACAAGTTTATAAACGTGAGGAAATGAGCCCCAATCTTCCAAAAGAGGCTGTGCTACTGAAAAATTTGTCCCATCTGCGAAATGAGAAATATTGGAACCACTACAAAAAAATCCTTCCATGGAAGAATGTGTGACAATTTTCTCAGCAGACATTTTTTGAAACTGCCTCAGTAGGTGCCAGCTTGGCATATTGCTCCTCCTTTGATAAGCATAAACTTGCGGAAAATTACAGATAACGTAATTTGAATATCAATTTTGGGCAATAGAGTAAGCACCTTTTGTGCCTGTATTCTATTGCACACTTACTGACTGTTGATTTCTTCCCTTGTACATTTTTATCATTGTCAACATTGCTGTCCAGAAAATGCCTTTTCCCTATTGGACTATTATCTTCACTCCCAGCCTTTCCTGCTTCTTCAAGAAATACAGAAAAAAAATTTAGCCAAATACTTTGGTGATTCTTCATTATTGAACAATGGTCAGGAGAAATGTGTTTCACCCCACAATCATGCTGATGTAAAGACTGTCTGTGCAAGGGGATGGGTCTGAGGGAGAGGCAGTGGTAAAGAAGGTGACTTAAGAAGAGATTTTGGATTGATTTCCATGAGAAGTAATAAGTAGAAGAGCTATGAAAAGTGTACCAGCACATAATGATGGGCATACTAAATACATAGAGAAAAAGAATTTTTGTGTTGGACTGCAATCCTTGTTTATCTTATTGTCAGTGGACTCATTCTTGCTCCTTGGGCAGTAAGATGATGAGATGTGCAAGCCACACACCTGCATCTAGATTTGGATTTCCGATTAGGATTTGTCTTTCAAGTTCTTTCCAGTGGTATGGGCATTCAGCTGTGATGGTACAGTTCACTGTGTTGTATCACAGGGATGACTTATGACTGAAATTTAGATTTAAATATAGATTTCATGTAACTTCTGCAGAAAATATGAAGCACATTTGATTTTGCATTTTAAATACCTCCCCTCTCACCACATGTATTTGATTGAAAACAGGGGTTTATGAATATATGTATACAGCTTTAAATGTGTTGAGGGGCTGGAAAACCTGCTAGTTAGACAATGGACAGTACAACAGAGATTGATTAAGTGTAGTTGTGAGAATTATATTGTTTAGGTTTGATCTAAGAACAGATTGATTCAATTTACGGGAAATGATTCTGCATTACCTTCACACAAGTGTGTTTCTGGAGCAGCATCAATATTTTAGCTGCTTTTAGGTTTAAATACTGCATCCAGGAGTGTTCACTGCAGTGCTTTAGATCCTTTGTCAGGATTTGTTAGCTTTGTACTGGTCTGGTGATCATCATGCTCTAAAAGAGTGCTTCACTGGAAGAGGCTCCTTTTCCACAGCATTTTTGTGTTTGATGTTAGCCAGCTGCCCATCACCAGTGCTACTCTTTCCAGCAGTGATTGCCCTTGAATCCTAACTAGCTGTCCTCAAGCAGAGATCTGCATGTGGCTTGTCTGTGTCCTAAGTCTTACCTTCCATCCTTTTATGCCACCAACAGCTCTTTACTAGCCCTATGGCACCTCACTTAGCAAATCAATATTAGGAAATATTAGGAAAGTTTTTAACATCAGGTTTCCCAATGGAAACAGAGAGGAGAAATCAGCCTGAAGCTGATTCTCACACTGCACAGTATTGGGGCTGGTATTACCTAATGCATGCAATTTTAACACTTAGACTTCAGTCAAACTGGCCTGCTAATCAAGATTTCTATGGCAGTGAAATAAGAGAGGAAATACTGTCAGAACTTTTAGGATGGGAAGGCACTTTGGATTTTTATGCCTCCTTACATGAATAAGTGGAGGAACATAGTAGGTGTGTATATGAATGGATGTATGGACGGATGGATGCATAGCTAAAAGAATTATATGAATCAATGAATGAATGAATACTGCTGTACATACTGAGAGAAAGTGATGGCTACAAAACTATGTCAGGAAAAGCTCGGAAGTTCCTCATGCAGCGATCTGAGGTTCTGGGCTTCCTGTCATCCTAAAACCCCTGAAATACATAAAGGACATATCTCAATTAAAGGCCACAGCAGCTTTAAAGGAAATGTGCTGGTTTCAGTAAAAGTATCTGAAATACCTCCAAATGTGGAGGAGGGTTTTGACATGATTCCTTCAAGCTGTGGGTAGCAATTGCCAGCAAACTTTGCATCTGCATAGAAAGATTGAAAAAAGTGTGCTTTAAGCATTTAAAAAATGCTTTGTACTTCTTATGTTTGATGCTTAAAGAGAGTGCTGACAAGTATGGAGCATCACAGAGGAAAGTCTTACCAGCAAAATCAGTGCTAAGTGGTTGTGCTTTATTATTTGCATTTCCTTCATTCTGTTATTTTCTTTCCCTTGCAAAAGACTAAATTGATTACCAACTTTGTATTAATGAGCTCCAATTTTTTACAAAACCAAAGTAGTAGTTCATGCCATGATTTTAAATAAATTTTTTGCTGCAAGTCATTACTCTTCTCTAATAAGACTTTCAATTTTTACTTTAATGACATATGCCATGTTATTTCAGAGGTGAAGAAAAATCAGTCCTAATTTTAGCCAGGCATGCTGGGCCCACAGATGAAAAATAGGAGCTTTGGCCAGACTTGTGAATTCCACTGAAAACTTGCTAACTTGTACATTCTCTGTCGCATTCAATTTTTAGCGTAAAATATTTGCCTTCTGTCCTGAGTTTTATACTTGAAAACTTTTAAATTGGTTTGTCTTTGATAAAAGTCATTATTTCTACTACAGTATCCAGAAACCTAATTTATTTTGCATATACGAATGCAATTTCTTGTGTTTTCAGGTAATTCAATCAGGTAAAAGTTTCGTAGAATCACAGAACCACAGAGTGGTTGAGGATGGAAAGGACCTCTGGAGGTCATCTTGCACAGCATCCCTGCTCAAGCAGAGCCACCTCATGCAGGTTGCCCTGCAGTGTGTCCAGATGGCTTTTGAATATCTCGAGGGAGTGCAACTCCACCATCTCCATGGGCAGCTTGTACCAGTGCTTTATCACCCTCATCTTGAGAGTGTGTTTCTGATGCTCAGAAGGGGCATCCTGAGTTTCGATTTGTGCCCACTGCCCTCCTGATCCTTCTGTTCTCCATGCAGAGCAGTGCCTCCTCTCTCAGCGTCTCTTCACAGGAGAGGTGCTCCAGTCCTTATCACCTTTGTGATCCTCTGCTGGACAGCAGTTTGGGCACCTCCATGCCAGACTTGGGGCTTTCTGCTGCAGAGTCTTTCAGCATTACCTCTCTAAGACTTGTATCCTTGAGTTCCCATGCTGTTCTCATGCCATGTTACATCTCAAACATGCCTGACATCAATGGCATAAAACCCCCAAACATTTGGTGTGCTATGATGTTTCAGGCACCTTGGATTGATAAATCACACATGTGATTATCCCAAGGGTACCTGCAAAGTACCTGTGAATATATGGGTGGTAAAAGCAAGGCTAAGTTTCACCAGAAGCTGGCAGTGTGGATACCAGCCACCCCATGGCACCATGCCTGGCTGATCAAGATAGTTCCCTGAGACAGATGAAGGAATAGCCTGGATGGAAAAAGCAATCCTCAGGGATGTTAAATCAGAGCACAACCTTTCAGCAGATGGCACATTTTTTAGAGCTGATCTCTGGGTCTTAAAGGGGTAGGAAAACTCAATTATTCCTCGTGCTGAGAACAGCTGAAGCTCCAACATCAGAGAGCTCCTCCATGGCAGCACACATGAAGGTCAGATTTTCATATTCTGTCAGCTCCAGAACAAGGTCACAGTTATCACAGTTACATACCTGTGTCTCTGAATTTTCCGTGGCACAGCAGCAATATTTGGAAATCCTTCATAAGCCAAGCTGAAATAGACTTGCAGAAGTTGAAGTGTATATTAAAATGCAAATAGGAAGAGAGAACAGTTTGTGTAAGATTAGGGTGAGAAATATAAATATATTATGATTATAAAACCTGATGTAATGCAACATGGCAGGGTGGGGCCCTAGGGCTGAAATAAACTAGATTCCCCTCTTTAAACTACATTATGCAAGAGTGAAGATATAGAAATTGGGAAAAGTAATGCAGTAATAAAAATGTTTTGGAAAATGAGACAGGGTGAACCAACACACTTTTTAACCCCATATGAATTTCCTGCTGAAATCTTTGAATATGAGTTTTATCTTGTCCTTGTTTCTTTCAAGAGTATGTAAATTTTGAAAGGATTTGTGCTTTATTTTTTTCTTTCAACTGACTTGAATATGTAAATAACCCCAACAAAGAAGAAATTATCATTAGCTGAAACACAGATGGAGAATTTGTAGTACAATGTGATCTGAGTGCTTGTGCTCTCCACAAGCCCTTTTGCAACCAGCCCATGGGAGAGTGTGCACCCCCATGCACAGTTTTTGAGGCATCTTTCTGCTTAGACGTTTCAGGGACAGATTGCAGCAGCAATCAGATAGCAAGGAAAGGAGCGCAGAGAGGTGGCCTCACATGGGACAAGGACATGTGCACTACTCCTGAGAGGGCTCATCTCCACCAACAAGGGTCCAGTCCCTCCACCTCACCTCTCCTTCTGCTTCACTCTATGAACTTACTCTTTTGTGATCACAGATGTGTTGTATTTATGATGGATCTGCATAGAGCCACGGCTGTGTTTATTATACAGCCAAAATTTGCTGCACTGGAAGGGACTTAAAATCTGCTCTGGCCTACAGCCCAGTAATGAGCTGCATCAATCGGTTTCAATAACACTCTGGAATCAAATGCATGGATCTCAGCATGCAGGGCTAGCATTAGTGTGTTTGTAGGCCCATGAAAGAGGTACAGGCCTTTCCATTTTATTGACTGGGAAACTAAGTCAAAAGACATCAGCAGCCTGGCTCTGTTGCCATGGAAGTTGATAGCAAAAATCCCTTTTACAGTCACAGAAAATGAAAGGTTGAGTGAGAATTGATACATCTCAACAGAAATGCCAAATCTGTTGGCTCCTAAGCTTTTACAATTAAACCCATCTTTTGTTTTGCTTCATGTTAGGCACCAGGGGTCTGTCATGATCAGTACTTTCTCTCTGCTGCATATCTGTGATGCTTCAGAAGAAAGTGTCTCTTCTATCTGTAATGAACTGGTATAGATTTCCAACCATGTACTGGAGGAAATGAAATGGAAGTGGTTTTCTTTAGACAGTAGTATTTATCCTGGAGGGAGAATTTGCATTCCCTTTGTATTTGCAGGTATTGTTTGATACGCATTATAGGTGGGAAAAGTATTAAACCTCCAAAATCACATATGGTGTTTTGGATGTGTCTTCAGTTACTAATATTTAGCACAGGAGGTCAGACAGCACTCTGTGGAAAAATGTGCCGTCCTTGGATTACAGTGCTGTTCTTTAATGTCATAAAATTACACATTCTTCATAGATTATGGGTAAAATCAAGGGAGTGAGAAGTTACCACTTGGCAGTATCTCTTCATCAACAAGTTGTCTTCTGAGCTTAAAAGGATGCTGCTGTGTCAGAACAGATAAAATCCTTTGCTCTTTTTCCTCTTTAATCTGAGTATGGCATTGGTATGGTGCATCCAGCTGTTTGAGCAGAGAGGATTAGCCTCCTCCTGGGGCCAATTATACTGCCCAGCTGTCTGCTGCCATTGCAGAGCTGCTAAGGAGCCCAGCCAGGAGCACACATGGCAGGGTCCTGCTGCAATGAGTCCAGGTATCAGATGAGGGCTCCTGGCTTTTCCAAAGATGTGGATTCCAGGATCTCAGATAACTGGATGTTCTGCTCTCATGGGGGTTTCTGGTTGATGAGGCTCACATTTGGTAACTCTGCTCAGGCAGCCCATATGAGTGAGCCACAGATCAAATGTGGTGAGTCAGCTTGTACTTCACTAGGCTGTGTGAATCGACTTCATTGTGGGTCAAGAGATGAGCATGTGAACTCTGCTAATTGGGATACTACCAAAATCCTGGGCATTGCTGGGATCCAGGATTGTCAGTCTCTGCACCTAACCTTGGGATCTTGAAGATTGGTGCTCTGACGCTCTCCAAACACTTGGTGGTCTGACCTCCAGTTTGAACATGATGATTACCCACACCACACGTCCTATGTCAGTCATAAAACAGACAAGCAGTAAAGAAAGAGCAATTATAATAATTGCTGGAATCTCTGTATTTCTGATTCAAATTCTTCCTATTTGTACAATAAGTTAAAATACTGTAATATAGAAAATCTGAAAGAATGATTACTAGATTTACCACAGGTAAAAGAAAAAAAATATTGAGCTGTTTGGAGAGCCATCCCCAACCAAAAATTACATGGATAGGAAGCATGCAGGTTTAGTTGTCTGGAGAGAATCTCATAAGTGCATAAAGAGTGGTAGAAAAAACAGTGAGAGGCTGTGAACAAAGCTCTCCCTCTTGCTGCGGGCCATGAGTCATAAGTGTGCACAAAAATCAAAGTAGTTTTCTTTCTGTTGGCTGCAGATGGACATTCTTTAAATCAAACATCTATTCTTTCTTCCTCTTTTTTTTCTTTTTTTGAGTGCTGAGAGGGGGTGGAGAGTGGAGAAAAGGGCAAAGTAAATGATGCACTGAAAAATGTCTATTTAACTGGGAAGAAGTCCTTGAAAATTAGAAGGCAAATTTGAAAGCAGTTGATTTTAGGGAAATGATCTTTTAACCTCAGAAATATTTTCCGGCTAAATTTCATATTGTATCAGGATATGGTGAAGCGTGACTACAATACGAGTTTTCAAATAATACCTTGAATTACAGCTACAGCTGTAAAAGTGCACACTAGCATATTTTGAAATTGGCATTAGACTTTAAGCCTATTTGTTACCATTAAAGAGCAAGCTGAAACATAACAGAAGACTGTTCCCAAATCTGTTTGCAGTGAATTGCTTCTACAGTTTCCACAGACTTGTCTGTTAGGAGGAAGATCTGGGTCAAATTTAGTTATTCTCATCTTCGTAATTAAGACAATGATTGGAAGATATTATGGGTGATATACATGCTTACGTTTGAAGCCCAAGGGACTGTTTTTCTATGTGCACAAGCCTTGCTGACCCAGATTTCCATCTTTTCAGTGCTTTCCCAATGCATGACAATAGCAAAAGGCTATTCATGTCTGTTTCTGGCATGTTTGAAAAGTGGGGGACTCTGGTTCATAGTGATCTAAACACAAAGGAGCTGTTAACTGGGTTTTTGCAGTAATTTCTTCTAATGCTGTGAGTAGAATATGAAATGCCCCACCAAGAATATGGAGATTGTATGTATCAGTGGCCATAAAATATGATTTTTTCCCACTGAAGAAGTTTCAGTAAAAAAAATAAAATTAATTTTTCATGTAGAAACTGCACTAGAGGATTTTCAAGGCATCCTGCCACATTTTCTTTGCAATCATAAATTAAGAGTATGGATACCATGAAATGTTAAATCAATCTCTTGACCAAAGGTAATTGATATGTAGTGTGGGGATCACTATTATTTGTTCAGAGCTCAAAGCTGTTATACATCTAGTGATGAGAGCAAGGTGATGTAAAAGAAAAGGCGAAGCAGACAAAAAAAAGAGATGAAGGCCAGTCTTCTGAAACTGACAGGAATATTGCACATCCAATACTTGAATTATGCATTATGAATACTTCATCAGATGCATTTAGCCCACACTCCCATCTTTAATTTTTGAATCAATTGCAAAACAGTCTTAGATTTAACATTATTCATCAATAATCTAAAAACACAGTATAAAAGTTATGCTACAAGCTCCTAACTTCTGTATGTTTTCACTCCTAGTAACCCCACTACCAGCGTACCCAGCCAGAATGAAAAAGAGTATGTTTTCTTATTGTGCTAAACATCCAAGTGATTACATCCACTAAGGTTTATCTCACATACAACCACTGTCCTGTGGAACATGACTGAGAAAGAGCTTTCACATAAAACTCTTCTCTGTGTTTTTGTCAGACTGCCTGTGAACTGTGCTAGACAACTACCTGACTTTCTGTGGCCTATTTCCCCTACTATTTCATTACCTACATAAAATTGTGACAACAGAAAAGTACTCCCAGCTGTTACAAAAGTGCTCCCCATAGCTTGAAAATGGAATTTGTTGCATGAAAACGTCCCCCTACCAAGCTCTGGTCCGCAAGAAGTACTGAATCATGCCAGTGACACAGATGGGGCTGGACAAATTCAGAACGTGAATGGATGGTGCTTTGTAACTTAGAATTGTCTAATGCCAGCATCACATGAATAGGCACACAGATCAGAATAGAATTATCACATCCCACATTTGTGAGGTCTGACTCCACACTTTCATAAACATAGCATAAAATGAGGCTTATTGAAATTTTCACATGGAGTTCCCAAATACTTTCCTGGAATATGACTGTCATGTTACTGTTTCACTTTTCTCTTAAGGCTCTTTGCTGTATATTGGATGAGTACCAGGTAGATAATGCTTCTCTGGCAATGTCACATTTCAAAAGAAAAAAAATCAAACTAAGTGACTTAAGTGTTCAACCTGACCATATTTTTCTGTACAGTTTCTGAGTCAACCAACTATCATGGCAGAATCCACCTTATAGCAGTTGTACTTTTTCTGGCTTACAACAGAAACCAGAAGCTCTCCCAGCTGCTCGTAGGGAATAGGACATTTCCATAGCTCATTGTCATTGTCCTTGCTGACAGTGCTGCCTTAGTCTATCTGGACCTGAGCAGGCAAGGATCCAGATGTGCCCTTTAAGTCCCAAAGAAGGCAGTGCAATATAAATGTGTGCCTGCAGTTTTATGTGATTTATTTGCTCTGCTGAGCTCAATTTTGCAGTAAAATGGAGTCCCTATTCCTCTTGTGCTTTTGTTGTACTCAGTAGGACTCCAGATAAGGGGGTATTGAATATGTTTTAAAATCACCATGATATTATTGAGAGAAAATGATAAGACAGAGTAATAATCATAATAAAAATCTAGTTTTTCCTTAAGCTAGCTCCATTAAAATTCAGTGGAGCTGCACAGATCTCATTTGGGACTATTATTTTCTATTAAGTTTTGATGTAGATCTAGGATTTCATACAAATACTTAAAAATTGAAGAGAAGACAATTACTACATGCCAATTCTGTATTCTAGAAACACTTGGGTCAATTACTCTGATTTGAGTTTGCAACTAAGCACAGTAAAAGCAAAAGAACTACATTACAATTAATGTCATACAAAATTGTATGCATGTACAAAAGACCTTGTAGTTCATTTACTTTGTAGAGGTAACCAGCAGCCATCAGATTTACTACAAACCCAAAATGTGGGTCCAGTCCACTGTGGTGGACCAAACTGATAGCGCAGGACTTGTAGAGGACATGTGGTCTCTTCTCCCAGGTAAAAGTGGAAAAATGAGAAAAAACAGCCTCAAATTGCACAGGGGGAAGTTTAGATGGATGTCAGAAAATATTCCTTCTCTGGAAGGGTGATCAGGCATTGGAACAGGCTGCATAGGGAAGCGATGGAATCACCATCCTTGGAAGCGTTCAAAACACGTGGATGTGGCACTAGGTGATATAGTTTAGTGGTGAACACAGTGGTGCTGGGTTAATGTTTTGACTCAGTGTTCTAAGAGGTCTTTGGCAACCTTAATTATTCTATGTGTGTTGAATGATATTTAAGGGTCGATGCCAGCAGAAATTGCCTTAGTACGCATACATTTTCGTATATTGTGCATGTATTTGTTTACAATTTATGCATATACATTTACCTATATATAAACATGCAAATATTTATAGATGTATATTTTGTGTTCTTTGTCTTCAAGGATTTTACACCTGTCTGAATTACTCCAATGAGTTCACAAGCTATGAAAGGAGAAGCGGGACAAAAAGAAAAAGATTTATTTCAATGCCCTCTGATTTCTGCGCAGTTTCTTTTCCTTGTGAATACAGTCATCAGAAAAAAATTCTGCCTGAATTCATGATACCCATTGCTGCTGACTGCAGCAAAAGCAGCTCTTCCGTGACTGCCAGCCAGCCAAAGTACAGGATGAGCTTCCTGCTCGTACCTACACGTGATCTGGAGAGATGGTAAAAGGTTTTCTATCAAATTCTCCAGTTAATTAAAAGAGGGGCAGTGAGGAAAAGGTGTAACTAGTAGAGTAGCTGCACGCCCTGTGCTTCCAGCAAGCCCAGCTGCTTGTAGAGTCATGCATAAAGTCTAAACCAATTTTTCATTAACAAAATTTTCCATTCCGGCTCCACTGATGCAGAGATTTCCACTTTCAGGCCCCTTGCTGTGTTGCAGAGCTCGTTATCAGTTATTATTCATCTGTCCTCAATTCAGTGATCAGATCTGTCTGCTGCTGCTTTAGGAATCAGAAAATCTAGCCAAACTTACTGTGAGAAAAATATAAAGCAGGAAAACATAACCATTGCATGAAGTGCTTTTGCTGTGGGCTGCCAATCTCACCCTGGCATCATGTAGATAAGAAATAATTTTTAATCAACAAAGAGAGGACCCCTGCAGATGAAGCTTGAGACAAAGAGAACAAAAAGTCGTGCTGTTCTCCTCTTCAGCAGAGCTGATCCTGAACACTTCTCAGATACCGGTGACTGCAATGTGCCATCTTATCAGAATTCCCACTAACATCCTTCATCACTTTTCCTCACGGAGTGTGAGCAGCTAAGAAGTTGCAAATAGGAATATTAAGCTCTCTTATTGAGGGACAGCTCCAGAGGGGAACTGTCCCAACAGCTGCTAATTTCCTGGTGTGGGAAAGGTAGTGGCTCCTGATTACACTGAGAAAGAAGGAAAAACCAGACATGGGTCAGTCTTGCATCTATATATGTACTGATTCCAACTGAGTGTGGTTCGTAGCGAATAAGAAAGCTCATTCCTCATGCAAGTAATTTCTGTGCAGCTTTGTAAGGCTTGAACAAGCCTGAGTCTCCATGTCTGTTGCTTCTGCTACAAGGATTACCTTTTGTAGAAGTCAAAAGTCCTGAGTGCAAATGGTGACAGAGTTGTGACATACAGCCACTTTTGGGAGGATGATTCCTGGCCTTGAGAACAGGGCTGTCTCTGTTCCCCTTTGTCTCACTGGCCAGCTGTGCAAAACAAGACATGTGAAACAGCATGGCTTCCAAAAGAGACAGCTGGAACACTGGGTGATAATTTAAAATAGGAGCCATCTGCAGGTGATAAGGTCTTCTTGATAGTGCGGCTGATCTGGCAGTACCTATGCAAAGTGGAAATGTGTCCTGCATGAACTACCTCTACCTGTATGCTTTGTGGCCCAGAAGTGCAGAGATCTGGCATTAATGACAGTAAAATATGAGTTTCAATTTATGTCTGGCTAAAAAAGAGAGAGAGAGATAGGTAAAAGTATTCTCATATAACTAGAAGATTAGATTAATGAAATGCAATATATGCAATGCAATGCAATATTTCATGTTCCATCCCAGGCTCAGGGAGGCCTGGCCTCATCCAGGGCAGCCTCCCGGAGACTGGCCTGGGCCAGCCAGGGTGGGGGTATTCTAGGATGTGGGGGGACAGGACCAGCACAAGTGCTCCTGGGATGGAGTCTTCATCACTCACCTCAGCCCCAGGGCACTGGGTCTGTTTTTGACCTCACACCTGAGCAGTGCCTGGCAATACAAGGTAAACAGCCCTGGGGAAAGGCCAGCAGGAAGGCTTGGGACTACTCATGCCTTCAGAGCCACTGAGGTCCTCTTCAGGCAGTTGCCAAAAGCAGAGATTTGTACTAAATATCAAAAATAAAATTAATCAGGTGTAACCATACACTAGTGTAGTCTGGGGGCTGTCCAGCTCTGTGAAGAAGGACCTGCTGGACAACAAGCCATCCATGAGCCAGCAGTGTGCCCTGTGGCCAAGGAGGCCACTGGTATCCTGGGGTGCATTAGGAAGAGCAGTGTCAGCAGGTCAAGGTGATCCTGCCCCTCTGCTCAGCCCTGGTAAGGCACATCTGGAGTGCTGTGTCCAGTTCTGTCCTCCCAAGGATGAGAGGGATCTGGAGCTGCTGGAGCCAGTCTAGCAGAGGACAACAAAGATGATTAAGGGACTGGAACATCTCTCTTAGCAGTGAAGGCTGAGGGAGCTGGGCCTGGTCAGCCTTGAGAAGACACAGCTGAGAAGGAGCTTCATCAATGTCTATCAGTATCTGAAGGGGAGGTGCAAGAGGATGGAGCCAGGCTCTGTGCCATCTGAGCAATAGGACAGGAGGCATTGGGCAGAAATTGATGCACAAAAAGTTCCATCCGAACATGAACAAAATCTGGTTTATTGCTTGGGCAACCACACACTGGTACAGGCTGCCTGGAGAGGTTGTGGAGTCTCCCTCACTGGAGATACTGAAGAGCTGTCTGGACACAATCCTGTGCCAGTGTGCTCTAGGATAACGCTTCCTGAGCAGGGAGGTTGAGCCAGGTGACTCACCATGGTCCCTTCCAACCTGATCCATTCTAGGATTCTGTAAAAATTAATTCTGAGCAAGTAATGGACATAGTAAGTGTGCCTTTTGCAATTTTTTTTTTTTTTGGCTTACCAGAAGCTACCCAAACCTGACAAGGACATCTATTTGAGGACATTGATAAGTTTTGGTATGTCAGACACACACCAGTGATCTGTGTTGGCTCACAAATCACAGTTGATCTATCTTAAAATTTAATTATTGGACTATAACTTAGAAACTTAAATCCTTATTATTTCCACATCTTGACAAACTGGTAATTTCTGGAATTCTTAGATGGAAAAGGTAATTGTAATTAGCAAAGCCAGGATATGTTCAAAGAAGAACAGCAGGAATGACTGAGGAGATGGCATGGCTGCATTAATGGCTAGCAACTGAACCTGAAAATAGTGAGCACAAACCTCCAAAGCAACCCCTCATCATATATGTACCCATGTCTAAATTCTGCAGAGAGCCTGAGCGCTTGGCTCAGCACCCTTAATTTTGAATCTATAAAGAAACTTCCAACAAAGCTCAGATGCACAGCCTGAAGTGCCTTGTCATGAGGAGCTGAGCAGAAAAACCAAGGCAAAGGCTCTTGTATGTGGGAGGTAGATATGAAAGTAAATCTCTGCTGTTTTCAGCCAAGGGAGAGCTGGGTACCTGCCACTTTGCAAACCCACAGATTTCTGAGATTATCCTCTGATGAGCAGACGTGTTCTTTAAATAGCATGCTGCAAATTAACAGTTCTCAGAAACTCCTCTGACAAAGTTTCTTCCTTAACCCTTAAGGTGCTGGCTTAGTGGAGTGATAGAAAAGGTAGGGCCTGATACAATGATTACCGGTAGGGGTAATAACCTCATATGGCAAGGTAAGAGTGGGAGATACCATGCTTGCCATGTGGGAGGCGTTGGAGAGATTAGAATTTTAGCTCAGAAGCATCTGATTAGAACTATTTTCTCCTTTTCAAGACAAATTTCAAGGTGTTTTACATTCTGTTTGCTGTTCCAAATGATGATAAACACAAAATATATTTGTGAAATAAAAATCAGGTTGTTCCTCCTCTTTGTCACAATGAATTCATTGAAATGTTAAAGCAAAAAAGAAGACTTAGTCATACAATTCACAGAATCTCGCATAAGTTGGCAAGTTTGTTTTCATTACCTCTTTTGAAATTTGAAATTTTTTAGAATGGGCCTTTTCTGACAAACAAGATCTAGTGCTTCCTTATGAAAAAATGATTCATTGAAAACTCACTGGTACAATGATATAATGGAGAGGAGGCTAAAACAGCCAAAGCTGATTTTTTAAAATGGAAACATTTTGTATTTTTGCAAACCAAAGCCCACTGGTATCTTTCAGAGAGAAAAGCAAGACCTCTACAACTAAATCAAGTGTAATTCCATGTATTTCAATGAAGCAGTGTGAATAATGCTGGCAGCATATCTTGTCCCTTGTTTCTAAAGCAGAATTTCCTTTCACAAATAGTTTGAAGCCTGGCTCTGTTAATATATAATTCATGTCTCCTTACACTTTTTCTGCACCAATCACTATTAGAAATTGTTGTCTTGAACCATAATAATCATGTACTTCATCCCAACATTGCTGCTGATTCTTCTCACTCTGTTGTATAATATTACCACTTTCTTTAATCAAAACACCATTTAGCCTTTTACAAAAATTCCATGGGTGCTTACTCTGTCTGAAGAAGATCCCTGCACCCCCTTTTGCAGTGTTGCCACAATACTTTTCATTTACAGTTAAGTTACTTTTAAGTTAAGGTTTTCTTTTTTATTCTTTTCACTTCTTCCCATTTTAGTTGTTCACTTGAGTGACTGTAGGTGAGACTGCCTTTGTTAATTTTTTCTCTGTGATCATATCATGGACCACTTTCCAATGTCAATGTCTCACAGACTGCCACTAGTCCATAATCTACAAGACAAGAGTCACTGTTGTGCAATGCTGAAATGCAATTATTCTTATTCCCTGTGGAATTTATTTTCTGTATTCTCTCTTTCATCAGATTTTTCTTCATAACAGCAAAGCACCTAAGTCCAAGGTGTTTTACCAGCGCTGTTCCGCTGAGTTTTGGAGGATTTTACTGGCACAAGTGGCAGTGGAATGCTGTCCCTAATTAAAAGAGATATATAAGTATTCTCATGGAAAGGCAAGCAGATGAAAAGCTGCTGTCAAATAATGTGTGTTGTCGAAAGTCTGAGCTGTGGCAATAAAATTTGTTCTTCCAAAACTGTTTCCTTAATTGTTTCCCATGTTCAAAAACATATGATATCAGCTGAAAAATAATATAAAAATAACAATTATCATAAGAAGAAAATACTTTGACAAAGGAATACCTTCTTGTAGCATGGCCATAGCATATTGCTAAGAACAACAGAGCGGGAGTTTATGAAAGATTTCTTTGGCAACTGGATTGTCATAACCTCTGAGGACGTCTTGAGTCTGTAGGCTTCAGGATGCTTTTGAGAAATGTAATTCAAGGCTGTAGGCTGTGAAAGTGAAATGGAGCAGAAATTAGAAGAGTCTTTTGCCCAGCTGCATTTCAGTCCAGGTACCAAAGAGTACTCTATCTCTGTTACCCTGCTCCTTGGAAAACTGGTCCCTAAAAAGGAAAATAGGAAGTGAGGATTTCTGAGAAGCTTGCAAATCTTTTGTTATGGTACTTAGTAGGGTGCTGGTGGAATCTAGAGCCTTTGTTTCTCTGGATATGTGATGGACATGGATATAGATATGGATATGGATCTTGCTCCATTCTTCATAACACTGTTGGATTTCAACTCAACTTTTGGTCTCCTTTGTGCTAGCTTTGGTGACCAGTATCTCTTGCTATGACAATCACTATCTGCTGGCATTTTCCCACCACATTCCTTAATAGGAAGCTTTCTTTATGCTATTTTCTCTGCCTTTTAAATATAAGAGGAAATTCAGTTTGCAATAGGTGTACACTGGGGAGCTCTAAGACAGTCACGGTTAGCATCTGAAATAAAAAGAATCTGAAGGAGAAAGCCAGGCAAAAAATGGAAAACAAGAATTCTAAACTTACTGTATTTAGCATCAGTAGTACTGCAGCTGCAAATATCCTCAAGTGTACACTAGAAATCTTGGGACATTGACTTACAAATGCATAATTCATACCCATTCTTGTAAATGGAACTCACTGTAATATTTGCATATTAATATTCACAAATCTCATCACAGCTCCAGTCTATTGAAAATGGCTAGCTCTCTAGAAGAAAAACTAGATGATATTTCTATGTAAATATTTATTCCCAGATCTATATCCTTTATATAGAAACAATCAGAAAAAGACAGCATTTAGTGAATTCACTAATAACAAAACCAGCAGAAGCAAAGGGTTTGTCTTTTCCAGTGAAATCAGAATCCCAAGATCAGGACCTTTATTTGGTATACCTGTTGAATATACAGTGGTAGTGGTTGTTAACAGCAAAGTGTACATTGATATCATCCTGTTCTTACTCAAAAATCCCCACTCATTCAACACAACATATAGAAAATATCCTGCAGTTCAGTGGTGCTGAGGTATAACTTTGCCATAAACTATATTAAATATGCACCATCAGGGTTTCAAAGACCCACTTCACTGCATTATCCTACAGTGTCTAGAGAAAAACATGGACCCTTGTACCCATCTCCCTGGGAATGCAGGGTAATGATGTTCTTGAAGGAGATGACGCAGTGACTGTCAATTTGTCCTTAATCCCAGGTTTCAGCTGCCTCTTTGCCTTGGTAAGGCCAGAGCCAATAGGAGTCAATCAGTTCCAGAATTAGCCTCCACCAGACTCTTGTAAATTACCCTTCAAACTAGCACAGAGAAATATGATCATCTATCATAATGTTCCTTAGTTTAAATGGAGAAGACTTCAGAAAATTAATTTAGTAAGGTACTGAAGATAGAACAGAGAAACCTTAGGTAGCAATAAGTTTCATTTTAATTAATAGCACAAACTCATCTCAGTAACATGAAACACTGTCTAAGCTCATTTCTTTGCCTGTTGATCTTCATCAAATTCCCAAATGAGCCATTTGGAATAGATACATTTTTTGATAGAAAGCCCCTGTTTTATTTATATTTTTCATAACGCACAGCCATGTTGGATGGGGCTTTGAGCGCCATGGGCTAGTGGAAGGTGTCCCTGCTCATGGCAGGGTTGTTGGAACTAGATGTTAAGACCTTGGGAGATTTTGTTGTGAAAATCTTATTCTTTGGGTTACAGTCATGACCGACAAACACAAAACTCCTTCACTTGCTTGTAGTTTGCAATCTCCTGTTTTTTCTTAGGTTTTTACCTATCCTACACAATATACCCTTATTTTAAAGACTGATTTTTTTTAATTGCGAAGGGCTGTACAAACTGAATGATAAATTATCTAAAACATTTTGCAAGCAAGTGTAAAGCACCTCTGCCATGTACTCTAGTTGTAAGATGAGAATGCCAAAGATCTTAATTTCAAGTTCACTTGAAATCTGTATCCTTTGTCTGCAGCAGTTTCAGCTCTTTGGCTGTAATTATACAGCTTTTTTCTTTAAAGATACTTCATTGTTTCATTTGTGTATGCCACTTTGTGTTGTGTTAAAGAGAAGAAAGCCAAGTTACACATAAAATCTACAGTGATTAGTTTTGAGCATGAGACACGTGTTCAAAAACAAAGTGCACACAGCTGTAATAACAGCATGTATTGTTTTATTGTTTTATTTCCATGAGCAGCCGCCTCAGTAACCTGAAATTCATGCCCCATTACTCCCATTTAGTATGATATTATGGTGGTTTTGATGCATCTTTTTCTAAGGATAGCCACGGAAAACAAATAAAGCAAATGAGTCCTTTACATGCTTAAGAGAATTCCACATGAATAAAACACAGAGCACTCTCTGTACTTCAGTCTCTGTACTTCATTAAAGTTAACAAACATGCTTATCTGTGGGAAAAAAAAAAGAGACTAGAGAAAGAGTCAAGCAGAGAAAAAGGGAAAAATGTTGCCACAGAATCTTAACGCACCAACACATGCAGGGAAAAGTCACCTTGCTTTAGCCTCTCTAGCTTTCTTTTCCTCTCTCTTGCTCTAAAATTAGACACATCCATTTCAAAGGAGCCATCTGGGCAATCCTAAGGAAAGCAAGATAGACTGGACCTGACATTCTCTGAAACTCAGTCAACCAGAGGAAAAGTATTTTCTTTCTCCTTCTCTTTCTGATTTGAGAAATAAAGCAAAGAGAGTCAAGAGAAACTCCTATTGTGAAGCATAATAGGGAATGTCATTGCAGCTTTTCCTGAGATGATTCAAGAAGCTTTTTCTACCAGCATGCATCTGCATTTGCTTTATAACAGAGAGTAGCAGCCAGTAGGTTGAATGCCTAACATAAGTCTGTGATTCAGCAAACGACCTCCATTCAGAAAAAATACTGAAGCTCAAACTCTGCTATATTTATGGTTTCTCTGTTTGGTGTACTCTCACCTCTAGTATGTGAGCTGTTTTGGGCATGACAATATAAGAAAGCTTTTAGAAAGCATCCAAAGAAGGGCCACAAAGATGTTGAAGGGTCTCTTGAGGGGAAGCTGTATGAGCTGCTGCCAAGGTCACTTGGTCTGTTCATCCTGGAGAAAGGGAGACTGAGGAGAGACCTCATTGCAGTCAATAACTTCCTCATGGGTTTGCTTATGTTTATATTTTTCTCAATTTCTCCTTTTTTTGTGTCTTTTAGTTGTTATAATTAGGAATAAAATATTTTTATTTGAACCTTTCACATTTTAAAATATTTCCCATAATTTTTTCTACAAATATTTCAAGAAGTTCCCTTCCAGCATCAACAACCATCGTTACCCATGAATCCCAAATCCCTAATTCTCCCTCTCCCCTCCCCTCCCCCCCTTTACTTTGAGTATCATTCCTCATGTCTAACCCATGTAATTTTAACTGTACTCATCATCTCTTTCTGATCTGCTTGTGCTGGCTCCTCCATTTCTTTCTCCACTGGAGCAGCAGCTGGGCTTAGAGACTGTCAGTGACTTTGATTTTTTTATTGTGTCAATGTACGCTATTTCCTGCTTATCCAAGATAAATCTAATCTGCCACCATGCTGCCTAGAGCTCCAATGACTTTAAGTACATCTGGGGAATTTCACAGTCCTCTGCAGGCTGTTATTAGCTGAAATGACTTCACCTTTATCAGTTCTCAATAACTTGCTGTCTAGTTCTTTTACGGGCTTAGTTACAAGTTAAAAAAACTTTGGTACCTATATTGACCTCTTGGACACTTAGGTATTGATCAAGCTTCAATTGAGCTTTCAATCTGAGAAACATTCATTCTGTAGGTTCTTAAACTTTAACTTACTACCAGATTTCCAAAATTATATAGCCTTCTGATACTAGTGGTATTTTTATTTTAAATCTATACCATTATTTCTTTTAGAAATTGAAATACTAATTGTCTAAAAAGTCCTGAGCCAGTGCTATTTGTATGTAGTTTTTACCTAGTTAGAGAAAAAAAACCCAGTAAAATGCATGGTATAGAACAAAATACTGTCTTTATTAGACAGTATAATCCTGCTTTATTTAGCAGGATTACCTATTTTTTTTCCTTATTTCTTAGCAGTTTGAATTGTAAGATCAATAGGTATTTTAAGACGGAAATAAAATAAAAACCATTCCAGTTCACTGATATGAAAACTGCTACATGCTGTACCTAAAATTGTAGAGTTAGGGATAGAGCTCGAGCCTTCCAAATTCTCATTGTGTCTCCACTGAGGTGTGCTGCCTCTTGTGCTGGCACATCACTGCTCTCCCACTTACATCACTGCTTTCCCACTTACAGAACCTTGGCTGCTGTGAGGTATAACTTCTCACTAATGCCTCTGATCCCTTTGTGGTACTGAGCACCCAGAGGTGGTGTAGAGAAATTGGAGGGGTGCACCCAAAGAAAAGGTAACTGATGTGTTAGCTTGGAAGGCACTCAGCTCCTGACAAAAGTGGTTTGCTTCTTTTTTTTTTTTTTTTTTTTCATTAGGGAAAAAAATAAGAATCAAAATGAAGTAATTTTATTTAACTCTGGGTAATAATTTGATTTGTTATAACTGGGAAAGAAAGTGAAATTAGCTGGATAGCTAGAATGGATTTGTAAATGAATAAATAGCATTTGGAACCAAAACTGCAATGCACACAAAATGAAAGATTCCATTTTCTTTTATTTCAAAATATTTCTCATGATGGAATGTTTTGCAGATAAAGGCTGCATTCAAGAAAATCTGCTTGCCTTCAAACAAAAAAAGTGTGCAGAAAATGAGTGAAAGAGAGGAAAGTGTTCAAAGGAATGAAACATATTCAGCTCTAAAAAGAGCAACATACAAAAGAATTTTGCACTCATCAGATAACTCCCCAGGGCCATTTAGTATCCCACACTTATATTTGTATCACCCTGGCTAGAAGAGGAGTGATTAATAAGAACTATAGGCAATGTACATACATTTAGGAAGTACTGATTTCAGGAGAGGGATATGATTTCTGTTCAGGGATCAATGTATTTCCTTACTGATGTGTGAGTATACTGTTCATTTGCTTCTTCAGTGAAAATTGTGTTCCAAACTCCTAATTAATTCTGTAGGATGCTTTGGTTTGTTTCCTTTTCCTCGCCCCCTCCTTCCAGCTGACATTGCAGTTGAGAACCAGGTTTCAGAGATGAGGGTGATGCTCATTGCTTTGGAAACTGGCCAGGATCCGTGGTGGCTAACAGAGACACAGGATCATTCTAATGGCTTTTAAAGCCTTTTTTTAGAGACAGGAATCACAAGATTTCCTGTTTTTCTTGCTTTTTGCATTTTTGTGCAACATGAGTCACTGCCAGCTCTACCAGCTGAACCAGAGTGCAAGATGCCCTCTGAACTTGCTGAAGAAAAAGATACTTGTTTCCCCCTGCAAACAGCATGGGGGATGCATGAGACCAGTAAAAACATAAATGGTAGCATAAACTTGCTATTACATCTGCACTGTTGTGGTCTAGCAAATATGGGTGATTATATCTGCAAAATTACAGCAATATGGGCACGTAGGTGTGCCAACAGATCATAAGGGTGCTGTGGAGGCAAAGGCTGTCTTATACCTTGGCCTGACTTTCATTTGTGACTCTAGGACAGTAAATACTCTTATACAAGTATGTTATTGTCTGCTATTGTAAATCTACCCTCGCAGGAGTCTTGGGCAAACACACTGTTCTGGATTTCTCTATACTTAGACATCAATAGACAGATGCTAATTTTTGAGCTGGTTGCTCTGAGTATGTGGTTAGTTTGACCCATTTTGGCCAAATAGTTCAGGAGGGAAATAATGACAAGGGTACCAGGCTTCTTCCAAGAAGACTGTACCCAGCCAGCTCATGCATAAGCATCTGTGTGGGCAACATCTGCATTTACTCAGATGATTCTCACCTAAGCTCTCTCTTTAAAGATGTTATTTTGCATGACAATGAATGCACTTTTTATATAAACATTCTTTGTAATCTTGATTTCTAACTTTATCTGAATTCTCAACATAGACAGACAAAGGTACCAGAGAAACTCAGGCCAGAGGCGGTGCTCTCAGAGCTTATCATCTGTAGGATTAATTGACAATAGTGCTGTCACCCCCTTTAATGTAAAGCCTAATCTATGTTAAATCTCCATATTGTCTGCTGAGCCTTTGACAAAAGGATGTCGTGAAAATTTGAAAAGGAGTTTTCCTTTTATCTGTTCCTGCAGTATCTAGAAGATTTCCTTCTCTTCTACCTCTTTTCTTTTGCAAACACACACAAAACCTAAGTTGCTGTTCCTAGAGCAGAGTGTTTCATTTTTGTGTGTCTGTGCCACATGCTGAATTGAAAATCTTTACTAGTGCTCCTATGCTTTTGGGAAGCACACTCCAGATGCACTTCACTGCTGTGGATCTGTGCTTGAAACTTCCTAAGGTTCTCTGCACTCACTTGCAGATAAAGATGAGACATGAGAGACCCAGAGGAGACTGCCTGGGCTCTGCAGGGTTCTTCATGAGAAGAAGCTTCTTTCTGAGATGAAAGTGGCTAAGGTGGGCAGGGTGTTCAAATGAACTAATGAAATAATTAAAGCCTCATGACTGTAGTAGGACACCACCTGTAAGTGGGTTAAGCACAATGTGCAACTCAGTAGGGATGTGATGGTGTCTCTGGCATTGAGATGACCCCGAGGTGTTAGAAAGTCTCTTTTTCCCAGCCCTGAGCCTGAAGAAGAAGATGGGATTCCTTGGCTCTTGTTCTCAAAGTTGTTTATTTTTTCTTATCTATAACTTTCTCTAACCTGCTGAGATCTGTCCAGCACATCGGTTCATGGCACACTGACAGCCTTGGGGTGGTGTTATCTTTTTATACTAAAAACTACATGTATATTATATACAATAATTTTCCAATACCTATCACCTATGTTAAACAGTCTGTCTCTACTCTAAACCAATCCAAAAGTGCCACCATCACAGCAGAAGATGGAGGCTAAGAGAAAGAAGGAGAAAGACTGACATGCCCAGATTCCTTTGTCTTGCCTCTTGAACCCTCATTCTAAGAGCCCAAAATTTTACTTTTTCACCCTGTGATAAATTCACTAACATTCTACTCAAACTCTTGTGGCTCGTAACTCCTCAAAGTCGGTAATTGTTTCCATGGGTTAAAATCAAAGGCACAGGTGTTTTTGACTCCGTGCCAAGGTCTCTGAGCCCCCTGCCAAGGTCTCAAGTACTCCAGGGCAGTCAGAGGAATTTCCTGGGTTCTGACAGGGATGCAGTTCAGATGGTCAGGCCCAAGAATGTGGGTGCAAAAACATTGTGCCTTCTGAGATGCTAAAAGTGTAAAATTGCTTGTGTGTAAGCTACCCTGATCACTGACTTCTTTTTGCTCCCAAATTCTTCAACTTTTGGCTTTGAAATTTACCAAAGAGCCTTTGTAATATATTTGTTTCCTGCTGAACAGATATGTGCGTCAAAGCATGTAACAAACATCTAAGTCGTTTTATAAGTTACAGGATTCTGCAGTGGAATTAGAAAACCTTATTAATGGTGTATTTGGGGAAACACATAGGCCTGGGAAGTACTGTCTCTTGGCACCTAAGACCAGAAGGGAATTAATAACAGAATTTTTTATTTTAATGGTGCTATCTTTGCTAGTCCTCTGTGCTACTCGCATTTTTTTCAGCTAGTTTTCAACCTTTTCTCCAGATAAAGAGAAAAGAAGTTGTACGAAATTTGTACAAAAATAACTTATAGATAAATGGGAAAAGTCATTTGTGTTCTAGGGACTTCCTGTTGTCACATCACCCATCACACCTTTCAGTTCAAGGCTCTCATCTGCTTTTATTTCATTGCTAGAATAAAATGTGCATCTTTTCCAGGTGAACTTTCACATGTCCATTATTCCTTCTGTGCAGTGTGAAGCTCAGTTCCTAAATGGGCAACAAAGAGCTGAAAAATTGTAGTGTGGGAATGACAGACGGCAGGCAGTGTCAGAGATCTTATTGGTATCCTCCACTTTCAGGAGAGGAAAACTTTGCCAAGTCATGTGAATTACTACATCAAAAATGCTGGCTGTTGTACTTCTTATTTCTCCCGTGAATTTGGGAGACAAGTGCATTTGCAGGCAAAGTGAAGGCATGAAAGAGCTCAGAATTACACAATGGCCAAAATATTGCATATACACATAGTTTCTTTGGAGATCTGTGAGAAAAACACAGAGAAAGGAGCTTTAGGCATCCATCTCAGATGTCTAAAGCTCACTTGTTTTGCCACTCATTGAATCATGTGACCGTGTAAGAAAGTGAAGTTTAGCCTGTTTCTAAAGCAATTAGATGTTAAGACTCTGGGCTGAAGCTGCCTCTTAGATTAGGTTTGTATAGTAATAATGTGATATTATCAGTGTCTGGTTTTGAGTGCAGGATCAGAAGTGTGGCTAATTTGACATTGCCTAGGAGACCAGTCCCACTGAAGCAGAGAGGATATGCACTAACATGAAGCTGTAGGATTAATCAGTATTAGAGACATGCCTAAAACTCCTGCCTGTTTCTGGTCTGGCTTCCCATATTTTCATTTTCCTATATTTTCATTTTTCCTCCTGCCTGAAAGAAAGTGGTGAGGAGAGGAAGGCAGCTGAAGATTGCTAAAAGGTAATTGCATGAAACCCCATTGTCAGTCTGGGATTCTGTTCTAGGCAAAGGCACATCTCAATATTATTTCTAACCTTCCCTGCAGATACTTTCTGTTTTACCTGAAAACCACCTGAGAGAGCTTCATGTTCTCAATCTAAATAACGTGTGCATCCACCAAGAGACCTGTAGTTGGAGAAAGACATTCCAGTGCTGCCCACATTATTAAGAAAAATGTCACCACAAACCACCTAACACATTCCTTGAATTACAAAACCTAAATGTACACACCATCTATTATGAATGAACCATTTCCTGTGTAAATGCTAGGAAATCCAAGAGAGATTAGCCTGAGTAACGGAGTCAAAATCAAGCTAATTTTTTTGTGAGGTTATTGGCAAGTAAAGAATCTCCTTCACAGTTTTGTTAGGCAGGGGGCTGGAGAAAGTGTGTGTGTTAGGCTCAGAGGCAATCAATGTATATTTGTTTTTACCAAAGAAGTTGGTTCTGCTGAGCAAAATGAATTATATTCCCACCTGTGTGGCTGAATCTGAGTCCAGTGCAGCCAAAGGTTGCAACAAAATGGTTTGGATCTGTGGAAGTATAAGATGAGGAAGAGTAAAGAGGGCTGCAAACAGTTCTGGATCTGAATTAGGTACACTAAATATAGAGGGAAAAGCAGGATACACTTATGCTTCTTTACTGTGTCTGACGTGTGCCTGGCAGCCTAGGAAATTATGTTCAGACCTGTGAGAAAACAATCCTCATTTTGGAATTTTAATTTAAAGCAAAATGTCAATGTCTTAGAGCTGCTTTTCTTCAGCCACCCATTCTGTCCTTTCTAATATTTGCCTTCCCTTCAGACACTCTTGCCCCTTCCCGTTTACAGCCACTCTTTAATAAAAACATCTATTTCTTCATGCTTTTTCCACCCACTGCATGCTTCCCATGAGCAGTCAGTCCCACCTGTCCCCATCTCTTCTCTCTGCTTTCCTAGCTGTCGTGTTCCTGTCCCTTTCCTTCATGGCAGCTGAGATTGGAGAGCAAAATCATTGAATCCATGAATCTTCCATCACACAGAACCTCCTTGTAGCATTTCTGTTGACTTTGGTAATTGTGAATGGAAATAATTTAATGAGATGTAAGACACAGGATGAGAGAACCCGTGGTTTTTCATCCTTCTTGCCTGCTAAAATGTCCCTTATATAACTTCAGCTTCACACATAGCTAATAGGGTTTTCCACTTTAAATTTTGAATTCATTTGGGAAAGAAGTTTATTCATTAAATGAAAATTCTGAAGCAACATACAGCTTTTTATTTCATATGAAAATATATTATTAGTTATGGTTTTCACTGTGAAAAAGCTGAAAACTAAGTGTATGTAATGGAGAGTTAGCTGGGAGAGGGCTCATCTGAGCAGTAGAAGATGTCTCTGGTAGATCTCCATTTGAGATCTCTGTAGATTCATACCATAGGCAGTGGAGAGAGACAGTAATTTTAAGATCATTATTGATCTTAAAGTAGGTATTTAAAATAGGTCAGACGAGTCACACCTTAAATGTACCTGTTTCTTTCCATTAGCTATAAAGGAAGCCCGGAGTGACTAGCTCTGAGGTTGACGCCTACAGTGTAGATGTCTAAAATTAGGCAAAATGAATCCCACTCTAACTGTCATCTGAAACACTCAGCATGCAATTTATTTTCCTTTTTTTGAAAATAAAATTCCAAAGCACAACAATATTTTGAGGTAAAATGAAAAAATATTTCAGTGTGAAATTTTCAACAAAAAGATTGTGTTGAAATTTTATAATTGTCTCAAATGTTCGTGTTGAATTTTATAAAGTTCAGTCTTGACAAAAGAACATTTTATGAAGAAAGCTTTTTAAATGAAGAATGTTACCTGATTCTCCCAGTCACAAAGCAGAGTGTTCTACCCTACTTGTTCCTGGGCGTTTGCATTAACACAGCTTCATTGAGTCTAATTTGTGTGAGAAGGGACAATTTCATGACCAAGTCACAAGGAACTGGGCTAAGAACTGCCAATCAATTTCACATGTATTTGGTTCCGTTGTCAGGTGGCAATAACTTCTGGTCACAATTGAACTGGACTTGGTTTGCACCAGTGGCCTAGAAGACAAAATAAAATTTATTACCAGTTCTTTAATCCATCCAGTTCAGCAAAATAGCCTTGTATCAAAATATATCATTTATTTCCTCATACCTACCTGGCAGGAGGGTAACTATAACAAACCACCTTCAAGAGCAGGAGGATGTTGTAATATGGAGCAATTTAAGCATAATGGAGCTTAGAGCTTTCCAATACTGGGAGGTAGCAGGTTTTGGAAGGTAAGATATAAAGTCAGGAACAATTCTGTCTTATCCTCAGCCAGCAATCACTGTCTGTGAACATCCTACCTGTTCATGTTTGCTGGCTCAAGGGGGATTTTCAGAGCAGTTTGAAACCTACATTAAAACTGTCTTAGACTTTGAAGAGGCCTAAAGTAGTTTTCTTCTGCCTGCTGTGACTTTCTTTTCCATGTCATAAAATTGCATGACTGATAGAAGGGTAATTTCTGAATTTCAATCTACACCCTTCATCTTGGACTGTAGTAAACCTGCAAAGTGTAGCCTGATGTGAGGAAGAGCTGTAACTATTCACTAGCCTATGTGCTCCTTTTACATTTGTCCATTAATACCTTCACCATTTGTCTTTCACAGGTCAGACTGAGTGAGCTGAAAGAAATCAATGTCTCTTTGTAAGTGCTGAATATTTTTTCCCCAGTAAGGTACTTCTCTAAAAAGTGGTTGTGTTGAACAACAGGGAAGTTGAGATTTGTCAACAGTAGGGTCAATAATAAATTCTCCATTGCATCAGTCATTCACTTTCTGTCACTTCACATAGTACCAGCCCAGGTGGTTTTCCATTAATCTCTTTCATATGATTTCTCTCAACCATTTGTCTCTGACAAAATTTTGGCATGCAGTGCTTTATGATAAAATGGTAATTCCAAACCATGGGTCGTTCTAGTATATTCTGTTTTGTTAGAGGGGTTCAATCTCTCCGGTGAGCATCTGAAATAAGCATCTTAAACTCTCTTCCTGACCAGAGACAACAAAAATCCATTCAGCTCCTGTGGAACACCTAAATGCATGAAAGATGGCAAAAAGTGCAACACAGTCACCAGACTGTTTAGCCCTGGGGAAGACAATTCAGTGATAAGTTCTGTACAGGATACTTATGTACTTGCCTGACAACTGCATCTAAATTTCTGAGACTTCTCTGTCCCTTCATACTTTCTATACATTTCTGTTTCTCCAGAAAAGCTAACATCAACAAATCAGGAATTTCTTTGATGGCTATTATTTTGTCTGCATAGTGAAGAGAAATTCTGGATGTTTCCTCCTGCCTTTTGGATGCCCTATTGCAGTTGACTCAGTCAGGTTTTTCAATGTATTAAGTTCAGAAATGTTTCCAAAACTGAAAACAGACACTTGAGGAGTCAAATCTTGTATTCATGTTCTCTTCTTTTGGACATTTGAGATGCAGCTTAAGACTTGTACAGTGTGAAAAGCTTCAGAGCCAGTGGTCAGAATTTTTCTGTGAGAAGGCAGCTCATTAATCCACTCATTGACACTCAGAAGATTAGCAGTGTTCTTAGCAACGTATAGAAGTGTGAACAGATTTTGGACCCTTTGAAAAACAGGTTAACTAGCCCATGCCATTGTCTCGTAACTGCAAGAGGGCTCACAAAGCATTAAAATGTATTTTCAGTCCATCTCACAGAAGCACAGTATCTAGATCAGAGCAGCTACCTGTTAATCTCTCTGAAAAATAGCTTGTTCTAAGTAACTGGGGTCCTAAGTGACTGGGGGTGGCTCTAGGAACTGATTTCAGGAAGCTCTGCATCGTATCAGTATTTTCAACAGCACCTTATCCACCATATGCAAAAATCTCAGGAACTCACCCTCCAAAAGTAGCAGGAGTATCTAGCAAATATGGGCTTTGCATGAAAACATCACATTTCAGTTCCTCTTTCCATGGGTGCTGAAGGTCACAGACATTTTTAAAGCTCCCTCCCTTGCTCATTTCCTGTTGTCAAAGTTTTTCAACCTTTGAGCTCTGCTAGGTGAGTTGATCTTCAGAGATGAAGATAATATTGCAGAAATACCACTGATCTTGCTCACAGTCACATTGGACTTTTTCCTATGAAAGGTTAGTTGCTTTACTTAGTTCCCCCTTTTATTTATTTCCTTAATTTATTTATTTACTTCTGGCCCTGAGCTGTTATTGAAATTAGACTCATTGCAACAGCATAATGTGTAGACTGCTGACTGTGTCAGATCAAGCTTTATAATATTTTGAGTGTGCTGAAAGGGCACACACACTGCTGGTATAAGTATGGACCATACTTTGGCCCAGCTCCTGGTATGTATCACAAATCTCAGAAATGTGGTCATTACTTTGTCTTAGCTGTAAAATTACTTTTATTGTATTGCAGGCATCCTGTTATTTGCAGTTGTTTTTTTAGAATTTTTCCATGTTCTTTCCCGTCCCTTTTCTCCTACATTTGTGGAAACATAATAATGCCATTTGATCCCAACAATGCTCTGTAGGTGAATTTTCAACCAAGGTTCACAGTGTGTTTAACACCATGCAATCTGTGAAAATGAACATTTATACTTGCCCAACCATGGTTTATGATTTTTGCCAATGTCTGGGTTAATACATCATTCATGAACTTATGTACACTTGTTTCTATTGTGTCTGTAATTTGCAGCTTTTCATTATTTAATGTGAATTTGTAGCCCATAAATAGATTGGTGTATGTTTCTTACAAAGATTTTTTGAATCACATATTGCACGATTGATTATACAACATATTGCTGTTGTATTGTTTATACTTCATTATTGGCTGTTCCTTTGGATTTAAATAAAAATTGCCAGCTCCAAGCTGATTAGTCTCCCAATAAGAAATACTAACTCAAGTCTTTTTCATTTTATTTCATATGTTCATTACAAAAATGTAAGGAGCATGTGGAATTAAAATACTGCTACTTTGTATGGACATGATCAATGCAAGCAAATGGGAAAAAGAAAAAAAAAACCAAAACAACCTTCAATAACCCTTAGGCAGAGTCTATGATTTTAAAAAGGTTTCAAAAACCTTTTTGGTTTTAAGGGTTTTGAAAACCCTTTCCACACCCAAGATTTTTCATGGAGCAGATAGTTGCTTACAGTATGGGAGAGATGCATTATTGGAAGTGGATTCATAAAGATCATTTTGTCTGTGTGTGTATGGTGAAATTCCCTCCTCTGCAGAAGATAAGCCCAGGGCTCTTTCTCATGCACTGAATTTTAAGTGATGGAAAAGTCTTTACATGCAGCTTACAGATGAATATGAATTTCATCTATAAAAAGAGGCATTGATGCAAACCTTCACTGGAAAAGAAATCATTTCAGCATGGTAAATCCTGTCTGGAGGATTTCTAGCCTTGCGTTTTGGGTATGGCATCTTGTTTGAACAATTATTTTAGCTTATTGCTCTGTCCACTATATGGCTGTTTTTAATTGTATCTTTAAAAAGATTGATTTCCATAATAAAACTGAGTTGGAATACTGAGATAACTCTCAGTAATTTTTCCAAGCCAGCACTTTGTTTTGAAATTTGACCCAAAAGAGTTATAACTTAATTATGATACAAATAATCCATCTTTCAACAGGCAAACTGCTTTTTAAAAAAAATTTCTCGTTCGACAAACAAAACAAAAGAAATGAAAACTAGTTCCTATTGTTAAAATAGAAGTGGTGACATTTCAAATCACAGGAGAAAGAGTTAGAAGGACCCTTGAGAGTATGTATCACCCATGCTCTTGCTTTGGTGACATCAGCAGTAATTTTCTGAGGCAATTTGTCCTTCTTGCTCTTAGCAGTGTCTCATGATGGATATTCCATATCCACTTTGGTGATTCTTGAGCTCTACCTCTAGAAGGGTGTTTTAATGCCTTACCTGTATCCTGCTTATTGCATTTTAAATCCCTTTGCTTTCTGTCTTACTCTCATGAATGAGGAAGAGAGATGATACCCTCGGAATTTGGAGCATCCTTTTGAATATTTACAGGCTGTTTCCAAATTGACTCTCATTATTCCCTTACCTAGACAATCTTTCTGCTCAATCTTTCCTTGTGTGTTATTATTTCTAGACCTCTGAAAATTCCTGTTGCTTTCTTTGTCCCTCCAATATGGCTAACAAGCTCTGAAGGGGTGTCCTATAAGCATTTTTGTCCTGAGAACTTCTTTAATGTCAATTTTAAAATTCATATATGTGTATGTTTCTTAATGACTGTAGCATAATGCAGCTACTACTAATAATATATCAAAGATCATAATTTTTCAGACTACTGTAGTAATAAATAAATGATGCCTATGTCTGTGGAACAACTGAATTCACAGGTCTTCAAAGAGTTTCCTGGATTATAAATTTATTGCCTAAACAAAATCCAAAAAACCAGAAGAGATTTTTCAATGAGTTAGTGCACAGGATGTTGATTATTATAAAATTTATGTAAGATTTAGAGTTGGATGACACTCGTAATGTTATGACACTTTTTCAGTGGTTTGAAAAGAATCAGAGCCTCTGTTAATTTTAGGAACAATTCACCTGCTCCCTCACTTGTGTCAGTCTAAATAACCAGGAGAACTTATGTGTGTTTTAGACATTTTCTGTCTTTTCAGAATTAGCAGAATGTGGGATTAGCAGCAGAAATTTGTACAAAGGAAAAAGAAGTCAAGAAAAATATTTATGCTGGAAATCATAAAAGTTCTTTCTCTTCTTCATTTGAAATCTTCACCTCTAGTTCTCTGCTGCTGCAGAGGGTTTTTTGTGGTTTTTTTTTTCCTTTCTGTCACCTTGACGGTGGCTTCTGATCAGTCCAGAGTCATACCCAGGAGCTGAATATACAGATTATAATGACAAGAGGTGTTTTAGGTTTTTTGTTGTTATAATCTGTATACGATTCTTTTACTGAGGCACACAGAGTACCTGTGATTGTAATGGAAGGCTGCTGTCCTTTGACCTCTTTTTTCATGTGACTGTGAATTTCAATTTTTTGACAATTCTGCTCCCCTTACCCAGTATTTGTGGGCTTTTACTAGCTGCTAAAATCAAGAAGGGATCATGAAATTCAGCCAGTTGAATGCTTAGTGCTTTAGTTGAACACTATTTGTGTTGTATTCAGCAAAGCAGAACTTTTGGAGGGCACCATCTAACTTCATGTAGGACTCACTTGCCTAGGTTACAATATGGAGCTCATTGTCTGTTCCTCCTGCAGCTGAGGAGGGTGTGACTTCCTGGGAGCATTGTTAAAAGGATGTGTCATCAACACACCTAGTGTGTCATCAACTGAACGCAGTTCAGATGGTATGCCCTGTTGTGTCCTCCTGCTTCCCAAAAGCGCATTCTCTTGGCCAGCTCTGCTTTTTCTGTACTTCTGTGCTCTTCACACAGCCTGCTCCCATCCAAATTTTCCTCTTGTAAAAATGAATAGTTATGATAGAATCCATTCTATTGATATTCCAGGTAGCTAAAATGTACTGGTTCCTAAAGCATAATGGTGAGGTAAAAAATGAAGTCATGCTTTATTGTGACCTTGACAGATTAGGCATCATAAACTCATTAAAGATGCACAAGAGGTATTTCTGCGCTCTGACTGCTTTTGTGGGCAGGTTGTCTGCATCTAGGTGTTTTATCCTGGACTAGCTGATGTGTCAATTAAGATACCAAGCCAGGCCTGCCATCTGTGTCTTCTTTGCTTCTGGCAGTATGAAGTAGTATGGCAAAGAATTATGGCTTCAATTCCACAGAATTATAACAAATTCTAACATGAAATTTAATGCATTTCTGCAGGAAATGAGAACTGCTGTGCGGCTCCCCATGAGGGTAATTCACTCCTTAGCAGCTGTGGGGTAAGTGGAGATCAAATGATCCGAGTGGTGGAGACACAAGCTGCTACAACAATGGTTACTTAACAAATGCAGTTCTCTTTTCTGATTCACAAATTTTCTGAGGTCACACCAGATTTAAAAAAAAAAAAAAAAGAATTTTGAATGCTCTCATTTAATGAATTTCAAAGATTTTTACCATATGAATGCCAACACTGCACTGGATAGAGTTGTTACCTTTATGTGGAACCCTGGAGCACACTGGAAGTCAGGGTCAGAGCCAGGAGTTTACTTGAAACACCTTTACTTCTTGTCTAGGTGATATTGCCTGCACTGGGTTGTGTCTCAGACCCGTAAAAAGCTGTGTGCAGCATCTCTCACACTGATACCCCCACACTCATCCTCCTGTTTACACATTTTGTGGGATAGTGTATAAGGCCCTTCCTGTCACCCCACATAACCTGTCTGTTGGAGACAGTATTGCTTAATTGTAAAAAAACAACAAAAAAGTCTTGTTCTACAGCATTTCTTTAGAAAGGAGGTCTTAGTTCTCCATGGCTCCTTTATCATAGGTAGTGGAGTTAAAATATTCATACTTTTGAAAAGCTTTGCCATTAGCAATTATTTTAATCTCCTGCCAGAAGGACTGCAAGAGTTTTTCTCCACTTAGGCTCGTGCTTAATCTGCTGCTGTTTTTTACTCACATTAAAGCTGACCCAAGGCTCCTGTATTAAAATTACTCCCACAAAACTTACACATATATCTGCTTCATGTGTCATTGGATGAGGAATTGTGTGCCTTTATTTTTATTTCTTTTTACCACCTCTATTTAATATGATCCATATATTTTGCACAGATCTTGTGTATATGATTTTCTAGGATGCTATTATGGCTTTGTATCCTTACCTGTGGCATATGAAAGGGAGGAATTGGAGTAGAAAAGGGAGGAGGCAGGCAAGGCATGAGTGAGTAGGAGGGAAAAAAAAGGATTACAGGATGGAAAAATGATATCTACTTCCAAGAATTAGAACTACATTTTTACATCTTAGAGTCACTCTCTCTCTAAGGCTCTGTTAGTCAAAAAGTGTTTCCTCCCACTTCATTTGGAGGAAATAGAAAAACACAGAGCATAGTTTCACATCTACATGAAACAAAGTTGAGTGCTTGGCTAATACATTGGCACCAAGATTGTTTTATGTTAATGATGAACTCTACAGTGAACATCATGTAGCTGATAGCTTGACTCCATTTCCCAAAAGTCCTAATCCAAGGACTTCTTTTTCCCAGAAGTAAATAGGAAAATTCTTACAGAGCTGGACTGTTAATCATTGTGCAGCATCTTTACATTTTTTTCCCCAGTGAAAGGCTCTTGATATTGGCCTGAACACGACTTAGACAATTTATATTGACAATTCTACAATTTTCTATGTATACTCCCAAAAATGTGCATAGGGGTATTAATGTTTTTTAGTCATTGCATTCAAACCTACTGACATGAATAAGAGAAAGTCTGAGGATTTTTTTCATGCAAACACATGCAAATGTGTTTTTCATATTTCTGTAAAGTATGGAAAAAGGATTTACCATTCCACACCCCCCACCCCTCCAAGAGCATTAAAAGAGTTTGCTTTCAGGCAGACCAAGTCTGTTGTTGTTTTTCAGTTTATGCATCTCTTTTTTCCTCCAAAAAGACAAGGCTCGGAATACTGCAGTCAATAATAGGAGAGGGACCACCCTTTGAGCAAGAAAGACCTATGTCAAATGAAAAAGCCTCAAAAATATAATTCTGAAACAGCTAGGAAGCTGACTGCATTATCTAATAGATCTGTGCCCTCTTCCCTAGTTTTACATGAAGAAAAAGACAATAACCAGTCTTTGGTCTTTTCTTTTCTTCTTTTTCAGCTTTTTTTTTTTTTTTTTTTTTTTTTAATGCTGAAAGACAGTTTATCTGGAATGTTGAAACCAGTTTCATTCTTGGTTCTTTTATCTTCTCCAGATGGATTCATCTAACACATACTGACAGCCTGTAATTTTATGCAGCCAGTGATGGGTAATAAGCTTTAGGTGTTTCTTGCATTAAATAGGATCTTTGTTAGAAATAAATGGTCCTGGCTGCAGGCAACATCCATGTGAAGGACAGGGCCATCATCTCTGAAACAATGTGTTGGATAAAATAAGGTGGGGCTTTGATAGGACTGAAAACAACCACCATAATTTCCCCGATTTGTCACACATTTAGTGTTCTATGTATATTGCAGGTGAGCACTACAGAATGTAGCTTTGAGAAAGAGAATAATGAAAAGCTACCCATCAATGCATCAGTGTTCAGTGCATCTCTGACTGCTTTGGACCATTCTTGCACCTTCCATTGCCCTTTTCCCAGCTAGCACTGGCATATGCACCACAGGAGTAGTCACAAGGAAAAGGAAATGTTATGAAGCTGAGCTAAAAGGCAGCATTTATGATTAGTGAGGAGCTGCAAACATACTAAAATTATTGAGTTTTGTATTTAACCCACGCTTTTCCATGATGGCATCCAGCACACAGCTACCACAAGTGTAAGAAATTCAGTTTCTTAGACATCTTATTTATTGCCTGAAAGTTTTTCTTGGATTTCAGCCCAGGTGTCAGAATAATTTGTTACAAATATATTTTCATTTTGTTTTTTTCTTTTTGTGGTGCTACTCCTCAACTAGCATGTGGGTGGCAGGAACACTTCATTCAATACTTCCTTCTTCTATATTGTACCACTGGGTTCTTTTCATTAGCAAATATTTTATCTGTTCCTTTTGTTTGCCCTCATCCTTCACAAAAGCTGTTCACTTAATCACAGCCCATGCAATGAGAAGTAATTCCCTTCATAAAGCTGGGGGAGATTTATAAATAATTTCATCAACACCTTGTCGTTCTTGAGGAGAATCATAGCAGACATCCATAGCCCAAGTCAGGATCAGGAGAACTGATCCCAAATTACCAGGAGATCTTGTAGTTCTTGTTGTAGGATTAGGGAGTGGTAAAGCCCTACACAGAGTAATATAAAATCTTGAATATTCTTCTATTCCCTTTATGCTGAATAACTTATAATGTCAGTCTACATCAGCTTGAATCATATCAGCTACTCACTGGGTATTTTCAAGAAGTTCAGTGATTTGGGATAAGTGTGGACCGATAAATGGCTGACATGTAAGTTCTTCACTCCAAGCAGCTTTATTGCTGCCATCTCATCATTTGTCACTGACATAATGGAGTATCATTAGCCAGTGGCATCATCTGACAGGGAGACTAATCCTAACATTTAATTAATTGTTATAAATTGTCATTTCATGCAGGAGCCTGTTTAGTAGATTTGGCCGAATGACATCATTCCTTTAGACCTTGGAAAAGTAAGGAGCTGTGGCAAGGTAGTCATTAAGGAAGAAATCATAAAGGATCATGTTAATGGTATTTTAAACTTATAGGTGGGCAAGGAGAGAGAGCACAGGGAGAGAGAGAGAAAGAAAGAGAGAGAGACTGAGTTAGCTTGGAGGAGGAGAAGTTAATTTGTTCCTTGGCCCCAAAGCAGATGTTAGCTCCTGAAAGGTGGTACCATTCACTAGCTAACAATGGAAATCTTGGCTGATAATACCTCCTGTGCAGCAGGTATGTATGCTGCTCCTTGCTTGGACAGCATCAAATACCCAGCCTTGTGCTGCTTGTTCCATGGTAATTTTAGACAGGGGTAAGTTTACCTACATTATCAAACAAAATTATGTATTGATATACCATGTACATTTCTTTCCAGGAGATTGATAAAATATCTTAATCCATAGATTGTGGAGACTGTATTCGTTTACCAGTTGTTGGTAGACAAATCAAGCTGGCTACGGTGCTTCTGAGAGGTTCTTTGTAAGTATGCCAAAACACAGAGATGAATAATTTAAGATGCTTAATTATCTTGCCAAATGGGAGCTCTGATGCTTGTAAGAGTTGGGGAGGTCTGTAAAAATTACTGACAGTAGTATCCTGTGCTTCTGATCATATTAAAGTTGTTTTCATGGTCCTCATCCAAACTCAAATCCTGTTGTAGTGACTCATTACAAGGAAAATTCGATCTCATACTTTTTGCCATGGCTGAGCATGGATGCCCTTTGAAAAAGCAAGCAAGAGGGATGCTCATTTGAGATAAACATCAGCTACATGTCTGAATATTGTTAAAGGGACATTAAGTTTTGGATGACTAAAGTTTCAGATGTTCAGCTTGAAAAACAATAAAGGGAACTCATTTTCTGTAAGATTCATAGAATCATTTAGTTTGGAAAAAACCTCCAGCATTGTAGGGTCCAACATTTTACTGTACACCACCTTGTCAAATAACCATAGCTATGAGTGCCATGGCCATTCATTTCTTGAACATCTCCAGAGATGGTGACTCCACAACTTCTCTGGGCAACCCATTTCAATGTTTGATAAGGGTTTCAGTTAAGAAATTCTTCCTGGTCTTTAACCTGAACATCCTCTGCTTCAGCTTGAGGATGTGTTCTCCTCTCCTGCTGCTGGTTGCCTGGGACAAGAGGCAGATCCTCACATGGCTACACCTGCCTTTCAGGGAGTTGTAGAGGGTGACAAGGTCCCCTCTGAGCCTCCTTTTCTCCAGGCTAAACATCCCCAGCTCCCTCAGCTGTTCCTTGTCTGACTTACTCTCTAGGCCTTCTGTCACCTCCATTGCTCTTCTCTGGACACATTCCAGCACCTCAGTGTCTTTCTTGTAGTGAGGGGTCAGAAGTGGACACAGCACTCGAGGTGTGGCCTCACCAGTGCTGAGTGCAGAGGGACAATCACTGCCCTGGTCTTGCTGGCCACACAATTGCTGATAGAAGCCAGAATTCCATTGGCCTTTTTAGCCACCTGGACACACTGGCTCATGCCCAGTTGCTGTTGACCAGCACTCCCATGTCCTTTTGTGCTGGGCAGCTTTCCAGCCACTCTGCCCCTAAATTGTAGCGTTGTCTGGGGTTGTTGAAACCAAAGTGCAGGACGCAGAACTTGGCCTTCCTGCATCTCAAAGAGTCTGGGCTTGCCTTTTCAAAATGAGCCTTTTGAAAGTGCCTCACTAGTTCTTTTACAGGAAACAAACAGAAGTCCCCAGATATTTTTATAACTACTTGTTACTCCGAGTCTATAATTAGAGAAAAAATAGGCTGTCTTGGGCAATCATCAGAGGCTCCAAATGAAAATGAAAGCTGGTGACAGATATCATAGATGTATGCACTGGGATCCACATCACATCCTTTTCACTGGTGACAGCCACAGCTAGACTTACACAAATATGTTTGCAAGCCTGTTTGCAACCTGTGTTTTGTTCCGTGGTTTCATGTGTTAGACACAGATTTACTGTGTTAGTGGCAGAAATGGCAGTGCTACTTAACAGTGGCCAGTGGCTTAAAACTTCCACCAGCTGACAAACCCTTCAGCTGCTGCCTTGTACTAGGTTTCATTCCACTCCCTGTCACATTTGTGATGAGCAGGTCAAGTTCACTTCATAAGCTAAAAATTAAGGTTTTTGTAAAGACTAGGAGAACAAAAGGAGTAAAGAATCGCTTGTTTAAGGAAGGAATTGTGGAACATAGGCATCTAGGTGTCGTGCTGTGACATGATAGGAGTCTCTGCTTGCCATTTGTAGCAAAAGGGAAATGAACACTGGTATGTCAGAATGCCTTGGGGATACATTTCTCTCTTCTAAAATAAGGCTTAAGCCAGTGAGAAGTTTTACTCAGAGCTGTGATATCTTAGATTGCATTGAATTTTTCAGGCTATCTCTATTCTTTCTGTGCTAGATGAGCTGTGGAGATAATGATTTACAAGTTAAAATATGCTCTTATTAATATATTGTCAACAAATGAATGTAGAGGGCCAGCAGAGCCTCACAGGATGTTATTTAGTCCATGAGGAGCAATACACTTCATAATTAGTTTAATTTACATGTGTTCAGTGGCCACTGCAAAAGTAATTTGTTTTTATCCCTATCTGCAGAAATCATTCTCAAGTAACTATCTTTGTATGTGCAACACTGATGAAAAAGGAATAATGTGCAGCCAAGAACCTAATAAATTATTCCTTTCCCTGGAAGTCATCAACAAAAATAAGGAGATTGCAGAGGCTGATAGGTCATTGTGATTATTTTCTTCTTTGTAAATAAATTTCCAGCCTACTCAGAAATTCAAGGAAATAAAGGGTTTCATAAGACAGTGCTTTAATTCTTGAAAACTAAAGCTATTTCCTAAGCCATTCCCATGCTGTCAGTGGAAAGGGATGTGTTGATGAAACCAGAGACTTTTGTGCCTCATGTGGCGATCAGAACTCTGCAGACCTACCATTGGTTTAATCAGGTTACCATGAGTAGAGTCAGGAAACTAAAACTAGAAATAAAAAAGCCTGTAGAGAAGTCAAATTCACTACAATATTGCAGTACAGCTGCAGAAAGTTTATCTTTTTTTCTCTCACACACGAGCATATACTTGGTTTGCCTCTCTACAACAGCCTTCCGCCTACAAATAGTCCATGAATGCAAAAATGCTTGATAGCCCCATGGGTCCTTGGCTGATTTTGGCTTTTGGATCACAGAAAGCATGGAGAGATTTCCATATCCTGCTGAAGTCACTGAATGTATACCACCATAGCACAGGATTAGCCCTCTGAGGACAGACATTGTCATTCCTTGCATGTTTTACAGACTGAAACACAAAATGACTCACTTCTCAGATGCCATTTAAACTGGAGTAAATGAGAAAAACACAACAATGAAATATTTTAATAAAACAGAATCAGTTACTTTTGTTCATTTATTTTCTTACCATGGCAGTGAATCAAGACTTCCATTATTTGCATTTCATAAGAAGTCTTTTTCTGAAGCTGGAAAAACTGGCATTAACATTGATTTCCTGGCATTATTTTTTGCTAAAGCATAAAACTTTTGAATTATTACTTCCAGGACTGAGTTTGAGTGACAAGAGACATGTTCTGTTCTTGTAAAGATAGAATCCAGGGAAATCCAGACAGAGAGAAAAATTTCAAAAGGCAACTTTCCCTCAAAATACTTTAAGTAGGATTTGATGCATATTTTAAAGTACTGTTCAATAGTCTGTGCACTCTAAAAAAAATACATTCTAAAAGTTGCTGTCAGGGTGTAAATGAAGAAAATTGGTCACATGGAAGAAAAGAATGGCTGAAACTTCAGGACTCTCCTAATTTGTGTATGAAATGGCAGAGGTTCATTGGGTAAAAATTTGAAGTATGAGTCATGATATATATGAAGACAAAGAGAAGATAGTTAATTGGAATGAGAAATTGAAATCAAAAGGTTCAAAGGTCTTGAGTAAAAGTGAGTAGATCATATATCCAACCCAGAACCCTGAAAGAACTGGCAAATGAAATCTTAATTCAGAAAGAAATGGTTTAAAGTCTGTGCTTGAAGTGTGCAATGACATGAAACTGGAAAGAGGAAAATGCAATGCCCTTATGTAGAAAGATAAGTGTAATGGAAAATAAGAAATCCATGAAACAAACCTCGGAAATACGTAAAGAATCCATAAGAAAATAGGAATTGGAGAGACTGAGGAATAGGATATTACGTGGGTTTATTGAATGTAGATGCTGTCAGGATAACCTGATTTCTTTCTGTGTTTTTTTTTTTTAGCCGTTTTTTTTTTTATTTGTTTTTCCTATACAAAGGAAGTGCATGTGATCTTATCTAGCCAGAATTGTGTGATTTCAGTTATGAAGTTGTGTGAAGAATTGAGGAATTACTAGCTCTGTGTGGGAAGATGTAGATTAGCAAAAAACATTACATAGTTGAGAAGAAAGAAGAAAAAAATAACAGGAATTTTTGGGCTTTAAAATAATTAATGGTGGATCTTCTGAAAAATTAAAGTTAGGAGCAAAATTGTATGTTGTTATTGTGAATCATCCTGATCCTGAAACAGAGAAAGAGGAGCTGATGACACAAACACAAGAGATGGCAGTTATAGAAATCAGCTTAGAGATGTTATACATGAAGAACAAAATATTGGAAGAGTCAGGGTAAAAGAAAAATGGCAAAATGAGCTAGTGTGTAACATCTTGCACCAGGAATAACTGCAAATAATTTCTGCAGTGTCCTGGCATCTTACTGTCCAGAGCAGGAAGAGAAAACAAAGTCTTTTAATATATCTGTCAGTCTCCAAATGACTGAGAGCCACTGATATGATGCCATCATTGAAGAGTCAAATGCTCTCTTTGGATATATCAGGAGACACATGGGAGTGTTAATAGCATAGTCGTGGGGAGGTGTTGTTTGGAATACTGTGAGCCTCACCACCTGCAAGAAAGACAAATTCAGATGAAAGCAAAGAAAAGGAAGACTGCTAAAATGAATAAGAAAGTGGATACCTACTTGTGAAAGAAGAGAGTCTAGGCTGCCTAGCTGAGGAGTCAGATGATTGATACCTAGGAATAAAATAGAAGGATAAGCACCACAGTAGGAAGAGAGCTGTTTAAACTGTAGGACATTGTTGACAAAAGGATAAAATGGATATTAATTTCCCACAATTAAATATATGCCAGATGTGGGAAACTTTCATATTATGCCAGTAAAAATATTTTACAACACTGAAAATTCTGTAAAGCTATAGTCAAGAAAGATTTAATCAACCTGAAGTAGGTGCAGGAAGGAATTACTGGATGAATGTGGAATGATTAATTTATTGCTCAAGAGACACTAGAAGAAAAATTCCCTTAACTAGCCCAGCAAAATAAAAAGGGGGAAGGGATATTGCTGAAATGTGCTAAGGGAATAAAGATTGGGGAAGAAGAAGAGACATTTAAGCTAAAAGAAAAATGGTACGACAATAGATATGAACTCTCTATGAATAACTTTAATCTTGAAATGAGAAAAGAGTTCCTAAAAACTGGAGTAGCATTGATAAGAACAGCAAAATGAGTGAACTTAGTGAACTATAGTGAGATCACTGAGAGACACAAAAATTAAGGCTGTTTGGTAGTTACAAGAGATTGCTGTTTCTAGTAGCATGGAGTCAGTGACTTAGGTGATCTAAATAGACAACTTAGATCAATAAATTATCATTAGATTCAGACACAAAGGTCAAGGAGAAGAAAGTGGCATCTATTTGATATTTTTCTCTACATCGCATTTCCTTGATCTTCACTTGCCCCAAGTTCCTGTTTAAATTGCATTCCTTATGCAGTCAGTAAAGAATCAGGAGTGTCCCGGCTCAATTGCAGAACAGATCAAGGTTTTGTGCACAGGATGGGTGTGTAGGTACCATACAAACTCCATAGCCCCATCTTATCTATTAGAAACTACACTGAAGGTCCACAGCCAATGTCTTTCCTTACTTTTCTAAATCCAGAGGCAGCACTACAAATTAGGTCACTTCTAGTGCTTTCTCTGTATCATTTGCTTTGGATATAAAAATGGTTAGAACAGAGGGAAAAAAGGAGGTTAAGTGAAAAAAGCAGCTTATGTTTTGCAACTTTCTGTTCTTCCAATGGTTTATGACACAAAATAACCCAATAAAAGTAACAGATTCCTAGTTTTTGATGCTGGCATAATATCCTCAGTCTAGTTCTGAACTTTTATAAGTTCACAAAGAACTATGGGTCTCTCTTTTGCCCTGTTGACATATTTGGCATGGCAGGAACTTTTGATTTCAATTTTAATCCAGCAGAGTTCAATGTTGAGATTAGATAAATGTACAAAACCAGAGTGTTTCCATTAATTTGTTGGATTTCTCTAGAAATATTCCTTAGATTGTCTTTATCTGAGATTTCCAGGCCCTTGCTTATAAAGTATAAATAGAAATTTTTCTTCTGGTGTTTGAACACTTTGTCTTTGAGGAACCCTGACAAACACATTAAAAATAAGTGTGAAGAGAAAGAAACAAAAGTTTTCAATACTTTAAAATGAAATCTTTTGATGCTATATTGGGTTTTCAGATATAGTTTCATGCAGATCTCATTCATGGCACTGATTTTCTCTCTATAGGCACAGTGGACATGATGATAAATTTATGTTTCAGTTGCTTCCAACTGCTATACTTTATTTACCTTAAGAAGCAAGGGAAAAAGGCCTCCTCATGAAAACACAGGCCATAACTCTATTTGTTGCCAGCTGCTGGATGTGTAGAAAGAGGCTTAAAAAGAAATCAAATTATTATGTCAATGACAGGATGATTCACTGGGATCCACTGTTTTTTAAAGGTCAGGCACCAGCCTGATTTATTTCCCTTTTCTTGAGTGATACAACAGAGTGAATAAACTGAATAGAAAACCATTGCTCTAATTGCTGTATGGGGACATATAGTTCATTGCAACCAAACTTTGGACATATTTCTTTCTCTGGTTGACCTTTTCCTGTGGCTTTTGCTTTCTCCCCTCTGGTTTATTCTTCAATCACAGTAGCCAATTATAATTATCCCACACAGGTCACCTGTTTTTCCCCGTGTGAATCCTCAAAAAATTTTTATTGCTCTTCATTTCTTTTTGTTTCAACAGGAATTTTGATTATTTTGCTAGTTCTTAGTTATATATGGGAGTATAGTCCAAGAGATGTCTTGATGTCCTTCACTCTGAAAACCCCACACAACCAAGGAATCATTTTACCTTTTACTAAATTCAGTAATTTCTGAAATGTTATGTACTGTCCAGACATGCTTCCTGGTCTTCCTCCTGCTGTGGGAAGGAATGAAAGGAAAGCATCCATCCTACCTTCTACTGAAAGTTTACCTAGAATTGCTTTTTCTTCTGTTTTTTGCTTTGTTTTTCCTTCCACAAACTTGAATCTGATTTTCATGATACTTTTTGTACTTTTCAGATTATTTAAAGGTGTTCCAAAACTCAAGCTTTACATGTTGTTTTAGTCAAGTGTACACTGAACAAGAGCTATCTCAATCCAGACTTGTATTGGGACTTTCTCAGAAAAAAACATCATAAATTCTATCAAGTTCACTACAGTCTGTAGGTTTGCAATGAAAATAAAATACACAAATTAGGATTTATGATGCAATGTCCTGCAAAATCCTCCTAAACTTTTCTTGCATTAAATAAATGAGACTGGAGTGAAATGAAAATTGCATCTATCACTTGATTAAAACTTTTCACAGCTCATGTGTCCCAAATAGTTTTATGAATTTCTGGCATTGGAAATGAAGTTTGGAGGAGGGATTAATGAGAAGTTAAACAAAAAGAGAGAGAAAAGGGCAAAAAAAAGGAGAATCAATGGTAAATATAATGATTGCTAAAAAAAAAAAAAAAAAGAAAAAAAATCAAGTTATCATTGCACTTAGACACAGTTAGGTTAAGAAAAAAATCAGCTCGGTGATTCAAAATCTCGCCACTTCTACCTCCATGGTGATTTTGGTCTGGCACCTTCACGTGCTTTGCTTTTGTCCACATGGCTTTACTGAAATCTCAGATCTTCAGAGAAAAGATTGGATGTAATTCTTAGCTACTACCAGGATGTCTAGTTAGGAATTAAAGAAAGGAAGAGATTAATACACAAGATCACAGAAAAAAAATATTTAGTGACATCAGGGAGAGGGTTCTGAGCCCATGGAACTCAATCCTGCCCTGGAAGTGTAACACTATTTCTTGCTATGCACCCCAGTGCTAAAAATAGTAGGAAAAGTAAAAACCCAGAAAATTAATGCCCCTATACCCAAGTCATACAGATTGGCCTTGACTTATATGCATTGATGTTTTATTTCTTCAGGTGCAGAGAATTTATTTGCAGAGCAGGTACATTTCATCCCTTTCATGTTTACAAACTGTATGTATAATCCCATTTGCATTACAGAGATTTCTTTTTTTTTTCCTTCCCAAAATCATTCACCTGTCATGAAATGCTATTTAGCCTCCACCTTTCATCAGGTGGTGCATTTCTGAGTCAAGCACCACAGTCATCAGATACTGATTGTTTGTGAATTTTGATGTGATTCTGGCTATAAGGATATGGTATCTAACAAGGCTTAATTTTTAATGTGAAATCTAAGCCATGTTTTCAACCTCACTGTTGTCCAATGACACGTGTTTTCATCCATTGCTACAAAAACTCTTGGCTACTCATTTAAAAGCAAGCAGCAATTAGATTTCATCTTTATGTTTAGATAGTGTCTTAAATCTTCAGACTGAAGGGAATTAACACCGTAATTAATAATGGGAATAGACTGACTTCAGGAATCACTTTAGGATCATATCCTAATGAGAGAAAAATTAAGTCTATGAAGCAGATGGTCTAGGTTGCAGTGATGCTACTAGCACTAACTTGCTGGGGAGGGAGGGGTCACAAAACTTTGTCAAGCTTCAGTTTTCCTTTTGCAATACAGCAGATTTTGCTCCAAGTGTACCTAGAGTCTCAACATTTCTTAAAGGATAGTTATTAAGGGTTATTATTTACAATGTATTTTATTTTTAATAATCGTCCTCAGCTAGGAGACTCTTTCCAGATGCCATGACCATAATTAAATAGCACAATACAATAAAGATGAAAACTCCTTTAATTATTTTTAACAGGGCTTTGGTTGGATTACAGAATGTCACTGAAATAATAACAATGCAAAATAAAAGATTTGTTTCTCTTTGTGATGTTCAAAAGCCAGTGATCTGTAACTGCCTGGTAGCTGTTACACAGTTGTGTCTCTAGGTATGCATTTAATACTTTTAATATGCCCCTGATTATATGAAAGCTTGATTATTCCAACATCTTTCAGGTTCTGCATGATTATCAAGGCTGTGACAGAAGGAGCTGATCTAAACCCAGCTGATGTCAAAGCCAAACCCAGCACTAAATACTGCAGGAAATATTGTAGGTCTTCTAACTCAGTATTTCCTGGAGGGGAACTCTACAACTCCAAATTGGACAATAGTAGCCTCTGTCATGGTTTTCCTCTGATGTTTTCCATTATGTTGCAAAGAAGAATGTCCTCACCTTTTTTTTTTTTTTTTTTTTTTTTTTTTTTTTTTTTTTTTTTGTTGCAATGTAACAAAACACTTTGTAAAATAGAGATTTAACCGGTTTCATGACAGAAGCCGTCTGTTGAAACTTCCCCTTAGGTCATTTCCACTGTTTAACCTTTCAATAATGATCTTGTCTCCTTTTGGTTCACTTATCATGGGTCTGCAGGACAGAATCACAGGAGTTAGCACAGGTACTCGTCTCAAGGTGACCTGAGGCATTCCTTAAAAATTATCTTCATAGGGAGATACATCAGCCAGCAAATACTAGAGAAATAGATAAATAACTAGACAGTGAATGAATACATAAATAGGCAATCAGTAGGACAGATCTATTATTCCATCCTTAATTCCCTGGCAATGCAAAATAGCCTTTATTTAAGATTCTTGTGAGCATTTCTGCCATTATTGATTTAAAGTGCCCTGCAGAAGAATCTGGATGACAACAGTCATCAAGCACTATGTATTACCATCAATGGTTACAAAAATTCACCTCATTTCCTCCCTATGCTACAAAGTGTGAATTATCATGGGGTTTTTTCCTGCTGTATTTCCCCAGCACTTAGTTGAATTTTTATTAGATGCCATAAAAATGACCTGAACAGACATGGAGAGAACTTGAGAAGGGGAAAGGACAATGTTATCATAATACCTATATAGACCAGAGGATATAGTTTACAGTTTAATTATCACTTTCCAGTGCCTGAGGCACTCATCTCATGGACATCTGCAGAATAAATGTCTGAGCTAACATCTAACTAATCCTACCAGGCTAAGTTTGTGGGCAATGAGAGAACATCAGTTTTCTCACCTGAATTAAACATTTGCTTTGACACAAGTTGAATCACATCCTATGGGTGACAATTTTTCCCCATTTGTTATAAACCTGGAGTACAAGAGCACTCAGTGAAATGCAGACATATGCAGTCAGATGAGATAAATTCCAACCTCATATGTTCCAGCTTTAGGTAGGACTATGAGGAAAACTCAGTTTTATCAAGTCTGGATGGAAAACAAAGGTCATTGCACCTAATCCAATATTGGTAAACACTAAGATATCTTATTCCTGGTTCGTTGTTTTTTAAATCTGATTTTGTAGTCAAGAACCTATGGCAGGATCCTATACGCCCTTCCTCTATGATAAAAACCAACAATTAGTCATTAGTGTTCTAGGTGATTTTGAAGTGCCATGTATTCCAGTCTCTCCCTTTAAAATAGGGATAATACTTTCTTTTTGTTGCACTGTTGTCGGGTGAGGACCATCCATCAGTGTGAGGCACTAAACTGTAAAAGAGTTGTTATTAGCTTGGTTCCACATCTTGTGCTGCAGCATGGTCTTAGAGACAACTTCTAATCACATCTGCAACAAATTGATTTGAGCTGTAAGCATTTTACAGTATTTCATACTGTAAATGGAAATCTTTCTATAGTGCCAAGCTCTAAACTTAGTTGCATAAAAAATTCTATTTGAAGTGGGGATTTTTCCTCAAATAATGCGAATCTGACATTGCTTCTGATTACTTCTCATCAAAGGCTCATCTTTATCTGAGGCCTCTGCTCCAGTTCCTTATTTTCTCCCCCTTCCTCCTCTGTCTCTGCACACATTTTAAAGTCTAATTTAGGTTTCCAATACCATACTAAATGCTATCCGTTCTTTAAGATCCTTATTTAGCTGTTCTTGTCTTAATTTCATCTCTTGCAATTGTAACTCATTATTCAGGTTATTTCTCACAAGATTGATTGAGTATCAGGGGATCATTTACTTTTCCATTATAACAGCCACTTCAGGTTATAAATTCTGACTGTAAGGAGAAAATGTGCTTATCAGTTTTGTCAGCATTTGTGTGAAACAGGACTGGGCTTGTTCTGCAGAGACATTCATGACTGCTACAATTTCTGTCTTTGTATTTTCTGTGGCTAATCCTGCTGTTGCATCTCCTGTATGTTGAAATGTAGAGGAAAACACTTGACTTTTGTTGCTATTTTTCTGATGTGAACTGAGTGTGTGCCTGAAGTGAGAGGATCTTTCAATCTCATGCCTGTGTTAAGAGCTGCTGCTTGGGGGAGCAGATGGTTCAGGTGACAACTAGCTATGGCTTATGCTGCTATTGTTGGAAGCAATTAAGGCTTAATTTTCTATGTGTTGCATCTTTAAATTTCTAAGTGTTTGCTGGAGGCTGCTGCCATTTTGTGTTCATTTCTGATAGCATATGTTGCAGAAGGTCCTCTGCTCTCCACCATGGGGACTTTATTTCTCCCTTTTTGTTTGGCTTTTCCTTCATACAATTAAATTTCGGATGGAATGAAGCAGGAAGATCTTTGGGCATGTAATGAGAATGTCTATGGAGACTCCCAAGCTGTGTTTCTGTCTTGAAACAAGCTAGATTCATAAGAATCAGTAGCAAACAATAGAGGTCCTTCTCAGTTTGGAGATACAAACTTAGAAAATTCTGATCTAAATTGTTTTCTGGCCCTTGGTATGTCTTACCAATTATTTTAGGAATCTCTTCAAGCAACGCATGGAACATTGAGTACTGCTTGTCTGATACTCAATCTTCCAGCTCAGGCATTTTCCCAAGCATTAGCAGAAAGAGTTTGTAGGGGTTTAGTTTGATAACAGCATTGGATTTCAGGGTGGAGTCCCCAGGTAAATGAATGGATCCAGCTTTGACTCCATGACTACTGTCATTGTAGCTGTTATTTGGTTGGCCCCTCTTGGGTGAACTCAGGATACTTTCATTAATTTTCATTACAAAGGAAACACAGACTTTGGCCAAGCCTTTACCTGTTGGGATCTTTAGCTGGTCAGAGTGACCTTGAGAAAAGTTGGAAAGTCTCTTTTCTCAGCCTGGCGCTTGAAGAAAGAGTCAGGGCTCTTCATTTCTCAGTCTCAATGGGGTTTATTGTATCTTATCTACAAAATTCTTTCTCTTGTCCTGCTGATATCTGTGGGATCTCAGCACCTCAGGATGAGGGTGCAGAGTGACCAAGAGCACCCTTGGGGGGCTCGGGAGTCCTGGAATGTTGCCAGAAGTGTCTGGTGACAGGACTTTGATCCTACACAGGAGATGACACCTGTATGAGGACTGGGAGGATTTCACTGGGTGAATGGTGAAGGGATAAGTTAATTAAGGTATAAAACACAGGGTTTAGGATTTCTGTACAGGGGGGTCTAGAGAAGTAAGATGGAGGAATTGGGGCGTGTCCTGTCCTTCTTCTTCTTCTTCTTGGCCTCCATCTTCTGTGGTGATGGTGGCACTTTGGGATTGGTCTTTACTAGAAGTGCACCGGTTAATAAGAGTAGAAGGTATTGGAGAAAAATCATAAATATTGTACACGTAACTTCGAGTATAAAGATAAGTGACCGCCCCGGAGGCTGGGGAGTGTGCCCATGGCTGACTTGCTGTGCAGACCTCTGTCGGGCTGAAAGAAAATCTTTTAGATAAACAATTAATAAACACTGAGACCGAAACAAGATCAGAAGTCTCTCCTCGTCCTTTGAAGCGCGGGCTGTCCAAGGCCACTCTGGGCCTTTCCAAGTCTTTGAAACAGCCGAGAAACCGAGCAAGTGGCATCCCTGAGCTATCTCCGGACATAAATCAGCCGGGAAGAGAAACCGACAACCAGCAAACATAAATCAACCACAAAACAGAAGAGAAAGAGAAAAATGGGATCCGGCAGATGTCTGCTCAGCACAACCGTCCAAGGCACTCTGCCTGCCCCTGGGCAGTGTTATGTCTTTATACTGAAACCTACATATACAATGTTTACAATTACTTTCCAATACCTATCACCTATGTTAGACAGTGAGCTTCTACTCTAAACCAATCTAAAAGTGCCAACATCACAGCAGAAGATGGAGGCCAAGAAGAAGAAAGGCTGGACACACCTAGAACCCTCTATGTTGCCCCATGAACTTCCATTCTAGAAACCCCAGAATCAACTTTTTCATTCCTGATGAATTCACTATCATTCTACTTGATTTGTCATGGCTTGCAGATCTTCATCTAAGGTTGGTAACTTGCTCCACAGGTCATAATCAAAACCACAGGCATTTTGGGCTCTGTGCCAGGGTCTCTGAGACCCCTGGTGGAGGTCTTGGCTGCTCAGGACAGCCAGGGGGATGTCCTGGGTTCTGACATTTACCAGACATCATGGACTTGTCATGGTTTTATGGCAGCACTGAGATATTCACCCGAGTTGCTTAAAGTCAGGGTCTTCCTCGTTATAGAAGTATTCCACATATTTCTGTCTACCTGCCAAGCCTGAGGGGCACCACCAGCCCTGCCTGCCCTTTCCCAGGACTCCAGGGCTGCTCCACCCTGTCCATGGCCCGGGATCCCACGGCAGTCTTCCATGGCCACCATCCCCTGTCCCAGCAACACCCAACAGGGCTGGGCTGCAGCTCCCCACAGCCCTGCCCTGCCCAGACCCACCAGCCCCTGTCCCAGCCTTGCAGCCTTGCCTTGGCCTCCCCCATCCTCAGGGGACGTGCCCAAAATGTCCCAGGCTGGGGCTGCCCCGGTGCCCCTCAGGCTGTCACATTCCCTCCCTGCCAGCCCAGGGGATCCTGGGGAGCTGCTGGCCCACACAGTGCCGTGGCACCACCCCCTCTCTCCCTAACTGGAAAGCTGCTCAGTGCTCATGTGGTCTGCACTCACATCCCACAGCAGTCAGGTTTTACTGCTGGTTTTATATGAGTGATTGCTGGGGAACAGCTGGCACTCATAAAACGAAACACAGAATATCTTGTTAATGACTTGTCACCATTTTTCTTCTTTGTTTTATGGGTCAGAGGAAAGCAAACAGCTTCACGGGGCTGTGCAGAAGGGCCTGGCAGCCTTTCCCAGGCTCCAGATGCTGAAATGACAGTGATTAACCACAGTGCCCAGAACTGAAACTGCGCAAAGCGTGCTTGCACTGCGGGGGCACGTGGAGATCTACTGAGTGAGAGATGTGACACATCTGGAGAGATGTGACACATCTGGAGGGGAATGGCAAAGTGGCAGAAAGGTTTGCCGGTGAACATCTCTCCTGCCAGTTATGTGTAGCTCTCAAAATGCCAGTGGCAGCACGCTGGCTCAAAGGGCTCCCTTGTACTGCAAGGATGCTGCAAGGATGGGGCTGATGTTAGCCCTGGGAGTAAATGCTTCAAAGCTCCTCTGAAGCAGACAACACCAAAAATGGGAGAGCTCTGAAGCCACAGTTTTTTTCATACAGGCTTCAGATCAGCTCATTTGGTACTAAGCTGCTGTTTTCCCAGAGAAAGCTCCTGACTATAATAAGCCCCCTGATGTTGCACTGGAAATGCCATCTGCTTTAAAATACAAACTGAACACAATTCTCAAGATAAAAGTGCTTTACACCTATGTCGTGTAAAAGGAAAAGCAGGAAGAACCCACAGACAGCTGTGGATAAAAAGACTGAGCTGGAGTAGAAAAGCACCAGGCATGACAGACAAATCTAAACATTCTCTTAGCCCAATATGAATGTTAAGAGATTTCAAGATTGCTGGATTGGCATCTCCAGGGGACAGAAATCTTCTATCATTTTAGCAATCTAGGGGAGAACAGAGAACTCAGAGATTGCTTGCTTGGCTCACCAGGAGGGGGTTGCTGCACTGCAAGACACACTGCTGCCTCCAGTCGAATGAGTTTAACTAGTCCCTTATTTGGGAGGAACAGGAGCATTCTGTGCATGCCTTCAAATCACTTATTCAAGTCAGTAGAGAGAAAAAAGAGATGTGTCTTATGTTATTTCCCCTCTCCACATCAAAAGTATTTTTTAGAGATATATTTGTCTTTGATCATTAGAAAATCTTCCCAAATTAGTGATGCAGGAGAGAAATCCTCTGGCCTGAGCTCAGAAGAGCAGTTTATGTCCTAATTCGTCCATTCAAAATCTAATGGGAGACAAATGCCTTGGGGCATTAAGTGCTTAAATGCATTTGAGGATCTGAACTCTTCTTCCTTTTATTATGTTTTATATTTAGCATGCTTTACATGGAATTTTATAAAACTAGTGTACTGTTAAAATACTAGATTAGAAAAGCACCTGAGGAGCCATGCTGTTTTCTTGGGTGTAAAAAAGCATTGAAGTTGTATCATGTGCTCTGTTCAGAGCTGTTTGAAGCTATCAGCTGCATCTGCCTCCATGTGTACATCATATGGCACCTAACTACTGCATTTGAGTTGCTGCAGCAATGTTATGAAGATGCATTCCTGAGATTGTTTCCACCCTGTGGCAAATGAGGGATGTGCAGGTTTCTGAGCATAACTCCATCCTGGATTCAGAGATGCCTCCTGTTTAAAGCACTCTCTCTTACAATTATCCCTTATGCTTTCATTTGTACTGAGCCATAAGCAACTAAATGCATGAGCCTTGTTTGGTGCAGCAAATGCACGGATGAACAGGAAAATAAAAAGTATCTTTAAAACTAAGACCATTCAAATAAACTGACCTGTCAAATCTGCGGATGCTAAAACTTATCACAAAGCCAAATGGGCTCTGTCAGCTGAGAGGAACATTAAAGACCAATACCTAATTCCCATCGCCACCAGTGGGATTTCACTCTCTAAAAAGGGATGTCTATTATTGTTTTAAATACCCATCTGTATTCATTTTAACTGCACGTCTGAAGGGCATAGGAGGTAAAATAGGCTTACTTTGCCTTCCAGTTGCCTATTCATGAAGGCATGTCATCCACAGGTCTCATATTGTGCCAGCCCCATTCAACACCTGATATGCAGCTGGGCATTCAGAACAGAATTAGATGCCCTCTTTAAGGGGGGAAGAGAAGGGAAGAAGAAGTGATGCAAATGATACTTGCCATTTCAGAATTTCAGAATAATTTATTGCCTTAAAGTGGAGCATTACTTTCCAAAAACTTCGTGTCAGATGCTGAAGGTCAGGGGAAGTCTGGAATGTAAACCTTTCCTCAGAGCTTCTCAATTGTTAGCTACAGAGAGATTCTTAATCCCTGAGACACCTGATGTTCTCCATCAGACAGCATCATTGCCACATGTGGAGGAAAGCCAGACATCTGCTTCAACATGAGCTCTAAAATATTTGATTTCTAGGTTTTTAATTATTTCAGTCCCAGTTTCATGTTTTTGTAAATATTATTGAGTTATGTAGTGAATATGCATGTACGTTATGTACCTACAGTGTATATTTAATGATTTTATATATTCAGTGTGTATCTATAAATAAATTGCATACAGATTGTGTGTATAAAGAGAAAAGAGAGAAATCTATTTAACATTGTTTGCATATATACTCATGATTGGGTCATTGCTCACTTATTTTTTATTTATTGACATATTACTTACAAATCAACTTTAACTTCCTTAGACTCCACAAGAAATATCCACAAGTGACAGAACAAAGATTTGGAAGTCAAAACATCGTCTTAAATGCAGCTGGCTCTAAAGCTCAGACCAGATTTCTGTATCCTGCAATGTACCTATCCTGAGAAAAGGACTTCTTTTTAGCATATTTCTCATCATTTCTTCATGAATTTCACAGGATCACAATTGTTCTCTTCACATCCCATTTCTAGACAGTCCTGAATGGGAACTCTGTCAAAAGTTCAAGAACTTTGACTATACAGGCTCTCCTTAGAAGATCTTCTGGTTCCTCATCTGATCTCAGAGCTTCATATTAGTCTCTCTGAGGTAGCTGGATTGCTTTCCCAATTGATACATAAGTTCATATATTTTGGTCTGTCTGTGAAATTATATTGCAGTTATTACTGCAATATTTGAGGTTTTAGCTGCCAATAGCTAATGGCTGGGACAATAAATTGTATGACTTCAGTATTGCTTTTAATGAGAACATCTGATATTGACTATGTAAACCAGACAATACTGGCTCACACAGGACTAGAGTTATTCTCTTCCTGGATGTAAAACATTAATCAGCATCTTATTACAGTTCTCAGTCTGTAGGATTATCCTTGAATTGAAAGTGGTAAGAGGACAAACAATGAAAATGTCCAACAGGAGATTTGTGTTAGTAAAAAGTATGATAATTGCTATTACTGTCTGTAGCAAAATACGATTTTGGTTGCATAACTTTAAAAGGTACAGTCTTGTGTTTAAAAACTGCGATGTGTTTGGCTATACAAAGACCTCTTATTTTTAGTCCTTTGGATATTTACTTTGCAACAGCCTTAAAAGTATCAATACACTTAAAATCTACAGTGACACCATCACGGACAACCATTGGTTTCATTTTTTGGAACCATCTGTGCACAGTAACCTCTGGTTGTGAGCAAGGGGCCTGTGATGTGGACTGAGAAATGTGCAAAGAAGTCTACAAAGCTTCCATCAAACTTGTTTGAAGGAAATATTTCTGTCATGGCTTTTCAGTGCATGGAATATAACCCTTCTGCCAGCTTAGGCCAAAAGGCATTAATGTGCTAACTCAGGCAGTGATGCTGGCATTCCATCTGGTTAACCAGGTTGGTTTCTCTAACAGAAAGATTGGAAGTAGGATCCATGAAACTGAAACCTGTGACAGGTTTGAGTGTTTTGTGTACATAAGCTTGTGTGTTTTTTGGGGGTTTTGCTTTTGTTGTGTTGTGAGTTTTTCTAGCAAATAGGAATCGATAAACCCTGATGTTTATTTTTGTACTTAAAAACGTCTTCTTTCCTGTCTTTTTGGAAGAAATTTGTAATATAAGAATTTTTCCAGTAATTAGACACCTCCCTCAATTGCCACAATTCTATAATGATGATGGAGAGTGACCTTGCACTGCTAGCTCCTTCAGCATTCTAATGATTCTCATTAGTAACAAACCAATGAGAGGAATTCCTGTCAGAGTGGCAAGGGTATGTTATTGGATGCTTCAATTTACAGATATTTCTTGGATGTTGAATGTCTTTACTCCACATTTTGTGAGAACCTTTGGTTGAAATGTCAGTGATGGTTGTGGTGGACCTGTGGTTGTAAAACTCAGTAAATGGATGTTAACATTAACCATATATTAATATAACATTGACTATATATTAATATTTGAATTAAACAAATTGAAGTCTTGTGTGGCTTGCAAATCTCACAGAACTGGTATCAATGCACTCAATAAGGTTCATTGTCCACAGCAAACCCCAGCCTGGCTTAAAGAGGTATGGAGGTGTGTCCTGGAGAAGACTATTTAGGGAAAGACTGGCTCCTTAGCCCAGAGGATTAGTTAAAATGAAGGAGGTAGATTTTCGTTGTCTGGGGGAAAGCTGTCCAGCATTGCTAGATTAAAATACACTGATATGACCACATGTTTTCTCAGTGTGCTGAAAATATGAATCACTCATCTGTGCAGCAGTATAGTCCAAAACAAGAGACTGGCTGGCACTCAACACATCCCATTTTACAGATAAAGCTGATCTTAGAGGAGCCAGCCTCAGTAGTGTTCTGCTTGATGTATCTTTCTCCTCCCATCTCCTTCCTCTTCCCTCACGGAGAATTTTCACTTAGCTTTCTTAGTTAAATTTGAAAATTAAATCCTGCAAGTCTGGGCTTGTGCCATCATGGGAAGCTATCAGGGCTGCATTCTCTTCTCAGCTGCTGTGTGTCTCTGGCTGCTCTGTTTTCCCATCTCTGAAATGAAAGTAGGACTTGCACAGCTCCTGATGCATTTGATGCTCTGCAGGTGAAAAGTGCAGTGCTGTGAATTGTTGTGACTGTTCAGCAGCATTTATGCTTGTGGAACCATGACTGCATTAAAGTTTAGAGCCTTACCCAGCTCCCTGCAAGATAACATGTATGGAGGGAGCATTGTGAACATAAATCACTTGTTTGGCTGCCTGATAGAACTCTTGCTAATGTAACAGCTTAGATAATCTAAATATTCCCTTTGGGCAGATACCAAGGATATTTAGTTTATCTCTCTTCTGCAGAAATGAACGCCGGACAATTAAAATAGTTGATTTTTAATGAAATCTGATGGAATTTATGCTGTTTGGTTTTGTTTTTCTTTTTTGAAAGAATGAAGGAATAACCATGTGTTCTCCTGTTTTCTAGTATTTCTTCTTATCTTCAAAGTTTAAGGGGGCTGATGAAAGGATAGAACCAAAGGGTTACTTTGTAAATAAATTATGGTCTGAGAAGCTTTCAATCTTAGCAGGACTCAGCGAATCAACTACACTTGTTTCCTCTACCTGAAAGGTAACCAGTTTTTAACTATTTCACATATATATTGGAAAACTAAATATTTATTAATATTTCAAAAGCTTTATGAAATTTCTCAGTTAGAACACTTAAAATTGAAAAGCTTTATAGTATCATAATCATTATTTGTAGTGAAAGAATCCTTCAGTTTTAGATGTTCTTGTTCCTGTGAGTGTTTTCTAGTTTCCTTTAAATTTCCTGAGCATAAAGGGTCTGGTATGTGAATGTTTTATGAATACCAATAGTTCCTCAATTGTTTCAATGCAAATGAATCTCATGTTGTTGAGATGTCATTCACATGAACACTTTTCTGTAGTCTGCACTACTTTTCTGTAGTCTCTTTTTCATTTCAAGAAACTTTCTATCAATTGGAAGAGGTAACATTTTATGATTTGATTTTGAGATATAGGATGGTCCAGAGGAGAGGTATGTGCTATCTCTTTTCATAAGAGAATTGTTTCCTTGTCTCCTCTTTTTGTTTTTCTTTTTTTCTTTTTTTTTTTTTTTTGCCTTGCCCTATTAGAGTCATTATGAATATGGATATGAAAAGAAAAACACAATTCTTTGTTTACAGCAAACACAGCATTTATGTGTATCATTCTTTTTGCATTTTCTTTCTGATCTTCCAGTGTGCAGAGCAATTTGCCTGCTAATTCATTTACAGCTGCTTTTGTGAGCCTGTCTGAACACCCAGTAGAACAGGAAAATTTGCAAGCATAAACAGGCAGAAATATTTCCTGCAGTAGCCATTTGGAATGATGCATTGGAATGATACATTTGGAATGCTGGCATCTCCAGCAGAAGGATTACATGCATATGCAGCACAGTGACAGTGGCTGAGCAAAAGGCTCATGAGATCCTTTGGCTTCTCAGGGGTGAACTTGAAGGCAAGAGCACATCCGCCCTTTTGGCTGGACCAGATCACCTGGAGACATCTTTTCTGCATATCAGCACCTTTCCTTCTCCCCATTGTCTCTTGCAGCTGTCACATGAATTTCCAGGCACTAATTTTTAACCTCTTCTAGTCACAGTGACTCTTTCTGTGGCTGGCCTTTGCTGATATTCACGGTTTTGCCTTACAGAAGTAAGTGAGCCAGCATAGCTGGTGATGATCCCTGGGATGAAGTCTGTTCACCTGGAATACCTGTGAGTGAGGAGAAAGACTGAGCAAGCTACTGCCATGGGGCAGAGACTCATCACAGAAACTGATACTGAGCCCTCATCTTGGCCATGACCTAAGTCATGATACCAGACCCTGCAGCATGCCAAACATCCACTAAGAGGCACCGTTTTGCACTGCATTTTCTGGCATGTAATACACCTATGTACTGCCAGCTTAAAACAGTAAGGTTACTGTTTTAAGCTGACAGTACATAGGTGCATTACATGCCATCTGTATTAAGCCCTACTACAGATGAGCAGGGCTTCTCTGTTGCCATACTGTGGGTGGAGAGGTAAATTCTGCTTAGTTTGGTACTTGTATACTTGCAGGCACTTGGCACTTGCCTGCTCTCTTGATTCTTGATGGTTTCTCCATAGTTTTACTTTGCCTCTTGCTCCAGGCAAGCATGATTGCTTCATAAAGGACGCAGTTGTACTTTGCCAAGTCAGCATGGGAGTATTATCACTGTGTGCACAGTCTACAATCTCAACTTATTTTAAACACTGAGTGCAGAGGAATACAGAGGCTGCTAATTGGAAATTGCCATGTCCCTCTCTCTTTTTTTTTTCCTTTTTTTTTTCCTTATTAACATATGACCGAGAAGGAAGCATTCTTTCTTGTAAAGAAGCAGAGGCAGGTTTTATTTGCATTGTGTCTTCACAGTGGATAATGGCCGGTTAAGTTGACTGATGATGACTGAGTGTTTTTTGTAGGAGTAGAAACACAGTAAAGATCTTCTCCTCACACTCAGTGCCCAGCATATGAAGTTAGAAATACATGGTTGAAAGGCGAGAATATTTGTGAAGAAACATGGAAGGAAGGATGTTCCAGAAATGTGTCATCTTGGGTCTGAGTGAGGGGTCAGGTTTTGACTCTCAGTGAAGAGAATTTGACTGACAAAGCATACATGTCATGCAACCTGTGCAAATATCAGGGCACCAACCCATGCCACTGACTTTTGGCTTCCTCACCAAAGTGGAATTTCTCATTATGTGAAGTGTCCAAGAACTCAATTATCAATTTAAGGTTGGAATAATTTGATTCAGTCACTATTTTCTTACCTACTAACCAATGACCACCTCTCTCTGCATTATCTAGGACATTCTAGGGAGAAAATCTGCAATGTTTAAGGGAAGAGGAGCCCACGTTTGCCATGTATTTTCTAAAGGAAGACAATGGATCTGGAGTCCTTGGCTCTCTACTGAGTGAGAAGGAAGAACTTTATTTTTGTGGGCCAAAGGATTACACTGGGGGGCATAGTCCTCAAAGGGATTTTACAACCTGCTCTGATTTCTCATGGAAATTAAAAAGCCTTGAAAGATCCCTATATCCGTAACACAGCCTGTTTTGAAATTTTTATTCCAGGTTTTTCCTTGGACATATTGCAAAAGAAAAGAAGAGAGTGAGAGTGCAACAAAGAAGGAAAAGAGAACTTGACAAGAAGATAGGGAATGAAAGAAAGAGGACATTATCAGAAGAAAAAGAATATCGCAGTAAAATCCAGGATGTTTACATGTGAAGGTGCAAGTTTAATGCAGGTGGTTAAAGCGAAGCATGAAGTGAAAAACATACCACTGAGAAAGAAAAAAGGCTGTGTAGAATATGGTTCAAAGAGATACTTTAATATTTTCACATTATAAAAGAGTTATTTCATTAAAGCTGATTCCAGGGCAATGATTTGATTTTTAAGGCCTGAAGTGAAAGTGGCAAATATTTTTCTAGGTTTACTTTTACTTTCAACAAATTGGAAGCATTGTAAAAATAGACTTAAAATTTGATATTAAGGGAAAGAAAATACGACACTTTTGTCAATTTAATATAAAATATAAACATTTGTTGTTCGGAGACTTTTTTAAGCACACTACAGCATTTTTCAGAATTGTGTAACACAATGTGTTTGCTACAGTGGGATGGGGATTTTTGCTTTAAGGAATAGGAATTCTGAAATAAAGAATTCTACAGCCAAAAGACATTCTCCTCTTGCACAGTGCCTTAGGTGCTGCAATCACTGTGAAGCTGAACACTTTCTGTTTGCTGCCTTTGCTCAAAGCTTACTGTAGCTGTTCACCAGGGCTCCTGTGGCAGGGCTTTGAGCTGTGAGGGCAGTTTGTCACTTGCTTCATTCTGTTGGACACACAGGGTTGGCCTCATGTTCTTGTACCTTCAAGCCCATATAGACAGTTCTTACAGGATCCAGCTGCCATTGGCATGAAGAATGTCTTCCTACATCTTTGCTACAGCTCATCTTATGAATTTTAGTTTTTATGACAGAAACACAAAGCTTAGAGCACAGCAAAGCAGGCAGTGGTCACCTACATGCCTGGTCAGGATTATCCAGTGAAACACCTGCACCAAAGCTTTGTGCCAGTCTGTGTGCAGTGCCTGTGGCCAGCTAAGTGTGCCAGAGTCAGCATGAAGAGCAGCACAAATGGGAACAGCCCGTAAGACCTGGCAGAGGTTGTGATGTAGGTATGAAGTGCGGGGGGATGAGGATGAGCATGAGGATGAGGATGGCTGCCATCACTATTATATAACCTGCTGTTATGAGGGAGACTGCAGCGGGGAATGTTTGCCTGGCAATGACTCCCAGCTGGTGACAGAGAGAAGCCTTCTTTGGCTTTTACCCCTGCTTGTGTCTTTCTATTCCCATTGTTTTTAACATCTTTAGTAACTTGGAGGTTGGTATATATATCTTCACCTCCAGACCCCACTAATAAAACTTTGTGCATTAAGCCTGTCACAATGCCCTTCATGCACCACTTATTCAAATTCAGTGCTACTCAGTAAAAGTTAGCATGGTAAATGTGATTTAAGGTTGGCTTACTTGGAGCCTGTCAAACATATCCTTGTCAAATTCTTCTAGGCTTGATCAGAGTTTTTATCTCACAAGATATAATAGGCACCCAAAAATTTCTCTGTATCTTATGTGGATTCGGTGCCATTCATTCCTATTGTTTTCTCTCCCTACAAAGAGAGAATTTTAGCTTGAGAGAAGGATTGGCAAACCTGTACTGTCACAGCATCAAGTGCCAATAGGTAGATTGTCAGGAAAGATCAAACCTGAAATGCAGAGACAAAACAGGAAGATATTTTTTACTCTCATCGTTGCTTGCTTGCCCCCATGCATTTACATAGTTTCTCAGATTTAAACAATTTTTTTTGCATAAAATAGTCCTACCAGGTCCTCTGAGAGTATGAATTTATTCCTTGGCTACTATAGACTAATATCTATCCAGTTAAAGGCAATGGAAAGCATAATATTCTGCTTGCTAACTAAAGTCAGATTGCAGGTCATCTCCAAAGGATTTAACTATCTTTGTTGCTCGTGGCCATCCAGAGAGTTTATGTGATCTGTTTATGGGAGACTACATCACCCTAATTCTGTAAAAGACACCCCTATATACTGCTGATGGAGCAGAAAGGATTAGTCAGTCTCTTGAAGTGCATCCCTCCTCTGCAGAGAGAGTTTAAATGAATAATCTATGTAAGGTACTGAAGTTTTAGATGGCTAAAGTAGGTAAAATTAATCCCAGCCTAAGTGCTCTGCTTCTCTTTATTGTCTGTTTTCCTAACAGAGCTCTTGCTGTAGCCTTATCTAAAGAGCACTCAGCAGCACTGTGTCTTTGCAAAGCGCCTGCTTGTGCTCTCTCCCTCAAGTCAGTGGGAGGTTTTGATTGCTTTTCACACCTGCAGAAGCAAGCCTAATGCCCCTTCTTGTTTGCTACCAACGAGAGTATTAACTAGCCAAGACAGATGCTGCTATCACAGCAGCAGAACGTGTTCAATGACTCGGCCTGTGGATCGTCCCATGCTTCTCGTGGCTGCCCAATTCCCTCCCCACCCTGGCAGGGCAGGAGATCACACTGTAATTATGCACGCATGTTTATTTCCGCTTCTGAAGGTAACCAGGTATGGATTGCTCTCACAAAATAGTTGTCACCCAGGGAATAGAAGTGGAGCTGCATTTTGCTCCTGGTTGGGTACACCTCATTAGGCCCACAGCCCTTGGCTCAGCTCCTGCCAGAGTAATTGGAAGTGACAACGGTACCGTTTTGCCACATAGCATTGGCAGGAGCAGTGGGATCAGGGGGACACACAGGGGGAGTGAATCAAAAATATTACTGAGATATCATGAGATTACTAAATAAGTAATACCTCCAGAAGGGCGTGTCTTAATTTTCGTTGAGAGCCATTGAAGACAATCATCTATTTTAAATAACAGATGTATGACCATGTAATTATGAAATGCCACTTAAAAGAATTAGCAGCAGACCACAGAAATTCCAATATCAGTGATAAACAGAGCTAAATGGAAGAGACAAACTGATCTCCCATTTAATTTTCTTCTGTGAATCCACCAGAAAGACCTACATGTGTGTACTTGTTTTTAATGTAAATAAACTTCAGTGAGCTGTTCACTGGTGTGTGAAGGGGTCACCCTGGCTGGATGCCACATGCCCACTAAAGCTGCTCTATCACTCCCCTCCTCAGCTGGGCAGAGGAGAGAAAATACAAATTTTAGGCTTGTGGTTGAAAAAAGGGCAGGGAGAGAGACCACTAAGCAGTTACTGTCACAGGCAAAAGAGATATGAGTAGGGGGAAATTTATTACCAACCAAATCAGAGAAGGGTAATGAAAAATAAAACTGAATCTTAAAACACCTTCCTCCCACTCCTCTCTTCTTCCAGGTCTTAATTTTACTCACGATTTTCTCTACCTCCTCCTCCTGCAGCTGCCCAGGGGAACAGGGAATGGGGGCTGCAGTCAGTTCATCACACATTTTCTCTGATGCTCCTTCCTCCTCAGGGAGAGGACTCTTCACACTCTTCCTGTGTGATACCACCCATTGGAGACAGTGCTCCACAAACTTTTCCAAACCTCAGTCCTTCCCACAGGCTACAGTTCTTCATGAACTGCCTCAGAATGGGTCCCTTCCACATGGTTCAATCTTTGGGAACAAGCATCTTGAGTGTGGGTCCCTTATGGGCTCACAAGTTCTGTCAGCAAACCTGCTCCAGTGTGGGCTCCTCTTCCATGGGTCCTGCCAGGAACCTGCTCCAGTGTGGGCTCCCCACAGGGTCTGGCTGCAGTTGCCCAGTTTTTACCTGCCCTCTAAAATCTGTTATCCCAGAGATGCTACTGCTGACGCTAATGGGCCTGGCCTTGGCCAGTGGTGATTCCATCTTGGAGCTGGCTGGCTTGGCTCTGTCAGAGCTGGGAAAATCCTCTGGGATCTTCTCACAGAAGCTGCCCATGAAGTCTCCCCCTGACAAAACTTTGTCACAAGAAGCCAGTACATGGAGACCTCAGCCAGGCTCGTAAATCCTGTAGGATAGAAATTATTGTCAAACCAAAGAAGGGGGTTATATTTAGCTTACAGTCACAGAGCACCTGTGAGCCTGCTGCTAAAATTGTCAGAGATGATACAGCAAGCCAGGCTGACATTTCTCTAATCCTGTGTGATGTCTGCTGTATTCTGTAAGCAATCTCATTTGACCTTACTTCTGCCACTTAACATATGATCTTGGGGTCATTTGGAAATTAAAGGATCGCAACAGGCAAATTGTTCACTTCTTCCCTAAAATATGGGAAATTTTCTGAAAAAATTTGTAGATTGGTTTAGAAGTAAAGTGGTCAAGTGTGAACAGAATCCAGGAATATTTTGGTCATCTTTTCAGGATTATTCCAATAATTTTTCTGGAATTTGGCAACAGCATTTTCTCCGAACTTCATCAAGTAATACAGTTAACTAAGTTGTGTTCCAGTAATGTGCAGGGAAACCTGTGTTGTACCACTACTGAGTCCCATTCAGAAGTAAGATAGAAGACTGTGCCTATCAAAAGAACTATAAAATCTGAATATGATACTTAAAGGATTTGCTGACACAACTTGTAACTAGTTTAATTATATTATTAATTAATTATATAATTATGTACAGAGCTGTTCAATCAATGTATGGACCAACGAAAACATATGCTAAACATGAAATTTCTATTAAGTTTTGCAGCATAATCAAACCACATAGCACAGCACACTGCCAAAACTGTCATGCGGCTGATATAGTCTTAAGGGACATAAAAAATTAGAGCTTTTGGAAGTACAGCATTTCTTTATGTCAAAGATGATGGCATTGAAACAAATAAGATTGATTAGTCATATACTTGTCTTTATTAGTACTTCATAGGAAATAGATTTCTTGTTCTATGAAAATTTAATACTGAAAATAGCATTCATTTCCAACTGGAAGAAAAAGAAAACCATTCTTCAATTTATTTTGCATTGTTGAGTTGTATTTTTTCATTTCATAATGGAAGAAAACACCTGTTTTAATGGAAAATTATGCCTTTTATTTCTGAAAAGGAGCTGAAATGTCCTTTCAGGACAGTTTTGCAGTATTTCCTGAAATATTATGCAAAAAAAATATGCCTCATGAGGAATAGCCTACTCACATAAATATTTTTTATTTTATTAATCAGTAATTTCTGACTAGAAATGGCAAAAAATACTCTCTTTCAGTCCTAGACAATGTAACATATATAGGTCTGGGATAATTCCATTGGTTTTAATTGATTCTAATTTTTCCTATTGTAAAAGAGTTCAGTATTATATCTCAAAATTTGTTTGATACTGTGTAAATCCTTCTAGTTTCCTGATATAACAACGTTAAACTCTCTGACGAAGGTCTATTTTTGCACAGCATCTGGAAAGAGAAGGCATTTTTCCTTCTTCTTATGACATATTCATAACCTGTAGTCTCTGCCATTACTACAGTGTTTCTCTTCCTTTTTATTTGCTTTTATTCCAACCTTGCTTCAGTTTCTTGCATGGCTCTGGGTTCACTGTTCCCCCTTCTTTGCTCCCAAGCATTATAAAGGCAAGGAGAGTTTTCATTTTAAAAGAGTTGAACTGTGGGTGCAAGTAACATGGAAAAGTGCACCCTACCCTGTATTTGGTTTAGGGAGGCAGGTACAGGGATTGACTTCATTTGGAACTGTTTCTTATTTAGCTTCTTGAAGCTAGAGACTGGCATCTTGGTTCCATTGTTCCCTTACGTTTTCCAATGTGCTTCACTCACAAGGAAAAGTGGGTATTTGTAAGGCAGAACCAGCAGCTGTTTGGAAAAGAAAGAAGCAAATATTAGCTCTGCCAAAGGCCATTATATAGGTGGAAAAAGTAAAAGTAAGCACAATTAGTGCCTCACAAACCCACAGGGCTACACAGCCATGCTGGGTCATGACCATTGGGTTCAGGACAGCCTCTCAGGGAGCAGTGTGCTTGCAGAATTAAGCAAAATAATAAGAACTGGATAAAAAGTACAGGCTCTTGAAATACTAGTGACAGACTTGCTCTGTAGCTCTTTTTTGTTTGTTTTGTTGCTCCCGTGGCAAGAAAACCACCTAGGAAAGTCAAGAATGAAATGGATTTTGTCTTTGGAGCTGTGATGTAAATGGTGCTTAAGGACATTTTGCCTCAGATTTGTCCATTCCTCTTATGTACTTTCCATCTCTGTAAAACAATTATGAATCCAGTGCTATTTGTACTGACTTCTTTGCCTGCCTGTGCCTTTTCTTGCCTTCAGAGAATCCTGCATGAAGCTTTTGGTACCTGTCCTAATTTTTATTTTTTTTTTACTTTGTGCTGGGGCTATCAAAAAAAAAAAAAAAAAAAGACTGCCTGCCAAACTGTCATTTCTCATTTAGGAGTGCTGTTCATTTTATCTGGCTGTAGACTCTCTCCTTGTTCACTGCATTTCCTTAGCAAGTGAGAAAGGTAACCCCTTCCTCGGAGCCATATTTCACATGGGATAAATCTATCTCACACAAGCAGCAGGAAGGGATTTGTCTGTGCTGTGTGTCTAATCCAGTGTAATTCAGAGCAGATGGCTCAGGGAGCTGTGCATGTGGCCACCTGCAGCAGCAGCCCAGCTGTCCCCATGCCAGCCTGGCAATCCCCACCCACCCGTGCCACCAGAGGGGCAGGAGGCTCCCGCGCTGGGTCCCCCTGCAGGAGTACTCAGAATCTTTTCACATGCCTGCCTTATTTAATTATTTGTAATCTTCTGGAAGCAGGTAGTTAACCTTAAACCTCATTCTGTCCCTCAAAATCCGGTGAGCTGGAGGGTGTGGAGGAGGGCTGCTATCCTGTTAGCGGCTTAGCGCGCCGGGTTGGAGCCCCCAGGGACACAGGGAGCTGAGGTGCAGTGTGTGATGCCCAGCTGAGACGCCTCCATTTGGCAGTGAGAACTTACCTTGCTGTTTTCCTCTTGAAGAATTGGGTTAGGCAAACCCTAGGTTTGTAGCTGACAGTGGGTGTCCCTAGTAGGGCCTGAGAAGGGCTGACTTCTCTAGTGGGTCTCATGGAATCTCCAGCCTAAGTGTCCTATAGCAGGCTGTCAACTCTGCCAGGTGTTGTAAAGGACAAAGTCAACAGGCTTTAGTCAGAAGGGAGAAAGGATGTGGTTTCCTTCTGACCCAGTCATACACACAGGACGGAAGGCCTTAAGTTTTCAAAAAATCATGAGCAAGGCTCATCACAATCCAATCACAAGATATTATGGTGTTAAAATTTAAAAAAATGGCATTTGAATTACATTCTGATCTTTAAATTTAGTCAAGAGGTTTTTTTTTCCATAGTCTGGAGTGCTAAAAACTTTTTTTTTTTAATGGAAGCTGACAATCTGTCAAAATAATTTAAGTATAGGACCTTTATGAAAGATACCAAATATAGCAGTGTCACAATAAAAATCACTGACTTTGGATCCATACTTTGCCTTGAAGCACACCGAGTGACAGGCCTCAGAATTTTCATGCCAGCAAAAGCAGTTGCAGATCACATCATTATTTACCTAAATGAAACATAAAACTCTTTTACCAAAATGTTTTCAGCCAGAAATCAGCCTAATTAGTGGATTGAGACTGGATACTTATTCTGTCTCCATCAATCCAATATTTGAATGGCTCATAAAATTAAAATATACTAAAAATTTCAAGGTCACTGTCTGCACTAATTGAAGTAGGCTCTCTTTTCTATGAAAAACTATTTGCTTTTTTTTGTTTAACATGTGATTTTGCATGTGGTCTGTTAATGCTACAAGTTTATGGAGTGATTGTGTTCAAAAGAGATAAGATTTGAATCTGAAATCAGGGTAGTTTGTGGTTTTGGTCATTAATCACTGTAAGGTCAGCTATTAAAAACAAAATTGGTATTTAATACGTAACTCCTTCCTCTTTGTATCTGCTTAAAAGGACACATTGGCATGAGCATATACACATTCCCCACACAGCAGGCACAAAGAAGACCAGAATATTACATTAAAAATGTATTTGACAAAAGGATAAACTCAGTAATTAAATATTCAAATTCCAATGCACCAGGTAGGGATAAGCTTAGAAACCCAGCACCAAAGTAATACATTTATTGCTATTGAGTTTAATTTTACTCTTCTGCTCCACAGTGGGGAAGGGAAGAAAAACATGGGAAGATCACATAAACCAATCCTGCACCTGTAAGAAGATAAGTTTGCTTACCCTGCCTCATCTTGCTGTATTCTCATTTCCCTGATTCACACAGGTCTTGCAACAAAATTCTAATCCTAATCCTTGATGCTTTTTTTGTGTTCAGTTATCACAGAAATGAAGAAGGATACCATACCTAAAGGGGCAGCGTCTGAAGCTCTTCTCCTTTGAAAAGAGGGGGAAATGAAGTGTAGTGAGTAGAGTCCCTGATTTTCAGTAAGGAATTAATATCATGATCAGCACTAGAGGCAGACAGCTGCTTGTACAGTGTCTTTGCATCCAGCCTCTCTATTTGGAACCCTCCCTTTCAGTAAGCTTGGCCATTTTACTTTTTTTTTTGGTGAGAAAAATGAAAATTCTGTGTCTGTCTCTGAATTCTGACTATTATTAGATAGATGTGTGCATGGATGTAGATATGTACAAGCTTCTCTGGACAACGTGTTTCTGTGTCTTTACTTCACAGTAAAGAATTTTTCAGGAGTGTTTTGGGTTTTTTTTTCCAAATTGCCTGTATATTTTCACAGACTTATTGAAAGACAGCAATCAAAACCCTGCATGTACTTTTTTCTTTCACAACAAACCTACAAAAAGCCTATCCTAAAAGGAAAGTAGTGGTTTGAAATCTCCCCTGGAAGGAATAGAATAGTTGTACTGGCAGTACCTGGACCAATGCAGACCTATGTGGTGTCTGAGCCTTCAGTTTCAGACAGAGAATGTACAGTCATATAAACATCTACCAGAGATAAGATATACACAATAAATTGAAACAGAAAATTTGTATGTGTGTGAAAGAAAAGGGAAGAGAGATCAATGAAGAGGCAAGGACGTACTTCATTTCTGTCAGTTCTTACTGTAAATTTGAGGAAATCAACTGTTGCCACCCGTGATCAGAGAACTATGTGTAAATTCAGTTTTCAGACAGCTTCAGAACTGTGTGATGGTGAGACAGGAACGGAGACAATTGCTCTGTGTACTTTCAGTGTCTGAGATTTATACAGTCAGTCAGCCATTGACTGATGTGCTGCATGGAAGCCATTTATGAAAACTATTGAAGAAATGTATTTTCATAGAAGTCAAAAATCTGGTGCCATGTGGTGGACTTCAAAAAACAGAGCCCTGTTTTTTGCCTGCTTCTTATCCCACATACATGGAGAAATTTCCACATGCTCTCCAAGGTTTTCTGCAAGACCATCACTGCAGGTCATTGGTACCCTGCTATTATGGTGACAGAATTCAGAATTCAGCAGAATTTTAAAAATTGTAGATTATCTCCTGCAAATCTGGGTGACTTCTTCCTTCTGAGACAAGCAGAAGGTCCAAACAAAATGTGTGGGATATGAATTCACTCAAAAAGGTCTCATTGGAGTAGTATTTCTCTAAGTGCTGTAGGATGTGTGCACCTAGGATAGGTCAAAATTTAGTGACCAGGACACCAGGTCACTGCATCTACTGATTTGGTTTTTTCTTTGCTTACTGGAGCAAATGAATGCTTGCTGTAGGTCAGCAATTTTATTCAGGCACCCTAGGCCAGATTCTTTACTTTGAATAAATGAAAAATTATTCAATTTGAATAATTGGAATTCAGATTATACCCATATATACAAACTGAGAAGTGTCCCCAGTTCCTCTAGCATTTCTTCCCAGTATTTTAAAAGAACTCTGCCTTTGAGGGAGAGGGCAATACAGACAGAAAAAAAGTGTGAGTGATGTAAAACTTGAATACAGACTAATTTAGATGTTTTTATAAAGTCTTGCAGACTTCTCTCCACAAACCATTAAGTCCTAATTGCCACACTAATGTTATTTTATATTGTAAGTGCAGCTCCCGAGTCCTGATATTATGGCACCCAGTGGAATTAAAGCAGGCACTTAGCTTTACCACCTTCTCTGCTGTAACCTTTTCAATCTGTGATTATTATTCTGTCGATGCACACTTGTTCATTATTACTTAAAGGTGTCGTCCCTTCCTCCAGGAAGACATTCTGCTGTGTAAATTAGGGCCATAACTAACCTGGTTCAGTGCTGAAGCAAGCGCCTTTCTACTGACAAGACATGAATCAAGGGATTCTTTCCCCCCAGCGGAAGGAGCCTCTCTCCTTCATTCCTAATAAGGGCAATGCTGAGGTGGTTTAAAAGGCTCTTTTCTGTTAGAGGGGTTTGATCTGTGATAATCTCCTATAATCTGGATACTAGGAGCAAACTGAGTATTAGGTCTGGATCGTAAATCCACTCTCAGCCTTTTAAAAAATAATTTATTTATTTCAAAACTCATTTGAATCCATTACCTTCCTTTTCCCTTCCATAAAGGACATTAAGAAAATGTCTTTCAAATTTGATTACCTAATATTAGTTAATCCCACTTCTGGTAATTGCATTTCTCCTTCAGGAATTTCACAACCCTTTTAGAAATTGTACTGTCTTGGGTTGCAAACTACATGTTATAACTCCACATCAGCTTCTCAGCTCATTTTCTTGCTCTGAGTATAGATGCAGCACAGTTCAGGAAACATTATAATTTCCATTTTAACTCACTGTTAAAGCTCTTAGAGTTATATTTTCTAGATAAATCATCCAATGAATTTTGTTTTGTTTCTGTTGTGTTTTCATAGCAAACCTTAGTCTCATTTTCAGATATTTTTGCAAAAGGTTTTATTCTAGGATTTGTTGATTATATTGCTAATTTCAGCTGTTACATTCCCAATACAGCTATTTGTGGTAAAACTAATGTTATTACTTCTAGCCCCTTGCTGTACCAGAACAATTTTGTCTATGGCCAAGTGATGAAGAGGACAAGACAAACAGCAAATAATGAGTGGAGAATACTTGTACTCATGTGAGAGTACTGTACCCTAATACAGACAGTGGTAGAAAGACCATTCCTCCTGCAGTCATGTGCATGAAAAGTAACTGACAAAGATATTTAAGAGTTGAAGACAACATGTAGTGAGCAAACTACACCAATACCACACACATTTTGAGTCTGTCTGGGTTGTCACCAACGGAGGTAGTAAAGAGAGCATCATTCCTTCATCAGCTGCTTTGTATCAGGTGAAAAATAACAAGGGACAAAACATCCAAGGGAAATTATTATCACTGTGGGAAAATATCCCCCTGGTCTTTCGGGAAAGACTGCTGACACAGAAGAATTTAGATGTACCTCTGTTCAGAATATTTGGGGTTGAAGTTTTGAGCAGAAAGCATATGTGTATATTTCTGTCAATAGTTATTTCATATTTAGCTCTTCTTTTCCCACTCTGGTTTAAATTTAAGGGTATAAATTCTTGAATGACTGGATATTTATTTTGGTGGATTTTGAAAAACATATGGTATCTGTATGGGATTTCATTCTGAACAACAGCGTTGCCCATCTATATATACCACAAATAATATGGGTAATGGGAACATGCCTCACTGCATTCTACATTTATGGGAATGAAGTTATATAACTACATAAAATAAATATTTACAGCAATTAGCTTACTAAACATATAGAGCAGACACTCAAAAAAATATTCAGGAGATGATAAGGCACTTGAAGGGTAGGAGATCCTCTCTTCACTAAAATGAAATCCAGGTCACCTGTCCAGGAGATTAATTCCGAAGCTGCTCACCTGGTATCATCCATATTAATGCCAGATGCAATTTAAACATGGTGACATTAATAGCAAATCTAAAATATCTGACATAGTAATATATTTTAGCTCTTTGAAGACTGGCTCACCAGTTTGATATTCTTAAATGTCTATGCTTTGCATCCTGCTGGAATCATGATAAACTTAGGGGCTCTGCTTAGTCTGTATTTATGGTCAATTGTTTGCTCTATGATTTCTTCTGGAGAAATCTCACTGAAATGGCCACCCCCAAATTATTACTTAGGAGTGAAAATATAGCAAGGTCCCCAGTATTGATCTGAGTTCATGAACCCATTGAGAGAACACTAAAAGATGATAGCACATCTCCAGAAATTTGAGTCCTCGGTTTGTGGCTGATGAAGAATCTCAGTACATTTGGTTGGCTTGTTACAGTGAATAATTCAAACAACTGTAATTGTAATCATCAATTACAATTACAGTTGTAATTGCAAGTCAGTGCAGTCAGCAGCAAAGTTGCAGCAGAGTAACTGAGAATGTAGCATGGCCAGAAATCACATCAGCCATGTTCATTCTCCTGTCATGTGCAGCTACTTCATGGCACTGACTGGGCTGGTGTGTACAGCAGTTGAAAAACAGCCTCTTGGATGAAATCAAATGATAAATCAGTAAAGAAAGGAAACAGAGAAGGAATGAAATCTCATTGGGAGATGGGAAAGGGGGTTGGAGGGCTAGGAGAGAAGGTGATGAGTCCTTGAAGACCAAGCTAGAGATGTAAGTTCCTTCCACTTCAAATAAACGCAAATTCTTACAGGCTGATCTAAATAGCAGAAGTGGGATTCCCCTTCTGGACTGACTTTCTGCAGAGTTCTGTAACCAAAATTCCCCAAGGGAGGGAAATGTTCCTGAATCTTATTCAGATGTGCTCAGTGGTCTTTGTAGGGGAAATACAACCTGGGTGGCTTCATCTCTCAGATTTTGGTGGCCCAGACCAGCAGTGATGCTCTGATTTGGGCACCCAGCAGGTACAGAAAACTGCAGCCCAGAAGCTGCTGCCAAACATGTATTGCTCTCATCTGCATTCATGACTTCTAACCAGTGCTACCCATTAGTCAACACTCAGAGTTTCACAGGCAGCTACATTTCAATCATTTGGGTCTGTGCAGTCATTTTGGATGTGCTTGTGTAGCAGCCCAACCATACAGCAAGCTGAGGCTCTCTGGCAGCTGTTAAAAGCATTTGTACTAATGGCCTCAGGCCTGTTTGCATTTTCATGCACCTGCTGAGCTTGGAATTGGCCTCACAACCTGATTTTAAAGGTCCACAATCCTGCTGGGGTTTCTTCAGTAGAAAGCCATAATTTATGGCCTTCTATTAAACAAGAAAAAAAAAAAAAAAGACATCATCTCCAACTGCCCCAAAATTCAGGAACACCAGTTTCTTAGGAAAAATTGGTGCTACATTGAGTGCTTCATATCTGATTTCCAGATATTTTTACACAACCTGGTAGCATGCAATGATCTCTTAGAAAATGAATCTTTTTTTCTACAGAGGTTTTTTATTATATGCACATTCAGAGGTTTATTTGAAAACAAGAACAAATATCTGGTCTTTTTTTTCTCAAATCTAGGTAAGGAAGTCACTGTTTGAGGTGCTGGAGTTTTGTTTGTTTGTTTGTTTTTCAGTTTTTTTGCATTATGGCCCAAAGTTTCATACTTCATGAAGTTGCTACATGTTTTAATGTTGTTGCTGTTTCTGTTGCCAAGAACTTTGGTCTGCATTTAGTGACAGTGAAGCACACAGAAGGTGCACTGTACCCTACTTGTAAAAGAGTAATATTCTCATCATCTCTGCAAATACTCGCCTGTCCATTTCCAAGTCCCTCAGGCAACCCAGTTGCAGAGGATAAGAACTATCTTGTTTTAAAGTCAAGCTTGAGAGACTCAAAGGCAGGAACTCTAAAAGAAGAGGAAGTATTCCTGTTTTTTTCTTTTCATCTGGAAAACTATTCCAGAGCTTTTTTCTTTTTTGTCCTAGTTTTAATTCTGCTGTGCTTTATTTTTCAGGCTGTGAATTTTGGAAGGAATTCTTTGCTTCTTTATGGAGAAGGGGATAAGGATGTGCAGCCCATCAGGCTTTGGGACAGAGTTCTCTGAAGTTTTCCTAACAGTACTTTCTCTGAAATAACTAGTGTCATATCACAGGATACTAGGATAGAATGATTTATTAGGCATGGAATAGCTGGATCTACCCTGTTCCTACATCTCCATGCCTCATGTCTCAGCTGTGACCTGTGCAGTGATCCTCTTTGGATTCTGCTTCAGTAGTCTTTGTGCATGACTGTTTCACGAGTGATAGCATGCAACTCCCTGCTGCAGCAACACTTGGATCTCATCCGTCTGATGAGCACCATTTTTCTGTCTATGGCACATCACATTTATGAGCCTAATTACTTGAATTTTCCCTTCTCTGACTCATGTTCAAAAGAAGGAAGATTAACACATCCACTCTTTGGATTTTACTTTAAGTCTCATCAAGACTCAGGGAATAAAGATGGCATTTCATGATGCCTGTGCCTTCTCAGATCGTGCATTTCATGCCTGTGAACCAACAGCACTGTCAAAGAGGAACAGCTTCCCTGAAACAACAGTCTTTTCTTCCTGTTCAGACACCTGTCTTGTGATTTGACACATAAATGGTATAGGTGGCGTTTAACAGCCCAGCATTAAACTAGTCTGCATTATTCATTGAAGAGAAGAGGATAGGAGTATTGATACTTTTAAAATAGACTAGTCCCACAGAAGGAACTTAAAACGTGTCATCTAAGCTATCCATTCAATTTCTCATTGCATGAAAAATATTATGGGCCAACTTTTGCTATGAGTTGATGCCCACCTCTGTAAATGTACAGGTAATGATTGGAGCATTTTCCTCTCCTGTTTGCAAACTAAGATTTGTGGATTTAAAAGTTATTTTCTTCTTGTACAGGCCATTGATTTTCAGCGTTTCTCTTTCCCACCAGTGTTTCTCTTTCCCTAGCCTTGTGTCTGGGTGCCTCATTTGACTGAGTATAACATGTGATGCTGCCCTACCCCAAGAAGCAAGGTAGCTAGCTAAAGCACAACGTCCTCAGTGAATGCAGAACAGTAACTCCCCGTGGCAGAACACAAGTCCTCATTGACAGGAGACTTATCTGCATCATTTGGTGAGAGCATCAGCTGAATAAATGCCCTAACAGAGGAGCTGAGACTTCACTGTGGTCGTAGGAAATGAATGACCCCTTTCAGCACCAATTAACTTTATTTGAAGTGCAGATGTCTCCCAGCTGGGATGAGATGCAGCTTATCAAATAATCTGCTTCTTATAAAGAAGAGGTTTCTGCTCTCTCTCTCTCTCCCTTTCTTCCACTAGTGTTTAATGAAAAATGTAAATGTTCATTTGTCGCCAAGCTAGGAAACCTGTACGTCATAAACCATGCAGATAAAGAGTGCAACATGTACACATGTGCATGGGGATATATATGCTTGAATACAAATGCCTGCACTTGCTGATATATCTGTATCTGGATGTGTATTTATATCTGTGACATTTGCCATCTGTTGGAAGTGTAATACTGGGAATAAGCATCTGGCACTGTTTCGTGTAGTAGGGCCTTCTGACAGCTGATGCTAAGGAATGCTGTACCTCTGGGGATTAAGGAGTGGTTAATTAGGACAAGGAAAACATACTGCAGAACATAAAATTCCTATACTGAAAGCAAGAGTTTCAAGGCATTCTGATTTGGTTTTCATCTGGCCCCACAGCCTAAAACCAACCCCAATTTAATGTTTTCAGAGGGATCTCATAATCATGTTTAGGGGAATTTAAAGGTGAAATATGCAAGATGTTAATAAAGGTTCTTGATAATTCCACATGCAGAACTGCCCACTTACAAACACTGAACACAGAGAGTCACTGAGAAAAAGTTCCAGAGAAATGGGCTGCAAGGGGTAGAAGGGGGTATGTGAGCACCATATGGGGTACTGTGGGTTACCCACGGGCTAATGGGCGCAAAATATTGCAAGCAGATGTGACATTCAAGCTGTTCAAAGACTAAAATATTTTCTTAGCTATCAGGTACAATTATTCATTGTTCTCTGGATAAGAATACTTAAATTTGCTGTATTAAGTTGCTGCATTTATTGCTCTCATTCAGAAACCTCCAAGGATTGTGTTTTGTTATGTGTCTTTGCAACCGTTTTCTGGGTGAAGAGTGAGAAATGAAACAAGCAGGCATTTGGAATATTATTTTCTTCTCTTGCCAGAGCAGATCAGTCCCATGATTTGAAATATAAACAAGGTTAGCAAAGTAAAATCTGCCACCTTTTCAACCTCACATCATGTTGGGCAGAGAGACCTCTCATTTCTTTGTTATGCATTGCTTTACAAGTGAATTAATCCCAATTATAACCTAGTAAAGTTTGGAGACATCAAATGGGTTATCTTCCTCAAAAAAAAGTGGGAAAGTTTGCTGTTCTCTACAGCTGGCAAACTCAGAAATAACATTTGAAACCAGAAATATATTCCAGTTCATGTAATCTGTAAGGATATAAATGTAAGGAAATAGTCTGGTCTGCTTTGCTATTCATATGTACATACACAGGCATACACACACTTTTATTTTCATTTCATACAACCATTTGGTTCTTAGCAGACAACAAATGAAACCCACATAATCACTATTTTCAGAAATTTTCATTTTGTCATCTTGCTTAATATTCTCCAGGATGATAGGATGATGTTTTGGGGATTTGGGTTGGATTTTTAGCAGGCTTGTGTAATTTAAGAGTAGAATCATATCTTCTTCTTTCAAGCCAATGACATACATTTTTAGGAAAAAAGCAAGTTCCACTATTATAAAACACCTCAAAAAATGAACTTACAGGAGTTTCATATGCATATGCAGATGTCTTTAATTATTCCCATAGACCTCACTTTAAACTCTTTAGCCCCCCTAATATATCAGACTTGTCTTTTCTGAAGGCTCCTGTTGATCTCTGCTGCTTTCCTTACTATCTGCACTACCTGGCCTTTGCCCCTAAAACATGGTTGGTGCAGCTGCACATCAGACCATCCCATATTTACTTGAGAGACATCATATAAACATCTCAGTGTAGAAGTTCTCTCTTCGTCTCTCTTCTGAGATAAGAGGGCTAGGCCATCAAAGCTATCTCAGCTCCTCAGTGATGAGTGAAAATATTTATTGCACCAAGTGGGTGGGCATCTATGAATCATTTCAGGAAGCACGGATGTGCAGTTGTGCTCAGAAGTGATGCAAAAAAGAATCCCTACTATGGTGTTATGGCAGTACAACAGAAGAATAATCCAACCCAGAGGTGCTGAGTGAGGTACACACAGGAAAACAGAGCCAAGGTAGAGATTGTTCAGATGGTGTGTGGAGGACCCTGGGGCCTTAATTGCACCTTAGCAATTAGGGCATGGATTCAGAATGTAGCCCAAACTACAGAGCTGTCTTCAGCAGCTCTCAGAGGGGTACAGAGGAAGCCACAGGATAATTCCAAAGGCTTGCTTTGTTGATAGCGGCAGTAGGGCAGTGACTGCTAGCACCTGAAGGATGATCACCACCCATAAGTAGCTCCAACCCTTTCTGAGGTCTGGCCACTTGCTGACTCAATGTGAGGCCTCTGCCTCATCTCTGAGTCCCTGAATCCTCTTCCTCCCAAGTACTGTCAGCACAAAAGGTAGTTACCCAGCACCTGTTTAATTTTGCTAAGTATTTGCAAATCAGCTGGTGTGGATTGAGCCTCATTCATTAATGCTAAATGAATTAATATTATGATTAACCATAATAAATGCAGCTGCTAGAGTGTGGAATTTATTACCTTGGTTCTTTGGCAACTATCCATTATTTTAAAATGGCATCTGTTGGCTTACTTCTTTTAATTTTATATGAGAATGTGAAAGAGTATCCTTTTTTAAGTATGTGATATATTTTGAAAATTCATGGCTGCATATGTTACTAATATTTAAAATGAACTCAATGTCTAAATTAAAAACAACCCAGATGTCATGTTCCGAGCAAAGTAGCAACATAATAAAAAAATCCAAGTGCACGACAGTGGAACAAGGAAAAGAAAATTACTAACTCGCTACAAGAACTTCTTTAAGAGTTTTCAGTGCAACATAAATGCAACATGTCATTAATGGCTAATATGAACTGCCATCTGGACAGTTGGATTATGTAGATTCTGGCACTGGAGGTGTCATTCATCTCAGAAAGTGTGAGAAAAACAGAGAGTTTGAAAAATGTTCCGAACAAAGTTTGACTGGATCTCTCTTGAATCTATTAATGCTGTTGGTGAGAAAGAGTCTGAGCAAAAACCTACAGAAAGTTGGGTCCTAAATCTAAAAATGCTAGCTCTTCGGTCTGCAGATTTTAGATCAGTGTTTAGAGTACTCTAGTAATATAGACTTGTACAAATGTAACAACAGGAAAAGAGGTGAAATGCTTTTTACAAAATCTTTTTCATGCATTCCAAAAAGGTATGTATTTCTTGATTCCTGCTTTATACCTAAAATTCTGAAGTCCAAGACTGAAGTTTGTGGTAAAGAAAAAGCAAATGTCTAAATTTTAAAGACAATTAAAAAATAATTACTTCTTAGGTTTCAAAGCAGACCACAGAATAACAAATAAATGAAAAGCAGGGGCTTTTTTTTTTCCCAAGGATGTTTTTTTACTGTACATTTTGTAGCAAAAGAAAAAAAAAAGAGAAAGAAAATAAAGGAAAAAATATTCTGATCACAGGGATGTTGTTATCTAAAACTCCAAGTAGGAAACATGACGAATACAAGATCAAGTACACAGCCATGTCACAATATATCTCTGAACTTTTTAAAAAAAATATACATAGAGTTTTTTCATGTATTATTTTCTCTGTGCCTTGCATACTTTCTCCACCTCTTTTACAAAATCATAGTAACAATATGCAATTTCAGAATGGTTCCCAACAGCTGATCAAACAAATAAATAAATAAATGACAGGACAGTTGCAGTAGCCAGCAGATTGCTTGAAATCACAGTAAAATTGGTAAAGAAAATAAATTCTGCTGGATGGGCCATGTGTATTTCTACAACCACAGCAATGCTCACCAAAAACCAGTTTGAGACTCTGTTTACAAACCCTGAAGAGCTCCTGTTACAAGTGTCTTCCTGAGGATGAGAGACAGGGAAGTAGGAGTGCACCAGACTGAGGAAGGGCTTTATGTAATGCAGGGGAGACACGGCTCACCCGCTCCTCAGTGATACTCAAATTTTACTCAGCTTCTGTGGCTAATTTGGAACATAACCAATCACCTGAAATACACAAAAACTTAATTTTCCTGATGTTACTGATACAGTAAAGACATGTCATGGTGACCGCACAGACAAGGAGCTTTTGTCACAGCAGGGTGCAAGTCTCTCCTTTTAGTGGAGTGAGAGCATGACCCCTACCAGAAGCCACTGCTATCCATAACATGGAGAGCTCCCAGGAGCTACTTTTGTTTTCCTTTTCTTTATCCTTTATTAGGATATCCTGATAACTATTTTCCCTATCTTTTATAGCAACATCCCTACAGATATCAATATCTGCTGCAATCTGCCTTGAGCATTGACAAGAAGAGATTATGAAGGAGACGGAAAAAAGAGGATGATTTTTTTTAATTTATCCCTAGATTTAATTTTTCCTAGGACAAAAAGGGATGGCATTAGAAGTGAGTTATACAGTACATCAGATATTTGACCTTTGTACATATCCTCCTTTATGGGGAGGATCTGGGGAATTTGATGAGGCTGAAAACAAAACCAAAATATGCATGGAAACACCTTGTCTTGTGGGAAAAAAGCAACTCAAAAGCAGTAACAAATCAAAACAGAAGAGAAATAATTAAATACCAAACAAAAGTCCATTCAACAACAAATATTGTTTGCCCAGATGTCACAGTTTCACAGTTAAGACCATGAGATTATGCAAAACAATTTACTCTGATCTTCCCCTGTGGGTGCCCTGCCTGCACTTTTGAGAAAATTCCTTGGAATGACAACCAGATATATCCTAGCACCAGTCATATCCACAGAAGTGTATTTCTGTGGTTAAGGAAAAAAAAAAAAAAAAGAGGTGCCATTATAAAAACCACCAAAAACAAAACCAAAGAAAGAAAGTAAAAAGAAACCCTGTAAAATTAAATTTCTGCTGTTAAACCCCTTTTCATCCTCCTTGTTTAATCTTGGGTGAAGGTTCACCAGGAGTCTGAGTAACTTTTGGAAAGCAATGCTAAATACAAGTAGCAAATTCCTTGAAACATTCACGCATGGTTTAGTAGGGGCCAGACAGGAATGGTACCATATGTGCCTATTCACATTTCATGATCCTCCTTTTCCTTTACTATTCCTGTAACTTGCTTGCCTATCTTTTTGGCCAGTAGAACAGAAAATGTTTCCTCCCCTCTCTTTCCAATTGCACGGCCCTGAAGCAAACCACACTTATAACACATGAGGGGAGAAGAGAAGGGGGGAGACACTGATATTTACACCGTGCTTTCCATCACCCACTCTGAGCTCCCGAAAGTCCCTTTGGCCCCTGTTAGGTCATTGTCATCATACTGCAACAGCATGCCGTTGACCGAGAGGCTCCTCTTTGTCCAAATGTTTGTTATCTTTTTTGGGTAGGTGCAACACTGGGATGTGGCAAAGTCCCCCATGTCAAAAGAATGGCTACGTTTAGTTTTGCCCTCCAGAGGCAACATGAGGAAGCTGCGGAATTTGGACTCTGACTGGCCCAGCAGTGGCTCTTTGTCCGAGTGGCGGGCCACCGTGGAAGTTCTGGAGTCTGTCACTTCCTCCTTTTTCTGACACTTCAGTTCCAGGGAGGCAAAAGCTCCCATTAGCCGGTCAATATTGTGTTTTGACCGGGAAGGAGGCCTCCATTTACTGGACAATGTGCCCTGTTCACTTTGGAGGCTGTAGTTGTCACAGTCACGGCTATTTGCGGAGCTGGAGGAAGAGGAGATGCTGCTCCGCGCAGACTGGCAGTTAAACTCCATAAGTTCATTTCTCACCACCACTTTGGGATTGACTTGGGGCAAGACACCGTTCTGAACTGGTTGTGCTCCATTTGTCTGTGAGTAGACGTTGCTGACATTAGACATCTTGCCCTGGGAATTGTTGCAGACCTTATAGCGGACCATGAGAATTACAATGAACACCAACAGGGTGGCCACAATGATGCCTCCAATGATCAGAATCATGGTCCCACCCAGGAACTGGCTGTGCATCGACTGGCACTGAGGGTAGTCTTCTTTGGTGAAGAACTGGGCACATCCCACAATATTGGTGGCAGTAAGGGTTGTGGCCGTGTCATCCCACATTGCCAGGACGCAGAGGTCATAGCCTGTTCCAGAAACAAGGTTGGTTACAACAAAGGCCTTGTTTGTAGCTGGTATCATCCTTGAAAAGAAAAAAATTAAAAAAAAGAAAGAAAAAGAAAAAAGAATTGGTTAGTCTTGGAACAAAGGTAAAAGAAAGAACGTAGATTAGAACAACGTGATATTAACTGTTCCGAGTACTGGCAGAGAGGAGCCATAAATTCAGAGCCATAAAATTCAAACAATCATTCCAGCTCCCCAGCTCCTGAGGATTCAACATCTCAACATTCAGTAACACGCAAGCTTTGAGGGCCAGCTCTCAGCTGTGCAATAAAAGGAATAAGAAAAAGCAGACTGAACTAAACTGGGGATTCTTTTCCTCCTCACTTGCATCTGTCATAATCTGAAATATATTCAAACTTGAACAAATAACTCAGAATAAAATCATACAAAGAGCAGCTCTTTATGAGTATGCAAATGACCCTTGTGCTTGCTGAGACTCAGCGTGGCAGTTGTCACATCCCTTCACAGGTGCCTGAACATTTACTGTCTCACATCGGCAGGTTACTTACCTTGTGAAGGCAAAGGTCTACATTCAGTTTTCTCATTGACTGAGAATGAAAGGCAGGCAACCATTTCTCTCTTTTTCTCCACTCTCCCACTTACTTTCCTCATCCTCCTACTCCCCACTGTGGGAAATATCTCCTAAAAATGCAGCTACCATCATCATCTTTGCCAGAGATTTATCACTGCAACCACCTTCCCCTGTGTGAGTGAGAAAGGAACGCTGGCATTGGCAGTATGGGCTGTGGAAGTGTGAGGAGAGGTAGGAAGATATAGGTATGGAAATAAGAAGGTTTCTTTAAAATAAAAAAAAATCTACTCATGTATAAATCCATTTCCAAAAACCAAATAGCTGGGCCAAAGCTGTGCTCCAAGTTGGAACATTTATGGAAGTTGTTCTTTGCTGCCACAACACTTAAGCAGTCATTTGAACTCATGCAATATTAGAGCATCACTAGCATTCAAAATTGGCAGATGGGAATGAACGTGGTCTACCCCCATTTCAAACCAGTGAAAATTGTAGCACATTAGTGGAACAGAGTGGAGAATCCCAGATTTAGTGCCTGGTGGGCAGTCAAGAATAACACCAGAGAGATACCCCATGCATCTTTTGCATTACTGCCACATTACAGGCTTGGGTGAGAGAAAAAAGCCGAAATTAAACCAGCCCATTATAACTTACACCTGCAGGTTTTTTGCATCAGCAACAAGGGAGCCCATACAGGCACTCAGAGCACACAGTGAGCTGGTGTGACTGTTTGGGAGGGTAAGGCCTGGGCACAGGACCAAGGCAGACTCACTGCAGGAGAGCCAGGCTTCCTTAGGCTCAAATCATGGCCAGAGCCAGCACAAACTGCTGCTTTCAGAGCCCCTTCTGTGCAGTGGGAGGGAACAGACCTGCACAGAGAAGCAGCAATGTCAAGGCACTGCAAAGATGATTTTCTGATCATCTTTGCATTTATGCATTCACGCCACTTACTCAACCCTTCAGTCTGGCCACAGGCGAGGATGTGGCTCCTTTTTAAAAAGCAAACAAGCACAGAAAAAAAAATTCTGTAAGGAAAAGAAATATCGATGAGAGACACTTGGAATATAAACATCATCTGGCAGGTTTACTCAATGTTGTATTTGAAATTCTAGGCAAATTTATCATCCTAATGTAGCTGTTTGACACAGATACAGATGAGCTATTCAGAATGAGCTGAGAGGTCATAAAGCAGCCCTCATGAAACACTCCAGATACTGTTGCTAAAATAGTTTCCAAAAGTTGAAATATTTGGTCTCAAGCTATTTCTCCCTGTGGCTCTGTGAATAGAACACCTCTGCTCATAGCAAACTGCACTTTTTTGAATTGTTCAAGTATATATGCACAAACCAAGGATGATATATGGAATAACAGAATGCTACTGATCATAAAACATTTGATTTTAAACCCTTGATTAGTTTCACCAAATGCTTCCTATTTCCTCCTGTAGTGCTATACTCCACTTTTCACCACCAATCCCAGACCAAAACTTAAAAAAATTCTGCAGTTGTGAAGTCATTAAGAAGCCATTTCACTGTAAAACCTCATTGCAAACAAGTTGCACTGTTAGCAGAAAGAGTAGTCAGCCCCACAAACTGGGTCTTGTACTTGGGTCATAACCCTTGGAAAAACAGGACTACAACACCACCTGTTAGAGTGGCTCCTTTGGCTTTGCACTGGTGGAACACAGAGACAAGAGATTTCCACTGTCTCCGAGCAAGCAGCAAACACCTGGGTCTACCCACTTTACAGCTTTGCACGTGTCTGGTGGGTGATCTTTGCATATAGGCTTTCTCACAACCCTTCAGTCTGGCCTCAGGTAAGGATGTGGCTCTTTTTGAAAAGCAAACAAACATATAAAAATAGAAATACAGTTGTTCAGCCTCACACACTTATGCCCAATTTCAGTGAACATTGATAGCCCAAATAATTTACAACTTGCTTTCTTCAAACACACAAGCTTCCAAGGAAGTGAAACTGCCTAGAATATTTCAAGGACTGGCAGGTGGTGAATAGTGGCAAGAAGTGTATAGCCATTCCATTTCTGAATGCACAGAATTGAGGCCATAACTAGTCCTAAAACTTGGACAGGTTAACTGTGTTGAAATGTGTTATAATAAAAACCTCGTCTTAGAAACGAGGATCATTTCTAAATTCAATGAATCCTGGAAGAAACAGAATCATTTCTAAATTCAATGAATTCTGGAAGTAACATCTGTGACAACAGTGGGACTAATAATGTGCTTTAAAAGATTACAGTTGTAGTCCCAACTAAGGAAAAAGCAATCAAGTCTCCATATACATCTAAATAAAGAATTTTGTCTGTTTCTGCAAATAAACCTTAAATACTCTTGTAAAATATTCAAATTATTCTGCTAAGGAACAGCTAAGCATAGCAATAAGCAACAATTTCAGTAGTACTAGGAGTTAAGTAATTCATTTCAGACTTAGTTTTCTATCTTACAGGGAAGGCAATCTTGTTCTCTTAAACGTGCCAGATTTTAAGAGTACTTTGGCATGGCTCCGTGCTTTGGGCTACCCTACCCAAACATGCTGCCAGTCAGATATGATGGATGACATCTCCTAACGCTCCCCACATCTCATATCGATGCAGTCACATTTTCATTTTGGAATGTGATGACTCTTTCTTTGATTGTCCCCAACACAGGTAGCTGCAAGATGCCACTTCAGGCTTTGCTTTGCTGCCTCAGAGGCGGTGTCTCTTCATGGCTGCTCCATACATGCAGTGCCATTAATCACGGACCACTGTGCCCTTAACTCTGGGACTCAACAGCACAGAGCTGCTGTAAACCTGAGAGGGGCCAACAAAACTGGGTCTAGGCAGAGATCTTGCAAGGCTTTGTTCAGCCCACTCATCACCTAAACACAGAAAGTTGGTTTCAGATAGCAAGGATCTGGTGCATTAGAGATCAAAAATAGCTTTTTAAAGCTGTTAGCTTTTGGAACTCAGAAGATCCTGGTGTTCACCTGGGAGCCCTCAGCAAACACACTTAACAGCTGTGGTATCTTGAAGCAACAAGCTTGATATTGTCCACCTGCTCTTCAGGGCATGGTGACCTTGCAGAGATGCCTCCCATCAAAACAGAGGAATAAAGATCTAAATTTGATACTATCTTTGCTTCAGAAAAAAAAAAAAAGAAGTGACAGTTGGCTAAGTGCTGGAGGAGATTAACTAATGAAAGACTTGCTTACAGATTATAGGTTGTGAAAGGTTTTAATCTATCCAGTTTAAGGAGTCCTGGAGCAGTGAGGACTGGGAAAGCAAACTAACACACAAATATGTCAAAGGGGAAAGTGTAATTTTAGTTCCAGCTAGGTCAAGACACAATTTGAAAGTCTTATGGAAATTTCACTGTCCAGACACATAAGACATAATAATTTCTGCCTTTCTCATTTGGTTTATTCTTTTTGGAGTAGGAGAAGCAGGCAAATCTCTACATTCCTGCCAGGATTTTGTTATCTGATTCTTAATCTAGCTTCTGAATCCTATCTGAAGGTCGAAATATCCCAAAGAAAAGTATTCATATATTAACAAGGTTCTAACCTCTCTGAAAATCTTGCCTCTATAAGGAATGAAATGAGGATAGGGGTCTTACAACTGACCTCTTAATTTACAGGAAAAAGCCCTCTTCTCTCACTTTTTGGCACAATAGCTTTAGTTGCTAGAAGAGGAGGAGACTTCTGGCCAGGATTGGGGCATGGCATAAGTGTATGAAATAGAACAACAGTAGACAGATGCTCCTTGGAGAGTTAATGTGGGATGAAGAGCTATGAAGCCGTGAAGGTTTGCAGGGCTTTTTCAAACAATCCATACCCTTCAATCCATGGAGACTTCTGTTTCATTTTGTGAAAGCACCAAAATGAGTCCATGAAACACTTTTTAAAAAAAGGGAAGAAGAGTGCTAGAACTCTTATTTGAAGTCAATCCTATTTTGTACCACCACTTAACTGTCCGTGTTATGTCCTTGTGGACACAACATACAGAAAGCAAGCAATTTTGTAATTATTCACTTTGGTATGTGGTGATATTAAGAAAATTAGAAAATAAATTAGTTAGAAATGAAGGGGAGAAAGGTTTGCTGCAGATTTCTGTCATAATCCCAGATGCAAGTGAGCACTGAAGCTTGCAGAGAGTGAACTGTGCTGAGAATTTAGGATAACTGAGTTTTATTCTTCCTTTATCAGCTTCACTGATATCAGGCTCCACTTTATCAGTAACTCTCAGTTCCTGAGAAATCATTTTGCTGTACTCTAAGGCTGCTCATTTATAAAATGGGGATAATGCCAGTAATCTCCTTTCAAAAGAGGCCTGTAGTGTATCGAAGGAAATTAGTAGATATTGTGATTACACTGTAATATACAAATGGTTCTTTTCTTCTGTGTAGCACTGGGGATTAGCAGAACTGAACTGCTGGTTAACACTGTGGTTATGCAAAACAGACAAATTAGACAAAACCCAGATTAGGTTAATTGGCTAGGCAATTCTCTTCCTTTTCTCCATCAAAAGAGGAATATGATACCATCTAGTTTTAGTCTAAAACTGCTTTAATCACAGAACTTGCAGGGACCTGTCAAGGCAATTCCTTTGGGAAGGTACTTGCAACTTCCAAGATTCAGTTCTATAGTAACTAGACTATGTTGCTTTTCTTTTCTTTTCTTTTCTTTTCTTTTCTTTTCTTTTCTTTTCTTTTCTTTTCTTTTCTTTTCTTTTCTTTTCTTTTCTTTTCTTTTCTTTTCTTTTCTTTTCTTTTCTTTTCTTTTCTTTTCTTTTCTTTTCTTTTCTTTTTCCTTTCCTTTCCTTTCCTTTCCTTTCCTTTCCTTTCCTTTCCTTTCCTTTCCTTTCCTTTCCTTTCCTTTCCTTTCCTTTCCTTTCCTTTCCTTTTCCTTTTCCTTTTCCTTTTTTCTCTTTTCCCAGGACTATATACTACCTATGCAAAATTTCTGTTTTGTCATCTGGGTCTATAGAGTACCTGTATACAATTTCTCCTTCTGAAATGAATGATAGGACTTCAAAATAGAGTTGTGCTAATTTATTGAATGCTGTATTAGGAAAAGGTGAAAAAAAAAGTTAGAAAAGCTTTATTCCTTGGGTGTGAATTTTGTAGCTGTTGTAGACTGTGTACCACTTATGGAGAAACTGCTAACCAATGGTGTCATTATTTGCTATAATTTGTGATGAGAAGAGGAAAAGAAAGAGAAAGAGGGGTGCAAGGGTGAAATAGCTGTTGTTTTGTAAAATTATACTCCAGTCTGTTAACACACTATCTTTTGTGTATAGTAAAGCCTTACTGTGAAAATATCAGTCTCACTGTGCACTGCTGAACTTTCTCTTAGATAAAGTTGCTTTCACTTAAGTGCAAAATATTACTCTCAGAACTAGAAATCAGTCCAAAAAAGATAAACACTGGAATCTGAAAAATTTTCATTTTTCAGGGAAAATTTAATGCCAAAAATCATGCTTTATTCGTTAATAAGTTTGTCCCCTATTTTAAGATATTTGTCTGGGTTTTTTTTCCTTCAGTCCAGTTTCAAATGTTTTTTCTGGAGGAAAATAAAAGAAAATATTGCAGGTAATTTGCTATTGAGTGTTGCAGAAGGGTCTGAGAGAGTCCTGCATTTCAGGTAGAGCGTCCCCCTGCAATCTCAGTTGGATAGAAGTAGGCTGGTAGAGAAAGGGGAGAGGGAAAATATCAGTGGGGGCATACTGGAGAAAGACTGACTGAAAATCATGTAAAATTGTGAAGATCTTTCAGCAAAGCCGAGACAATTTTAAAGATAGTGAAGTGAAAAGACCTCAGATGGTGGACAGAGATTAAGAAAGCAGGAGAAAAAGGCAGAAAAAGATCAGAGGAAGACTAGAAGGATCTAAACTGAAGTGAAAATGTCACACATGATGTATTGCCTGGGAGCAAGAGCAGGCAATTGACAAATTTGAGTTGCACACTTAGCATTCTTCTTGGCTGCCAACTTTTGTGATTTGCTTGAAAGTTTTATGGGATATACTGGTTTAATTTTCTTCTGTATTATTTTCCTGAAAAGCCCCAGTTTTTGTAGTGATGGAATGAAAATAGAGTCTAAAACGTTATTAAAAATTAAGTAAGCTAACAACAGAGATTAATTTCTGACCCTTTAGATGTCAAAGGAAATCCTTGAATATGTGTCTTCAGATCATCCTAAGGCCTCAGGAATTAAAAAAAAAAAATCTAGGTAAAAAGTACCAAGTATGTTTCTGTGTGAGATAGCTATTTTGGCATCTGATTCAAGATTTTTTAATTTAGAATCTGGGAAAGACAGAGACCTATTGTGACCTGCATCTTGGAAAAATGACAGGTTTATTTCGGGTGTCCTGGGATAAGAGATGTTTGTTAGTATTAGCAACAGGGTATAATTCCTCTGTCAGTCATGTCAACATAAGGAAATGTCAGACAATACCAGGAGGTAGCCAGACATTTTCAGTAAACACTAAATCAACCCAGCATGAATAATTTCTTGCATTTTTATTTTATTAGTTTGGGGGGTTTTATGATATGCAATCATAAATTTGCCTTCAGACGGAACATTTATTATTAAACACAAATCCCTTCTTGCTTTTCTGAAACTTATCTTCTCATCACTCATTCATCCAGCTGCCCTTCAGAGAATCTGCCTTGTCAAATAAAACACAAAGCACATATAATTTAATTAATATTTCCTAATTTGCTTAGGTTCTGTCCTGCTCCTTTGGAAAAGTGGGGATGGAGGTCGGGAAGAGAAGGCACAGACAAAAGCAATTGATATGCCTGTCAGAAGATGGTGAGCCAGAGAGATACTGATATTAAATATACGCCTTGTGCTATAAGGGAAAGTAAAAAAAAAAAATGCAAAACAACCCAATCTTAAAACAATTGTCTCTGAGAATATAAAAATTTTTGATAGGCTGCTGAATAATGTCCCATGGGGGCACTTTGGAGTAATTTATCAAGTGACAGAGGAAAGCGTAAGCCTCTAAGGGGACATTATTTCACAAGGCTGAGGAAGGGGAACCATAGTACAAGGTATTCTGCTCCCCTCCATTGCCATTGCTCTCTTCCCTTTATAATTCTCAACAAAATTCTTGCAAACCACAGTCAGGCTCAATGGGTGAGTCACTTGGATGAAGATCACCAGAAACATCTTCTGATCCTTTGAATCAATGAAGGTGCTCAGTTCAGGTGTTCAGGTGGAAGCTGCTACTCCGGGACAATCTCATTTTGGTTCATGTTGTATGACAACAGTAAATTAGACTTTCAGGGTCCCTGATCTGTGCTATAACTTCTTTCATGTGGATACCACAGAAGCAGAAATTGAGTGCCCTTAGCTTTCAATTTTATCTTTAGAGGAAAAGCAGATACACTCTAGGAAGCCTTGTCAGCACTAAAGATTAATCCAGTCACACCCAAGCTATTCAGCAGCACACAGAACACCTTTCACCTCATTATACTAACTGCCTCAGAAAAAAAATTCCTCACACTAATTCAAATCCAACTAAAACATATTTAAGCTCATTAGCAGAGTAATTGAAAGCCCACACAATATTTCTGTTAGTAAACGTGAAGCTGAAATATTTATGGAAACAATGCAGAGGCACACTAATGAATTCACTCTGTAGCCACACATAAATGTAGAATTAGGAAGCTCTCATAATTCACAGCAATGTTTCAAAGAGTCAGACAGAATATTTCAGATTACTCAACAGTATGTAAAGTTAGCAACTGGCAGTGGAAGCAATATATTACAACCACCATGTTTCTAAAGATGGGGAAAGGTAAAAGTTTTCCATGAAAGGGGTGTTCAAGTCATTAAGCAGAATTTGGGACCTGGGACACACTTTTCCCAGGTTTTTATAGACAAATGGCTCATACACTAGGCTGAAGGGTCATGGTTATTCTCTCTGACTGAAGTAATTCTGAATTCTTTTTTGCAGTGTTGGACAGTTACCTCAGAAAAGGTCATCCTTCCACGCCAGCAGAGGTTACCTGAGGGGAGCAACATCAGAAGTAATGAGCACGTTTAGAAACTCAAATGAAATTAATTTGGAAAAGGGAATCTGCTATTTTCCTGGCAGAACAGCTGTCAGATTCAGCCATAAGCTGTCCTTTCTTAAGAGTTGCAAGTGGAATTTTCCACTTATTTCCAGGCAGTGAGATCTGTGTAAATTATAATGAAGGGATCCTATAGTGCTTAACCCACCCCCTTTTTCTGTGAGAGCTCATGTGAGCTGACAGGAACAGGATCCTCAGTGGCTTACTAGCAATTTTGTCCCTGCTAGCAGCTCATAGCATTTATGCCAGGTTGAAATTCACATGTCCTGTAAAAACTTGGTGTCCTTCCGCACAGGATAATTTTATGTCCGGAAGGTCATGCCAGAATGACAAAAACCCCAGGAAGTGCCTGAAGTTATGTTTGCCCATTTTTTGTAATTGGCTGGTCAAAGCAAACTTCAACATGCTGCTTCTAGTTCTTCTGTCAAAAAAATCTTTGTGCACTGGTAAGGGAAGTGTGGAGTCAGCCAACAGCTGACAAGACTATTCTAATATTCCTACCGAAAGAAAATGAAATGAAATAATGAAATGAAATAAAATGAAATGAAATGGGCATCACCACCCATAGAAGCTGTGTATACACTGATTTACCAGTTTGTACAGAAGAGTGTCTCAGCATTAGTTTAAGGCACAATTTATGCATTATTTAAAAAGTTTAAACACATATCATTCAAGTGTTTCCCTGCCTCAGTGATTGAACTTGTGGATATTCTCAGGAGATAAGGAATGGTTATCTACGAGAATCTCAAGTATCTCTCTTATCATAATGATTGAAAAAAAATAATTTAATTCCCAGGGGAGAGAACGGGAGAACTGCCTTCACCAATTCTAGAAAATTGAACTAAAGGAATATTTACCAACTCACCAAAGACACTGACATAGTTCACCTATGTTTAGAGAATCTCTCTGCCAAACCCTTTACCTAATTAGCAAACATTGGAAATACTTTTTACTGTGTAAAAGGGATTTGTTTGCTTCTTGTAAACTAAGTAAACTTTTTAAAAAAACATATAAGCAAAGTAATCATCAAGCTTCTAGATTCTGAGCTGGAAGAGAGAGGAAATATTTTGGAACAAAAATTTCCATGAAGCATACACAAGGTAAGAAAAAACAGAATTATTCAAGGTGACTTTTGCAGTAACATTCCGAATTTTTTTCCATATGTAGAATAAGAACAAGGGGTGCAAAAATCACTAATGGCCAGAAAATATCATCTCCTTAGTGAGAAAATAAGCAGAAATTAAAAAAAAAGAAAAAAGTAACATAGATATGTAATGAAGGCATTTCCTAAAGCAGAGGTGTGACATTTTGTCATTTTCTGGGTATTGCACATAAAGCAAAGGAAAAGGCAGGCTAGAAAGACTGGATAGCCTAGAAAGACATGGAGATGTTGAATTTTGGAATGCTCTACTAAAGGATAGAACACAGTTACATCCTTTCAGTTTGTGCGACCAAAATCAAACAAAATCAAACATTGCTCATCAGCCAGAGACACCCTGTTTCTTTCAAAGTTGAGCCTGGACTGAAATTGTACTGCATGAAGAGTGACAAATTCCTTACTGAAAAGGCAAGTAAAACCCACCCAGCAAGAAAATAAGTTTTAGTTTATAATGACCTCAGGAGAAATAAAATGAGAAGTCAGTTATAGCTTCAAATAGTATCATAATTTAATTGTCAAGAAATATGTTTTATTGTTTAGCAATATGTTTCTCTGATAAAGGATCTTAGATAAGTGCCACAGATTTCTGGTACATGAATAAAATTTAACAAAAACTAGTGTACTATTTATTTACATTTTACCAACTCTCCACAATTAGGAGTCTAAAAGCAGACTGCCAGTAGCCTAGTAAATATCAGCAGTCCAGAATCCAGGCTATGCATCCCATTAGTGAACTCATTGGAAACAGGAAAGCTTGAGCAGTGTTATTTGGATTTTTCTCTCTTCCAAGTATCAGCTATATACTTTGCAAATATATATTTGGCTATCCTAAAATTAGTTCTCACTCACAGAAAATATGCAAAAGATTTTTAAGTACCAGAAAAGGAAAGAAATCCTACTCTTTAACAACGTTGCATATTAAATGAGTTCATAAATATAGGACTGCTCAAATTTTGCATCTCCCTTTTATTTAAGAGAAACCCAATTGTTCTCTTTAAGTCTGACAGTTTAACATTAAGAAGAGAGCAGAATTTCTTCTTAGGTTTCAACTTCACCAACTGATTAAAATTTTACCTGGCTCCTGAGATTTACCCACTTATGGCTTAAATTTCTGAATATGGTTTACATATGTACAAATACAACAAACGCTAGGTATGGTATCAAGGCTGTTGATACAGCCACATCCAGATTTGCTAGGTTCATTTTTCCTTTACCATGATTAATTGCTAGTCATCATTCCTGGAGGTTTTTGCAGGCATGGATATTTCATTGTTTACCAGGAGAACAGAAGCTTTTATTTGTTATAGGCATCCATGTGAGGTCATTACAGATAATGAAAAGCAACTTAGGAATAATTTTACTGAAAAACTATAAATTCTGTGGAATAACATGTAAGAGTACTGTTGAAAGAGAAATGAAAGAAGATTTTTCTTTATCTTTGCTCAAAAAACTTTCAAAGAGTAATAAAGGAAGAGACTGACAGATTGCTCTGCTTTGGAGAGCTTCAAGGGTAAAGACTGAAAAACTCAAAATTTTCATTCTGCAAAATCTTCTCTGAGCTTTTCTGCTGTAACTCCAAATAGCTTAAATAAGTAGAACATGCAAAAATTACCCTGAGAGCTAAAAAGGAGAGTGGGATAAAATGCAAATCAAATGCACAATGGTACTAAATGCACAATTTTTTTGTGTGCTTGAAGAATACAGAATCATTAGTCACCTCTACTATCAGACGAGGGAATTCTGTCCCCATCCTGTCAAAATGAGCACTAGTAGAAATTTTCCAAATGTTCGTTGATATTTAGGAGCAAAAAGGTTGAGCTGAACATTGATTCATTACACCAAGCAGCATCAAAACCTCAGTGTGATCCCTTCAGAAAGACTAAAAAGTCAAAAGTCAGACTGATTGCTGCAAAAGAAGCATAGTAAATAATTTTAAAAAACACTACATAGAAATATAAAATTTCAGGCTTGTTTGGAGAGCACAGCCAGAACTGCATTCTAGGGTGTATTAGTTATAGGACTCTGTTTTCCCATACGTATGTTGGTCATGAGTACTACCAGTATAGTAATCAGCATTTGAATCAACTTTTCTGATACCCTAAAGAGGAAACTTGATCCTCTGTAACCACTGTATGGGCTGGGAGATTTCTTACATCAGCAGTGATTAAAGAAAACTATATTGCACTTGGGAAAGCATTTTCCCTTCTTTTGTCAATAAATGGCTACCTTAGAAGTACCAGAGTGCATCTCAGAGTGTATGAACATGAGAATAAGGAAATTTTACTCCCTTATGAAGTACTGCAAAGTTGTGCTTCATTAGCAGAACTGCTGATTTTGGCTTGTCTGCAGTGGGCTGGGTTAGAGGGAGTCCTAAACTTGCTTCTGTACCACTTGATACACAGCTCCTGGGCTCTGAGTTCACCTCCCTAAATGTTGTTTCAGTCCCCTTCCTAGGTGTCAACCAGTCAGTGCCAATCCTGTGACATGTGGAATTAGGACAGGCAGAACCATCAGTCTGTGGCAGGACTCCAGCAAGGCACAGTGTCTGTCTTTGACATGGAGAGAGAATAAGGGTCAGATGAGCATCTTGACTGATGAGATGGCCTTTCTTACTTGCTGGGGAAGTCAGACAACTTTGTAGAGGTTTCAATTTTTTTTAGAAGTTGAATTTCCTTCCTTATTTCTCTCTCTCACCAAAATGACGGAGAGAAGGATGGTCACCTGCAGAAGAAATGAAGCTGCAAACCTGCTGAACAGTAGCTATGACTTACAAGATGGGAGGAAGTAGCCTGCACCCAACTGCCTGTCAATGGAACCCCCACATTTCCCTCATATACGTGGCAAAAGAAACAAGGTGGGAATGATCTAGTAAGAGCTGTCTTTGGTCCTGAAAATCTGCTTGGGAGCTGCCTTTGTTTCCACAGTGGCTGGAGACATCTCAAGCAGAACACAATCCTGTTCCATCCCTTGTGCCTCTCTCAGGAGATAGCAGAGATGTAAAAAATCTGTGTCCAAGTGTCTCAAGGGCTTTTTTAAGATTGCTTTCACACCCGACACTTAGGGTGTAGTCATTTCCCTGCCATGTTCTCTCTGTCTTTGCAGGTCTGTATTTGAATCATTCCCCCACGCTCAACCATGAATCTTTTATTGATATTTGATATTGATGCTATTGATATTTACCCAACTGTGACAATGCCAAAAAGCATTGTGATGGTGCCAAAAATCATTACTTGATGGTTGGAAAGGGCTGCATTCAGAGATGTAGTGGAGAGATAACTGCGGCACTGCAGAAAACTTCATTGAGCTATTGGCGTTTACAAATCTCTCAGAATTTACTGTCTAATATGCCTCACAGGCAGACTAAAATTAACTTACCTCTGATATCAGAAACTGCAGACAGAGCCAATGATTCCTCACAGTGCATGTGTTTTTCTCTTGCACAATAACCTGACTATAAGCTACAAGTCAAAAATGAGTCTGATCCTAAATTCATGTGGCTATGCACCTAATGAAGATAAAACTCTGAGTCACAGTGATTAAATTTCAATGAAATATTGAAGAATGCTTAACTAGCTTCAATATTCAACTGTAGAAAAGAATTTATTCTGTCATGACTAAAATTCATAACCATGTTTCAGAAAATGAGTAGATCTTTAACAGCCATGCTGGCAACATTTTGCAGTTCCACAGAAAAGGTGACTGAACTGAAAAGTTTCTATAAACACCTGCATAATTTTTCACTCTATAATGTAAATATGTGGTAGCCTGCCACAGATTTCACTCAGGTCTTTTTTCTTCATGTGCGCTCTGGGTTTGTTGGCAAATACTGACCTCTTTATTCTCCAAAGTGTCCAGAACTTTCATAGTCATATTTCTGGTTCCACTGCTATGTGGATATTTTTTTTTTACCTTGCTATGGAATGAATCACTCCACCCTCTCTCCAGCACGAAGACAAATGTGACTGCTGCTCCTGAACATATGGTAGAGCCTAAAAAAAGGGTTATCTTGTAGGAGTGTATCTGTATGCATCACTTATCACACCGTCCCCAACGGAGAATTTAAGAGATGATAGCTTCTCTTTTTCTTTCTCAAACTGCTCATGTTCAGCATTTCTCTGTCTACTGCTTTCCAACACACTCATGATTCCTCGAGAGAGGAAAGCCCACTCCCAGTACAACTGGCCTTTTACATATTGCTCAGCAAGCTTGGATTTGCTCTACTTTCAGGGACAAGTTGTATAAGGTTCAAAAGCAAACAGACAGAAGTTTTCCTCCTTTCTGTGTTCATAATTTCTCTGTGACATTATAGAACAATTTCTTGTCTCTGAAGAGAACAACCTGTAATCATATGAGGACAGATTTTTCGAAGTTACAAATTTCTACGCTGCTCTCAGTTTGAGAGAGAAGGTGTTAGCATAATATTTTATCCCAAAGCAATCTTCTCAGATTACAAGGTCTGTCTCCCTCAAGAAGTTGTGGACATCTTCAGAGTGACCCATGTGATGACACAAAGGGTCATTTTTCTGTGAACATTCACAAGTGCCAGGCAAATACTTTGAGGATTTCAGAAAGCTTTAACCAGTATTCAAAAGTATTTAACTAGAATAGTCTCTAATGAAAATGCTTTCTATAACTCAAGAGACAGCTACCATGAGTTGAAGGAAAAGCTGGCTCCATTTTTGTCTATAAGAAAATCCTGTACAGATGGAGGTGGCTTCTCCAATGGTTCTGGCTAAAATAGATTTAAAGCTTGGTAGAGAAATGGCTGCTGTACTTGCCCACACAAAAGTTTAAGTATATGGGTCAATATGACCATAAAAGAAAATGCAGAAAAAATGCAAAGGCATCGACATTTCCATCTTGTTTTAAATCAGAATAATGGGTATATGCACAGGGGCCCTAGTGAGCTCTCTGGTGCTGAGACTGCTCACTCAGTCAAGCACAGTGTGTCTCAATAATTCCTTCAGTGATGTTTCCTTCAGCTATTTTTTTAAGACTGAGCTTGTGCTCACTAAACCTGGCCTAATCTCTACCACTGCACTGAGCCTGTGATTATTTCTTGAAAGAAATCTGCTCTTGCAATCTTTCACCCTTAGCTTTGCTGGCTTTGCAACACGTGAGGCCTCCACACAGACATATCAAAACGAGCAGCAAAGCAGAAGCAGCAAAGAGGGCAACACTGATGAATGGCTGCAGGGACCACTGACCATCCCAGAGAGTAATACACACCAGAAGACACATCTGTACCAAACCTCCTCTACAATGAACCACAACACAGAAGGCAGCCTGAAAGGCAGAGGTGTGTCTGCAGTGCTCAAAATATCCTTGGATGCAACAATCCAAGGGACTGACTAGCAGAGAACATCCCTACAGTGAAGAAAGAAAGAAGTACACATTTTTATATTTTTCCATCTCAGATGCAGCCTAATGTAAAGTGTGATAATATCTTCTTAGTTTAGTCAAGCACAAGTGCTTTTTTGCAAGCTGAATCTTGCTGAGATAAAATCAATTCACAAGACTTCAGTGGAACAGGATAGGAGACACTGCATGGATCATAGCTTAATTGCTTACCCAGAGAATAAACAAGGATAGAGAAAGACGTTGATACTGCTACATGCTTTCTGCACCTGTGGACACTGCTTAAGACTTGTCCTACCAGACTTCCAGACAGCCAGCAGTCCATGAAATGGTCAGTATCTGTTGTTTGCACCAGCCTTGCTTCCAGTAACTTTTAGGAAGGGCTGATACTTGGAGACCAGTACTGACTGAAAGCTTGACAGCCCCTGCCACATCAGTTATAAAGGCTCTGCTTAGCTCTCAAGGAAGACAAGGCCATGTAGCACCTTTTTTTGATACGGCCATAGAAGATCCATAGGACTGCTGTGATGTGACTGCCAGTTAAAGTAATGAGTATTCACTCACAAAAGTTAAGGCAATTGAAACCTTAATGCATACAATTCTAGCATTATCTTATGCAGAGATGTTCAGTTTTATTGAACCTGCTGACTTCACCAGAAGACTTTGATTGACAGTTTGACTGCTTTTATGTTCTTGCCTTTGTGGGAAGGGGTGGATCCCAAATGTTAATAGCAGTATGGGTAGTCATGATCATCTAGTCTGACTTTTTGTTCAACAAAGTCCAGCACAGGCTGGGGACTTTATCCAGGGATTCTTCCACTGATCCACAGCACTGTGGTTTACTGAACATGGTGAGTTAGGGATTTCTCAGGGGATGAAAAGTTGTTGACTCCATGTCTGTGTACTAGTTCATACCATGACATCAAAATGTCATCACAGGTCATTTCCACTTTGAATGTATAGGTCCTCACTTCAGCCTGAGAAAGATAAAGAGTGGTTTACACATCTGCATATGAAGTAAAAACAACAAGCAAAGAGCAGACTTTGAGGCAGGATGGAGACATAGTCTAAAGCTGTTGAGAATTACTGAAGTTCTGAAATTCACTTTTGAAAGAATCAGAGGATGGTACGAACTTCTATACTTGCAGAGAGGAGGCAAGGCGTTGTGGAGATTTGGAATATAAAATATAATCTCATGGGTGATGGATGGTCTGCTACTGGCCAAGATGACTTGCTAAATAGTTAGTGGCTTTTTATAATATAATTTTTATAAAATGATTGAAGGACAGACTTGAGAAAGCCCAGGTGGTCACAGATAACCTGTCCCAGGCCAGGATAAACATGAAGACAAGTATCAAGAGTTTAATTATGGGAAAATACCTAGCGTAACTGGTTGAAATAGAAGGGGATACAAAGACAATATGGAAAGAGGAAGACATTGATATCTCATGCATAAAAGGTTTTTTAATCCAGTTCTAGAGTGTCCAAAGATAGGTTGTGTTTTTGTATCAGTCACTTCCACTTGAAACATGTCTGTGACTGTGAGGTACTTCTGTGTGCTATTATCACTATTAAAAGTGACATAGAAAAAGTCCCCTAAGATTTAGCAGCTTTTTCAGAAGGTCACAGGACCACATGAACAGAGAAGAATGTAAAACCAGTACCTTTTCAGCTGGGCATGTTAGTTTCTGCAGTACTACTCAGTACTAAAGTGGCTCTACTATCACACATGTCAGGGAAGCCAGCACCGTTCAGGCCAAGGGTTTTGTGCAGCAGATCTTTAATGCTTTCATGACAAGCTATTTTCAAAACTTTTGTTGTGTAGATGAAATAAAGGTGACCTTTATCCTTTTCTCTTCTCTATTTAAGGTCAGCAGCAGTTCTCTGATCTACTGACAGTGGCACATGATGCCCATAGAGAACATCCCATTGTTACCAATGATTAATAGTTGCATTGCACTCCCCTCAGGGTCATAGCTACTCAATGCCTGAGAACTTGAGAATGATGGAACATCCCGGGTATAGATAAACTCATGAATCCTTCCAAGCCAACAAAAATCACCAGCTGTCTAGGAGGTTCTTCACAAGTCAGAGTATCATTTTCAGATTAACATGTGCATGTATCACATGAGTGAGAAAAGCAGATCACTGATAGGAAGTACTGGAGGAGTAGTTAAAGACTGATTGTCACTTCTAGACTCTGTTCATTGTTGTTCACTTTGCAGAAAGAAAATGTCAGAAAGGCAATAATTTATTGTGCACTCTGTCTGTGTCTGTGGCAGACATTTCATTGCAGTTGTGCTGAGAAGTGCACTCTCAAGCACACGACTTACCCCAAAAACAGCAGCATAATAACATCACGAACCAGCTTCCAAAAGGGCTGCCTGTGGGAGTAGTGTATCAGTCACTTGGAGATAGAGCTGCTGATTTTAGCCACCAAAAGCTTTTATTTCTAGTAGCTCTGTAGAAAAAAATTCATGCATCAAAGAGAGTTGGACTATGTTTAGGCTAATGGATTGTCAAGAAATGGCTCAGCCACAAAAGCTCAGCCTTCCTTCCTGACTGCTCAGAGCTCCAAATCACTATGTAGAGACAGAGTCTTGCCCCTGTCCTAGCAAGGTGAGGGGCCAGCCTTAGTGAGTCCAGCTCTTGGGTCCACCTGGGATGTGGCCCCCAGGAAAGTGAGAGTGGCTCTCACCCCACTCCAGCTGGGCACGGGAGCTGGCAGGAGGAGGAGAGGCAACCCCGCTTGAGCTGCCTTCTGCAGCCATTGTCAGAATGGAACCTGGGGGTACAGAAACCTCTCCAGGGGAGCCAGGCAGTCTGTTTGTGTAGGCTGACAACTACACTCAGCTTCTTTGTAAACAAAACAGAAGGCATGTGAGATTGCCAAAATGCTAACTCTCTGCTACACACTGTAATTTTCAGCTGTGAAGTTTAACAGAGCTTTTCTAGATTCATAACAGAAAAGTATCATGTAGTTCTCAGAATCTGGAGTTTATTAAAAAGAAATTTGAAATGAAGTAGTTCTGTTTGCATCTTTTGTTCTTAATAAGAGTATTCATAGGTTCAAGAAAAAAGTCTGTTCAGATATCCATTTTTAAAAACAGAACTTAGGGAGGTTGTTTTTCAGTGAAAACCTTTAAAATATTAATGGAATAGAATATTATTTCCTACATATTTTTCTTATGCCTTCCATAATTTCACTTTTCATTTTGGAAGAAATAGATCTACAATTTTCTGAGGTGTTCTACCTACAGACATTTAGAATTAACAAGGGCCTTATTAAGAAAAGCTTGAATATTTCATTGAATAGTCAGTCTCTGCAAAATTTTGGTGCTTATCCAGATCTGACTGAACAGCAGATAAATTTCCACAGTTTCTAAGGATGAAAAATAGGACTGAAACTCACAGAAAAGTCTGTTCTGCTTCCATTCCTGGCCTGCTCTACAGCAAAAGAAAGCACCTCATTTTACCTCTGTGATGGAGCAGAGAATATAGTGGATTTTTAGGGAACTGTGTATGTTAACCCATCCTTGGGAGCAGCATTCAATTTCTACTCTCTGAATCCTCACTGAGGGTTGTTCCACTTGTGATTATCTCAACTGTAGTTACCATGTCTGTGATAAACACATGTATAAGGAGCATCCTAAATTGGCTCATGAAACTGTGTCCTACATATATATTAATCTATCTGTGCTCAGTAAAATATTGGTTATCAAAAGAGGTATCTAAATACAGTGGGGTGAGAAGAAACAGCAGAAGGATAAACAGGCAACCAAATCATAAAACACAGGCTCACATTATTTATCTAACATTTATCTAACATTTTTAAAGAAAAAAAACTATGACAGAAAAGTCAACAGTCATAAATCTCATAGTTCTCTAGTTAGCAAAAAGTATCACAGACCTGCAAGCCTGATAATTCTGAATAGAAAATGAAAGCAGAGAAATTTCAGTCTGGCCATGAATTAAATCACAAGTGGGAAAAGAGGATCCAGTCCTGACATAAAGTCTGTTGTGATTTAACACTACTAAGCTCTTGATTTGTAGAAAAATCCAGAGGAGAAAAAAAGGAAAAGAAGGAATATCTTAAGCAAAGTTGGGAACAGAAAGGGGGAGTAAAGATAAAGAAGATTTTTTCCCCCCCAAATTGATCTCTCCGCCTTCATGTACCTTTCTATGTTCTCATGTCACCCTTTTCAGATTTTATCTTCCATCTTTATTCCTCTGCCTTTAGCTAAATGTTGTGCAGCTCTCTGCCTTTTTGAACTGTCATTAAAACAAGGTGTAAGAGACAGTGCTGCAGTTAAACAGCAATGCGTGTCACCTGCTGAGCAGGGCTGTCACTGCCAGCAAAAACACAAAACATCACACGCTCAAAATTGGGCAAAACATCTCAGAATATGTAAGAGGGCCTTTTTGTTTCACCTGTAGCAGTGAGGGTGCAGCTGGGATGGTACAAGTGCGGTATCTACTGCTGCTGTCAGGGAAAGGCTGACAAATGTGATGACTCCCAGGGCAGAAGCTTCAGCTGGAGGTTTTTAGCTCCTGCAGCTGTGACTGTGTGAGGCAGAGCTGTTTGGTTTGTGTCTGGCAGATGGACTCGTTACCTGTGCCAAACAATCCTCCCCCCAAAGGAGTTTGTGTAAAGTATTTTTCATTACTTGGATGTCTCCTGGACCATGTGTTCAAAGCTCCTACATGCAATAACATTGGATGCTAGTAAACCCATGGTACACTTTGACTGTGAAGTTGATTGGATATGTCAAACTAAACATAATTTTAGTATTAAAATAGGAGGCTTTGCTAAATCAATTTTTTCTTGCCTCTTGTAAGAAAAATGAAAATGAAAGCTGTAGGTGTGGGGATCCACAACGTTCTTCCTCTGCCTGGCACCTGTGAGTGGTGCTCTGTTCCCAGCCCTTGCTCTGCCCCTCCACCATGTCCTCTGCTCCTTTCCCACTCACCCATGAGCAGCTGCTCCTCTCCCTGCACAGTCCAGCCATTCCTTTGCCACTGAAGGAGGTGAAAGCAGAAACAAAATGCGCTGGAAGAAGGAGCTCTGTGGTGAGGGGAAAGAGCAAAGTGAATGTGGTGAATTTATAGAGCCTTACATCCAGGAGGAGAGTAACTCCTCATGGGGCATGATGTATGGTGGAAATGGCACTGTCATTCCAAAAGCTGTAACATCCACAAAGAGATTGATAGCAACACTTCCACATTTCCATATGAAATGCTTTTTTTTTTTTTTTTTTTTTTTCCAATAAGCAAACAAAACAACTGTTATGGAGAATTTTCAGTCTACAGAAACAGATGTTACAATATTGGAATTTCCCATGGGAGAGGTATTCCAGTGTTTGTTCCATTTTATACAGGGCTAGAAAATAAAACTGAGTTGATGGATGGTTTGTTTCTTCATAGCCATTGCAGAGGCAGGTGTTTGGAGGGTGTGCTAGACAGATGTTTCACATTGCTGCAATGACTGTAAGACCGATTACCGTAGATCTGGCTTTTTAAAATCAGTTTTTAAATCTGATCCTTGTTCAATGTCAAGAACAGTCAATTACATTGTGGTTCTGTCCCATTATATGCCAGATTAAGGTTTGCTTTGGCTAAACTGAGGTACTAGCTTCAGACTTTCCCCACAATAACATATTGTGTTTGGGAACTAGTAAGTGTGACCTGATTTAAAGAACAGCCTGCAGCACTTTTGAGTATATGCCTCCCTGTCATCAGCAAGCTTCACTGGGGTTAAGCAGAGGAGATGAAAATGGCATGAGCCAGGAAAACACAGATCATGTCCTCAGGGACTTTCAGTAGGAGGGACTCCTGTAAGTTTCTACAGCTTTTCTTGGATTCCCTTTGCTACCTTGAAACCACAGAAAGTTTCTGGATTGAAATCACATAAAGAGGGTAGAAAGCAGGTTTTAACCTAGTGCAGACATACACGGTATCACTAAGTAATGGGTGTGAATCTCAGCAAGCACGTTAACCCAGCCATTAAATGGGGAGGTACAGGGAGCAGCAAACTGTCAGGAGCTGTGTCAGAATGAAAGCTGTTTTAGGACAACGAAACAAAGGATTTAGTCTAAAAAATAATCCAGCATAATTGGTCAATTAATCCACAGCTAATACAATTATCTATGAAAGAGCCCAAATAAGGAAATATCCATGAAGAGGCCAAATAGGGAAAAAGAGGGAAGGTGAACCAAAAAAACAACACTCTGTTTTAGTGAGAAAAAACCTTACCTTCTGAAAAAACAAACAGCTAAATATGCTTTCACTAGGCAGTTTGTATAGCACAAGGTTTTCACCCCACACCAACCTATTGTTGTACAAAGGTGCAGTACTGTGCCCTGATTTGGGACTGCTGCAGTCCCCCAGGCTTTTGTTAATACTCTTCACAAGTGGGAATCCTGCTCCCAGTGTTCATTTCATCTTTCCCCTTGCAAAGAGTTCTTCACCTCATAGAAATTGCCAGTGTCCCCAGAGGAAAAAAAGCCAGCAAACAATTTAAACTACTATCCATACACACAGCCTTGTGTGCTCAGTGGGGGTCATACCCCTAGGCAAATTATACAAGAGACAGATGTACTTCTGCACTGTTTTTTTCTAGCAAAGGGACTGCAGCATTTCTAGCACCACTGAGAGTGCAGGAGGTTTGTCTGACACCACCAGAGAAGACAGAGCTGTCCCTGACCCTTTCTTCAGCCAGCAGCCTGTGACAGCAGCCAGCCTGGGCTTTGTGAGTCCCTGGGCTGGAGGGGCCAGGCTCTGAAGGTGACTCCAGGTGGCTGTTCCTTCTTCTGCCTGCTCAGGGGCTGCCACGTCATTGACTGAATCAACAACCAGAGGATGCTGCAAGGACCCAGGGGTTGAGGAGAGAAGCAGGGGTCCTCTTGGTTATATTGCCTGCTAAGATCACAAGAACTTTCGGCCCCTTTTCAGGGCTAGAAGGGAAGAGGCACAGAGAGATAGGACGCTTCCAAGCCAATTTCTTTTCTCTTCCCCTCTCCCACTGCCCAACCTTGGCAGCACTGTTAAATTCCTCTCCATGGCACTTCCAAGCTGTGAAAATCCACACTGCAGCAGAGAGAAGAGCAGGCATCAAGCTAGTGACACATCCTCACCTGAGAGTAACCAAGCTGAAGCTCTGCCTCCACACACCCAAATTAGCCAGATTCAAGTCCGTTTCGGCACTGCCAGCCGTGCCAAGGCTGCAGTTCAAGGAGCGTGGGGGCTGCGCTTGTTTCTCATTCTGAGGCAGCCTGCTGGAGCAGAGGCGTGCCCCGCGCTCCCAGCGCCAGCAGAGGGACTGATTCACCAGGCCTGACTCTCCGAGGCAATCTGCCAGACGACAGAGCTGCTGCTGCTGGGGTGTCTTGATGCTGTCAGCTGCCCATATGTCTACTGGGCAGCTACTGCCTGTGCAATCCCCACTCAGAGAAAAATTCAGAGCACGGTGTGGGATATCTGCATAAGAGCCAATTAGTTCCACAAACTAAGCCGATTAAATAATCAGATAATTGAAAAAAAAAAAGTATTGGGTTGAGCAAATAGCACTTTTGTTTTCTAGTCAAAATGAAGTAAATTATGAGACAATAAATATATTACAACACTTAGGCAAATTCAAAGTGATGGAAGAGGAAGGGGAGCGATGACAGATGGGCAAATACAGTATGAATTCACACCTAGTGCTGGCTGTCTCAAACTGTTCATCTCTGCAAATAAACTAATCTGTAAACCAGGAGCAGCTGAATAAAAGAGGCTTAGGGCATAGCCTTACCTTGCTGTCTCCAGGGATTGTTCAGCCACCCTAAGGCATGGCTGTAGCCATGTAGTGGGTGGACTATTTCCCATCCAAAGATGCCAGACTAACATCTCTTCCTTGCCCAGTACAAGTGTCTCCGTCTCTGCTGTTGTGTCACACAGGCAATTTTGCTTCCACTCTGTGGTGCCCTCTGCCAAAACCTGCTTCCTTTCTGACCAGAGCCACTTAATTGGATTCTTGCCAAACATCCTAGGACCTAATATGATCATACTGTGACTCTGAGAGGTCAGTAGGGCTGTGACAATAGGGCAGATAAGCCTGCTGACTTGGCTGCTTTTCTCTACTATGAAAATCAGAACATTTCATTTTAAACATATGCAATTCTCAATGGCATTATAGTTTCAAGGTTTTTTTAGGTGAAAGTACTAGCCTGCTATCCTCAGTTAGGGCTGGATTCCTATTTTGCTAGGCCCTATTACAGATTATTATGGATTACAGGGTACACGTCTGTACTGTCCTCATATTAGACTGCAAAACAAGACACATTTGGGGGAAAGGGTGGCATAACAATGAAATTACCCATATCTTATTTTCAAAGACATCCATTACCTCATATTTTCTTTCTTTACTAGTCAAAATTTGAGCTATATTTCTCCTGTGCCCTTTTAAGAACAAAGAAAAGATAAATTACTTGTAGTACAAGCCTTCATTGAAAACCTACAAGTACAGCATTCAAAAAATTACACAGAGCATGAACCTGATTTCTGCTTAAAATTTTACATTCCTCAGCTTGTCTGAATTCTCTTCTTTCATCTTTCCCTAACCAAAGCCTTAACACAAAGACTACTCACCATCAACATCCCAACTGAAGCCCCAAAATAGGTTTAAATGAGAAGAGAGTGTTGCATTCAGCTTGCACTGTATCATCTGAAAAGAGACTTTTTCTCACTCTGAATGCAAATGTTTTGCTCAGAAAACCTGCCTTTTATAGGCAACTCCAAAAAGAACCAGACTTTTAAGGGCTAAAGCTAATGAAGACTTTATAATATAATTTATTTAGTCCAGTGTATTCTTCTCTTTTTTTTTTTATTTTATTTTTTTTTTTTTTTATTTTTCCACTGCTGTGTCTTTTTCCAGTTCTACATTTTTAAGTCATTTCTCTTGGAAAGCAAGCTGTATCATTGCTATTATGTGTTAGAGTTAATCAGTTCCATCATTGTACAATAAAGGAGATTTTCTTCTGAAAATAGCCTGAGTCTACAAGCAGAAAGCCTGGTGTGAAAGAAAAAGGGCATAATAGGAAATTCAGAGCAAGCAATTAGGTAGGTAAGTCTGCAGCTATGCCAGTGAAATAAGGCACTATGCTCTGGCTGTGTTTGTAATTTTGACTTATTCCTTCCCTGTCATCCTTTTTGTCCTGTCTCATGTATTTGATAGATAAAATAGTCCTACATAACCAAATGAATATAATTGCTTGCACAACCCTCAAAACAATATTCACAGTCAGAGCTCAACTGTTCAGCACTGGAAAGACAAGGAGAAAGAGGAGCCTACTGCAGCAGGAGCAAGAGCTCTCTTTGAAGACCCTCCTACCAAGAATGTAAAGCCACATCAGCTTTGAAATGGGAGAAAAGGCTGTCCAATGACTTCAGGTGGGAGCTGTATGGGCTGGAGGGGCAGAAAGCTGGGGAGGTAGGAGCTGTCAAGGCACCCTCTTTCACCTGCCTACAGCCTGGAACCTGCACGTGAGCACGTGGGAGCTCAGTTGAGCAGAACGATCTCAAACTGGCAAGGCAAATTTTAGTAATGTGGTGGTTTAGAGCACAGTATGCTTTTAAGCATTTTTCCATTCGTAACTCTATTGCAAAACACCTGTGGACAAAATAAATCACCCTCTCCTTCAAGCAGGTATTTTTCAGCCATTAGTTTTACTATTGGTTCAACACCCTTGGAGGAGATTTCTAAGTAGCTTGAATTGGTGGCGATCCAGTTGAAATGAAGGGTGAAGTGAGGGCAGGGAGGATGTTCTTGGCTGCAGATTTAGAAAGACTAGGAGTAGTTGTCACACTTTGTGGTAGCTGATACCTTTTCACTCCTCCTAAAAGGACCCAGATATCAGTAGATTTGACTCAAAATAAAGAAGATATTAGAGTGGATCTCTGACACCAACTGGAATTAAATGGATGAGCAGCAGAAAGGAAAGGAATATTGGGAATTTGCTGCAGTGAAAATGCAGAAATGAAGTAGAGCCTCTTGGGTGGTTAAATGTGCATTACATATACAAATTATGGACATGGTAAAGATTTTCATTTAGAGATCAAATTGTTGACTCACCTGAAGCTAAATAAAAATCTTATTTCAATGTTTCATTTTGGAATCAGATGTATAACTTTTTATTGCAATAAAGGCGGTGGGGGGCAGATATTGGTACTTAGGTTCAGAGGATCTGAGAGAGGGGATGTGGCAGATATTATGGGCAAAAACTAGCTCATCCTGAATTCTCCTTGAGTGAGAATGCTCAGCCTTATTGAGCTGAATTAATAATTTGAAACAGAGATAAAGCAGGGTACCAGTGTCTTATGCTGAACAACAGAATTAAAGAATATTCTGAGTTAAAAGGGATCCACCAGGATCATCAAAGTCCAACTCCTGCCCATGCGCAGGACCACCTTAAGAATCACATCATATACCTGAGAGCATTGTCTAAAGTGATTCTAATTTCCCTTCCACGTTGTGCAACACCCCTAGATGTGGAGTGAGATGAGAATCAGGCTATTTGCCTTCACATTCAACTCCTCAGGCTGAGTTTGGGAGTAGTGCTGTCACATACAACTTCTCCACAGGCTTCAATAAATGTTATTTTTCCGGAGTTAAACTTTGAAGGAAATGGGAATGCCTCCAAGCCAGGAGCAGGTGCTGGGGCACTGCAGGATGGTCAGCAGCAGTGCAAGCACTTTCTCATGAGCCCTCACATACATCTCACATGATCATGTCAGGGGCATATTTCCCCTAGGAATAAGGAGCTATTTAGTATTTTGCCTTTCTGTGTCAGTGAGCAAACAAGAAAATGGTCTGGGCAGCATCCACATGGTCAGGTTCTGCTCATCCTGAACTGGACATGCTCTGACCAATGGATTCCTCATAACTTTCTATGATTCTTACAAGCATCAAGAGGATGATAGTTTTTCACAACAATCTAGGATGAATTTAGGGACATTATTGAGATGCACACCTACTTTTCTCGCATATATTATTTTTTAATATATATATTTCATATAATTTTCTGGTAATACATGTATTTTTTCTCATTTTCACTACATTTTCTTATTTATTCTTTAAATATTCCTCATATTGCAAGGGAGGGTGGGGTGGTGGGAAAAAAAAACAAGCACAAAAAAAACCAAGCAAAAAACAACCCCAAAAAACAACTGTCCCTGTACTTCCTCCAGCAAAAGAAAGAAAACAAAAGGCTAGATGAAAAACAAAAGACTAGATGAAAATGTTTCCAGCAGACACAAATAAAACCCCACAGTCCCAGAATACAGGCATCTGTAAAGCAGCTTCTTCATTATGACTGATGCCTTGCAGCAAGCTTGCACTTGCTGAGGGTACTCCAGAAGCACATAGACACTACTGCTGCAAACCACTCTCAAATTATCTGAACTACCAAATGTCCATGCCAGGCTTCCCTCCGCACTGATTATATAAATTTTGCTTCTCTTTGGACTGTGACTTCATGTTTTTATTTTTATAAATTGGCGCTCTCTACCTGTCAAATATAAAAGATTAATACATGCTGATTAACATCTTCATGTGCTGTCCTCCCTCCCAGTTGTTGTTTAATTTAATGTTTAAATATGTAAATGCTTTGGCCAAATCAAGGGTTGTATCCTGCACATAATGCATCTGGAATAGCTCAGCTCAAATGCTGAGGCTAAGTCAGGAATTTCGCTCCAGGTGTGAGCCATGGAGGCAGGTCAGTGCCTAGTAAGGTTGGAGACAGGTGGAAATGAAAATTGGGTAGAAGTGTGGCTGACATTTATCTGCAATCATTTATTTGTCTGAGCCCAGTGACCAAATCCCAAGTAAGGACAGATGTTCGGGCCTTTCAGAATAAATGAATCCTCTGTCTTTTCCAAAGCTAACTGGTACTCTGGGTTTCCAGCTTTCCTCAGACACAAAAATGACATAAACACACTTTGATGCAGCCTCAGGCTGTTGAGACAATTTGCCCTACCAGCAACAGGACAGGGCTTCCTCTGTTTTCAGTGTTGAGCTGGAAGATCTCCACACCGTAGGCTTTCCTTGCAAGAAGCATTATACAATGGCATCCTCTCAGTGTGGCACTGCTGCTTGAGAGAGCCTTCTTATGTGAATTAGATATTCCTGAAGTCTGCAGCACCTCAGTCATGAAGCACTTTCTTATTGACATGCACTTGACTAGAAGAGTGCACGGGTATATTTATACCACCATGCTGTGGGAAATTCAAGCTCAGTTAATTACTTCCTCCCTAGTTTAAAGTATCCATGAGTGCAAATGCTGAAGCTATTTTTTGCTCATGAAAAGGAACTGAACAATCACCTGCAGATTGCTAAACTGCAGCCAATATTTAACTGAGAGGTGACAGGATAGTGGGGATCTCTGTTCAGCCACCCTGTAAAGCAGTTGCAGTAAAAGGAGCTGTGTAAATATAAATCATTATCATATTCTTTAAGTAATCAAATCCATAGCACCATTGTTTAAATAAACTGAAGATGTAGAGCCATTTATTCATATTTTAATGTTTCAACTGCCTGCTACATAAAATATATATTTAAAAAATAAGCTTTCAGAAACATATAAAATATTTTTTTCCCAGTGCAGAATTTATAAGTTAGGGAGACTATAACACTACAGTAATTCTTAATTTGTACAGCTGTTTTCATCATTTTTACTCTGAAATACCACAAAATAAAACAGACCTAAATGTCTCATAAATCTAATGGCAGTGTCGCACTTCAGATGCACATTTTTAAATGGCTGCATCTTTGCTTTAATTCAAAACACAGCCAGAAGGTTCAGTATGACCTGGGAAGTTCTACAAAACACTTGCAGATTTATTCGCTTTTGAAAAAGTAGAGAAAGTATATATTACAGCAATGCCTGCCAGCCAAAACTGAGACTTGGTCCCCCATCATGTAGGGTGCTCTATGCATGAAAAAAACACAATCTCTCTCCCCAGATGCCTTACTTGAATTCTAGTGTTGCAGTTATGTAATCCTCCATCTTAATCATTCATGACTATCCCTGTTGCTGCAGACCACACAATGACTTCAAAGCAAGTCTCCCTATTTATTTATGTGGGCTACTGGTTCCATAATATTTTCTAATGTGTTTATCCCCACAAAGCAAGGTGGTGCTGTCACCCAGGTTACAGATGGGAAACTAAGGCTCAAAGATATTATTTTCTAACATTTATATTTCATTTCAATTTCAATTATTCAGAATGAATTAAGCTTACCAGTGCATGTGTTGCACTGATCTTAAGAGTGATGCTTTTACACATCTAAAACACTTTGGAGTTCTGACTGAGGGGACTAGGTAAAATCTTTATGACAGTGGAGGTTTCCTAGTGTTCACTGCTTTAACCCAGAGTCCAAGGACGGACATCTCTTCATAGACCTTGGTCTTCTTCCATCCCTTTCTCTATTGGACATTGGTTATTCTTTCTGCATGTTTTTCCTTCAAATAAGGAGTGATTTTCAGTTCTTCAATTTTTAACAAGCTTCTCTTCTCGGCTAAAAGTGATTTACTAGCACTGGTGTTGGTATTACAGAGAAGATGAAAGAATGGAAAGATTGCTGCATTAAAACCCACTGAATGCAGATCCAGGACCTACTCATTTAATCACTATCAGAAATATGCACCCTGAATACATTGAAAGAGATAAAAACCTGCTATGAGCTTGAGCAAAGGCCTGAGATAGCAAATACAAAGGAAGGTCAGATGGGAAAGCAGATAAACTGGGCTTCTCCAGCTAATCTTCATTATAATGGCATTGGTAAGGCCAAAGCCAAACTTCACATTCTGGTAACATTTCAGCTCAGTGCAAATGGGAGGCTCAGCAGACAACATTTGCCAAAATGTCCCAAAACTTGAATTTTTATTGAGCCATTGCACATTGTAGTCCCCTTTTGCACCATCCTGATGGTGGAAAATCACAGCTGGCATGGAAGGGGAAAGGAGACTGCTGTCCTGGGTAATCATCAGGAGAAATGGTGATATCAGCGGGGAGGGGAGAACTTCTGCTTTCACTCTTTCACAATGAGTACAATGTCCATGAAAAATTCTTAGCAGAGAGAGCAGCAGATTTCTTCTTTTGTGCATACATTTCTTGCTGGTGAAGCAGGATTCCTAAAAGCTGAGCACAGCTGATGTGTCTCAGTCCTGGAGTACTGACTGTCTTAGCGTATATTAAGTGCCCATCATTTCAGCAGCTAAGCAGTATCACATCCCATTTAGCACATACACAGCATTTTATGGAGCAGAGCACTGTAGAAATCCTTTTCCCTTAGGTTTTTCCACACACTCATTGCAGTGATATGCATCTGACCAATTAAAGCAAAAGAGCTTTAGTAATTAACTCTAAGGGACTGAGTGGTTCCCTGACTGGAAGTTGTAAGGACTGGTTTTGATATTATGAGTACCATTGATTAACTCTCAGACTCTGGACAATCACTTCATCTTTCTAGGCTTCATTTTTCCCTGGTGCAAAATGCAGAGAAAAAAAGAAAAAAGTTTTCTTTGGTGAAGTGCTTTTGAGAGCTGTGAATGAAAAGAACTATGCATCATCAGTGAATCCTCAAAAAAGGCCTGATGGGAGATATTTCAAAATAACACTCTCCTCACTGAGCTTCTGAAAAACTGAGCCACAACGAAATAAAGCAGCAAAGGACCAAAACCTTACTGGGACATGGAAGTGGGCACATGATAAAAACTTTTAGGGGTGTCTAAAATCTTGACAGCAACTTTTTGTTCCAGACCAGGCTGGCAAGATGCCATCTTTCTTCACTGTGCACCCAATTCTCACCCATCCAGCTCCTAGGCTGCATGTCAGTGCTTCTGCATGGTTTGTTTTTTTTAACCCTGACCATCCTCCTCCCTAGAAAATTGACAAATCCAACCACTTCCAGCATCTGACAACATCTGCAGACTTCTCTTTCTGGTTGCAGGAATATTCCTGTTCACTTGGCCAAATTAATTTTTCAATGAACATATGACTTATACATCTTTCAGAGTGTTTTTCAGCCTTACACTGTGCTTAAGATCTTAATTACTGCTGAGCTTCTGCCAAAAGCATTGCTTTGGGGAAAAAAATGCACTAGCATGTTTTCTTCCATTCTATTCCTAAGACTGTATCATTACTTTATGTTATCCTTTCATTCTGCTTAATTCCACATAGTTGCAATTCCCAAAGCTAACACACTGGTTCCACTGTACATTAGCCAGAGCAAAAGAAATAATTTTCACTTTCTAATTGATTTCTTTCAAGATATTTTTATAATTGAGGAATGGAGGTGGACAAAACAGAATTTCCTCAGATTATTTCAGAATTTGAATAAATATCCTTTAAAAATGTTTTTTGGACTTGCTGGTCAATATCCCTGCTTTTGGCAATGACTGAGTGAATTTGGAGTAGCTAAATTGATCACTTCATTCTTTTTGTTCTACAACTGACTCAGATAAAGGTATTGTTGGCACAAAATTTTGTCCATGTCAGCTAAACATTCTGCTCTAAAGAAGCTTTAAAATTAGGTTTCATTGTAGAAGGGTGAGGGAAAAATGTCACATGAATGTTTACTACCTCTCCTTTTGACTTCCTCATGCTGAAGGAAACCACCCTGTGGTAAAGAAGAAAATAACAAGGCTTGTTGTGGGATCTGGAGGCCAAATACCATGACTTGATGAGTGCCTCGGCTCTCCCTGCAGGCAGCAGGAGAATAGAATAGCCATCAGGCAATAACACCAAACCTACCATGGAAATCAATGCCTTTGATTATATTTTGGCCACAGTTTATTCTCAAATTAGGTACAAACCCCAAATCCCATTATATCTCTAGCAGATCAAATTTTTCTTCACTGCTTCAGGATGCTTATAAAGCTATAAGAGTTGATATGTTTGATTCCATTTTTCCATGAGATTCTGCCTTTTGCTGAGAGATCATATACAACCAAAGATACAGTTCAGGTCAATGAAGCTTTGCAATAAAAAGGAAGGACAAGGTGGTTTCTAGGGATTCATCACTAGCATGAATATGTCAATCATTCTTCTGTTACACAAGGAAAGAACAGTAGTACTGCTTTCCTGTACTGTTCCTACACATTTTTAGTCCCTAAAAATTTATTGCTGCTCCACTGCAAGAGTGATTCCTGCTTTACATCATTTGAAGTCAGAAGAGTTGTAGAACTGAAAGATCATAAGGAGGATTCAGGGTTTGCTTTTGAAATTATATCCACCTCTTCTTGCATTTAATATGGTATAAAAATCTAGGTGCTCCAAAGTTTTCAGCCATTGCGGTTGTGTAGAACAGATGTTAGTGAAATAAGAAACAAGCTTTATCATATAGGTGAAAAATGTCTTGTTAGCAGCCCCAAATCTTGAATCACAGAATAATTAGAGCCTGTGTTATGGGTAGACAGCACAAACTTCCTCCCACGTTGCTTCCTCTCTAAGTAGTCTGTTTCAATCCCACCTACAGGAGGTGGAAAGGGAAATTTCTGACTTCTAGTCTTCAAGTTTTTCTTTCTTTGTTAAGCCTACTAAGGAGGATACCAACTGCAGTACTATTTTTTCCCAAATTGAAAATTTTACAGAAAACAGCTGTTGGAAAATGAGTACTACGGAGATTTGCAATGTGTGACTTGGACAAAAAAGCAATGAACAGACCAACAGGCAAACTGACAGAGAGAATGCAAATTTATCAAATACCACTAATGCTACTGGTCACAGCGCCATCTTAGTTCCAAGTCAAATCATTAAAAAGTCAAAGAGCAAAAGACTTGTGTTGATTTCCACTCCCTGCCATCATCAGAGGACCAAACAAAAATGCATTTACCTGTAGATCAGGACTTCATCATCCGAGCAGTTATACTGCAGCTGATACATTTTTACCCGAGGGGCCGACTTGCTGACTGTCCACTTGACCAAAGCTGAGGTAGTGGTCACATCTGACACCAGGACAGCCCTTTCTGGGGGACCTTTTGTTTCACCGCGATTGGACTTGGTGGAGCTGGTGATGTCCGAGAGCCTGGATTTTGGTGGAGCTGCTTTGCCGGTGCCATTGCTGAGATGGGGGAGCTGGACAATCGAGAGTTCAATTGTTGCAGTGGATTCTCCTGCAGCATTGGCCGCTATGCACGTGAAAGTTCCGTAGTCCTTGGAGGTGGTGATGTGTATATCTAAGGTGCCGTTGTCGTAGACAGCCGTCCTCGAGGAGTTTCCGATGAGACGGTCATCAGGGGCCACCCAGTGAATGATGGGAGTGGGATCCCCAATGGCTTTGCACTTCAGCGTGGCAGTCTGCCCTTCCAAGACCAGCAGCTTGTGAGTATGCTGTGTAATAAGAGGGGGCTCACAAACAAATTCCTCTTCCCGTACGTACCAGAAGTACCTTCCCTTCAGACTTGGAGGAGAAGCACAAGTTTCCATGTCGTCGTCTCTGTCAAGCCGCCTTAACCACAGCAGCTCACAGTTGCAATGCAGTGGATTTCCCCCAAAGCTGAGGGACAGAGGTGGCGAAAATGGGGTAACAACTAAAGGAATTACTTGTGATCTAGCAAATATAGGGTCAGGGGGGAGCTTCTGAAGTCTGTTGGATGTTAGATCCAATCTGGCCAATTTCTGAAGATCTGCAAATGTCCCCTCTGTTATATAATCTATTAGGTTGTGATCTAAACTGAGCTGGTGCAAGTTAATCATCTTTCTTATAGATTCCCAGGGAATGCTTCGGAGGTTATTGTAGGACAGGTCTAAGTCTTCCAATGTCAGTAAAAAATCCTCAAAGGCGTCATCAGAAATGCTGCTTAGCTGGTTGTTGTTTAAAATCAAATGCTGAAGATTAATTAAACCTCTTAAAGTATCCTCTTCAATCTCAGGCAACCTGTTGCTGTCCAGATGTAAAGACCGAAGGCTCTCCAAGTCAGTGAAAGAGTAGGGCTGTATGTAACTAATGGTGTTTCTGGACAAAGTAAGGTCAACAAGTCCAGACATATTGGCAAAATCCTGTCGGCTGATATTGATAATGAAGTTGCCCCCAAGACGGAGTTCAACAGTCCTTCGATCTATGTCCAGAGGTACAAAAAGGAGACCCTTGGAGGGACACAAAGTCCCCAGTGACTCAGACAGGTTCTGACAGACACAATATTTGGGACAAGCGTTGACTGTGACAGCCATTCCAAACACCAGGATGCCGCAGAGCAATTTTTCCATTGTAAATCACGCAACAGTACCTGGGAGAAACAAAAAGAGTGAAAAGGAACATCAGCAATTTTGATATACTAATTATAATACCTTTCTTCTCATGTTTTGCCTAACATCTACCTCCAGAGAGACTTTGTGATATCTCCTCTCAGGAGTCCCACCAAAAGGCATCAGACCTCTAGGATGTGACATTTATGTGTTATAAAAACATGATAAAATCTTTCTTTCTTTCTTTCTTTCTTTCTTTCTTTCTTTCTTTCTTTCTTTCTTTCTTTCTTTCTTTCTTTCTTTCTTTCTTTCTTTCTTTCTTTCTTTCTTTCTTTCTTTCTTTCTTTCTTTCTTTCTTTCTTTCTTTCTTTCTTTCTTTCTTTCTTTCTTTCTTTCTTTCTTTCTTTCTTTCTTTCTTTCTTTCTTTCTTTCTTTCTTTCTTTCTTTCTTTCTTTCTTTCTTTCTTTCTTTCTTTCTTTCTTTCTTTCTTTCTTTCTTTCTTTCTTTCTTTCTTTCTTTCTTTCTTTCTTTCTTTCTTTCTTTCTTTCTTTCTTTCTTTCTTTCTTTCTTTCTTTCTTTCTTTCTTTCTTTCTTTCTTTCTTTCTTTCTTTCTTTCTTTCTTTCTTTCTTTCTTTCTTTCTTTCTTTCTTTCTTTCTTTCTTTCTTTCTTTCTTTCTTTCTTTCCTTCCTTCCTTCCTTCCTTCCTTCCTTCCTTCCTTCCTTCCTTCCTTCCTTCCTTCCTTCCTTCCTTCCTTCCTTCCTTCCTTCCTTCCTTCCTTCCTTCCTTCCTTCCTTCCTTCCTTCCTTCCTTTCTCTCTCTCTTTCTCTCTCTCTCTCTCTCTCCCCCTTTTTTTTTCTCTGTTTCTCTCTCCCTTTCTCCCTTTCTTTCTCCCTTTCTTTCTCTCTCTCTCTCTTTCCTTCTTCTACCACAGATTGCAAGGCTTATTAAAAATCCTGAAAGATTTCATTTGAAATAGTGTCTGCTTCTTTGGGAGTAGAAGCTAAAATCAGTATCTATAATAATTACTTTCTGCTGCATAATAATGTGCAATTAGTTTTAGGGTTGAAGCAGCTGACTTTATGGATAAAAATAACTGCATTTTCACCCTTCAGTAATGTGGTTAATGATGACCATGTAATTATCTGGCCAGTTCTGGGCCAAGTCACTTGCCCACTCATAATAAAATTAATGATAGACAGCATTAGAAGCAGAAATCACTTGTGTAATTGCCATTTGGTTTCACCCTGTGCTCAGCCAAACCATGGAAAGGATGACAGCATATAGCTCCAAAGAGAAGGGATCCAGGGGAAGACAGTGCTACCTCAGGCCCCTGGCAAGCTTTTTGACAACTACAGGCTCTCAAACTGCAACCCCTACTGTTGTAGTGACAGTGAAGCTCTTCATGGCCCTCCCTTGCACCCGTCAATTCTTCCTTACACCCCACCAACTCCTCCTTGTACCATTATCTCGCTTTTTTCTGATCTCTCACACACTTTTCCAGCTTAAACTGCAAGGATGCATCTTTGAAGGATAAACAAAACTCATGATTGGGCTGGCTTGGAGATACAATTGTGGCTGGGAGAAGCTGAAGCCCTGCTTCAGGTTTGGGAATATTTACTTACACAGGATTCCTGACATTCTTCTCACATGAGCAGGATATAAGGAAATTTTCTTTCTTTCTGTTTCTCCCTTTCCCAGGCCCTGCTATCCAGCAGGGCTGAAGAATGGCTAGATCCTTCATTCCTGGCCCTCATTCTCCTTCTGAGGAAAGGGGCAGGTAGACAAAAAGCTATATTTTTGTAAGGGCTCTCCCAGACATCTTCTGCCAGGATGGTGTGCACCAGTGTCCAAGACCCTCCCCTGTGGCACTAGGTCCAGGCACAATTCAGGCTGGCTCTCATTTTGAAGATGGCCATTTTGCCTCTAACCTTCAATCACCATGTAAACTTGCAGCACTCTTTGGTCTATGCCATATCCCTTCTCAACATGCAGGGGCTCAGACACTTAGCAGTTTCTTGGCACATGTTTCGAGTTATTAAACCCCCAGTAACACGCATCAAACACAAAACAAAAAGTATCACTTCAACAATTTTTAAGAGCTCTTTAAACAGGTCTTGCTCTACCTTCTTGTGAAAGGAATGGCATAGGGCATAGGGGCCTAAGGGCTTGTGTTTGGGGCTCTGCCCAAAACTTCTCAACTCATGCCCTGGGTAAGGTGGCCTGGTATCTCCTCTCTAGGATATGCAAGATGAGTCAGAAAGAAGGAGCCATAGAAATGCAAGATGCTATGAGTGCTGAACTATGTAGAGTGTGTTCTTTATGGCAAGGTTTTCTGCATGGTGTGATGATGGTAATTATATACTGTTATTACTATTTCATAGCAGAGGAAATGACTGAAGCATCTGTGTTTGCTGAGCTTTACAAACAAGATGAAAGCGAGACACTTTTAGAAAGGATGGCTTGAGAAGAGTAATCTTACCTTCAATAGTAAATAAAGGGCTACTGAATAAAATGTTTGGAGATAAGCAAGTGTGTTATTGATGCAAATCTGTGGCATACATACCAAAGAGCTATAAATATCCCTTACAATATTATCAATTGGTGGTTTAGTAACAGGCAATTGGCTTTTTCAGTCTTAATTATAAATGTATTATGCAGCTTTAATTTAGTGTATTACCCTACCAGCTGAAATGATAAACAAAAAGCAGTTTAAAAGGGGGAGAAATAGATATAGTTAATTAGTAATAAGCCCTTTCATAGCTTCTCCCTCATCTAGATTCCCACCCTCTGAATATCTATTCAAAAATGTGAATGCACACTTACAACAGCCGTGTCTCCTTTAAGTGTCTCAATTCTCTAACCACGTTTTTTCCGGATGCTGGTAAATATCACAGTGCTTTGGGGAGATGGTTGACTCTGAGCGTCAGAGTAAAGAGCATTCATGGGAAAAAAAGTAAAAATGGGGGGAGGAACAGAAGTTAATTACATAAAATAGGGATTGAACCACCAAGAGGAGGATGTGAAGCAGGAGGCTTAAATGGCAAAGCAAGCCCTGATGGGGAAACCATCTGTGGATGGCTCGAAAGCACATCATCTGCCTGTGTGAGCCTGCACGTGTGCATGAAAGTCACAGAGAGTGCAGCATGTGCTCCTGCCAGCAAGAGGGCAAATTGGCAACAGCCACTGTCATTCCAGCTATTGCATGCACTTGAGAGTACTAATGTAAATATTGTTTGTTTACAGAGGATATTTCTGGCCTTTGTGATCATTTACTAGCATTGTTATTGCAAGCTTCCAAGCCCTGAGTTTCTCTACAATGTAATCCTGAAGGGAACAGTTCACAGTTCAGTGAAGAGGGTATAAACCAAAAGGGCTTCCTATAGGGCACTGGAGACAACAGAAATGGACAGGACTCCTTAAGGAGAAAATCTGGGACTTCTGTAGCACAAATGATTTTCCTTTCTCTCTCCAGACAGACAAAGCACTTGGGCCAAACATGAGGTAAGAATTCATAGACTAATAGAATGATAGAATGGTTTATGTTGGAAGGGACCTTGAAGATCATCTAGTTCCTACCTACCATCTAGTTCCTACCTACCTTTCACTAGACCAGGCTGCTCAGAGCCCCATCCAGCCTGGACTCGAGCACTTCCAGGTATGATTCCAGGTAATACTGCAATTCTTGAGCCTGCACAATTATATTAATATCCTTTAAAATCTAGACCATCCTACAAAGTCATGGTAATTACTAGTTGCCAAGGAGATGGATGTATAATAAAAATTGCTTTGATTTTATTTCTGGTAATTTTCTTGCAAGACAGAAAATAAAGTATCAAGTTTAGGGTCTGTTTTTGCTGACCAGTATGCTCACCTTGTTCACAAAATCTCTTGTTAGCTGCAGCACCAAGAATTTTATAAGCTGCTAATGGCAGTCTTGTGATAAGCTCACCATTCTGATTTACATTTTAAAGATATCTATCAGCCTGATAAAGCATATTTCTCACAGCAAGTCAGTAAATCTGGAAGAGTTCCTGTCTCAGCCCAAGATGAAAAATAGCCCCTTTAGTCCTCTTAGAACATGGATTGGTATGAATTAATATGTGCAAGAGCCATAAAACTTGGTGTTTTGTATTCAAATTTCCTCATAAAGATACAAATTCTGGGATTTGGCATCTCATTTCAGCAACGCCTCCAAGGCATTTTTTATTTCTGTATTCATTGAACTTTGCATTTAAATTCCAGTAACCTTTGCCTTCCACAGTGCCAAGCGCAAGGTAACTCTCAGACAAATAATATGCAGCATAAAGGCTGGGAAAAGGGAGAGAAAGAAAAAATTTAAAAAGGAGAAATGGATGGGTAGTGGCTCTGATTCTATGGTTTCCAAGCACCCTGGAACCCAGGCTCCAGGGACTGTATGGGTAAGCTTAGATACCTCCTTTCAGTTTTGTAGGTGTTGTGGAGGAACTAGGTTTTCTTTCCTGAGAGCTGCCCTTTTCTTTGTTCTTTATCTTCTGTTATCTCTGTTTTAAGTGAACTTAAGTGACTAAGAAATCTACCCTCAATGCAGAGCTTGAAGGATTGCAGTGACAGGTGAAGTTTCACACCTATTTCCAAAAGCAGTTTAATCAACAAGGCATAAAAGAGGATGGGACTATGTCAGGACAAAACTTACTCCTTAATCCCTTGCATCACCAAAAAACTGTGTGGAAAGGTATGTTATGTGTTTTCCCTGATTCATACAAGCAGTTTATGCTACACTTACTAAACAATTGCAATGGCCATAAGGAAAGTAAATATCTCTGCATCTGGATGTGTCATCAGTAGCACATCCATGGAAACACTCGGATTTAGGCCAAGGCTTGGTGTTAGGCCACTGTGAGCACTTGTGAAACTCCTCAGGTGTTGAAAGTCAATTTGCACCTAGCAGTTTAGAGGCTCAAAATCAGGACAACCAACACTGCTTTTGTTGATCTTTTGTATTTTTTCTTGCCTAGACTCCTGCATTCTTTGGGGATAAAGCTGATCTTTATCAGGTGCATACAGACAATGCAGTGGAGGTTTTGGCTAGGCCTTTTAAGGAGCTGGTTTCACTGAAAAAAAAGGAATAGCTCTAGCACATGAACTGCTTGCTTGCTCCAGCCACCTTATGTTTTACACATAAAGATGGAACATTTGCAAGAGCACATTTCTCCAGGTACCTGTCTATATGAAACTCCACCCATATTAATGTGACTGATCCTGTTTCCACAGTAACAGAAAACAGGGAACTCTGGGTAAAGTCTAACAACTTTATTGCCCTTTGTACAACGCTTTTTCTTGAATATTGCAGCCATAGCAAGGTTGCACTAAAAATATTTTTCACCCCTTTACCACCATGAGGTTCATTTATGTGGTTTGATTCTTTTGAATGCTGTTCTATTGTTCTCACATTTCCGAGCAGCTGTGAGTCCCTCCTACCTGCTCTGTGCTCCCTAGCATGGAAGCAGTTTTATCTTGCCAGTATTTAGGAAGAGCTAGGCTAAAGGGGTGGATGTGTCCAAGTAAAATTGGCTCACAGGATGGTCCTAACTGTAAGAACATTTTTGTCCCTAAAAAACTGTTTATAACTGGATCCAGAACAGAGGTAAGGTCAATGCACAAAAGCTGATTGCCAAGAGGGCTCACTCTGTGAACGCTGATTTAATCCATTCAACTGATCCCAAGGAAATAACCAAATATTTTCTTAGGCAGGGCTTTCTCAGACAGGAAGATACTGCTCTCATTCAATCTTTCATGAGCAAAACCTGTGTATCTCTGTGTGCATTCTTGGAAAGCTTTTCTGATATTTTCATAATGCTTTCCTAATATTTTCCTGACACCAGTCATGTTATTTCTTTTTTAAAATACTAACATTACCCAATTCCTTACCACTACCAAGATGGAAATGATGCATCTGTCAAAAGCCTAGATTATCAATGTAGCTTTCATCTCTCCTAGTTTACTAAAATATCTAACTTCTTTCATTTAAACCAGTTCTTTCCATACATCCTAAAAGAACAAATCCATATGCTAATGGTGCAGCACACTTAATCTCTGCAATTAGTAACCTCTTCACATTTCAGGTTATTTAGGCAAAAAAAAAAACAAAAAAAAAAAAAACCCTTGGACACTTTTATGAAGTTTTAACATATAACACTTAAAAGACAAGTGTAACCCCAAATCTTAGCAGACAAATTTCAGAATCAGTCAAAAATTTTGTTTGTGTTTGATATAATTAACCTACTAGCAAATGCTTCTTCGATGCGCTCTTGGAAAACATGGTACAAATTTCTTCCTAGAGTCACTTTCTTGCAGTGTATATGGAAAGGGTATTTTGAGCACTAATGTGTATGTGCTCACTGTCCTGGTTTCAGCTGGGATAGAGTTGCTTTCTTAGAAGAAATTCTGAGAAATATGTATGTACACATTTTTCACAGTGATATTGATCCAGGAGAAACATTTTATGTCTTTTAGCTTCTCTGACAAAGATGTCCCTGATGGCTGGGCAGTGTGTGAGTCTAGCAGCCTTAGTGATCCTAGAGCTCTTAGATCCACAATGCACTTACATCCTAGTTCCTAAGAAATGTCGCAAGAGCTCTTAAGTAAAGAAGAAACCAGGTATAGATCTATTAGATCACTCTTCATTATTGCTGCTAGCACTTGGCTGAAATAAGCCATTTGGTTTTAAGAAATGTGTAAAATTAGTCAAGATTTTGAGACTCATTTTGTGAGAAAATAAAACTTAGTGAACACATTCTGTGTACTTCCGAGCATCTGCCTGTCTGGCACTTCCCTATAATACATTTGGGACATTTTCATCACTTCACATAAAATCTGAAGTGCAGAAGCCTCAGAATTATTTACTACTCTCACTTTTCAAGAATACAGAATATATTAAGTTTCATGAAAGCAGAGGAGAGACACTTGGTTAGCTTTGTTAGACTTCTGTGAAGGACATTATGCATCGTTGTGCCCACCTCATGGACTCAGAGTATCCACGTGGAAGACATACATTATCAACATTATTAACATTCTGCCTACTGAAAAGGCCTTATCCCAAGTTCAGCCTTTTTAGACAACAGTCCACTCTGCTGTTAAGACGGTCTGAGCTGTGCAGGTTCTCCATTGTCTGATAAGCAGTGAACTTGTTCCACAGTCACGCTATGATTCCAGGACTTGGTCAGTTAGGGAGACACATCCTTTGGAAACTGGACTTGCTTCTAGCTCCCATCCAAAGGGTACAGGTGTCACTACTTCCTATGACTAATCTCCAGATCTGGTCTGATCTGGCATCATGCCACTTGAAGCTGAGACTAAAAAGCTTTCCTGCACACACAGAGAACAGAGCAAAAGAAATGTGTGCCTAAAATTCCTCTTGGCAATTAGCCTAAATTTCTTGTGCTGCAGAAGATGGAAATTTTTACTCTAGAATGATGCCTACCTGCAATGCCAAGGTCAGTCTCATTTGTATCTGCCTTGAAGCTTACTGTTCAATTTTTAATTGCTGAGTGCTGATTGTAGTAACTAAATTAATTCAGTCCTGTAGCATAAATCCAGTAGGCATGCTTGATTTACTCATTCATTAAATATTGTACTTTGGAAAAATATGTACGTGAAATGAGTGGTTTCCAAATTAAAACATTTAATTTCAGAAACACTAGTAACAAATATTCTGAATGCTTCATTTAATGACTTTCTTAAAGTAGTCTCATGAAACATGAATAATCTTACAAACAAGTTTTGTCACATGGGCTGATACCTGCCAGTGGGCAAAACCTCTGACAAAATAGAAAAAAAGTATATAGCTCTATCCAGAACTTGTGAATGGAATATTATAACCTTAATAATCATAGCCAGATTTTGTTGACTAATGTGATTTTACCTGTGAAAACAGTTGTATTTGTATCATTCTGCCTTCACTGACTGGAAAGCACAGGCTTTAGCTGCCTGATTTGTTGTCACAAAACAGTGCTTAGCTACCTGGATGATTTTTGGTAATGCACAAAATTTAAATGTGTAGGCAGTCACTTGTAAGCATACAAAAACAAACTGAAGACAAAGAGGCCATTTAGAAAATCCTAGTGTGTCTGTTTGGTAAAGAGACACACTTGGAAGTGTTGCATGAGCAACAGGTCTCTCTGGGCAGTTTCCTAGAGCTTTCCAGGGCAGTGCCTGTACATCTGTGCAGGGTGATGATTTCCCATCACAGATACACAGGAGAAGAGGAATGGTGTTTTCAACACCATTAATTCTAAATGGCTTGAGCACTAATTGGCTTGGGCTGGTTTGGTTTTTTTCTCCCACAGACCATTTGAAGGTCCATTCATTTTTCATTGTTCATTTAATGGCCATCGACATTTATCCTATTTTAATGCTGTGTGCCAGTCTCTATCAGATTTCATCTACAAGCTCATGAGTCAGCTAAGCTGGGCCCCTCTGCTATTTTTAGCCATTCAGTTCATTTATTTATCTTGTTCTTAACAGCAATCTTCCATTTTGCTTTATCAGCACAGTAGAGAAGTTACCAGTTACTCTATTTCTTAGTCATTTTGAACACACACAGAAGCTGCAAAGCTGCTAAGGAGCAGTTCTTTCAGAGAACTGCCTGTGGCAAGAAACATAAATGTCCATCAACAGGCCCTACTGCTTTCTGCAAATACCACGGAAGGCCTCTTCTCATGGTCTGAATCCAAACTCCCCTTGGCTCTGAGCCATGACAGAAAATCCTCAGGTAACTTTATCTTGAGCTTACTTTAATTCTCATAAAAGTCTTTATGCATTCTTATTTCCTTCCACATCAAAGGAAGAGCAGGATAATTAGAATTGGGATTCTCTTCTTTATCTGGGACTGTTGCCTTTTTTTTTTTTTTTTAATTGACCCTTTGTTCAGCTCTAGAGACAAAGTCTGTCCAATATTCCATAGGAAGCATTCTTTATTTGGAGTGCAGACTGCAGTTTTTCTTTCATGTATAACCCACATGCAGAGAGACACTGGTAGGAAATCCAAGGCATATTAAAACTAAAAGATGTTTTTTCTGATTTTTTCTCATAAATTTAATTGGACACACAAAGTGATATACAAAGATATGGAAATCCTTTGAAACATAAGCAAAGCAGATTTGAAGTCCACATTTTAAAAAAAACATCAAAACAATCACTTTTGGCTGAATGTCCCAGGATTCCTAAGAATGTTAGCATAGGCATATGGTGGCAGAGGTCCCCTTTTACAGGGAATACAAGCCCGGTGTCTTGTCTCTGTGTTTGGTTCATGGGTCAGTGAGAAATTAGCAGAGTTCTGAGAAGGAAACGTGAGAACCCTGCTATGCCATTGCATGACACAGCACATGGCCTCCACAGTCTCTGGGCTCTTTCAGCAGAGACTTGTACTTTCTTGCTTTTCACTTCTGATGGGACTAGGTCTGTCCATTAAATTTCTCTTTCTAGCACTTCTCCCTTTTTGATTCACATACAGGAGGATAATTTACTGTTTCTCAGGAGAATTTAACATTCCCATTACTTCTACCATGACAAGAGCAGCTTTTCAAAATTGTAGACTTTGTTGAACCTGCTTACACAGATAGCTATTTCCAAAGAGCTGTAAATGGATGGGAAAAAGAAAGGAGGACTTTTGGTAGCAATACCAGTACTTTCACACCAGAATCTTAATGCACTTGGAAAAAGAGACAACTTCTACCTAGTTTTAAGAAGTGAATAAGAAGAGGCACAGTCTGCCTCAAATGTTTTACCAAAAATAATTAACCAAGTTCCTCACGGAAAACCCAACTCTCCTACCTTCTCTTTCCACAGTGATATTTCCACATGTAAAGCATATCACTGCACAATTTTTTAACACAAATCTAGTGTCATGGACAATGTTTACATAATTACATTGAAAGGAGAGATGCAGTGCTTTTGTCTCTGGGAAAGAAATCCAGCTTTAACATTAACATTAATTCCTGGATTACTTCATCGTGTCTTGCTATCTATGTAACCTTGGATGAGTTTCAATTAACCTCTCTTTCTCCTCTGTAAGATAATTATAAGTACCGACTTCTGCTAATCAGTTGTTTGCAAAGTATCTGGAAAGAGTGTGTGCATGTAAGATCCGTTTATGGGGTAGTCTGCTGTCATGCACAGGAAGGGAGATTGTGGATAAGAGACATCTTGTGCAGTGTTTTCTCCAGCTCAGTCACTGGTTCTTCGTCACCCCAGGAGTGGCAGTCAGCAGAAGGCAGAGGCAGTGCGTGTCTGTGTGTGGCTGGAGTGACTTTGTCCCCAGTGCCCCATTTGCTGCCCTGACCCCCTGCAGAACAGAAGCCCCTGAAAGACACTTTGCCTCCTTTCCTGACATCTCACATTCTTTCTCTCCAATGGCTTAACCACAGCTCAGAGGCTCGCCTGTCACCAGTAGGAAGCTCATATATAGTGGAGTAGGTTTCAAAATTTCCTGACTGTGAAGAAACCTTGACTAGTACAAATGAGTACACTGGGAAACAACACCAGGAAAGCAAAGAGAAAGGAAGTAAAAAGCATCTCTAATCCATTACTTTATAAATAACAACAGTATAAGTACATCGTGATACTTCAGTCATGCTAATGAGACTGAAGGCTTTTTCCCTTTCCAAAAGGCAATAGAGCTGGCGAAGGGTCGGGAGCACAAATCTTATGAGGATTGGCTGAGAGAAAGGGGCTTGTTTCACCTGGAAAAAAGGAGGCTAGGGGGAATATTATTGTTCTCTACAACTACCTAAGAGGAGGTTGCAGGCAGGTGGGAGTTGATCTCATCTTTCATGTAGCAAGCAGTAGAACACAATGAAATGGCCTCCAGTTGTACTAGAACGGGTTTAGATTGAATATAAGAAAAATCTCTTCATCAAAAGGTTTATCAAGCACTAGAACTTGTTGCCCAGGGAAGTGGTTAAGGCACCATCCCTGAAGATATTTAAAAGACATGTAGATGTGTTACTTAGAGACATGGTTTAGTGGTTGGATGCAGTGATCCTAAAGCCCTTTTCCAATCTAAACAATTTTATGATTCCCTGAGTGTGCTGTTTGATTGAATCATAGAATGGTTTAGACTGTAAAGGAACTTAAACATCATCTGGTTCTAGCCCCCCGCCTTCAGAGATGCCTTTCACTAGACCACGTTGCTCAAACCACCAACAAACTTGGTGTTGAACACCTCCTGGGATGGGGCATCCACAACTTCCCTGGGCAACCTGTTCCAGTATCTCACCACCCTCACAGGAAAGAACTTTTTCCTAACATCCAATCTAAATCTACTATCTTTCAGCTTGAAGCCATTCCTCCTTGTTATGTTACTACACTTCCTGAGGAAGAGTCCCTCTCTGGCTTCCCTACAAGCCCCTTCAGATACTGGAAGGTTCCTGTGAGGTCTCAGTGCAACCCTTTCCTCTCCAGGCTGAAGACCCAATTCTCTCAGCCTGTCTTCATCAGGGAGGTGCCCCAGTGCTTTTAACTACTTCATGGCCCTCCTCTGCACTTGCTGCAATAGTTCTACATCCTTCCTATGCTGGGGGCACAGACCTGTATATGCAGTACTCCAGGAGTTGTCTCACAAGAACAGAGTAAAGAGATAAAACCACTTTCCTGGCCCTGCTGACCATGCTGTTTTGGATGCAGCCCAGGACATGGTTGGCTTTCCATGCTGCACAATGCCAGCTCATGTTGAGCTGCTCATCAAACTCCATCTGGTCTGCAGAGACCTTGTTCCAGGAAAGATGGAAAGTCTTTCAGGTTAGGAGAGAGGAAGGTGAGTGGAAAGCAAGATGAGGAAAGCTGATTTTGTACTACACTTACTATGTTTATTTATGAGGAAACAAAAGTCTTCAATCCCCAGGGCTCTCTTGCAGCACCTTTCACTGGCACTAAGTCAGCAAAAAAAGAACAAGTCTCCTAAAATTAAAATGAAGGGAAAACATGAGATAAAATAAAATATATAAGACCCCAATATTTCAAATATATATTCTGCTTCACTTTGCAGTTTCTGCTCACCAACTATGCTCAGAATGAGTCTTATCAGATAGGAGCAGCCAGCTGCTATATGCTACATTTAAATTTATATTGCCAACAACAGGCTCCATTACCCAAGGATTTTCTTGTTGCATTCCTAATACTGCCTTTCTGCATGCTTTATTTCTCATTTCCTTATGTACTCTTTACTTTCTAGTGTGTACCAGCATATCCTGGTATTTGTTTCACACATTTTGGGTTTTTTACTTAGTCTGTCTTTGACTAGTTTTCCTTTTTTTGTGCCTGTAAACTTTTTCTGCTTCTCAAATACCATCTCTGAAGCTGCTGTCTTACACACTCTTCGCTGTTTCTTTCTTGCTTTCTGATGCATCCCACCCCCCCTTCATTCCCTAATCATTTGATCACTGCAGTTCTTTGATGTGTGAGACTTCCAGTTCAGTCCCAATTTAATTATGTTTTTCAGAAGTCTGACCTCTCTGGTCCCAATTTGTTCAAGAAATTTCCTTCATTGATCCAAGGCCAGATCCCTTTACTGCCTGTTCTAAGCTAGATTCCTGATATTAGAAGCAGACATGTATTAGCACTTAAGGTCAGTTTGCATATATCAGCAGTTAATTGCACTGATTTATTTGTAGTAGATACAACACACTCTTCCCTGCCCTTAGGTCTAGATGCATTAACACAAAATCAAGGTAAAATAATTAGAGGTATTCTCATACTACAGCAGATGCACTGTCTTTGCTGTTCAAATGAATACTCCAGGAATAGATTGTATTTTTCAGTCAATTGCAACACATCCCAAAGGTTACATATTTCTGTTGGGCTATTATGGAAACAACGTTTAACATTATTAGAGTTTCCCTTCTTAAATTCTCCACCTATCATCTACTGTTTGGGAAATAATCAGAAAGATGGTTCAAGCTTTGAGGTGGAAAGTCAAATCAATGTTTTCCAGAAAGAATAAGAGTCCTGTAGAACAATTACAAAGCAAAACACACTGTCTTGATGGTACCCAGAGTGTCTGGAAGCTAAGTCTGTCTATAAAATACCACTCCGACATACATGAAAATCTCCCCTATACTAGCAAACAAGCATCTGCTTCCTTCAGCAGAGCAGTGAAATCTTCCTATCAGTAGCAAAAAATGTTATGGAAAACTGAAATACAACTTCCCTTCCAGGGAGGGAAAACTGCACCGTTTCAGCCAGGAGAAGTGGGGAAAAGTGATGATTGCTGCTGTTCATTGTCTGCAGTCAGAGGAGACCCTAGTGAAGGGTGCAGAGCGCAGGAAGGGCACCGAGCCGCTGAGCTGCATGTCCAGCAGGCACGAGGAGTGGCAAAGGTCTCTCTGCATTAGACTGAGCTAATTAAATACAGCTTTGTGCTTGACAGGATCTACAAATGCCTCAATCCACTTTGGCCAGTTGTACCCAAGGATGGTGTCACATCTAAGTAGGCCAGCATGAGCGCGTTACCCTCGCTTGCTGCCAAAAACTACCAGCCTGAATAAGGTCAGCACAAAGGTTACACTTGATCTGACTGAGAAGTGCCAGGGAAACTGAGCCTCTGGATAAAACCAGAGCTGCTTCAGGCCCACAGAGCTCCTTCCCCAAAGCAGGAAGCTCAGATTAGGATGACATATCTGCTACTGTGAGAGAAAAGGTGCTGGCCTCCTGGATTGAGGTGCTGGCCTTTAAAGTGAGAGGTGCTGAAATTCAGAGTGATCTTGACAGTCTCTTGTTCCTCACCATGAGCATCATGAGATGTTGCTTTTCATGTCAATGGAAAATTTTTGTTTTGAATGATTTTTTCAGTTTAAATATAGGAGAAAATCTCCATCTTCTCCCTTATGCTACTTGTATACATATAATCACGAGGTGTGAGAAAATGCAGAAATTCTTCTCAGGAGATGGATGTTCATATAAAAGAAGAGATTAAAACAATCAGATAATAATAGTTCAGGAACAAATAAAAATTAAAATTAAATCTTGGATTATCACAGTCCACAGTGGTCTTCTAACATATGTTTAAATGACCTAAGGAGCACACCTCTTACCTCAACCAAGCAACTCACAGAGTAGCACCTTTCAGTCTCAGAAATATTCTATAACACCCATTTGGGTGCTGATTTCCCACATGAAATTTATCTGCCCAACACACACTCAACTCATTTTCTCACTTCTGACTTTGCTCGCAGCAAGGTCTGCAAACACATGCACATCCTTGTAACAACTGCTCAGAATGGGAATGATGTGTCCATCCTGCAGGAATTACCTTCTGCTTGGAATTTTCCCACTCATGCTGCTTTATGCCTGTTGACTCATGGAAGGCATATTGTATGTCTGAATTCTGGAGACTGATCCCTCCTTTTTCTGAACTAGATTCCAAAGTCTCCATTTTTATAACCTGTGGGAGGTTTGCCCAAGAGAAATATGAGTAAGGATTTCAAGACATGGACCTCTGAGTCATTTTCAAACTCCTTGAAAAAGCCACCAAAAAATGGCAAAATACCCCTTTCCAATGTACTGGGACTGTTTTACAAGAATATCTCAGTTCTTCTTACACAGAGGTACTCAGTGGTACATCCTGACAATAAAAATAAGAATGATGAAGACAACCTCTGTGGAAGGCCCTCTACAGGGTGCCATTTCCAGGATAGCAGAGAGCGTTGTATGCTTCTTTGCTCAAAAAAAGCATCAAATCTTTGATTTTGCTGAAGAGCTCTAAACAAACACCACAGTTTTAACCTTCTCTGAAAGTATTTCTTGATTTCATTCAGATAATCTTGTTTACTTTATCTCTTTTCAATAGCTTGTTTTTTCTTGGATCTCTGACATGCACTGGAGTACACTCATGCTTCCTTTCCTATTCATCAATAGTAAGAGTGCACTGTGGGTGTGCCAGATGCCCAGGAGTCTCTCATTTCCTTGGTAACAGCAAAGAGTTACTAATCCACAGCAAATAAAAGTAAAATGTAATGCAGGCACTGAGATAAGGGTTAGGATGCTTGATCTCCTTTCCTGGTAATTTAGTCTGTAATCTCTGGTCAGGTGTTATCCCACTCTGTGCTTTATTTTCATCAGTAACTGAAGAGGCAAATTATGTTGCCCAGTAGACAGTACTGAGAGTCAAAACATAATGTTACATTTAAGCATTTAATAACACAGTGGGACCTAGAAAAACAGGCAGCACAATAGGAAGTGCTAAATACCTGTCAGCATCCACGTAGTTGATTCAGCTGCAAGCCACGTTCGTGCTGGTGTGCACCACGAGCACAGAGCAGCAGCAGGCAGCAGACACAGCAATTGGTGCCCAGAGTGAGACCACAAACTTCCCTGGGCTCTCCAATGGTGCTGACACACTGCAGGGAACAGACTGCAGACCCCCATGGAGGAAGTATCCCTTGTACATCAGAGACATCCCTTCGGACCAAGCTCCCGAGGGAGAACGCATCCCTGCACATTTGGGACCTCTTGGTGGGACTGGGGCTTTGCCCACAGGCTGCCCAAGGGTCTGTGCCACCGTGTGATGTGGCTGTGACAAGGTCAGCACACTGCACAGCTCCAGAAACAATGGGAAAGGGATCAACTGGATCTTCTCCAGGACTCTGCAGGTACAACTGAAAACCCCAGCTCCTGATGGGGCTGATGAAGGGCCAGCCACCTGGGAAACAGCTTTGTGAAAATTATCTGGGAGTCCTGGTGGACACCTTGTTGAACCTGCATCTGAAGCATGCCTTTGTGGCAAAGAACAACAACGGTCTTTGGGCAGAGTGTTACCAGCTCTTAAGGAAGGCGTTCCTTCGTTTTCACTCAGCACTGGTGAGGCAATCCCCAACTGGTGGGTCCAGTCATGACCTCCCCAGGGCAAAATACACAAGACCATGCTGGAGTGAGCTCAGAGAAGTGCCACAAAATGGTTAAAGGGCTAGAGCCATCCTGTCGTGAAGAAAGACTGAGATAGCTGGGACTGTTCAGCCTTAAGAAGGCTCAGGGGGAATCTCACCAGTATCTGTAAATACTTGATGTGGGGGAATAAAGAAGATGGAGCCAGAGTCTTCTCAGTTGTATTCAGCGACAGGACAAGAGGAAATAGACATAATTAAAATGCAGTCAATTCCACATCAACACAAGGAAATACCCTTTTTGCCATGAAGGCAGTTAAAAACCAGAATGAGTTTTCCAGAGAAGTCTAGGAGGCCCCATCCTAGGATATGTTCAAATCCTGCCTAAACACAGTCCTGGCCAACCTGTCCCAGCTGACCCTGCTTTGAGCAGGCAGGTAGACTAAATGATCTCCCAAGGTGTCTTTACATCTCAACTATTCTGCAGTGTAAATAGGCTGTGTATTTTTATGTTACTTATCTGAAGGGCATTCTTGATCTCAGTGCAGAGGCAAAACAGCTTCTGGCCTTGTATTGTACATCACCTCTCTTGCAACTTTGAACATAATGCAGACAAGTAACCAGTGAGTTCTACAATAATGAACTCTGTTCATAAGGAAATTAATTTCTACTGAAGATGATTCTGTCAAACCAGCTCTTATTATAGCAAATACCTCACTCCAGAACACAAGCTAATGATTTCCTTCATCCGTCACACTTTGTAGTCCTGGCTCAGGTATCAGGCATTGCTGAGAACCACCAACATTCAGGGATCAATATTCCATACACAAACAGGATCAGATTGCTCTGGTTGATAAATTATGGTAAACTCATTGCTAGAAATCAATTTGTTGTTAAAGTGACTGAGAATGATTGGAACCGAATTTTGCTTAGGGAAGCAAAGGTCCTAGACTCCCCCTTTCATTATTGCCCACTTAAATAAACTGAAATCACCTTTTTTTTTTTTTTTTTTTACTTTTGGTTTCTTTTTTCCTCACTTTAGGTAAATAGTTGATGCAGCTGAAGTCATCACTTTTTCCTATGACTGTCAGAGGAGTGGGGTGCAAAGAGGGGGTGGATGGGGTGGGTGAAGGAAAGCAGATTTGTGCTCATCACTCTATGGAAAGAAACTGAGAACACAAATAAAATAGGATTAGTTATGACATGTAAACAAAGGAAGGGTCCCAGTTCCATGTCTCTGCTTGTACTGACTTTCTGTATTTCCTGCTTGATGGTTCAGTGCATGGTTCAGCAATGAATCTGAACAGGCAAATTTTCTCTGGTGAAAGGTGAGGACTAGAGATCAACTAGAATTGTGCATTTTAATGTCTTTCCAGAAAAAAGTGTTTTATATAGTATGGTATATTTTAATATGGTTTATTATGGTATATAGTATGGTATATTATGGTATACGATCTAAGGAATTCAAATTTATAAAGAAAAGCTCCATCCTCAGGTTATATACGCATGTTTGTCATCAAGCAAGGAGCCTCAGAACACAGAAATGACACTAACAAGGTCAGAAAACAGATTGAACCTAACATGATATGAAAATATTTCCCTCAAGTATCATATCTTCCATTTGACCACAGCTCATACTGAGGAATATGGTAAGGCTCTGCAATGAAAGATGATAGAGTATAGCCACAGGGAGAACTTGCAAACAGAAAGGCACACCCTAAATCAGTGGTGGAGCTTGTAGGAGTACCTGTGAATTGCTTTACTGCTCCCCAGTACATGAGGACCTGATAACAAAGCAAGTTTTATTGCTACCTGTGGAAGTGGGTACATCATCGCTGCAGTGACATACAAGCCCAAAATATTTGCAGCATATTTCATCTCAAATACAGAAAGTTTGTATCTCTGTGTCAAATAGAGCCAAAATAATCCCTCTGTCAAACTGTTCATAACCTGACAACTATTGCTGTATTGGTGAAGTATGAAAGAAATATAATTTATCTTGATAAAGTATCTTTTGATGAGAAGCCTTCAGTTTCTAGGATTTTACCACCCTCAAAATCCAGTAAATGTTTGAGTTACTCCTTTACCAGCATGAGTCAGGAAGCAGCTGGGAAACTGCTTTGCATATGATGCAATGTCCTGAAATAATATGAACATCTCAAGGTTGGAATATACTCACACAGTGCAGCTGCTTATCAAAATGCAAGCAAACGATTAATCAAAGCACAAAGAGCTGGGAAAAAAATGCAACAAGTCCCTTATCCTTTCAGGCACCTAATTCACTACTTCCTAGCATTTCCAAACCACTATGCTTGAATTGGTTCCTTGTAGGAAGTTGTAATTTCTACAAGAAATAGCTGGCATGAGGAGAATATTATTTAATGACAGGCCTGATTTTACAGGCTGCTGTCCAACTCCTTTGCACAGAAATGATCTAAATAAGAGGTTGGATGAAGTAAACATGGGAGAAAAAAATGCCGAGGACTGCTGACTTCTTGACCCTAGTTATATATCAATTGCAGATGTGCTGTTAAAGCCTTCAGCATTTAACCCTTGTTTTTCATTCCACATTTAAAATAATTAGTAAAAAAAATAATTGCTTCTACCAAATTTAGAAAAATTTGATCATCAGAATTGAGGTAAAATCAGCTTCTCTGAGTATCCAAGTCATACATAATTTTAAAGAGTTTTTCATTCCTGTAGTGCGAAAGGGACTTTAACTATGGGGCTTATTTAAACTATGGGGCTTCAATAGGTTGGTTAAACTGGTCACAAATTAATAAAACATGGAACAATTATACAAGAATTGTTATTTTTCCTGTGAGGTTTTCACCTTCCTATAACAGTAATTGTTTAAGATTATACAACTTCAAGAATTCCATTTCAGGATACTCCTGATTAGGAATCCCGGAGTGATGAGGTATGTATTTGGCCTTTCATAGCCTTGCTATTGTAAAGTTTTCATGGAAATTTCCATGTCTGGAAATGGAAAGAAAGGCAGGACACTGGAGATTACTGACAGTGGCACAACTGCACACCCAGGGCTTCAACCTTGCCATCTTGTTCCACCCTGGCTGCTGAAAACTGCAGTCAGAGCACATTCCCCTAAGGAGGCAGCATGTCAGTGATGCATCGTCTTTAAATGCTTTACAGGGTATTAAATTCACAGATGGGTCCATGGATGCTTTAATAGAACTTTTTTATCTTTTTTTTTTTTAGGAGGACAGATTGGAATAAAAAACAAAACAAAAAATGAAATATATATAGCAATGACTAACTGTCTACAAATAGTTGAAACATCTGACTGTTAAAGATGAAAAAGAATTGTTTAACACATTGCAGAAGTATATAAATCATCAGAATTTAGTGTGTATGAAACAGCTGAAGATTAAAAAGAAAGATCATCTTGTCGTGCACAGGCAATTAAATTCACAGCTTTGTCACAGAAAATTGGTATTTGTCCTTTGGAAACTCTCTTAATATTTTTCCATGTGAGTTCTCTGTCCTTACAATGAAATTAAATGCTTTCACTCCTCATTGTTTTTCTGTCCTGTCCACACATTTGAAAGCAATTTGGGCCAAAATTGTTTCTTTTGATGCATTCACATCATATAAGCAAATTATATACCAAATTGCTTTGGGAGCCTCTCAGCACTGCCCTAATTAAATAATTATACTTGCACAAAAAGTGCCTTATAAATGTTAAATGTCATATTCTACCTAGTCTAATTACATTATGTACCTAGTGCTATAATGTATAATAAATTACTGTTTTCAAAGGCTAATTCAACCCAAATATCAGCAGTCACATTAAAGGCAAAAGCTGCAATTTCAAAGAATCTTAGTGGCTTAGGAACAGCAGACATATTGAAAAAAAAAAAAAAACACCTAGAGGCTTTGGGCATCATTGAGACCCTTTGGGAATCTTACTTTTGGGTAACAAAGTAATCTCTGAAATTTTAATAAAGTTATGAAGGAATGTTAAGGACTTCTGAAATTTTGAACCCAGAAGTCTTATCTGGGAAAAGTCTCCCAGGAAATCAATGGGAGTGACATTGTTAAAAAGAATATTTAAATTATCTGGACAAAGCACTCAAACTTTGTCTCAAAGAAAATCCTAGAGTAATGAATACAGACTGACCCCATGCCAGAAGTATAGACCCCTTTAAGCTAACAGGTCTTCTTTTGATCTCTCTCTTCAGTCGGTCTTTTGAAGAGAATTATTTTTTTCCTAATGGCAAAACTAATAGAAGAAACCTTTCTTCAGTACAGCTTTGCATTCACTCTTTTAATACACTGGAGAGTAAAGTTCCTTTATTAATATACTCCACACTCTCGCACACATATCAAATAATATGTCAAAAGATAAGAAAGGAAAGCAAAGAACTTGGGTGACATTTGTTGACATTTCCAACACGGAGGAAACAAACAAGTTACGCCGTGGCTGAATGTTAAAAAGGCCGTGGAGAGTGAGCTTCCCCTCATCAATATGGCCCTTGGGGCATTTTTAACTCAACCTGATATTGTGTTCCCTAGTAGGAGGCATTCCTGCAACATGGGAAGACAGGGAAGGCTGCTCTCAGCTCTCTGAAGACCTCAATAAAAAGGTCACCAGATCTTTTATTTTCATTTGCATTTTAAAAAGATCAACATCACTTTTAAAAGAGAATAATCAGGATGCTCAGCCTGTCTCTAAACAAATCTTCAGCTCCAAACAGAAATGAAAATCAAAATACAAGTGGTTTCATTTTTTATTTAAAATTTAAAATTTAAAAAGCAGTTGGAAGTTCTTTTTCTTCTTTCCTTTTCTGAAATCATGTTAAAATCCCTTTAGAGTGCAACCGAGAAACATCAAAAACCATAATGTGGCCTGAGGGTGGCTTACTACAAAGCCATGTGCTAATAATACCTCACATTTATAGCTCTTTTCAGCCAGAGCTGGATCCCCAGGCTGTGAAAATATTGTGTATGCAGGAATAATAATTTTGAGCCCCCTTGCTGACATGGGGCTCTCTCCATGGGGGCTCAACACTCAGCCCCCAGTGTTCCATACTTTAGAGCTCGGGGACACCCTGGGCCATGGGAACCCTACAGAGAACCTCAGTAGAGCAAAAAGCAAGCAGATGAGCTGGAACTCACAAGAAAATAGAAGCTGTGAGACCTACCCTTGCAGAAAGTGTCTTGGGCTCACCGAAGAAACAGCCACATTGCTGCAGGAGGTGCCCTGGAGCCTTTTGGAGGCTCTGGCTAAAACCAGGTATGTGCAGTAGTTCCCTGCTGCCATCCTGACAGCATTCCTGGTGTGCTATCCTCTCCCTGCAAGGCTTCCCATATGAGGAGAAGCAATGCTCTGACTAGATCTGATCAATGGTCTCAAAACCACAGCACAAGCCACACAGCTCATAAGGAAAACCAAAATTTCATTTTCCTTGTAACTAATCTCATGCTTCCATTATCTTAGCTTTGCATAACACCAGCTCATCTGGTAGGAAAATTTGATATGATGAAATCTAATAATAAACCACCAGTATTACTCTGAATTCATGTTTATCACTTGCTAAGTTTTGAAATTATATTAACTTAATGCATGGTATTTTACAGGTGTCTGTTTCACTTTACTGGTGAGGGAAAAGGTGATACACTGATTTATCTCAGGTAAGAGAAAAACACATTTTCTCTATGCATGGGAATATCCCCTTATACCCATGTCCAAATACTCCTCAGTGATACACATCAGCATGATCAAATTAAAAGTCAACAGAGCAGAGCTCATTTACATCTAATGTGTCTATTTCTAGATCTTTACTACAATGGTAATAAAATAATGATTAATAACAATCCCAGCTCTCATTATTTAGTGGCACTAATCATAGAATATCTCAAAGAATTTGTAAGCTATTTGCACATGGAGTTGCACCTACGGTTATGTATACACATAGAAGAATCACATCAATTAATAAATTTTCTTTTGTATATCTCATAGGTCCAAAATCAAATACTGATTTAATACTGTCAGTTCTACTCCCTACACTGTCATGTTATGTCTTTCCCAGTATTCATCCATCATAACAATCTGTGGGTTTAAGATCATAGAAGCATGTTCTTTTTCAGACACTCTGCAAATCATATTACTACCACTGGTACTGTTTTAATTAAATTGTTTCTCATTTAACACTCTGCTATGGATTATGCATATTTTTAATTTGCTCACTTTTAGATTTAGTAAACACTTTATACAGTCCATAGTTTTATGTTTTGGATATTGAAAAAATAGCAGAATTTAAACTGCAGAAAAAATTGTCAATCATTCCTTCTTGTCATCTTCCTAGTAAGCTGGAATGTTGGCACTCATCTGTAGCTCTAGTGGCATTTACATTTTTAATGAAGTAGCTTATTTGCTGAACAATACCCTTCCCCTTGCAGTTGTTCTATGGATTATGTCTAATTTTATGAATCCTGTCTGTGCCAGATTTCACAGAGGCTTATTCCATTTCTTCTGTTCTTTTCTGTGTATGTGCATAACCTGAATTTACCAGTCCATTCCCTCAACAGGTATAAATCCCTGCCTACTGACTCTGCACCGCATAATTCAGTCTGAAATTGAGCCTTATGCAAAGTACAAGGAAACTTTCCCCTAATGAAGGCAGCTGACTTACAGCTGAGTGATGTGGAGAAAATAGGGCACGACTGTCACTCACCATTAATGCTATTTACCACCGTCTCTATCGCTGCTCAGCAGAAAACCCTGCAAAGCCTCTCTCTTAGGTGGGGCCAGCTAAGTCTGTAACTCTCTGAAAGCACTTGATGACAAAATGCACCCAAGAGACAAACTGCTGCCAGGTGTGGTTTCCACAGTTGCTTTGATCAATTCTATTTGATACGGGCTTCCACGTCCCTAAGCCACCAAGCATAAAAGCACATAATCTCGGATATGACTTTATAGCTTTTAAAAGAAAGGAAGACAAGGTAAATACTGAGGTGTGAGATGTAGCTGAGTCCTCTTGAGCCTGCAGTCACTGCAAGAGCTTTGCTGGATTATTTCAGGGCCTGGCAGCTGCCTCTGACACGGACAGGGACATGTTTCCAGTAGTAATGGTGGGACAAAGAGACAGAAGGACTCACTGTCCTCACCCCAGACAAAGTAGATGCTGTCAGTGCTTACCAGTATGCCAGGACCAGAATTGCTGGACAGTATTGCTGAGTCTGACAGAGCGTCAAATACCAGTCCCACAGCAGGGTCTCACTGTATCTGCCACCTCTCTATGGTTCTCAACTCCAACATACAAGATACCTGTCTAAAACATATCTCCTCCTCAGTTTCCCATCTTCCCCTCTCTTCTTTCCTCCTGTGGTGGACCTCCAGCTGTATTTCTTTTTGTCCCCTGGGTTCAGTATTTGGGTCAGTCCTTTTTAATATCTCTATCAATGATCTGCATGAGGGGATCGAGTGCCCCCTCAGTCAGTTTGTAGACAACACCAGGTTGGGCGGCATTGTTGAGGGAAGATAGGAAGTTTTTGCGGAGGAAACCAGGCAGGCTGGATCAATGGGCCAAGGCCAACTCTATGAAGTTCAACAAGGCCAAGGTTGGATCCTTCCTCTAGGAGGGAGGGAAATCTACTGTAATTCTACTGGCTAGGGAAAGAGTGGTTGGGAAGCTGCCAGCAGAAAAGGACTTTCAACAGCAACTGAACCTGAGCCAGTGTGGCCAAAAAGGCCAATGGCATCCTGGCCTGTATCAGAAACAGCATGGCCAGCAGCACCAGGGCAGTGACTGTCCCTCTGTACCCAGCACTGGGGAGGCCACACCTCGACTGCCGTGTCCAGTTTTGGATCTTTCACTAAAAGAAGAACATTGAGAGGCTGGAGCATGTTCCAGAGAAAAGCAATGGAGCTGGTGAAGAGTCTGGAGCACAAGTCCTGTGAGGAGAGGCTGGGAGAGCTGGGGTTGCTTAGCCTGGGGAAAATGAGACTCAGAAGCGGGAATCTTATTGCCCCTGCCTGGATGGAGGCTTTAGCCAGGTGAGGGTTGCTCTCTTCTCCCAGATAACAGGTGACAGGGTAAGAGGAAATGGCCTCAAGTTGTGCCAGGGGAGCCTAGATTTCTACAGGGAAAATTTTTTCACTGAAAAGTTGTTCAAACATTCGAAGGGGCTGTCCAATGGAGTGGTTAAGACACCATCTCTGGAGGTATTTAAAGGACATGTACCTATGCCACTTAGGGACCTGGTTTAGTGCTGGACTCAGAAGTGCTGGGTTAGCAGTTGGACTTAATGGTCTAAAAGATCTTTTCCAACATTAACAATTCTACAACTCTATATGCCACCAGTATTTATTATGACTGGCTGATGTATTGTGACTTTTCAAAAATTAATATTTGTGATTTGGTTTCAGATTATTGAACACCTGTGCTTTATCATTATTATTAATTCTTTATTTCATGAGTTCTTGCCTTTTTTAAAGATTGGTCAGCCCTGTTCCTGCACTTTTAAGTAGCAAATAACTGTCTGAGATGAAAAAACATGATACATTTAATAAAAATAAGGCTTTTTTATCAGTTTTCAGAAGTTCCTTGAAATTCCACAGTGGTCTTTCTTTACATTTTATTCCAATCAACATCCTGTTTACATGTTTAGCTTCTATTTTGTTTCCTACCCATCCTATTTTTCAAATGCAGATAGCAGGGAGCATCTCTAATGCAGATAGAAGACTAGAACTCATGTTCAGAACTAAATCTCCCCACTCATTTACTGAAAGAAATTGTCCCTCTGGAAAAAAATTGTTTTAATCTTATCACTAGGTGAAATGCCAGTCGGCTTTAATTTGTACAATTCCATCTGATTCTTGAGACTGTTCTTAGGAAGTCAGGCTTAGTGTACAGTAACTCCAGGGTCATTCTTGGTGGTCAGTGGAAGGAGATGGACTTTTCACCATAACTCAAAACTGAATTATCATCTGAAGGTGTTTATCTCCATTCTGTGACAACAGACATAGGCTCAAGAGATTACTATGCTTTCAGCTCCTGGACAAGATTCCAGACCTGACTGTTTTATCCTAGTAAAATGGTAAAGGTAAACAGGCATTTATCCAATGCACATTTTTAATTTTATTTTTACAGCAGCAACAGTAATATTTGCTTCTAACTGCCTCTTCTCCCATATTAAAAAGTTGCACATCCATGTGCCAGTTTTAAGTGGTAAGGTTGAAATTAATTTTATTTTGATGGGTTTATACTATTCTCCACAGCTTTACTAGAAGTGGCTTTCTGCTTCAGGGAGCTTTGTGAACAGAGAGAGCAGCTGCAGGACAATCTTCTAATATAAAAATGGGCTTTGTAGAACTTCCTTGTGAAGCTCCCTGAAAATAACTGCCTGACCTTGAGAAAGGAGGAGGAGGTGTGTGTGTTTGACTCAGATATTAACAGATAGGTTGGACAGTGAGTCCTTCAATAGTACACTAAAAAGCAAGTGATTCAACATAAAAGGTAAGTTCTGACCTTTAAATTTAAGCCTCCTTCAGTTACTAGGGAAAAGAACTGTGGCTCTCTATAATGTTAGTCAACAGTACTGTCCACTTCTGGTGCAAAGTAATCCTCTATCCCACACTGGGAGATAAAGCAAGTAGAAAAAAGGCCAAATCCTTCCTAAATGACTCTACTCTTCCCAAGAGGATGAGTAAATGTCAGCCAGCTGCCCTGAAGTAAAATCTTTACTCATTAAAATAGTACATTATCACTTAGGTCAGTGTGGGATGAGGCACCGAATTTGCTCCAGTAGCAAGGTTTTAATCTTTCAGCCAGATTCATTCGAGTAGCTCTGGAAGTCTCAAATTACCTATTCCACTGATCTGCAGGAAGTAATATGCCTGTGAAGGGATTTAGTTGCAGGAACATTACTGGCAAGAAGCACCTTAAGTTTTCTGTAGTGACTATTTTGCTGTGAAAGCTTGGCAATCTAATACTTCCAAAAAACTTTGTGATTTTTTGACTAACTAAATGTGATCATTTTGTTTATTTTTCACTTTTAGTCACACTGCATAGGTTTGAGGTTGCACATACAAGAGCAGAGACTGCAGGTAAATACTCTGACTTCTGTGGTTTAAATCTAGACATATGAAGGATTAAATATATTCATTAATAGTTACTCACATAACAAAATAGGCGAGGAAAGCTGTAATGACAACACTCAATGAAGACTGAAAAGATATTTAATTTTAATTTTTTCCCTCCTGACACCACATTTCACAAGAAGACTGTGCTCCTCGCCCAACAGCATTGTTGAAACACAGCCTTTTACAGCATACTCAAATTAAGACAAGTGCAATGTTGATTTCCACCATAACCTTAAGCAAAAGTTTGTAAGACCCAAGCAGAATTTCTGAGGTAACCAGAATCAGTGCTTTCTGTGAGCTGAAAAGCTCCCAAAAGCCAGATCTCCCTATTCTGACTTTGTGTTCCTGATAGCAAATGACAGATTGTCTCCTGCACAAGCATTGCCACCCAGACCTCAATCTGAGCATTAACAGCCCCTAGGTAGAGCTTGATATGTTGCTCCTCAGCAAGCTTAAGATCTCTAGGAGCTCTTTAGGGACAGTCCTAAAAACTAGGTTTGTCAGGTGAACACAACCATCATTTGCTATTTAAATTCACTGTAGTGCTGTCAACACTTTCTTGAAGTGATGACTGAACAGGTGGATTTATTTCAGTGGCTGACAGCCAGTGCTCTTTCTACGAGACCTTTATTTTAGAACTTGGCATTAGATTCTGCTTTTAAGTACTTAAGAAAAAAAAAAAGAGGAAAATAAATGTTCACTTTTCCACTTTTCTTCTTTGTTTCCTGCCATCCCATTGGAGCTGCACCTGCAGCAATCAGGTTGAAAAAGAGGGCTATTCATCAAGGTGGAAATTGATATGTTACTTCTCTCTGAAACTAAGCAAAGTGCAACTGTTTTTTCCAAGTGCAAAAGAAAAGAGCAAGTGCTTCAATGTTTACAGGGTAAAATATCCCCAATGAATTTGGTGCATTGGTGTGTGATGTGACAGTTGCCTGGTAGAAAACCAAAATGACTGATAAAAAATCCAGTTAAAACCAGCCTGTTGTGTTACAGCTTTTGCCAGTTGTCTCAGCAAATATGTCACTGCTGAAAGGTGCAGAGCTAGAGACCGAAATCCCCTCCGAGTTGCTGAAAACACAGCACACATGATGGGCAACACTGCTGGTACTATAATGCTGGTTCTTCTCTTTTACCCTCCCCTCCTGTCACCCCAGACAAAGCTGTGCTACTGCTGCAGCCCACCATGTCCTACAGTATTTGGTGCCTCTCACCTAAACAGATCCCTGTGCATTGTCTTTGGGATGGGTTCCCTCCACATACACTCTATTGTGCAGCATCAAAATGTAATATAATTTGGAGGCTGAGGAAATGTGTTATAATTATTAGTAAACAAAGTCTTGCTACCCTCTGCATATATAATTTTATGGCCTATAAACCAAGTAAAGATTTAGAATTATAGAATCATGGAATGGTTAGGGCTGGAGGGGACCAAAAAATTCATCTATTCCTACACCCCTTGGTAAAGAGGGACATCTTCCACTAGACCACATTGCTCAAAGCTCCTTACAAACCTTGAATATTTGGAGGGATGGGGCATCAACCACCAGTTTGGGAAACCTGTTCCAATTTGCATTTCCTAGAGTTATCCCATAAACACCTTACAAGTGGTCCTTACCACCAAGAAAAACAAAAACCCTAAAATGACAATGTCAGTTGTAAATCCATCAGTGCAAAAGGAATATGGCAGCTTTCTACATGGGCCTGAAGAGAAAGTGGAAATCAGCTTGCAATGAGAGATCCAATAGAGAAGGGAAGAGAATAAGGTAAGTAAGAAATTTCAGGAAAACTCTAAAATGAAATTATGAATTCTGGAAATATTCTCAGAAAAAGGAAAGACGTCTGCTATACACACAAAAGAAAAATAAGTTTCCATAGGCTAATCAGAAATGGTCCTGATATAACAAATTGTAAGGAAAATTACTTGCTAGTAACACACTTTTAAACCTGCAATGCCCAGCTGCTAAATTATATTTTAAACACAAGGGATCCCAAAAAACCTTTGTTTTACTTATACTCACAAAATGTTGAAAATCAGAGTCTAGAAAAGTCATACACACCTACACCTTTTATTACTTTGTTATTTGTCTTGAAAAATGTGACATTTCTGAGCTTGATGGTTGCTCTCCTGTGCCCTGTGTATCCCACATATACCTAGGAAAAGGCAGAAAATATGCTCAAGGCACTTGGAATCTGCCATCTATTACTGCCATTTCCAGAAAAGCCAAGAATTTCAGGAATTAGCATTATTGGTTTGCAGTCTGTTCATGGTGTTGTGTAGACATCTCATGAGTTGTGTCATTTGGGTGAGGCATGTGATGAGATGATTTGCAATTGAAAGCGGGGATCATGCTGGTGGCCCTGACAGGGGGCCAGTGGGATGCTTGGGCTGTGGGTCCTCCAGGAGACAGCAATCACCTCTGCTGATGGTGCTCTCACAGGATGTTTTCATAGGCTACAAGCTGAAGGATTCTCATCATCATTCATAGACCTCCAGAAAAATCTCCTTTACGCCAATGAAAAGTAGTCCCTCCACACCAGTGGGTTTTGAAGCTGGTCTGGATTCAACTAATGCACTCAATGCATACATGGAAATCAACACTAAAATGGAATACCCTGAAGGCAGTCTTGATAGCAAAAAAAGAAACTGGAAAAGACGGTAAGTAAGCAGTCTCATTCCCCTCATAGTCTTCAGAGAGAGCAAGAACATATTGCTGCTGTTCATGAAGTACCTGCCTTTTGACTCCAGACTTAGGGACTGCCAAATCTGCTACTTTCAGCAGGACTAAAATTCTCTTCAAGAAGCTGATGATTTCTATCTTCATAGCTCAATTATATTTCTTTAATGTCCTATCATAAATGCTGAAAATCTGACCTACAGCACTGTTACTCCTCCCTGAAGGCACACTAGCATCACTTGTCTGCCCATTCATGATGCTGTTTCCTGTCCAGAGCCATAAACTTCAGCACAACATAAAATTCCAAACTCATTAGTCCTACAGCTCTGAGAGGCAGTTTGCTCAGCATGCCATCTGGGAAAAAGCTTCTTTACTGTTCTTCAAGACAGCCCACAGGAACCACCCACTTGCAGTCACTGACCTTGAATTTGATCTGTATGGATATTGTCAATCCCTGTTAACATGTTTCTGATAGGAGGTGGAGAAGACACTTTTTCAAACTCTTCAAAAGAGCTCTTTCATTCACTCAAGCGTGGGGACTGAGCCTCATATGACTACAGCACTGTGCGAACAGACTGGCCCAAAGCCTCTGGGAGGTGTTTTGACAAAATTTCTCATCAACAGAACACATCAGCTAGTTCATTACAGCTGAAATCCCTGGTGGAAACAATGGGAAAATATTGGCAGTCAGATTTCTGACTTTCCAAGAGTCACCAGTCACATAAGAGTGAAGAAAAGGAAAATCCCAGACTGGCCTTCTGCAAGAAAATCCCACTCTACAGACCTCCTGACCTCCTGTACCATTTGGGTTTAGATATTCAGAAGATACATTTCAGAACACAAAGAGCTATTTCAGAATTAAATTCTAATTGGAATTCTTTCATTCACTCCTGCCTTTTTCCTTGACTTTAGGGAAATAATTTAATTCCCCTTGCATTGGTCTTCCCTAAAAATAAAAGAGCAATGATTTTCTGTCGTACCAACCTCTAAGTGACAACATAATTTTCAGCTGATGCGTGTTTGCCAAAAGCACTGAAACCTGTCAAGAAAAATGCCAACCCCTGCTAGTGTGCCGAGGGAGACAGAAGAAAAATGTCGAAGTCATAGAAGCTTTCCCTTAGTGGAAAGTTCTTGGCTTTATACAAACAAATGTTTTCCTGTCAGCATTTACCACCAACTATATGAATCATTTACATTGCATTTTCATGGTAAGCTCTTTAAAAATAAACTCAACATCTCTGGTGAAAAGTATTTTCATGGGATTATGAAATGCCCAAGAGCATAGTCTGGCACACTGGATTCGGATACACCTCTACACCTGCGGTGTGCAGAGACAATGGAAGAAGTTTGAGAAACAGGGAGGTAATAAATATATTTTGGATGAATAGCAAAAAGAGTTGTTAAAAATTAATTTGAGTGTTACAACTAAGAGGTGCTCTGTGAGGCAATGCTATTCACAATGCTTAAGACAGCCATACATAAAATTTCTCTCAAGTGTCTCCCATTGTGTCATATCTTGTTTACTGCATATTATTCTCAGAAAATATGAAAACCTTTGCTTTTCCAAAACACAGATGGGTCTCTTGCTGAACCACCAAACTAGCCACATTTACTAAAATGTGCAGAGATAAAATGCACATTCACCCAAAACTATACAGAGAGAAAATTGGAAGTCATCTATTTCAATACCATCATCTTCATTGCCAATGTAATAATTTTTAAGTTGAGTACAATGATTATGTTTTATTGCCTTATGTGAAAATGCCTATTCTTACTGAAGAAATGCTCAATAGTCCTTGGCAGAATGATTTTTTAGTAGTATGAACAGCGTTATGCTCCAATGAGTTGGATTAACAAAGTCCCATTCCAGAAAGAGCAGGACTTCAGGTGGGACCCCTTCCTAAAGCTGTTAATATTCCCCAGCTTTCTTCTTCCTCTCACCTCTTCCTCCCATCTCATGCTTCAGATATGGCATTCCCACGGCAGTACTTGACTCCCCAGACTACAAATCCAAGCAGATTTGGATCTTTATGCTGGCAGTACCTGTGAGAGCACTTCAGCAGATGGAGCTCACGTTGTTTCACTTTGCTGCCAGCAGATGTGCAGTACAGCAGCGTGCTATAGGCTGGTTGTTCCAGAGAAGTAATCAGAATACCTCCCTGTTTTCAAGCATCTCTGGACATGGATTTTAAGTTCTGTATTCTATGGAGATACAAAGGACCCATCAAACTGCTCTCTGCCCGTTTGCTTCCTCGATACTGGTGTGATGTAGCTGTGTAACAGTGTGCACTCACCTTAACAGTTGATGGCTGACATATTAAATTAATTTCTCAAAGAATTCCCTGAAGCCTGCTAGTCCCCTCTAAAAGTTCAGCTTTGGCTCCAGAGGACACTAAATAACATCTCACCCAGGCCACTTAGCAGCAACCTCTGTCATTGCTCTTCCCAGGGAATTTTGTTAACAGCTGTGTTTAGGATGTGGAGAAGCTAAAAGTTTTGCAACATTGTGCAAAGACAAGAGAACACAAAGACTTTCTCCATGCTTATTTACTCCTTATTAATGTAGCACCTCTTCATATCTTTAATGTTTGGTTTATGCTTTGGTATATAGTATGGAACACACTCCTTTGGAGGGGAACTGCTTTCACTTCAGGTTTTCTCTCAAACAGGGATAATTTCCTCACCCAGGCTCTGAGAGCTACTTTTGCACTATTGTTTGCATTTATTCAAATGAGCAACAAGCAACCTGTCAACACCCACATGGCAAGTTTTCTTCTCTTTTCTCTGTAAGTATGCTAGATTATTAAAAAAAAAGTTTACCAAATAAGTCAGGGGAATATAAAAAATTAAATATCAAAGCAAAGTGTTTCATATCTGGAGGAACGGAAATAACATATCTCAACCCCAAGAAAAACAGTAAAATGAAAGTTTTTACTTGATCTCACAAGCCACAAGATGTTAAATACTGCTGTCTGGTTCTTAGTTTCTGCAACAAACTGCAAATATTTTAATCTCATTCACCCTTTCCACATTCTCATAAATAAAAAAAAAATAAAACTTTAGGACTATGGAGATTATCCAAAACAGACATGAATAGCATTTGGTTAAGATTCAATAATCTTTCAGGTTTTTTTAGCTTAAGGTGTAGCAGTTCCAGGTGTCTGGAAATGGGCTGTATTTTATCCTAGAAAGACCAAAAATTAATATGCTCCTCTTTCACAGCAGCTCTCCCAGTTATCCTAATTTACCCTGGGTAAATTGACACAGACCCCCAAGTTCTTAATGGTTTGGAGTTTCATTGCAGAAAATATGACACAGTGATGGACACCATGAAACCACAAAATGTGTCATGCTCTAATGTGAGCATCACAACTGCCATGAGATCTGGGCCTCTTCTCTTTGCTATTCATCTGCCTGTTGTGCTCACCACTGCTCTGGACTATGCTCTCTCCTCCCCTCCCTCTTTTCCCTGTGTAAATAGACTGAAAGCTCTGGAGCACTGGCTCTCTCTGCATGTGAACCAGAGCACAGGTAACAGACCTCCAGTTGCAACTGAGAGCTCTCAGTAGTGCTGATAAGTAGCACAGATTCAATTACGCAGACCAGACACTTACTCTAATCTCAGCTACCCACCTGTGCAGACGGAAAATTGCTCAAAAGGAACCCCCCAGTGCCAGCCTGATAAAGTACAACAAATACTCTGCCCAACAATTGCTTTGGAGAGGGTTCGTTGCTGATGCTTTTGGGACCAACCGTTTCCTTCCTTACACTGGTGGGTTTTTTTCCTTGTGAAAGAAAATCCCTCTGACATTATTTTCTTGCTTTTCTAACAAGCTTGTTCTGAAGGATGTCAGCACCAAATCCTTGTAAGCAAACTGAATGCACAGAATAATCCAACTTCCATGCAAAGACAGACAGTAGAATCTAACTCTCACTCTTGTGTTATTACAGAAAACTACAAAGCATAGCCAAGACAAGCTATGCTACAAGAGGCTGACTTGCAGCACTCTGAGGGTGGAGCATTTTTCTAGTTTATCCTGTTCTTGGCTTTAAACATCTGCACCAACACAAAGAAATTGCATATTTTCTCCCTGCTAATTGTGAAGTACCTGACTGATTGCTTATGACTGGTAAGTGCCTGATAACAGGAAACGGCAGCATGGCAGTTCGATGGGTTAAGAAGGATAAGACAGGAAAACCAACTATGGCATTCTTCATTTAAACATTTATGCATATTGACTGAGGAATGTCAGCCTTAGATTTGTTGGAAGTGCTTAGATACAGGAATTGTTAATTGCTACACTGTTATTATCAGGGTTTTCATTACCATAGCTGTTCTGAGACCTAGTCACAAATCAGTTTTTCACTGGGAGAATGAAGCACAGAGAAGCAGCTCAATGAGACCTTTTTCTCAGCTGCCTGAAATCTCTTTTTTACCATGGTATTGCAGCTGGGCCATTATTCTCACGGAGCCAAGAGCACAGCAGAGATGTTCACTGGAAAACCCCATGTCAGCTCTTGGGTCTTTGAGCCTCCACAACTAGGCAATAAGCAGAAAAAGCTCCAAGGCAGCCTGATGATGAGAACACATGGCTTGATCATGCCATGGGTTGGTGTTTCTGAGATCCCAGGGACTGTTTGGGCCCTTGGAGACCAAATCAGCTTTCAGCAGTCTCAGAGCTGGAGATGGACAATACGATGTCCCCTATTGCTTTTACCACTGGTGATGGCATCAGAAAGATGAACCAGTGAACAACATAAGGCATTTTACAAAGGACAGATAAGGCCCTAAAGGAAGGGTTTGTTCAAAACAGATGTCCTATAGCTGGTGTTTATTGGAAAATATTTCAATATCAAGATGAAGAGCAAACAAAGTAATGAGAAGAAGCTGATGAAAGTAACTACTCTGACTTTCAAGCTCTCATAATTGAACTGGAACAGGAAAGTGATATTGATGAAAATCCAAAGTAAAGCAGAGTGATACACTTTCAGACCCAACAGACAGAGGGAAAAAGTAAACAAGTAGTCTGAAAGGTGCCATTATTTTAGCAATGTGAATTAGATGTTAAAATGTCAATTCATTTTTTATAGCCCAAAATATTATTTATAGCACAGATAAAACCTTCTAATTTCCAATAAACCATTCTGAAATTAATATTTTGTACTAAATCCTGCTCAAGTTGCTCGAGCATATCATTGTCTCGAAGTCATTAGGACTGTACAAATGAGTAATGGCAGCAGGAGCTGGTCTCTTATTGGTATGACTTTGAAATGGCTGCCTTACTCAAGCATGTCTATAAAACACTCTACCCAGACTATCACGTATTCCATTTACTTCCCTTTTAAGAGAGAGGGGAAAAGGTTATTTTAGAAATACTTTAGAGTAATAAAATCTTTATTGCTACAATTTTTTTGTACCTCTTATGCCAGTGAAGCCAGTTGATATAGTTATGTCTACAGTTCTGAGAGTGATTGAAAGTCAGTGCTTATACATTTTGTACTCCTCTAAATATTAGTTTAGCTGGAGTGTCTACAACTTTGGGGTGTGTGTGTGCACAGTTTTAAGGTCATACAGCTCACAACTTGACATGAATGAAAAAAACACATGCTGGGTACATCATGGCCTCACAGTCCCACCTTCCAGTGGGACACAACAAGTGCGTCTGGGTATGAAGCTTGCAAGGCAACAAATATAAACAGGAATTGAATTGAAACCTGTTACTCTAAATTGAAGACATGAAAGACTGAGAAGGGATATCTACCAGAAGCAGGGAACAATTTAAACACATGCAGACATACAAGTTTGGGGTCTTTTCAAATCTATGTGAACAACAGAGACACTTTCTAAGCTTTATTAATATTTAAATATCTTACTAAATATTTGGGATGGCATCTTCTTCCATTAAATTCCAAACATGCACTATTGTCCAATTTATCTATTTACTGTGCAATGAGCCAAATAAATATCTCTGCCATCCCAGCTTTTTATTCACTGGAGCCATAATATGCACTTTTATGGAAGAAGCACTATTTTTCTTCTACCACTCCTATCTTCCACTGCTGCTGGCACAGAGATGACTAAAGAAACCAACTCCCTCTCCACAAAACCAAATAAAACCAACAAAACCAAAAAAAAAAAAACCAAAAAAATCACCAAAACCAAAAAACCAAACCCAGAACCAAAACAAAACCAAACAAATTAACAACAAAAAAACCTCCACCACCCCTGTGCTCAGCTATCTGAGCCACTATTATTGTGAGAAGTGAGCAAATTCCTGCTCTGTTTTGTTCATCAACAAACCTGTCAGCTAAGTAGTGGAGATCATGCTACCTTCCCTGGTAGTAGTACAAGAGAAACCGAGGAATTTTGGTGCAATTTTCTAAGTCTGCAGCGCTGGCATTTAGAAAAATCACTGTGTAACTTATAAATGGAACTAATTTGCACAGGAAATCACAGAGGGAAAAAATATGGAATGCTACTCTTTCGTTTTGACAATTGCTTCTCTTCTGTAACTTCACTTTGAAAGAGAAGCCAACATAATTTGGAATAAGATATCTGCTTTCTCAGCTGACACCAGTCTGTTGAATGACAAATATCTTGGTATTTATTTAATTATTTAGAGCATAATATGCTATTTTATTTGAAAATCTGTTTGCTCTGTGGATAAACTGTAATGCTGATTAATTTTTCCTTATGAAGGAACAAGATTATCCTCTCATTAAACAGCCTCACTGGCCCAAAAGCAACATCACTCTACGAGGAGAAGCTATGGCTATAAAAACAATGAAGCAGAGATGCCTAGAACTTACAGAAAATATAAGAGACAACTCAGCCCTTTAAGTGAGTGAGAAGAAAGAAAGCTCTGGGGACTTGGAGCAGCAGCGCTGCCTGTATGGGCAGAGGAATTTGGGCTGCCAGGGAGATGCTGAGTTGAAGATCATCTTTGCCCTCTTGGCTGCTTGTTCTGGTTTGAACTTGAGGGGTGGGGTCTGAAGTGGCAATGCTCATGGCACTTCCTCCTGCTGGGTGTAAGCCAGGCTGACAAGAGCAATGACAAGCACTTTCTCTCAAGATGAAGACCAAAGGACTGACCATACCAAGGGTGTTAATGTCTAAGGTGAATCCTCTCACATCCTGTCTAGGGAACCTGGATGCTCGCTTACTGCTCTAAAGTGCTGGTACACAAACACATGGAGCATGGAGAATAAACAATAAGAAATCAAAGTCAAAAAGCCAAAATCCATGGGATTCACCCATGGGATATGCCTCTAGATGCTGAGGGAGCTGATAGATCTTGGTGCTATGCCAGTCTCCATCATCTTTGAAAAATCATGGAGAAAGGGAGAGATGCCTGACTGCAGGAAGGCTGTTGTAAGTCCAGTCTTCAAAAAGGGCAAGAAGGAGGACCCAAAAACTACTGGCCAGTCAGCCTCACCTCCATCCCTGGCAAGGTAATGGAACAGATAGTTTTGGAGGTCATCACCAAACCTGCAGAAGGAAACGTCAGCAGGAGTTGTCAGCATGAGCTGACCAAAGGGAAATCATGCTTGACTGATCTGATAGCCCTTGTGATGGCATGGCAGGATGGGTTGATGAGGGGAGAGCAATGGATTGTATCTACCTTGACTTCAGCAAGGCTTTTGGCACCGTCCCATAACATCCTCTTAGATAAACTCAGGAAATGTGGGTTAGATAAATGGACAGTGAGGTGGATCAAGAACTGGCTAAATAGCAGAGCTCAGAGGGTTATGATCAGTGGAGTAGAATCCAGTTGGAGGCCTTTAGTCAGTGGCTTTCCCTGGGGATCAGCACTGGATCCAGACTTATTCTACTTGCTTATCAATGATCTGGACAAAAGGATAGAATATATCCCGAGTTACATTCCCAAGTAACCTGCTCTAGGTGACCCTGCCTTGGAAGTGGAGTTGGACTTAACAACCTCCAGAGGTCCCTTCCAACCTTAACAATTCTGTGATTATGTGTGATTCTGAGGTTGGCTAAATTGATCTACAGACCCCAAGGTGACACTGGTTGGATTATGGTAGCACCCATGGGAGCAGAGTCAACAAGCCTTGCTATAATTTCCTGGGGCTTCTGTACCAGTTTGATCCAGAGCCCCAGAAAGATATGGAAGGTTCATCTTCTCTAACTTGATTCCATCTGATGTGCTTCTTCACATATAAATGCTTCAAAGTTCAAGGAATAAATTATATAAGTGAGGACAGAAGGCATTTCAGGATGCTTTGATTTTTGCTGCATTCTGCATGGTGATAATAACAAGCTCTAAGCTATCAAACAGTGCTTTCCATTTTAATATGGCCAAAGAGTTACACAGAGCTCTGTCACCATCATTTTACAGATGAAAAGGCACAGAGAAGCATTTTTCTTGGGGCTGTATCAGAAACCAGTAATATATCTGAAACTAATACCTGGCTCCCTAACCTTCTACCTAATGCTCTAAACTCCTATTTTTCCCTAAAGATGAAAAACTTTTCCATGGATAATAAATCTTTTCATATCATCATTAGCATAGTTTACATCACTCAGAAAACCAATATTTACAAAACTCAGAAAATAATGATAACAGATCATTTTAATAACTGATTGTTCTGGATAGCCTACAATTTAATCTTAACAGTGCTATGTCAAATGGCACATTGAGTATCTTAGGAGCTAATGGACATGTGGAAGTTAGACCTTGTATCCTGGCTTAGATGAAAGGATTAAAATAAATGGCCATCTCATCCATTTTCTGTCTCTGATAGCGGCCAAAATATATATGGACCAACAGAGCATACATTTTTCAACATATCTCTAGAATATTCCCAGAAGACACAAACGTTTGTAAATTAAGAACTTCCTGAGACAAAAGATGTGGCTTTTATTTGATGGAAAAATGGCAAGGAATGCCACAGTTTACCCTTCAGAGGGTAAGATCCCACAGACTCTGCTCTTCAGAGGTTCAGTAAAATGTCACAGGCCTTTTCCCCACATGCCTTGCTTAGGAATGCAATGACTTCAGATGGCTGATGTTTTTAAAGCAAATAACTCTTTGACATCTACAGCAGAATAATTCAGTATATCTACCCATTTTACTTTCTGTCTTCTCTGCTTCTTCCACCGTAGATTCTTTTTGGTGTCAATGTCAGTGTGGACAGCAATTCATTTGACATGTATGATTGCATCAATTCACCAGACACAGACTGGCATGGTACCACTGACTTTCAATGAAACAAAATTTGAAGTGGTGATCTACAGATATAGAGTTCTGTGTCCTGCTGATGAGCCTGAAAGTGCAAATATTTCTGTAGAGAACTCTTAAAAATGGCCTGGTCTCTCTGCCCCAGCAGAAGCATGCACATTTCATTTGCCTTTTTAATCACAATATTTTTTAGATCTTTCAAGTGTTTTAAGGTGAAGTTTCAATAAATGTTTTTCAAAACAAGGCGTCTGGTGAACCTACAGGGTCTTTTGAGCCCTTCAGTTGTGTTTAGGACTGTGACACTGCAATGCCATTTGGAACCCAGCAAAATGACAAGGTCAGGCTCGAGAATAAGGCTAATATAGTTTTTTCCATAGGCTAATGAGCCTGGACTTATAAGAGTATATGGCAACTGCAGCGCTGTGCCAGCCTCAGTGACACTGCTTCCAGCCCAGCCCTGAGCTAATCTGAACATCTTTGCAGGGCATTTCTCCATACAGAGTGACCATCCTAGGGTCTTTGACGTGTCATTTATGTACCACAGCCTAACTCAGCACTTGTCTAGTTTGAAAGCAGAACTTGCTTTTCAGGATCTCGTGGAGGTTTTCCAGGTCTCAGTTTGCCTGTCTGCATTGAAATGCCAACAATGTGATGTGGCGTGTTTTAGTATGGAAATGACTCCTAAGCATACAATCCCATTGGTCATAATTAGCAATATAATGCCTAATAACACTTAGTCAAAGAGGTCTTCAGTTACCTGATTTTCATCCAAAACCTGTTGATTAGCAATCCCCTGTAGCTGTGCCATAACACCCTACAGAAGAATTGAAGAGAAACTTGGACTGAATGTAATCATTTGATTAGCATTCATCCAAGCAAAACATCCACTTCTGTAGAGAGCAAGCATATTTCTACCTTTGCTGTCTTTTGACAAGAAGCAGGTGTATGGAGCATAGGAAATATATACAGTACAGAATGTTTTTAGACTAAGCACATGGAAAAATACATTTTGCCTAGACAACAGTGACACTCCCTTGTACATCAGTAAGGTATCACTGAGCTGTCATCTGCTGTGCTCTCAGATGGGTGAGAGATGATGCACACAGAGAAATGCAGAAAAATAAAATAGGGAGATGAAAAACACTTAAAAAGTAACTACAGATATGTTTTCTAAAATTTATGACAGATTATTATTGCTGCAATATTGCATTTTTTTTTCGTGTAAAGGAAGCAGCCAGCAAGCTTAATTGTATCTTTCTTTAAGAAAACATAAATCAACAGAACAGCTACCAATGTGTTTAGTTCCTGTACCTTCTCTGCTGAAACCCAGGGAACCTCTTGGGGTGCATGGCCTAAATTAGTAGCAGCTACTCTTGGTAACCACAGATGCTCATAAAGCCCTAGAAGATGACACACATTTCAGGAGAAGTTGGATCAGCACACACATATAAAGGGCAAGGGATAGTAAATGAATGCATGCCAAGAGCATAAAAAAAAAATCCCTTTCAGTTTATAAAACACAGAAATTCTTCTTTTAGCTCCAGATCACATTGACAGCTGCCCTTTGATGGGTCTTGCTGTGACTGTTGACCCCTGCACACCTCTCTGAGTTGTATCCAACAAGATGTGTCTAATTTTTTGCTTCCTTCGACAGCTGTATTTCCTGGTCAGCCTTAGAGCACCTTATCTTGATCTCTCACTGACTACTTTAAACCAACCTTCTTAATGACATACACCATAATATTAATATTCCCACCTCCCAGATGATTATTGCTTTTCATTTTTGACATGAAACATCTGTTGGGAGTATTTGGAGAAAATAAAAGCACAGCTAGAGGCTGAATGAACGTTTCTACCTTCTGCTACCTATCTCAGGCTCTCACAATTTCTAGATCCCTACTTTACATCCTTATGGAAACTCCAAACAAATCTCTGCATCCATGATACAAGGCTAAAAATGCACTCAGCAACTCAAGATGCAAGAAACTACTTCCACTACTGACAGTATCTACTTCTATGTGTATAAATTTTTGTTTCTTCCACCACTTCCTATCTGATGAGTTAGGAGGGAATTTCTTAATCTTCCTCAGTTGATGTCTGTGAGGAAGCACAGCCCCTGAAGCTGCCATGCAAGAAAGAAGATATGCTGTACTGTCAGCAGATTACAGGACAGGAGTTTTCTTGTTTGTCAGTTCCGAGTCCCTTCTGGCTACAAAAGGAGGTGACAGCAATAACTAGGAAAGGAAGGAAGATTAATGGTGAGTATAACACAGCAGAAATAAGAAATAATCATACTCTGCAGAAAGGAGCTTTCCAGAGGGAATGGCTCAAGTGGGGAGGATGTAGGAGCCAGTAACATCTGTAACCAGTCATTTAGCCAGCTCATGCAACTGCTTGATAAACTTCATGCAGCCCCCTGATAATAGTTATCATCTGACTCAAAATGCCACACAGAGCATGGGGTTCTGCCTGGCAGGCACAGGGTCCATGTTACCAAGCAACACAACTTCTTTTGCAGACCCATATTTCTACCTTGATTAATTTCCATTTATTTTCTACAATTTATGCATTAGTGATTGAAAGGAGCAGGTACAACACTCATCAATGAAGCATCTGTTAACTCTCCAATGTTCATTATGATTCAGATCAGTCCTAATGGACACAAACAGAGAAATTAATATTTAATTTACATTAACTCTTTCACAAATAAAGCCATTCACAAATAAACTGTTGCCTAGGGTAAGATTCAGTTCAATAGCTCTTGTGGACTGTGTGGATGCTTTGTAGAATTTTATTGTCCATAGGGCATCCTACCTTTTGCTCGCAGAGATAACACATAACATGGACACAAGGACATTGGAAGGGAGGTTGGATGGCAAAGGCAATAAAGGAGTTACAATATGTGAGAAAACAGTCACTTCACTTACCAGTTGCTAACAGGAAAACAACTGTATCAACAGGATTTGATGAAAGATGATGAAACTTACAGAAGAGCTTCTAATTCAGTAGACAACTGCATTAAGAGTTACTTATCTTTCCCAGTAACCTTCTGTGAAAAAGCATAGGCTTCAAAAAAACTGTATGTGGTTGCTTCGAGTTAAATAATGTTCTGGAACTTGAGTCCAAGATGGTGAATTACATGTCTGTGCCAATAAGTTCTTAGGTGCTGCTCAGCAACTTTCCTAACAAAGATTTGTGTGAGTGCTTACAGTTGTTTTAACATTTTCTGGTCATTCAGTGTGACATTTGGTGATTCAGTTTCTAGAAATGCTGACATCTTCTGTCGACAACTAAGAACAATGAATCTATGCCCTGAAACAATAAATTTATATAAACTAAAAGGGGAAAAACTGCAAGCAAATTTTCCCAGAAGTTAAGAAGTGCCTGTAACAATTAATTTTCGTTGCCATAACTCATGTCTTGAAGGATAAAATGAGAATAATGGAGGATGGCAATGTGGGTTGGATGGGGGGCAAATGGTCATAGCACCAAGGTTAAGTGAAGATTGGGTCTTTTTCTGTATTTTCACCTCCTACCCCTCCCTTTGGTAAAAATCTAGTGATCATGTAAGGTAGAAGACAGTAGAGCTCCAGAAGGGAGAGAAAAGTGTGCCCTTAATACACCTTTACTGGGCTATGTAAATAGCTGGTGAAGATGTAGTCTTGACATTTGAGAGATCAGGAAAAAAATTTGCAACAGCTTTTCTGGTCAGGTCACAGACCTGATGTTCAGAATGTGAAGAGGGGCAACCACGTGTTCTCAATTCCTGTGAAAACACAGCTACCCATGGAAAGAGTTTCCTCTCCATAGCCCTAGACAAAATTTGGTTTGTGGAGGAGATTTCAATGGATGGAAATGGATGAATCTTTTTTTTTTTTTTCCCTGTAGATGCAAAATCAACACTAAGGTTTCAATTACCCAGAGTCTGTGTGATTTTTACTGCCAATTTCAAAGAGTCCACCAGTTTTCCCCTCATTCCTGACTTAGAAAAAAAATGTTTGAAAATTTGAAAAGAGACATCAGAAAATGTGCTAAAAAATTTCCAAGCACAGTATATAATTTTGCATATGTACATAGGGGAAATATGCACCTGTGTCCTTTACATTTGCTTACAACAAACCTTCTTGAAAATGAATTCTCAGTACAATTTTTTTTTTTTGCTCTGAGTTAAATACTTATCATCTCAATCCCTCATTCTGTTATTTTGCTTCTGGTGGTATTTTTGATTAAATTCTTAGAATAATTTATAGTAATGACACAGCAAACCTGGCAGCCATAATCTCTTTAGTAGTTCAACATGTTTGTGAAGGTTGAAGGATGTTAAATGTGGCAGTTTAAATGCTAAGCTAAGTAATCAGTTCATTAGGAATTTGCTCAGTGTGTTTGCTGTCTGCTGCTGAAACATGCAGAACCAGACTCTGATAATTCACCAGACAGTTTAATGTATGAACAAGGTAAACTCCTCACAGATTGATTGACAATCCCTGGAATTTTGTTAGCAGCGATAAGTGCATGTTCACACCTACACCATGGATAACTTATCCACTTCCAGCACAGAGGAACTGTAAAACAAATTATTGGCAGTCAGGTCTGGTATGCACAACTCCACCTGCGAGAGATCCTGACCCAAGACAGCCTCAGCCAGCAAAGCCAGGCTTCAGGGAGTTGAGAAGGAAGATGGAGAGCTGCATCCCAGCCATGGAAATCTTTTGTCTGCTATGGGGACTACGCCACACGTGTGCGTCATACTGCCAGACTGAAATACCCATGGCTCTATGGTGGCCTGTCTTTCTGGCTTGAGGAACTCCATTCCCCATTGCAGAAAAACCCTGTTGCCTTCTTGATGCTGTTTCAGCTTTTTGAAATTAAACTTCATTTTATGCTGTTGCATTCCTCTCTTCTACAGTGGCCTGATGAGCACCCATTCTGCAGCCTGAATGTTTGTTTTTCTATTTTTTCCCTATACATGTAATTCCTCTTATTGATCCTTATCTCACTCTTCACAGTAAACTTTATTTCTGCTAATGTTAAAAAACTGCCACAATCATCAATAATTTAACAAAGCTCAGAAACAAGTGACTCAAATTTCACCAAAACAGTGATGCTAATATTTTTTTCTGATTGAACTTATACCTTTAAATATTTCTGACTCTTAAGATGCATGGAATATAGTAATTCAGGCATAGCTCAAATCCCTGGTTATGTGTCTGATCTGATAATCTCCAGATACAACATACACCCCCAATATGACAAAAGCCTTTGCCTAGACAGGCAGAGAAATTTGCTTAGATCAGTTACAGTTTGAAGAAAATGGCCAGAAAAGGCTGAATCACCCCAGACTCCATTGCTTCTTGTGCATCTATCTCTTTCTTTCAGTAAAGCCTCTATCAAAGTAATGAATTATAAACTCTTCCTGCCAGTGTCTGAGATATCTGTGAGGATAAACCTGAAGCAGGACCTCCTCCTCCAGCACTCCATTAGCATTCACTCAGTTCCTTGCTAGCATCCTATTAAATGCAGAAGCAATTCATGAAACACCGAATATTTGACTGATCAAAAATCTCTCGAGGCTCTGCCTCTGCAACAAAAATTTATGTAAGGAGAGAAAGGGGGGCAGAGGAGAAACAGCACAGAAAAACTCTGCATCATGGCTCGGCATGATAAACAAACCTGTGAAGGAAGGGTGCACTGTGGGGAGAGGGAGGGGAGAAGTGATTATGTGGCAAAGAATAATCTTCCTCTCTGAAATGCCTCTGGGAAGGAGGAAGCAAGAAAACGTGAGAATTCTGCCAGTACACACAATGACCCTTCAGAGCGCCATGGGGAACCTCCTGATGAAGAGCTGCTCTCTAATGCCTCCTGCCAACTCGCTATTTGCCAAATCCCATTTGCTTCTAATCACTTACAGACAGTTGCTTGGCCTGAATCTGCTCACTCTTCTTCTGGTGTAAAGTTGGAGTCAGGCTGTGGAAGCTCTCTTGGTGCTGGTGTATGTTAAAGTAGGACTGTGCCTATCTTCATGATCCACAGAGAAATAAAAATGCTGACTGATTTGCCTTGGTGGCTGGCTTGGACAAGTCCTGGAGGAGAAGGTGGGCAACAGAGTGGGCATGTGGATCTGCATGACATTATTATAAACACTGTCCTTCTAGGAAGAGAGAGTACATGCTTAGGGGATGCTCCCAGTAGGTGCTCTGGGAAAAAATGGTTAATCAGAGACACAATTACTTTTCTGACAGCTCAGTGAAGAGAAACTGCCTACTGAAGGCTATATTGACATTCATCTTGCTCCAGTTTCTTCCATAATTCTGCCCCATGAACAGTTACCCTTTGTTATTAATTCACTGAATTTTGCAGCATACTACAAACAAGGTCTGGCTGCCTGTCAGAGACAACCCCAGTTTTCTGAAAGATGCTTTAGGACACAGCAAGCACAAAGAGAGAAGGAAGTCCTTTGTAGGTGCTAGTCCCACAAAGCACCAAGGAAAATGACCTGGATCTGAGCAGTGTGCCAATCTCTGTAAGACCAGCCACTCATCCTGTCCACCTTTCTTCAACCATTGAGTTGTGGCAATGCATGAGGAAAGGGAATTGCCTTCTGACCCTGCCCTGCACACCTTCAGCAGCAGAAGCCATCAGCTGACACTGTGAAGCACAGTGGCTGATTGCATTTTGCATGCATAATGGTGGCTGTTATTATCGGCAAGAACAACAGTTGTTAGTGTTCAACAAATGTGTCTTAATAATTTTCTGCTTATGTAACACACCCTATACAAGTACTAATGCAATCAAGTGCACTCTAAATACTGACTGGAGAAATACTGCCTGCAGTTCTCCTTTTACTCAATAAAATTATTACTGAATCTAAAGATCTGGATAAAAAGCACTCTACAGAAAATGGGTGATTTGAGGGTATTGGTCTGATGTTGAGATATTTCATAGGAAAAGTGATTATGAATTTAGACTCTAGTTAAAGAAAAATGAAACAAAATTCCTCCATGTCTCTGATCTCTTTTACCACTGGGCCATCAGGATTACTTGCACTTATTTATGTCTTATTATTCTGAATTTAGAATCTTGTATGTAAGAGCAAGTAAAGCCTGTATGCAGCAATAATCTCATCTACTCTGGATAAAAACAGAAAGGAAAAAAAACCCAGCAGCTATGTGTGTAGATACAGAGATTTTGCTTCTTATGCTCATAAATTAATTCTGCCAATACTCCCTTTAGCACTGAAGAGAGCAGCTACAGACTGGTGTACAGCTGTACTGCTTAATTCCCTCCTCCTTTCAACACGGTAGATTCATCTTGGCTACCTACTGAGACAATCTTGTGGCCCCTGCTAAGACCTGAGTGATCACCTGAGGGAAAGTACAAGCCAAACCCTCTGCAGGTCCCTTCCCAGCAATGCAACAGTATGAACATTAGATCTGGCTGCCCAGGGACCTTTCTGGCACTCTTTAAAATCATGAACTATAGTAATCTCAGCATTGCTGAACCAAATTTGCTCCATCTGTAATGTTTTGGATTAGTGATTGATCACAAACTGAAAAGAAAGGTTGCTTTTAAAATAGATATTCGTATATAGCCATACACATGCATCCAGTTTCCATCTGGAATTTGATTGCTTCCTGGGGAGCTGTTCTTCTATAGACTTAGAGGTAGCACTAAAAGATACACTTTTGTCAGTGAACGTGTAATTTCCTCTTAATGTGAAGCAGGAGAACAACAAATTCACTCAGATGGGGAGACAAGCCATTCCCAAAATGTCCCTGGAAACTCATTTCTAACTTTGAATTGTCTGGGGGGCTTAACAGCCCTTAAGCATTTTTCACATTTATAAATTATTGCAAAAAAAGCCTTGAAATGAAGATATCATTCATTCCTGGAAAAGGCAAATATCACCTTGGCTTTTTGGTAGAGCATGAGGCACAGTTCAGGTAAAGTTTACAGAAGCCTGCTTATTGCCTGGTTCCTCTCCTAACCAACCTTTGGACTAGAAGAGGTTTTTTTCCCTCTGCTCTTGGTTTTGACTCTTCTCTGCAGGAAACCACACAATTTAATTGAAAACCAAGGTATTTTTCTGTGAATTCTTTGGGACTTGGCCTGAGAAAATACCACAGATCCACGTGTCGAGGTGGGGCACTTCAATTAACTTGCAACCAAGACTTCAGATTGGAAAAAAACACTGTGCGTGTCCATACTGCTACCCTGAGCACAGTAAAGAGCTTTTTAACCTGTGAGACTGCACAAGTCAAGTCTGGTTGGTTCCCTGCCAGCAACATGAGAGGCTTTCTCAGCCCCTCTAGCAAAACTCTGGGACAACCACTGTCTTGCCACTGGTGAACAAGTTTCTGCAGTTGCTGTTTCAAAGGCAGAAAAATATAAGCAGCCCTGCATTGAACACTACAGCAAACTGAGAAAATGGGAGCAGAATCAGAAATGAGACCAGCAGGCATGCCTTCTTGTCTTCTTCTTGCTCAAAGAAATATTGAATGTCATAGACCACCCCAGGGGTTGAGTCATTCTTCTCCCTAAGCTCAGGTAGGTACTGGAAGGAGAGTCCAGACATCCACTGGGTTCTTGACAAGTAGATTTGTCTAAATATTGCAAAGAATATTCCCAAGATTTTAGATTTTTTTTTATGACAGGAAAATGAACAATTTTATTTCCTTGCTGCTGGGATCAAACAGCCAAAAATAACCTGTGGCTTTACGATACAAATACACCTAAATAAATTACCGTAGGATAAGGAAGACATTCAATGCAAATAAGGTCCTCAGAAGCACTCAGCACCATGATCTTGCCATACTAGAATTTGAAAGTTAGGAGAATTTCATTACACTCATGCCCTCTCAGCTTCTAGGGATATTTTTACCCCTGTGCTGGGGTCTCATGGCTTTCTGTAACAGCATGTCATTGACAGATACCAGAAACATGAAAAACAAAGATATCTTGCTCTGGGGCATGTGAAGGTCCAAGAAGTGGATTATGCATAAATAAGCCTTTTTGAATGCCCTCTGGGAGTCAGGATATGTGTAACTGGCTTATTTCCCTAAGAGGAAATAAAGGCTTGGCTTTCACAAGTTTGGGAATTATGAATCTGTGTGTTTCTATAGCAGGAAATGCAGCACAGAAAATAGCAACATCCACAGAAATGCAGAGCAGTCCCTCGACGTTTAACCATGCATAGCAACAACACATACCATTATGACAGCCAATAAAGAATGCAGTACCCAGATGAATGGGGGATATTTCAAAATTTGCATGCTAAATGTATTAACAGTAAAGCCTGGACCACAGCCAGGATGTTAAGGATCACAGAAGTTTATAATCACAAGGATGAACAACTTGGTGCATGGGGGATCAGGTCTGATCACAACCATTCTGGATCAAAAAAATTAGAATTTATAAAGAAGAAAATAGAGTCTTCTGACTTGCCAGCACCTGAATTCTCCTGTTTAATAAATTATCTTAGACCTATTTTGGTTACAAAACTGCAAGGGTACAACAGACAAGTTGTGAAGAATTACATAAGTGACCGCTTATCTGAATAAATCTAAACGGCTTGACTGAAGGGATGTCTGGTTTGTGAAAGGCAAAATTTATCTTGCATTGTCTTCAGCTATCGAAAAGAAAGAAGCAAGTGCAAGTACAGAAGAACTGTGAGAAGGGAGAAATCGTGGACGTTATAGTAATTGGATGTAACTGCTTTAATAAAGTACTGGTCAAATGAGCTGGAAAACATCCCTTGCTCAAACAGTGTAAGGAATAGTGGTCCTGTATCCTCCTACAATAGTGGGCAGAGTGAAGGGCCAGAACCATTTCTCTGCAAAGTTCATCCTGAGGATGTGCTGTGTGACGCCTCACTGTTTATTTCAGGTTGCTGATGCCAACCACATGTGTTGGACTCAGCACAGTGCTGCAGGTAAAAATCCCTCCAAGGGGTGATCTTGGTTTTCCCAGTAACTGAATCCATTACAAATGATCTGTGCATCATAGGCCTCATTTTCCCCACCTGTGAAAAACTAGCAAACTCTTTCATTTGTCAAATTGTCAGTGTGAAAATCAGTCGACAAGAGTCAAAGCACAAAACCTTAGTCCTTGGATGAATAGTTTTTCACCTAGCTAATCTGTCCAGTTTCTCTGGAATAAGATATTTAATTATTAACTAAGACTGTAACATTTACACAGTATTTTGGAAGACATCTTTTTGACACCATCTTATAAGACTCAAAACTGATTTTTTTTTCCCCTAAGAAGTATGACTTTTATGAAGCAGAAGACAGATCATACTTAATCATGATGCTAGGAGGGAGTCTGCATCCCTATCTCGTGAGCTGTGTTCACAAGAAAATGTGAAGATGCAAGAGAGTTCTGCCATCTGAGGTTTTGTCTGACATGGTTTGAAAATAGAGTTCAATTCTGAGATGACAATCTGGTATGCTGTATGTTGTTTTACAACCCAAACATTGCAAAGAAGACAAAATGTTAAAAGTACTTAGAGAGTTAAAATTAAAGCAGTCATAATAACTAGAAATATTGAAACACAAGCAAACTTGATCATCTAGAAAGGTTGTTCTTTTGATATATTTAAAGATTAATTTGAAATGCCTTTTTAAAAATTAACTGAAACTTGATTTTTCTATCATTTAAAAAATGATGGAAACTAACTGTTGGTATAACTTCTACAGTTCTTTTTTTGCTTGGCTGTGAGTGCTATACATGGCTGATGTAGCAATTAATTAGGAATCCAGAAAACATTTTTTCGTTACTATAGTTGCTCCTATTATGGCTGAACCTAAAAACTTCCAGGAAGACCAAGATGTCAGTGTTAGGGTCCATCCAAACCTCTAATACACTCCTCCTGCATGAAACATCAAGGGGTAACAACATGCCAAGGCTACTCAAGAACCCAGTGGCAGAATCAGGGACCAGATTTTGACTCTCTGAGAGCCTATTCAGTGTGAAAGCATCCTTGACCTCTGGAGAGTTATGACATAAACAAGGTATTCTGTGTGATCAAAAAGGGAAAACAGGGGCTGTGTCTGTATGCTACTCCAGATCCAGGATTAGTTTCTTACAGTAATGAGATGGCTAAGTAATTCCACAGGATTTCACCAAGGTAACCAAGTCCAGACACTGCATCTGACAGCCCTAAGACAGTGATGGAGCCAAAGCCTTTGCTATTATCAATGCACATAAATAAACAGCAAGAAAGTAATTTGAAAAGTACCTTCTGCTTAGAGTTGCCACAATTCTTTCCTAAGCATGCCCTGGCCAGAAGTGCATTTCAGACAGCAGGGGTATTAAAATCTTTCCTGTAGGATGTTGCCAGTGATGCTGGTGTGTATATGCCCTTGGAGTGCCCAGGCTGTCAGCTGCACCAGCTGCTGCTTCATTCATTATACATGAGGAGTCACAGGCAGCGTGAAGCGCTGAAATTAATCCTGACAGAGTCATGAATAAAATGTAAATATATCTTGAGAAGGAAAATTTGCAAGGAATTTAAAAAAATCCAGAAAGGAGAGAGAGAGAAAGAAGGAGAGAGATAGAAAAAGAAAGAAGAAAGAAGAAAAAGAAGAGAAAGAGAGAAAAAGAAAGAGAGAAAAAGAGAGAGGAAAGGAAAGGAAAGGAAAGGAAAGGAAAGGAAAGGAAGGAAAGGAAAGGAAAGAAAAGGAAAGGAAGGAAAGGAAAGAAAGGAAAGGAAAGGAAAGGAAAGGAAAGGAAAGGAAAGGAAAGGAAAGGAAAGGAAAGAAAGGAAAGGAAAGGAAGGAAAGGAAGGAAAGGAAAGGAAAGGAAAGAAAGGAAAGAAAGGAAAGAAAAAGAAAGAAGGAAGGGAAGGAGGGAAGGAGGAAAGGAAGGAAGGAAGGAAGGAAGGAAGAAGGAAGAAGGAAGGAAGGAAGGAGGAAGGAAGGAAGGAGGAAGGAAGGAAGGAAGGAAGGAAGGAAGGAAGGAAGGAAGGAAGGAAGGAAGGAAGGAAGGAAGGAAGGAAGGAAGGAAGGAAGGGAAGGAAGGAAGGAAGGAAGAAGGAAGGAGGAAGGAAGGAAGGAAGGAAGGAAGGAAGGAAGAAGGAAGGAAGGAAGGAAGGAAGGAAGGAAGGAAGGAAGGAAGGAAGGAAGGAAGGAAGGAAGGAAGGAAGGAAGGAGGGGAAACGATCAGTTGTAGGAATGTTGAAGAAGGAAGCAATACAGTCTGCAGGGTAAACACCTGGGTCTTGCCTCATTTCATGCCAAGAGGAAGCTGGCCCCAGACTTGTGAACACACACCACAGTGTGGCAGCTGCCTGAGAATATAAACATAGCAGCTCAAAAAGCAAAGCAAAGCAAAGCAAAGCAAAGCAAAGCAAAGCAAAACAAACAACAACCAAAACCTCTCAACCAAACGGAGTGTCCACCCTCCCCACCTCACCCACCCCCACCAAAATTAAAAAAAAGACCAAACCAACAAAAAGACCCAAAACCCCATGTGTGACTAGTGAGTTTTAAAACCAAATGAGTTGTGGAACTTGCCTTGAGGGGCCATAGAATAAGGCTTGCTCTGTTGTGGAGTTGGCAGAAGAGGGAAAGTTGTTGTCCACTTGGCTTTTAGCCATGTCTTCCTATTGTCCCAGTGCCTAGCTGAGAAGTGTTGCCAGCTTGGTTTGGAGCTTGGTTTGGAGCTTTAAGATAAGCTACCCACCCTCTGTTTCTGGCTGCTACCTCCTTCAACAGCAGTGACTGCAGGAGCTCTCCTATGCTGTTTGCCCAGTAAAACAGACCAATTAAACCACCTTTGCTAGAACCATGCAATCCCTGTGGGAGGCTATTAGCTTCCTGAGACGCCCAGATCACGTTGCAAGCATTCACATGACTGTTCACACTGCCTGGCAGCCATCAAGTTTCTTCACCCCACCTGGCCCCGGATTATCTGGTTTTTACAATCCATCAAATTATATTAATCTGCTTCACTGGGGATGAAGAAGAATGATATGATTCTGAATACTTGATAAAAATGCAAAGTCTGACTATAGCATTGATTTTCCCCAGCCTCTTTCATCCCCTGTGTTTTGAAAACTGCAGGTCAGATATTGCTCTCAGCTACACCCAAGCAATTCCAACCAATTTCAGTCACAGTCAGGACAAAAGGCTGCATATGCAGGGCTCATTGTAACATCACCACAATTTGTGTATGTGTGTACGTGGAGGGCACGGGGGTGGCACACAGCAGCCACTCTCTGGCAGCAATAGTGCCTACCCAGCAGGGTGCAGGAGGGAGAAATGAAGAATCATTTTTTCCAGTGGAAGCTACAGAGATAATTTTAAGCAGGGAGAATGTAATTACCTGAAATGAAATCGTACATGATACCCATCACACCATTCCACATAAAAATTTAAACATGATTTGCAACTGAAGAAGGTGAGGTGAATTTCTGAGTTTTATTAATTTGGTACCTCCTTTTCAGCACAGTGCTGCTGATGAGAGGCAGATTCATCTGCATGGAGAGGCAGTGTCACCTTCTCCATGCCCTTATCTGGAGGAAGAAGCCTGGAGTGTGTTATGCCTTTTTTCTGAAAGAACCTTATCTACAGATCTTCCATCATAGTCTTTGTACTGCTTTTGCCCCACACAGCTACTTCATCTAGACCTTAATGGATGCATATATGTAACCAAACCACAGTCCCTAGCTCTATGTGGCACTGGATGCCTAAAAATCCCTAAGGCTCTTATCCTTTCAATTAATCCCTCCTGAGACACAGTGACAAGTTGAAAGCCAAGAACTGAGGCTCAGAAAAACTCAGAGTAGAATTCATCTCATCTAACTTGAGAAGTGTGAAATGTAGGTGTGTGCCCTAAGCAAGGAGGAAATGAGGTTTTTCTGTGAGAGACATTAGACCAAAAGAGAGTCTTATAGGGTTGAGTGTTCTCAGGGTCTGGTTTAGGAGGGAATTGATCATTCCTTGGAAATGCCTGCTTGCTTTCTTTGTCAATAAAAAAAGATTAGATAAAAGCTCTGTTATTTATACCTATACAGTCTAGAAAAAGTCTATAGTGGAAGAGGGATTGAAAGCACATTTCCTAACTCATACACAGATTTCTTGAGTGGAGAGCCAAGAGCCTAGTCCTGAAATAATGCTAACAAAATCTTCAAAACTATAGTCCTTTAAGTAAAATTGCCTTCAGACCTTTGCAGATGTGTCCCATGAGTGAGTGGGTAATTCTGTGCCATCTCCCACCACATTTTTAAAGGAACAGGGGGACTTACAGTGTGTTGCTGTGCCAGAGGAACATTGCCTCCAAGGCTTCAGTCAACAAAGTTTGCATATTAAAAGACTGAATCACAGAGAGCTTCCATCTGATTAAACATGGAACTGAGCTTGATTGATGAGTGCCTACGGAATTCTTGGTCACTCTGGTAGTGCTTAATATCATGGGGAAGAAGGAATTAATGTATTTGTAATATAATACAATATATATATATACACATTTGGGGCAGAGAAGGAATTAATGTATTGTAATATAATACATATATATTTATATATATACATTTGTATATATAATTATGAAATAAACCAACACAATAACAATAACAGCAATCAAAACCTTGACATTACTTGACTTTGGCATCAATAACTAAAGGAAAATTGCCTACATACATCTTCAGTGTTGTCCTGGTTTGAGACAATTTAAAGGAAAATACTCGGCAATATTTGGGACACCCATGACAAGCATGGAGAAGGAAAACTTTAGGGGACCTAACCTTCTAATGCATACAACAAAGGAGCTGAGAAGACAACACCAGGCTCTTTATTGAGGAGTAGGATGGGACAACAGAAAAGGAAGATTGTCATAAATAAATCAGGAGAGAAGATTTTTTCATGATGAGGACAGTCAAGCACTGAAGCAGTCTCCACCAATGAATTTTTCAAGACCTGACTAGATAAAGCCCTGATTAAGCTGATGCAACATCACAGCTGACTCCATTTTAAGCAGGAGGTTGTTCTAAAGACCTCCTGAGCTCTAAATTCCCTTCCAAAACATACTATTCTGTGATAAATATATTGTTCATACATCCACTAACAAAGCAAGCAAAGAGTAAATAAATGTAGAGTGGCCTTCCCAGTTCTCTGTGTGATGTGTGAAATGACAATGGAGAGTAGAAATTTAAATTATGATTTGCAGCTTCTAGATCCTTCAGCAGCCCAAAGGTTTTTTCAGCTAGAGTAATGAAAACCTGCTTGAGAAATCTTTGCAGCACGTGAGAGACAGAAGAGGTAGCTGCTGTGATGATGAGGATGGTGGCTGTGACTTTTTGTCCCCAGGGCCCCAAGCTGCAGTGAGCACAGTTTATAACAGAGGGACCTGGCCCTAACTTTCCATACAGAAAGCTAGCAGTGTGCTATGAAACAGTTTAGTCACCTTACAAAGTGTTTTCAATTAAAAAAACTTACTTTCCCTCTATGGAGCAATGCCCTATCTTGTAGTGCATCCTAAAAATCCACCAAAACAAAACAGTAATGAATTCCCTGACCATCCAGACTTTAATTATCTTGGACCTACACAGATATTGTGTTCTCCAAAAGTCACCCAAGGTTTCCTTTGGTGATTTCTAGTTCACAGTGGTCCCTGAAGGAAAGGAAATAATCTTGAATTTTTTCTTGTGCAAATCACTTTGCTGTCATAGGAAATTACAGGAATCACTTGGCTGAAAAAGTGAAACAAGTTATGTCAGCATTTGATAAGAAGTTGGATTCTTCAACCACGGTGTTGCTGAGCCCTGAGTCCGTGGGATTTTTCCCTCTTGCCAAGCCCAAAGAAGCACAGACCTATATTGTACCTGCAAAAAAGTTACAAAAAACTTTTGAATCCATTGCTCTGTAGAGATGGCTTGCATTCCTACTCCTTCCAGTTTCATTAAGCCTTTTTGCATTGAGGATTAAATCACTTGACTGGCCAGCAGGGACTTCTGCAGGAAGTACAGGAGGCCACTCACACATCTACATTGTACTCTTCCCCAAGCCGTGCCTCTGCTTATGAGAGGAGGAAAATTCCTCTAGCAGAGAAAACTCAGCAAACCTGAAGGACAAGTCATAAAGCCATTGAAATGGGAAAATTGAAAAGCAGTATAAATAGCCTCTTTGAAGAAAATAGTCTTCCTGCTATAGTGAGCATGAATAAACAATAAATGATCATGTCAATAGGAAAACACTTGCTAGAGAACATCTTCCCTCTTCAATTACAAAGCTTCCATTCAGAGGCAGTGGTGCACAGGCAGAGAATTAACCTTGCTAAGCTCTTGGATGTGTCAGTCTCCTATGAGATACATTGCTACCTTCTTTCCACCCTTAAAATTACGGGTAAGGTATCTTGTCTAATGATAAATATTTAATCCTGACAGATACAGTAGTAGGAAAGTTGATTTTACTTTACAAGACCACATAAAAGAGACTTGGAAGAGCAGGAGGTCTGTCTTGTCAACTTCTGTCTAAGATGCAGGATGTCAACCAAAGTTGAAAACCACATTTGAAACCAGGTCTTCAAACCACATTTCTTAAAAGCACCTGAAATTCTTAAATTATTCAAAAATATTTTTTATTAAAAATTCTTTGGGTGAGTGATCTGCCCATCTTAGAAGAGGATTGAGAGTTCATACTCAAGCAATGCCCAGCTGAACCAGATCAGCAGAAAAAGAAAAGGTTTACACTTTGTCACATTTCTTCATATTCCCAAATGGTACAAATTGCAGAATTACACTGGAGTTATGCTTATTGCACTTGATATTACTCCAACTTTCAGCTTTTGAGAAGTAAACTTACATTTTAAGTATTTTTTTCTTCCTTTATTTTTTGGTTATCAATAATGAACATTTTTTTCAGAAAAAAAAAAATGCCCAGGGAAGTAATCATTTTATTGCCTAAAAAGATTGTATCTGGAATCTCCTTTCTCTGACCAAAAAAAAAAAAAAAAAAAAACAAAAGAGGAGGAAAAACTGAATATTTTAAGTCAGTGAATACTATCAATACAAGAAAATATTATGAACAAATACTTCCAAAATAAAAGAAAACAACTAGGACTTAGTTTCACAAAAAGAACCAAACTGAGACATCAAGAACCTGGAAACTGTCTGTTGTGAGGAGAGACTGGGAAGAAAAGAATGAAGAAATGAGGTTCAAGAAAACTAATGGACGATGATGAGATGAACCAACAATATAATGCCATACAAAATCTTAATTATTTGTTTTAGAAACTCTTTTAACACAGCCAAATGCACAGCAGCATTCTCAGCAATGTGGGCCACATATACACAGGAAAATAAACACACAAAAAACCCCACACATCCTGGGAAATATCAGCTCATAAATAAGCCTCTGGACTATGACTGATAAGCAGCTCAGATTCAGTCTCCTGAAATGGTGCATGTTGTTGAAGAATTGTAGGTAATGCTGTTTTACCCCTGTTTATTGAAGGAAAATGATGGAATTTAGAAATTTTTAAAAATTTAATGTTTTTCTCCTCATTCAGGCTCATTTCAGTCTGTATTTCTGGACAATTAGGCATTCTAGATCTCTTTACTGGGATATGGTATTATGTCACTAATTTTTTAGCTAGTGTCAATGAGTTTCATTTTTCAAAATTGCCCTGCTTTTATAGTGAAGTCTAATGATACACTCAGGATTGATTCTATTTAACTTTGTAAAGGAAGTAAAAATACTTTTGGCTCTCTTCCCCCTCAGCTTCTACCACCTCAGTAAAGAGAGAATTAGATACAATGCTCTTGTCAAGATTTAAGCTCAATGTGAAACAATTGTTGCTGGTAATTAATATAAGATTGACATTTGCAACCCATGCTAGGGTAGACATCTGCTTTCTTTCTCTATCCACAGAATTTATTCTATTTTTTTTTTTAATGAAAGAAATCTGGGGTTCAAGTTCCACTTGAGCAATGATAGATACAATTTACTCAGTCTGAAATATCATCAGCTGAGGGTGAAAAGTGTTAATTAACTATAAATTCTTGGAGAGAAGCCCTTTGGGATTCTTTAGAAGCCTTGAGTGGATGGCCACAGGTTAGCTCCCATAAAACAGAGTTCTTCATCACCGTCATTGCCATCATTGTCTGAATTTCTTCAAAAGGAAGAATAAATGCATGGAATAGAAGATATTTCTGAGGATAATAATGAGAAATACAGCTTGTGAGACAGAGCATGAGGTCAGGCTTAGGGCTGTAATGAAAAGAGGCAATTTTCTCTGCTCATTACATGTCTTTCATGAAAGCGGCTTTATTCTCCATTCCCATTTTTCTATTTATTTTTTCTCTCCACTTAGAATGATTCATGGTATGGAAAGTGAAAATGCAAAACTTGATAATCCACTGCATTTTTTTGGATAAGTGCAATGGCTTTTGCCGCTGAAATTTTCAGGGCTGAATTAACCTGACTAGTGCCCTAGCTATTAACTCCCCTCCCCACCCTTAGAGGTTTACAGGGATCTCAGATCTCCACCCATCTCCTTCACCTCTGTTCTTAGAAAACTTTCCTCAGAGAACTTAACTATGCTACTGCAATGCCTCATCTGTCTTCCAACATTTCAGGAGACCAGCTCAATACTCAGCAAAAATTAAGTACCATGCAATTAAATAAGGCTGTAACTACTCTATAGCTCAAAGAGACATGGCTATTCTCATGCAATTATATAAACTGGGTTTAATTGAGCCAGACTGATTTATAGTCACAGAATTAATGGGAAAATGGATGTCCAGTTTCCTTTCCACCCCATGAGCACTGTCTGGAGTAGCTGGGATACTGGTCTGACTGAAAAAAATGAGGACATGGGCTTTTATGTGGTTGTAGGTCTGACAAAGCTCATGTACACCACTAAATCCTGCACTGACAGTGACTGTGTACTCAGGTTGATCAGCAAAGTCACCATAACAGATGTACAGCCACTGAACTCTACAAGAAATCTCATACTGGATGGTTTCTGTTGTATAGTACCCTCATCCTGATGCATTTTGAAGCACTGAATAACTATTGAGCTGGGCATTGCCTTCAGCCACAAAGGATGAGCCTCCGACCTGGAAAAGCAGCCCTAGGATGCAGGTTCACTCGTCATGACAGTAAGAACATAAGTTTTGGGTAAATTTTTGAATGCCAGCACTGATTCTTCCACTCTAATTGGGATCAGATGTAAGAGCTTGTTCACACTTGAACACTATCAACTTGGGTAACATACACCCATTCCTAAACACAGCAGCTTGGGTCATAAATAACATCATGAACTTGAAAAGGACAGCCAAATATTGCACTTTTTTGCTTTGCAGAAGATGGTGGGAATTCGAAGGCAGAAGAATTACTTCCGTGGTTACATATCATTCCTTAGTTTCTCTGTGTAAGGAGAGAGAACTGCTTGTTAAATCTGTATATTTATTTATTAATAAAACAACTTACACTAGCTTGAAATCACTTCAGAGAAGCAGAGCTTAACAGATACATTATTTTCTTTGATGTAATCAGAATTTTGCTTTACATATTTATCAGAGACCTTTGCTGGAGCTGAATTTCAGTATCTTTTTCTTCCTTCACTGCAACACAGTAGATAAAACAACAACCCCAACTGCAACTGAGACACATCTAGGGCAGCATCTTTCCTACACTAAAACGTACTTATTACTAAATATTTGAAGATAAGGGGCAGAAATGTTAGGTTGGGAGTGTTTTCTCTCCTTAAATGGGTTAGTTGCCTCAGCCTCCACACAATCTGTCCTTTTGAAGGGCCAAGCAGATGAAATTGTGGTCCTCTTGCCTTTGTGAGGGCTTGGACATAACAGTCATGGTGAGAGCTGTGTCACAGATGCATGCTCGTGCTCCAGGGCTTCCAAGTGGGAGTGTTGATTAAGGGAGAGTCAGAGCTCAAAGTCCCTCCTCTGCGTGGCATGTGCAGGGAGCGGAGCAGTGAGGGAAGGGAGTGTGGATAAGCTGATAAAACACAGATCCTTGGCCCCACCTGGGCTGCTCCTAGCAGGACAGCTGTCAGCACATCCATCTGTCTGGTACAAGGCAGGGCACTGGCCTGAGGTACTGCTGAGGGCTACTGCTCCCCCCATCAGGGCATGCAACCCTGTCAGGTCACCCCCCCAGGGGGAGGCTGCATGGATTCTCCACTGGATCATGAATTGTGTTCAAACCTGCTGCACGTGGGGCAGTGGGAGGTTGGTGCCTCAAGGCAGGAAGCCATTGGGCTCTCCTGATCAGCTTCACATTGTTCACATGGGAAGCATAAAAAGCAGAGTTCAGAAGTCCCTACATTAAAAGCCTGGAATAGCTCCTGCTTTAAACCCAGCAGAGGCTGGCATGAAGGCATCCATTTTACTGATCCCATGATATACCTTAACTTGACAGAAAAGGGAGTAAAAGCAGAAATAAATCCTAATCTACACTGCTTCTACTTGGATGTAGGTCTTATAGAACATTTACATGTTGCTGCCTTCCCATTGTGTGGATCCATGCACATTCACTCAGAGACCACAGAAACTCCATCTGTTTTGAGTACTAAACCTTAACTAATAGTTTATCACCAAGGAGCTCTGTGTGCAATGAGAACACAGATGAGATGATGCTGGCAGTGACACGGCTGTCACTCCATAAATGTATCTCTCTGTAACTTAGCTCAGGATGTAGCTCATTGTATTCAGAGACACAAATAGAGATGCACATGCACAAATTAGTAAGTGATCCAGGCATTCCCTGGGGAATTTAATCCAAGTCTTACGCATCATATAAGTGAGAAGGGAAGCAGATGCCTAATAATAGATCTGTATTCCAATACCATCTGCTCAGACCAAATCCCCATAACAAACTGTGTCTGTCCGCATGTCAGGCATTTCTGCAGTTTCAGCCTTTCTGAGGCTCCTTCTCCAGGTTGAAAGAATAAATCCCTGTCATGTACACCCAAATCAAAGCATTAGGCCATCGGCCATCTGTTGTTTGTTTGTGAGGTTATCTTATTTCTGCTGAGCCTCAGCATCCTGGCAGACACTGTAAACTCAACCACATACCACTTCTCTCTCTTCTCATAGCAAGACATTAAAGATGTCCTGTTAAATCGCTTCAGCCAAAATATCTAAATGAAGAAGGGAAATCTCAACGGTGCTTTTAGAGTGCAAAGTCAACAAGACATTTTATTTCACTCAGACTAAAACAATTGATTATTTTAAAAATATCCTTACCGAGGTAAAATGACTGTGAAAGGAGCTATCCCCTCAGTCTTCACAACAGCGGACAGGCTCTTTCATATCCTGCACAAACACACAGCTCTGCAAACTGTATAGTTATGTGTGTTCCTTTCTCCTGCTAATAAGAAGGCTTGATGACAGAGGGCTTGATCACCACGCTTAACCCTTACCTGTTGGGGAGAGGGCAGGCAGCAGTACAGATCAAGGGATTATCGAGTTCTGTGGGTATTCCTAATGCACACTGGAGAGCAAATACTCCTGAGAGCTGGTTCTGAACAATACATTGTTCCCGACTCCCACAACTGGCCAGCTGAGCTCAACCATTAACAGCATCATCTGTACAGTGATAAAGTTGATGGCCCCAATTTTGGATTAGAAAATTATTCACTGCAGGCATTCAAGCTGGTCCTTCTGTTAGCTGGAGCAGGTAGGATGCTCCTTGGTTTCTATGGAATCATTTGATAGCAAGAATCCCAATAGCCCTAGGTTAGTTTGCTGATCAACAACTAGGAAGCAACTGGGATTAACAGAAATCAGGTTTTTACAGATATCTTCTACATGATCACTGCAGGGATTAAAAATGTTTATACTAGAAGCAAGTTTTTCTTTTTTTTTTTTTTTTTTTAAGTTAGTCTCTTGTTTCTTTCTACTTCTTATGCCACTAAATAAGCAATACCACTCTAGCCACTATCAATAAAGCACTCGAAAATTTTCAGTGACAAGAACTCGAGTTGGATGCTAAGGCCTGGCCCTCACATTGTTACACCTGAGCATGTCTTTGCTGACACTGCTGTTTGTGGAGGGGACTCTTCTGTGCTGCACATAGACCAGCTGCTCCACTCAACCCCATAGAATTCAGTGTCATGGGGCTGATTTAAAGCTTTGCAGAGCTAGTGCATCTCCATTTCCTCTGTTTTCAGTCTCCCCTGCCCCAACATAAGCAAGTTTGAAGCACGGGGACGTGGAGGGTGCAAGCATGAGGGCAGGCGTGCTGAGCAGCACTACCACAGCCCCAGGGTAAGCAGCTAATGACAAAAACTCCTGCTTTGAGTGCTTAAGCAAAACCATGACTGCCAAAAAAAGTCTTCCCCACCAAATGGCTTCTGCTGTTGCAGAATGCTAACCACCCACCAGGAAATCACTTCAACTGCTCTCCACAGCCCTCAAAGCAAGGTCTAACTTGTCAGGCACAGACCTGGTCTCTGCCAAGATTGCATATCTGTATCTAGCCTTTCCACGCCAACCCTTTGAGGGATGCATCCCTTTCTTGGGTTCACTGAAAAACCATCTGCATCCCTCTCTCTGAATCTGTTGGATAAAATGCAAAGCACCATTTTCAAACACTTTTGACTTCAGAGTTATTCAGTATGTGTCTGACTATCTAGGGTGAAGGTTTTTTGATGATCGGCAGATAATTCACAGACATATCTGTGGCCTGTGGCTGTTACTCTTAACTTAGGTGAGTCTGTTTTGGAGTGCTAACCTGGTAAACCAACACCTTCCTGATGTTAGCAGAAGCATGGAGCTGTCCTATCAGGAGGGCAGTCTATATGGTCAGTCATGGCTGTTATGAAAAGCAAAAGTAGAGTCTGGGGACAGGAAAGGAGCTCACATCATTCCTTACCTGGAGCCCTTAATGGGTTCTAAAGCTAGCAGCTCCCTTAGCAATGTGGACTGGAAGTCCATGGTTTACCCACAAATAACAACACAGCAGTCACCATAAGCCTGGTGCCTGGTTCCTGCTGCCCAGCAGCTCAGTGGATTTTCCTCCCTGCCTCTGTCAGTTGCAGAGGTGTCACTCCCACATACTGAAAGTGAATTTGACTGTATCATCAATATCCAATAACTATAGCCAAAAAGTAAATTGTTCATCATGAAAGTTAAGCCCTAGAAAGAGCACTGTTTTGGGCCTCATACCTAAGAGTCGAAAATCCTCCATGACGCAGGAAATTTTCCTCAAAAACCTGCAGAAAATCTATCTCACCCATTCCATCTTCTCTTTTACTGCCCTGTATTCTAATAGTGTTGGATAATGAGGATTGAAGGTTTATGTAACTTTTGCAGCAGGGAACAAGACAAGTCAGGAGCAGTTCTGACATGCTGCCAGGAGTGGCTGCATGGCATGATCTTTGCTTGGGAGCACAGCATTTGCACCTCCTGATGTGATAACAGTGTCACAATGTTGTGACACTGCAAATTGCTCTGCTCTCCTCACACACGTTTTTATTATAGAGATGCTTTCACCTTTGGTGCCTGGTAAAAATGGAGAGGAATCACTCAAGTTGCTGAGAAAATGGAGAAAAGTAGGAAAAAGAGGCTGGAGAAACTACACAGAAAAATTAATAAGTGCAAGAAACTCTGACATGGAGTCAAATGTCACTTCTGTAGAAGACTGCTGAGCATTTAGCATAGGGACTGTATAAAGAAAGTTGATTAGAGGAGATAAGTCACAGTAAATATAAAACAATGCACTTTAGGTAAAGATGTTATTTTAATATTGTGTCCAGGTGAACAAAATTTTTTTACTTATTTGTAGTTAGATTTTATCTGATAAAGGTTAATAATAAATCCAGTAACAAAAGCATCTGGGAAGATTTGGCAGTCAAGCAAAGCAGCAATAAAGAAAAGGCTATTTTTAAGACCTAATGCTATTGTTTTGCATCCAAGAACCGAATAGAGTAAATTTGTGTTGAAATAATAGCAGAAGAAAAAGCTATGAAAACAGGGAATCATCTCTAAACTGAATGCATCTCATTTCAGCTCTTTTGACTGGGTGAAGCACAAAGCTTTACTCATTCACAAATATGACAGCAATTTTATTTTGTAACTGCTCTGCTTTTTTTTTAGGAAAACCATCTGACTTCTTAAGGCTGATATTAGATTCAATAACAGAACAAGAATGCACCTATTTTCTTTGCAAATTCACTCAAGTACCTTCTTGTTGAAATGATGCCACTTCCTGGTTTGGGATTTTTTCTTTTTTTGTCTCTAGCAGAAGAAAACCATGTATATAATAAATAAAAAGATAATTTTGGAGCACACATTGAATATACATGTCCTAATTCTGTGTGGGTTTTAAACCTCTCATCCATATTGTCTCCTTAGTTATTCATATGCATACTAGACCTTTAGAGTTTTTCTATTTTTTCAGGATCAGCGTACATATAAAGAATTATAGCAATACTTGCCTAAAATAGACTCCAGAGCTTTGATGTTAAAATGCTGGTTAAAATGTTTGAAATATTCATCATAACCAAACCACACTGACGTGAAATGCTAGTTGGTTTTGCAGGCTTAAATTCTCTGTGAATTTCAGAACCAGGTTAGCGACACTTTACATTAAGATGCCAGAACATTCTCACAGCAGTCAGTGGAGCTATGTGAGATTTGTTGACTGAGCTTCTAAGATGGGTTATCACTTGAGTTAAAAATTAAGAGAACTTTCCATTACTACTCTGACTGTAGATGAAAAAGATGAGATGGACCATCTATGTAAGTAAACATTTTAGAATGGAAGGAACTTGGGAAAGCAAAGACAGTGACAAACTTCAGTCAAGATGCATGGTCATTCTGTGTCACAGATTCCAATTCTCTTTCAAAACATTCAAAGAGCTGTCAATCACCTGTACCACAAATATTTTTAGAATTTATGAATGTGGTTCAAACACCCTGCCATTCAAAAAGAAAAACACTGCTGACCATAAACTGTCATTTGAGTTAATAATAATAATGCTAATAACTCTGAACAGCTTCTTTCACTCTCCAGCCCTTTGATCTTATCAAATGCATAAACCTTGCAAACTGTTTCAGCCTCCTGGGAGTGAGTGAATGAAAAGCCATTTTCTGCTGTAAGCTGTACCACAGGTGCAGCTCCGGGTCTGCAGTGACAAAGGCAGGAGGCTGGAGCAAAGTGAACCATTCTGCCACCACTCTGTTCAACACCATCTCCAGTCATTGTTACAGCAGACAGCTACCAGGGAGAGTGCCTGGGCACAGATTACTGGTAAATGGAGGTTTCAGTGAAGCAGATGTCAAGTGTGTTTACAAGGCACCGGTCCCCAGGTGTGCTACTCATCCTTTGGAAGGATATCTGAGGAAACGTGCAGGAAGGCAGCCCCAGTCCATTCAGAGAGACTGCCTACCTTAGATAACTTTGAGGCAGGGATGGGGAAAACAGGAAAATTCCTCAGTGCAGACACAGCCATATAAGCCTCAAAACCAGCACTACATGCTTTTGGGGATTGATTTCCTTTCCTCTGATCGCAAGGATGTTTTTTCCTAAAGTTCAAACATTGCCTCAAATAACATCTTTTTTTGGGCTCTCTGTCACTCAGAATTGTATAAAAATAAATGGAAGGCATGTCCAAAATTTGTACACTATGGAAAATGACACGAAAAAATATTTTTTCTGGACAAAAAAATCTAATCATTATGTTGCTATGTAATAATCTTCCTAGTAGTCTAACCATCCATACAGCATAATTCCCATTGGGAATGGAACAAACCAGAAAGCAGCAAACAAACCTAGATGCACTATTCATTCATAAATACTGCATGTCAGGTCTGTTTTTTGCAGCAACTTTTTCATTGTACACAGAGTTTTTTCATTCCTAATGAAAGTTTCCCCAATGTTAACAGCAGCTAAGTATTTCTGAAGGCTAATCTCTCACTATTCCCCTGTTTCAAGTGATCAAAAGAGGAAATCAGGTGACCATTTGCACAAATAAACCTTTGCAAATACCCAGAGAGATCTTAGATAAAAGAGAAGATGAAAGTTGTTCCTTGATATTTTTTCAAGGAACACTTCTAGGGAGCAGACATCTTAAAAGACTGTCAGAATTTTATGATGAACGTGCCAATGTGAAGTTTGGGGTTTGAATAAGTACACAGCAAGAGGACGCACTCTCTGCCATGCTAAAACACAAAATTCTGCTGTCCTTATGCAACTCACTTCATAGGGCTAAACATAACCAAATTAATTTTCAAAAAGCCCATATTTACAGCAAATATGGCTCAGAATATGTATTTAAGTAAGATGGTTGATGATAATATTATTTTGGGGAAATCTTCCATATCTTACTACCAGATTGTGAATGACCTTTAGTAATCTAGTTTTGCACCTCTGTCTTCTGCACAGTTCTGTGTTATAACATTAAAAGTGCAGATCTATACTGCTCTTTTGCAATCCTATGCAGCAGAGAAGGGTGCTACATTCTGTATAAGTTATTAATATTGAACTAATAAAGCTCCCCTTGATTTCATATTGTAGGTTCAATCAAAATATTTTTTAATAAAATACTGCCAGGACATTTGCATTTTTGGTAAGAATACTTAAAAAGTCAAATCAGTGGTCAGAGCGAAAATAACATCCTCACTGATTTCTCTCTGTTAGTTTGGTACCATCTCTTAACAGTCAGATAGAAACCTTCATGGATTTCTTTATGCCACAAAGTCTATCAGGTATAAACAAAATGTTCATACTTATCTATCTATAATCATGTTCAGAGATGTGTCTTTATGCATGACAAAATCACTAGTGAAAGAAATGATACGTGATTTGTTTTTAAAATCCATACTTGTCTGTTTAACAGCAAGGTGTCATCGTCTTTCAGAGCTCAGAATGGAAAATGTTTATTCTAGCATGAGAATACAATATGAGCAAGTGAGGAAGGAAAGGAGAAGAAATTGATTGAATTATTAATAAAAAAGTAGTATTTGATATAGTGAACAACATATCAGACACAGTCTTCTCCAGTCTATGGATTTCTTGTTTTTTTCACCAAACAAGAGCAACAAGGGTCAGCAGGGCTTTGGAAAAGGGCTTCTTCTACATGATCAAAGCATTAGGAATACAAAAACTCCCTCACAGATTCCTGCTCAACACAGTTCCTCCTCCCACCTCATCTTTGCACTCTGTTTGCCTTCCTCAGCCTTTCTTTTGAGCTCTGAGCACGTTTCCCAGCTTGTTTCTGTCAATCACCATTGTCAGAACAGCAGCTGCACGGAAGTGTCCACAGAATTATTTTATACTGAAAACTCACCACTTAATGTATCTGAAATCTGCAGGAGCATTACTGGCAAGGAAATGTTGCCCAATTGTCTGCCTGCCTGCTACCCCACCTCCTAAGGCAGCTGGTTTGGTGGGATGCTGCTCAGCTTGCTGCCTGACTGCTGGTACAGTGAGAGCCAGCAGACCCAGAAGCCTTCCCCTCAGTTGAAATGAAACTTATTTTATTTTGGGTATTTATATTTTGGCATGGCATTTGACCTGCAAATATGAAGAATGAAGCAATAGTGGGACTAAAAGGAGGGAAAAGAGTGTATTATTATGTTGGGACACCTGCCAACTGAGCCTACTCTGTGAGCTCGTGGCACTGCTGGAAAGATGCTTTCTCCAAACAACACTCCTGGTCAGGGAAGTTCTCCCTCTGGCTGCACACCTGTGATCCACCTTACTGGGGACTCCCTGTGCAACTGCAGTGTCCCATAGGAAACATTAGTAGAGAAGGAGAGGGAAACAGGAAACATTCCCTGCTTGGAGTTTAACTGCAACCAGAGTCAGGGAGCAGAGGAGGACTGAGGAACAGAGCTGATGAAGGGTAGAGCTAATGACCACATTGGGATTTAGTTACAGGTGAAAGGGAGGATAATCTCTCCTAAATTATTTTTGGCTGCAGATTCCTGTCAGCAATACATTTTCTGGAGCAACTCCTTATATGCCTTTTACATTAGGAAAAAAAACCCCAAACCTACAAACTAGGAATTGATAAATGTCTCAAACTTGGCATCTTTAGCCATGCCATCAAAGCATACAAAAATCTTGTAACAGAAAGTCTCAGCTGCTCACCTCAGATCTCTGTTCACCTTTTAGTGACACATTATAGGGACAGAGGTTTCCTTCTTTAGTGTTGTGACATTAGAAAAAAGGAAGTGTCCTGGGCAATTTTGAGTCTTCCATCCTAGACAGTTTCAGGGGAAATACCAAGCCTTTCAAACAATACTGATGAGGTTGAACATCAGTCCAAAGCTCTAATTCTTGTTTATGTACTGAAACAGAACAACTCAACCCAAAAGTACAATATGTGTTTTGAGAAACAGTGCTCAGGACTGACCATTGGCATGTAAAGGCCCAAGCTCAGGAGAAAAAAATTCAGTCTTTGAAAACAACATGGACTAATACTTCCTATTCTGATTTAGAAACAAGTTAATTTAAATTAAATAAGTATTTGGTTGGTTTATAAGATTTTGTTGTTCTTACATTTTTATATATTATTATATTTATGTATTAAATTGCCTTATAGGATTTTGTTGTTCTTTATATTTTTTAATATTGACAAAAATAATTAATAGATTTTGTTGGAAGTATACAGCTGTATTAAAGAAGGGATTATAGGGTATATCCCATTCCTGAGAAAAGCTGGTGGACTAGACATTTGGATGCATTTCTTTACTGAGAGGATGGTCAAGCACTGTAACAGGCAGCCTAGACAGGTGAATGATGCCCCAAGCCTGTCAGTAGCTAAGAACCATTTGAACCATGCCCTTAACAAAATTTTAGGTTTTGATCAGCCCTGAATTGGTCAGGCAGTTGGACCAGATCATTGTCAATCCCTTTCTAATGAAACAGACTAGTTTGTTCTAACTTTCCTACTATCAGAGTGCGCACGCATCAACGGCAGTAGCTTTTCCCCACTTCTGATTTCTCTAATGAGCAATGAAAAAAAAAAAAGACAAAATCATTCTGAACACTTAGTTGAGAAAGAAGAGATGTGATTTAACCTCACAAAATGGCACCACATGTGTAACCATAAGAGTGCTGATCACTGGCATTAGAATTCATGTTGCTCTTTTCCTAAATAGGCATTTACAGGCATTGTGCTAGCAGCTGAAGGGTGATCATTAGCAGCTCCTGAGACATGATTCACAGTCTTTTAAGTTTTTCCTTTTTACACTTCTTTTTTATTTTTTTTCCCTTGGCAGCTTGCTGAGAAACAGGAGTATCAGAGCCAGAATATAGATATCTGTAAAACGAGAACACAGGTCATGGTCCACCTTGCCCAGCCTGGCACAAAGCCCTGTGCACAGTGATGAGATCCTATTACTATTCTTTCTGATATCATGTTATACAGCCCAAAGAAAAGAATAATGTCCACTTCGAATCATTCACAAGTTCTTGGTACTGGTCCATATCAATTCATGGAATTTCCAGCCATCAGCAGCAAGTACTGAGAAAACAACATAATGGCATGAATATCTGGAGAAATTAAATACAATAATTTGATCTAAGAAGTGAATAAGTGGAAGATTTTCTACTGCTTTTCCTTCCTGCCTGCTTTTGGACAGAAGGCAGCACAAATTCACCAAATCAACCTCTGTTTCTACAAGCACACTCACACTGCAGCAGAAGTCTGTAGCATTACTAACTTCATTACAGTGGTGCCAATTAAACACACTTAAGCACTTCTGGAAATGAATAAATATTTCCAGTAAATTTGCATAAGGGTACCATTTTACTGCTTGCAAAAGAGATGTTCAAATGGAAGAGATTATTATTTAAAAACTTTATTTACAAGTGAAAAGGAAGACTATATTCACAGAGATGAAACTGAAGGTAAAGTGTCATCCTTGCACCTCCAGATCCCCTTTGAAGGTGTTCAAGAGAGAAAGGGTCACCTTGCTGGTGGATCAGTCTGTTTCTACTTCTTTTCTCCGTTCCCAGGGGAGTGAAATGTTTCTGGGTGCTGCCTTTTGCTTCAGTGATCTTGATTACCCGGCAATGTGAGAAATGCCTGAGATCAGGAGAGAGCTACTTCCCAGACGGACATTGTCACCTCTGCTGGCTTTCTTGATGAATTCTCCTCAAAATGCTAAAGTTCAACAATTTCCATCTCCTTCTGGATTCTACCAAAAGCCCAATAAGCAAATGAGAGAGTCACACTGAAACCACTTATTGAAAAGAAATGCATAAACAAAAGATTTTTCAGAATTTCTACTCTTCTTCTCCTCCACTGATACTCTGTCTACTCCTCCTAAATGCTTGGTGTAATCATTCTTAGAATCAGTATCAGGACACCTTTGATGCTGTTGGGAGCTGAAATAACCTTATCTGAACTGCTTCTGTCCCTGGGAATTAGATATTGGGCAATTCATGCGTACGTAATATTGGAGTAATTTTTTGATACCCACATATTATGGACATAAAAACTAAGAAATAATTATGGGCAGAGAAAAACAAATGCTCCTTTACTAAAACACTGAAGTTATGGATTAATTTCAGGGTCTCTTTTTTTTAGATGCTTTAGGAAGGTTGAGCCAGGAAGATTTCACACTGTGAGGCAATCAGAGAACATGATACCATCCCAATACAGCACCTGAATTTTTGGCATAAAAATATAAAAAGATAAAAAGCTTCCATAAGCTTTTCAGAAGCCAATATCAATGAAAACATTATTTATCTGGTTAGGAAAATTCGTGTTCCTAAAATGTTGTTACCTGCCAGGACTTTGCAGTGAATAATTTATATTTTAGAAACTTTGGTGACCCAAAAGTTGAAAAGTTTATAGGAAAGTTTAACAAGGGACAGCTGCAATGATTAAACTACTAAAGTACAATATGTTCTCATTCAAAAGTTATTACTCTGAATTATTAATCATGCAGTAACTTCTACAACAATGGCTTAATGAGACAAAAAAATAAGAGTATTTCAACTGCAGTCATGTCTAGGTAGAAGAATGTGGAGAGAGCAGGAGACTCCTGATGATGGACCAGATGGTGGAGCACCTTCTTGGTGTAAGAATTGTCACTTGAGACACATGGGCACTGACTGAGCAAAACTTGGGTAATACAGCTTAAATTTTAGAATTTAGGAAATTTATAAAGAAGCCTAGGACTATTTAGTTTCCAAAATAGAACACTTTAGAAATTAAAAAAAAAAAAAGAAAAGAAAAGAAAAAAAGAAAAAAATAACTCTATCTCAGCCAAAACCAGGACACCAAATAAGTAAAGATGTAAAAGTTAGGAATCTTTTTTCCCACCAAGATTTTGCCAGCTCTCCTATCAAATCAGGAAAATGTCTTACAAATTCAAATAATCAGAGAAGGTCTGTATTTTTCAAAAAGATTGCACCACCTGACACTCCTGTTACTATTTGCAGTGTAGTTCTCTACATGACACACCTGTCAATTTGATTTCTCCAGTTAAGGGTGGGAGGAATTCTTCAGAAGCATCTGACCTTTCTGATATTTATCTAAATTGAAAATCAAAATGCTTTGAGATTCACAAGCTGCTCACCCTGATCAATTTTTCCTCTGCCAAGGAGAACCACATGAAACAGCCCATGAGCCAGAAGGAGAGAGCACACGCACAGACACACCACAGTGCTCCTATGGTTTGAACAAATTCTACCCTGGGGTTTGGCCACAGAGGTTTTTTTTTTTCCCATTGCTATGTACAGAAGTGAAAACTGGCTGAAATAGCTTTTTAGGAGATAGAGTCAGGATTCCTGGCTTCTTTCCTTGGCTGGATGGCCACACGACCTACAACAAAACACAGGCATCACTTTTCCCCAAAATTTTTGTTTGGATTTAGATGCTGGTCTTGACACCTACTAGAGCATGCAAGTTCCCAGAAATGCTGGGTTTCTTCAGCTCTCACTGGAATCAGTGACAGTATCCTGATATTTGTAACTCAAACCCACAGATCCTTTCTAACTCACCTGAACTTCATAAAAATAAAGTTACTGAAATTTCTTTCATTTTTAAAAATATATATACTTATGCATTTATGGAATTACACCGTATTCACCTCATGAGCAAAAATCAGTAAATTCTCCTTTCTCTGCTCACAATATGTGGTGAACTGACTCATATTCCAGAATCAGTGCACAGATGGAAGAAACTAGAGGGCGTGCAAGGCTTCTTCATTGGCCTTCTTGCTTTCCCAAGAGCCAAGGGTCCATCACATCCCTGCTTCTGGCACCATGCAGCTCCTGCTGTCTGGATTCAGTAAGAAGCTGCTGAAAGCCTCTCTACAAAGTGAGAAAGCTGGTTTTGTACTGGATTAGTCTGGGATGAAGCACTGAGGATAGTGCAGCAATGGGATAAAGCTCTTACGTCCACAGCTGTGGATTAGGTCTGGTAGGATAGTGCAAACCAGGGAAAGGAAAGGGACATGAAACAGGGAAGGTGAGCATAAAGCCCCATGTCTGCCGCAGAGCACTCTGCCACCCCTGCAGCCAAATGCCAGCACAGGTGACACAGCAGATGCTGCCTGGGTGAAGGAACTGCCTGGAGGAACAGTTGCTTTGTGTGCAGGTACCATAGTAAAACTAGCAGCAATAAGGCATTTTCAAAAAAGCAAAACCTGTTACTGAGGGAAAAAAAAACAAACAAACAAACAAAAAAAAAAAAACATCTAATGGGTGATGCCATCAAACTTTATTAGTGGCATGACTTTTTCCGTGGTACATATGAAAAGGTATCACTGCTACGCTGGCTGGCCTCACGGAATCCTTTCCCCACTCCTGAACACAAACACAGACACAGATTTTTAGCCTGAAGGGCTGCTTAGAGACTGAATGCCATCTGTTGCTGAGACCTTGTTGCCATTCTTTTTGTTCTTAGAGACAACTCAGTTTATTTACCTGTGAGTAATGCAATCATTGCAAGCCCACACTGGCAAATCCTTACTATCCTATCTGTAGCTTACAGAAGGCTCTGATACACAAGGTCAATGTATAGATTGACAGGATTATGGCAATCTAGTTTGATCTGCTTTATAATTGACTCTACAGGTCTGAATGTACCTATTTCAGCTCAGGAAACCTTCAGGTATCACACTGTCTGTGCATGTGTGAAGACACAAGGATGTGAAAGCATACACACAGACCTGCAAGGATGCTGCATAGTGCTGGGATGTGAAGAACACTTGAAAAAATAATGGACACAGAGGAAATTAAATGAAAAGACAGAACATCTGTGTTCTAATGGCACACTATAGATACCTTAAGATGAGACCCCATTATCCTGATAAGAGTTCAGGCTTTTCAACCCTATAGCATCTCCTGATGTCATTCACCTTCTCTCAGTGCTATAACGTCAGGGTTTCAGTCATAAACTATTTTCTATGTTAACTTTCCTATGTTTCTGATTTGTTTGCAATCTTTGACTGTCTCTCTTTTCAATTAGTTCCTCCAATGCACCTTCAAGGTACAAAGAAACAAAGAAAATGAAAAACATCTGTGGGAATGGTACAAATATTTTCATGTTTGGATCCCATCTGCTGCACGCAGTTAGAACAGAAGTAGTTGCTGTATTCGCTCACACGTGTGTGGAAAACTGGTGCATGCATCCCATCATAGGCAGAGGTTGAAGTCAATATTTTAACAGACAGCCAGGGGATTTTAATACCAACTGGGAGCTTCGTAGCATGTATTCATGACTGATATCTCAGCATACATGATGAGAAATAAAAACCTGATCTCTCAGAAGAAGGTGAGATTTCCCAAAACAAAGGCATCCAGACTTCTTATCATATTCAAGATTCTTGGTCAACAGGTCAATGTACATTTGGGCAACACTTGGAATGTTTCAGAAATTGGCGTATAATATGGTGTGTGTGGGGAGGGAGTGTGCTTTGGGGAGTAAAATTTTTCATTGGAGAAATTTTTAATGGATTTTGTTGTTGTTTTGTTTGCTTTTTTTTTGTTGACTTGGGGTTTGGTTTTGTTTTATTTGTCCATTCTTGCTTTTTCTTCCCCACCCTGCCTCCAAAACACTCCAAGCAGATATGTCTTGCAAGCACTGTGAGGCTGGTTCTGTATACAATGGTCTCTCAGTTCTAGGCCTCCCTAAACCAAAGAGCAGAAAGGATGGTGTCTACTTTTTCAGAGGGTGTTATCTCTGAAAACATTCCTGATTGGCTTGCCTTCTTGCACATCCAGATGTTCCTGTCTTCCCCACTGTTAAGGGGTAAATGAGTGTTAGACAATGGTTTCAAACTGTATCCCCTTTGAAGAGGTGATTTAAGTACCAGCATTCCTACATGGATCTTTCTATCACTGCAGAGAGATGTGAGAGTTTTCAGCTTTAGTTTTTGGGTTGGTATCAATTCTTCTGCCCAACCCCATTAACCCAGTTAACATGGTGAGGAATGCCATCTTTCAGTTCCTGCTCCCTGATAATGGAGAGCCACCACTGCCTAAAGACTTTCAGGGTGTATTTCATCCATATCTCCAGCTGGAGGTGTTAGCTGCTGCAAGGAGCATGATACTAGCTTTAATGAGAAATTGACCTGATATAATCCATTATATGGTTAAAAAATCTATCTTCCTCATCACAATAAATGTCTTCATATAAATAATAAAAATATACGATTAATATTTAATATATAACATGAAATTTAGAATAATTTAAAATATAAAAATTCGCTATTGGTAGATACAATGAAATACAATATATTGATGTATAGTATGTAAATTATTATAGGAATTGTGTTTGTCTTTAAGTGTTAATAAATTAATAATTTTCTGACATACATGCAGCCACTTGTTCTGCATTATTTAGCTTAGTTATCTGCTTTTAATGACAAGGCCCAATCCTGAATCACTCTTCTGGACACAAGTAGTTATTTGTGCCTGAGTTGTCATTGAGTTTTTGTTTTCATTTTGGGTTACTTTATAATTATAACAGCTTCATAATTGATACTAGTTATAATTGCTTAAAAATTCAGTGTTCCTCATTTTTCTGATGAATCCGTAGGAAATCCACCATTCATGCCAATTGTAAAAGCTGCATATTAGTGTTGTCAGAGGGAAATAAAACCAGAGCCTCTCAGAGAAAAATTGTGTCCACAGCTTATGTACCAGTCTACCCAAAACACAGCTGCATTGTATAAACAGCAATCCATTCACACCCCTGGGAAAATCGGATCACAAATAAAACTACCACAACAGACCAAAATCTCCATCTGAATGACATACATCCCAGTGAAACAAACAATAACAATCATCATCACCATTATTATTAATAGGCATAGCCTGGCAAATTCTTTGCAAACTGAGGAGAATGTTTCTCTATTAGCTCAATCCTGAAAATTGTCCTGACAAAATCCCCTTGACAATCCTAATGTGCATAAGACATTGATGGAAAATACTGAGTTATGAGCTGCTGCATGCTGAACCAGCTGTCTGGAAAATGTATCTTGGGCACAGTAACAATTTGAAATGCGCTGTGAGATCCTTTATCATAAATTGCCTGCCTGCAGAATCATTCCACATGTCAAAGAAGGACATAAAAGTGAAGTACAGGGATGGACAACAGAATGGCCAGCAGCTGAGCAAAAGAGGGAACAGCAATTCCTGTAGCCTCACCATGGGGATCAGTGGGAAAAAATGACAAGCTGACTCCTTGTAGCCTAAATACTCTTCTGATCAAGGGTAATGGAGGTGAATGCTTTTATTTTGGAACAGTAGACCTTTTCTTCACAAGGATGTGGAAAATTCTTATCTTCTGATGGGATCACTAAGTGTAAAAACAGGGCAGGTATTAAATTGTGTATCAAATTTGAACCAAGTACAAACTAGGAACACAGAGAAGGCAAAATCCATAGCAAACCCCTGTGTTTGGCATAAAGCATGGCTAGTAGTCAGAGTCTAAAAGCAGGGATGGAAAATCCAGTTTGAAAATTAGGCTGGAAAGAGAGTCAAAAAGCCAGAAGTATGGGAATCCCAGTAAAAGCGAGGGTAACAACTGTGGAAGAATTGGAGCAAGGCCAGTGCATGATTTCAGAAACAAAAAGCTGAGCAGGAATTTGGAGATAAGGACCAGGAACAAAGTTGTGCAGCAGGGGCTGAACACCATGAGCTGGCACAGGGCAGGCACAAATATGGATAATATGGCTGTGCTATACAAACTGTGCAACAGTAAAGCACTCAGAGAGGGAGTCTGGGCTAGAAAACAGCAAATAAGATCAATGTCAGAGGCTGTAGAAGAAATGGCATCACGTGAGGCTCCCCTCCCTACTGCCCAGACCCAGGGGCCAGCCCTGCCACAGGACTGACTGGAGGCACAGCCTCCCAGGAGAATGACTGCACTCAAGGCAGTCACAAACACTTGATTGCCAAGGTAGAGCTGCATCAAAATGAAAGCAATCAAATCGTGACTTTCCAAATTATTAAGCCTGGTAATACCATGGTGACACTTCATCATGCAAATAAAAAAACAAGGTTTGGATAATCAGCGTTCAGCCCATCTGTAATTTGATGAGATTGTGAGCAGGAATGTCTCTAAAAGGCGTGGGAGCTCTATTCATGAAAGCAGGCAAAGCTCAGATTTTTTTCCCCCAAAATCTTCAAAATACAAAATGCAAATCAGAATACTGCAAAACCAGAAAAGCTTTCTTAATGTTTTTTTTTGACTTTTCTTGTTTTTAACTAGGTGGTGAAAATTGCAAAGGCTTTTCTTGTCTCCTAATATGGCATCAGAATTCAGACGGGCAAATAAATGGACAGAGATCTCAAAAAAAAAAAAAAAAAAATCACATCAAGTAAACATGTCAATAAAATGCCTAAATCCAGATTTAAATTAACTAGAATTTCGTGAATGCTTCAGTCTGGGTCCCTGGCTTATACAACTTTCTAAATTTCAGAGGAATTGCTTGGCAGGAATTAACTCAAGGAACTCTAATTTGAATGAATCTAGTGCACAATGTATTTTGGATGCTTTGAACACTACCTTTCAACATTTGTAATATTATTATAAATTTAAATCAAGGCAGAAAAGAAGACACAGTACACTGGTTCCCAAAATCTAAAAAAAGCCTTTGTGAAACAGTCTTAAAACGACTCTGGTGGGGATGAAATCTGAACTTGTACTTGTGGCCAGAGAAACACAGCCTTCCCTCTGCTACCTCTTCTGCCAGCAGCTTGCAGCACAATTGTTTTTGTCACTGAACCATGTGAAACCTCAGACTGAAGTGGAAATCCTATGGGTCAGACATTCATGTGGATTTATCCTTTGTAAACAGTGTGTTAATTTCAATTAATGTTTAACGTGCTTTGCTTTTAAAACAGATGCTTCAGGAGCCTCTTGCAACGTGTTTCTGAAGTTTGCTCTTTAAGTGTTCATGCTGGATGTCATGGTGAAAAACATTGGAAAGAAGGGGCTCACCCAGTGAGCTGAAAGAGGGAAATGGTCTCAGTTAATGCTCATGACACTACAACTGGTGACTGAAATCCCAACATTCTTGACCAAAGGTTAGCAGGTTCACTGGTGCCTTTTCTCCTACAATCCATTTCTTTTGAAGACGAAAGGAAAATAGGGTCTTTAATCAAGGAGAATGTGTTTGGGGGGTTTTTGGTTTTTTCTTATCCAAAGTATACTTTCCTTGTGAATATTTTTTTATTGAGATCAAGAGCCCAATTTTTGTGGGGTTTTTTTTTATAAGTTATGAATAGCAAATACCTTTCCTCTCCCACTTTTCACATATAAGTACTTCCATGTATTTTCAGGCAATAGAAGTCCTCCCTTATGAGCTACATTCACCACCCAGCTCCTTTGCCCTTTGCCAAGGACATCAGTGATGAGTTACAACATTCCTGCAAGACAAGGACTTGAAGGTTGAAGGTGAGTTTCACAAAGGGTGTTCAGAGTGCAGGGCAGATTGGCAACATAAACAACCTAAGCCTCGCTGGAGAGACGCAGAGGAAGAATTCAAAAACTAAATGTCGGGTTTTCATATAAAGGTTTATGGCTAAAAGTTGTTTATCTTTTGAGCTCAAAAGGATTTTATACTTTCCAAAAGGAGAAAACTCTGACTTTTTTTCTGACAAGATTTCACAATTACCTTCTGCTTGCTTTGGGAAAACTTAAGCAAGTATAATGCTGAGCCTACTGGCACATTACCCCTATTCAGTGTCAGGGTAGAAAGGGAGTTAGTGAGCCTGACTGCTAGTGAAGTACTACAATAAAAGCCCTAGTGCAGATGTAGTCTGAGAAATATAAGGTGATTTCTGGGTGTGTAAATTATTTCTCCTGCTGAAATAGAATAAGATATACTAACATAAGCACTTTTATTCTAGCAATAACTGTATTCACACTACAGGGGTTTTGCCAATTTAATGGTATCAGCATAGCTAAAAAGCAAAACTTCCTCCTGTCAACAAGACATAGTCCACATATATAAGGTAACAAAGTTTTCTACAGAAAACAGAAAGAAAAAAAAAAGTGCAATATTTTGTTGTGAAAAAGCTCAGTAACTAACAGAGGTAGTTCACTCACTCTTTTTCCTCCATTGCTGCAATTACTTCATTCCTAGACTATAAATCCAAGTAACATCACACCAAACTTTTACTAACAATACTGAAGCCAAACCTAATATTAATAAATTTACCTAGACTGTGGGTGCAGTTTAAAATGAAGTAATTGATACTAATATATGTGCTTGAAATGTTTTTGAAATCCCCCTGCATTTGGCTTTTGTTTCTTAATATGACTATCACTTGAAAATTGAGATAGTTTGGCACAAATTGATACACACATGACAAATTAATTTTGCAGGTAGCATCATGACAATGGAGTTATACAGTGCTCAAGATATTGGTCACCTCTACACAAGGAGAGACACCAACAAATTGGATCATCTTCCAAGCAAGGACCTTGTTCCTGTTGACAACATTCTTTTACCAAGATATAATTTTCCTTGTGCCAGGGGTTTCACGTGAATGTTTTTTATTATATCTATTACATCACAGATTGATATTGCACTTGAGAATGAGGGTTTTCCAGGGCTTTTGGAGGACTTGTGAGCACCACGCTTCCATTACGGACAGCTTAGACTCTTAAAACAGAGCCTGTGAGCAGACGTTCTGTAGGTTAGCAAGACTCAAAAAGTCTTCAGAGTACAAGGACTGCTTTGGGTCATAATCCCTCTTTATACATTTTCCAGATTTATTCTTACCCTGCTGTAAACAGATCTCAAACTTTCTAGTAAATCTCCATTCTGCCTTTGACTGAAGACCATCTACAGCCTCTGACCTGTAGGAGGTCGTGCTTGATAAAACCACCCAGAGCTGGTATGGGGGGCTTTGTTTGATTGTTTGGCTACTTTCTTCAACAAATTTGATAAGCTTCCAAGAGTTTAGTGAGAGGGAATAAGTTTGTTTTTGTTTTGGGGGTTTTTTTGGCATAACACTCACCATACCTTTTCCTTGCTTCATTACTAACCCAGTATGAACTGATGGGAAGAAAGTTCATGGCAAGCTGAAATATTTCAACATTATTGCAAAAGGCCCAAAATAGAACAGGCATATGTGAGCTCCTGAGCAGTCCAGGGCTCAGCAACAGAGAATCATTCCCCACAATATACACATTCTCATGTTTACCAAGTTTTTATAAGATAAAGTCTTTCATTTTTATCAGGTGACATTGAACCAGTAGGATCTGATGCTGTGAAACACTGAGGACACATTGATTTGCTGTGGAACTTTAAAATGCCTGACAAAGTCTGAGTGCGGAATGACAATTACTGTGTGGAGGTACAGCACTATTGGCTGCATAATTTTTTAGAGGCAACAGTAATTCAAAATTCACAGTGTCTGCTCTTGTGGAACGTACTGGTCCCAAGGTACTACTGCACAACCATGGTGCCTTGGCCAACAGCCCCCTTGCCAATAAAACAGCTTTTCTACATCCCCTGTATATATGCATGAACCACTGTAGAGTACATCAGAGCACTTACTTTTGCCTGCACAGTCCCTGCAGGATTCTGCTTTCTCCTACCCTGCTTCAAAGCAAAAGCAGTCTCAGAGAAGACGATAGAGACACACTAGAGAAAATCTTAGTGCACGCTGCAACAAGGTGAGCCTTCATCCTGTCCTTCCCTGGGATGGAACCTGCTGGTTTGAAAAGGCCTTTGGGGAGTCCCTTCTGAAAGGAGACTGTGGGGTAAAAACCTAATCTACTTCTTTCTATAATTTAGCTTATTGAATTCTCTTCTTTCAAATACCAAGGGCATTCTTGAAACATGCACTCCTGCACAGAAACTTAAATACAGTAAAAAAAAAATTGTAAAACTTAAGAAAGCTGTGACAATTTAGGCTCAAAGAGTTTACGTTCAAAACCTTAGGTGCTGCATGAAGAATAAAACACTTTTTGTGGTGCTTATTGTCTTCTATAGATGAAAACCCAGTTTCAAATTCCTCCTTCCACCAGATGCCATGTAAAACTTCTCATTTAGATTTTTAATTCAGAGTTCTTCTCAGCGCCATATTCAATTGACATGTTTACTGCAGTGCTAGAAATACTGATTTACCTGGCTTAAGTGCCTTTGGAAACTTGGTATATCAACGAAGGGGAAAACAAAGCAACCGTTTAAATCAAGGAAGAACCTTCCAGCTGCATGCTGCAGTAAAACCAAATAATTTATAACTCTAACAGCTCCCAGAGCCATTCTCTCCTTTTGCTGGTCTGTATTTACTGGCCTCTTTTATGTAGTTTAGGTTCAAAAACATTCCACAAAAGCTGGTCTTTGCTGGTAAATCTCCTTGAGAGAAACCAAATATCTTTAAGTGAGTAATTTAAAATATATTATCAGGGCTATTCACTGCACTAATGCAGGACTATGAGCTGTATATAATGTTATTTTTCTGCATTCTTTGCAGCAACCAGCTTTTTTTGTAGCTCGGACACAGAGATTTTCCTCCACATAATTTTATTTGGGAAATACCAGGCATCAAGTTTATGTCAGTACTGATTTGTTAAAAGAAATCCATCACATTGCAGATATGACACACCTGAACTAGAAAAAATACTTGGATATTGCTGTCAAGAACAGTGGTTTTTTTCAGCTTGGTTATCATATCACATAAGTGTAAATCTTGGATAATGTTTGGAGGACTCTTTCCAGACAGAGTTATAAACAAACCAAACTCCTAAATTTGAGGCTTAGGAACAGCTAGTCATCCCTCTCCCCTGGAAAACATTAATTCATCATCACTGCAGACAGTCTGCCCATGAAGTGATCTGTAATAAATATCGCCCATTGCTGTTTCCATCACAGTAATCAAGGTCCCACTCTGCTACCCATTGTGTAAAGGATGACACCAGCAGTGCCCCTATTTTCAGGCAAATGTTGATCTACTCACACAGCTAAATCCCCCTAGGAGTCACACTGCTTGCTCAGCAGCCTGCTCATCAAGCCTTTTCACTGAGGTTTGATGAAGACAGAAAGCCTGGAGAAATCCAGCATCAAGCCTTTTTCCTTAGGCAATGCTACCAAGGCTGGCCCAATCCAATGGGGCTTTTTATTATTTTTAGGAAATCCTAGGGACCACATTAGTGAGCTATACTTGGAGTGGAAAGCCCTAAGGCAGATGACCCTCAGTACCCATAATGCAGGTCCCATGCTCCCTCTTCCTTTGGCATGTTCAAAGTGCTTGCCACCAGCATTTGAGCAGAAGGGACCACAGGAGGATTCTACACACGTGCAAGAATGACTTTGTTATGTCCACAATACTTGTCCTGGTACTGCCATAGAAATTCTCAAATAACTCAAGTTGGACATCTGAAAAAAAGAAAGGACTTTTTATTTTTTTAAGCTAAGTAGTTCTCTGAGTAGTAGGAATGCACCTGTGGTGGGACAATAGATGTGATAAAAGGTTTAATCACAGAGGCCAGGCATTCACTGTTGGATTTCAATTAAAGTATGTGTTATTTATACCTTTTAATTCCTTGCCTGCAGCCATATGCACCGACTACTTGCTCATTGATGTAATAAAAGAAGGTGCACTTGAAAAGGGATATGGATGAGAACAAGCTGGTTATTACCCACAGTGTTATTCATTGCTTAGTGTGCCACAATAGCCTCCATTAACTCAAGGTCACTCCTCCCTCTTCATCCAATCCATTCCACTTCACCCCTGTAAGCAACTGACAACTTAATAACACCTCATTTGTGAACACTGACAACCATATGGTGTTAAGACTCCACTAAACATGAGAAACATGTGTTTTACAGCTGCTATTACATGTATGAAGATGGCATCTGGGGCTTGCAGCCAGGCACAGGCCTGCTTGGTCATGGCAGGAATTATTGTGCCTCCTCCAGTTGCTGGGTGAGCCACCCGTGGGGAAAGGTTTTGGTAGAAGAGGAGTCAGACAAAAAGAAGAATTGGAAGTTCCTTGAAGAAACCAAAACCAGCATTCACCTGATATTAGGTTAGTGCAGATTGGATCTTTATGCTTGCTATGCTTCTAATCATCATCAACATCAGCATTTCCTGGCTTCAAAGAAGATTTGAATAGTTGCAGGATAAAGCAGCATTGATCTTTAGAGGCCAGACAGTAAATTACACTGTGGGCTCATATTTTCTGCTACACTCAGATCCTCATGTCCTCACCCAGACACAGAACTGACATCACATTTAGTTTACAAGAAATTAATTTCATCTCTGCTCAAAGTGGTGGTGCTGTGCTGGAACTATAATTTTAACAAAGGGATCCCTGAACTTTCACTCAACCAAAAACCTCTGAAACTTGTCATAGAATTTTATTTCAGGAAGTTTAAAATAAGGTCTTCAGGGGCTTGAATGTCAAAACCATACACACAGAGAATAATAAATTGAGCCAACAGAAAATCAGAAAATGGTTATCATGCCAAGATGATTTATTATTTACTTTTTGGGTTTGTTTTTGTTTTGTGGTTGTTTTTTGGGTTTGTTTTTTTTTTTTTTGTTTTTTTTTTTTTTAGCTGTGGAGAACAGGAACAAATCCCTAAGCATTCACTCAAAACTATAAAGGTTGAAATGAATTTCTCTTAGTGCCAAATGAGATTTGTAACATATTTCGCTGTTTCCTGGGCCTGGGAGAAGAATAAGTAGTTTGATGCATATTTGTAAGAATGGCATACAGTCCAGAAAGAGTTCAGGTTTTAGATGGAAGCATGTCAGCAAATAGGCTGATCAGACAACACTAAAAATTAAAATACGCAGATTATGGTGGGGTTCAGCACACCTGTTTTCAGATCTGGTTTTCAGCTGGAGCAGGTGCTTACAAGGACTACAATACATATGTGCAAAGCACTGTGTGTAAAAAGGGTAAAACAGCAAGAAAGTGACAATATTAAGCTGATAACCACACTTTTGGAAGTAGCAATTAAAAGGCTGGTCTCAAGCTCATCCTTTTTTGATGTATCACAACAGGAGAAGTAGTGAGTATGCTCAGGTCAAGAGGTTATCCAGAGAAACAAAGCATCTTAAACAGAATCCCTAGTCAATCCAGTGATTTTTCAGCTAAACCCTTGTCTACATAACAGGGAAGATTTTCAGCCGCCACAGCTCAGAACCCCAGGGAAGATTTGGGCTCACTTGTGTCAGATAAAGTACAAGGTAATAAAGTGTATTTAGATCTTTCTGCATGGAACTGCAGGTGGGCAATAAATCGTGGTAAGACTTGGGGTCAAACTGATTTTGGGAAAAAATACAAAAGCATACACTATCATCCTAAGCAGGAAAAGAACTGTATACATCCTCAGAGCTGAGGGTTTTTTTTTTCATTACAAAAGCCCTTCATTTGAAAGCAAAAAGGAAAACCTCTGTGGAAACTGCATATTTTACCTCTTTTGAATTCTACAAGGAAAGCACCAATCTAACTTGATATTTGGTTTTCAAATTAGATAAACATTTTATTTACATTGAGACTTCCACTGAAAGCCAGTATATTGTGAAAAGTCTTCAGGATAGGTCCAGTTCTAATATTTGATATTCTGTTTGAAAGCTGCTTCTCCCAGGAGTTGAAATATATGCTATACATAATAAATATCTAAAATAATATATTCTAAAGCTCTTGGACAAGGAGGCCATGCTATACCCCCCAAAGTTTTATTACTGTGTTAGTCTGTCCTGCAAAGTATGATTGAGTATTCCCAAGGAAACATGAGTCTGTTGGCCTCTGACTAGATATTTCTATTCTCTATATTTCACCAATTTCTTGGTGAAATTACTTCTATTTGCACCTCAGAGCTTGGAATGATCCTTGTCCTTGAATAGGTTTATGCAACCCAGGAAGTCAGGTAGTGATCCACAGTGCAAATACAACCTGGGATTTTAATTCAAGTCCACTCCCATGTGGCAGCAGGACACATATTCCTGTCTGACAGTTTTCTGAAGAGACACTGAAGTTTCAGACTCTGGCTCTCCTTTTCTTAACACTGCTAGCACAAATTAATGCAAAAGGGCTGTTGCCAAATCAACGTGATAGCATTTTAAATACTGACTTGCAGATTGATAAATGATGAAAATTAAAACAGTAGAGAATTAAAGCCTGCTTCCATAGAGAGAAACGTGCAAGTGTTTACTGACTTCTAACCTGACCATACATATACAGAAATGCAATTACTTTTTTTTATTTTGTATGCAAATATATTCCATTGGCTCAGGCATGTTTTTCTTTCTCTAACACACCATAAAAAACATGCAGTGAGAAACCCTCATGAACTTTTGGAGACTTCAGATAATGAAAAATTAAAGAATATTTGTTTGTCTTCATTTCAATAAGTTTAATGATACCTCACAGATAATGGTCTGTTTCTCAATACTCATTACAATATAAATCTACTTTTCATTTAAAAAGTGCCAATTTAAGCTTAGAAAATTCAGCTTTTGTTTGTCTAATAGTCAAATACACTGTTCTTGATATTTTTCTTCAAATTCCTCAAATTAGCAATTATGTTCTTTACTCTTTAATATTATAGACATTTATTTTGTCATGAATCCTTATTGAGGTGTCTTTAGCTAAAATGGTAAGGCAGGAACACAAAAATGATGCAGTCTATTTTTCCATTTTCTGTTCATATTCATCCCCATGTAATAAAAGGAGAACCCAAAATTCAACGAAAATAACCATAAACCTCGGGGAGCAATAGGACCCTCTGCATTCAAGAAAGGAGCTTGGGGCTTTGCATCATCATCCCATGCTCAATTTGTTTTCCAAGATAACATATCACCCCTCTCATGGCAAAAGCAATTCTTCAGGAGAGCCCTCAGTTATCAGCTCTTGGCTGCCCTAACAGTGTTCATGGTGTAACTGCAATGGCGCTGCAGACTAGTTTTGTTCACTACATGAAAAACTGTGTGATGGTGTTACATCTTACTTATCATGCAGCTTGCCCTATCCACAATTGCAGTTTTAGTCCCCAGTATGCCTCTATTTTCCACAATCTACCCATTATCTCTGGTTACTGTTGAGGTTCTTGACAGAAAATTCTACACAGGATTTGTAACACTAATAGCCTGTAACAAAAGATCATATTTTGGTTCTTGACAAAGGATATTCCTTTTATTCAGGATCAATGTATTCCTTTTAGTCCCGTGACTTTTCCTGTGTTAGGACACTGGAATAGATTAGTAAGAATATGCAAGCTCAAGAAACGTTTATCCAGATTTTTAGGCTTTACCTGAGACAATACACATTTATTCTTAATGTGCCTGACATGTCACTGCATGTTACTTTGGATGGACTTCATCTTTAATAAATGTAGAATGCAATATCTTGGTGAGAGATAAAAAAAGCCATCTCAAGCTTTTGTAGGCACTAGTGGTCTACTAATTCCTTTTTCAGCAAGACCAGGATACACACGATGAACAACTATATCCAATAGGAGGGAGTACAAAACAGTGTTTTGTGTCAGCTTGGTAATACAGCTCATCAATTTCCATGAACTGGTTGTTTCTATTTAGGGCAGATCAGGAAAGAATGGTGACGTGCTAAACCCACTTTGCCTGGGAGCAGTGATAGTCTAAATGGATTTCCCTCTCTGTCTGTGGTTTTTAGGAACACACAGGTAGAGAAAATTTTAACTTCTCTGTATCACATTCCTAGAGTTTTCTCTAAGGTGACTTCCAAGAAGAAGAATGCAATGTGCAGAAGAGTTTCCCAAGGTTACCAGCCTCCCATTCTCTTCTCACACATTAAAAGAGAGCTGATATCACATTTCACCTGCCTATTGTGCTCACTTCCCACATATTTATGGACTATGTGTCTGCCAGACGGAAAGAGAAAGAAAAACCATTCTTACTTAAATTCTATTTTCTTATCATGGCATCATGATAAACTTAACCTCAGCTCAATAGTCTCCCTTTTTTTTCCTAATGAAGTTCCTGATTGCTATAGACTTCAAGCTGATCAGAGAACCAGCAGTGGTGAAGAATGATAACATTTCTCTGCCCTGTTCTTGCATGTAAAGATTTCTGCTTGCCTCATCTCACCTACCCCAACCCCCTATCCAAAAAGACAAAAATCAGCCATATTTCTCTTATTCAAAAATGAGCTCATTACCAACCCTATCAGCCTGAGTAAGGGAACACTTGAGGTAAGGGAATGCCATATACACCATATGGTGCACGTCTTGTTGCAGCAGTTTCCAAGCGTACAGTACAGATTGTACAATCATCTTCATACAGCTCAGCCAGAAAAGCACATTTCTTTTTATTTAACAGCCAGTGCTGTTTCCGCCAAGAAGAAACTGTTTCCTTGGCTTTGGAAACTAAAAACATTCCTGAAATCATTATGAGGTGAGATGAAAACAGGATTAAAGGAAAATAAGTGGCACATACTGCCAGGAGCAATTTCCAATAAAATTTATACCAACTGCCCTGGGAAGGAGATGGCTGGGGACAAAAATTGTGTTCTCCCTATACCTGCCTTACACATTGATTTAGAAACTTCTGTGAGCAGAAACTGGGCAAAGTTGGTTGAATGTATAGAACTGTTAACCAGATCTTAATGTCAGAAGGAAAAGTCCATAGATTTATGGATCCTTTGAAAAACAGGCATGAGAGAACAGTCCTGGGAAAAGATGGACTTTTTTGCTCATTTAACAGCATTCAATTAATCACCTGAGGAGCGGAGAGAAATACAATCATCTCTACCTATCCTTTTAGGATGTTTATGCATTGCATAAATAGAGTGGTGTGTTTGGCACCTCTCCTAAAAATACTGTGTCCTTTACTGTCAACAGCAGGCATGAGAATATGTCTCCTTATGTAGGATTATTTGATCTAGTATCACGCTCCTCTATCAAAAAATCTGGAGCTTACATTGGACTGAAACCTTTGATACTGTTTTCCAAGTACTGAACTATCTCAGTAACCAACACTTCCTACTACCACTGGTAACAGTGCCAATTATCCCAAAACAGATTAAACTGTATCTGATGTTCTCTCTTCCTGAAAATAAATTTAGGGGGGAAAAATGGTGTCCCTTACAGATTGACAAAACCACCAGATCTTTATCAAGTAATTGCAGATTGACACTAAGAAACTCCTGCACATCTTCATAACCGCTTGAAATATGCAGTGGCTCAGAGCCGAATGTTCTGTGCAAGAACCAAACAGGTGCCCTTGTCCTCCCCCTCAGTGAGGTAGCCAGAGATTTACTTTTATTCTATTTCTGTTGCTGATTTATATTTCAGAACTTCAAAAAACAAACTACAATCTTCAGTGAAGGGCTGGATCTTAAATCACAGACATAAAAGACAGAAGAAAACATCTTTTTGACAAGTGCAAATAAAGTGTCCTAATAAGAGATTAGTAAGATATTAAGCTGCTCTCACTTGATGTCAGTCAAAATATCCCATTACTAAAGTTAACACTTCACAAGAAAGCAAGAACTTTATGGTTGTTAAGTAGTCAGCACATTCAACATCCAAACATTTATGTTTTCACATAAAATTGGGACTGATAAGTATTTTCTGAATTCAAGTCTCAGGTATATTATTTTTGTCTCTGACTTTTAGTGTATTCCTGCTTTGGCGTTCCTTCCTCTACAGGTTGATTACTTTTTGTTTGTAAATACATTTACATAATGTTTTTAACTAGATCACAGTCATCTGAGCAAACAGCAAGTAGGAAGGTTATTAAATGATAAAGCTCCAATTTCTGTAACTTTCAATTACCGAAACAAGATTATGTGAATGCCACAGGGAAAACATAATGCAACATTTAAATGCAGTGTAGAACATTTGAGCATCTCTGGGAAACAAATCAGCTTTCTCTGGACATTCCAGAGCCCTGACAATCTTCTTTTACCTTAGAGATTTCAGTGGACACTCTGAGGTTACTTCAGAGGACATTTTCCCAGGAAACAGAAGGCAGGTCTTAATGGGACACTTCAGGTTTACACTAATTTGTATACTAACAAATTTAAAATTAGAAACACAGAGGGGACATGGAGAATCTGTGTAGGGAAGAATATTTAGTTTCAAGTATTTGTGACCTAATGGAATTCACAGGAGGAGGCTGCCAAAAGAAGGAAGTTCAAAGTGTTGCTGCAATGTCAGCAGGATGTGCAGTACAAATTCTAGGAGGATGGGGACAAGAGAGCAGGTGGCATTGGTGATCAGGGCTGGGGTACATTAGGCCTATATTCAGCCAAAACTATCATCAAAAGATCAAAGCAGGCACTAGAAAGATGACAGCAAAAGAGGGCAGGTTTTACTGTCAGACCTCTTCTTGCTCCCAATCCACCTAGGCATTTATGTTGGGCATCTTAGTGTTTTTGGTTTTTTTCCCCATCAGATACTCATATCCTGAAAATTCCCTCACTAGGAGAAACCAAATCAAAGAAAATCCTTTTCAGTACCTACCTTTAGCCTGCTACCCTTCCCTGCTGACAGCAACAATAGTTTTTGATGTGGGAACTTCTGAAATATTCGCTCCCAGTAGCCAGGATATGTCAGCCCCTAGCATCAGCTGCCTCATACATACACACACACATATCAGCAGACTCTCAAGGAACTTCTCTTACATTGAGAGGTAACAGCTCCACTGATGCATCTAATTTGCAACAAATTCTATTATTTAAGAGCATGTTTTAATAAAATAAAAACAACCAAAAACCAGAAAAAAGGACAGGAAGACCCCTAAACCACCCCCCCAAAACACCAAATTAAAAAACCCCAAACCAAAAACCAATCAACAAAACCCCCCACAGTAAACAAGAAAATTTTCCTGTTCATTGTAAAGGGACGTCCTAGTCTCTATTAAAGAAAGTAGTTTCAGGAGCAATGCTCTGGAAACCAAGAAAGTTACTGCTAGTAAGGACAAATAAATAACACAGTAAGTGTTCTGATTAAACTCCAAGTGGCCATAGCATCACTGTTTCGTATTTTTATTCAATGAAGATTAAAAAAAAAAAAAAAAGGGAAAAAGGAGTGTTAAGCATTAGCACAGCTAGCTATCATTAATATAAAAGCCTGTTAAAAGGACTCTAGTCACACTTCAGTGTAATCTCTCCCCAGAAGAGTGGCACCTGTCACTTACCACTGGGAAGATAATGGAACAAACAGAACTCAACTAAAAAAAAAAAAACTGAACGAGCACAGCTTCAACCTCTTTTGTGGTATGGAGGGATCTTTTTCACAGTAAAAGCATCAGTGACTACCCCCAGGCCACATATAGAAAAAGTATAGTGACATTAGCATGGGGAGGAGTGGGGTAGGGGAATAAAAGGAAAAGAAAAGAAAAATGAATATAGCAACATTCCTGATTATGTTAAGGTGATGAACGCAGAATGCTTCCTTTTTTTTTTTTTACAGCTTCTTTTGATTTTCTGCAGGTTATAAAATTATAGAAGCTCTTTTCTCCATTTTTATTCATCACCTGTCTGGGCTGACACTCTCCCTGCTGCCCCCACGATCCTGACAGTAGAGGCCTCCAGAAGCAGCTGGGCACCTCATTGCCAAATGATCCATCCCTGGGCCTGGAGCAAAAGTCACTTCAGTGCCAAGAGCTGTCAGGGAGCCTGGGTTTGTGAGGTTTAGCATTCCAGTGTTGCTCTGTACAACTGCTGCACCAGATGAAAAGGAAGAGGACTCAACATCTAAGAAGCTCCTTACAGACTTATATCCATGTCCAAATCATTGGTGCTCACACCCAGAGCAGTGGAGGCTTAATGACTTCTCTGGACTGATCTTCCTGCATCTCGGTCAGTCCCTGGCATCCTGCTGCACTGCATTTCCAGGGTTTTCTTTGGGACAACCTCTTGTTTCCTAGCATTTCATGCCTCCATCATGCCTCCCTATCCTATTCCTAAAGGTTTCCCCTATCATTCTGTGTCATTCCTTTCATTCCCTTTCATCACCTACTCTAGAAGAAATGATGTAAAGGTGAAGAGGGACAAGAGCTGTGATCATAGAATTACAGAGCAGTTGACAGTGGAAGGGAGCTCTGGAGGTCATATTGTCCATCCCCCTGCTCAAGCCAGCTCAGAGCCAGCTGCTCAGGATCATGTCCAGGTGGGTTTTGAACACCTGCAAGGACAGAGACACCACATCTTCTCTGGGTAGCCTATTTCTATGCCTGGTTACACTCAGAGTGAAGAAGTGTTTCCAGATGTTCTAATGCAGCATCTTCTGTTTGTCTCTTACCTCTTGGCCTGTCCCTGGCACCACTGAAAGGAGCCTAGCCTTGCTTTAAAGGAAGTCAGAACCAGGTACAATTGTCTTGCTGTTCAACTGATAAACAATTAGAAGCATGATTGAAGTTGAGATCATACTAAACAGAGGTATGAGATCATGTTCTCTGCCCTTTTCTTGTTTTGTTTGTTTTTTTAAATTCAGGAGGGTTCTACTGCCTGGCACAATCTTAACAGGATGGGAGTATTCATGACCTTGGATGATTAATACAAAGAGAAAATGTCCTTGTGACTAAAACTATAGTATTGTTTGTGGCTACCAACTGGAACTCAGGAAAGAAATCTGAGCTAGTAAATTTATTGTTTCAGTTCATTTAAACTTCTAGGAGAACTACCACCAGTAATGTTTATGATCACCACTATTTTGGATAAAGCAGCTGCACATACATCTATGTATGTACACACACAGCAGCAGTAACTGTGAGTGAAGCATGCTATCATGCTCCTGGGACTTGCTTTTCAGCAATTTACTTAGGGTTTTTGCCAGCAATGGAAAATAAAAAATATTCCACCAACACCAACCTCAGGAGTTAAATAATAAAATAAATAGTTAAATGTGGGTCATTGAAACTGCTCTAAAAGAAATACCTGAAGAACACAATGTTGGAGACCACAGGGTTAGCTTCAGAGAATACCTAAGAAAAGCCATTTGACCTCTGTCGTCGTGCTGAGCTGTCTGGAGAAATTCCAGTCTAGCAGAAAGGCTGCATGATGTAGAAATCTGCGTGTTTGGGACCCAGCACATCCCACTTCCTTCACAAATGCTAATGGTCATGCACTGTACAGCTCATTTTGGGTACATTAACAGCATTTAAATGCAGGAGACTATCTGCTCAGACACATTCACATGGAGCTGTTTTGAAGAGATCCCCCCACGGTATTATAGAATAGATATCAGTCAGAGACATGTCAGGATGCAAAACTTACTTACCCCGCAAGGAGAAGGAAAACCACCCACTGGAACCCATCCCCAGCAGCCAGGGCTCAGCCAGCCTGTGGGTGGCAGGCAGCCAGGCTGGCCTGAGAGCTGGCTGGCTCAATTGCTGCGCGTCACCTACGGCATCCACGCCACTTTCTTTGGCAGCAGACAGAGAACCAACAAAACGATCACGTGTGTCACTTGCAGCTCTCTGTTAAGAGCCGCAACATCAAATGCTGAAAGCTGGCCAAAATTTTTCCAAGTTTTCCATGAGACTGGCACTTCTGATTGGTCTACTGCTGTTTGGACACTGTGAAACAGCTCTTCTGCTCGAGAATGGAGGTGCTCCCACAGTACTCCAAAATCCAGAGTGTCCCTGTGCAGGGACTTGCCGTTGTCATCATTCCCTTCATGCTGCTCAGGCATGATGTGCTCCTGCAGAGGGGGAGTTGTGCTATGGAGTCACCAGTGTCTATTTCTGCACTCCATTTAACACACTGGTCCTCCCTCATTCTTCTGGGATGAAAAAGCTCCACTGTGGGCGCAATTGGCAGTATTCATGCTGTATGTACAAAACCCAGGTCTTCCCCATATGCAGAGCTTTCTGTGCTGCCCATTCAGAAAGGGCACAGAGAGAAGAAAGGTGAGGTAGACCAAGATAAAGACAACATCAGACCTTGGACATTTTGGGAACATAAAAATACGGATCCTTTCACAGGGGCTGAATGCTATGCAAGGAAAAAACCCACTCATTCTGTGAAGGGATGTGGGAAAGCAAATTATTTGCTACAGTGCACCCGTAGCTCTCAGAAACTGTAGAGCTACGTAAGTAGGGTAGAGGAATCCAGATATACAGTGACAGATGAGGCCACCTCAAAGCTTTTGAGAAATGCAGTGAGAATTTAACTTTTCCAAGGATGAAAACTTAAGCCTCTAACAGGGATACAGAACTCCAGCTATGGAAAGAAGCAAAATAAATATAACAGACAGAAAAAGAGGAGAGATCAAGACAGTAGAATTTGCTGTTTGCAAGGGAGAACGATGGTAGCTGTATTTCTGTAGCATAAGCCTCTTCTGAGGCTCAGTTTTCCAGGCTCCTAAGCACAGTCAAGGCAGCACAGAGAATCACAAGCTGGTCTTTTGCCTCACAGTCGTTTTGCTGGCAAATGCCCACTTTACCCAAGCCTAAAGTCAGCATTGAGAACTTTGTTGGCTAACACCACCAAAACCCACCGCACAAAATAATAACACATGGGCATAAACAGGTGCCACATTACTAAGCAGAGGAATAATGTCCAGAAGCCTGGGGTTAGACTCAGTTCTCTGCAAAACAACAAATTAACTTCTGTCTAAGCAGGTGTCAGTGAGAAGGAGGAGGGACCCATTAATGACTGGGGCTGAACTCAACCATCACACAGCCTCACATGTGTGTCCCTAGGAGGATGCTGGGAGCAAGGAGCTCCCCTCTTGCTAAGATACTACCTGTAGAAACCAGTTGGTTCACAGGGCTCAGAGAGCAATTCTATGCTTCAGTCGAGTCACAAAAAATACGCTAACTCCAGCTGCAACATTAGTGTTTGTAAGCATATTCCTACTGACAGGTAGTCTGCACTGAAATGCGCCAACGTGTTCCTTGTGCTCAGCCAGAAGTGACAAGATGCAGATAATCAAGGCAAAACAGGACCATTAAAAACAAGCACACCCATCTGTCAAATAACAATAAAAGTTGCACTAGCTAGAAGTTTGCACAACGTTTGCTTTCCTTAGAAGCAAAATGGTTTTCCACAACAGGAGCAGAACAAGATAGTATTTTATTTTTTTTTAATTCTTGTTGTTTGGTTGTTTGTAATTTTTTTCTTTTTCTTTCTCCCTCACCATCTAGAGATAGTCTAAGTAGTCAAAATTGATTGCTCCCAATTTACATCTTCATTTCCACAAACATACATACTTCTTCAGGCCAATTAGACAATGTTGTGTGCTTTGAATTGGAAAAAAAAATAAATTCCAATACATTTCCTCATCCATTTCCCTCTGTTTGTCAGGCAGGAGATGTGAACAAAGAAATTTCATACTGTCATTTTAGTTGGCTAAATAAACCTAGATAAGTCTTGAAAAAGCTTCTAATGTTAAAGAACCAGAACCCATTAAGAAGATTCCAAAATTAATTCTTACTGTTTGTGGTGAAAAAAACTTTATGCCAAAATTTTTTTTGTTTGTTCCAAGTAGTTGCAATGCAACAGAAAACCACAATTATGTGGTTACTCCCAAATAAACATTTCCCCTTTTTAAGGACATATCATTTCAGATCTTGTCTACAGTGCTCTTCTGCAAGAGAACTTAAAAATTCAGATCTGTCAAACACAGAACTTCTGATTGCTTTAGTTTTAGGTATGAAAGAAAAGACTCAGTCTTCCTATAGAGACATGGAAATGACAATCATCTGAAGTGTGATTACACAGCTACAGATGTGTAGATAATAGGTTCTTGCTAGTTAATTTTGTTCCTCCCAAAGTATTTCTGATTTGGAATGAGATTTTTCAAGCTGAAATAGGTGTTTTGGGGGCAGGGATTTCAACAAAAAGAAAAAAAGAAGGCAGCCTTGAATATTTCATTAAATGCAACGTGATTTTTTTTCTTCATAATGTATGGGTTTAAATGTCTTAGCAAGCATTCTAGTTTTTAAAAGGAGAGGTGTCAATTCAAGTGGAACATACTGAGACCTTCTCTAACATTTCAGTATGACAGCTTCCAGCCAATTTTATGCCACCCAGATAAGGTAAATTCCCCCTCCACAAATGGACAGGCTGTTTCTTCCTTTTGGGAGAGGCTAGTGACAAAACAGAGCAGCAATTCTATCCACTTACTCTGCTGAAAGCCACCAAGAGGGGAACAAAAGACCAGCCCAGAGCTCTTTAGTTACCTGCCAGTTCAGACTGTCATTTACCCACGGCAGGAGATCTGGTCTCTGCTCTTCCCAATCAGACACTTTACCAGAAAAGCAGCTCTTGCTGGTTGTGCTCACTCACTTGCTGTCATCAGCCTGGACATCTGCCCATTTTTAATGGCGCATGTGCAGTAAAAACAACCATAAGCAAACTTCAGAGCAGCCAGGAGATTACAGTGACTTGCCAGAAGATAGGAAACAGTTCACGTTTCTGCTCTTCTTCAGGGGGAACAAGGCTTTCTACTGTCACAGACACGTTTTATGAAAAATCCTTTCCTTAGGATTTTTTCTCCTGAGAGGCTGAGAGACCTCAGGAACAAAATGCAAGCAATGATTATCTGCTGCTGTGGAATGCAACAGGTGGATCTGTGATTGGTCTCATATGGTTATTTCTAATTATTGGCCAATCACAGTCCAGATGTCCGGACTGTCTCAGTCAGTCACAAGCCTTTGTTATAATTCTTTTTTCTATTCTTAGCTAGCTTTCTAATTAAATCCTTTATCCTATTCTTTTAGTATAGTTTAAAATATAATATATATCATAAAATAATAAATCAAGCCTTCTGAAACATGGAGTCAACATTCTCATCTCTTCCCTCATCCTAAGACCCCTGCAAACACCATCACATCCTACAGAATTCCAACTGAACACCCAAGTCTGGATATCTCACCTCTCCCCATGGCAGCAAGAGGAAGATTTCTGAAACCACAGAATTGCTCTGCAGGGCAAGAAGGGATCTAGCCCAATAATAGAACTGCTGTCTTCTGCCCTTAACTCTGAGGGTCCCCTTAAAGTTAATACTGCTTTTCCTTCCTGACAGAAGTCACTCCTCGATCTGCAGAGAAATCACACTGTAGAGGTTTATCTAGCAGAAAACTCCCTTTCCATGGACTCTGACTCACTTCTGTAATCAGTGTTCACAACCTCAGGGAAACACATATATCAGAAACACCTCAGAAAACACTTATCACCTCCTCGCCTTCTGACCGCGCGATGAGGGGACAATTTATGATTTAGCTCAAATTATCTGCTCTAGTGAGATTCCAGAATTGCTGCCAGCAAGTAGGATACCTGCTGGGACTTGGGGAAAGTAAGGACTTATTCAACCAGTGTTGAGCCATATTTGAAGGTTTAGGTTTACTCGAATTAAGTATAACAGGAGACTTAGAACATTTTATCTGTCCTCTAAGCCAGTACTCTTGTTCCTTGTTCCTTTGTGAAATGAAACCAATCTGTTACATGATTTACCAAGCTAAAAACTGAATGCATCACTACCAAATTAGGAGAGAATTAATTATCTTCCTCAAAGCAGAAACTGGAAGAACAATTTACCCAAAAACCTAAACCCATAACCAAAAGACATTTAATTGCAAGTCTCTGTTGCTTTATCACAATTTCCCAATTCAAATGGAGGTCTCTGTTTATAGATAAATATTATAAAAGCATGACATACAGCTTACTCTTTTTGTATCCCTGGCCTTCATCACAAAACATGAATCCACATGACAAAAACAGATGCAGAGTTTAACTGTCTTTGTCACGGTTATTTCTGGTTACAAATAATGTAACTCCAACCACTGCATGAAATCTTTTGTGGCACCTTATACAGAGCTTAAATTCCTTCTCAGCTACAAGAATAGGACAGTGTCTCTTGTGTCTGTCTTGTGCTTGTCATGTAGTCACTCATAAAGGATTTACTCTTGGCTTACCATTGTATAGGCAGGGCAACATAAAACAATATAAAGGAAATACGTGCTATAGGAAACAAAGGCAGCTGCTGGAATGCAGTGCATCAAGGGAAACAAACTGCAGAAAAGTGAAAAAGCAAGGTACCCACTGGAAGGGAGCATCTTGCACCTCCCCAGGGTTTCCTGCCCCGTCAGTCAGTGGCTACAATGCTCGTCTGTGTTCATGCTCCCAAGGAGCCGAGTAAGAGAGAAATCCTGCGGTGTGCTCACCTCTCTTCCCTTCTCTCCGGTGGTTGTGGAGACATAGACCTCCTGCAATGTGGAGACATAGACCTCTTCTTTCCCCAACTTGTTGCTTTGGGAAAGCCCTGTTTCCTTGGCTCAGCAGCCAGTAATTGAGATTGGGTATTCACCTGCAACATGGCTTTAATCTTCCCCAGATTCAATGGTCCCGTAGGTAATATGACTGTGAACTAACTTGAAACTGCAGGTTTCTTGTTTAACAGAAAGTCAGAAACATAAAAATTACCTGCAATCTCAGGGGAAATGTGGCTCTTGATTCCTTGCACTATGGTTTGCAACAATGCTACACAGATCTGCTATTCAATGTATGGATCTCGGCTCGGTTTCAAAGTCATGGTGACTTTCTGTGCCACTATTCCATAAACAAACTGCAGTTGCCTGTTCATCAGGCTCTGCAGTTTCATAACATAGCAGCGAAAGCTCTACATTCAGGTCACCTTGTCTCTTTTGGGTAGAGAAAATCAGACACAGAGTCTATAGTCTGTGAAAGAAAGGTTCACATTTCTTAATTTTCATTGCACACAGAAACAAAACAAACAAACAAAGCCACAACAACAACAAAAAAATGAACCCAAAACCAAAACAAGGGTTCTGATACTCTAAATTTGCTGCAATTACTTTGTATGGCCAGACTTCTTGCCACCCACATTACCATCTCTCTTTCTGGTCCCTCTACAAACATTTCACAGAAGTGGTAAGAAATTATTTTTTCACATTTCCATTAGGGAGAGAAGCAAATTTCAAACTTGAAAACTATCTTGCTGGTCAAGTATTCAACTTTCCAACTGATGTGTGAAAAACTACCCAATTCACTTGCTTAGCTTACAAAGAACCTTCATCCCTTCCTCCAAATGATATGGTCACAGCTGGATTTCCTATTTGTTTATCTTAGTAACTTTATTGACCTGACTGAGATTTCTCTTCACATAGCAGAAAATACTGACAGAAATAGAGGAAGAAAACTAGGTAAAGCACAGTTTTTTCAACAGCAAAGGAAGTTGACGAAAATGCTACCAGAGTACAGGGCTTCTTTCAGAAACAATAAATCAAGACGCATAAGTGAAAGTGATTACTTTTTCAGTACAGCTTAGGAGACTGCCTAGCACAATAATTTAAGAATTTTTACTGCTAGTTTGCTTTACTGCTTGGCTATAAATCTTGTTTAAACAATCCTAGAAGGATTGCAGCAGACCTCAGAAGCACAGGGAGCTCCAAAAGAAGAGACCTTCAAAAACAGGAAGGTTGCAAGTTTTAGTGCCTGCCACCCCTGGAAGTTTAATCCACCAAGGGACATTTCAGAAAGGTTCTTTATGTCTTAACCTATTAGTTTCCTAGAGGTTTATTAGAAAGGTACAAGGTCAACCAGTGCCTAAATATCTATTAATTACCAATGTTGGATCTATTGAATTTCAGGAGCTCTCTAGCACTTAAGTCTGGCATGTGTCATTATTGAAATTCAGTTGAGGTCTAGGTTGAAATCTAAACCAAGAGAGTTAAATGCATAAATTGAAAAATCAATCAATCTCAGCTGGATCATTTGCAACAGATGCTTTACACTGATCCTTTGCTACGGGTGGCATTCTCAACATATGCTCTGAGAATGTAGGAGGTTAAAAGAGGTGGAGAAAAAACATACAGATTTGTATTAGCCTGTAATAAGTCAAGGAATTATGTATTCATTTACCATAGCAGTACCAGAAAGCAGTGATGTGCTAGGATCTAGTCTCTTTTGTCCTAAGTTCATCTGTTAAAAATAAAAATCTTTTCAGAAATTGAGAAAAAAAACCCGAACAAACAAAGGTTCCAAATATCTCCTTATGCTCATTGTCTCTAAAAATAATAGTGATAACAACAACAAAAAAAAAACTTAAAAAATGCCAGGCAAATAATTTCCTAAATTAGCATTAGAGAGTTCAAGAAACAGAATCAAATAAGGGTATCATCACAGCACAGATGGCTACAATGTGAAATACATGATGTCTTAGAGAGCAAATCAGTTAGTCACTGGTCCATTTCTGCGCCTGTGGTACAAAAACAGTCCCAGGGACAAGTTGTTTCACAATGAAAAATGCAAGTAATTTAAAGGGAAATGGCCATAGTGCAGAGCTACACAGTGCCTGAGCTGTAGGTAAAGGTTTCAGAAACAATTGGTATGGAATTATTTTTCTCAAGTGAAACCAGTGGCACAAAAATAAGGTAAGGATGCAAAGTTAAAATAGAGATGAAGAGCTTTTGCACACTGAATGACCCCTGTGTTTTTCATCCACTGTGGCTAGCAGTAGCTTTGATCTCATTTTTGAGGCCCGTAATTTAGACATTCACATATTATCTTGTCATCTGGTGACCCTTGTGGATGAATCAAAAGACTTAGACAGTTCTGAGACATAACTCATCATGCTTATTATTGATATCTACCTTACTGAGTGCTTCAGCTACTAAAGCTGAGCACAGCTGCATCATGAAAGTGTATTCTTCTTCACCTGTCATAAAGGCTTGCATATGGAAAACCCCTATACAGCCATCTAACCCCAGACTCTTGCTTGGGTTTAAGGAAAAGCCATAATTAGCACATGTGCTGGCAGGTGTGAGTCGCTGGGCATCACCTGTGTCTGATCCACCCTCAGCACAGGGGCAAAGAGCTGGGACCTGGGCTGAGGCACTTCTAGTCCTCTGTGAGCTCAGGTGAAGTTTGTTCCTAAACATATACCTATGGACAAAGGGTAAAGAAGACAAGCAGGACCAAAAATCCACATCAGATAAGATCAATTTGAGATAAAATTATTTTCACTGATTTCACATAGAACAGAATTTGGCCAGTTGGGAAAATGCCTGAAAATCCCACAACCAAAGCACTTTTTCCAAAATGAAAAAAGGTTGTTACAAGCCAGCTCTTTCAGACCTGAGAATTTACATAGCAGCTGAATTTTCAAAGTCATTTTATGTCCATAAATCCTATTGTGGGATCATTAAAAAAAAAAAAAAAAGCAGCAAAACAAAAATCAACCCACAAAACACCAGAGCACTTAGCACCCCATCTGCATTCATTATGCTGAGCACATTTGAAAAATCTGACCTTAACATATTCTCTCTAATAGGCTCAAAACGCATTTTTTGAAAGAAATGTGCTTAGTGTTATGTTAGTGACAAAAGTAACAGGGGAGAAAGGTGTAATCACAGTCATTTGAAACTGGGTATCTAGTATGCCATAGTACACCTCATTATTCTTTGCATTATTCACCATTTGTCTCAGGCTGTGCTTGTGCCAGATACAGGCATCAAAACTGTGATTTTTGTTTGGATAGAATTTCTGTACTAGAGAGAGAACAGAATTAAAAATAAATTGTTAAAATACATATGATATTCCTCATGCAGGCCTATGAAAGACCTTAGAGCCTCAAATTATTAGGGAAGGATGGAAGAAGAAAAAAATATTTTTAAATTTGGAAAGTGATGTGCAGGTTAGAAAGGTATGACTTTGGTGGTTGAGAAAAATCTGTTCAGGTATGTCTTTTAAATTGTAGAGAGCACAATTTAAATAAAATTTTATTCAACATTTTCTCCTATATTCCTTACTCAAATCCTTTTGCTTGGGCAAGAATGAAAGTATTTTAATTTATTTTTCTACCTGTTATGTTGCTGGCTTTTATTTCATCTTTCTTGTCTTGATTGGCAGGATTAGGCAAATGAGTCCCTCTCTCTGTAGGAATCCATTCAGTTTCATGGTTTTCCTGAACGAACAGGTAAACTGATGATCAAGTCTGGCTTTCAGAATACTTAAGCAACAACTTTTAAAAGTATATTTTAAATATCATAGTGAAAAAAAAAACTCCAAGCAACAAAACACCCCACGAAGATGAGGTTAAAAACCCAAACAACAAACTCCACAAAACCTTGCACAGCCTTGTTTTGATAACCTGTCCTGATTCAGTTTGAAAGCACAAAGAATGAATAATATCAAATGGTCCTTTATCCACCAGCATGGGAACCATGGACACATGAACACACAGGAGCACAGGCCTCCTGGAATCACGTGGTTAGGAAAGAATTTTATTTCTTTTTTAAATATGGTCCAAAATAGTTTAGAAACTGGAAAAATGGAGCCTAAAAATAGGCAGTGTTACAAAAGGTAGATTATACCACACTAAACTCTCATCTGATATTTAGAGCAATGATTTCTGCATGCTTATGGCTAACAAGACTTAGTATTACCTACTTTTTCTTCACAGCCACCTTACAAGACCCCTCAGCTCTACAAAACAGAAGTGGTTTTATTTGAAACCTTTCCCCGTTGAGATGTGCAAGCAAGAGCAGAGAATTCAGTCTGTTTTCCCACAGAGGGGAAAGAGAGTCCATCTGCCAGAAGGCTTTACTGATGTGTCTTTCTGGCCTGAGTGCAGCCCTGCCAGAAGGGACCACAGAGCCCACTGCAACTTTTCACCGTGCCAGGAAGTGCAAAATTTACTACCAGGAAAAGTTAAAGTTCTTCCTTTTTTGCCTGCCAAGAAACAAATCTCTCTTCCATGTACATCTACTTACAGATAAAAGACATACATATATATATAAATTTATCTCTGTATATACATATATATATATGTGTGTATATATATATGTGTGTGTGTATATATATATATATATGTATGTAAAATCTTTGCTGGGAAATATCAGCACAAAGACTGATATGGCACAATTGCTCTTCTTTCAATCTCCTGGTCATGCATAATGTACAGTCATGGGGAATAACAGTCAAAAAAAAATAGAATTGACATAAATTAAACTATATGAATTCAGGTGATAGAAAATGAGGCTGTAATGGCATCCCTCTGAAGGAAGCTATCCCTGGAAGGAGAGGTCCTGCTTGGCCACAGATATCATTATCTTGACAAATGGAGTGGGTGATTTTGCTTAAAGAGAAAGGAGGGTAGATACTTTTAAAATTACAGCAGTAATTCTAAAGCTGAATGGCAGTTTAAGGCTTCATCCTCACCTGCAGAATATAATTGAGGCACTACCATTACCTCATTACCCAAGCACACTGCTGTAAGCTTGGAAATGGCCTCTAAAGCGCCACTGACACTGCTTGAAGAGATTTGAGGAAACATTATATTTAGGGACAAATATAATTATTCACCACATGTTTTCTTACTCAAATGAAAGGATCTCATTGCAAGCCACAAGCAGCAGACAGCAAGAGCAGCATGAATGAAAATGCACAAAGTGAGAGCTGTGACAACACCATGATTATTGGTGGTTATTTATGCAGTTGTTCAGTCCCCAGGATCATGTTCCAGGCAGAACCAAGAGACAGTATCATATACCTGTGTCACAGCACCACTGACCCTAACCCTATTCCAGGGTTTGGGTCTCACTTAATAACAATGGTTATATCATCTCTTCCTCATCTCCAACATTATTCATGTCATTTTTTGGGTTTTGGTCAGCTCTTGCAATTTTCCACTGTCTATGGTGTCAAAATTCATACAAAATTGAAGACAGGAACCGTAGCAGTCTGAAGAAAACCACACAGCTCTTGCAGTGGTCCTGGAACCACGAGTTTGAGTTTTGTGTGCTCCTATCAGTGCCACTCCAGAACAGGTTTTCCTTGCTTTATATGAACAGGCTTGCAACCACCTGCATCTGCCTGGTGCAGAGACAGCCTCCTCCCCTTCCTCACCTAGGTATCTCCTGATTCCCATGCTGTCCATCTGGACTATCTCCTCCTGGCCAGGTGCTGTCATGAAATGCTGCTTCTCAGCCCACTTAATTGTCCTCAAGTGACAGATGGGATTTGACTATAGCTGGTAAGCCGTAAGTACACGAAGCAGATGAGCAGTTAATTAGCAGCGCTAGTGTTTCTGTGCAAATAGCTATAGGAACTACACATCAAAAGATGGCCTTATCAAGCCAGTTAGTCCATCTTCTCTCTTCTAACACATTTCTTATCTCATGCAGTACATTAAAAGTTTTGAGTTCCCCTGTGCCAAATAAGCTGCTTTTAAAATCTCAAAGTTTCTATCAACTTTCCTTAGGAGGCTATTTCACAGTCTAATGAATCTTGCTGTCAATAAATCTTTTCTTTCTGTTTAGCCTAAAGATAGTTCTTGAAATATTGAGCAGGAAAGAAAAAAAAAAAAGGGAAAAAAAAATCTGATAACTCTGTAGAACAATTTCTAAATACAGTACTGTGCCTTCATGTTTCCTAGGACACATTAGCACTTCTGTAAATGGTTGTATTAGAAAAAGAATCTCAGTGCAGCTTTCTCCACCAGAGAGTACAAATCTAGATATTCTGGAAAAAAAAAAAAAAAAAATTGAATGGGGTGATCCAAGGAATAAAAGCAATGCAGTCGTAATTTCATATATTGCAGGCCAATGGTCAATGCCTATGAGTCTACCCAAGAAGGGAGTATCACAAATTCATTTATTTAGTATTCAAAACACACAGAACAGACTGGAGAATTTTGGCTAAACGATCCCCTCCTGAGACCCAACTATTTCATAAAATAACTCAGAATTTCCTTAGGTTTTCAGAGTACCTTGACAATACCTGAATAAAGGTTTTAAAAATTTAGCCTAAGAAAAAATAGTGGAAATAAAGACACTTTTTAATATATAATTTATAGCACATTTAATATATTTCTTCTGTAAAAGAGCCTTCTGATGTGCTGAGTTTTGAGAATTCTATCTGTGGTTTATCACTAAAGATATTTAACAAAACAAGACACACCAGCCCAGAAAGAAATGAATTCCTCTGTCAACAATCACCTTGGTGATAGTTCTTCAGTCTTGCCCCCTCCCCCATCCTATTTTGTCTTGATTTAGAGGCTTCCCTCTATTCTTGTCTGTCTGGAAACTCTCTTCTGAAGCACCCTCCACCAGCACAAGAAAAAACTTCCTTCCTAACTCAAGGCAGGTGCCAGTGAATAATTCTACCCATACGGAACTCAGGTAAGCCAGATTCTAAATACACACAAAAAATCCTAAATTAAATCCGTAAAAGTTAAAGAAACCAGTCAGATGTCTTCTTGAAACAGCTCCCCCTATTTGCCATACTTCTAACTTGTTATAGGGATTGAGAACCATATGCAAGAGCTCAGACTCTTGTTTCCTCACAAACCACAGCCTTTCAAGTGATTTCTTGTCTATACACTCAAATGTTATCATTATTAAACTTCTAGAAGAACAGTTTCACAAGAGAGAAAGAAGCATTCTCCTTTTCCAGCTTAATAGGCCCATAATACCATTTAAATTTTTTTCCCAATAAGAATGCCTACCTTTTCCAGCTGCCAGAGCTCAACAGCAGCCTCCTCGTGCTCACACCAACACAGCCAGCCACTGCAACTATTGAAGAAGCCCAAAGTGCAGAGAGTACAATTTTCACCTAACTAGGAGTGAAACACTATGAAAGCTATCTGAAATTTCTGAGCCAGAGACTGTGATTATATCAGCATAGTTTCAGAATCCAGGGTGCTAATAACTTAGTCAGTGCAGCAGTGAAGCTTTCTCTCTGTATCCTGGTAGAAGATCACTGCTTCTGCCCACATGTGCAAGCGCTGAGTAATTTGCACCTCTTTGCACCCTGCTGGTGCACAGCTGTGGACTCAGCCAAACACGGCATCCTTGTGTGCCATGAGCACCATAGGAATCAGCATCTTGAGTCAAATCAGTCTGAACAAATCTGAATCATGTCACATCTATGGCATATCTCTTGTCTCTGCTAGTAGCTACACTACCTTGTCTCTGCTAGTAGCTAATAGGGAAAAGAGTCAAAAAACTCAAAAGCAATGCAGGCCTTTGGTGACAATTTCCCAGAATACTCTCCCTCTCTGCTTCTTAGCTGCTTGTGGTGCAGCTAACATTGTTAGCTGAAGATGATGTCTTTGAGTGTTAAAAAACATCATGTTTCTTTCCTATTTAGTTCTCCAAATGGTCTATAAGTCAAAGTAAACAATTAGAAACCCCTGAATCCTGCAGAAAAGGGTTTCACATCTTCTCAGTATCCCAAGATAAGCAATGCTTCATTATTTTTCTGGACCTGTCGCTCTCCAATTTTATCTGTTGTCCTGTAAGACTTTCATAAGAAGAGACATGGAACAAAAATATTTTCCATGGTCTTAGATATCTTTATCATATCAAACTAGAGTAAATTCCTTCCAAGCCACAGCATTCAATCATTCTTTGTTTAAAAGCTTATCCATCCATCCACCCATGCTCTACTTCTCTGCAATTTTTCAGTTCATCTTCTAGGACCAGAATTGTACAACATCATTGATGAGAGCACTGAAGTCTCTTACCAGCTGAAGCTGCACCCAAAAGGGCTGTTGTAGACACAGAATTGTGCTGGTGGGTCTCTGTTAGGATCTGTTTATCACCAGTGGCAAAGGCCATTGGATTTACTGTCACTGGATAACCATCTGCAGCACCTACAGAGCAGTGCCACTTTGTACCAAGCAGAAAAGCTCACACAGCACTCTCCAGGGACGCTCAGTTGCCTTGCAGGCTCTAGACCCCTAAACTTTAATTTCTCGAGCTAGAAAGTACTGGAAGACATCTCACCAAATAAGAAGATGTTTGTGGCATCAGCTAAAATCTCTTCCTTCTGCTATTCTGCTTCATTATACAGTAAAATAAATAAAATCATGAATGAATCATCACCTAAAAAGTCTCAGAGAATCACAAATCACATGTTTATTGATGACACATGAGTAAACCATCTATATTTAATAACTACTGCTCTTCTTACTGCTCTTATGGATTATGTGTGTTAATCACACTGGTGATTTTTGAATATTTATTGTTGTTTTTATCTCTGCTGTAGTCATATATTAGAAGCTTTCACATCAGGAAGAACAAGTAAACATGCTGCTGCTGAATGTATTATGGGGGGAATTAGAGTGAGACATTAAAATGAAGTTTTTACCAGGCAGTGCATCTTCATTCAACTGAATGTCATGGGAGATGAAGCATGTCCAAGTAATTATGGGAATTACCAGTGCAGCTAACAGGCACAGAGGACCACTATCCTGTTCTGGGTAACTGAGGTTTGGACAGCTGTGACAGGATTGTAGTCTGTGCCAGGAGGGACTAGTTGCAGTCCAGACAAACTGCACCAAATGTGAAATGGGTGATGTACAGCTGCAGTGCAGAACTTTATTTGGTTTGATGGAATGTTTTTTTGGTTTATTTCTCAGTGTGGATTTAAAGGCTGTCTTGTAGAAGTGGTAAGAAAAGCTTTGGTCAAGGGACTTAGGTGGGGTTTTTTCTGAGTTTACTTAAGTAACTATAAATCTTCTAAAGTATAAATTCTACTTTTTTTTTCACATGAACCATTTATAAGCAGTTTGCATATTTCCTCTGTGAATAACTAGATCAATGATCTTAGGTCACCTGACCTTTCTGATTTTGCTAGACTGACCATTTTCACTACCAGGCTGAGGTTATGTTTACATGCAAAATGAGGAGAGAGAAGTGAGAAGTTCTTGGTCTCTTCATATGAAAACTAAAGGAATAAGTCAACCATGAGCTGACATAAATTACATCCTTCAGAACTTCAGTTGAAATAAGAAGCCCTAAAAATTAAAAGGCCAAATAAATCTTAGCTGTAGCATAATGAAAGCAGAAAAATTGTGTATGTAATATGAATAAAATGTTTCAGTCCATCACTGGAGTAAAATAATTATATCATTTGAATTTCTTCTAGTGTGAATTTCATCAGTAATTCAGTATGCCAATTCATGATAATAAGTAAAATATCCATGAGGAAGAGTGGGTTTGCCTGGATGTAAGCTTGGATGATTTCTAGCATCCCAAGCAAGATGAAAAGCTTAGTATAGCTATTTCTGCTTGGGGTTTTTTTTGGTTGATTTTTTTTTTTGTTTATTTGTTTTGTTTTTGTTTTGTTGTTTTTGTTTTTTTGTTTTTTTTTTTTTTAATTCCAGTTGGTGTTATATCCATATTCCTCCCAAATGACTATTAAATAAACATAGAAAATATAAGCAGGAAGATAATGCATATGATGACTACTTTCTTCAACTCTATTAGAGCATGTAAAAATTGTAAAAAAGAGTTCTGTGGCTCCTACTTTAGCTAAGGCTTGCTATTTGAGTACTGTTTTCGTAACAGTCTTGCTGGAATGAAAAGCCTAAATGAAGCTCTCCAGTGGGCTCACTCGTGTAGGCACAGCTCACTCTGTTTCTGCTGCAGCACAGCTCTGGGATTTTATCTGTTTTCCATTCCTCTGGCTCAGCACTGCCTCACCACGGCCTCAGCCCCAGCAGGATGACAAAAGCCAGTGTGATGGCTGACCAACCAACCACTCTGCTGTAGGCACTGCAGGTGAGCACAGAGCAGTTCAAACCAAAACCCACGTGCCAATTTCTCAGTTAAGGAATAGCAACTCTACCCCAATTTACATGGAAAGCATCAAGGATCAGTTCATTTGCTCAGAGTTCTGAGTGAAAAATGTGCTAACATCAAAGGGAGTGCTCACTGCAGTGTCAGAGCCTCCAAAAGCTCTGCACTCTAGGAATATTTTGATATAAACTGTCAGGATCCCCTCATTCCCCTTTGCCCTGGCTTAGAATGATGAATCATGTGTTAATGATAGCCCCTAACACATTTTAAAATGGAGTAGTTGCAGGTTCACTTTTACACCTAAGAGAATATTAACCATGGACGACCCAACAGCATTTCTAGTATGAAGGGTATCAAGCTGCTGCAGGTGGCTCCTCTGCCACAGGAAACTTTCTTACATTTCTCAGCTGCTTCTTTTACTTTTCATTCATCACAGAGCACTGAGAGTGAACTCCTTAATTCATTGGTGATCACTTGTGCTCCCTCTCAGCCCCCATTTCTTCTGCACAGATTATATTTCAGAGGCTAATTCAGGATTGTGATGGTCTGCTTTGCCTTGGCACAAGCCTCCCACTCAAATACCACATGCTCCTTGCCATTTTACCTTCATATTTTCCTGTCCTATGAACCTTAAAGTAAATGCAGCATTTTTACGGCCTGTTATATTTGGAGAAGCCTTTGAACTATCTGTTCCATTTGTGCATAGTCATCTACAAAGAACAGACCTACCAGGACAAGAAAACAAAAAAAAAAAATGAAATAGGATAAAAGAAAGAATTCTACAAAAAGAAGTGGTGTTATTGCTGTATGGTTATCAGTTAATGTTAAGAATTATTGTGGAAATTGTTTAGAATTGCTGTTTAGGAGAATTATGGTAAGAAAGCATAATTTTATCAGAAATTGAGAGAAAATTTTGACTTATTTAGATTAGACTGTCTCATTAAAATTTGAAGAATATCTGCTTTCTGGAAAATATAAGAAGTTATTTTCTGTAAAAATAGCACAAAATGCCACATTAAAGCTTTAAACATGATATAAAGTTCAATTTCATTTAGAAACAAAACTCATAAACATTCCAGCCAAAAATATTTTAAAAGACAGAACGTATGAAGATATTGTTGAATAATACCCATCCCCCCTCCCACAACGTACTCAGAAAGCTAATTTGGACAAAAACCTATTCACTAATGAAAAAAGTTCATAGAATGGTTTAGGTTGGAAGGGACCTTAGAGATCAGCTAGCTCCAAGCCCCCTGCCATGGACAGAGACAGTTCCACTAGACCAGATTGTTCAAAGCCCAATTGAACACTTCCAGGGATGGGGCATCCACTGCTCTGGACAACCTGTTCAGTGCTTCACCATGCTCACAGGGAAGAATTTTTTTCCTAATATCTAAGCTAAACCTCACTCAGTTTGAAGCAATTCCCCTTTATCCTGCCACTGCCTGGCCTTGTAAAAAGTCCTTCTCCATCTTTCTTGTAGGCTCCCTTCAGGCACTGGAAGACCACAGCCTTGTCATCCTGAAACTCTCTCTTTTCCAGGCTGAACAATCCCACTTCTCTCAACCTTTCTCCATAGGAGAGGCACTCCACCCTCTAAACAACTTGATGGCCTTCCAGTGGATGCTCTCCAACATGTCCATGTCCTGCTGTGCTGGGAACCCCAGAGCGGATGCCACACTGTCAGTGAGTTCTCAGCAGAGGGGAGCAGAGGGATAGGATGCTGCCCAGGACAGGTTTGACTTTCTGGGCTGGGAGTGCACATTTCCAGCTCATGTCCAGCCTCTCACCCAGCAGCACCCCCAAGTCCTTGTCCTCAGGGCTGCTCTTGATCATCCCCCAGCCTGTGTTGATACCAGGGCTGCTCCATCCAGGTGCAACACCAGCACCTGGTCCTGTTAAACCTCATGAGACTCCCTTGGGCCCACTTCTCGAGCTTGTCCACATCCCAGGCTGACTGAAAATTCTTCACCAGCTCTTATTATGTTGTGTGTCTCCTTTTGTTGACACAGGTACGCTCACGAGTGGATCCTTTGTCTTTACTGCTCTATAAGCACTCTGTAAACATCAGTTCTGCTAGGCCTAAGTCTCTGACATTTGTTACCATTATCTCCTGTTACAAAGGCAGAAGTGAAAAGCAAAGTTTATACCTACGGCCAAGAATGTATCCAACCATATGTATACAAGCACGCATTATACATATATGTTCAGTAATTTCAAAAATGTAATCAAAAGGGTCAAAATTAATGAAAAATACATTTTTTGAACTGACTTGCCATTTTCTTATTTAAACAGGAAAAAGATCCTTTGTTTCAGTTGAACTCATTTCACCTTTCTGAAAACATTTATTGAATCTGAAGTAGAAACATAATTACCCAAGCATTTAATTTCAAATTACCATTTCCATTTTAGAAGTGACCTAATAGATAATATACAAAAGGGAATTTTGGGAATATACCTTTCCAAAATTAGCAAATTGAAAGTTTCTTTCCCTTTTTCTTTGCAGCCAACTGTGGGCTTTTGCAAACCTTAGTAAGTCCTGCATAGACTGTTTCTTGCAAGCCTACTTTGTCTTTAAGGCTTTAACCAAAGTTTTATTTGGTTTTGCTTCCTTCCTCAGTTTTTTCCTGCAAATAAATGAAAATATTTTAATACAGATATGTACGTCAAAGGGGCTGGTACTGCCATTCCTTTCCCCTGTGAGATGCCAGGATTTACTGGATATCAATTTTAAAATACACTAACTGTGATGCAGTCTACATTTTATTGTTATTAATTTTTAATAGTGATTAGAAGTATCAATTTCAAAAAAACTCTTTGTTATGATTGAATTCTTACTTCATTTTTTATCTCATCCCAGGGTGCTGCTGCCTCTCTGAATGACTAAAGCACCTGGTCATTTGAATATCACACTAGTCAAATAATCTCAGAAAAATTAATGGAAATCCCAGTGCCCAGTATCAGTTAATGTCACCAAAGCTTGGCATTTATCAACAGAATTTCAAGGAATCAAGTTTCTCTGGAGTATCAATTTAAAAAAGGCCTGCTAGTAAGCTCAAATATCCTTTTCTTGTTTGAGGTAAATATGATTTTACTACTTGGTGCCCTATAAGCATTCAGCAATATCTGTTATTCTGTGACACAATCAAATAAAAATAACTGTGTGTTGGCAAGGTAAATGGTTTTTTCTTGTTCCTAGTAAGACTACAGAAACAAAAACAATATGTTTTTAACAGAAGGATGCAACAATAGAAGGAGCATAAAATAGGTTACAAAATAAATTTATAGCTGCAGGAGAGATTGTTTTGAAACAAAGTAGAAATTTTTCCGAGAATGTCAATCTAAGATCCCATATTCTTTCCAAACAGCTCTCAGATAATGCTTTGTTAAATGTTAGAAAGGCTTTGAAAATTTAATCAGGAGTGGAAGAAATGGAAGCAAAGGTCTAAAACTGTGTTCTTTTGTTCTTAAATGTTTTTGCCACCCTATGACTAAAGTCTCTGCAAACATGGTATAATCAGATTGTGGCAGGAACACATCCTGGCTTCCCATCTTGGAATACTGTGACTGAAGAAGAATTCCTCTGAAAATAGACCTGATTTGCTGCAGAAATAAAGTCTCAAAGTGCAATTTGCCTTTTACCTGAACTAGCAAGACAAGACATATTTAGGAAGAACAGCTGGCTGCAGAGTTAATTTTTGCTCTTCATGTACTTGTCAGTACAAAGAAAAGAGAGGATTGATTGTGAGAAATGTGAGGAATGATAGTGAGAAAATTACATGATGTACTAAACTTGGGAGGCTTTTTATTTAGGAGTTCCTAAAAGATATTTGGTTTCTATAACAGGATTTTTGTGGAATACTGTAGTTTTAACAAATGTATTAAGCTCATCACCATTTCATGATAAAACAACACCTGCTATTAAAAAAAAAGAAAAAATAAAAAAGTTGAAAGTAATTCCTTAAAGCAAGCATGATTAGACTAACATATAATAAGCAAAAAATCTATTTGAAAAACAGAAACAGAGAACACAGCCTAATAAAGACTGTTCTCAGGTCTTTCTCCACTGTGTGGTGAGATGGTGGTGTAAGGACTGGTATATCTGTATGCAAAGCCTACCCCAACTAGGTCTCAGTTTCAGTGAGGTCACTACATGATCTCTCTGTGATTTAATGCTAACTACAGCACCATGGGAGTAGCAGGATATGTCAAATGAGAGGACAAGGTCAATGAGCTGTGCTGGAAAGAACTGCAGCAGTTGTTACTTGGCCCAAGGGCATTATTTATTTTTAAATGTAAATCCTATAGTTGAGATAGAATGTGGCATAACTTTGATTTTTCCATTCTGTGGTAGGACACTGACATAGGATAAAAGTCACCAGTACACAGAAATTCACTGTGTCCTATCTCAGCCTTCTTACAAGAGGATGGATTTGTTCATTTTCTTGACACAATCCAAAATGTAGCGAGGTTTTGTGAGACATAGACCCACAAGGTCATCACAGACCTTTGTTTTGCTGCTCATAGCATTAGACAAATGAAAAAGTTGTAAAAGAGGTAAATAAAAACCCCAAGGTGATCATGAAATGCAGCCATCAGACATCCAGCACAGAAGGGAAAGATCTCAGCCCATCAGTTGCGCACTCTCTGGAAAAGATATCATAAGAAGAGGGACTAGTGTATTTTAGAGGGTCTCTCACATTAACTTGAAAGCTTGTTGCTAGGTTCTACTAGGAATTGAGTGGTTATAAGTATTAGCTGATGATAAGAAACTCTTTGTGTTCAGTCCTGAGGAAAAAAAAAAAAAATAGCTTCTTAACTCACTGATCCAGGGAGGTGAAAGACTGAGACATCAGGAACAAATGCACAAAGGGCTTTTTCTCATGTTCACCAAAATGCTAAAACAGGTTAGATGTGAAAAATAAAACAGCCTTGAGTGGCTGAGAGAGGTATCAGCTATGAACAGTGTGACCAGTGACACACATCATTAGTCTGTTTTTAGCCTAGCCTGGTATTCTGGCTCAGTGGAAAAAAGTGACATTCAAATAACTAAAGAGAGAGAAACATCTTCTTAGCTTTATCACAGCTGTTTTTGCTTTCTGTCTTCCCCCTCATCCTACCCAAATTTCTCCAATTTTTCTCCCAGTGTTTCTCTGCTCTCAGGGTATTTGCTCTCATGAATATGCATCAGGCTGCACTTCAGCTTCTCTGCTCCAACTCTCTGTCAGTATGACCAATTCTCTCCAGTTCACATGAAACTGCTGCCACCCACCCCTGGATCCGAAAGAAAACATTATTAATTAATGCCCCTGAAACTTCTCCCACCAGCCTGTTGAGTCCAGTCAGGGTAGGATGATGGGAGACCAGGGACAGAGGAAAGCTCATTCTCTGTGAGACTCCTGGCCACACAGCAGAACTGTGAAGTCCATGAACAACCTTCCCCCTCATCTCAAGAAGGTATCGCTGCCAAAATGCATTTGTGGAGCCATGAACAGAAGATGTAGTTGCACTATTAAGGAAAGAACACACTATCCTTCCAAAGTGGGTGTCAACTGAAGAATTCATGGCTCAGTGGGCTACTTGGTCATGTGAAATGGGATTAGTGAATGCTCATATATCTCACAGAGGAATTTATCAATTTTCAGAGATAATTACAAGATATTTTGATTATAGGCAGCTTTCAAAAAAAAACCCACCAAACCAGAAAAACACAAAACCCTTTGATCCTCTTCTTCATGAGAGTTTCTGGGAACAAACACATTTTCCCATTTTTCTACTGAACATTTCCAGAAGAGATAAGTTATCTGAGCTGACAACAGGGAGAAAGTGCAGTCAATAGTTTGGAGAGCAAGTAATCAATGTTGTACCCTTATTTAAAAAACAATATACAGTAAATATCTGCCAGCAGCAGTGATAACATTCACTTACACTAAAGATAAGTCATACGAAATGCCAACTACTCCTCAATTTAGGAAATCAACAAAATGGTCTCAGTCCAGATAATTTATTTTCTATCAATACAGTTTGGCCTTTTTCTTTCTTAGTTTAGCATTCTTGTTTCACATCCAAACCATGCAGAGCTTTCTGAGTATCCCATGTGTTTAGCTATTCACAGGAATATTCACAAAGGGAAGGAGATGAAATATCTCCTGAAATGATTGGGAAGGTTTTGATATTTATCTCTAAGGAAACAGACATTTGTTGTTGGCTACTTTTAAACCAGACAGGGAATGCTGAACAAACCATGACAGGCACTTTTTTCATTCGACTTTTCCTTTTGCCATTTGACTGCTCATTGTTTTCATTCTGTACTGAAAGGGCAGATAGATTTTTTAAAGGCTGTTAACTGAGGGATCTAATTTAAATCCTGGTACAGCCAGTTCTTCCTTTGTAGCACCAATACATGTGCCTCTCTCTTGCTGATAATCACAGCCTATCCATCCTGCCACTGCAACAGAGGATGTGGCATGTTTGAGACATCCTCTTTTCCTTTCCCATTCTTAGTTTTTATCTTTGGGCTGTAACAAAAGGAGGATTACTCATTCTGACCAACATGTAGACTGAAGCTTTCCTGAGGAGCTTAGACACCACAAAGGAATGGCTAAGAGCTCTTGATGACTGGTGCCATTTTGAGCCCCTTTGCACTTCTAAAGGCAGAGGAGGAAAAATTCCTTACTTGTCCACCAATGCATGTATTTCCTCCAACCTCAGTCATGCCTGGTCACCACAATCCACGTGACTTGATTAGATTTAGGTTTTTCATAGTCTTTCCTTCTCCCAGCCAAGGCAGTTCAAACTCTCCTGTCCTAACTGGACAACTGCAGCCATGAGTCTCAGTCCTGCACATAAAGATCTATGCACCACTCTCACTTACCTCTTCTGGATTCAGGAAAAGAGTCACACTGGTGATTTTCTGCACCAGTGCCACACACACGTGTTTTCCAGGGATTTTCAGTGCAACATTATCTCTATTAAAATAGACAAGATGCTTTCAGCCATCGTGTACTTTCTGTTGATTTTATCCTTAATCCAGCTTCTGTTCTGCTCAGAATCTGCCTTGCTGTGCACTGGGATGCACCAGCCCTACCTCTCACCTTCTGACCAACCATTGTCCAGGACCCTGGATTTACAGCTATTCCAGGACCCTCTCCTTATCTCACCTCTTTCCATAACCCCACAGTGGCAGCAGATCTTTCAGAGGATTAGAGACCTGTTCCTTCTTGAGGTGTGATTAGCAGAAGCCTCCTAAATGCTCCATTGTACTGCTTATACTATTGCTGCAGCTATCCCCTCCTACCTGTTATTTAGCTGCCATATCCTCTCAGTGCATAAGTTTTCCATAGCTGGAGAAATTACTTCAAGAGCAAGATCTCAGAGGCCTTGATATCTCACAGCATTTGTTGACAAGACACCCCTAAAACAATCCAATTTGGTGAAATAAATTGATTTCCAGGTAAGGCTTGGCAGGCAAAAGTCTTTTGGTTCCTTGAGTCAAAATGACAATGTCTACAGTATCCTTGTCCCAATCTGAAGGTATGCAAGCCTTCTAATGAGCCAAAAATGCTTAATTCCAGTTCAGCTCACAGATTTGCTTGTCCTTTAGAAAAATGGGGTTTTATGATAAAGTTTTGTATGAATTTTTTTCAGTTTTCATGCAAAATGCATGAACTAGAAAGAAGTAATAAAAAATTATCTTCCAGAAAGAATGTAAGGTAAAGTGTTCAAGAAATGTTGTTCCTACAGTTTTTTAATCAGGAAATTCCTAAGACTGGCCATTTCCCAATCATATTTCTGTCTGTTAAAATACCTTTTCCTGCAAAAACAAAAAACATTTATACTAAAAACTCCCACTCAGCTCTGCCTTCTATGTAGGTCAATAGTGATTCTGCATGGGGGCAGACCCTGACAGGACATATTTTTCCTTCTCCTATGTTTTCAAATCAGCGTTTTTTTCAACTGAAAAGATATTTTCTAACTTCTACTGCTGCTGCTCATTTTATATGCTGAAGTTGGCATCCTGGATTTGTCACCAATGTTTTTCCATAAAGATGAGGATATTATCAGAGACCCATATTGTGGGTAAGACAAAGAAAATGACAGGAAAAGAGAAAAATCAGAAAAAATGTCATATCAATATTCTGAGGTACAGTGACAATTGCTGATCCAAGGGATGCAGAAATGCTTCTAAATGACGCAGTCTTTTCCCATTTTTCCATGTCACATCACTGTGAGCCTTCTAATGACAGGTTTATGTATGTTAATTTCATGCCAAGGTTTATCATTTAGCCATAGCAGGAGGTAGTTTGAATTCCTAGAATCAGAATTATCACTTACAGGCTTTCCTCTCTCTCTGTGCATCCCAGGTGGAGCTGGGTTGGGCAGAGAGTAACAGCTGGCCCTTCACTGCAGCACTGCATCAGGCTGATTTGTGATTTGTGGGGTTTGTTTTTATTCTCGTGCACTCTGATGAAACCCTGTCTGTAGTCACAAGTTTCAGTTCATAACTGGGTGCTGTTCAGCCCCATCCAAGCACACATGGCCTGTGGACACTGACAGAGAAAATCCCAGCCCCTTGGTGAGATCCTTAGTTGCTAGAATTAGTTGCTAGAATTGTTTGCTAGAACTATTCAAATTCTACATGGTAAAACAAAAGAGGGAAAAGAGAATACAAACAATGGCCTATTTGGTGTTGGACAACAAATTTCAGAGACATCTGGACTGGTCTGAAGGAGCCACAGATGTCTTCCTTCAAAAAGAGTGTTACTGCTTTTCAGTTCAGCACCTGGAAGATAATTAGCCTCTCCACAAAAACAAACCCATGACAGCACATTGGACAAACATGAAGAAAGTAAGGCTAAGTGCTCAGGCCAGGAAACAAAAAAAAAAAAAAGACTGAGTACACAGCTGGAACAAATTACCGCTCTTGTCCCTCAGGTGATCTTTGTAAGTCAAGGCAGAAATGCATTAGCAATGCAAAACGGGATTTGGGAGTGAATAGGCGCTGTCATCATCCCCTCCCTCACCTCTGTGAGGGTGGGTAGCAAATGCAGCCTCAAGGGTTTTCAGTCCACAGGTTTTTCAGCAGGGAGTTAAGTCACTTGAAGAATATTCCCGCCTACGACGAGTTAAACCTTGATAATTTTGAATCAGCCTCCCATTTTGCTTTTTGCCCACCAGCACAAAAAAAAAAAAAAAAAAAAAAAAAAAAAGAACTGGGAGGAGGGGGCGGATCAGATGTGTCTCTAACCATTACATTGCAAACTTGAGTCAGTGGTCAGATTCCTCAGCAAAGAGGGGGAGCAGAAGCACTCTGACCAGGATTGCTGGGGGCTGTCAGCTCGGGTCCACCTGAGCAGCAGGCAAAGTGCAGGCTAAGGGGCACGGCTACACGTGCCATTTGTACTTCCCATTAGGAAAAATGGTCACTAATGGCCCAACTGTAAATTTCAACAAGAAGCACCGAAGCTGTGAAGTGCAGCATGGGGCAGAGAGGACAGCAGCAAACAGGGCTCTGAGGCTGGGTCGCATTTCTCACCCTTTATGGTGCACCAAGGGGGCCAGCTTGCCTGCATTCCAGTGCCCTACACAGCCAGATGCTGGGGCACACCTGGTCCAGAGTCACCCTAAAGAAACCAGAGCTGTGCTGGGCAGAGCAGATCAGACACTGTCTCTGATCCAAGAGGTGATGCAGATCTTTGCTGGGTTTCATGGGTTAAGAAAATTCAGCATGAAATTTTTGTTACATGTCTCCTGGCATTGTTTATTTTTTGCATCCCCTCTCTCCCCTAGAATCAGAAGCAGTTTCAGGGAAGGTCTGAGCTCTTCTTGGTGCTGCTGTGGCGCGGCAGCTCCGAGCAGAGCGCATGCAAGAAGCACTCTGTTGTGCTCAAGTGGTGATCCCTGGGCAATGCAAACTCACCACTGACACAGAGCAAGCTGTAAACAAGGGGACTGCAACCAGCCTGAAACACAGCAGGAGTGGAAGTAATTCTTTGTCTCTCTTCTTTCTCATCACAAGCCTAAATTTGCCCCAGTACGGTCTCTGTACACATCAAGGTCCAATAAGAAATTGATCCCCTGCATGGCAATGTTTCCTCTTTCTGGAGGAACAGAAAATCCCCATGACAATTGTGTTGCATCTGCTGGACTTACACAAGCTGAACATTGTATTATAAAGTTAAGAGATATCAAGAGATTTAATTAACTGTGAGTTTATAGAAGGATATGATGCTTACTGTTTCCCTCCCTCTTCTCATCAAAAGAGTTTTTCTGTCATAGTAATCCCAAAGGTAGAATAGATAAAATAAACCTTATTTTTCTTAATGTCTTCATGGCACTGCCCCTAAAATACTAGATCAGGCAGTCTGAAAAGAGAAAATTATTCTTGCTTTAAATCAATATTATTTGTCTCTTCTGTGTAAGTAGTAGTTACCCAGTTTAAGAACCCTTTCTTACATACACTACCACAACTGACCATTTTACATTTCCAGTGGCTAATCTGCCACACTGGGACTTGTTGACTTCACTGCCAATTTCTTTTACCCCATTAGTTCCTTTCTTTTATTCAGTCATGCACTTGCCCTGTGTCCCAAACATGTACATACATCCTTGCAAATCAGAGAGAGATTCAGTTCCCATTTTGCTATGTCTTGTACTGTGCTGCCACTCAGATGCTTCCCCCACCCCAATTCTCAGTACATTTAGTCTTGCTGAGAGCATATATGTCTGCTGACGTCAGACAGACATGACAGAGCATATACCTGTTTGTGTACCCCGTCCCCCACATGCCCACCTTGCCAGTTCTGGACATCCATCACCAGTGGCATCACCTCACCAAGAACAACAGCCTCTGTGGCAGCAGATACCAAAGTGGTGCCCACTGCCCCTCCACACCCTTCACTGCCTTCCCTTCTCTAGTTGCTCCTATGCCTTCATTTGTTTCTTCAAATGACATTTGCCAAGGTCCTCACTTTTACTCTCCTGTTTTATACACAGCAGAGTTGATCTGTCCAGCAAAGTTGTTCCTTATCTTTGGAAGATTTACTAATTCCTCAGAAAGCTGAAATTGCTTTCACAGCTTTACTCTATTCCTCAAGTCCTCCTTTATTAGAAACAAAATTATTACCCTTTTCATCATTTTCCATCACTGTTTAAAAACTATAATTAAAAAATCCTATTGACTCTAAAACAATATTGGTTTTGAAATGCCTTTTCATACCATGAGAGGCAGAAACCAAACTGAGATCCATTACTGTATATGAACAATCTTATCTAAGCTAACATGAAAAGAGAGATAAAGTTATATATTTCACCAATCCTTTAAGATACACGACTGAGACATTTTTTGCCATCAAAGGTAGCTGTCTATAAAATGTTTTGGGTATATATCTATTTACAGTTTATAACTACACAGTTTATACATACATAGGAAAAAAACCTTGCACTTACCTTTGAGAAGTAACATTTATCCCAGGTTTGGTAAAATAGTCTCAGACAGGCACTTAGACCTTCTTTCTATTCCATGCATCCTTTTTTCAAAAGAAGATAGAATCAGAAAAATCCCAGTTGATCTCTAGCAAACCAAAATGTAGACAAGATTGTTTGTCAGACGCAGCCTGATTCAGTGAAGTCCGAGCGTGTCAATCCCTGAGACTCCTTGTTCAGTAATATCCAAAGCACAAAAAAAGGAAAGAGAAAAAACAGAAAAAGAAAGAGAATAAAAAAGAGTGAATAACTTATTCTTTTCCTGTGTGATTTAAAAAACCCCGTCTTGGAGGACTAAGCAGCCTGCAGGCTTTTTGAGCATTCTGATCCTAGTGCATCCCAAGGTAACACATGCATTTCAGTACAGCAAGTCTTCAAGTTCATACAAGCAAGCCCAGCTCCTCTGTGTGTGTGTATATGTGTGTGTGTGTGTGTGTGTGTGGGGTGGGGGACCGAGCCCTACCGCGGGGGGAAGAGAGGCAGAGAGAGGCAGACACACACAGTCACACGCAGGGATGGGAGAAGGAAAAACAGCAAAGTGGAGTGATCTCACAAAGTGCTCTAGATGGCAGAGCCTGCACGGCTTGTAAGACAAGCAATGTGCACACACAGGGAAAAAAAAAAAAAAAAAAAAAAAAAAAGGAAAAAAAGAAGGAAAAAAAAAAAAAAGATAGAGTGTGAAAAACCCGAGAGAACTAGCAGGCAGCTTCAGGAATTTCTTCTTACCTCTTCTGACGATGCAACATGCAGCAAGTGCTTTGTACTGCATAGGAATCCGCGCAGGCACGACTCAGTCAGACCCCTCACCTCTGAAATAAACAATTATGCACCGTAGGAAAGGGAAGAAAACCAGAAACCAGATGAAACAAGGGTACAAAAAGAAGCTAATAAACAAGTATGAGTGTCAGGGAGGAGTCCTAAGCGGGCAGGAGGCAAATAGCTGATATAGAAAGAGGCATCCAAACTCCGGGTCCTAACAGAGATTGGCGCTGTAATTATGTGGCAAAGCACTGCCCTCTAAGCCATTGCATAATAATAGAAACCTAAGCTGTGTAGACACAGCCTGACATGCTAAATCCTCAGTAGCTACACTCAACATTTGTCAGTAGAAAGCCTGTCAGTCCTCTGGGGGCGGAGGAAGAGGAGGGAAGACAGAAGAGGAGAGAAATTTTACTGCAAAATGCATAAGCCGCAGTTGAGCTCTCAGGTGGTGCCGATGCTTGAAGTGTTTTAGTGGAAGTCATATATATCTGTATCGATGTAGGAAAAGATAGATAAAAACCATATGTGGTGCTTAGGGACACAGTTTAGGGGTGGATTTGGCAGTGCTGTCTTAACAGTTGGGTTCAATGATCTCAAAAGTCTTTTCTGACCTAAACCATTCTATGATTTTAATAGCACTGTCAGCTTCATTCGTTCTATTTAATACTGGAAACATTTTTCCTTGCTATGTTTTAGAAAATTAAATGACAAAGAGAAGAACATGTACAGGGGTTGCCCATGTTAAATGGTATTAATTCTAATGCTGTTGGCAAGAAAGTAGTAGTAGTTCTCCCTTTGTACTGAACAGTATTGTAATGTCTAAATAAAACTTGAACTGAGATAAAAGAACTCATGCAGATTGATTAGCCTTTCTCATTAACCAGTGGGTTCCTCTCTCCAGCCCTCCTGGCACAGAGACACTAATTTTCTTCTGCCTCTCTTGGTTGAAGAGGCTCCTAGACAGAGCCAGGGAAAAGATAAGCACTGACTATAAAAGAGGAGGAATCTTGTTCAACTTACTACACACCAGTATCTATACATCAACAGAAATAACAACTCATAATGCACATGAAAGGAATAGAAAACAACCAAACAAACACCAGAAAACCTCACAAACCAAGAAAGTGGTATCATTTTGCAGTGGAAATTTACCTGAGAACTGTGGCCCTGGTCACATCTATGGTCCATTTAGTCCAGTGTCCTGTCTCTGGACAGTGATCAGCACTAGATACCTCTGAGGAATCTGAATGAGTTTTTGCAGACTGTGCCAGACAGCCAGGGCTAACCTGTTCATGAGCAAAGCTTCTCCTTAATCCCTGTTCTTTAAAGATTAGTTAATGCACTGAGGCATGAGCAGTGAAACAGTCTGCTTCTGCACATCCAGACTAAACATGTAAGGTCTGCTTTTGAGGTCCTTTGCATTTGGTGTAAAGTACACCTCTTTTAAGACACTCAGGATCTAAAGAGTAAAATCTTCTGACACTTTGTCAACATCCCAGTGTGAACAAAGGCCAAGAGTTCAGAAAGAGCTGTAGTATTTCATTCTGAAGGGTAAGAAATATATTTTTATAGCCTCATATAGCCTAGCTACTCTCCTCATTTACTCCTTACTCTCGGTGGAAACATCAAATGTTCTTCAAGAGGCTATCCAGAGCAGGTAAAAGAACCAGGTCACACAAATAATATGCAGGTATCAAATTTGGCCCCTAGAAAGTCAGACCAGACTGAACTGAAAAGTTTGAAGATATTTTTAGATATTTTTATGAATGACTGCATAGAGGAATACATGTGGTTCTCTTGGAGAGGCAGGTACTGCTGCAAACTTTAGATCCCTTGCTGTTACCAGTCTCACCCCTTTTTCCTGTGCCTGCTGCATTCCCAGTGACTCTCTCTATCCCTAAGGTGCAAGCTGCAGGCTTAGCACACAGGGGATCCAGACTGTGGTTAAACAGATGAGCAAGGACTGCACAGACAGCAGTTGCCTATTTTTCAGCCTATTCAGCTCTCCTTGGCTCTATTTGGAACAGTGCTGAAGGGCCCTTCTTGGGAAGAAGGCCAAGAGTAATCTTACTGGGCACTGAAGCAAGTGGTCAGGCCAAAGCAAGACTTGAGAAAATGAAAGCTGCCAAACTGGGTGTTAAAATATTAAGAAATTATTTCATTTATAGATGACTGAAGCACAAACTTAGAAAGCTAACTTTAAACATAACTCTTGGGAACCCTGTGCCAGCACATTGGCTAGAAAATCGAATGAAAGCTCTAATCATGTCAGTGCCTTATAAAATAAATGTCAGTGCATCACAGACAAGAAGACATCTCTTAATGACATCAAGAATTAATAATAGACTCTGAGACTAGTGTTTCAGAGTCTGATTTGAAAGCAAAATATTGCTTGCAGTGACAGAAATCAGTGTACTCTACAAATGAACTCCAAAAATCTTCCAAAAATCTTTCACCAGCTACAGTTCTGTCAGCGAAAACTCACAATGAAAAAATAAAAGATGATACAACCCTGGAAAAAAAAATAAAATCACTCAAAAGTAAAGGTTTACATGAGGCTGTGGTTTTATGGGTCTCCAGTGTGTGAGGCCAGGGTGCTTTCTCTAATGCCCTGTAGAATTCAATCAGAATTCCCTGGCATTTGCTCTTCAGCTTCTCCTCTTCACTAACCATCCCTGGTATTTATATATTGCTTGGCTCCCAAGTAAGGAGCTTCTCAGTGAATCAACAGCTTTCTTTCTTGGTCCTCCTAGCAGGCTATCACTTCCACTCATCTCTTTTGCTCAGGCCTCCCCTCTCTCCAATCCTGCCCTTGCTCCTAGCCAGCCAACAAGGATGTTTGAGCTACATCTGCTGTTACTTCCACCTCCACTGAAATCCCATCAGACCCAAAGAGCCACAAGAGAAATCTCATTTTGCCTGGGTTGTGATAATCTCACAAGCTCACAATATCCACTCCTGGAAAGAACTGTCAAGGTTCAGTTTTTCATTCTTGGCTTAGATCTAGAAAATACATGAGAGATCAAGATTACAGATGTCTAACTTTTGCTCCGTGAATCTTGCTGAGCAGCTGAAGCTTTCAGTGATGCAGGAAATCCTGTGCCCCAACAGAATGCATAATTTCTCTATGAAAAGAGACTCATAAAACTCATTAAATCCTTAAAATCACATTCATACAAGTTTCCTTGAACAGTGTCAATCACTGAAAAGATCTAACTTGACACAGAAATTGTGTAATGGAAACTCTCTCCTTTGACGTACAGTGCCAGATATAACATCAAAACCTAAGAAAACTGAACTAGGCTAGCAGAGCAAGACAAAAATAAAATTGAGATGTTTTGGAGACTTCCAGGACAATTTCACCTGCTGCAAACACCACTCTCCCTTTCAAGTCTAGCAGAAAAAACTCTGAAGCCTTTGGCCATCTGATTGACAATACAATTTAGCATGTGCTTGTAGACATTGGTGATTCCCATTTCCTGCCCACTCACTTCCAAACCAAAGTTGTCAGCACCGGTCCACATGACCATTTAATCAATGGCTGCCAATCAATTACACTGATTGAAAGACAATCTAAAAAACCTTTATTCTGTGGCCCTACTGACAAAAACAAACGTCAGGAGCTGAACACACCAGCTTTCAAACATTGGAGGTTTGGGGAAAAATTGTATATTTCTTGGGTGTTGTACAGCTCAGCTCTTTACAAATCATTGAATATCTGTTTACACATGTATATGCCAGTACAAAATCTCCTTCTCACATCCTCCACCCACACATCCCTCTGCTTTTAAAAGCAGCTCCAGCCAACAGACAAAATGAATGTGCTTTCTTTCAGTTTCTTGCATCTTAGCATGGGGAACACTTTATCCAAATTTCTAGACCCAGACATCCAACAGAGACTAGGTGCTGTTTTACAATGCAGTGAAAGGAAAAGGGGTTTTGAGGGTAATGATGAGACAAAAGCATCACAAAAGGTCCCTTTTGCAATACAGTGTTATAAAAAGCATAGACTAATATCACAACAAAATATGAGGGTGAACTTCATTAAAATACTTCAACAACTCTACAACAATCTTTCATTGTCCATCATGCAGCTAAATGCAGAAGGGTTTCCAAATACCAAATACCAAGTTATTTCAGGTCATAGAATAAATTATATATTCATAATCTACTCCATTCTAAGCATTCATCTCATCTGGAATAACCAGGATACTTGTGCTAACCTTAAAAGGACCCACTGTAACTTTGTAGGTGCTCTGAAAGAAGGTCAGCATAATATTTTTATCCCAGGGTTATTATTCTTCCCAGGTTCTCCCTTTACAAGCAGGAAAATCCTTGTACTTCTGTTTTGCATAATCACATGTCCAGCTCAGTGAGTAAAATTTAATGCCCTTTGATTGATAGTTTAAGACCAGAAGGGATCATTATGGCCATCTCATTTGACCTTCTGCATAACCTCAGTTACAGAAATCCTCTCTGTGGCTCCTGCATCTATCATTATAATATTGGGTGCTGCAAAAATATATATTTTATAAAGGCAGTCAATGATTAACTCTTGATTTAATGATGATGCATTTACTCTACTCTCTTTATATATTTAACTGCTGGTATTAAAAAAAAAAAAAAACCACACCTCACTTTGTTACTCAAAAGACTTTGGTATGTTATCAAAACTTCAAAGTGGTAATTATGAATTACAGCTGGGCATCTCCTGTTCAGAAAACTCAGAATTAGGAATAGCAGAAGTTTCTCCCAGACAAGTGGACTGGTTCTACTGGGGACAAATGATTGCTCTTTGAGACCAGGGAAATCTATTCACTCAACAAACAGGCAAACAAGCAAATAAATAAACTTCTTATTTAGTGGACATCTGTTTCAGCACGGTGTTCATCAGAATAAGGAGACTGCCTTGTCAGTGCTTTCCCAATTCTCTTAATTTGATGAAAAGTACAGCATTAGCTTCCACAGTACACCTGGAGGCAGCAGCACTCTGCCACCTGGCCACAAGGACCTCATCCTGGTGGGTTTGCGTCCTCTGGCATCGATACACTCTGCACAGAGCACTCCCAGTCACCACTGAAATCCAGAGGGGCAGCAGATGCCCAGTGCAATAAAGGCATGGCACGAGAGGAGTGTGAATGTGAGTCTTCATTCTAGAGTCTGACCCTTTCCACACAGAATAAGAGTTTTTCATTATTGAAAGAGGATATGTGCACTTGCCATGCAGCAGGGGGTCCCTCTTTGGAGAGGAGGCTGTGATCCTCTGTTACAATGGCAATAGGAGCAATTTTAGGGAGGTCAGGCTGCCCTGGCTGGGACTTGCTGCAGTGACTCCCCTGCCAATCTCACTTCTGCACCAGCTGAGTCATTTGTCTTCATGCCCTGTTACATGGTACAGATCTTAGTTTGCTTTCTAATTGCCACTTAAAAACAAGTTTGGAAGACAAGAAGGTTATTTGGCATTTTTTAACCTTTAAGGAGAGAGGGATTGTGAGAGGCTGGGGACCGGTAATCCTCAGAGAGGATTTGTCAAGTGGGGTAATGTTGTGAAACCAGTCTTATGCTAATCATGCAAGAAGACTGGCATACAATGGACTAGAGTCCATATCTAGGACAAGGTCAGCTCCTTAAGCTGTTCAGGAATCATTCTAGTCCTTTCAAAATTGCTTGTCTCAGCCATGGAACTGAATGGTTAAAATTATGCACTGAATTAAAATACATGGTGGAGGTGAGAAGCTTTTAGGCAAATAAAACAAGGGTTTTGTATCAAAGTTACAGTCATGACCATAAAGTCAGTGTGGGCCAACACTGTCACATCATAGCATGGAGGTGTCAAAGGAATGAATCCATCAATAACCTCAATAATCTACCTCGCAAATTGTGGGAAGAATTCTTCCCAGCCACAAAGCACTTTAGTTTCTGTGGTCACAATTGTCTGAAAGCTACTAAGTTTGCCAAAGATGGGATCAGGTACTTTAAAGGAACAATCCCAGACCTCTGAAGTGAGTTAAGATTGTAACACAGGGCTTGCAGTACACAGAGTAAAACAAATACAAGGTGATTAATGAAGCTTAAGCATGATGCAAAAAAGCGGGTTTTATTCCTAATATTACAAAATATTTAGGTTAGAAAATAAGAAAACCACAAGTTAGGCATGATTTGGGATCTGACTTGGAACCTATATATTATTAAAGTTTGATGAAGAAAGGAAAATGAAACAGAAGGGGGTGTGAATGCCTCAGAGGCAAGGCAGGGTTTGATTTCTGCCTGCTCTGCTGGTCTCCAGCTTGGGGGAAGATGGGCTCCTTACAGCTCCCAAATTATTCTCAGGTCTGCCCTGTCCTATCCTTCCTTCCCGAGACTGATGCCAATGAAGTGTGGTTATGTAAAGAGGAGATTCAACAAATTCTTCTTGGCTTTTGCCTGAGGCCTTGGAAGCTGCTGGGTGAGGCATGGGTGAGGTCCCTGCTTCCATTCATAACCCAGGTGGGCATATCCAAATAAAGGAGGAAGAGGGAATTCTGTGGTACTGCAGAGTAGCAGTATCAGGATAACAAGTGATTTGGATTCCTCTCTCAGCTTCTACTCCTATTTGAGTCTACCAGAGAAAAAGAAGGAAGGAGAAAATTAGTCCATATCTTCTTAATTCTTACTTCATATCTTCTTTCTTATTTACTTCAAAAACTTAAGAGGAATCAAAGAGAAAAATGACAGCTGTCTTAAAAAGCATCAGTGAATGCAAGAGCTAAGTCAAAGTACGTAAATTTAAACTGTGTTCAGAAGGAGGCACAGCAAGAACTACTTGGCTGTGAGGAGAATAGGGTACACAGAGCAATTTCAGAGGTTTCAGGTTATCTCAAGCATGGTATGAAAAAAGACACCATTTTAAGAACAACCTAAGTAGAGAATCCTTTAACATGGTTTTCACTGCCCTCTGTGCTCTCATCTCCAAAAAGGAAGTGAGACCTGGCCTTCAGTCAGACCTTGCATGTCCAGGCCATCTCAGAGTATCTTCCCTCTGCTGTTATTCTGCTCAGGGACACTGGAGAAAATAAAGTATGCAACCAATAAACATACACAGAAGAAAAGTTTTCTCATGTATTAAAAGCTTGAGCATCTATTGCAAGGCATGTGTAATACAACTCAGTATTTTAACACCCAATGCAAAAACTTTGGGAATTCAATTTTTGCAATAAGTTTGCTCTATAAGAGTTGGACAATCTTTGCATGAGCTGCTACTTCTCCTCACCAGCCTCCTCAACCTCTGTGTTCACAGAGATCACACATGTAAGAAAATCTGTACTTCCTAGAGAATCATAGTAAGATGGGCTTAATTTCTGTATTTCCTTATAAAATGTCAAATATTCATAGCTATGTCAAATTAAATGAGTTTCTTGTGCTGCTGTATATTTCAGCTCATTGAGTCCTGCTCAGACGATACCTGTCCCACCATTACATGATCTACCTCAAGAGATTTTATCTAACATTATTCAATGCAAGCTCAGTTTCAGAGCAGAGTAAAGGAAAAAATATGAATTTCAGAAGAACTTGGATACTGATCCACTGCTGAGTCTTTATCACAGTTGTATTAGAGGAGCGACAGAAAACGCCTTTGTGGTTATAGGCATAAGAAAGACTTACAATAAGGCTTGGAATTTGGTTCACTACAGAGCAAGTAAATACTCCCTTGAACTCAAAAGGAAATTATTCTGAAATAGCTGCAGAAATCTCTAAGAAACCAGGCACATAAATGTACAAACCAGAATGCGTGATTCTTGCTTTCTTTTTGACAGCTGCCCTGGTTTCTGTACATAGGATTGAACATGAGGCCACCAGAGCAGAAGCCTGAAACATTTCCATGTTTCTCTTGTACTTGGAAATCATTGTCTCTGTAGCTGGGCATAAAATGGGATATCTAGGAGGCATTGATTGAAAATATTAAAAGTAGAGGATGCTGAGAGAGAAGATATAGCTGGGCATTAAAGGATGAAATTTAGTCATGTGTAAGGCCTCGATAAGTGTGAGAATATACACAAATGTGGGCGTACATGCATACACAGGGATGCATACAAGCTCTGTGGCAGCTGTTCTGGAAAGCTGCCTCAGAGACTTTGGGGTCCTTCAAAGGTTGCTATACTCCACACATGACCAAGCACATTACAAATAGAACCTTACATGTGTACAGAACTTGTAAACTAGATGGGTTTTCAGGCAGATGAATTAATGTGTGCTGACATGGAGATTTGGGCCCTTTGATAATAATTTTGGTCTGAACAGTCTCCCCAGCAGCAGAGCTTTGCGGTGTCTCATGACCCAAGATCCCATGAGGGACCTACTCCAGTCACCCCTGGAGTGCCCATTAAATGGATATCTCTACCGTTACACTTTGTAATGATGTAACTTTACTGGAAGTTTCTATTCCTACCTAGGACCTGGCTACAGAAGAATTTACACCTGCTGCAAATAGATGCCATCAAGCTGACACCATCCTGCCTTACCAAGGGACAAATATGAGGGCTGAAGGCACCCCAAAGCATCCCTGTCTCTCGATCTCATATATGCTCCCATGCTACAGCAATGTAGGAGTAGATGGTGCTGCAGGAAAGCAAGGGTACAAATTCCCCTGTGTGTTTACTCCCTTCACTCTGCCCAACTTCTTTGCAACCCATCCTAAGAATTCAATTCCTGTTTTGCAAAGGAGAAAGAGAAGGAAATAGAGATAGTTCTGTCATGCCTCCCAGGGCTGCTGGGAAGAGACAGGGAGCCTGGCAGAATTAACATTAAAAATACAAAACAAAACAAAACACAACAAAAATGCTAGACACAGAAAAAACCAAAAGTGGAGAAAGAACAAATGTGTGAAACAAGAAAACAGAGAATTAAAGGGAGCATCACAAAAGGGTTTGAAACTTACATGTCTATAAGAACTTGAGTGAAAACAAGAGAGCAGAGAAAAGGATAAGAAAACAAAAAGAGGGAACTCAAAAAGGGAATTGGTGAGGAAGCCAAAAGGGGCAGAAGGAGTTTTTGGTCATCCTTTCCCTTACTATTCTGGGCAGCAAGTAAAATATGGGCTGATGACTTCAGCATCACCAGGTGGGACAAACCATTTTGTGGGACATCACAGAAGTGTGCAAATTTTTTGGAATGCTTTCCCAGGATCTCATACTAGTACATTAACCAAGAGGGCTGTGAACCTGAGGTGGGTGCTAGTAAACAAATAAACGTAATAGAAACTCCCTGATTCACACCAGCTAATAGAGATACCCACTACAATTGTAAAAACAGTGAAACTGAAACGTTAATTTCTTTCATGCCAAAGGTTTCAAAACAAACACACTCTTTAGTTAGAAGATTGTATTTTATAGAACCCAAAACAATTACCCCTACAAAAATAATAAAAGTAAACCCTTCCCTTGGTAATAAAATCGCAATGTTTCCTGAATGTCTGATGAGAATGTATTTAGGGAAGCCTGATGCGCAATCACACACCTAATTATTTCTGCTCTCACGTGATTTGTCTAAGTGCTTTTCTCTAATGTATGCAGGCAGAAGAAAGGGACATTTATATACATATATATATATATATATGTTCTAATTTTGGCAGGACATTCCTTTTGATCAAACACACCATTGCTTAAAGAGAGGAGAGAGGAGCAAAAATAGAGGCAGATATTAAAGAGAAGGCAGAGTTCAGCACTAAGATCCAGGGCACAGCCCTTCCCTTCCCACACCTGCATTTGTGTGGGGGCTCAGTGGTGACTCCAGGTCCGGTTCCCATCACTGGCTGCACAACAGCATGACACACGGGCAGACACCAAAAAGCAGCTGTGTCACTCTCAATTAATATTTCTGTCTGGGAACAAGAGCTGGTCATTTACACAAGGACCATGGCTCAGCCACAAAGAGCATCCAAAAAGACATAAGCCAGGGAATAAGCAGCAAGAGCTGCACCATGACTTGGCACAAAATCTGGTCACGGGACATGAAACTCACTCTCAGGTTAAATAATAAATTAAGACTTCCACTCGATTCTTGGACTGTCCAGTTACTTTAACTGGAAATGCCTTTGTTAGTGCAGATGTTTACCCTAATGCATCCACACAACATTTGCAGTCTTGCTGAGACAGGCCAAATGTGAAATGCTGTGATAGAAAACACCCTAATTCCTGGATAAAGGGGACACCCATGCAAAGCTGACGAATTAGGGAACTGATGTTACCGCTGCCCATAACAAGCAGACACCAAAGCTGCTCAAGCCAGGCAGAAAAGCCCACTAAGAACTCAACTGCACTGTCAGGCATGCAAATGTCCAGGCAACTTTGATCTGAGTTGTCAAACCACTGACATTTCACGGACCAAAGCCCTTCAAATCACACAGAAATGTACTTCACCTCCCTCAGTGGATTTTGGATCAGACCTTACTGAACACATAAAGCTGGCCATTTACTTTGATGTTTGATAAATTTCCTTCTCTTTGAGGTGTGTATTTTAATAATTTAGCCAAATAGGGACATGTACTGCCAAGCACATTCTTTTCATACAGCAAGAAAGGAACCCATTTTCTGTGAACCTCATTTATCTACTCTCACACAGAGTACTGCTCTCCTCAGGTGCAGTACAAGGGCTGAGACAGTTAGCTACAAATATAACCCAGCTAGAGACACAAGGTGCTTTCAGAAAAAGAAACAGCTTCACTCTCTACCTTTTCCTAATTTATTTTTTAAACATTAATTGGTGTCTTTTTTCTTCTGAGATATAGTCCTAATCTAAAATTTAAACCTAAACCACACTTGGCCACATGTTTTTTATCCTGATGTGAAATCAGTACTTCCATCAAATCAGATTTTGAAAGCTGTACTAGCAAGACCAAGCTATGAGGCAAGAAAGAATGATACAAATATGCAGAGACCCTCAGGAAGTAGTTTTCTTTACTTTCACACAGAAAGGAGAAACCAATCAGGGGTAAAAGTGCTCCAGAGGCTTGAACTCTTCTCATATATACTTAGGCTGTCTGAACCTGAAATTTTGATGTAAATTAAAAATAGCCTTATTTTTCTACTAGAGGGAGTATTATATTGAAAATAGACCTATTTAAAAATATTATTTCTACTGATTTTCATATGAAAGCAATCAGTTTCAGTATGTGTTAAGTAACAAGGTGTCCAAAAAAACCTGTGAAAGTTAAATTGACCAAATTAAATTTCATTTAACTGTGCACTTGACAATTCTAGTTCAATGCTATATCTAAACACCTAAATCAATCTCAAAGTAGCACTGGAAACTAATTCAAGATCTCAAGTTCAACTGAAGTACAACTGAAGTTCAACTGAAATACATTGCAACTGTGCCATAATTCCAGCTGAAAGCTGCTATTTCTGATGGCAGGAAAAAACCCACCTAATTGTGAAAATTTTTTAAGAAAACCAGAAATACAAATATATTAACTAGGTTCAGACTGTGAATGATGGAAGCTCCTTTTGTGGGAAGCAATTAAACCGAAATTGGGATTAAATACAACCTGTAGAAACAGTATTTTGTAAGTTCTTGTCAATTAAGTGGGGTGAATATTCTTCAAAAAGACCAATAAACATCTAATGATTAAGATTCAGGCCTCCCCTCTCTACTATTATCTAAGGCTAACAGCCTGAGTTCCTGTTCAGGAGAAACATCACCAGTGCAAGGCTGAGAATGCATGTAGACCAGGCCAATTTTTATGCTCTAGAGTCTGGCTGAGGTTTCAGAGAACATGTATGACAGGATTAGATTTGAAAAGGCTTCATTTTTATTGAAAAAAGAAAATGTAATACACACGCAACCTTTAAAAACTTTAGCTAGTCCTCCCCCATATTACTCTTCACCAGCTCTGTGCACATCACACAACTTCTGCAGTAATAGTACCATTTCCTAAAACTGTTGTCAAAGGTGTCTTAAAGAAAAGCAGGCAATTTGGAGCCATGTAAGGCTGAGTCTGAATGTACTGTTTATGTTAGAGGAGATGGTCCCAAAGGGAAGATCCATTCAGATGAATGCTGGATGTCCAGGTTGCAGAGCCCAGTTGTCAGATCCAGGATGCTGCTGGGAGTCAAAGTTTCCTCAGGAACCTGACACAAAGTCTTTACCAAAGGCAGGAAAGGTGACATTGCTCAGCTCACATTCCCCCTGTGGAAGCTGCTGCTGCTTATCCCTTGAGCTGTGAAGTGACTGCGCCTCAGTGCAGCAGCTGTATGAAAGCTGACAGGGTAAATGTGGGCAGGGTGTGCACACAGCCCCTGTGCTGAGCTCCTGATGCAGCCTCCTGGAAGGAAACACCTTCAGCCCTGTCACTGCAGTCATTTGCAGCTTCTCTGGGTGGTGCCCTGATGAATATCCCAGAGAGAAGCTCTGCATTGGATATGAGAGAGCTGGAGGCTCTCTCCACCTCCAGCTTCTAGGTCCAGTCAAATAAAAAGAATATTACTAAAATTAATAATTTTTAGGCCCTTAAACCATGGGAAAACACCACACACAGCAGAACTGATACAATTCTACTACTCAAGATCTGTGCAGAGACAAGTCTAGGAAGCATGAACCAACCAGAGAGCACCTACATAGCTGTCCCAACCAGCCCTAAAAAGATGCAAAAAAGTGGTAGCAAAGGTCTCGTGGTGCCCACAATGTGGTTTCTTGTCTTTATAATGAAGTGAATGAGAGACCCCATTAAAGCCACTGTGGTAGTGAAGGTTCTGTGAAATAACTTTGTGGGTATTCACTCTGTGATGAGTGACTTGTTTCTCCTGTTTATTTTGTGAAATAAACTGTGCACTTATTTGGATAGGGAAGAATAAGGGAGTCCAGGCCAAATGTAGATCTTCTGCCTGCAAAGATGATTATAAGGAGATTAATAAATTTGAGTTTTCTTCACAGGTCTGCCTACCTCTCTGTATCACAGAGATCTGCATCTTAGACCAGGGTTACAAGAAGAATAACCATCCACTCCCTAAAGTTTCAGTTCATCTCTCTGCAGAGATTCAGGGCACTGACTCTGTCTTACCTGTGCCTATTCTTGATGTCTTAGAAAACCAATGACCCTGTGGTAGCTGTTTTCAAAAGGATGCACATCAAAATTGAGAGGTACATACAACAGGGAATTTACCAATGTGCAATTGTCTCTTGAACTGCTCTGGTCAATTTTGCAAAGAGAATTGCAGTTATATTAGCAAATTCTCTATATGGAGGATCTAGAATTTATTTGAAAAGGATTTTCGTTTTAAAAACAAAGTTACTATTCTTTATTGTTTAAGAAGCAAAGAATGCCACAGTTAAATCATGTTTCCATTACATTTTTCTGAGACTGTAAGAGTTTAGTAGGGTCTAAGAAATATATTTTGTTACACTTTATATTCAAGTTTTGTTGTCTTTCCCAATATACCTCTATTACATTGATAGAAATATATGTTCTCTATTGCAAAGTGTTGTGTGGTAGATGAAGTGTCTGTTCTATATGTGGAAGTAATTGATAGCATTAAAAAGTGTGGTTGCTGTTACAGTCAGCCATACTTCAGGTCAGAGCAAGGAAAAATATTCACAGCAAGACCCTAATTCACTTTTTTCCTCCCTTGAAGAACATATGTGCTGTAATAAATGACAAATTAAGCCCTAATTAACTGAATGTTGCCTGCCTCCCACATAAAGGGTGCAAACACACTTTGTAACCCACACCAGGGATTCTGGGCTGTTGGCAGAGGATCCTCTCACTTTGTTTGCTTTGCCTTGATGCTTGGAAAAGCAGGCTCCCTTTGATGGCCACTGCCACAGGTCTGGGAAGATTCATAATTGATTAACCCCCAAGTTTGTGAGAGAGACAATTCAAAACAGATTTCTGTGAGAGGGGAGAAGGGGAGCATCATCCTTCCCTCAAATGTACTGGTGCCATGTAAGCAATGTAAGCATGATAGTGCCTTTAAAGTATCAGACCAACTTCCTGACCATTTCAGTTTTAACTCGTTATAACAATGACAAGGCTGCCCAGAGTGACAGATCAAAAGCTCTGTAAAATTAGGTTGTGTGAGTGTTTGGCTTAAGGCAGCTGGGTAGCTTTAAATAGATGCTGAGGATTGTGACCACTGCAGACAAAGTCCTGAACTGAAGTAAGATCAAGTCCAGCCCCTCTTCTGAGAACAGCCAGACTCCTGCCCCCAAAAATTGACTTCCCATTTTAAAGTGACAAGTAGTGCTAGAGGTACTCTGCCCTTCTAGCTTAAAAAAATTGGGGCTTGCAGTATACACCTTTCCAAAAAGAGAGGAAAACAAAAAGCAATAAACCAATCCCTTACAGAGAAAGCTGGTGATATAACATGCTGATCTCTTGAGCCTCTGTTGACATTTCCTCAAATTTTAGAGGTCATATATTGGTAGACCAGAAAATTAAAAGAGGAAAGAAACATGCAATCTGAATTATTAAAAAAAAAAAAAAAAAAACAAAAACCAACAAAAAAGTGAAAACACAAAAAAATCCCCAAAAAACCCCCTAAGGATAAGGAAAAAAATATCTTAAACATAGGGGGAAAGAAATGTCCTAGGGAAATTCCATCCTACTTTGCCCCTCTCCTTATTCTGTCCCAGATAACTTATCTAACTGGTCAATTAAATCCAACAGGCAGATAGAGGCCTTGGAAGTACAAAGAAAGTACAAAAAGCCACAAAAATATCTGAGAAGAAGAGCCTGTGGTGTTTGTGAGGATCCCCAGGATGAGGTGAGAGATAAGAATTTCTTTCCATGTTCTCAGACGGCTGATTTATGAATACATTATATGATATGATATGATATGATATGATATGATATGATATGATATGATATGATATGATATGATATGATATATGATATGATATGATATGATATTATGTATTAATTATAGAATGGTATACTAAAACTATACTAAAGAAAGACAAAGGATACATCAGACAGCTTAACAAGAATGATAATGAAAGCACTGACTCCTCAGAATCCAACACAGCTGATGGTGATTGGTCATTAATTTAAAACAATTCACATGTTTGGATAAACAATCTCCAGACCACATTCCAGAGCAGCAAAACATGGAGAAGCTGAGGCTTCTTATCTTCTCAGGAGAAAAAATCCTGGAGAAGGGATTTTTCAGAAAATGTCAGGGTGACAAGAGCCATTATATTTGTCCTTAGATGAGAGTTAGTTAGCCAGGAAGTAATACCTCAATAAATGCAAACTTTTAAATGCCCCATTACAGGAAAGACATTAAGTGGAATTTGCTTCTCTCCAGGCATTCCAGTTAAACAATTCCCACACACAGCACTGACATATGCAAGGATCTGCTGTGCACACTAATAAACATTTTGTCTCCTTTCTGGAAATATGCCTGTATATTACGAAATGTTTCTCAGTAGGAAATATAAATCTATGCATTGTAAAGATGAATGGATAAGAAGAAAACCATCTGTTCAAGATGCAGGACCCCAGGCACAATTAGATATTTGATCTGAATCACCAGTTTCTGTTTCAGTTTCTGTGACAGCAAATCAGGTGTGCATGAATTGGGTTTGCTCAGAGATTAAAGTGAAAAGGGCATAAAATATGATTTAATAACCCTAGTAAGGAACTTCTGCAGAAATCAAAAAATCATGAATTTATAATGCATTTTTAACCAAGAGATACGTGTTTGCTTTCAACATTTAATTAGAGCAAGTTCAAGGTAAAAACTCTAAGGAAAACAGTATGCCATGAGGACTGATATCCTGAAAATAAATATTTCTCTGTTTCTTCTCAAAAATTGTGACATTTGTCTAAATACCATCCTTTGCTTTTGTCATCTGATCAGCAACTCTCACCTCAGAAGCCCTCAGAGAGACAGATGAAGCACGGTGTCTGCCCCATCTGCAGGGGCGGTGGGTTTTTCCTTGGAGGAGGAGAGTGGGTGCCCCTTCACAGAAGTCACTGCAGACACAAACGTGATCTTGAATCACTGGGTGTCCCTCTTCTTTCTTTCCTCTTATTTTTATATTTAATAAGCACACATGAAAACTGTTGGTCTGTTTAGATTTCAGCATCAAGGACAGACTTCATGTGCAGGTCTTTTGAGAAGAATCATAACCTTGGAAGTTGAACAGGATGTTAATGGGCTTTAGGGTTCAGAAGATCACAATGGAAGTTGAGCTCTGCTATCCCCAGCCCACACTTAGATGAGTGATTGCACCCTAAAGCAGCCTACAGACTACAGAAGGCTCCAACCCATCAGCAATGGACCCTACACTCCAAAGGCTACCAGTGACAAATAAATAAATCCATTTCCTTCATCTGAGAAAATGGTAGCTATGGATCAATAAATTAATATGTCAACATAAACCTTCATTGCAAATTGGCACAATATTGTCAGCTATTTGCTGTTTTTGCATGTGGCTTTGCTGTTCTCTCCACAAGCCCAGGATTTATATGAGGAGGTCTGATGATACTTCATGGAATCAGGGAATAGCAGGGAATCGAGTCACACAGACACAGACCAAGACCATGGAATGTCTGGTACAATCATGTCCACAGGGCACTTCAGCAGCACAGTACTGCTCAGTTCAGCAGCAAACTGTCATAAACAGTAAATTACAAAAATAATGAGGTTTGAACAACAAGATAACTAAGAAAAATAATTGATGGAGACAGGAAAAGAGCAAGACCTGGTTTTGATTACTTGTCTTCACACATACCTGATTTCATTGAAGACGTCCCTGCTCATTGCAGTGGGGTTGGATTAGATGACCTTTAAAGGTCCCTTCCAATCCAAACTGTTCTATGATTATTTGAAATTTGTATCAGAGTGTTTATCTTTGGGCAGGGGAGGTATTTACAGAGGGGGTACAAAATGAAGGGACCCGATTTCCAAGCCCTTCTTGCCACCATATGCAAAAGAACTTCGTTGTGTACCCTTCACTCTGTGCTGCAGAGCTGGATGCATAAATCTCATTCATATTTTTGGCAAGTAACCTGCACTTTGTTAAACCAATTTGATGGTTTAGCCTGCAATTGAGTAGATTTCTGCATAAAAACTTATTTTCTGTTCAGCTTTTACACCAAGGCTTTACTCACAGTTTATGTCTTTCTGTCAACAAGCAGTCATTAATTTCTTGCAGTTACAGTCAATACCTGATGTCATTCTTCCCTCTTTATGTTTGTGCCTGCCATTCCCTTATTCTATTCATGGCTTTTATGCTGCTTGTGCAGCAATTTAAAGGAACATTAAATCAAGCAAAATATTAAAACATAAAATAACAAGAATTTAAAAAGAGAAACATGAAAATAAAACTGAGATAGAATTCTTTCATAAACTTTAAGAAGAGGGAAAAAAGAGTGAGAACCTGAAAACAATGTCTCTGCAAGAGTCGTGCACCTGCCCAGATGGAAGGTTGTGGATCAGGTTCTTTACAATGTGAATCTTCACATAGGGGCACCCTCCATTCAAGGAAATGTGTAGCTGTTTCAGTTTTTCTGAGACATTTTGTTAGGAGGAGAGAAGTATTTCTCTCATACTGATGATGCAGAAACCAGCAAATACTGGAAGAAAGATTCCCCACTCTTCAGATTGGTGCTTAGTCCAGCAGGTTCACTAAATAGTGAGAAATCTCTGAAATCATTTGCTTACAGAAAAATTTCAAGATAATTAATATGCAATTTGATTGAAAAAAAAATCCTCCAAACCTTTCTATTTAAAGCCATTTTAAATAATTTTTCCGTACATAAAATCTCATAATGGATATTCAAAACCTTTGGGGTGAGGAAGGTGAGCTATTATTAAGTTTTGAAATAATCTTCCTCACAAAGTAAATGGTGCTGGAAAAGGAGAAGTTTTGGGGTGACAAAGCAGTGTTTGAGATATTTACTACAAGGCTATTTTGGGGAAGCTCAGATGAAGGTGATGTGAACTGAGAGAAAACTGAATGCTCAAAATTATGTGAGGTGACAAAAAACTTCCAACACCTGACAAGTTTATGAAAGGGACTTAAGAAGCTTGGAAGTCTACTAAGAAGGAAAACAATATATCAAGCATTTAAATGAGAAATAAAATTAATCCACTGACAGAACTTTGGATTTCAAATGAACTGACCATTGTGGGATTTATAAAGAAAGAAACTAGAGATTTTTATTCAGGACACCATTGCATAGCTAATGTTCAAATCTTAATTACCCTGTCTGTAACTTTTGCATATTAATCTTTGTTCCAAAACCACACATCTTGACTTACATTCTGTGACGTAACTCATTGCTTGGCTAAGGCACCCTTTACACAAATATGGAATTGTCACAGGTAATAGGCTGGTGTTGTCTGCATTCTTACTTCTAACAAGCACATTTGACAACAACTTTAAAACTTTAATTGAACAGAGAATAGCTATAAAATTCCCCTAACAATTTTTGTTTTGTTTTGTTTCTAAGCAAAACATTTCTAAGTAAAATGAATAAGTGCTTCCAATTGCTTTACTACTGGAGAGATTCAGTTCTCCTGAAGTTCTTTCTAGAATATGATTCACAATTTAGAAGCTTAAATAAAAAACCTGGTACTTTCATTCAGAGTAATCTTTATAAAGTTTCTGCTCTTTCAATAGAATAATTTTTACATTTCACTGCTACTGTCAGACAGACACTTCTGCATTCAGGAGCAAAAGGGTTCAACATTGCACAGGTTTGCTTCAATAAGCAAAATGTAGAAGGACAAACATGGAGTTAGTTGAGATGGCACAAGATATCCTCAGTCAGCTCAAGCTCTGAAAAGATAATGTTTATTCTTCTGGTTCCTTTTTGTACCTGTATTTATTCCACTTAAACATCCTCTCTTTATAAAAAAGCTTTCTAAAGTAATATCTGGAGGAACAATAAAATCTATTTTTCTCTGAAATGTCTGATATGAGAAAGACTACACCAAAAAATGCACTAAAAAGACAGAAACTACATGTTTATGTAAGTACTGGTTTTAATGCAAACCTCTTCAACACTTAGACTGTTTGAATTTTATTCAATTATTTTTTCATAGCTTAATGCCATATTTATTTGAAAGTGACTACACCAAAGTCTGAATATAGCTGGGTGATCTGTAAGATAAGCTGAGCCTGGAAATATAAATATGAATGTCAGAATGTTTAATATTCTGCCGAAATTTCCAGTATCAACTTGCTTCTTTATTTCCTGGCTTGAAACCTCTTGGTTTCTTGATTGCCATCCTTTCCTGTGCCATCCAGGATCATGCTGGAGGCTGAGGGCAGAGAAGAATGAATGTGAACTTCCAAGGACCCAGGAAATCACTCAGAAGAGGAGAGAGACAGTTGCAGGAGCACAGGCAGGAAGGAGAAAATAGTTCTCCAAAGAGCGAGATGAGATGAGATGAGATGAGATGAGATGAGATGAGATGAGATGAGATGAGATGAGATGAGATGAGATGAGATGAGATGAGATGGAGATCTGGACAACCATCCTGCAGATGTGCTGAGAATTACGGGGGACAACTGGCAGCAGGAAAAGGTGCTCAGATACTGTAGAACACTGAAAATGCTGTGGGAAAGAAGAAAAAACTTCTCTCTGTTCTTAAGCAAGACACCGAATGGTGATGGTTAAGCAGTATGACATCAGCATTTCATAGAACTTGCAGGATTTTCCAAACAATCAAAATTTCATACAAGAATATTGAAAAATATTGAAATAATTTCCTCAATAAAATGGAGATTCTAACGTTTTTTCCATGATTATTTCATTCAAATAATGAGTAACATTTGCAGAGAACTGGAGGGATGGAGAGGTTATAGCATCTTGCTACAAGTCTCACTTGGCAGTAGGTTCAGACAGTCCAGACAGTCTCCAGACTTGTGCTGATGGTCTGTGACACTGCAGTGATTATGTGAGAGAAATCACTCTGCAGGCACCAAGGTCAGCGAAGCAGGAGAGGAAGGAGGTGCTCCAGGCACTGGAGCAGGGATTCCCTGCAGCCCCCAGTGGAAGAGTGTCCCTCTGCAGCCTGTGGAAGTCCATGCAGGCCATGGAGCAGGTGGATGCCCAAAAGCAGGTTGTGAGCAGATGGGAAGCCCATGATGGAGCAGTCTCCTGGGAAGGACCTGCAGACCCATGGAGATAGGAGCCCACATTAGAACCACTGGTAGAACCTGTGACCCTGTGAGGGACCCACATGGGAGCAGTTTGGGAAGAACTGCAGGAGAGAAGGACTCGCAACTGGAGAAGTCTGTGGACAATGGTCTCCCATAGGAGTGACCTCATGCTAGACCAGGGGAAGGACTCCTGTCCCTGAGGAGAAAAGCAGAAGCAGAAACAACATGGGATGAGCTGACAGTAGCGCCCATTCCCTGTCTCCTGCACCACTGGAGGAAGGAGAGAGAGAATTGGAAATAAAATTAAGCTTGGTAAGAAATGAGGGGTAGGGAAAGATTTGTTTTATTTCTCATTATTGCAAATCGCAACCTGAGAATGATAAATTCAACTTACTTCTTTAAGTCAAGTCTGTAATGCTCATGATGGTGAGTGACCTCCCCCCATCCATACTGCAAATTATAAACTTTTGTTATATTTTCTTTCCCCTGTCCAGTTGAGGAGGGGAGAAATAGAGTGTCTTTGGTAGGCACCTGTCATTCAGGCAGGGTCAAACAACCACACAGGATGTGGTTTTTCAGACCGAATGGAGAAAGTTGCGAATAGCACCTGACCATAATGTGCAAATAGCTTCTGACCATAAGTCTTTTGGCAGCTTACAGAGAATATCTGCTCTTGGCCATTGGCCTATGTGCATCATGTAGGAACAGGATGGAAACTGAATGTCTTGATTATGTTTATAGACAAATTCATTTAAGCTGTTTACACTTTTCATGTTCATCAAAGAATTAAAAAAATAAATTTGAAATTTTGACTTCTTGCTCCCCAGTCAGGGAGAAAATGACTGCTGATGCTAGAATTTCTCAAGGGAGAAATCAGCTGTTCTGTTCCACAGACCTCTCTAGGTGCTATTTGTTCCCACCAAATACAGTTTTGGTAATATCTCCTGCAGCAGAAGTGGTCTGTAGCAGAAGGGTGCCAGGACTGCCTGTAGGTGACATTCAGGAAAGCAGGAAGAACAATCAGTGGAGTCACTGGAGAGAGCACACAGGGAAAGAGCAGGGCTGCTCCTCTCCAGCAGGGCACTCACCTCTTTCACCATGGATTGAGCAGCACAAAGCAGGTGATCACAAGGCTGGGAAAGGACAATGAAAGATTCACAAAGGATGAAAGGTAAGGAAATTAATTAGCAATGTAATTTTAGAGAAGACACAAGGTCAGCTGGTGAGACTTCATGCACACAATAATTAGCAGAAGGAAGTGCAAAAATTTCTCTGTCTCTCTTCTCATCTCTGTTACCTTTGTCTACTGTTCTGAGTTTCAACCAACACCCACGGTAACAGTTGAAATATACTGCACATATTGCTAAAGATGATAAAACAGGAAAAAATTGTGCATATGATAAAAAAAAATCTAATCCTCTGTCCCCACTAAGCCTCTAAAACCAGAACTGGCTAACAGACCTGTAACCTTGTGACCACTGTATGTGAACTTCTTCCAACTAAGCCTAACTAGTAGGTTTGGTTCTCAAGTCATCTCTTTCAGAAACAGTATATAGGTCCCAAGACTTTTTAAAACCACTGTGTTATTTTCAAGTATCTTCTCAAGAGAAGGAATCAGTATTCCACTTTACTGAACATCCTTTTTAGGCTATGTTGCATGTGTTAGAAATTTCTCCTGAGCAACAGGAAGATAGCAACAGGTTAACCAATGGAGATATGATGATCTGGAACAGTCTTCCAGTAAAAAAAATCAGCATGAGAATCTATCCTGCTTTCAGTTGGAACACAGTATGTTTCTGAAGGAGTGGAAACATTTTGATGACTTCAGCACAATCATTTTTTTTGCCCAGGAAAGCAGGTGGTTTCCCCTCCAATATTTTTATAGCCAAACTGGCAGCCAGTGTTAAATGAAGAGAGGTGTCAGGCTCTTTGGGAGCTGCAGCAGGACCTACATGCTCCACAAGGAGCCACATCTCTGCTGCATTTCACTGTTGCAAACATTTGCTTCTGACACCCAAAGTGACCCATATACCTATTGTCTAGGAGAGCAGTGGTACAGAGTGTCTCAGCACACTGAACCATACCCTTTTGAAGCAAGAGAGGTAGTAGGCACATGGCATCTCTCCTTCAAACTCATTTCATTCAAAATTGAGGAATGAAAAAGAAAAAAATTAAATAAACCCCACAGTTCTCATCTCCCTCCAATTTCGTGACTTCTTCTGTTTTTCCTATCTGACTGTAAAAAGCATCTGTTTTTCCAATGAAGGCTATAATTTCTAACAATATTTTAATATTTAAAATTAGAAAAGTGTTTTATATTCTGGGACTTAAAGGAAGCAGAATGGCTGGCATTTATGGGCCAGTCTTCCACATTCTTGTAGCTTGGCATTAATTGTAAAGAAATCACACATACTGTGACAAAGTGAAATTATCTCCAGGGTGTTCATCTGTCAAACAAGTTGATTCCCATCTCATCTGCTTTCTGAATGAGAGATGAAAATGAGTCTGCTACATTACCTCTGCTGTCAAAGAAGTGGATGGATTCAACCCCCTTTAAAGTGACAATGAACTCTTTGCTGTCTCTGTCTGAAGAGTTTGACTTTATCTGCAGGGAATTAACCTTATCTCAAAATATACAAGGAGATACGTCCAAAAGATTTTCAAAGTTGGTCCTTCGGGCCTAAAGCAAAATTTCATTTAACTTTTAGCTCATATCTGCCTTCTTGAAGTTTTCTGATTCAATTGATTGTGAAAGATGTCTGATTGACAGCACTGTTCAGGGAGAGACAAGATCCCAGAGCACCTTAAGCACTTGTTTTAACCACAAGATTAGGATTCAGCAGATTGCACAATGAAGGAGGACAGAGATGCCAATGTTCTTGGGAAGAAGTAAAAGTTAGGAACTAAAAGCTGTGACAAAGACCTCTTGAAAAAGTGAATACAAAGCCATCACTATCCAGCATGACACTGAACTGATCAATTGAATATGAGGTAAACTCCATTTCTTTGCTCTGTAATGAACCTTTACTCAGTTTTTATTTTTACATATTTTCTTATTCAGCTATCAAAGTTCCTGCCAGCTTATCACCCTCCTCCCAAAATCCTTAATAACTTCCAGAAGCAATGGAGCATCCATAGCAGTTTAACACAAACTTGAACCTACTGCCATTTGCATTGTCCTGTGTCTGGCAGGACAGGCCACCTTTTCTGTCTCTTCATTCTTTCCATCTCTTTCGTGTTGCACATTCTCTGCAAACTGGGATCTATCAAGGTAAGGATCTTCCTGTCCACCTAGGATGCCACATTCATACCTACAGCAGAGTAAGTATGCAGAAGATCATTCCTCCAGCAGTGAATTCACAGTGATAACGTCCTGAGGGTGCTTGTTGGGCAGAGATCTAAACCCTGGTGATGATGGAGACAGAGAAAATAATTCTCTGCCTGAATATTCATAAACCTTTGTGGTGAAGCAGCATCCAGGAGCAACAGACCACAGAGCATCTCAGAGATTCTTATGCTAAAAGAGCCAGAAAGTGATAAACACACAGCCCAGTATTGATCAGACAGCCAGGATCTGTTCATTAACTACATTTGTTTACTGCTGAAACCTGTGACACCACTTTCTCTGTCCTTCCTGTCATAGATGTGCAATTAGAAGAAGTAAACAGAGAGCACGAGCATTTACGGAGGCCAAAATGTGTTTGGGAGACAGTTGTCTGGGTAACAGTCCTGTTCCCTGAATTATTTTTGCATTTTTAACTAATGTTCAGAAAAATAGGGGAATTCAGACCACAATTCAGGGCTCTTCAGGAGATCATTTATCTCCACAATAGCCACCCACATTCCCATTTCACTATAAATCCATCAGCTCAAGCCTTAAGGTCTTTGCTCCATGACAGAAAGACTATGGTGATTTCTGTGTTCAGGGTGGGGAAGGTGCTTCAGGTGTGGCAGACCAGGCTCTTCAGGGACATGGTCAGAGGAACATTAAAATTTCAAGATCTAAAAATGGCTTCAGTGGGAGCCATGCTGAAAGATTCAGCTCTGGCAAAGTGGATGCAGATATGAATCTGTGCAAGAACAGAGGGTTTGGCATCTTAGTCCTACCAACCAGCAAACACTAAACAGGAGCTTTCTGGGTCACTCTGCTGACCTAACATGTCCAAGCCTTTTCCTTAATCTGAATCAATACTTTTTCAGAGGTATTTAAGCAATACATTAGGATGGATGTTCTGAAATCATGACATTTACTTAAAAAAAAAAAATTATTTTGAGAAATGTACTGCAAGTGCGACTATTATTGTACCCTCTTTCCCATTCCCCAGCCTTTCAGACACCCAGGCAAACACACAGTCTTTGCAATGCATCTGGAGGACATGTCCTCTTTTCAAGTATGCTACAATAATGTAATAATAATGTGACACACAGGTTGCAAGAACAAAGTTGGGATACACGACAATGTTCACTTAAAGACAAAAAAAAGCAGAGATTAAGTGAGACTCTCCTAAGACCTGCTGCTGCATGATTTGCTGGTGAATAACAATGTACCACAAGGTCCCAGTGGAGGACAGACATCCTCAATTAGCATGGTTACAATCCTCAGTACCTACTTGCTTCTTCAAAAAGAAAGCCAGCAGCAGCACTTCCCTTGGTACCTGTGGGGTCAGGATCAAATCTGTTGCCATCATGTTGCCCCTGTATTATTTCCTGCTTTTAATTTTTGCTGCAGATGTAAAAAAAGATGTCTCAGATCTCCCAAACCAATTCAACATTTACACATATCTGTGGGAGATCTGGTCTGCACAATGGTCCTTCTATTTCAGCCTCTGATGCAGATCTGTATCCTGAATCCATCTGTCACACTCCACAGCCCAAGCATCAAAGATTGCAGTCAGGTAAATTCCAGCCAAGAAAAATTATTCATGGATAGTATCCAATATGATAGGAATCTCCCTCTCCTCATATCATAACATTGATAAAAGCTTGGAAGATTTCCTGGATTCAGTGAAATGACAGTAGTGACACTCAGCATGGAGAAGATTAGCAACTGAAGAAAATTTCCATCATCCTGTAATGCTTTCATCTACTTTACTGTTTCCAGATTAAAAGATTTAATTTGCAGCAGAATCTGTCCTTAGAACTAGATTATCTAGGTTGGAGTAGATGATTTTAAAGGCCTTTTCTAGCCTAAAAGATTTTACAGTTCTAAGATACATCATTTAAGAAACATGCATTAGCCAATTTAATATATTATTTTCCTAAAACCCAAAAGGACAGCTTTAACTTCCTCATCTTGATTTTAAAACTGAGAAAATTTCTGTTACAAGCTGGACCAAAAAAAAAGTGGAAACAAAGCTTACAACCCTATCAAAGGAACAAATCCATAGCCCTCAGGCCAAAATCCTTACTACCATCACAGTGCCAGTTTAGCTTGAGAACAGAGCTCTGTTTTGTCCTGCATTCACACACAAGGATCAGCTCATCTGCTCCTTAAGAAGGGAGACCAGTTACATGATTTTACCTTCTGAAGCAGAAAACAGACAATAACGTGTATGGAAACTACACGGGAATTGTGAGGTGACATTTTCAAAAATTCTTAGTAGTGGTTTGAGCTTTCACCAAAAGTACGATTCTATAAAAGATTTCAGTAGGAGAGTAACCACGTCAAAATCTCCAAAATTTTGTTCCCTCTGCAAATGCTCAGATTTGAATATTTATCTACAGGAACACTTCACTGAATGTTAGTGTCACAAGTTTGGCAGAGGTTGATTTAGTATTTCCCCAGAAACAGGTTTTCCCAGAGTTTTGCTGCAGCTCTCCTTCCCCAGTTTGCCAGGGTGCTCCACCACACCCAGAAACCACTGAGTTAAGGTCCTTACTTCAAATACAGGCTTCAAATAGCACTTTATCATGTATTTACATAGTACATAATAGACCACTAACAAGGCTTTGCCTAGAGGAACCCGTAGTTTCAAAGACCCAGCCAAATGCTAATTAAACTCAAATTCACCACTTCCTTCCACAATAAGACTCTTTCGCACTAGATCCTTGCATGTGTCCATTATGGTTATACAAAAGATGCATACACCCTGATGTTCAGAGCACTCATCAATTAAAAACGGATTAAAACATCAATGTTATAACAGAAAATGAAGGAACCACGGCCATTTAGGACCTTGGGCTCTGAAATATTTAACTTTAGAAAAAGACAATATCTCTGCAGTAATGTTATATTACTATGTTTATTGTCTTCTCTGTCTCTCCAGCAACAACTTTTCCTATAACTACAGATCTCAAACTACTCACATTACCATGATGTGTAATGTTGAGCTGCAGGATAAGAACAATTTCCTTTAAGAACTGAATACTTATGCTCATGCGGTAAATTCTTTCTATGAAAACCTTTTTCAGGTTGTAACAATATGCCTGTAGTTACTGGACATTCTAGAAAGATAAGATGACTTTTGCATCTTAAGTAATTAAACTTCTTGTTTAAAATCTCTACTGTAAGTCGAAATAATGATACTGAATCTAATAGTGGTGATGTTGGCTCTAGGTGGGAAAAAAGGTACAGACTTGGAAGTGAGTATGAGCATCCATCTGAAAGAACTGTGTTCACTGAGGAAACCTTCCCTTGCTTACCATGCATTGATAATTTAAGATTTTATTAAAAAGCATTTACTAGTCAATTAGCATTTGTTTATTTGTTTAAAGAAAAATATCCTAAAACTGTAAACCAACTGTAATTAGCCTCGTACCATAAATCTGATCAAACACATAACTGAGAATAATAGCACAGATCAGTCCTTTAAGAACCATTTGTTACACTGTGCTAGTGACAGTGAAATACACAGAAAATATTTAACTGCTCCCAATCTGAAGAGGCACTTAAACAGCCAAGGAGATAATTGCACCCTATAATCTCAAAATGCCAATTTCTATACCAGTGCACATCCCAGTACTCTGCATTCAACCTTGTATATCAGAAATCTGCATTTTCTTCACATGACTTCAAAGTATAGGCTATCATGGACATTTATGGTGAGACTTGAATATGAAAACTGTAGACACCATTTCAATTCAATATGAAAATAAGTCCAGGGTACCAAACTCATTTTTGTAATGATCATGTCTACAAAAATCTCCTCTGTAATACCAGCCACACAAAAATACTGTGGGCTGCCATAACAAGGTTGTCAGAAAGTTTCAGACACAGAGCCAAAATGCAATGCAAAGTGAAAAACTGACTGCAGCAAATGAATCTGATATAGATGTTGCCATAGGGCTTTCTCTGTGCTTTAAAAAGCTCCTTCAAGTCCAGTGTCAAGAGAAGATGGGAAGAGCAGGACTTGTTTCCTCCTGGGGATGAGCTTAAGGACAGAGCCTGGAGCAAAACCTGAGCTGTCCCAGAGTGGCTCCCATCCAGTCACTGCTGCTCTGCTCACTCAGAGCCCCTCAATTGCCAGGTACTCGCCCAGGGCTGAGGGAGGGTGGGCACAGCACAGGCAATGACAGAAGGGCTCTCTTTGCATTTAGTCCCCAGCTGACAGCATTGAACTTAAGGAACAGTGAAAATATTTTCCTAAGGTAGGAAATTGCTACACAAGTCAATACCAAGCTAAACAAAACTAAAGGGCTGAGTAATGCAAAACCCAAGAGATTTGTTTTTAATGTTTTTTTGTGTAATGACACATTAAGCACAGCAATGAACAGTATGGATGAGCACATCTCTAATTCAGATCATTGACAGCAAAATAGTTAAGAGGTTGTACCAGAAAAAGCATGCCACAAGACTTAGAAAGCAAGTACTGTCAGCAGGGCTATAACCTGACTTTTTCCTGTGTAATACATATTAATGAAGACAATGGGCTAGAGCTTTTGTGAACAGTTCAAAGAATTAAAAAAAATTGTTTTAAAATAATGACAGTTTCAGGTTATTCTGTGTGTCAACACAGACTAGGCTTACCTCTTACAATTAAGGTCAAATGCATGTACAGCTTTACTCTTGCTGCCTTATTTCTGAGCAAACACATTCAGAAGGGAAATCCAACCCTAAGCCATTAGGTGTAGTTTGGTTGGATGCAGAATTTCCAAAATGTGGCTCCTGTCCTATGCATCTTATAATTCCCATGTAACAAAATATATGGAAATGTTTTACAAATATTTTAATAAAGTGTAAACATATTTAATTATATGAATAATTTAAGGATCTAGTTATTCTGACTGAACAATTCCACACATTGAACATCATATGGTAAAATTATTGTTTCATGAGGGTGCAATTTAAAAAGAAAAAATATTAGTTCACACAAACATGAAATTAAAAATGAATGTAGAGAGAGATTTCAGTAATACCCAAGGCCCACAATATATACCAGAATTAAAACTATTGCATTTGAACTCTTAGCTGCAAGGGTTGAGGGGAATAGAATTATACTCTATGTATCAGATAGAAACACAGATCATACCATATAGGCGTATAGGCATAGGGCCATGCAATCCCATCATCATGCAACAGATTAGTGATCACAAGAAATTCAGGTTCAATGCTTTACTTCTTTTCCTCTGCCCAGGGAGAAATAACTTTAATACTGATGTGTCTATTTTTGGATGCTTATAATTTATCGTGTGTAACAAAAATTCCCTGTTTCTTCTCAGACTTTGGATGAGACTTCTGAAGAAATACATTTGTGGAGAGATAATCAGGTTCTGGAAAGATATACATCGTTTAGCAACCTTTGAGCAGATAACTCCCCTCACCTCAATCAATGATTGGCACTCTTTCTGCAAATGTTAAATGCTGAAAAAATCCCTTGTGGCCACTAGCACACCTTCAAGGAGCCAAGAACCACCTCTAAATAAAACATCAACCACAGCAGAGGAGTATGCAGTTTCCAGACAAATAGCACACAGTAAATGATGAATAGTAATTGATTGCTTTTTTCCGTCATGTCACCACTTGCAAATGTGAAACTCAGTAATGTAGTTGTTTAGTATTTTGAATATAGCTGCTCATGACTAGGTAGCAAAAGGTAAATCTACTTTCACTTGTTATGTACAGCATTACTGATTCTAATTTTCAGTTTCATGAAGGGTGCAACCAATTTATTGGAACACATAATATGTTTCAGAGAGATTTAATCCAACTCGCAATAATACCTAAAAGCAATTTTACTTGACTGTAGAAATACCACTTCATGAACTATTTTTCACTGAACTCTTCTGTTCTTTCTTCCTTTTTTGATCCCCAAAAGCAGAAAAGGTTAATGACAGCAACATTGGTAGATGATCATTTTCCTTTTCTTAAAGTAGTATCTGTGGAAATGATTCAGCTGCAATTACTGTCTCTCTTCTGAGCCCTGTCTGCAGAAGAATTTTAGATTTTATCTCACAGAAGGCTTGAACTATCTAAATAGTTTTGGGGGCAGGGACTGGACCAGAAGAAAAACTTCCCCTACTCCCCACCAGTCTACAGTTACTCGACTTCATGCACTGTCACAGCCAATGAAGCACAACGAGCAAGGAGGAGTGGAGCAGGTCTCTGAAAAATAAGGGCAGTCATTAGCAGATACAGGGGAAGTAGGAAGCTTGTGTCAGAGCTGTCTCAAACAAAAATTTGAGCAGACTCCTGCTTCCTAGACAAAAAGCCTCACCAGCGACTAATAATGCATAAGGAAGGCAGACACTGGCACCTTGTCCAGCATTTGTATTTTATATAAGGACAGGGAAAACTTAATGGTCTGCAATAACTTTGTCAGGCTTTTCCCTTTGGGGACATTCAGATGAACAGGAGTGCCTTATCTCCATACCAGAAAGGGAAAGCAGGAACTGACAAAGCACCAACCACGACATTCTTCAATGCCATGGCCTTTCCAGATCTAGCTCTACCCATTTCCTTCCACAGCAACTGAGCCTCCCACCATACAGACACCATCACTCTTTGCCAAGTTCAGTTTTTAGGCATTAAGCCTGTCACTGGTTTCACTACTTACAGGCTCCTGGTAAAACTCACTTCTCAGACTGCAAGTCCTTGTTAACAGTGAGATTTTGATTGCTATCATGGTACAAGGACCCTCAAATAAAACCTGTTCATGCTCACCTGAGAAAGCATGGACAGTTGTCACTCCAGAATTGCTGCAGACTGGATGTTACAGAGGTATAGTAGTAGCCACACAAAATTTGAAAGGTTTTGTTAGCATTAGAATTTCCTTGGAAAAAGCATTGAGCTGAATCATCTTTTGACCTGTGATATTCTAGCAGTGCTTTACAATCTAAAAGATTTTTCACCATGGCCTTAAAGTGGATTTCGTGCTCAGAATGGCCAGGGTGGTTTTTTGCTTTGGGCCTTCTGTGTACTAGCAGGAAATGAGCAATAGTACAGGGAACAGAGAAAAATAAAACCACCAATCTTCACAGCTAGGGGTCTACAATGTACTTACGACACAGGTGACAAACAAGGCTATGTGTGAGCACATCCATCAGTTTGGCCTGTTGGTTTAGACCTTCCTTCAGATAAATCCAGTGTAGCTGAAAGGCCCCAAACTAAAGAAGCAGAGACTTCTAATTATCTGAAGAAACTACCATAAGAATAGCTGAAGAGTGCACCTCTTTCATGTTGCCTATTCCAAATTGGTGACAAGTTAAGCACACAGGATGGGGAATACTTGGGAGAGATGAGACACACATGAGCAGAATCTCAGTAGGTGTAAATCTGTACTGCTCCTTTCAAACTAAACAAAGTACTGTGCTCATTTTGATTAAAAGTACTAATGAAATAGAAAATGATATTGAATTCTTCAGGGTTTGGAATGTGCTCTTAAAAACTCAGCCATTGTTCTGTTGATGGCTGTTCTGTCTGAATAGATTTTTCCTTTGGCCTGCAAGTTCTATGAAGCAAGGAAAAGTCCAAATTGCCTTTCCATCTAACAGCTCCTAAGGACGTGTTGAAACAGGAAACTACATAAATAAGGAAATGAGCTGCAGCTTTTCTCTATTAGGCACAAGATTTGGATTAATTCAGTCCTGAAAGGGAATATAGGATTATTGCACCTCAGATAAGGAGTTTGGTCTTTTTGTCTGAAACCTGAAGAATCTCCAGACAAACTCAGCTCCCTGACAGTGTAGAAGTACTTACCACACTGGAATGAAAAATAAGAGAAGAGACAAATAACACACAGAGCAGAGCATTTCAAAGAGACACCTTACTAAAGGTACTGTTCTGTAAGCATGTTATAACTAGAAGGAAAAGAAAGGAAATGAAAAGGCAGTGGAGAGTGAAATAAATGCCATGAGACACAGTTCTGGGACATGCTCAGTGTCTGCAGATCGTTTCCCGGTGCATATCACCATCAGTTGTGTAGCAATTTGCTACCATTTCTTTGTCCTCTGGTATCCTCCAAAAAGGCTCAAATGAAAATCTATGGTTCTTATAGAATGTCTAGTTCAAAGGAAGAGTCTGTCCTGTTTAGTGCCCCAATTCTGTACAAAAGAAGTACAGAATAGTCTTGACTACAACTGCTGTATCAAGAGATGTATGTTTCCATTTCTTAGAATTTAATGACCTTCCAGGTCAGTGCTTGCAAAAGAACATGGCAAACTTCTGTTTTAAATCTTCTACCTAATCATTTTGTCAAGTTTCCTCTGCTTCTTCAACTGTGAGTATGGAACTTTTACTCATTATTTCTCATCTTTTCCCTGTCATTTGTGATTATGTAGGCCTATATCCCAGTTACTTCTTTTGTGACCTAAGCAACCTTTTACAATCTAATTTATGTTATGCAGTATTCAAAACATGGGAAGAGAGTTACAGCACAATGAAATAATAGAATGCATCACAGAATAATGATGTATCCTGTTTTATTCTCTATTACTTCCCAATCATTCCCATCTTTCTAGATGCCTTTTCAATTCATGTTGAGTATTAAGACATTTTGTAGCATACTTTTGCAGATGTCCTATATTTCTTTCCTAGTTTTGTGTAACTGAGGACATGGAATTACCTCCAACCTGTCTCCTCATTCACTTTTACTTCTAACACATTTTTAATTATTTTTATCATTTGAAACAAAACAAAAAATCTCCAATTATTCTTGTGTCACTGTTGATTTCTTTGTAGAAACAGCCTATGAATTTGTTGAGTAGTGCTGATCCAAGCACTCCCAAAGATCCTAGTGGATGATGTTAAAATCTCCTCTCAGCTGTAAAACCTGACCATTTTTCAGCCCACATGAGTCATGGCTGACCATATCAGCCACATTTCTGACTCCTTCTGAGAACTAAAATATAATTCTGGAAGACATGGCTCCATATGCATTATATACAGCAGTTATTTCCTGGTATATCATGTTCATTCACAAATGTGCTGCTAGGTTAGCAGTTACGACCTGTACATAAGGCAAAAAATCATCAATTCAGATCAGACCCACAGCCCTTTTTAAAAAAGAATTTTATTTGCTACATATCCAGTCCTCAGATAACGGAACAAATTTAAATTATAACCTATATAAGGCCACTAATAGTTGACATTCTCGACCAGGGTATTACTAAAAAACAAGTCCAGAAAGGAAAATAATCTTACACAGACATATCTATAGCACCTTTTGCTTTCTTATTTTTTAGGACAGTCTTACATTGGCCATACCTGCCATATACTCTCATTAAATTACTCATAGAATAAACCATATTTTATCCTGAATGAGATAATCACAGCCTCAGCTTTAATACCAGGCATCTTTATGCTCTTGGTTTTTTAGTAGCAGGAACATTAAGCACTTCCCTGTGATTTTCTGAACTTTTCTTTGACCCAATTTATTACCTGGACTTTCTCTTTTGGAAAAGGGAACAAACTTGGGGTATCTGTCTGGTGCTCAAACTCAACAGCCCTTGCTCATACTGGCAAGAAGAGAAATTCAAAGTGTCTTTCACTGTAGTACATGTGGAATCCAGTAAATTTACATATGGAAAGAAAGCCATGTGATTGCACTCTTCATCACTGAAAAGCTGAGATACAGAACAGTACCACAGAGGCAAATTTATAGTGCCCAGCAATTAAGAGAAGAGCTTATTAAGATCTATTATTCCTCCCTCTACAAATTCTCATGGCACTTGCTCTACTTCAGGGAAGCCACATAACAGACACTAAGCATCACCAAATGTTTTCCACACTCAAATATATACTTGAAAGGCATAAATTATGATTAGGCAACTGTTTCCCATAGAAATGGAATGAAGTTTGGTACTCTCTTTCCCTGTTTACTTTTAAAACTTCACATTGAATATGTGTCCAAGAAAAGAGATACATCACCTAAGACCTTGATTTACCTCATTCCTAGTGCTGAAATTCAATGAGAGAATACATCTCAGTGCAAAGGGCACATAAAACTCAGAAATCTTTCCAGCTTTGTGAAAACCAGTGCTTTGCCAGCATATATTCTGTCTATTGCATTGTATACATGCTTGTATTTTATGATTTAGCCACACTTCAGCCTCATAAATGACAATAAGAAAGTACCTTTCCTTCTTAGAAGACACAAAATGCCAGCTAACATAGGGCACATTTGCCATTTTACACTGAAGCACAAACAGCCTGCAGAGAAAAGCAGGCATTGCTTCCCAGCTCTTGTTTGCAAAGAGGCAGCAGAGCCTGAAATGATGATTAGTTCTTTACTGCAGCATTAGCTGGTATAGAAAATTTTCCTTTAAAAATAAACCATACTCTTCTCCCTATATATTCCAAGTAAGCATGGAGCATGTGGGAAAAACACCCCCACACCCAACACTGACAAGGAAAGTTGTGCTATTTTGTGGTCTCTTGTATGACAAGAATTAATTTTAAGACTTCATTAGCATGTCTTAATCAATATTATCTTTACATGCTAAAAAATCACTCCTTTTCCTTGACCATCCCCCTTTTCTTTGTCCATCTCCCTTTTCACTATTTTTGTTACCTCCAATAGGCTTGCCTTCCCAGAGTCGAGACATTTATACCAGAAACTACACAGCAGCAATAACAGAGAAGTTCACCATTTACAACCTCACAAAAATATTTTAGCCAGCAGGATTTTTTAGTAACGAATAGCGCTGGGCATTTCAATATCCTTACAATATTTAGAAACAGGAGATTTTAACTATCTGCTTGACAAGGACATTTTCTTTGATGGTTTATGAGGTGAATAATTAAAATTTTAAGTACATATTATAGGTGAAATTAATGTATCAGTCAATAGTCTGCCATCAACAGAAGTGCAGGCCGTATGATACAAGTCACAGAGGGATTCCTCGGTGTGCACAGTGAGCAAACCTGCCACATGGGGCAGAGATCCCAGGAAGTGGAGGATCCCAGGCTGCTGGTGCTGGGGGGCAGTGTGCTGCTGACCCTCTTTGCTGCAGCAGCACCACCCAAGCACAGCCAGGCTCCTGCAGCTGATCCCAAGCAAGGGCCTGTGACAGCCCCATCCAGCCATGGAGGGGAATTTGCTGCTCACCAGGTGAACTCTGCAAAGAAAGGCAACCCCTGCAGCTGGCTGAACTGTGCTCTTTAAGGTCTGTTATGATTCTGTTCATCCAGTTCTGTTAACATCTTATTTTCTTACTCTGCTGGGGTTTTAGAGGACATTCAGAATTCTTCCAGCAGTGTTTCTTGAACCATTTCATTCTTCATTAGAGTAATATTTTATCCTATCAGAACTGATCAAAATTCCCATGCATTGTAATCTAGAAATTCACTCACTGAAGAGGAGGTTTGCACAAGGAGAAAAGTGGCTTTGATGCCAGTCAATCACTTTTTAAACTAAGTTCTCCTTCTGCACCAAGCATTACTGTTGAGCTGCTGCTGTTTTTGTCCTGCTGATCTCTTTGGCAAGTTCTGCCTGTGTGTGTTTAGCTGCAACTTATGAACCGTGTTCAGTACAGGAAAGGTGTAGAGGCATCTGTGGAGTGAAGAATAGATGATAATAAAGTATGAGAAACTAGTGGAAGCAATCAATAGCTGTCAGCCCAATAATGATGCCCTTCTACAGTCTCACTCCACAGGCATTTACCCAGTACAACACTGTGGATGCAAGAAAGCATAGAGACTCTTCAGTACACACATTCCTCTAGCAGCTCACCATTGACCATGCAACAAGGTAATTTTATCATTTACACAATCCTATCTTGCACAACAGACAACAGAGTGGTACATGCATGAAGCTACATTTGGCAAAAATCAACCAGGAAATTAAGATTTTGCTGAAAGCAGAATCCCTGCATTTGTCTTCCATTCTTTTGTCAATTTGCTGCATGCAACTCCTGCCAGTAAAAACTACATTTTAAGTTTACAGTAGAAAGTGGTGTTAAATCAAAGTCTTTATTTTCAGAACCACCTCCTGAACATTATTTTAAAAATATATAATTTCCCTTTCCCATTGACAGCATTAAGACTTTGAATAGAAGTACTGTATGCTCCCATAACATAATCATTATATTTTGACTGATCTCAAATTCCTTGAATGGAGACTTTTAAAACCAGTATTTTGATGCTACCCCCAGACATGTTGTTTTCAGTATCTAGGTATGGCATAGTCCTGTGCAATGAAGTCAGGATCCTTTCCTTTTTTGATGGACACAATGTTCCTGAGAAAGGAAGGTAATTTCCAAATGCGTGTGTTGCAGCTCCAAGATCAAAACATTTTCAAGAACAACTGGGGTGCTTCTCATATTTCTGAAATTTGGAAATTGGCTGACCAGTTTTGGTGTTAAGGTTTTTTTAGTTGCTTTAGGTTACTTTAACCTCTGAAATCTTGAACAAACAGCTTAAGTGTAAATTTGACTCTGTGGAAACAGAATAAACAGCTATTGGTGACAGGGCAGACAAATCTATTTTTTTTTTTTTGTGAGTACTTTATGGCTTGTGAAAACATTCAGATATCCAAGCTCCAGGGTCGACAAAAATTGCATGCCCCACAATCTGAACAGGGGATGTTTTAAGAAAAAAAGTTTAGGTGAGATAAAAGCAATTAGCTATTGCAGAGGTACATGAGGAATTGTGCTTTTAGCAGCTAAGGTTGAAAATCCTTACAGGATTTGTTCCAAAACCCAACTGTGCAGCTCCCTGGTGGTAATGAAATTAGTGATATTTTAATGATCACAGGAAAAGCATCAAATCAGGACTGATCTACAGCTGGGTGAAAGCTGGGGGACAGAGCAGAGGCTGAATGGGCTTTGCAGATTGGATCAGCAGAGTGGTTGGGAACCAAGGACTACCCCAGCAAAGGTTGCTGTGAGCTGCAAGGATTGCCACTGCAAAGGTTGCTGTGGGCTCACAGCACTGTGCTGACAGTTCAAGCGGGTCTAAAGGAGGCTGCTGGTCTGAGCTGAGGCAGAACAGCAGATGCTGATGGGCTCCTCTTAGATACAGCCAAGACAACATCTTAGGGCTGAGATTACTTAACAAAACTTCCATGACACCTGTGCACATGATACCTGGCTCTAATGCTGCTATTAACTACTCAGAGGCAGAAGCAGTACATTTCCTGAACAGACAAGGCAGAAATCCATTAGAAAATCCTGTATTCTGTTTTTTAGCAATAGTTGTGAGGTTGCAGCTGTTTTCAAGTAAAGCTTTTCCATTTTGGGAGAAATATTACTGCAGCAGAATCAACTTTCTCTGGCCTCAATGCAAGATACCCTCTTAGTTAAATCTCTAAATTCTGTGGAATTCAGGCAAATGTGGGTGGCTAGACATTTTCTGTAGTGAAGCAGACACTAAAATATAAGGATAGAGAATGAAAGAAAGAAGAGTGTGTTGATAATGAGAAGTATTCAAAGTGATCCAAATGCACATCTGTGATGTTTTAGAAAAGATACTTCAAGCCTCCTCTGCTGGTGATCATCAGTAAGCACCATGATGTTTTGTACATGTCATACTGAAGGTCACCTTAGGTTCATTTACACCATCTCAAGTTTCCCCTGTAGTGTCATCTAGAGAAGTTGTTTTTACTTACTCATCTGAAAGAAAATACAGCTTTTCCTCTGAAGATACAATGCAGAAGTTGTAGTGGTTCCATAGAGGTACTAACTGCATATCATTTGTAGGATCCTGCTGAAATCATTCAGATAGGAGAGAGAGGAAAACTAATCAAACTAGGAATGAGCAAGTCATAGCTGCAGTTGATCTTCTCAATCCCCATCACTTGTTATTCCATCAATCAGACATAATTTGTAAATGTAGACATGTTCTAAGGCAAAGCACGGACAATAATAAGCAGTCAATGAGGTGTATGTAACCAAGATGAAACTTAAACTGTAATGGTACTGTAAATCATCTCCAACACAGGCATTACTAATTTAAAACATGGTTTGAAAGTGTTGAAGCCAGAAAACAGTAAAGAAATTTGCTTGAACATCCAGACCTAGAACACACATCTAGCTTCATAATACAATCTCTTGACTAGCTCCAAATTCAAGACTCATAACTACTGTGGATTTCAACAGAAGTTTGAAGATACCTCTAGATTTCAAGAGCAGTTTGAAGATATCTTGTGGGGTCTGTGTCCAAGTTGCCTTTGCCAGAGAAAGCAATGGGATAGCTTGTGGTGAGTGGACAAGCCAGATGATCTACCAGGTCTTAATACGAGGTTTTTTCTGTGTTGAGAATACCTACTAAGCTCATTCCACACGTGTTTATTAAGGTGTTATTGACTCTGGAGAAGCAAGAGGAAGCATACATCTCCATGTTTCCCCAGCTGCCACACAGGGAGCACCACAAGGGGATCAGCACGTGCAGTCATAGTCAAATCCCCAACTGTGGGAGCTGAAGAACAGTTTTTCCTGATCATGTTTCTGTTGTTTGACTTTGTTCCTTCATACGCTCTGGTCTTCTTCAGAATAGGAATCATCATATGACTGCAAGAAAAGGCCATTTGACTATTAATTCCAACTTGTCAAAATCTTAATCTGCCAGCTCTTGAGCTGATCCACAGGCACCCTGTACAATGTATTACCATGGCACCACCTGAAGGATTACAGGATGCCAACTGTCATGGCTCATTATGCAGCATCTAACTCAGCACATAAAGACTTCCTGCAATGTTCCTGAAAGCTGGGGGAGATAACAGTAACTTTAAAAAGCAGAGCTCTATGAGATGTTGCTTTTTGTTTAATATACAGTTGACAGTCAAATACATTCTGTTCTAAGCATCCAGTCCCTAAGGAGCTAAAACTGCAATAATTTTTCACAAAGCATTGGCAAGAAGGTCTCATTTTCACCTGTAGTCTCAGGAATCATTGGCAGTCGGGATACCTAGTAGCTCTGGTGAGCCCAGGAGTTTCCAGAAGCATTCAATCCACTGCCTAGGACTTCCTAATTTAAAACAAAAAGTTAAAAATGCATAATACTTCAAAAGAACCTGCCAGTTTTCCACTTTATGACCTAACACAAGTGAAGCATTTTAATGTGAAACCCCTGGAAAAGTGGTCTTCAGAAAAATCAGGTAATATAGCTACTGGTGCATCCTGAGTCATACTTGAGCAGGAGATATATTGTTGGATAAAGCATCAGATTAGTCTGATGGCATAACCTGAATTAAAGTTTGGACAAATGCTTTAACAAGTGATCAGCAAGAACTGAATGCCCCTGGGATGTTGGGTAAGAACTTAGCTGGAGCCCTCTATGTAGGAATTTGCATCTTTTACAGAAAGCACCACTTTAGACAGATATTCCTTAAAAACATGTCTGTTAACCTTTTAAAATTTTCATGTTTTTAATCCTATCCATGAGATGTGCTTTCCTCAGCTGGCACTAAAGTGAACCAGCAAAACCTTACATCAAAAACCACAGCTGCTCCTTATCTCTAGAGCCTGAGAACTTGTTTGCTCAGGGTCCCGGACCATACTTGGGGTCCAGCAGAGTGTTGTGTGGTTCCTTGAGATGCCTCTTAACTACACATAGAGTGCCTAGCTCTTGCCTATTCACCAAAACTATACTGAGCTTGTCACTGCACCATCCCAGCAGACACAGAACCTGGGTTTAGGTATTTCGTACATTTGTGAGGAGGGGAACAGATCGTGCTCATTCACATTAGACTGAGCTCACATTTTCTGCATTTCTTTGCCTGAAATAATTCACATTATTAATGGCAATGTAGCTGGAATAAAACTGGTTTTGGAGCTACTGGAAAGTACATTTATTTCCTCTTGATGAGACAGTTTCTGAAGAGACTGTGACCTTCATCTGACAGCATAAACTAGGAATATTCAAGTGGTTATTGCTGAAAAAAGTGTAAATATACAACAGATGTACCCACTGATGGTCACTGCACTGCTCGTGTAGCAGTGTTTTCCAGAGTTCTTCTCTGACAGAAAAAAACTCAACAGTGCTAAGTGCTATTTTTGTAGCTCTGGTGTTACAAAAGGTGAGGTTTATCATTAGTTGGAGTTTTGTTGTTGGTTTGTTTGGATTTTCCTTTCTAGCTACAGTTACAGCTTCTGATTTAACAAAAGAAATCAACCTTTTAGAGACAAAAACCTTTCTTTAGGTAGAACATCCTTTAACCAGCCCATCCTTCAATGCCCACATGCACCCAGATTTTTCAAAGAGGATGAGATGTTCACCATCACACTTCAGCTATTACTCCATTCTTTGTGCTCCATTTCTTACCTTTAATCCTGCTCTTTGTCTCTTGAGACAGGTACTGGTCTTCTTTGCCAGACTACAACACCTTAGTTTTGTCACTGCTACACAATTTCTGTGGGAAAATTTCTTGTTGGCATTAGTGTGATTGGTGGCCCTGGCCAAATTCTACTTGCTCTAGTCTTTCCAGATACTCCAACCTCCCCATACCCTCCCAGACTTTTGGGTTTGTTTTCCTTTTTGCAATAATTTTAGCTGAATTCAGCCAAGCAGCAAGTGATGTGTACTGCTGGAAAACAAAGCCATTTCTCTCATTACCTGTCTGACAAGTGCTGTGCATCTGGGGCAGTGTCAGAGGGCTGCGGTCCTTCCTGAATGAACCTGGCAGGGCTCATTCAGCCCCTGCTTCCCTCCAGAGCTTGTCAGTTCAGGGCCATTAGAAGCCCTGGACCAGCTGTGAGAAGTTCCATCGTTCAAAGCGAAGGTCACTCATCTCCACTGTCAGCAATTCTCCACGCTCCACTACCCAGCAGCAATGCACAGGAGCAGCCATCACTTGGCTAATGGACACAGCCAAAATTCCCCTGGCATTTCCACCCCTTTAACACTTAGATTTATTTCTAGTAAAATGACTCCTCATCTTAAACCCTTTGTCTATATTTTTAATTGTTATTTTTGGCAAGTAGCAACTTTTTCCATTAAACATTTTTGAAAGAACACTTTAGCATAAAATTACTGAATACTTAATGTTTTTATAGGAACTACTATGGGGAACTTTTTAATAAACATTTCTGTGCAGTAACTCTTATTCTTAGGGCTTCTAACAGAAAGCTCCAAATATCCATGAAGAAAGTAAAAAGGATTACTTTCATAGCAATTTAAACTATTTGTCATTTTGTCTTTCTTAGTGTCAAAGGAGTCTTGAAAGGTAGTTTAAGTAAATTACTTTATAATCTACAACAAGGCCACACTGTTCCACTATTTTCACCCTTTTCAGACCAGTGCCTTTTCTTACCTGCGCACATACACTTTTCTAAGCTTGATTTTTCTATATGCCAGGTAAAAAAATAATGCAAAATGTCTACATATATATACTACATATATATATATATATATATATATGTATATATGCAATCTGAAAAGATACTGAAAATAGAAATTGCAGTTTCTTTCAAACCAATCAGAAGACACTTCATAAAGAAACAAAGATGGAGTCACAAGCTTCTACCTTCTGGCATGGATATTTATCACACAGTATACTCCCTGCTTCTACCTCAGCAAAATATACCGACATACTGATTGGTGAAGCAGTGCTAGCACTGATTGCTTTATTCCTCATATCTTCTAGGCAACACACTGTTTATCCCTTGTACTTGCTTTACCACAACATCATAATAAAACTCAGTTGCATATGGCTCATGATATACAGCAGAATTCAGATCCCTTCCTTGCTACTGAGCTGTTTCCTGGCTAGTTCCTCCTTCCCACACTGATGGTCTAACAAAAAAAAAAGTTCTTTTGAAGTTTTTCATGGTTTATTTTGTCTTTTTTTGCTCCCAAAGTATACTCATTCACCCACACAACCCCATAATTTCTACTGTAAAAATCAGTTTCTGAAAAACCTTAGCTCCATTTTTTAAAAAAAATTCCTTCCTAACATAACTATAATTTTCTAATTCTAGCTGTCTTGACAGGATGTGACAGGCCTCAGTCTGTCTCCAGTATTCCTCAGCCTCCTTTCCTTTCTTTTAAAGACTTACTTGACACGTCTATTTGCCCTTTAGCTTCCCCTGCCACCCGGCTTTCCTAAGCATAACCACATTCCCTTGAGGATAAGGGGAGGAGGCAGATTCACATTGTGCCACGTCTTTCTGGGTGCCAAGGGCTCTGAGAGTGCTGGCTAATTGCAGCCAGCTGTACCCATGCCTCCCCGCCCTGCTGCCTGTGACAGTGTGCTGTCACATCCTCTCTCTGATCCCGGGCAGGGAAGTGGCTCGGGGCCCCAGACGGCCTCACTGTCCCCCTGTCTGCACAGGGTTGAGTTCTGGATGCTGGGAACTCTGTGACCAGGCACCACTCTTTAATGTGAAACCCCTCAAGGCTCCCAGTCCTTCCCGCTCCTTACAGAGCTTGCAAAAGCTTCATGTAATCTGCTTACCAAACATTGTCTGCTAAGGGCTTTTGGGAGCTGGGAGTAGAAGTATTTTAAAAGGGTCATCAAATAAGAAGTTATTGGATTGAAAAGAATAAACCCTCTCCTGTTGCTCAGCTTCATCTTGCTATCTGCCTTGACTGCTCTGCAGGAAAGCTATGTAAACTCCACTTAGCACATAATATAGTCACACTTATTTTTTAGTGGACACATACCGTGTTCTGTAACATTAAACTTAACACAAGCCATTTTTTTTCCCAAAGCAAATATCCTAGGAGGACAGTGGAGCTCTCTTCAGACCAAATGCATCATTCATACCAAAAAAGACTATGTGCCTTCATGCAGTAAACTCTTAGTGCTTTCCTCTCTCACTGGTTCTTAATTCAGCACCTAAGCCTGGCCGAAAAGATGATGTTGACATGGCATGTATTGGCCAGCATAACCTAAAGAGCTTTTTTTCCAACCTGCAATAGATGTGGCCCTGAACTCTGCCCTGTGGCAAAACCCCTCTTGGGTGAATACTCACACCATTGAATGTAGCTGCTCTGTGAAGGGCCTGATGGGCATCTGATATGTGGAATAACGATGTCCAATGAAAAAAAACTGGAAGGAATGAAAACATGTGTCATCGTCTTTGATTTCTTCTAGCAGACAGATAATTCTGCCATGTGGAGACAAGGGTGTTATTGTGCCCTCAGGACCAAGTAGACTGATGCACTTTACCCCCAACAGCATGCATTAAAGTCAATGGCACATCAGCTCGAAAGGCATGGGAGTTGGTGGAAGAAAATCCAGCAAGGGGGATGATTTTTGTTCTGGCTGAGAAAATGAGAGACTTGGATAAGCTGCAGCGGGGGAGGAAAAAAGAGGAAGGTTATGGTAAGGCTTTATCCAGATCACTAGGAAACAAAATAGACTTGAACAGCTTTTTCTTTTCTCCACGGGGGAGTGTTTGAGAGTGGAAGGGTGCAGAAGCACAGAAGCTAAAGTTTACAACCAGAACTATACTACAAAGTCTGTACTAATCTGAAGAGAAATATAAAATAGGGGAATAACTTGCTTAGAATCAGTACAGCAGGAACTGTTACCTAGTTAGAGTACAGAAGGAAAAGGACACTGGATCACAACAAAGTGGAATACTCAAAAGAAAAGTAATACTTTTTGTCATTTATGCATTTAGAAGGTGAAATTCTCTTCCTTGAGAAATCATAAATACCTTACATTAGACAAGTTTCTGGGAAGGATTAGAGTCCCACACAAAAAGAAAACCCAAGAGTTTCATTCAAGTATCATATTTCACATATTTATATAGAGGTTTGATTTAGGATGTATAGATCCTAATCTGTATAGATCCTAGATACATCCATATGTCTATCTGATAGATAGATAGATAGATAGATAGATAGATAGATAGATAGATAGATAGATAGATAGATAGATAGACAGAGAGATTTTTTAACATGAATTTTGAAAGGATGTAAGGCTTTATCCATCAGTAAATCAGCTAACCATTCATTTAAGGGAAAGGATATTTTCTGTCTCAGCTATTTTTTATTTAATTTTTTTCACAATAAAATGTATCAAGGACTATTTTCAATACTTGTTAGGATTTCATTCAATAACTGAAAGGGCTCAGAACTAGAAGTCATCTAGATATATGAGGACAGGGGAGTGGAAAAACCTGAAACTCTCTTTTAAGGAAGTGAACAATTCACTTTGGTATAAAACTGCTCCCCATTTTGAAAAAAGATGCTTTTGATCAGAGCTATCAGTCCTCAATACTTAAACTTCCTGATATAGAAATATGAAATTACACCATTATATAGAAAGAAAGAAAATGTAACATAAAAAAAAAATATATATATTATAAAACAAGTATGCTGCAACAGTGAAGAACAACCTGCATCTTTATTTGACCACACCATTTATCATCCTGTTGGTAGAACTGCATGGACAGTGGTGGTACAAAAGACCCAGAAGTCCAGTTAAGGGAGGCTGCTTCAAATAAATGAGAATAGTTTTGAATAATTCCTGAAGAAAGCCCTTAAATAATAATAATAATAGGAGTAATAACAATAATAATAACAATACTACCAGAAGGCTGTGGCCAAGACCCTGATGTTATTTGATACCACCTCATGTCATTGTCAGGGTGGGGGGAAGGAACCCAGGGGTTGGGCTCATTACTGCGGGCTGTGTAAATAATTTCTTTGTCTGATATCTTTTGTTATTAATATTGGTGCTGTTAGTTCATTTTCTTATCTCATTGCTGTTTCCAGTAAATTGTTTTATCTCCACTAGTGGGTGACCTTTGCCTCCAGTCTTCAACTGCATCCCACTGCCATGGAAAGGGAGAAGGGAAAAACAGGGTGAGGGGGACCAAAAGAGACAGAGGCAGTGTGGTTTTGGTGAGTCTCAGTGGGGGAAATGAATTAAGGAATACCATTCCTAAACCATGACACTGATCCATTTTATCCATTTTACCATACTTAGTAGAAACAAATTTTTGTTTTAAATTTCCATTAGAAAGAGGAAGAAAAATCAATAGAGTATGGAGTGGCAGACTATACGTTTCCTTAGTGAGATAAGAGATATTGCAACTAACCACAGGTATTTTTAACTGAGTTCATTTCAACCATTTTTGGTATCATTTAATGTATAAAACCACATTGAATAGGTACTAAAAATGTACACAGAGTAATATCCAAGCCCTAGGAACAAATATTTAAACAAGCTGAGCTGTTTACTCAGAACCAAATGCCAAATATCAAGTAGTCCACCTGGGAGTAACTGGTACATTTACACAGAAGAAAAGTTAAAAACTTACTGTTAAATATTGCACTAGAGAAAAGATTGCTTTTCCTTGGCACACCATCTCCTATGAGGGCACACTGAAGCAGTGTCATCTGGTTTTGCCTGTACCCATACCCATGGCAGACCCATTTGGTTTTGCCTGTACACAGTATTAAAATTATGGACTTCTTTTGTCCTTTTGCTGGCTTCCCGTACCACCAAAACCACACTACAATGTTTGTCAGTAGTCGAAGTTTTAATTTCCTTTCCCCCTTCTTCCTCCTCAGGATAATATAAGTAGAATGCTTTCAAAACTGTTTTTAAATTAGGTACTCTGTTCTTTTCAAAAGGAAAAATCTTGTAATGGAATAATTAGGGGCTGTGTTTTGCATGACAAGGGACTCTCAATATGCAAAACACGCACAAAAGATGAGTCCCTGGAAGCACCAGTACCTGCTGTAGGGCTGTGTACACACAACTACTTCTGCCCTCCAGCTGCCAAAGCAGCCCTCATGCCAATGCAGTTCATCAAACCCTAACCTGGTAAATTACATAATATTCATAATTACTAGCAGAGGCCAGTGTGTTGGTGGCAACCAGACACCAGCAATGTGTAATTTGTCATTAATGGACACAGCTTGGTGGCATTCATGGACGGCTTCAGGCACTTAACTCAGAACAAAGTCATTCACATAAATATGACAATCAAGGAAGGCAATCTCTCCTGTGCCAAGTGAAGAATAAAAGGAATATTTAAATATGAATTCATATGAATGATATAGTTTTGGCTTAGCTTTGCAGAATAAAAACCTATTTATGCACTGAAAAGAATTACATTGGGAGAGGCAGTTTCTTCAAAGTGGCATTTATTTGACATGCCCATACAATGAACCAGAGAAAATATTTTCAGAGCAGAGAGAAGCTCATTGCTTTTACCCTGAGAATGCTGTTTAAAAAATTCAGTTACCAAATCTTGTCATGATAGCTGGTATCTTAGTTCCCTCATTCTTAATAAAAATAGCATAATAATACATACCAGAGAGAAATATCTCAAGTCTGAGAATGTGCTCAGTTATTTCCACTATGAGGCACCTGAAACAGAAAGGCTCATTTCTGCATATCACACTTTGGGACACATTCGTGACCCTGACAAGACTGTAGATGATCACTGCTGTTGGACCTGTTCCCACAAAAAAAGAGTATTTTTTCAAGATGTATTTCAGATTAAGACCATCTGGTACCAACAAACCACCCAGCACTGCTAAATTCCTTCCTTTAAAATATTAACAAGTTTTCTTCTGTTATACATACATTTTTCTCCAAACACCACTACTTATTTTTGGGATGATTTAAGCTTGAGAACTAAATTAGTTCTAATGTATTTTGTTGCTTTGACACATCATTTAATGCAACGGGGCTGTCTTTGATCATGGAAGAGAATCACCAAGTTGCATTACCATCCCATTCCTCTCTCTTCTTCCAGGCAGCAAATCATACTCTACAGGTTGTGGGTAAGAAATGCTGGTAGTATTGGAAATGCCAACATATTTGCAGAGTCCAAGATGTGGACTCCAGCCTTCCATTTTACACAGGGAATGGCAAAGAAGATGTTCAGTAGGGCTCAGGAAATTTGCCAAAACATGCATAAATATCCCCACATGTGAATTACTGTAAAAAACCATGCATCTATTTTGGAGGCACCAGTCACTGCTCTGCTTTAGGTCAAAGCTGTGGGGCAGTGAAGTGGCAACAGCTCATCTGCAAACAGCAGTTCCTAAGTTACAGGGTTGCAGGCTGATGCCAAGTGTAATTCAGACAAGCCTTCTAATTTGCATTACCATGGCTAGCAGATGAATATGTTGGCCACACATGGATGGACAAACCTGGAAAGCAGTGATAAATTTATTTGTAAGTAACAAACCAGTGCAATGGTGATTGAGGAAGCTCCAGTAAAGAGCAGAAGGGGAGATGAGAAACAGGTTTAAACAGCAACCAATGCAATGCTATAAACATGACAACTGATTTTTTAAAAACAAATAGCTAGGCATAAAAAGGTTGAGGATACAATGGATACAAAATTTTGTATTGCATGAGCTCTTAGAAAAAAGGTATCAATTTATAAGTATTCCAATACCTATGGAAAAGTTTGCTCATTCTCTTACCTTGTGAACTCTTGATTCATCTTTTGGTTCATCTGCAAATTCCTACCTGCAACAGAGTGTTTACTTTTGAGTTCAATCTCTTGTTAACCACTCAGGAAAGAGAATTACCAAATATCCAGCAAGTGAAAAAAGTAACAGCAAAAAGAAACAAAAAATATTAATCTAAAGACTTCTTTAGATAAATATCTACACGTACATTATCTGTCAATGTACTGAATCAGTGACAGATTTGGAAATTTGACCTAAATAAAAACAAGAATTCACGTGCAGCAAATATGTCTACAACTAATACTTTGGTGAATTGTGCTCCATGGGGCAATGGCAGATACACTAAATGACTAATTCTGTCTCCTTTTCCTCCTAAGCCTGTTTCCCCAATTTCCTATTGAAATTCTCATCCATTAAAAGGATGACAGTGAATATGCTTTCTCATATAGAAAACTGAGAAGTTTATATATATCTGCAGCCTACTTGAAAAAGTTTATATTTGCCATGTATGAAATGCTATTCTTGAAGGATAAAGTTTTAATTATGTTTTTAGTTATATAAGTGGAAATCACACAAAACTTCTCTTGGCTGCTACTTACTCTCAATATTACATTTGAAGGTCTTATTCTGAAGTCTGTGAGTGACTAGGAAGAAGGATTAAAAAGTTTTGTCCCTGACTATTGATATTTTATTCCATAACCTTGTGCATTTTTCCTAACCCTTGCAAAACTCACATCTCCTCCTGAAATTAGTATAATGAGGGAAAAAAAAATAGGAAGAAACTAAAAATTTAATGATGCTTGCAATCCACTTTGAGGTTCTCCAGTGGAAAAGGTTATAATGTAAATTTCTGCAACAAAAAAAATGCAGTGCAACTAACCCAAAAGGTTCCAAGTCACACAATTATCCAGTAGAAAATAGGAAAAAAAATATCTTAGGCAGAAGATCTAAGATAATGCAATGTATGGAGCATGGTGTGCGGTGACATCAAAAGTTCACCTCATCTTCCTATTCTGTAGTCCAAATTCAGGCCAGAACTACCAGAGCCAGCTCAGATCATAGTGACAAGGACATCAACTTGCCAGGTGCTACCACTTCTCCAATTATTTCAAATATTTCTCTTCCCCTGAATCAACATGACAAATTCTCTAATTCCACGGGCAATCTCAGCTTCCTCTAAGGACAAAACCATGGAAATATTTCCCTTGCAACAAAGAGATTGGGTGTTCAACCTCTTGGAAACAAGGGAAACAGAAGAAAATGAACCCAGGTAAACTGTTTACTGGGGAGGGGGAGCTGGGAGGGGATTTCCTCTTCTGATCCTAAAACCTTTTGATAATGTAAACTTGTAGAAAGTGCCCAGATGATTGGGGTGAAGGACAGGGATCCAGGGGACATCCTGACACAAAAGAATGGCTAGAGAGAATCTTTCTGTAAAATAGAAAATGGGTCGGTACCAAGCAATAAACTAGAGAATTTGGCACATAGAACAGGAAACATTAGGGAGTAATAAATTCTTTTCTTTTACTTTTTCCTTGATTAACTCTGACTTTTAATGCATAAAAAAAGATCATCAATTTCTTTCCCTTTTAAGCTCTTTTGGACTTTGATCCATCCACATTCCATCTGCCTAAATACTCTATGAACAATTAATTAATATATTAGCTTCACCTAAAGAGACAATTTCAGTTTTCAGAGAGATTTAGAAAAAATACTACCTCCAGAAGCCTTGTAAGCTGTTTTGGTAACAGCAGTCACTAAGACTGAAGTAAAAAACATGGCATGAGACATTTTTTCCCTCTTCAAGGCTCATGTAATCTAAAAAGGGAAAAACTGTCCTACTAAACCAGCTGACAGAAATGCAACCCCCCTTTAGCTAGGGGAGCACTGTTACAGTATGAAGCCTCTGTGCAAACACTCTATTTATATTGCTTTTACCACATTTTTCCTTCTACTGTCTTCTTATGTCTTCCTTAAATTATTCTGATATCCCAGCTTTCAATCCTTAGGAATGATACTTATATGAAAAGTGACAGCAGCAAGAATATGGACATCTTGCAAAGAATTGCAACTCCTCAGCAGGGGATATGTTCTTCAAAGAGGACAAGAAAAAGCAGGAGGAAGGCAACAGCAAACTCCTGCCAATACTTCAGTCTGAGTTGAAAAGTAGGTTTTCTCTTATTACTAGATCCCAGCAGAGTCAGTTCACCACCTCCCCTCATCCCTTAGTTGTAGGATTTTAACTGAAAAAGTTAACAAAAAATACAGGTATTTTTCAGTCTTGTTTGAGCTTCCATCCCTGACAGCTTGTATTTCACACCAGTCCAACCCTACCATTTCATTTACAATGTCCTATTCCTGGAGGTTTAGCAGTACCAGCTGGAGGGTTCTTAAAGTTCCTTCTAGACAATTTTATTCGTTAAGAAAACAATTTTACTCATTAAGAAAAAATGGTCAAGATAAGCCAACATTCATAACTGGACATTCATAATGTCCAATTATGAATGTTGGCTTATCTTGACCATTTCACCTACATATGAATGGTGACAAAGGTTCAAAAAGAGGATGTTTCTTCACAGGAGGCTGGGCACAGGTAGTCATGAGGCCTCTAACCCTGCATCACCACTAAGAATCCAAGGGGACTGGCATGACACAGGAATTACAGGCAGTGCAAGGGCTGAACAAGCAAAAGAAAAGCAAATGGATGGTTCTTTTAGTGCAGCAGTCATCTTCTCTGCAAGAGCTGAGGAGACAGAGGTGGCTTTAGGTCACGTTTTTGATTCCTCAGTCTTTGACTAGCACAGGGATGGGCAGTTTTCCAAATCAGATAAAGAGGCTATATGTAAAACTGCTAAATTTTAGCTTGGGTTCAGCAGTCACGGAAGCAATTGCTGACTACACTCCAAGTACAAGCCAAAAAACCTCTCATCTGAATCCAAATTTCCCTGAAGCTTAAAGGTGCTTAGATCCAGCTTTCTGGGTCACTTCCAATGTTCAACTCCTTTGTATATCTTCTATAGGCTATTAAGGCTTTGTTAGACAAGGAATTTAGAACAGCAAGTAACAGCACAACATTCCCTGGAGTGCAATGTGTAATGGCCATGTCACCCAAACAAGACATCTCTAAACTAGAAGGAGCTCAGAATGGTGATCAAAATGAGCAACTGCTTAGGAAAAAAAAAACAAAAAAAAACAAAAAAAAAACCAAAAAAAAAAAAAACCAAAAAAAAAAAAAAAAACAAAAAAAAAAAAAAAAAAAAAAAAACAAAAAAAAACCCCAAAAAAACCCCAAACAAACAAACAGAAAAAACTATAATTCAGTAAAAATAGAAAATACTTAGATTGGGAAGTTAGCAACAATAAGAAAAGAATTTATAGAACAGAGCACTCACTGAAGGAAAAGGCCTGGGAGCATCCAGTCTCCCTGTCTCACAGGGTTTGGACAAAGGAAGCTGAAACGTGGAAAAAGAGAAAGGAACATCAGTCAAGCATTGTGAAATCAGGCTGGGGCAGTCACTGCCACTGTCCAATTCACACTGGATTCAATGGGGAAATTTAGCATAGAAAAAATTACCCAGGATTATAACAGCTGATTTTTAAAGGAAATCTAGAAGAAGGGAAAAAAACATTGCAAAAAATGAAATTTGTTGCTTTCAGGCTAAAGTTGGTATCTGAGCATTCAGGAAATCACAAGATTATATCACATCTCCATAGTTTCTGGGAACTTTCCCAAAATCTTGCTGCTGCCCAGAGCAGATAGATTGGAACACCTGGATGCTACACTCCTCCACTGACTGAAAATCTGCAACTGATCAGAGAGACCAGGGAAAACAAGAAATATCTTCCAACATGAGTTTAGAAGCTGGCAGTATGTCGCAGTATATGCATGGTTGCATTAAACTTACAGGCTTTGTCCTTATTTGCTTGCATCATGCAGGGTCATTTCCTTTTACACCAAATGCTGCCTGTATGGAACAGTTTACCCAGCCAGAGAAAAAGCTTGGCATCTTCATGTGTCCAGAAACTCCTGCACACAGCTGTCTATAACTGATCAGTCACATCTCAGGTAGCAATTAGAAAGTGAATGAAGTGGAAGGAAAGCCTTTACAGACAGTGACCCCCAGCCAAAGGCAGAGACACTGTCAAATCTCCCTGGAAAGGGAGGCCCTGCACAATTGGAGACACCTCCTGAGGACAGCGGGCCAAAACCCAGCCAAGAGATACAACTTTTTATGTACAGCTCCTTGGGACACTTTGAAAGCATTCTATAGCATCTTCTTAGTATTTACCTGACATATTCAGACACTAATTTACAACTACTTGGAAGCCTGTGGCCCCATACAGCTACCTCTGAACTGCTCAGCCAAATTTGCATTTACTCTGCTGACCTCGAGTCTCTTCAGCTCACCTCTGTGTTCTACCAGACCTCTGTCACATATAACATTGCTCTACCTTCACTTCAGTGGTAGTGAGATACAAACTGAACAGGACAGGCATTTAAGACCCACATTAGCCTGTCAAAACTAATTTATAATGCTTTTGTCCCAGTAAACCATTTTTGAATGGTGCTTTTACATATTTGCTTTGCAGTTCTTTTTAATAATTAATTATTCTTGTTATTTTTCATTCTGAATACTGGTACAAAAAATATTTAATTCTAAAAATAATCCTCAGTAACCATTTTTTCATTGTAAAATCCTTCTCATTTTTTTTTCCAAGTCACTGGTTTTGATCTCTTCCAGGTAAGAGATGGTAACACATGACAGATATTAGCAAAGGGTTTGTATAGCAGCAACATCACAAATTTCTCCCACACAATGACTTTGATTATATTTTTCCTAAAAATAACAGATGAGATCAGGTTCATTTCTGAAGTGGCCTCACCAAATTCACAGTGACCTTTGTGCTGAATCTGACTGAATTGCATCTGGATGTTGGGTCCCTGGGTATTCCATCAAAACTGAGCTTGTGGATAAACTTGCCAAGGAATGGATATAGATGAAGCTTACAGGTGCCCAACACAACATTGGAATAATTTTAGTTATATACCCCTCAACATAAGACCTTTTAGTAATAAATATATTACAATTAATACACTAATACAATTTAGTTTTCCTTTGAAAATTCCCTAGATTATTTAAATTCCTTTGCCTAAACCATTCAATTTTCAACTTTCATAAATTACCTCTTTCAATCATGGGCCACCCTGGAAAAAAGATTTTACTGTTTTTGAGCAAGAGGCCACTGGCTTTAGGTTACTTTCACAAGCCGCATTCATTTTAACAGAGTCACCAGCAACTCAACAGCACAAAGACAGATAGAGGAGATAAAGCATCCTGGACATAGCTCTTGGATTCTTCTTCATAATTAATGTGATGCTGAACCTTTGGAACTTTAGGAGATGTCCCAAAAATAAAGGTTAGAATAACCACTGTGCTGCCATACTCCAGCACACATGGAGGGCATTAGCATAGACAGACCCAAGAATATTTTAGTGCAAGTAACAGCCAAGGAATTAGCAGGACATAGCATTATTTTCTGACCACACCTGACAATGTATTGGTTCCTAAACACAAATGACATCCGATGAACCCAGATTTACAGAGTAGATTGTCATTCCCTCTTCTGTACCTTATTTCCAATAGCAAGGGGACTGGCAAACCCTGTCTGCTACCAGTGCTTACTGCAGGCTCACTGTCAAACTGGGCATGTGTAAGCAAGGGTAAGGTAACACAAAGAGGCACTGTGTTCAAAATATCTCTTTCACCTAACATCTGTCACAGAGAGGGGAATGGTTGCTGGAGATGAAGGTCAAAAGCTGGATTTGAAGGTCAAAAGCACGACAAGACTCTAAGACATTTAGTGAAGTGTTGTCTTTCTTTTTTCAAAGACATTTCTCCTGCAGAAGACAGAAAGGCACCTGGTCCTTCTGCATCTTTGATAAGCATGAAAGGTTTTTTCTGTTCCCTTTTCCTTCTGCAGTGACAACTTTTTCTTTGTTCCAGCCAAATATTTTCCCATCCTGCCCACAGAGTCTGCTCCAACACTGTGCCTTCCAGATAAATGAGCTCTTCCTTCACATTAATCATCCCTAATGAGGCAGATATTCTTTCCATAAATTCCCTCCCTCCTTAGCACTTTTTGTGTCCCAGTGTGGAGGTCTCTCTTTGCAACCCCTTAGACAGAGAGAGGCTCTTCAGTCAGATCATGAATTTTATTTGATGCTTTGTTTAATGTGACTCAGCGAGAGAAATAGAAAGATGTGGCAGTGCCCAGGGGGAGTAAAAGATTACTTTATGCTTTCAGGAATTACAATACCAAATCACATCTCTTCTTGCTTTAAGATATGTGCAATGAACTGAGCTGTAGCATTGATGCACATCTTCCTTTAGAGGGGAAAAAAAAGGCCACTTCCTATCCTTTCACTGTTTGTAGTCAAACACTTTCACACAAGGGTTAACTTTCACAAATGTAGGCATCAACCTTCCTCAGTTATTATTTGGTACCCTGTACTTAACCTCCTGACCATGTATAAAGAGGGCTGGAAGCTCTTGAGCTGGTACGCTCCATGGCAGCTCTCAAAAACTTGTGCCTGCTTAGGCAGGGCAGGAGAAAAGCAGGTAGTTCAAATCCTGTACACACATATGTGAATGGCCACACATCATGCTGTGATCTCAACCAAAATTATAAGGAGCTTTTTGTCCTTGACTATTGTGCACCTGGAAATGTCTGTGATCTCAAATAATCCTATTCAGACGCAATCTCACACAGACAGTTTTAGCCTTGGTCTCTTTGTGATGCTGGAGTTTTCAAGGTCCTTTATAAGAAGGAATGAACAATTTAAAAAAAATAGCAATTCATTTGAAATTTTGAGTGTTCTTAAAAAAAAAACTGTCATAGAACCACTGAAAGACCTCCAAGATCATTAAGTCCAACCTTCGACCAAATATGGTCGACTAAGCCACACACACAAAATGTCACCTCTACTCATTTTCTTAACATTTCCCAGGGATAGCAAATCCTTCACTTTCCTGGGAAGCCTGTTGCAATGTTTAACCACTATTTCAATGAAGAAATTTTTCTTAATATCCAACCTGAAATTCACTGGCACCACTTGAGGACATTTCCTCTTGTCCTACCAATAGCTGGGAAGGGAGAAGCTGACCCCCATCTGTCACAATCTCCTTTCAGGCACTTGCAGAGAGCATTAAGGTTAACCAACCCCAGATCCCTCATCTACTCCTCATAATACTTGGATTCCAAACCTTTCAGCAGCTCTGCTGTCCTCCTCTGGACACTGCACCACCTCAATGTCTTCATTGTGGCGACAGGCCCAGAGCTGGACACAGCACTCAAGGTGGGGCCTCACCAGTGCTCAGTATAATCACTGTCCTGGTCCTGCTGGTCACGCTGTTTTTGGCACAGGCCAGGATGCCATCAGCCTTCTTGATCACCTTGGCACAAGCTGGCTCATGTTCAGCCACTGCTGACCAGCACCCCCAAGTCCTTTTCCACTGGGCAGTTTATTTAGTCCCATCTTCATGTTACTAGAGATCACCTTTCATGTAGGTAATGTGCTGCTTTGAAACTCCTGAATCTGGCTTTGTAGGGTTTTAGATAACTGGAGCTTTATTAAAGTTCTCCAATGCAAGATTTTTCTACAGAAGAATAATAAATCTTGGGTCCACCTGGGAACAACACCACTGGCTTCAATAGTAAATCTCTCCCAGGTCTTCAGAAAATAGCTTTTCTAGTTTTATATTATAGCTATTCTTGGGGGACAGAGGGGAGGGGAGGGAAGATGGACCTGAAGTCATGTATAGAAATTATTTTTTCCCTAAGTCTCAAACAAATAGACACATCCACTTCAATAATTTAACAATTTTTTCCATTTTATTTTAAATAGGATCTCTGAGCCAAAGTAACAAAATCCAGCAAAGACTCCTAACACTTTTGGAAGCTCTCAAAATATGAGAAAATACCCCATGGAGACAAACACCTCGAAGGAGAAAAACCAAATGCTTTGTCTAACTTTCCACAGATCCTGATGTAACAACCTAAACAGATTGCCTTGCTCTGGGAAAGAGGGAAGTTAAATCTCTATCTGGAGTACCATGAAGACTTGGGAAATTCTAATGCCCTGGAGTTTAATAACCTCACTGACTTTGGGTGTAAAGACGTCCACAGAGAAAAGTTTTCATGCAAGGAATGCAACACAATAAAATCAAGGTTACAAATGGCAGCAGCCAACTGCATGAGTGCAACCAACTTTTTAAATGCTGTTCCCATGGATCTATGATACAAATACATCCTTTGCAATCCACCTTTAACACAAAAGTTTTGACTATATCATCAGCCTTTGTAAGTTGGCAGCATTAGCTGATACTTGGGCAGCTTTCAATGGAGGTGAATATTCAGAATTTAGGTTGAATTCTGCATATGAAAAAGGCCAGAGAACTTCCATTATAATTTATATATTACACTATATATCGTAAATGTATGAAGTCCACATATATAAGGTGCTCTCTAGAAATTCCTTAAACTGAGCCGTTACCTCACTCACAGGGCTTCTGATCTAGTCTAGGCTTAAAATACTTTTATAATTTTGGGTGTAGCAGCAGATAGGTTACAAGATAGGTGAGATTTTCCTCTTGCATTCTGAGTCTGTAAACAGCAGAGGCCACACTCTTAATCCTTGCAGGGTGGAAGTATTTTCTATGCAGCACAGACCTGGGGATTGCTGTCTTTCCCTGCATGGTTTTTACCATAGCATGAAATTCTGATTTAGGTGGGTGTATGTGAAATGATAACTGAGCCTCTATTGTCTCTAAACATAGACTCACTGCTACATTAATTTAACCAGCAGGGCTCCTGACAAATGGCTCACACTTCTACAGGAACATTTAGGAATTATTTCACTGTAAAAAAAATTAGGTTAATTAGACATCTGCTCTTCCCCCTGTTTATGCTGCTTTGTTGTTCTGCATTCTCATTCTTTCCCCAAGTATTGGCACACACAAGTCATTTAACTTTCCTCTCTTGTGTTCTGCAATAACTTCCCTCCAGGTTCAGCCCTGGTTTGCTCACAGTCCAGTGCTCCTCCCTAATCCTTCTGCTTCATTTCTCTCTTTCCTTTTTATCCATAACAGGTTATCATCCATGTATCTCTCTTGTCTCCACTGACCCAGGTAAGAAGCATGTCAGCAGTGTAGAGCACTGTGTAAATGTTCCAGGGCTATATAAATGTTTTGAAAAAAGTCATTTGGGGGAAAAGAGGAATATTTTTCTCTTGCTGAATTTAATAAAAAGATTTTTCAAACAAGATGTGAGAAATTTGTTTGAATTTTTATCCTAATATTATGTCCTAAATTTACTCCCAGCACTGTCAGCCTTTTAAAAGAGTGCAATAACAGCAGATCAGCATGAGTCCACCTCTTTTTTAACAGAAAAGCATCTATCTCTCTTATGAATCCATCCCAGCACACCTGAGCCCAACCTTAAGCTCACTTAAGCTTTGTCATGATAAGAGAAGATCAGAAAGGAGTCTTCCAAGGTAATTTTGTTTCCAAAAAAAAAGTCGAGGGACTATCCTTCCTCAAACTGAGTTTACAAATTAGTATCTTTGAATTAAGAAAAGTATTTTAGAATTATTGAATGGTTTGGTTTGGAAGAGGAACTTAAGGTCATGTAGTTTCAACCCCTCTGCCACAGGCAGGAACACCTTCCACTAGAGGAGGCTGCTCAGAGCCAGAGCCCAATCCAACCTGGCCTTGAACTCTGCCAGGGCTGGTGCTTCCAGAATTTCTTTGGGCAACCTGTTCCAGTAATATGTAATCTAAAATGACACTTTTTCCGTTCTAAGCCATTACCCCTTACCTAACACTACATGGTCTGGGTAAAAGTCCCCTCCAGCTCTCTTGCAGCCCCATTTAGGTACTGAAAGGTGATGTAAGTTCTCCCTGGATCCTCCTGTCCTCCAGTAGGAAGAGTCCCAGCTCTCTCACCCTGTTTCCCTAGCAAAGGCTCTCCAGCTGTTTGATCATCTTTGTGGCCCCTCTCCATACCCACTAAAAGAGGTTTACATGCTCCTTATCTGGGATGCCAGATTTTACATGGGGTCTCACAAAGACAGAGTAGAGGGGCAAAATAAATCCCCTGCCTTGGCCTGCTCGTCACCCTGCTCTTGGTGCAGCCCAGGATGTGGTTGGTTTTCTGTGCTAAAAGTGCACCCTGATGGGCCAAGCTGAGCTTCTTATAAACCAACACCTCCAAGTATTCATCCTAGGGCTACTCTCAATCCATTCTTCACCACGCCTGTATTCATGCTTGGCATTGTCCTGATTCACGTGCACAACTTAGAAATATTACAAAGCAGTGTAACGTTCTGGAATAATAATCACATAAAATAATAATAAGTCAAATTTAATATGATAACTAGATTTCAAAGGCTTAGAAAGTCTCTTTAAGTGTCACTAATGAAAGAGAAAGCCTTGTATTTCAGCCTCATATTCCTCTCCATAAATGAACATACGTTGCACACCCATGTGTATATGTGCTGTTCTGTGGATCAGCTAGCTTTTTTAGGAGCCACATAGCTAAAATAAGGGAGAACAATTCCAATCACCTGTTCAGCATCCCCAGCATCTGACCATTTTCTCAAGCTTGAAACAACAGTGGAAGATGCTATCAACAGAGGAAGAATTGAGGGTTGCCAGATAATTTCTAGAAATTAAGCATGGAACAGGGGAAGGCCATGTGCTTGAATTAGAAGTCATCATCACACATATAGACTGTTAGTGAATGTTAATATAGAATGTTAATGTGAAGAAAATCTGAAAATTGTATGATAAAATGGAGTGTAAATTTCTAGGGAGGAAAATGCAGAAGTTTTCTACCTGACAATTTACTTATCAGCCTTTGTGAACTGATGGGAAAACACTGGTTATTCTCTTTCACCTCTGAGGCTTGATTCAACTCTCAAGAAATGGATCAGTAATATTGCCTTGAATATACCCAGTTAACACTCATCTCCAGATGAACATGCTGACAGATGTGTTCAAAACAATCTCAAATCTCAGTGGACCGATAGAACTTGGGTACAAAGTACAAGTCTGCAAACACTCAGCTGTTCTAGGCTCATTTAACTTTTTCCAGACTGAAAAGAATTGAAATATAGGGATGTTGCATTCACTGTTAGTACAGAAAATACCAAAGCCTTTGAACAGGAATCCAAAAAGCTTCCTGGCACTTTCTAAGAGTTCACTGTCTGGGATGTTATTCCTTGTGGGAATATGTGACAACAGACATTAGTCACTGCTGCAGATATTAACATGGAAAGCCAACACAGAATTGCACGCACTGCTTCTCCTTTCCTTTCAGTGCAAACACCAAGCAAGCCTAAACAAAGACCAGAAGCACAGCATATCCCTTGGGATAGAATGGTGCTTTGTTCTCAGGTTCTCTTTTGGAAGAATAACTCTCAAAGCAGAGTTTTGTGCAGAGCATTTTGGTTTCTCAAAGGCATGAACGTAAGTGTACATGATTCTTTCGTCTCTTAAAAACATTGAGCTATTATAACACTTTTCTGACTTTGTTAATGGCAGTATGCAGGGCTCAGAGTGACTCTAGAAGTGAGAACAGACTGGACTGTGGAGCTCCATTAAATAGGAGGATCTCTCCTGAGATGCAGATCTTATATTGTCAGATAGCTGAACAAAGGAAGAATTTGGACAAGCAGATCCAGAAATTCTGCAAGTCTTTTTCAAATTACCCCTTTGTGCATTGCCAGACACATTAATGGTCTTACAGGGTTAGAGAAATAAAAGTGGATCACCAGAGGGAACACTCTTTATCATCACTTAAGTCTGCCTCATTTTTTCCACTTAAACTAATAAAAATTGAAGGACATTTGCAAAGTTCAGATTATTTATATCCACTGTTAGAGTACTGAGCAAATTGAGGAAAGGCTGTGACAGAAGTAAATATAAATATTGAAGCAACTACCTAAGTAGGAGTATCAGTGGATTTCCCTACACAGGGAAACAATGTGGTTTAGCATAGACTGGAATACTGAACTGTTATGACATTACTTGTTCATATATGCATCCTGAACCTACACAGCATCTCCATGCATCACCAGATAGAGATTTTTCTTGGGTCTTCATGTGTAATGGTATAATCTAGCAAGCTGATAATAAATATTTTGGTGTATTAAACCATAACAATGATTTACTCTTTCTTTTGTTTCTAAAATGTGCACCCAAACTCAATCTACTGGAATCTCAACTTCACTTAAAAGCTGTCCTCATAAACCTGATTTCACCTACATTCCAAGGAGATTCTCTACAAGTGCAGCTTCTAATAAGCAACATATTAAGACATGAGATTATGCTGCAAAGCACCTTCATGTGAAAAACCAGCAGAGTTCAGCAAGAAACCAAGTAACATCTGTGACATATTGGTGGATTGGTTCAGGTGAAATTGGAACCTACTCTGGAATTGCATGCAACTGTTTGCTGTTCATCAAACTCTGTTTCAGAAAGCCATATTCTCATGTTTGAACTGTGAAGTCAAAAATCTCCCGAGTACACTACTGAAAAGAGAAGTCTTGCTGCAACCGTACTAAGCATCATACTGGACATGCATTCTTTATATCACTGCCTTTGTCCTTTATATCATGCATTCTTTATATCACTGCCATGATTCATATTTGGTTTTTTTCCCCAGGGGAGATGCACATGAACAAACAGCCCAACCACTGGAACCTAGATCAGATATTGATAGTGGCCAGAAAGATGTCTTTTACTTGTCCTATTGCTATGTTTTTTTAATATTAAAGTGATAATTTGAGTGCTTGCAAGGGTCAACAGAGGTGCTTTATACAGAAAACTACAAGCAAAGCTAGAAAGTTATCTTTTGCAATATTCATTGATACTACTCTGATCAGTGCAGTGGAAAAACCCCCCCAAATATTTGTTTCTATGATGAAGGAAACATGGAGTACTGTTAAACTTGTAGTCCAGAAAGTGACGAAAGGAACAATACTGAAGCTTAGCAAAAGACAAAGGAAAGAAACTGAAGAATCCCTTATTCTAGGCTTGAATCCTAGATTAAGAACAGTGTAAAAAGACTTGGAGAAGGGGAGTCATTAAATAGAAGAGATTTATTTCATTGGCCTGAGATATTTTGTCAATGGTCTAACCTCTTACCTATAGTATTGCAAAAGGAGAGGAAGAGAAAGGATCTTATAATGTTTCCTAAAAAATTTAATTTTCACTTTAATAAAAAATTACTTCCAGAATGAGGCTGGGAATAAGGCTATGTTTCTTTTACCTGCTAAATAATCAGAAACCTTGTAATTGAAAAAAGGGTTATAGAAAAACCTTTTCATATCACTCCCAATATTCTGTGATATTCAATTTTCTGGCTTTGAGAATAATATTAAAGTTGTTTGCTATGCCTGGAGTCATATTTACGAGGGTAAAAAGGGGGAAGGATGCAAAAGACTGAATTGTCCTCTTGCAGGACTACCAGAACATATTTTATTTGTTGTGCATGCACACAAGAGTGAGCAAGTCTGCTGGTCTATTGTCAGCCTGGCTGGCCTGCTCACGGAGCTGCCAGAGAAAGATACATGAGAGGTTCCCTCCAGCCCCAGTAGGCTGCCTTGTCTGGAGCTTGATTTAGCAAGATATGCATTGGTAGTTACAGTTAAGCAAACTGGCAGCCTTGTAGGAGTAGCTACAAGAGCTGAAGCATCCAAGAAGGTTATTTTGCATGAATTATGATTTTGGCCACTTTCAACTCGATGCTGCCTTAGATGCTGCCTTCAGGATGGGTGTTTTGCACTTGGCAGTCCATCTGCCCCTCCAGTGATGGCCAAGCCCAATTTATCAAGTGCAAACAGAGAAATGGAAGATTTATGAGCATTGTATAACCCCTTAATCAGTGTAATAGTGCTTTCTCAAAAGAGGATTATATGATAGACAAAATATATGGGGAGAGATTTGACCTTGGCATTTCACCATGGCTAATGGCACACAGTGAATTTGACAGAAAACAGATCTTGCCTGAAAAAAAAACACCAAGCATAAGCCAGTCATGAGAGATGCCAGGTCCCAGCCACTCTGGATAAGGAGCAGGCAGAAACAAGGCTGGATATAATAGCATAAGCAAAAGCCAAACAGGATCTAGTCCCTACACAAACCAATGAGTGCTTCAAAACTCAAAGTGCAGATTTAAAATGCAGAGCAAGGTAAAAAATTCACTGTGAGAGCAGTCAGAAATCTTTTCAAAACAAAGCTTTGACATGCAGTGGTTGCTGCGGACAAGCAGCACTTGGTAAGTTCAGACGGTTTACTGAGCTTTTCACTTTGAGTATGAAAAAGAATATAAAGCTCATTAGGAGATGATGTCTCCAAGAAGCCACACAATAACAGTGTATTTCTTGGCAGTGATATACTGAGGACACTATAACCCTTATCTCTTGGTACTAGTGCAGTGAAGGGTACTGAAGAAGGTGAAGCCTTCCCTCTGAACTGCTTGCCGTGTGGAGAAAGTGTCTTGTCTCAGACAAGGGATTTTAAGATAAATCCTACTGAGCATCTTGGTATCTCAGATAATTTACTTTTTGGACATCTTTCTCAAATTTTACAAGTGAAGTCAGAGCAGGCTAAATAAAAAAGCAAACTCTTTTTCAGTGGTGCCCAGGGACAGGATAAAAAGCAATGGGCACAAACTAGAAGCTCCATCTGAGCATCAGGAAACACTTTTACAGTGAAGATGTCCAGGTAGTAGTGCAGGTTGCCAAGAAATGCCGTAGAGACTCCATCCCTGGAGATGTTCTGAAGTCATCTGGAATGGTCCTAGGCAGCTCACTGAAGGTGGCCCCTATTTGAGCAGATGACCTCCAGAATAAACCTCAGCTTCTTTGTTCAATCCTAACAAGTGGAAAAATGTTGGTTGAGAAGGTGTTATTTTCACAACCATGTTTCAGAGTCATATTTTAGCTCCACAGCTTTCAGACTTCCCTTAGCCTTTGGCATTGGTTCCTTGGCTGGGATATTTCACACAGCTGCTCTCAGAGCAAGTAACTCCAGACACAACAGCAGAACTGTTGTTCAGAAACACTAGCAGTGTTTCCACTGGGCAAATGGAGAAAATGAACAGATTATTCCCTGGTAGCTGGAAGAGGATGTGGGTGAAAATGCTCACAGTTACACACTGCAAGGTGTTTGAGCAGACAAGGGAGAAGACTGAAGAATTCTAATATTGTAAGCCAATATTTTGAAAGACATTTTATTTTTAAACAATATAGGATGTCATCAGAACTGCAAACTATCCATTGAAGATTTGCTGCAAGCCTTCAGCAAGCTGGTGGGAAAGGCATAAAGAAAGTAGAAAAGCGAGGGACAGAACAGTTGAGTAACTGGTTACTCAGAACGCCTTCTAGAAGAGAGCATGTTTTTCTACTCTACTTCTTCCTCAAAAGAAATAACTCTCTCACCTTCACTTACAACTAAGGGCAATCTCTAAAGATATAGCTATTGTAAGAATAATTTGGCATGTGGCTAGCCTACTTTTGGAAGAGGACTAGGGAAAATTGCTCATTTGGCTAGCAAAAGAGAGTAGAGTCAACTAACCACTGTCCTCTTCCCCGCATGAATCTTTATTAGGCCAACCTAATAAATCCAAGAAGATGCCAAAATAGAAAGTTTTGTTATCAACTGACCTGAAAAAAATGCCTCCCTATCTTGTTTCCTCAGAAATCCAAAGTTATTCCAGTTCAGTTTCCAACAACAGTTCACTGAACAGGCACATAAATCATCCCAGGAGCCCAGGGGCAAACAAAGTTTGTGCTCTTCCAGACTGAAACACAATATGGGATTCTTGTGTCCCTGGTGCCATCTCTGTTAGGAACATTCTACATATTTGTCTATGTGACACATTATAGGAATTAGCAGCATAAAGGATTTCTCTTCCACCACCTGGAATTAGGAGCTGAGAAATCTCCCACAAATTTTTATATTATTTAAGAATTCACTTCAGTTCCTCGAGCCTACTCCCCACCACACTTACTCACCATTCCCTAGTGAGTTTAAGTCAAACAGGGGAACTGAGCTCACATTAAGTACATTAAGTCTTGTTTCCTTAAAAAGGCAAAAACTTGCAATTTACAAGTCATTGTCACATGTTCAGCTGTAAAGGATAATGCTCTTCACCTCCTGTTAGCAAGCTAATTAATCTAACAATTTTTTAGAAATTCCTAGAAAATGTAATAATGTTTCCCTGTTGCTGGGAGCTTGTATCACTCCTCTAGCTGAACACTAGCCATAGGCAGACAGTACCAGCTACTTCATGAGTCCCTGCCATGCGTCCTCAGCCACACGTAAAACACAAGGCATAAACACAGAAACACCACTGCACCCCTTGTGACCAGACAACTGCCCAGAAAAATTGTTACTAAAATCACTGCTTACTGACAGTGTGCTTTCCTGCAGCACTGTCTGATTACTGCACTCCCAGACCCAGCAGTTAGAGGCACACCTGAGCTAAAGGTTCATTTTATTGCCTGGCTCCATTGGCTGCTGCTGAGAGCTGATTTCAGTGAAGCTGCTCGACTGACTCCTGCATGGAACTCGGCCTAATGAATTCCTGGAAAAATGTCAATGCCCTAGAACTTTATCCAAGCCTGAACATAAGCCTTATCCAATACTCCCAACAGCTACAATTGATCTTTCCTTGTTTATTATCTGGTTGACCCACTGTATGCTATAATAAGACAGATTGTAAGTGCATTGGGTTGTTTTACAGCTTCTCTGTAGAATGACTTAATTAGTATGCTTGATATGCTTCGAACGCAAGTAAAATGATAAAAATATTGGCAGTATTTTGCCTTATGCAATATGATCATTCATGTTCTGGTGTGGCTCCAAGAAGTATTTTATGACTAAGTGTAGAAGAGGAGGAAACACCTATGGTAAAAAGTTTCCTGATTTTATAAAATGAAACTGATGGAAGGTCAAAAAGTCTTTCAACTCTTGTGAACTCCTGAGGACATCTTTTCAGTACTGTCTTCTGTGTCCAAAAAAAAGCAGTAACATGTATAGCTCAACGAGACAAATTGCCACTCTTCTGTTTTAAACCGATACTATTGTCACATGGGCTGTCACATGAGCTCCTGCTATGGCCAAACCACCTGTTTTTTTCTGTTCAGCAGTAAAAGCTTCGCAGAAAGTAATAATGGTGCTGCCTCCATAACTTTTATCTCTGCAATTCTTTCTGTTGTGTCCTGACAGGGCTATTAATATTGACAATTTTCTGGTTTTATGACATGATGGAAATTCAGTGAAGACTTATTTTACTTTTCAAAAGAATATACACGTAGTTCCACACATACCCTGAACTAGTTTAATTAATGGTCTTGCTTAACCTTACCATGGCAGAAAACAATCAGTGTTGTCTAGGACTGTCCATCCTAGATTACTTCAGACAGCAATAATTTCTAATGAACTGTGCATAATATCCTGTCCATTTTTCTTCATTAATACTTGATGACTTAAAATATAACTCATGAAAATTATTGAGCAGCTTCTAATGAATTCTGCCTCAGTAAACTCCAAAATGGCAACCTTTTCTCCTCTATGATCAGAATGCACATGTGGGAAAAAGCAGACAAAGAAGGATAAATATGACTGGGCATGAGTAAGTGAGATACCAGTCAGTGCACTTACCTAATCACAACAGTCTGTCATATTGTCTCCTCAAACTCTGTTTTCATTTTGTTGGCTTTGTTCCATTTTCTGGATGTGAATAGGGCAATATGTACGTGATTTCCTACCAAACTCCAAGTCAGATCAGCCAATGATTTGGAGATAAAAAAACTGAAAAACCCAGCACTGGATTTGGGATAAACAGGTGGGATTGTGGATGGACTTTAAATCTGGTTCGTGTGACTTTAGATCAATCAAGCTGGAGTGTCTGCAAGGCCGTTTGGAAAGCACAGTCTCAGTGAGCTGGCAAGGAGGAGCAGGATCAGGCTGTGGTTGGTTCAGGTGCAGAGTGTGCTTGTGCGGGTGCTGATAAAGGCATCTCTGTCAGACTCTGTCCACACTGGTGTGTGCTTGGCAGTGACTGTATTGTGTGGTGGCTTTTCTCATTTTTGGAGTTGACACTCAGCCTTGCTGTTGGATGAATCTGCCAAGGGTAACAGCAGCAAACAAGACAGGAGACAAGTCCCCCAGGCCTTAAGTCATCCATACTTGGTTTCACCAAACAATGTCCAGCTACTCCTTCTTTTTTCATGCCAAACCAGTAAATACTATGGCCTCCATTACTGCAGTGTAATAGTGTAATGTAACAGTAGCTGTTTACAGTTACCTGCTCTGTCTAGGACTTTCAATTCTGTTTTCATGTTTTCCCTTCCAGATTGAAGCAGCTATCCAGGAGCTGAGCCATGTCTCCATCTTAAATCCCAAAGCTCCCCATTCTGGAAGGGTTTGTGTCAAGCACAGTGCCTTACCTAAACGCACAATGATGACCCAGCACTGCACCTAAATGCTGGCAAGGAACTCTGAAAAGTAGAGGGCATAGCCATCCATGAAATATCTGTAATGGGAAATGATAAATGTCGTTGATTGTTCAACCTCTGACTGATCACCATATTGTCAACTAGGCCATGGCACTGAGTACCATGTCCAGAGATTTCATTAACACCTCCAGGGATGGTGATGGTGCCACCTCTCTGGGCAGTCTGTTCAATGCTCAACAACCCTTTTCTTGAAGAAATTCCTTCTCATGTCCAATCTAAATCTCCCCTGGTACATCTTGAGTTGATAATACAACCCTGTTACTTTAGGAACCTGAACCCTGAACCTGAATCCTATTGAAATTGAACTAGTCTGCATATAGTCATCACATGTATCTTTGTGTCTGTGGTATCATTAATCCAAAACCTGAAAATCCTCCCATCAGAGGAAAGTTACCTGGACCCCATTAGCCAGTGGCTATAAATGATTCTGTTTGAGCTCAATGAGTGCCAATCAGCGCCTTGTTAGGAGAAGGACAGTCCAAGTCTTGACTTTGCCCTTGCCATTAACTGCTGGAGGCTGTTGTTGTGCAGCCGCTTGCAACCACAAAACTTGCAGAGTTTTTGCACTTTCCTCAGAGAATATATAAGCTCTGCAAAATCATTAGTTAATTACAGACATCAGTTTCAAAATTACAGGTATAAATCCTTGAGTTAACACCCTTGATCATTAAACCTGAAATAGGATTTTAGGAGTCTAATTTAGTTTTTGCCATTTCTCCTGGCGTGTCTATTCCTCTGGCTGTCTTCTCAAGCAGTGAAAAGAGGCCAAGAGACTTGACTCTACTTTTCCTGCTCCAGCATGATTTTGCCTTATCAGGATTGTGACATTTAAATCCCAACAAGACATCTTCAAAATAGAGCATAGAAGCTTTTGCAATTGTTATATGCAAAACATTGCTTAGACTGCAAGCATTTAGGTAAAAACTATTTCATTGGGGGTTTTAGGTGATGCTATAATAAGACAAACAAAATACATCTTGTGGCCAAATTTAAAGTTTTCTTCAAATTCCTTGATTTCACTCCATTTTTGATAGAGGTGAATGAAGAGCACTATAAAAATTGGCAGTTTTTTCTACATTTCTTTTTAATGCTGCTTCTCAGCATAAGACTCCTGTGCTGAGCAGTGGCTTTTGTTGCTTCATTTGGGCTATTGTGTATTAGTTAGATATCTAGCTTTGGCTTTCTGCACTGTGTCACTTTGCAGTGAAGGTGTATGAATATTTCATTGTTACATTTTAATTGGAAAGCTGACTCTTGTCAATAAACACCACAGATTTAAAGCATTGAATATATTTAAAAGGATGATGACAAAAATCTATATATTTAAGTGCTTGAAATGATCTTACATTTAGCTCACCACTTGTGGTGTCATGGTGATATCAGTGGAACTGCTCAATGAACACTAAGCACATGTCAGTCCTACAAATAATTGTTTTTATTACTAATGTTTCAGCAATGATATCACTATTCTAGAAATGGGAAAATATGGCAACAGTGCTACCAAAAAAACCCAGCAGGAGATCTGTTTTTCACTCCAATTTCTGTCCAATTTCATAATTTCTTTTCCATCTCTTCCCCATTATCTCTTCTAGTGTATTGCCTCAGTAAAGTACATGAGCACTAATTTATAGGAGGCAAGTGCTGGCATGATGATAATAAGCCTCCTTTTATATTTAACTTTTAATTTGACAAAAGTGTTATTTAATGACTTCAACACTGAAACATGAGCAATTACCAGGACAAGACTCTCATTTGAGGTACAGCAAACTATAAACAAAAATGGTTATACTACTGGAGGCCTTAGTTATACTTAAATGAAAAAAAAAACAAAGTTACATAGCCAGTTAATCATAGAAATATAATCAATGCATCTCTTATTTCAAACCTTTACTTATGTTAAAATACCTTTTTTTTTAAATTTATTAATAGTTAGGTCTTCTTTCTCTCCTACAAAATTGAAGAATTAGACTGGTTCGCTCTTAGGCTGCTTTTCCTATTTCCTTCATGCTCAAAATAATTTCCTGCTATATTATGTTCATTTAAATGAGGAATGTAATGAGACAGTGATACTTCCCTTTGATATTTTTAATTATCTGCTTTGAAAGTAATTAAGCAGGGGGAGAGGAACGTGGAAATCTTTTTCCTATGAGACAGCAACCAGGTAGTTTCTGTTCTGCTTGCTGGAGTAAACTGGCTGCATGCTGAATTATCACCTATGTGTCCTCGGTGTGATGCCCGGAGCTGCAAAACCATTCATTAACACCCAAGAAAATCTCAGGTAGAGAAACAAGTCTCCACTAGCAGTGAATAAATGTGATTTCATGTGAGGACAAAACATTGCTGTTCCTTCATCATTAACTACCTGGCATTGCATGCCAGGGAAGGTGCAAAGATGAAGCTCAAGGTTAAGGTTACAGGGAATCCTTTTCTTTTTGGGCAGCAAAAGCCCACATCAGGCACAGTGCTCAGGCTGCTGGTCCCTGCCTCTGAACCAGGATGTCACCCTTCTCCTGGGGGTCAGGGGGATGCAGGTTCCCAGTGGCTCTGTCTTCACAGGGGGGTAGAGCTGTGCTTGGTTTACAGCCAGTGCTCCTTGCACAGTCTCCATTTGGAGCTCAACATCCCAGCAAAAAATGGGTGCTGAGTTGGTGAGGCTTTGCCCCTGCTCTGGAACTTGTCAGGAGCAAGAGAGAAGACTATAAGAAATAGAAATAGTAGAGAGGGATTTGCCTGGATTGGTGGAAACACAATGGCACTGCATGGGAGTGACTGATGGGAAGAAAATGAGACCAGAAAATGATGAAAAGAAAACACTCACCTTGCTTCCATTCCCTTTATTGAATTCTTGGAAAGAGGACTGTAGTTTATTCTTTAGTGTTAGGAGCTCTTATTTAATATTTAAACCCCAGAGGCACAGGGCCAAATTCCATCCACATTAACTCACAGGGTTGGCAGAGCAAGAATCCAAAGGACTCTTTCATGTGGGAAATATCTTCATGTGGATTGACTTTCAGTCCTATTTTGTTGGCAATTTCATCTACCATTATATTGCTCAGCCTTACTGAGCAACCTTACACGGGTGAATGTCTGAGTAGAAGAAACTTTTTGTGGACAAAAGTCATCATCCTCATCCTGGGAATAGCATGCTCAAACTTCACGTGGAAAATGATTGGCATGATGCTAATAGTTGTATCTCAGGCCTTGACTGTCACAACAGACACTCTACGAAAATCCCAGCTCAGGGTATTGTAGCAGTCAAAAAGCACACATAATACTAGGAAAACAGAGAGAAATAGAGAAAATTTTTCTTTCCAAAATATGAATCCAAGGTTTAGCCATGTGTTGAGATTGTTTTTCAATTCAAGTTCTTTTGTCCCATAGGAGCACTGGAGCAATATCATCAAAGGAATTAAACAGCTTCCCCATGAGAAATACTTGACTATCCTGGGGCTTTTTGCTCTGGAAAAGAGACATTGAAATAGGGAAATATGTAACTGTCTATGGGAAGAGTTAGAAAGGAAAAGGGACTTGCTGCCTCCACCACAGCAAAAGTGAGAGGCATCCAATGGCACTAATGGCAGTCACACTCAAAATGAGCAAAACGTTTCATATACCACACAATGGAGTCCTGGCACTCCTTGTCGAAGGATGATCATGTGGCTTCAAGGGGAAATTGGAAGGTGTTTGGAAAAGAAACCTACTGAGGCTTAATAAATATGCAGAAATGTAATTTATCTTAGGTCAGGAAGTCATTGACCTTAAAATTTGAGTAGTAGAGTAGAGGGGGAGGAATCACATATATTTTTATTCCTGTATTTGTTCTTCCCCAGGCTTCTACTTTTGGTCAATGTTTGAGCACAGATACTGTGCTAGGTTGAATTTTGCCCTGACCTAGTTAAGTCTGCTCTTATATTTTAACCTTTCTTATAGATGCCAAATTACTAAAATCCCATAATACTTTTAGCAGCACATTCTGCAATTTTAGGTGAAGAGATGCTGCTTCCCTGGCTGTGGGATTCTGCACATCAGGCATGGCTACTCCTGAAGCAATAAAAGGAAGGCTAAGGCCAGGATACAAGATGAAAGAAGACTGAGTCCCATGACTGGGATGTCAGCCTGACCTTTATATCTGGATATAGCCTGGCTGGCTTTTGAGGCTTTTAAAAGAGGGAAAAGAAATTCATCTGAAGACTTGAGCTACCCATAGTCTTTCCTGCAACCAGCCCATCTCCTCACAGACATACATACTGTGAGTTTTAAGTAGTGACTCAAATATAAACAAACGGACATCTTAAATGGTGACATAAAAATGGAAACAAATTTCTGGGCATGAGAACTCTAAATAGAATCTGTGCTCATGTAGCCTCTGAGAGAAGCTGCCACAACCAAGGAGGCTTTCATAGATTCATAGAATTATAGAATGGTTTGGGTTGGAAAAGATCCTAAAGATTACGTAGTTCCAGCCCCCTTGCCATGGGCAGGGTCACCTTCCACTACACCAGGCTGCTCAAAGCCCTGTCCAGCCTGGCTTGAACTTTGCCTGTTATGAGGCATCCACAAGAGCTCTGGACAACCTGTTCCTGAGTGTCACCATGCTCACAGTAAAGAATTTCTTACTTACATCTAATCTAAATCTGTCCTCAGCAGTCTGAAGCGAGTACACCTTGTCCTCCTTCTGTTGGTCTCTTGTAGCCCCCTTTAGGTACTGAAGGTGCTAAAAGGTTACCTCAGGGCCTTCTCTTTTCCACAGAAAAATCCCAGCTCTCTGCCTATCTTCATAGAAGAGGAGCTCTAGTCTCTGATCATCTCCAGTGTGGTTGACCCCACAGGCTCTCTGACTAATCTGTTCTTCACATCCTCGTGTTATGAGCCCCAGAATTGGACACAATAGTCCATTTGGGGTGTCACAAGAGTGGAGTAGAGGGACAGAATCACCTCACTCTACCTGCTGGTCACACTTTTGATGTAACTGATTTGCGGAAGCAAACAATCTCCACAAGTTTTGTGGAAGTTGTAAAGCCAGTATGTTTATTATAGCGCTGGACACGTGGGGACTGCTCCCCTCAAAAGACATGTGCACCTCTGGGAACTCCAGATCCTTTTTATCTCCCTCTCAAATACATCTGCATGCAATTTCACAATAGGTTCATACATATTCATTCTCCTGTTTTCGCGTGACATTTGTCGCTAATTCTTCTTTATCAGAAAGAATTCCTGGGTCAGTTTGCCCTCTCTCATAACTGTCTCTCTATCTGCCCTCCCTTATCTCTGTCCTTTGACTGCAGCAGTTTCTTCAAGCATAGGCTTTTTACAAGAACAGGCAGTCAGACTAAACAGCTATGTTTTCAAGCTACTGACTTAACTCAAAGATGTGCATTTCACCATAATCAAAATGGATTTCTACTCTGGAAAATTTCCACTCTGTCTCATAACCCAGGATAGAATTGGCTTTCTGGGCTATAAGTATGCATTGCCAGATCATGCTGAGCTTCTTATCCACCAACAACCCCAAGCCCTTCTCTTCAGGGCAGCTCTGAACACATTTTCCACCCAGCCTGTCATTAGGCATGAGATTGCCTCAACACATGTGCAAGAGTTTGCACTTGGTCTTGTTGAATTTCATGAGGTTTGCACATACCCACCTCCCAAACCTGTCAGGGTCCATCCTCAGATCTGTGTATGAGTGTAACCTCACTCAGGGTTATTTCCAGGTGGTCCTGTACATAAGCACTTGGTCAATTACCTGTGCTGCTCCTTTCTTCACGTGCAAGGAAGGAGGGATGAATTCACCTCTCTCAAAATAGCTTTTTCCATTCTCTGGAGCTTTTGACATTCCTCACAGCCAGCTAAAGTGGACTGTGGGAAACAGCTATGCTGCTGAGACTTTTTACCATATTAAAGGACTAAGAGATTCATCATTAGGCACATCCTGTCATTTTTACATTGTGAATTTTGAGATAAAGCATTGGTATGCCAGACTGAGGACTCTGAGACTTCATCTTCCCCTGGGCATTAATTCTCCACACACTTTCTAAAGCTTGTTGTATCAGGCAGTGGGATCTGACCCTAGCCATGGCTAAATGCCTGCTCATGATGAGCAGAGTCAGAAGCAAAAAGAAGTGAGCTTTTCCAGAGCTTGCTCCTTCTGCATCCAAATCCCAGGGCACTGTTGCTATTATTTCTAAATGGTCAAATTTTAATCTTGCTTTCCATAGCTCTCAATTGAAAATATATTTGAAAACTGCATTATGACTACCTTAATTCAGCCCTGCAATTTGACTTTTGCTATTTCCTTTTACTCCTCAATTAATGCTTTTAACTAATTTCTGTTTATTTATGGATCTCTCACAACACTGCTTCCTGTAGGATTATTTACTTTTATTTATTCGTTTATTCAGTTAGTTAAGGCCTAACCAGGAAAATTATCTAGTTATGGCTAAATGCAGATTTTTTCTTTCAGGTCCCCTTTATCTCAGCCTGTGATTTCTTGACAGCAATCTCAAATTTAACTGGATGGATGCTCACTTGAGAGAAATCTGAAAGCACTGGGGGTTGGTAAGTTTGGGGACTCAGCGAGTAGCAATGCTCCCATTGAATTAGCACCAAACCACTGTTTCCAGGCAGTGTTGAAAGTGTCATGCTGCTAAAGGTTTTTAAAAGAGTCAGATCTTATTTTCTTTTTTTTTTTTTTCTTAAGTGGAGCTGGTTTATTTGCACTATGTTGATAGGAAAGGTGCACAGGTGCTGAACAGAATGAATTTATTGGGATGTTCTCTATTAGTACTAACGCAGTAGCAGTCATAAATGCTTATAGAATTTGATCATATTCTTAAACAATATGAAGAATAATGAATCACTTCAACATCGTGAAAGGTCAGAATTAATCTTGCACCCTTTATCTTCACCCAGTTTATATGTGCGTTCAATACAGTATCATTTTTCCCCACCTTCAGCTGAAATGGCCACAGAAAGGTCTAACCAGGTGGTCTGGAAAAATATTCAGAGATGATCCAGTTATATATATCTGGAAAACTGGTAGGAAAAGAAATGAAGGATGTCAAAGACCTGTGCTGTCCCCATTATTGTTAGCGTGGTAAAGTGTGTCGACCAACACTGTATGGTTTGCCTGCAGCCCAGGAGCACTTCTTGGGTGCTGAGAAATCTAATATTTATATTGGCTCACAGTGCTACAAGCAAGATATACCAGCCAGGTGTTAGTTAACCTTAGCTTGTCATAGCTTTGAAGACAAAGGATGCTTTCCACAGGGCGGCCTTCAACATCTGTGCAAGCATCAACAAAGAGTTCACCACAATTATTATCCCTACAAAGATTATCAAGAATAGGGCTGCAGCCAGGTTCAGAGCATACTCTGATGGGTTTGGAGATATCTTCAGCTGAGGAAGAGGGATTCCAACTCACTAGACTTGTGCCCTGATTGATTTGACCCTCAGTGGGATGAAAATCCAATGTGTGAGCTCCTTTTGAGAGGGACAAACAGAAACCTTCTAGGCAGAGAGAGTGTATGCATCTTGCTGGTGCCTGATTTTGTCTCTGTGTAGGACATAAGCTGATTTAGGCCTCTCAGCAGGTTGGAGGAGTCACCTCTGTTAATAGCTGGTCATCTCAGTTCTGTGGCTTCTCCAAGCTTGCTCATAAGGATTTCACCTAAAGAGAGGTTTCTTTTGCACAGTAGGTAGTTCTGCTGCTCCGAGATGAAGTCCCTAAGCCATGTCCTTGCTGGACTTGTAAGACTCATTCAATTCTTTTCCACTTGTCTACTTCCCTCTGTTCTCTACTGCTCATATTTGTCTTGTCTTGAAGTACTCTTACTGACAACAGGCTGCTTTGGGAAGACTGCCCAGTTTTGTGGTGAGAGCAGAAACCTGGAATAGAATGGCACAGGTACTAATCTAGCTCTGGCAAAACCTTGTTCTTGCGTGAATCATTAGATGTCATTGTGCTATTTTTTTCCTTCCAAGTGTTAAGAGACAATGACAATTTCCTGACATAACAATTAGAGGCATTGTAAGGCTTATTACACCAAATGTTTTTAAAGTGCTCTGAGATTTGGAACTGGAAAAAACATCTCAAAGAGTCAATTAGTGGCACCAATTTTGCTGTTTATTATTAGTATTAGTTAATAATCGACACCCATATAAATTCATTGAGATATGTCAGCATCATTTACCAGCATTAAAGAACATTAGGCATGTAATGCAGAGAGGTATCACTCACAGTAAAAAATGTCCTTTGAAACTAATGACCATATTATTCATGGAGGCAAGTTACTGTTTACCCCAAAAAGGATATTACTCTGAGTGTATGAGACCCTCACAAGGAATTACCAGATTCTGTACAAAGGTTAACAGCAGGCTCAACTAAGAATCTTAAATGTAAGGAGATTAAACTATTGACACAAATTTATTATCACAGTTTGATTTGGGTGGACCACTATTAACTACCATTTCTCTATATTTTTTTTTTCCCATAAAATTTATATGATAACAATACTGGCCATACATTTTCAAAACAAATGCTTTTGGGTAAAGAACTGAGGTTAATGATATCAATATTTTATTCAATCTGTTATACCCAATTATTTATTTATGGAATGGAGAGAGGAAAAAAATCATGCAGAAGGAAAAAGATTATAAATCTGATATTTTCTGTGGATTGAAATTTAGCCTTTCCCCTTAAAAGTAACTTTCAGGTTTATATTTTTCTTATTTTTACTTAAATGTGTTTGTAAATGCTTGAGGTTTGAACAAATATTTCATTTGCTGCCAATAAACTTTTCAAAATTATATAGTAGAATTGATAGCAGGTCAGGCTGCAGGATGCACAGCTTTATAATAAAAAAGATTCTATTTTAGGTTGTAGAGATTGAAAAGCTTTTCCTGTTACAACTGCAGAATGGTGCATTTGTAATTTTCTGAAGAATTGTACTGATGAAAAGTTTGTTTCTAACAAGACCCATCCTGCCCTCTCAGAAGCTTCCACAGGAGTCTCCATTAAACAGAGAAGTGACAGTTTAAAACCATACTCTATTCTTTTTTTTTTTTCCCCACACAGGGATGATGTTAGATGCCTGTAAAAATGTGCTATTGAGCCCCACTTAGTAAGGAGTAGTATTTTCCTATTTATTGCCTAGCTAGATGGTTAGAGAGCCTTGTGCTACTGTGAGGGCCAGGACTGAACATCCCTAGACAGAAGACTAGTCCTTCAAAGGGAACTCTCTGTGCACAACTCAAGCATAAGATTTGTAAATCATTTAAATACTTGGTTAAACCTCATCACTGACACTATAAATAATCCAAATACTTTGAAGTGATGGACTAAAGAGGGATGAATTTCACCCAGAGTGAATGAGGAAATCAGGATCAGCAGAAGTCATGTACAATGACAACACCAAAGTGATCTTATCCTTTTCCAGTGCATTCCTGGGTGCACCTATCCTTGCTTCATCTTTATATGGTATTAGCTCTTTCAAAATAAAGAGATAGAACAAACTCTTGACTTCTCTTACTGGCTCTTGGGGTTTAGATCATCATGATTAATATATTGATTACCATTTTTAATCTTTCATGAAAAACAATTACAAATCCCTTTGCTATCCTTTTCAAATGAGACATGCACAAGCATGCCTTTGAAGCAAGGTTTCCTTTAATTGATTTTTTTAATAAATGCTGGATAGTCTGGGGAATAACCCCATTAAAATAAATATACTTTAAAGATTGTAACTCCCTTAATTTGTACAATGACAGGAAGTGAGAATCTTCCTCCCAGTCCTGCACAAGAGTGACAGGTTGAATTTAGTAACCTTAGCTTGTCATAGCTTTGAAGACAATGGATGCTTTCCACAGGGCAGTCTTCAACATCTGTGCAAACATCAACGAAGAGTTCACCACAATTATTGTCACTACAATGATTATCAAGAAAGGATAATTAATATGACAGCTTTTCAAAGTGCTGCCCAATTTCCATAGATGATATGAGCACAGATAGTAGAAGCATCTGTGGATAAATGGTCTCTGTTCAACACTAAGAATTAATGGAGTAGGTGCATTTTTGCTCTTTGCTGAGGTTACAAAGCAGAGTGGTGATTTTGTTTTATACCACAATGCAGCAAACTAATTTGTCATTTGTGTCTGGATACAAAAAAAAAGAAGGGCAGAGCCCTGTCTGGTGCAAACACAAGAGTTCTAATCCCTGATCTGTTGTCCAGGATAGAGAAGCTGCATTTCGTTAGTTAATGAAAGGAGGGTCTTAACTCCTGAGTTTATTATGTTGGTTTGGTTGTCATTGGTTTTGGTTTGTTTTTGTTTTGTTTTTGTTGTTGTTTTTTTTTTTTTTCTACAGGTATCCATTAGTGATATTCTGTCGTTGTAAGGCTGAACTCAGCTTCTGGAAATTCTGCTCCCAGGCACAATCTGCTCCAAGGTCTCAGTCTAACCTGTGGCTATTCAGACTGTAGACCAAATTCATGTCTCAGCAGAGATTTTTGATGATTATGGATTCCAATAGCAAACAACTGGCTTGAACTCTTTGACTTTATTTAAATACATTTTGGTAAAATATCTAAACGCAAGGTGTCTCAGTGGACTGGGTGAGTACAAGAATAATGTTAGACAAGTGAAAAAAAAAGGGCTTGCTTTTCTTCTTGCAAATTATTTTTCAAAAACAGCAACAAATTAAAAGGAGTTGTTATTTCTTCTTTCATATTTGTTTTTCAAAGGTGCTTTTTCTTCTTTCAAATTACAATTTTTAACCCTCTGACTTGTTGTCATAGAGATGCGTGCCATTCCTCTGGTAGAGAAACTCAGATCAATGAATTTGACCTTGTCAGCAGTCTCTGGTAGGCTGGTACTCCATCAAACAGGAGATTCAGCCATGAACTAAATGAATGGATTGGGAGAAGCTGGGGTGACCTACCCAGCTTTGTAGCAGTGCAAAAATGCAGGAAAAAATACAGCCTACAACCCATATTGTGAAATAGAACATGAAGTCATCAGAGAGGGCTGGTTTCAGTACTGCCCTTTAAACCTTTTCCCACCATCACCACCTCTGCCAAAGTTGCTTTTTTTTACCTCAGGGAAAACATTTTTTCTCACTCTAATAATGACAATGGAAAGAGAAAAATGACAAGAATAACAAATGAATGCAAAAAAATTTGAAGGCCAAACCCAGTTATGGAAAAACAGTGCTATTTCAAGCACATAACTGTATAGGCTTTCACAAAATATCAGCCTTCTTCAATCAGTAGAAACTCCAGAAGGAAATGTTTGGAATGACTCCTTCAGGTGTGTATGTCTGGGTGTGATGAAAAAAAAAAGGAGGAAAAACAATCCAATAAAACATTTATTTTTCAGGAAAGCTTATTTTCCTCTTCTTAGAAAAAGAGTTCCAGTCTCTGTCAGCTCTGATAGAAAATAGATGTCAGCAGAGCTGTGTTCCTCATCCAGCAGCCATCACTGGCACCCCCACAAGCACCTGCAGCACCTTCACCCACAGCAGCACCATCTCTCTCATCTTCCTTCAAAGGGCCCAGAGGCAGGCACACACCTGATTCCAGGCTCCATCATGCAACAAAGAAGCAGAGTGTTATGGATGGAAATGCAGTCTTTTTCTGAAATAAATTAGCTCATTCTTACTGTTGGTTCTTAGGAGGTTCAAAAGAATTTCAGGGTGACATCAGTCACTTTCTCAACTCCATTTGTTCTCTTCGCCTGACTGCCTAACTTTCCTGCTATCTACATCTCAATTTTATCCCCAAATTTCCCCCATCTCAATTTATCCCCAAAAAGTTTCACCTCTCTGTTTTTTTTTGGTTTTTTTTTTGTTTTTGTTTTTGTTTTGTTTGTTGGTTTTTTTTGTTGTTGTTGTTGTTTTGTTTTTTGGGGTTTTTTTGTTTGTTTTGCTTTTGTTTTTTGTTTTTTTTTTTTTTTTCTTCTGTAGGCTTCTTTCTCTCTAAATGAATTCACTGGCAGTGCAATGAGCCACAATGCCACCCCTGCAGGGTAAGTGTCCTCTGCAGCTGCATCCCCAACAGCAGGACTTTCTTCCTGGAATCTCCCCCTGTTCTGCACAGTGAAATCTAGAGAGCTGGGAGCTTCCAAAGCATCCTGAACTGAATGATAGGTATCACTGAGAAACCCTCTTATCCCTCAAGACCTTTTCCACCACAAAACATAGGTGCTGTGACTGCACAGGGGGTTGGGAGGGAGCTAACTAAGAAAAAATTCCGACAATGACAAAACTTCTGTCCTTTTTGTCAATTCACTTCCCTTGGTTTTCTGTTGTTCTCTGTCTTCTTTGCAATAAATAGCAAAGTCATTTTGATATAACATTTTGTGTGTATCTAGCTTCTTGTGGATTTCATAAAGATGCTTGTGGCTCTATTACCCAAACAGCTTTGAGAACCTCATCCTGTGGACCACTAGGATGTCAAAAACTTGTGAGAAACACGCAAATAATTTTAGATTTCCCCCCAAAATGGCAGTGGGTGGGAGTGAGGAGTGCCTAAAAACAACAGGCTGGTTTTTAAATCAGTGAAATTCTATCATTGCAAATGACAGATCTTCCACTCACAGTATTTGGTGGCCTATGGCTTTTTCTCCTAAATAAAGTCCCATATAAAGTCATTTTACTCCTAAATTAAAAAAAAAATAAATCCCAAACACAGATACTGACTGGGTGGAGACTGGACTGTGAGCAGCCCTGGGGAGAAGGACCTGGGGGTGTTGGTTTTTGAGAAGCTCAACATGACCTGGCCATGCACACTTGCAGCCCAGACAGCCTAAAAGTATCCTAGACTCAATCAAAAGAAGTGGGACAAGAAGCTGAAAGAGGGGATTTCCCCCCTTTACTCTGCTCCTGTGAGATCCCATTCATGTTCTGTACCCCACTCTGGTGCCCCCACCATAAGAAGGACATGGGCCCGTTGGAGTGAGTACAGAGGAGGGCCATGAAGATCCACAAAGGACTGGAGCACCTCTCCTATGAAGACAGGCTGAGAAAGTTGTGGCTGTTCAACATGAAGGAGATGTTTTTAGAAAGATCTTGTAGCACCATCCAGTACCTAAAAGGAGCTACAAGTGAGTTGGAGAGGGACTTTTTACAAAGGCACATGGTGATAGAACAAAGGAGAAGGGTTTTAAACTGAAATAGAGTAGATTTGGATTGCATAGAAGGAAAGAATTCTTCAGCGTGACAGTGGAGAAGTCCTAGAACGGGTTACCCAGAGGAGCTGTGGATGCCCCATCCCTGGAAGTATTCAAGACCAGATTGGATGAGGCTTTAAGAAATATTGTCTAGCAGAAGTTGTCCCTGCCTGTGTCACAGGGTTGGAACTAGATAATCTTTAGGATCCCCTTCTACCCAAACCATTCAATGATTACAAGAGACAAATGTTCTTCAAGAGAAAAAAAAGAACAGTAAAGATAGATTCATTGTATAGAGGCTGCACAGGACACAGAAGTCAGATTCCTTCACTGGATACCCCTTCAGCTAGTACTGGTGCAAGACCTACAGCTGCAGGTAAGCAAGGGAATTATGCACAGTTCAGACTCCAGATCTTACTATTCTGTGTGCCAAGGGTCATCATCTGCATGATGGTCCTCATCACACAGACTGGAATAATTGGGGATCTCGTTAGAAGAAATCCCTTACCTCTATCTATCTTGCCCTTACTGAGGCTAGCAATAAGTTACAACCATTAATTTTTAATATCTCAATCACTGATGCAGTGCTGTGATGCCCATGCTTTGCAATTATCTCATCCATCTTCTCCTTTGGAATGTCTCTGTCTCAAAAAAACTTCATGCCCTTCTAAGGACCAGCACAACAAGTGACAGGATGCATTGACAGAGATGAAAAGGGGGAATGACTGTGCTTGGCTGTCTGGGTCTAGTGTTTCGGGTCAAAGGTTTCCCAGATATTGGAGACATGATGAAAATGACAAAATGCCCAAGAAATGTTGGTGTTACAGCTGACACTCCACATCCTGCCTGCTGCCACACAAAGGCACGCTGTCATTAGAGATATGAACTCAGGAGCAAAAGCATGGGTAAGGCATTTAGAATCTCCTGCCTTTTGTCAGTTTGCATCAAATGTTTTGTTTCACCGCCAATATTTAAATGAAATGTAAATTTATCTATTTTTTGCACTGAATTTCTTGCTGGTTCTTAAAGCAAAATCAAATCATTCATGGAAGGTTATGAAACATGCAAGGTTTTCCCAGGAGATAGCCTATTCTCTCCAGGAATATCTTGTTTTGGCTCCTGCAAATGCATATTTTAGATCCACTTGTACATGTATTTATGCATTTTTAAAAGGTTTCTTTTTGGTCTATTAAATACATTTTCTGGGTCAGGCTCTATCTTTGTAGACCAACTCTGCAGCAATCAAGTTGGATCTCAAGTAACATTTCATTCCTATATCTGTGTTTCCTAGCAATCTGTGGTATCAAACATTCAGCTTTGAGATGTCACAGCAGGATTGAGTCAACATTTGTTTAAAGCCACTGGAAGCAGTTCTGACAATTAGTAGAAACAGCAAAAGAAATTTCATCAGGCACACACTTCCAGCAAGCGGGAAGCATACAGTAAATTTGTCATGCAAGCCTGGTGAACTTTAAATCATTTCCCACTGTGAAAGCTCTGTCTTCTTTAGTTAAATTAGAGAGAATCAGCTTGACACTTTGATTAATATGAACATGAAGGGACTTTAAAATAATTAGCAACTCTGCACCTCACTCCACCTCTTGCATTTGAGGTCCTCGGAGAACTTCAGGAACAGTCACTCACGTCTGGCAGTGATGCTGGTACCAGTTTAATCTCATTTCGGAAGTAGGATTGGTGAGGCACAAAGGATGTGCTGTGACCAAGGTTGCAGGAGGCTAGGAGAGATTCTTAGGGACCCAGGGATATGTTACTAAGTGGTTATTGCTCTTTAGACCCATTGCAAATGAATCCTTTTTTTTATTTGTTTGGTTTTTTTTTTTCCCCAAAATAGTTTTTAAATAGGACTATTCACTTTAGGGACCAGAACATTTTTCCTTCTATCATTATTTTGTCCAGATAATGTCAGAGAACTTTCACTTGCTTTCCTTAGTCTGTTGAATGACAATAAGCCATTTGGCTTTCCTTAAAAATTGCCTGTTGTTATCTCTGAAAAATTAAAGTTCATCACACCATCAGGATTCAATTTTTGCTTTTCTTCTTCATAAAGACATGCTAGAATTTATTTAAAATTACTGTTTCAGCATTCCTTGGTAATGGCAACGGGCTCATATATTGTTGCCCTCACAAACAGAGCTGGGGAGGGGAATGCTGATATTGCACTGCCAAAATTCTCCTTCTCTGCAGCACTTTACAAGGTTGTGGTGCCTTTTGTACTTTCTTCCATGATACTTTCATAGCATGAGATGCAGATGTAGTATTTACATAGTACCTGAGCAAGAGCTTCAGCTGCCCTTAGAAAGGAGGAGGCAGAGGAAAAGGCAGAGGAGGGGCAGAGCTGAAGGGTCGCAGCTCTTTCTGTGAGGAAAGCAAAGCTGATTTTGTCCCTCCATGCTGCACTGAGGACACAACTCCCACTATCCTCACGTAGCTTGTAGCCCAGCACACAGCAGACACCGCTTCCCTCTGTTTGCTGTGATACCTCTTCCAGGGAGGTGAGGGAAAGACAGAGGGATCCACAGCAGAGGCACCTCTGCACGGCCAGCTGCTGACCCTGATGAGCAAGAGGGTTAGTGCAGAGACTGTTGGAAAGCCAGACCTCCAAGAGATTTGGGGAGGCTGTGAAGGCACAGATGATGGCCTTAACTGCTCTGATGTCTGGCTCATAGTTGGGTTTTTTGCTTTGTATTTTACCCTGGGATCCCTGAAGTACCTGCTGGCAGCCATTTCCTCCTCTGTGCCTGACAGAGAAGACATGCTGCTCTATTGTGCCTTGGCTTTCATTTGTTCTTGGGTTTTTTGCTCTCCAAATCAAAAGTAAAAGCCTGTCTTATTCTTAAATAATCACCTTATAGTTTCCTTATTGAATATCTTACTACAGACAGAAGAAATTTTTCAGGAATTGCTTAAAAGCATCCTGGCAGTGAAATACAGCTTTGTTTTGCTCTCCATTCTTCAGACAAAGTGTTTGCAGTTATGTGTGTTAGAGTTACAGATATAAATAAATATACAGACCATCCTGTAAAATTAAGACAGGGATCTGAAGCCTCATACTACTCACAGGTGTCAGAATCCCTCATGATAATATCTGAGGAAGAAAAAACATGTAGACAGAAAGGGAAAAAAATCACGGTTACAATATAGTTTATCATCCTACATCTGCAAGTAATTCTACTGAATTCCAGCAGTAGTACTATTCAATAAGATGGAGGGTAGGGAAATATGCCTTGAAAGAGTGGCAGAAGGGTGCAGACACATAAGACAGAGAGTAGTCTGGAGCTGACCAATGGGTAGAAGTTGTGAAATGAATCCCCAGAAAGAAAAAACTTTGTTGGATGGTCTGTCACAATAAGTGATTTTAGTCTAAAGAATCTCTTGCTGTCCTTGTATATAAGAGGTTGGTATAGGTGGTCAGAGCTTTCATTTTCAGATATATCTCCTGTCTATTGTGGCAGGAAAAGGACAACCTGGTCACATAGTGACTAATTGTAATAATTTTCTGAAGAAGTTAATTTAACTTGTGAAAGTGTTTTGATAGCCTTGGCATCATGTCTACTCTGCTTGGGAAGAGACACAGTGATAACACAAGAGTGTAGTAGATAGCTCACCAATATCTGTGTGAATTCCAGATCAGAAGGGAATAGGACTCAGGAGAATACTCACCAAACCTGAAGGCTGTATCTCCTGAGACAGATCCTCTGCCTCTTTACAGTATCAGAAGGATGCTGCATCCTGACATACAGGTGCAGGGACAATGATGTTTGCACTCCTTGCTCCAGCTCGCCACTTCATCAGGCTGAACCAGCCCACAGTAATCCTGCCCAAAGTACCACCTTCTCCCAGCTCCTCCTGCCTTGGTAGTAGACTAGAAAAAATATTTTATGAGGTTTCATCCTTCCCATCGTCTGCAGGATAATGTGAATAACCTGGCATGCACATGGAACTCAGCAGGGCTGCACATATGGATACTCACAGGAGGGTGGTGTGGGAGACACCAATGCAGTGCTGTCCTGCAGTATCCAATGTGCACCCATTTTATTGTTTCTCTTTAAGATGAAGAAATGTACTCTCCCTGATTTTCCATCCATTTAACCCATCAGCATGCACACAAGAAATAAACCCAGAAATGTCGTGCTCTTGGGCAGGTTTGAGTCATGTTGCTCATGCTTGTTCAGCCATCCCTCAGGAGGAGGGTTTGTCGCGTGGGAATGACAGCTGCCAAGTTGCCAGTGTCACTGGGTTTACATGTTCAGTGATGACCTACCTTCACCAACAAGGTGGCTGACACCTTAGCCCAAGAGGTCCCAGAACCAGGGACAGACTCCAAAGCTCTGTGGCTCCTCTCAGGACAGTGCTGCTGGGGCTGCAGCGCTCACCAGCATCTGTGTACCCAGGATGACTATAAGTAAGTGGTCAGAGTGGCCAAGACTTCATTTACTTTTTCCAATAAAGTACTTCAAATACTACTGTACTCCCTGCAGTCATTTAATTCCTTCTAAGGCAAATAACCTTAGTGCTCATCTCCCCTCATTGCTGAACAGTACCCAGAGCTGTTACAAGTGCCTGAAAGGCATTTCTCCATCTAAGTAATTCAATACAGATCTTGTTCATGTGGGTGTCTAGATGGCTCACAGAAAGGGAGTTCTATGTTTGCCATCTGTAGGACATTTCATGCTTTTTCAAAACCTGTGTCTACAGATTTCTTCTGAAATCACTGCCATGGGCCAAAATGAAAGGGTGCTATTGGTTCGCTCAGGGACAAGAGTACAAATGCTGATCTGTTCCTTATCTCCCTTGCTGTCTGGATTTCAAACCTATATGAAAAGAAGTGGGGGTTTGCAGGGTTGTTTGCAGTGGGGCTGAGGGCCATGCTGACACAAACTGTGGTCAGAGCTGACCCTCCCAGGTGGCAGCTCCGAGCACTGTCTGTGAACCATGGACACCATATGATTTTTCTCACTCGGATGTTTTTTCCTAGAGTCATGCTCAAGTTCACCAGAGAAAGTCACTGCAGAGTTAGCTGATCTGTATCCACCTTTTAAGGTCTGCAAAGTAGGTGTCCATCTGCAAAGCCTTTCAATTATCAGTTTACGTATCAAGCTCAAGTGCCAGTCCATGCATAAAGCTTGCTGACTTATTTTCAGAGCACTACATTGTCCAGATTTACTGTTTGGAAATCCCTGATAGACTTTTCATTTCTTTATGTCTTTCAGTCCTGTTCTTTTTTAGTCAATTTTTTTTCTTTTCTCCTACCTAGATCATAATATTCTGCAATTAATTGAGGCTACTTTCCCCATTACATTGGTTACTTCAGCAGCTTTTATCTGAGAAATCTGATAAATTTATCTTCTACTTATTTTTTAAATATCCTTTCTGAGTTTTCTTATTTCACCAAAACATAGGCAGCCTTCCAGTGGAAGGTCAAATATGATGACAATGTTCAGTGGCACAAAAAGGAAAGGAAAAAAGAAAACAAAATGGAACCTTTCTATAAGAAATGCATGTCTTTTAAAACACACTATACCACTACTGTACACTAACTAGACAAGAAAGAAGAGGGAGCCTAAGACCATCCTTCAAATGAAAATAACTCCCTTTTGGTGACAAAATTACATTTTCTCCTAATCGTGTGGTTTTGTTTTAAGCAGAAATAGAAGCAACAGTAAACATCTATCAAAAACAGCTTAATTAAAATGTTAAATACTCTTCCATAGAGAAATCTTCTTTCCCAGCAATAAAACCTCACTACAGAGTTAATTATTAAAAGTAATGTATTTGCTTCTCTTTGTCTGTATATAAGAGATTAACATATTAATGGGAATGTAATTATGTTATAAAACTCCTTTTTTATTTGCACTGGGTTTCAAGACACAATGTTTCAATGCCATCTGATATTTGTCTTCCTTTACAACCTCAAGTGTGCAGGGCACATCTTTTAATGATGATGATTATCATGGTAAAATAGGAGTTTTTAATGTCACAAAGAGAAAATTTTCCTCTTGCATTTTCTCTAAAGGTATTGCATCCATCTTTTTCAACACTTAGTGTGTGTTTTCCTGTGATTCTTTCTCCATAAACATTTGTTTGCTGGCAAACCAACTGAATAAGAGAATCTGAAGCTTTTCCTTTCTCATTGTAGGTGTAAAGCTTATTCCTCTCTTTGCCAGAGGTTGTGCTCTGAGTTTTGTGGTCTCAGTTCACACTACCCAAAACATTTGTCCACAGCACTGAAACCAACCCACGCAGCACATACCTTAGCACTCCTGTCACAGCCACAGAAGAACCTGGCTCCTGTTGACAGAATGATTTGGTGCTTAATCATGGCAATACCCCTGCAACACAGTGAGGCTTAGTGTGGAGCTTTCCCTGCTCCTGCATCCCTCCCATGGGCAGTCAGCAGAGTCCTTGGGCTGCCCCCTGTGACCAGCACAGCCATGCTGGCCAGATGTCACCAGGACACTGTGCTGACAATGTGGTTCTGGTCTGTGGTCCCATGCAGAAACCAGAGATCACTGACCTGCAAAACAGTGGTTTTATCTCACCTCTGTGCAGGACCTGCTGCTGGGTGCTGCTTGCCTGATGTAAGGAACTGCTGGCTTGCCTCAGGGCAAGAAATCAATAGAGAGAGGTGTTTTTAATATGTGCAGAAGAACTTGGCCTCAGCTGCTGTGGAGTTCTGGGCTCAGCTGGATCAGGAAACTGGATTGCCTCTGTTTCCATGAGAGGCAGTGGCCACATTTCCACATGTTGTGTAGGATCTCAGGGAATCTAGTGGAAGCCCTTGATCAGTCACTATGCCAGGCCTTTGGAAATGACAGCAAGAGAGTTGCTCATTTCACAACCCACTGCTCCAGCTATCCCAAACAGCAGTTCTGCTGTACTGACCACTTCCACAAGTTGTCCATGTCTCTGGATGGTCTTTGTTGGGAAGAGTTTTAATAGTCATGCTTCCCAAGCCATCTTGCTCATGTTTCATTGGATCCCGGGTGTATGGGGGAAGAGAATACAACACTGTTACAAAGAAAAAATTTTTATAGTTAAAATGACAGTAAATTTATCCATTAAAAATATCTCATTTTCAGCTAGCAATTGTTGAGCTGTGTGACAGCATCTCCACTCAGAAAAAAGACAGACATGAAATTTCAAAAACAGTTATTAGGCTTTGATGGTAATTTAAGAGCACAGGTGACTTTCTAACATATGTCTGAATATTTTGGGGTAGAGGTTCCTTTTCCCTCTTAAAGAAATTCTAGGTCTATTCTCTTCTAACAAAGTCCTGTAGTCTTTCTCTTTCCCTTCATGTCCTAAACCATCTTTTCTCTCTAAGCCTTCCACTTTTTTTTTCTAGATCTGAAGCAATATGTTCTCCCATAAAGTTCTTGTCTGAGTTGTAGATCTTGCTTTTCTTGCCAGGCAAACCCATTAGGGTTCTGCTAAAACAGAAGGATTGAAAAAGAACAGTATATTCTTCTTTAGTGCAAGTATGAAATGGACTTTGTTCTGTAAAAGTGGATTTTCTTTTTGCTTACAATAAGAAAATTTTTACTACCTAAGTGTTTCAGGTAGGAAGGGTCAAATCCATTGGAGTTAAATGTAGGAAGCCATCACATCTATGTGCAACATTTCTCTCTTTCACCCATCTCACTTGTCCCTCCAGTCTGGGTTTGATCTACTCATGCCATTCATTTTGAAATTATTTCTCTGTAATCATTCAACACTTTCCAGAAATATAAGTAGTTATTTTCCTCCATGACCTTGCATTACTTCTGCAAGCCTTCTGCTTCCCATTATCAGAAGGAGCTCTCTCTCATCTGTTTAAAACCCTTTCCTTTGAAATATTCTTTTGTTTTTCTCTCCTGGGAATCCCAGGGCAGTCCATTCATGTCCCTCCAGATGAATTCATCTCCAAGCGAGGAAAGAACACCTTGGATAGACTCGGCTGCAGGAGGAGCCCAGGAGCCTGCACCTGTGTGGGTCTGCATGCCTGGCAGGGGGCGTGGATCAGAACTAAGGCTACAGCCCTTGGCACAGCAAACCTGAGCTCTCTGGGCAAACACATTTTAAACATAGATCTTCATAAGTTGCGGGAAATCCTGTCAAGGTGTCTAAAATTGGTTTTACACAGATTGAGAGCAGCAGATTAAATACTTAGAAGAAGGGGATCAGAGGATGAGCAAGTGCATAACACGTTGGTACACCACAGGGAACAAGCCATGGATTTGGGCAAAAGGCAAGCAGGAGGAAATCACAAGAAACATATGCACCCTCTCAGTCAAAATTTCATCTTGGCCAATAGGAAAAACAGTTCTCTTATTCAAGATAGCTTTGGAGCCAGTCCAAGCCCTCTGAAATGTGAGTATAGCAGGGCAAAGAAAAGATGGAAAATAGAAAATAGACTAGAGTGAAGGGACTGAAATGAAACAGTATATGCAGTGCAAATGATTCCTTCTGGCCTTCCCCTATCCCACAGCAGAGAGAAGACTTGGAGGCAATGACTGTTTCCACCTTCCCATAATACAGATCTTTTCTTGTAATTTTATCTTCAAGGAAAATGGTTGCTCTAATCACCCTGCTGAGTACCTTCATATCTCATTTCCTCCCCTCAGAAGCAGGAGCACAGAAGCATTGCACCAGAACACTGATGGAGAAAGGCTGCAGCAGCACTCAGCCTTCCCCAGACAACCATTACTTCTCTTATTTGACCACTTTTTTTTTTTTAGCATGAAAATGAGTGGACACATCTCCCACTCTGCAGGAATCCCGAATCTGGCCTTCTCTTTAGGTTATTTTAGGCCTTGCTTGCCCTGTGTGAGAAATTATTGAAATTACTGAAGGTATTATTACCTTGCTTCAGTGGAGGAGAAGTTCATGGTGGGACAGAGATGCTGGGCAAGAGGAAGCCCCTGTAGTTTGCTTCATTTTCAGCACTCCATTGCCCAGGCTCTTTAGCATTAGAGGCGCCCAAAATAACCTCAGTCACTGGAGCCCAGTCTTTTCTTTTGGCTGACTTTGCCTGAGATCGGAATTCATTAAGTGTGGAGAGAGTACAGCTAGAAGGTCCTGGGGAGGATGAAGACAGTCATGCAACTCCAAACTAAATTCAAATATCAGGTGGCTTTAGCATCATGCAAAAGAAGTCCATTAAACCTGTCAATCAGAAACATATATTAATTTTTAGGGATAGAGGGAGCCATTGGCAATTCAGAAGAATCCTTGCATTCCAAAATGAACTCTCTTCAGCAGAAATGACTGCTCTAAGATTCCCCTTGGGAGAAATAGATTCTCATTTCTGTCTCCTAAAAACAGTCATATTAATAGAACTTGTCATGGAATTGAGCATTCAAACTTCCCCACTGAATTATCACTTCTTTAATCTGCTTTATTAGTTTAATGGCTTTTTTTATTAAAAACATTTTTGACTGTGTGTATACAGAGCCTTCACATAGTTGCATACATTTTTTCTGTGTGTTTTTTAAAAGCTTCTTATTTTTGGGGAAGGTGTTCAATTTATTTGTACTTTTGACTGTAATAATTGTGTGGCGCAAATGTGTTTTTTCTCTCATGGTGCCTCCTTTGAGCAGCTTGACACTCTTTGCAGCTTCTTTCCAGGCACCAAAGACCTGCAGGTCCTTGAAGCCATGCCAAAGGAGAGCTGTCTCCTAGATCTTAAGGGTGTGCTCTCTGCAGAAAGACAATCAGAGATGCAGGGCTCACTGGGCATGTCTGCTGCCTGTGCCTTTGATGAGGGGTTTGGAGAATGTGTGTCAGATGGTGTCCTTGGGGGCAGTCACAACTCCTGTCAAGGTCCTCTTTCCTTCTGTCTCCATCTCCAAAGGCCAAATCACCTTTCACCTTTCAAATGCCTTTCCATAAACTGTCCTGGGGAGCAGAGGGGGTGGCACCTGAGAAATTCCCCTTCTGCTCCAAAAGATGGAAACCCATCTCTTCCTTTTGGTGCTACAGTCAAAAACATCATTCTGCATGGGCAAAAGTTCCTCTGGCAGCATCTGAAGCAATGACAATACTTGTGAGGCCCTACAGTGAACAATTAGTATTCCAAACATGAAATTAATTTATCCTGCAAATATAGGAACATTGTAATTTAGTTCACTTTTATTTTATTGTCAGATACAATTCATTTTCTACATGATTTTATGGTTGGATAGGATTCATTAGAAATTTTCCCCAAACTGCCTCTATTAAGTGAAAGAGTGGGGGCAAGATCCTTTCTGTTCTTTTCACTGCAAATGTTGCACTGTCTTTTCTCCTGCAAATGAGCCTTAACTCTAATCTATCCACACACAATGCTTGGATCTGTAGCCTTAGATTTTTTCCTAAAGTTTCATTTTAATTTTCACTGCTGAAGAAGATATTTCTCTAAAGATATTCAAATAAAGATCAAAAAAAAAATAAAACAAAAAGACTAGCCAAGGCTGCTCAGCTACAGGGTGAATAGACAGTCTTTCTTCTTTTATGTCACATTTTCAAAACTTGCCTTGATGTTAGTTTTATTCAATTCTGTGCATTGTCCCTGTCTAAATATGGGGCAATCATTGAACAGTAAATGAGTGGAGACTTCATTATATTGGAGAAGCTACATAAGCAAGAAAGTACCAACAGTCAGACACCCCTCAAAGGCTCAGCCATGGTTTTGCTCAGCCAAATTTGCTCCATATTGAGAAAGACAGTAAGAGTGCATCACTCTTTTCTATGGAAAGGATAAAAAGTGCTGTGGAAGATATATTCCAGCCCACTGCTCAGGTGAGGTATCTCAGCAATGTGTCTTTGTCATCAATCCCTCTTCGCCTACCATTCTCTGCCAGGACAAGGATCATCCCTTCAATTTGTATATTTGCTAATTCATTTTCATGCACTGTTGTAATTTTTTTTCTTTGTTTGCTTGCCAGCTTTAACTGTCAAAAAAGTCTCCTATTAATAATATATTAGTAATTTACTCTCCAATCTCTTGCTGGAAAAGGGAGAAAATAAAACAATCCACACACACAAAATGCTGTGCCCAACAAATAAATAAATAAATGAAAAATTGCTGTGTCAACCGTTTCTGAAAGTCAATGTGCCTTAAAGGCATTTGAAATTCTTTATTGCTCCTCTGCCTGAGCCAGGCAGCCTGAAGTGCAGCCCTGGCTGGGCTCTGTGCTCAGACAGAGGGTTTGAGGGGCAGGGGCAGGCAGGAGCCAGCCCAGCAGTGGGGACAGGGACCCTCACAGTGGGGACTGTGGGCTGTGGTGGGGCTGCTGCAGAGGTGTACACCCCAGGGGTCTGCACTGCACAGAGGGGGGACTGAGCATCCCTGTTTAACATCAAAACGTGACCCTGTGGTTAAAGCAAAATGAGCTTTGTGCTCCGTGATGCAAGTCCTCCATGACTTTGAGAAAGTCATGCCAGCCTGCAACCATAAATATTTATAGATGTCCCAGATGTATTCAGGAGACTTAATGAATTGCAGCCAGGGGTGGGAGTGGTGGTGAGGGATGCTGCAATCTGCATACCTCTGGGTTGTGCAGTGGGATTTCCTGATGACAAGGTACTGCAGGAATGTGGTATGACCATCTTGGCTCCCACTGCAACAGCCCAGCTCACTTCAAAGTCAGTGTCAGGTAGATGTCAAAATACCTTGAGGAATCTGAGCTCAGTCTGACTCCTTTTTGAGTCCCATGTGATGGCGATTGGATCTGTGTAAGTGTCACAGCAGCCCTGACCTCTCTGGTACAGTCAGCCAAGGACAAGGCTAATGACATAGAAACAGCAGCACTAGCATCACCTGAGACTGGTAGGGAAGGTCTGTGAGCAGCCTACCACCCCTGGACCTAATATTTGTGTTGGAGTGTATTTTTAGCATTTAAGGAGGAAAAAATTTGAAGATGTCAAAAGTTTTGGGTGTAGATGTCTGACCACAAAATGCTTAGTTCACATTTTGTGTATGTGTGTCCCTGGCAAGAAACTTGAGTAATGCAGAATGCATGCTAAACTTCTTTCCTTCACTGACTCATCCAACTTCAGTGTCTTTCTCCAAAGTAAATGTTTGCTTATTCACAATCAAACATATAGAAATAAGCTGTAGTTGGCAATGAGATGTTATTACGCCTTACTTAGAGTCTTCCTATTTCAGAGAAAGTGAAGGACTTCAGTTACAGGGCACTTGATAAGGAGCAAACGAAAGAGGATGATTTCTTGTTTTTCAGGAGAAGGTGAAAAGGGCAACATTAATGCTGAGGATCCAAATGAGACTTCATATTTTCCACAGACAAACACTGACACACTCCATTCCTTTGCCTACTCTTGACATTTTTTACAGATTAGACAGTCTATAATTAGTGACTATCAACCCCATAGTCGAGGAACTAGTTTCTTGGCCAACTTCACAGAGGCTGAGATAGAAATCCTGATCATTAAATGGCATAAACCTCTTCTGGAAGTGGTGAATTTTGCTGCTGGGTGTTCAGGGTCACTAAACTCAAAACAGAGAAATTCACAAAACAAAACAAAACAAAAAAAACCCCACAAACAAATAAAATAGATATGGATAGGGTTTCCTCTGTTCTGCTATTTTGGATGTTTTTTCCAAACCTGGAAAATTTTCACAGCATTTTCTGACAGACAAAGGACTATTTAGTCTTTATATATATATTTGACTGGACTGCTACATTCAGATATTGTCATGTCATGACTTCAATTCAATTATATTTGAAGAGGATGAGGAGGTTAAAAAGTCACAGGTGTTCTCCTAGTTTTTTTTTGATTTTTTCAAGAGTGTGTTAATTCAGTCAGCCTTGCTTTTGGATCACTCAGGCAGTTATCCCTGATCAGTGGACCAAATCGATGCTACACAGAAACAGAGTCACTATGAAATGGCTCTGTGGCATGACTAGAGATGACAGAGTAAAAAGCAAAAAGGAAAATGACAGATTAAAAGCAGAGTATTGAGATATACTCTGGTTTTTCCCCAGATGTAAAGGCAGGCCTCGTCTGGAGCTGTGCTGGCAGAAGCTTTTCATAATAATCCTTTTCACTCTGTAATGACACATCTATAGCCACAGCAGCTACTGAAAGCTCATCTGCTTGCTGCTATCAATAGCTAACCAGCTCTGTGGTGTTAATTCTACCACTGGCAGCAGTTGCACCCCTCACACTTGTGCTGCCTGCAGAAATGTGCAGTCTTATTGAGCCACAAGAACAGACAATTTATAAAATTTTATTTATGGGTAGGTACAATTACAGGTCCCAAGTATATTGGATGGGGACATAAGTGTGACTTGAGCACTGGTAATTCCTCCTTAGTAAACCCTGAAGTTTACTAAGTGAGCAGGTATTTCAGCCGGCTATAATCATGCCAGTCTTGCCTTCTTTTTTACCTAAGGCAATCTGATTTTATGTACTTTATAAATGAAAATGGCGCTGGTATTCAGTCCATCTGCAATACTTACTTTTCTTTCTCTCTTTTAGAAAATTGTTTTGACAACAATCTGCAGGAGAAGAGCATGATATTAGGATACTGAAGTTGCTGCACAGTGATAATAAAATGGACTGGAAAATTACAGGGAGGAGAAATGGTGGAAGCTGCTGAAGCTGGACTCTGATGGGAAATGCTTGCCCTGGTGCTGGTCACTAAAGGTTTTTCAGAACTTCTGTTTGGGTGATGAGCATTGAGAAAGACTTTTCCTAGACAGCTGGAAAAAATATGTAAAGAAAAATAAATCAACTGCACCAAGGCATGAGCTCAATGATGTACCAAGGTGTTATTTAAGGGATTTGGGGTATTTTTTTGAAGTGTGTTGGTGATTTTCAGCAACATGACATTTTTCTGTGCTTATGCTCAGGCATACATACAGGACAAGTTTATGTTGTTTAATGTTTGAGTTTTAGTATACCTGCATGTACTTTGACATTTCTGTGCTTTGATTTTATTACCATACAGGAGAAAAATGGATTAAACAAGGCCATTTCCATGAGCCATTTAATAAATCATTGCAGAAAAAGTGGGCATTTTAATGACCAATTCAAGATGCTTAGCTACAAACTTAAACACATTAGATGTGTCTCACTGTACATAAAACAAACACATCCAGTTAAACACCCAAGTGGTAAATATATACATTCATATATTATTTACCAAGAGTGTGAAAACACAAAGCTCTTTGCACAGCTCTGGAAAAGGAGGGAGGTGGAGCACTGAGGCTTGTTTTGTGTTGGGAAGGTCATTGATTTGCTGAGGACTGTGATTGAACCAGGCAGGGCTCTGAGTGCTCGGTGCTCCAGAAGTTCCACCAAGGATGTGCAGACAGTGGTAGGGAGCTGTGGAGGGTCAGCAGAAGCTGCAGAGCAACATCTGTGAGGGGACAAAACTGAGTCCACAGTGCACTTTTCAAGGCAGGAATCATCAGCTTGATTTTCCCTGGGTTTTAATATTCCATTACAGTGGTCAGGTGACTGTGTTTGTGCCCCCTACCCTCCCACAGAGCACGGAGCATTTGGAGTGTGTGACAGAAATGTGTAATTATCCCCAGCTGCACTACCTAAAGATGGACATCGAATTACATTTTCCATTAGGGACAAATGCCTGTATTGTCCCTGGAATGCTTCTTCCATATTGCAGTGAACATATTGAATTGCCTCCAATCAGAACTTACTTCCAAAGCTCAAAAAACACTCTGCTCAATGAGGCATTTTTTAACAGATATTACAGGGTCCAGCATGTTTCATAGTTTTCTTCAGCATTTCAGTAAAATAAATACCACAGGTGTAACTCAACAAGCAAGTTTCTGCATTTCCTCCTGCTGTGTTTTTTTTTGGCTGGATGCTGTGACTCCTTTTTTTACTCCTTACCCACATGGCAAATTGTGTAACTTGAATTTTATCCTAACATATATAAAGGCTGAATCATTTGTGTCTCCACCTATGTTTTTCTTTGCAGATCAGTACATAAAGTAGAATTTTTTAGGGTCTAGATTTTCAACTCTATGTAAAATACAATAATTTTTTTTTCTCTTTCAAAATATAAGTTTTGTAAAGATTGTGCAAGGTTCTCAGGAATGCTCTTTTCTGACCTTCCTGAAATGACAAAAGAGAGATTTCAGTTTATGAATTTTATTTTAAATACTAATTTTAAAGGAAAAAATCAAATTATTCTATTATCATCATTACCAAGACTGCCATCACCCACCTCTCCACCTCTGAAATGCTTCATATCACATTTTTCAAAATGTTTCAGCAAAGACATGTACCTTTCTAGCCAAAGGTACCAATCAAAATAATAAAAAAGAGAAAGGTGTGACTGACTTAAGTAAGAATCATTTAAAATAATTATTTAAAATAATTATTAATTAAAATAATTATTTTAAATAATTCTGCAAATTTAGAATCTAACTGCTGGTGGCCAAAAAGGGTCCACATATCTGCCAGTTTTGGAGTTTTCTTTTTTTTTTTTTCATAACAACTGTAAAAAAATTTTGCTAGATCATCCTCTCAACCAGGAATAAATCAGTGTGAGACTATAGAAAAAAGGGTTGATGTCAAAATCTGGAAAGTTAATTTTTATTCTGAGTGACAGACTACTGTGTTGCATGTACATCTGGTGTGAAGGGGTTCAGAGTGCTCCAGGTCTATCAGTCAGCCTGTTCCTAGCATTTGTGTCTCAGGACCTAGGTAAAATCACATCTTGGGTTAGCAAGGATAGCACAGTAGCTGTTCTTACAAGCATTGGTTTGTGTTATAGGAGGGATTAAAGTGTCATGGTTTAAAAATACTAATAGCTGAAGAATTTTCAGTAGGTTAATCTTTAAACCATTCTTTTTTTACTAAAAAAGATTTAATTATAAAAACAATCTTCCTACATTTGTTTGGCTGAGCATGTGTGTTATGTATATAATTCAAACTAAATCATTCTCATTTGAGATCTGCATGTAAATGCAGGTAGTAATAATTGTGCTTTTAATAACTGGAATAGGGCTCTGAAATACCTGACAAGGCAAAATTGAGGTGTCTCATGAGGACTGGATAAGAAGGGTTCTTGAACGCTATGGAGAGATGGAGTGCTTTGGTAGAACAGAGAGCGAGGTGGGTCACTGCAGCTCATGCCTCTTGCCCAGAACAGGGCAGCTGAGAGGCACACAAAGGTATCAGCGCCACCTTTTCACATGCTCAGACCAGCAAACAAACAAGCCATCTGCCATCCTCTCCCTCAGCCCTCTGAGCCCTCACCTGTATTTCCACACCTGACCCAGCAGAGGTGTCTGCTCACCCCCAGCACCCCCAGCCCTGCCTGTTCCCTCCCCAGCTCACAGGCAGTGCCTGCAGGACATGCACACACACACACCATCGCTCCTCTGACCCCTTATTGTTTTCTCTGGGTCAGCAGCAACGTCCCTGCGAAATATGAAAGCGGAGCAATGATTTCATAATGGCTGTTGATAAAAACTAATGAGCCATCGCAGGTACTCAGCCACAGTGGGCACGGATATCAATGAGCTACTTAATGAAATGGAATTGCTCGACACTCAAAATGCATCCTTTGACATTCTGGCCAACACCCAGCCTGCCTAAACTAATTCTACTACCTACAGTTGTTACACAGTTACACAGCCAGACATCATGTTGATGTTTTTATACATTAACCCTCTGGGGTTTTTGATCAGCTTACATGGCAAAAAAAAAAAAAAAAAAAAAAAAAAAAAAAAAAAAAAAAAAAAGACAGGATGTTTTGAAGACAGGATGTTTTGAGTCTCTTTACCCAGTTTTCATCTACTGCCAGCAGTACACTGAACTGATTGAAATTTGAAGAGATTACACAGAGAAAGCAGGATGACATATGTTTGTGCCATCATTTTCCCTTTTATAGCACATCTGAGATAACTTCTCACCTCCCTCTCACAAACAACATCATGGAGAGTGAGGATAAGCTCTGGACTCAGGACATAGAATCTGGACCTTAGGGGGGAAGGAAGTAGTTTTGTGGAAGACCAGGGCAAATCATGGACATGAAGGACAAAACAAACAGGAGCATTTCAAAGGATCATCATGAGCACTGCAGGCATTTATTACCCACTGTGAGTCCAAATGTGTTGGGTTTTGCACCCATCATTATGGTATTGGAGTGGCTTTTGTACAAAATGAACAGCAATGGCAATGCCACAGACAAACTGGAGACTCTTGATCCACCTTTTTAGGATCCAAGTAGATTTTAGGATTGGTTTACAAACCTGCTGCTCAATGGAAAGAGCCAATTAGATTGGAGACTGGAAATACTTTTTTACTGGGGCAAAAATAAAATTCGTGCAGAACTTCCTGTTTTGTTTTGTTTGTTTGTTTTTTAATTTGCTTTAGCCAAGGGAAGTTTCTGAAATAAAAAAATATTTCATGTTAAAATATATCTTATAAATATCAAAGAATTTTGAAAATATCACTTATTTTTCATCATTCCTGTTCCCTTCAAAGTGAAGACAGTAAAATAAATATTTGAAGTTATATTCTCTCCTTGTTTAATTTAATTGAAACCTTTCCTTAGACTTCTTTTTCCTGTGGAAAAGATGAAAAATGAGATAATCTGAGGATTATTTTTGCAAATTAGATTTTTTTACTAGAGGCCAGTGTGATCCTCAGAGCATAGCTTGAACAAAGTCATTGCACCCTGATCTGTGTCTTCTTCTGGACTTGAGAATTGAGGCCAGCACTGTTTATCCTCAGGGAGGTGGCTGAGGGAAGAAGGATTTGTGCCATGCCTCCAGATGTAGTGCAAAATAGTAATTTTTAATACACATCATTTAAATGGCCTCTCTTTCCTCCCTCCCAACTCCATTTGGTAGTGATCATCCTGGGAGAATGGTGTAATGGCATGTGTGGGTAAGACAGAGAGGGATTGCAGTGCTCCACTGCCAGAAATTGATTTTTTTTTGGGATATGTGTCTGTGGCTCATAAGATCTGTCTGCTAGAAAGGGTTTTCCTCCCACTGAGAGTCCTGGGCAGGGCATAGGCAGTGAGGAGACCTGGACCTTTTTCCCTGCCAGTGTTGTGATAATTCCCAAACCATTGCCTGGCAAGAGATCTGGTAGGTGCTGCAGACACCTGGGACACATCCTGTTTTGCACTCCTACTCCAAATTTGTCCCTGCTTTGCAAACTGCCCCTCTTCCTTTTTAAGCCTCTGTCATCATGGGATTAGGTCTTTCCATGCCCATTCCATCACGAGCAATTCATCTCCATCAGCTCCATGCTTGCCCGTTCTTGCAGTTCCTGCAAATTTTGTTCCCCTCTACTTGAAATCAAGAAAAATCAGTCCCTGAATAGCAGAGAGCTTTCAAGGGGATATTTTTTGATGGATTTGGAAAAATATTGAGGTTTGCATGATCTTCGTGGCCTTTGAACAGCCATCAATCTCCCACCTGCCACACAACATAATGATTTGCCTGTGTGAAATCCTTAGCCTACCATTGTGAGGTTTTGATCAATTGAAGGTGAAGCACCCACACTGAATTTTTAAGAAAATGAATGAAGAGTGAAGGGAGGCGTGCAGCTGAGTAGCAGCTGACGGTAAGAGGGACCACTGCCTTCTCCAGAGGCTGCAAAGTCAAATATCTTTGCATTTATGTTTCTTGGACACTTAAGACATAGCTACAAAATGCTTAGTACTAGTCAATTTCTTAGGCAGCAGCCAATATTTCTTTAGAGATCTAGGCCCTGAAGGACTTTCTAGTATTTTGTTGAGTGAAAAAAGGCGCCATGTATTCAACACCAAGTATCTTCTCTCTCACACTCTTTGCACAGGAAAGAACAGAACTTTGAACAGAAAGAAGATTTTTTTCTTTTTCTGCAAAGAATAAAATAGTAAGTTAAGCATGAATCCAATTAAGACAAAAAAAAAAAAAAAAGAAAATTCATAAAAAAGTTCAGTTTGGATGCCAGCAATTTTAAAAATGCCAAAATATTTCTTTTTAGAATATGTGAAAATTCTCAACTTTTCATTCCAAAGGGTTATTTTAAAAAATAACAGAATGGTATAAGAATGAAAGATTAAATAAAAAGGCTAAATAGCTCCAAAAGGGGGAAAAAAGGGCATACTTTTTTTATAACATCATATTGAGTTTAAGAAAAACACACATACTATGTTTTTATTTTACCAGGACTATGTCTTTCCCTTTTATTTTTATTTCCACTTCAAGCATCAAAGGAATAAAAACCACACAAACACAATATTTGCTTGTCTTGTTCCAATAGGGCCTCTCTTCCTGTTTATTATTCACCCTTGAAACTCTTCTTCCCACCATCATCAGGATTCTCTGCATCTTGCTTACCCAAACCTCTCAAAACACTTTCTTTATCTAATCTATTTTAATCGTGTTGAAGAGCCCTTCATAGTAGTATCTCAGCACTGAAATCTAATCTAAATCATCAGCCAAGAGCCTGGCTGCTTTATAAGCACTAATGGCCAGAGGCTGCTGCCCTTTCCTCAGGCTGAAATCGATCCCACCCCTCGGCTCTGGCTGAAGGTGTCAGAATCTGTCCCTCAGCTGGCAACACCTTGTTCTTGTCACCATTTCACAGCTGGGGAAACTGAGGTACTGTGAGCTAAAGCTGCTGAGGGTTGCATAGCAGTTCCTCTGAAAATGAGAAACCAGAGCTGCAAGCTCACAGTGCTCACCACCAGCAGCAGGAACTGGCTTGTGCTTTAATGCGTGTGATGCATTCAGACTTGTGCCTTCAGTAATAAAGGCTTAACTGTGAAATAAAACTCCACAACCATCATGTTTACTTGTGCTTGACTGTAGGTTGCAGGCTGAATAGGAATTGCTTTCTTGCGATGGCCAAAAATAATAATAAAAAAAAAATTACAGTTGATCAGGTTTGTCCTCGCCCTGAGTTACAAAGAGAGTGAGGTTATAAACCAGATTTCAGGCTGTACTGGGCTGTATCTCCTGTTCTAGATGGCCACAGGACAAGACATCATTCTAGGAAAATAATCTCAGCTTGTTTAAAAAGAAAAAGAATAGTAATAGAAATGAAAGTAATTGATGCTCAAAGGAGTCCTTGAGCAAATTCAGTTTGTAGGAATATTGCTGGCATAGTTTCTGGGGTTTTCTCTTAAATTCAAATGTAGCAGCCATATATGAAAATTAATATTTCTAGGTACATTTGCATTTGATCCAAAATCTTCTTCCTAAGTTGCTTGTTTCTCCCTTTATTCCCAACCTGCTGTTGCAAAATTACATCTGGTTGTCATAGAGGGAGGCAGAGGAAGTACAGAGTGGTTCCAAACTTTATATATTTCAGTTACGTGATATCACACATTTAAGGAAGTAAAAGAAAGAAGAAAACATGGCAAAAGCAGATCAATTTTATTTTCTCAGCCTTTAGAGATAAATAGGATTCAGACAGCAGAAAGAGTTTATTAGTTTCTGAATTTGTCTATTAGTTAAAAAACACTCCTCTGATTCTGTACAATTATGTGCCTTTCCTCTTCACAAGAAAAATGATCTCTCTGCTGATGGTTGGAGATGCTTGTTAAAGAGACAATACAGACAGGAGAATGGGATGGGATGGGATGGGATGGGATGGGATGGGATGGGATGGGATGGGATGGGATGGGATGGGATGGGATGGGATGGGATGGGATGGGATGGGATGCCTGAACCACAATTCCCATGAGATGACTGTGATAATGTTTCAGAAAAGAAATGCCAGTGTCAAAAGCAAAACAACACACTGTAAGAAGAGAAATAGTTGTGGAATCTAAGATCAAATAAAATAAAGGAAACAACCTTAAACGCAGGAGCAAAAAATCCTGATGAGACAAAGATTAAAAATACTATCAAAATCACATTAATGAACATAATGTCTTCAGTGTTACCAAGAGCACAGCTAGATAGCTGGTTAAGACTAGAGAAAATGTCCTTTTCCCAGGTTTGAATATGCTGCTGTGTGTCAGCCAGTTTCAGCCAAAGGCTGTAAAGCTATATTAGGATACTACCTGAATTTCAACAGTGCTGTCTTGAATAGTTGATTTTAGTTGATTTTAAAAGTTCAAGGATAAGTGTCTTGGCAGCATGAATGTTGTTTTTTTTTCATAGTAGTTGGCTTCTGCCTGATGTGTTCAGAGCTCAAATCACCCTTCTTTTGCACATCACTGCAAAGAGTACTAAAAGTCAGGAACTGACAAGGACTCAGTATCATACTTTGGGGTACAAGTCTGGAGAGAATTGGAAAACTGGCTCATTGTGATGAAACGGCAGGGCTATTTTCTTTTGTTCTGCATCAATGGAATATTTGAAAGTAGTAGAACTTGCTGGTGTTGAAAACTGCTTCTCTTACTTTATTTTTTTTTAATAATATGAGTCTGCTCACCTGAAAAAAAAGATAGCGGTGTCAGGCCTGGGCATGGGATTCTTACGTGCTATTGAGAAATGGAAGAAAGAACAAGTGAGGGAAGTAGAGCATTTCAGGATACCTAGTACAGAGCCCACTGTAGCACATGGATCCCTTTCCAATACTTTTTTTTCATTACAAATTGTCACATTTAAAGACAAGAAGACACCATTTAACATTCTTGTCTAACTTCTCATAGCCAAATAATTTCAACTAGCAACACTTTCATCAAATCTCTATCAGAGTGAGAGGTTTTCAGATCAGCTTTTTGGAGGAAGTTTTTACTCAGTTTGTTCTTTATCTCTATTCTCTGCCACTACCCAAATGAGTCCAGGGAAAATAATCTGTTGTGAGCAGTTATCACCATCAGTAGTCTCAGTGTGTTACAGGAGACAGAGCTATATAAAGGGTTATACTTAAACTGCATTTAATAGAAGAAATGTCATCTTGTAGTATAAAGTGTTTCATTGTTCACACACTCATAGACTCAATAATGCTGTAATTGCTATTCACTGCAAATAAGCTTCTTGAATTCAGTTCATAGCACAGCTGAACTCATCCTGGAGACAATTTTTCTGCAAGTATAGACACCACCACTCCATTAGGAATCACAGCAGAAATCTGTTTGGTTTATACAGAGAAACTAGAAGGGAAGAGGAGAGAGACAGAGAGAGAGAAGATATGGATCTGTAATTACAAGTGGCAGAAGGCCATGGTTAAATTCATTGGGCAGCAATGCCAGCAATACCAGCAGATATCTGCAGAATGTCTTGTCTGTAAACATTGTCTGAATTAATCAAAACGAGAGACAGTGTAATAATTGCATTTTATTAAAGCAGAACAAAAGACTATGATACTGTTCTGAATAAATGAGCTAACTGTAATGTGACTCACTTCCCTGAGATCTCAGCCATAGCCAAAGTGTCTCATAATTTTTCCTGGAGAGAGGCAGATGATAGGGGAAGACCTGCAGAAGCACCACGTGAGCTACTGAGGGAAATGGGTCTTGAATTGGAGCAATCCTTAAACCAGCAGACCTGGTCCACCTCTCTCATTTTTGTTTTCTTTTGAGTGGCCATTGAACAAGTAATGTTCATTTGCTTACAGAGGCAGCATCTTTTCTCTTCAGATTGTCTTCAAGAAATGAAACCTCCTGTCCTGCCAATGTTTTGTAATGCAAAGAGGTAAAATACTGCAAGAATTTTGATCCTTTAATAAAGGATCAGAAAAGAATACGTGCTCTTATCTTTTGCATTAATGAGTTTAAGGCATGGGAAATTCTGTATTTGTGAATAAATGTGGACTAACATATTCCCATTATATTTCTTCTTTTTTTAAGGGATATTGCAAGAAAGTAGGGTATTAACTGGGAGGTTGTTTATACAGAGGATATATGACAGAAGTAGCTATAAATATATGCAGGTATTTGCAGAGACATTGATATTCTGAGTGTGTACACCTCTCTGTGTTGAATGTTGTATACAGGAATGTACTGAGTTTTTGTCTGAAACCAGATCAAAATCTGGTGTGTCTTGCTGAAGTGTTTCTCTATCTTGTTTCTCTTGTATCACCCAGGCTATTCAAGATCTGTGTCTCCACAAATCTCCACCAAAATCAGTCTCAGAAACAGCAGCCTCTGACATGACTGTCAGTTTTCTTGTCAAGTTCTGCAGTCCTTCCCTTGTGCAACACCTGCATTTTGAACCCTTTTAAGGGCTGTAGAGCATTAGATTTAACATCTTATTTCTTCAGCAACATTTTACCCTAGGAAACCCATAACAGGCCAAAACTGTCAAAGTACAGCACTCTTCCTCTTATTAAAGGATGTGCCAAGAAAAGACTGAAGCCCATTAGGGAGAAAAAACACTTTCTGTCATGTATACAGATAGCTTGGGTTGTAATCTGGCTGCAAAACTCTGAGCCAAGAATTCTTCCTTTTTTTTTATTATTAGATGTCAAAAAGAAGCAGCAACCTTCCCTCATGCTGCACAGGACTCTGATAGCTTTCAACCCTTTAAGTATTTAGGGGCCTCTTTCTCTTTGGCATGTTATTTATAGCTCCTGTGTATGTTTGGTGGGTTGGCTACGTTTTACATTTGTGACTAGATATTTAATTGCTCTGATTTCATCCAACTGAATGGCTTTCTCCTCCTAAAAAATTTCGCACAAAGTGGCTTGTATCAACAGACTACACAGATCACATACTTTAATTAACACTGTGTGCCAGTCTACCACACAATCCACCAGTGTTTTATAGAGACACGTAAGGCTTGCAGGTGTCACGAGATCCTTGCCAGGAAGCAGGCTGCATGGATGCCAGGTCTTCCTAATAATGTCCTCCTGACTCAGCCTTGCCCACGTTAGAGCTCCAGCAGCAACAAAGACTCTGGCTTTCTGTGAAAGTGATACTGATAAGTGTAGTGGTCAGCATAAATAAATATATGAAACAGTGTTAAGGGTCTGATTCACTTTCAGTGACATTGAGCTAAATGAGAAATAAATAGGCTGATATTTATAGAATTGCCCAAGGGAATAAAGGCTTATGCAGTGGTAATAGGTTGCATGTATTCACTGACTCTTTTTTATAGTATTGTCTGAAATATTGTGCCATTAGATTTCATTTGCATGTGTTGCTGTCTAGGCTGGTAAAGAGAGCAATAGAAAATACTGCAAGGTGATCATGATGACTTTAAGGATGCAGACTGTAAATGGATTAGGATATAAACAGTATGAAGGAAACCAAATCTGGGTTAATGTGGTCATAGCAATTCCAGCAGATTTGACTTGCATAAGCAGCCAAAGCTCTATGTTACACCACTCCCTTTCTTCAAATGTCTCTTTGACAAGGATTCAGTGATCTTTTGCAGGGTGGTGCCCTCATTGCTTTGTATGGAACAAAAACTGACTGATGGTGACTTCTGTCACCCCTAGCCATCACTGTAGCAAATTAAAAAACCAGGCCATAGCATTGAAATAAAGTTGACCAGCCTCTTGCTGCAGAGATTGCACAAGAACGTATTGGGAGGAGAAAGATATGCTGTACATGATAGAGCTCAAAAAATTTCCAGGAGTGCTTGCCAGTATCACTCTATATGCTAAATTTGTACAAACACAGCAGTTAAGAAGTTGTACTCCAGTTAAAGTGTCGTTTGACAAGATGAACGCATTCTGCTGTCTCCTCTTATCTGGTGAATGCTTTATCTCTGGAGGAGAAGAGCAGATATTCTGTCTTTCAGATCCAGCCCAGCTCTTGTGTTAGACTCAGCATTCAGAGTGCGTCAGAACTGAGGAGAAAATGTGAGTCTCCTTTCTCCGAGGACAGAAGAGTGAGAAGGACCCTTCAGACTTCAGAGTTGAGGGAGTAATATTGAATTTAATGTGGAACAAATATCTTTTTAGTCATATATATATTTCTAGTATAACTTAGGAGTGATGGAAATATGGTTTAAGTGTCACCAACATTTTTACATTCACACATGGCTTTTCTCACTGTTTTTCTTTTATTCAGTGCCCCAACATGCAGATGAACAACACAGCAGCTCTGGGAATTGCCAGGGCCTTTTCCCCAAAACAGCAGTGGGAATTCTTAAACTTCAGGAGCTGAATGAGGGAAACACCAAGTTTTTATCATCTTTTGAATCCTAGAATATCGATGTCACTACAATTATGGGTTCTCAACAGGAACATCTAAGGGTTGCACCGTTGCAGATACTTAGTCTTCTGAAATATACAGCTATTTTATTTCTCTAATATTTTGATTGCATTCGCCCTTCTATTTCTCACTCTCCTTTTATATCCCTCAAAAATTACCCACTGTGGATGAATGTGTTTTGACTTTGTTTGGATTGATATGAAATCAAATAAGACATTAAAGAAATGAAGAGAGAGCCCTGTCACTCTGTCAGTGACAGAAATGTATTCATAAATAATTTTCTGTAACAGCCCCAACAATACCTATAGTTATAATACACTTCCTGCAGCAACTTTGTTCGAGTTTAGTGTGTCTGAAAGCATTGATCCTTGTTGTGAAGTTCTTACTTTCTAAAGTCTGAATTTCTTAAAAAGGAGTTAATCCAAATTGATTTTAATGGAAGTTAGTACTAAATCCTTTTGGGAGTCTGGACCTAAATGCCTGGGAAGAATCAGTGGTTGTTCACTGATCCTGAACAAATATTCCACTTGTTCCTTTGTTTTCCTTTCTCCTTAATTCAGTATATTGGAAACTAATTCAAGGCTTTGCTAGTCCCATTACTAAGCAGCTCCTGGATAACAGTTTTTAGCGTTTGAAGTACAAGAAGGAAGCTTGGCACCTGGCGGGAGGTGGTGCAGGAGCAGCAGTGGCTTAATTCAGCATGCTCACACAGGAAGGAAACTGCAATTTTGCTAACTGGCTGCCAGACATGCAGGCTCAGTACCAGGAAAAGCACTTATTACAGGCAACCTTTGCGATTCCCAAGGCCTTTAACGCACACATTGCAAAGAGAGTGCATGTCGAGGGTGGAAATGAGGCAGGGAGTCCAAGAAAATCCAAACCTTCAAGTGACTACAAAAAACTATTGCAACAGTTCCTTCCTGCTGCTTTGGAAGGACTCTTGCACTCTTTGCGCTTTTTGGCACCCCCAGACACGCACACACACTGCTACTCTTTCAGAGAATTTAGAGTATGGGTAAGTTAGTGCTGGTGGAAAATGTGTTGGACTGGCAGATTCCACCTGTGAATCTTTGTCTGTGTCTTCTCATTGCTCCTAGCCTTGTGTGGTTGTATAAATTCCTCTACAAAGGCCTTAGCCAAGATGATGATGTTCCTATGTCTCTTTTCACAGACTGACAGCTTTTGGAAGGTAATTGCAGATGTTTAGAAGAGAGATCTCAGCCCAGACACAAAGGATAAAACACATTCAGTTGAGCAGTGCCTCCAGACTGATCAAGGCTGCTTTCTGGGCCCTGCAGATACAGTGGTCATTTTAAATTATCCTTCCTCACAAGACTGCATCCATCAAGGAGCACAACGGTCCCAAAAGATGGCTGTTAAGCATTTAATTTTTGTAAGATGGATTCAGGGAGCAGTATTTACTTAGCTTTGTGTTTGTTACACTGGGACATCTGACAGAAGTCTTTTTGTTGCCATAATTCTGCTTTGTCAGCCTTATATTTTTCTACTTGGGTTTCTTCAAGTGGATAATTTGTTCTGTCACTGACAATTTTATGTAGAGACTAATAATCTGAGTTTGCTTTCTTTGTGCGTGTGCTAAACAAGGATGAAGACAGCCCATGAAAGACTTGTGATTTTTTCCCCAAGAGATCAGATATCCTCTCATTTGAATGAAAGGGTGTTTCCAAGGATGTTTAACACAGATTCACTGAAAATAATTTGATACTGAATTTCTAAATACTCTCTCCTCTGCTTTGATGTTACAGAAGGTTTAGTTTGGGGTTGTGGCATACTCATACCCATGGTCATGTCATTTTGAGTCAGGGATAGAGACTAGGATCAACGTCTTTCTGTGGCTGAAGACTGAGGGATAGATTTTTCTAGAAAGAATCATGAAGCACAGTACAGAAGTAGGTCCTTTATTTTGATACCCTAGCTGTGAGAGAAGATATATATCAATTGACTGCACACATCCTTCCCACAAATGGCTAAGTGCAAAAATGTTTGAGACACAGATTGCTCTCTTGTTCCAAACCTGTATAGTCAGAAAATGTATACATTAATGGGTGGCCTTTGCACTTGACTTCTCTGCTCATTTGTTCCCTGTAATGTACAGGGATTATCAAGGACAGAGATAAGGAGGAGTGCTACAGGTAATTGATTCATTACTGCTGTAGATAAAGATAAATCTCAGCGAAGTTACACTTGTATGGGGGCCTGCTATGTACATTCAGGCTTACATTTTTATGACAACATTTTAATTCAGAAATGACCTATTGATCTCAAGAAAATTAATGACAAAGCAGGGTATTGATTTTGGTTTAAATCAATGGGAAAAATTCCTTCTCCCTTTGAAGAAAAGGAAGGCCAATTCCATTTAAAAAAACCTTCTAGAAAACACCAGACATAGCTGTCAAGTGTAATGGTAGAGGTACACTCTCACGCCAGGAGAGAGGATTAAATCACTTCTTATTTTGAAAATTAATTCATCTTTCAGCTGCAAAGCAAAAGGAAGGTCAATGTAAAACAGCTCCACTGATTTCAGCAGCCCTTGCACTGTCCCTGAATTATAACTTTTTATATAGAACTTTTTTCATAAGGAAGACTACAATTAAAGCAGTAGCATGTAATAAGTCATTCCTGAGTACCCATGTGTCTTCACTGGGCATTCCAAAGTGTGCTTTATTTTCTGACATACAATCTCCATACATGTTATCATATAACATCAATTACTTTTTTGACTTAGCACAGGATGAAAAGAGACAGACTTATATTGCAGGAGGGATGGTTAAGTCTAAATATTAGGAAAAATTCTGAAATATAACGTTATAGAATGATCCCAAACAAACTGTGTAAGGAGGAACAAGTGTCCATACGCTAAAACACCTAAACAGTCTAAACAAACATCTGTCATGAATCGTTTAGGTAAATATTAAGTCATCCTCAGGAAAGCAAGATAAACTAAGGGACCTTTACTATCTTTTCCAGCTTTGCTTTTTAGATCAATAAATTTCAGGATGATGGAATTAATAGTTTTAGTTGGCAGCTCTTTGACTTAATCCAAAATTTTGGAGAAACTTGCATTCACTAATAGGGTTGATGGATTGTGCTCATTGAAGTAGTTTACTGTTTTTATCTTCTATGGAAACAGAAGCAGAAGAAGAGAGCACTTATGTGGCATGATGAGTTAAGTCAGTGTTGTAGCCCAACTAGGGGTTACTCCACTCTGACTGTACAGTTCTTGTTTTTGCAAGCATTCTGTCATGAGCTCTTACTCTACTTCTCTCTCACCGGGACTAAACAAACTTTTTTAATTCAGATTCGGGTAGCAGCAGATCACTCAAGTGGACCAAAAAAATTGTAAGAGCTAAGGAATAAAAAAAAAAAATCTGAATTAAAACCCTAAGCTATGTCTCTCCAGTCCACATTTTGCAATAAACCTGCAGCCAAAAATTTCTCACTTGCTGCTAGCCACTTAAAGAAAAGGCAGATAAGTGACAACGAATCACTGCCAAAAAAAAAAAAAAAAAAAAAAGCCACCATTCTGTATTCTCGCTTATCAAAATGTATTATCTTTTACTTAGCAATAGTGTAGTGGCTTTTTTTCCATCAGCTAACACCATAATTCAATGGCACAGTACAAACATGAAAAGGAACTATTATGTGCACACAGTAGTAAGTTAATTCCAACACCAGAAGCACCTCTGGTAGATACTACATACAAAATGTAATCTCTAAAAACAATGCATAGTGCTTTCAGTAGGATAGATTTAGCTTTTTTTATACCAGGCAGTTCAGGTAATAACTGAGGAGGAGAAAGAATAGGTTTTGAGGGTGAATACATGAATTCTCCTCATAAATATCACAAACCTATTGAGCCATCTGAGGAATGGCCAGACTCATACACCTGAGGAGTCTGTATGAGTCAAAGACAGTTCTGAATTTACCAGTCAGCAATCTTTCCCACAGAGCTGCAAGTCAATTGATTAATATTCTGGATTATCACTGAGCCATGAGATCATTCACGTGTTTTCTACCTAAGCCCAAGCTGCAGTATCCCTGCAGCCCGAACATCTCCTCTCTGGGTACATTCCCTTGACCACCCAGTTGTCATCTTGACTCATCCAAGAAGAGAAACTATCTTATGCCACCACAGATCCTACTCTAATGCACACTCACATGCACACACATATTTTAGACCAAGAGAAACTCCAGTGTCTGTTTAATTAATATAAATATCCTTCAGTCATACTTGTAGTGAAGGGAACTCTCCTCACTGTCAAAATTAATGATATTGAACTTAATTATTTGCATTGCTGTGGTGTTTAGAGACTTCAGGAAAAAAGTGAAGGTTTTATTGGTTTTATTGTGCCAGGCAATGTAGAGTTATTTAATAAAAGACAGCCCTTACAGCAAACAGCTCACAATCAATAAAGACAAGAGAGGTAAAAAGATGGGAGAAAATACTCTTTTATCAAATTGCAGCTTTCAAATGCAATATCCGTTTGGAGTCATCACCTGAATGAAATCTAAGATCTGAAAGGCTACTTTTATTACTTGTATCCATAAATATTTATGGCAATTTAACCTCAAAATTCCCATGTGCTCAGGGCTTTATATAGGCATTCAGAACAAAGGGAATTCAGCATGCATATCTGAGGGCATAATGGTTTGGGTAATCAATTCTGTATTTCCTTCAAAGAGCTAGAGCACCATTTAATTCAATCCTCTGCTTCGTATCAAAATGCTAGTAATGTATACAGGGACATATAGCAAGCACTTCTTGCTAAAGGCTTGTTTTATTGTATCCTCTGCTTTCTTCCAGGCTCTAAAACACCACCTGACATTCCAGACTTGTGACAGCTGTGAGAGTCCTGATGAAATTTTAAAAAAGAATACTTCATATTATTTTGAAATTTATGAAATGCTATATATTACATGTAAATAAATTATGCTTGAGTCTTTCATTTTGCCTTCTGCTCCTTGATATATTACAGTTTATAGACTCTAAGTCTTCCAGTCCCTAAACTGAAGGAATAGAAATTTTCTCTTTATCCGTGATGGCTGTGAAGTTTGTGTAATCCTGTGAACTGAGACTCTCAAGGGCAAATGTAGATTATCAAGAAACTTAAAAGAAAATTGTCCTAACTTCATAATTCAGCAAGTTGCATCTGAATGGATTCTTTACATGTAGCTGTACAGTTATTATTTCACAGTTTTGTTTTAATTTTTCAAGACAGTTATTAATAACTGATCGTTCTTCTGCATTTGTTGTATAATTCAGATATTTTCAAAGAAAAAACAGCTTGGACTAGTGAACCCTTTTCAACCTTTAATGGAAATGTAAACTCCCACTCACCAATCTATGTCATTATCTGTGCCAAAGCTGCTATATGTAATTGGCTGGGGCAGGATAGCTCACAAAACTGTGATTCCTTGTTAATGTCTTGTTAACAGAACGCTGTTTAAGTGAAGCCTGGTTCATACACTCACTATGAGCATTCTGTATCTTGCAGAAGCACAGCATGTTGCTGTGGATGTTGTATTCCCATTTCAGATAAAAAGGGAAAACAACTCTTTTCTTTATGAGCAATAGGCTAATGCCAGTAGAATAGGGAAAAGAAATCTTTCTAACCCTCATGGATCTCTCTTTTGTTCTAGACACTCCTTTGTGTACTTAGGCACAGGGGTGAGCAAAAATACAGTGAAATTTTCGTGACTGATGGAACCTGGAAGGGTTATTTCTATCACTAAGTCAGATTCAAAGACAAAGAAAGTAACCAAAGAAAAAATTTTCAATACATTGATATTCTCTATATGTGAAATTAATGGAAGGGTTACTTAAATGCTGATTTTGTTACATGGTTTAGAAATAGAGTTAAAATCATTTATACAAGAAACATAGAAAAATTATAACTGTTATAATAACAGAATTAATAAGCTAGAAATTTCTTATACTTTCAATACTTTTTTTTCTGCAGAAGACACTGAAATGCTAGCATTTCACACAGACTAGAATATTCCATAAAATCTCTATTTGGAACACTTTTATATAAAATTTTCATCTGAAATAGGATTACTCAAAATTTTCAGATGGCAAAATCAATTTCTTTAATCCAAATGTACTGCTTAAAAATCCACTATTTTCCTTAAAAAGGAGAGAAATATTAATAAAAACTCCTGATATATTGAAACAAACTGACTTTATATCACTAGAATATGTGATCTTAAATTCCATTTAACTGCAGTGTAAACAATTCATTATTCAGCAGCACTGAGATTCAGGAGCACTTGGGGACACTGTAATTGGCTGCTGTGCTTGTAGTGAGCTGGGGGAATATATTTTAAAGAACCTAAATAAACTAGTTTAATCTGCTTAGAATATGAGCCTTACTATTGAAAACCACTTCACTCTCCTTGACAAAGCCACCAGTGGGTTTTCTGTGAGTTACCAAGTCTCCCAGATCCCTCATTTTCAGGATCTTGGACTTCATTTGGGCTGTGCCAGAGATAACGTGTGAAAGTGTGTGATAGAGGTTGAATATCTCACGAGTGCCAGGAGAAAGCACATACACCAACTCATCATTCAATAAATCGACTGTTGTTCTTTACTAGTTTGGTTTTGCTGAGTTCTACAGATTTTATTTCCAAAGAAATGCATCAGCAGCAGTGATGGGGAAACAAACCTGTTTCTTCCACTGGGAAAAAATTAGAAAGAGACAGGAATGGTAGGAAGGATGAATAGGTGGCAGTTTGAAACCCACAGCACAAGAGAACAGATTCTTATACCTGCATTTTTGATGTAATTTATTGACCATCATATTTGGCTACTGATCAGAGACTTAATTTCACTAGGGGAGGTAGAGGCACAGACTTGTTTAGAGTAGGGCCTGAGTTGTTTTGGAACCCTTGCTAAGATCTCTCTTATTGGGAATGTAATTTTACTTCTGGCATCAGCTCTTTTTCCTTTATTTACTTTGTTTGCTTTGACTTTGCAGACTGACCTCTTTGCAGCAGGGACAGCCAATTTTTGTTGGTATTTGCAGTTTACAACACAGGGAAACCCCAGGACTGACTGGGACAACTCAGGCTCTGCAGAGACATAAACAAAAGAATTTAAAAACCAATTTTTTCTCTTTTCTAAGCGTGTGAAAGAGTGTTAATTTACACCTGCATACACACGAAAGGTCCCACATCTGTTTGCTGCATCTCACTACAGCTCAAAATTATCTCAGCTCTTCAAACCAGAGAGAACTTAAAAGACGTTTGCTTGCACAACATTGAAGGTATTAAAAGTCCAAAGTGGTTTCTATGACTGCATGCAGCTGGGCAGATAAAAAACAAAGACACAGAGTACATCAAGGCATTGCCCCTTTTTGTTCCAGTGGAAGTGAAAGAGGAGAAAGATGATCCCTTCTCCTCTCAGCTCCATGGAAGATCATCTTCTCCAGAAACACTGCAACAAGAGTAACAAGAGGGACAAGAGTGTAAGTATAGAGACAATAGAATTTTCTCACAAAAAAAATGCAACAGTCCTGCTGGGCCACCATACTCAGGATTTCCAGGAAATAACACGATTGATAATAAATGGTGTCCATAAAGCAAATGAATTTGCTGCTTCAGATGTTCCCACTGATTTACATTTGGAACCTCAGTGGCAGCCAGCGAGCCTGGCAGGTGAACAGAGTGGTGCCTTTTGTGAGGAGCAGCAGCCCTGCTCACAGGGCCTACGGGAAGCAGAGCTGTAATGCCAATAAAATTATTCATGTACAGGGAAACAGAAGGGCACTCCCTAGCCTGCTTGTAATCTTTTAATTTCATCTTGTGAAGGTTAAAGGGAGTCACAGCATGAGACACTAAAGCTTTGTAGACATCCAGTTCCCTTTCTTTCTCTGATTCTTATTCTTTGCTCTACTGATAAGATCTTGGTAAAAGGCAGTGAGAAATAGGTTTACTGTGACCTCAGCAGCTCTGGTCATGTAGGGAGGCTACCACTCATTATGAATGGAAATTCAAAGGGAGCCTTCACAATTCTGTCAAGGAGAGGTAGTATCAAATGAGTATATCCATTAGTACACTGTGCCTAACTTTATGCAGATCCAAGGCCTTTGAGTATCATGATGAACAATTTACTATATTCATTAATGAAAAGTCTTTTTCCTTAGGAAAAAAAATAAAAGCTCTTCACAAAGCAGATTAACTTAGATCTTAAATGTAGGTGGGGTGAAGAAAGTACCATGCATATTTTACTAGGCTTTCTCCTTTTAGAATTTATTTACTTTCCAAGAAAATACATTTCACTGCAGATAGAAACACTTCCAGATGAGTTCAAATATAATGAGAATTAATATATTTCATAAAGTTCAGACAAGAATAGTATTTAAAACCCTCTGGTAGGGAGGAACTCAAGTTCACAGCTCTGGTCAGCTTAGGTGCCTTTCAGCAGTTTATTTGAATTATTTGGATTCATCTGGACCTTTACATCTTAGCTTCTAACTCCAAGGTACCATTTTGGCCAAAGGAAAGAAGCAGGCAATTATAGGACACAGTTTTTTTGTTCCTCATTTTCATTAAGGAACAGCATTGCCAGCAAGTTGAGAGATCCTGCCCCTCTGCTCAGCCCTGGTGAGGCACATCTGGAGTGCTGTGTCCAGTTCTGGGCTCCTCAGTACAAGAGGGACGTGGGGCTCCTGAGTGGGTCCGGTGGAGGGTAACAAAGATGATTAAGGGACTGGAACATCTCTCTTACCAGGAAAGGCTGAGGGAGCTGTGCCTGGCCAGCCTTGAGAAGAGACAACAGAGAGGGGACTTCATCAATGTCTGGCAGTATCTGAAGGGAGGGGGTCAAGAGGATGTTTTCAGGCTCTACTCAATGGTGCCAAGCAATAGGACAAGAGACAATGGGCAGAAATGGATGCACAGGAAGTTCCAGCTGCATATGAGAAAGAACTTCTTTACTGTGCAGGTGACCAAGCACTGGTACAGGCTGTCCAGAAAGGTAGTGGAGTCTCCCTCACTGGAGTTATTCAAGAACTAGCTGGACACAATCCTGTGCCACGTGCTCTAGGATTACCCTGCTTGAGCAGGGAACTTGGACCACCCACTGCGGTCCCCTCCAAGCTTACCCATTCTGGAATTCTCGAGTTCCATTATCTACAATGGGAACTGTGCTCAAAACAAGAACAGTTTGGTGAATGTGCATGTACCTGGAACACAGGAGACTCAGGTTCTAGTCTGTTTCAGATTTGGTGTGACTTTGGGCCCAAATTTCCCAAAGACAGAAAGCATAGAACTTTGACTAATTTGAAGTGAGCATGTTATTTCCCTTTACCTCCTCCACATCTACAAAAAAAAAAGCTAAAAGCTCCAATGTTTGTCCTGTAGCATTGATCAGAAAACCAACATTTGCAGTGAAATTGGATTATTTTGGACACTACAAGTGTCCAAAATTCTTGATGAAATGCACAAAAGTTTCATAGAGATGGGTAGGTTTTATCCACCAGTGAGATTAAACACCTAAAGAGAAAACCATGGAAACTGCTTAATAATTCGTAGTTATACTCTAGAATAATGTAGGACAAATTCCAATGATGTGAATGTTTCACTGGCCTAAAATTAACTTGCTGCACAAAATGCCCCAGATCCATCAGTTTCTACCTTAGATTTTATGAAAAAAGCTGCCTTCCAGTCCCACCACATCCCTTGATAATCTTCAGAGGCCCTTTCCTTTTTCAGTACTAACTCAGAGAGAAGAAACTGGGGTGTTTTGACCCTGGCTGGATGGAAGATGCTCACCAAAGCCACTGTATTACTCCTTCCTCAACTGGACAGGAGAGAGAAAATAAAACAAGAGGTTCATTGGTTGAGATAGGGACAGCGAGAGATCACTCCCCAATTACCAGCATGAGCAAAGCAGATTCAACTTAGGAAGATTAATTGAATTTATTAAAAAACAAAATTAGAATAGGATAATAAGCAAGACAAGTCTTTAAAACACCTTCCCCCACCCCTTCCCTCCTTCACAGGCTCTGCATCCTCCCTGCAGGGCAATGGGGAATGGGGGTTAGCTCGCTGAGTTTTTTCTGCTGCTACTCAGGGATAGGAGTGGGATCCCTCCCTATCCCTGGAGGAAAGTCCTCAATGAACTTCTCAAATAGCAGTTCCTCCCACAGGCTACAGCTCTTAACAAAGTGCTCCAAAGTGCATGGGTCCCTTCCATGGGGTGCAGGGCTCCTGCATCAGGCTGCTCCAGTGTAGGGCCCCCATGGGGTCACAAGTCCTGCCAGAAAACCAGCTCTTGTGTGGGCTCCCGACACCACAGGACCACAGATCCTGCCAGGAGTCTGCTCCAGCACAAGCTTCCCATGGAGTCACAAATCTCTTTTGGGCATCCACTGGCCAGAGTGTGGGGTTCCTTCACAGGTTGCAGGGATCTCTTCTCCCTCATGGTCCTCCAAGAGCTGTAGGGGAATCTCTGCTCCCACACTTGAAGCACCTTCTCCCTCTCCTTCTCTCCTGACCTTGGTGTCTACAGGGCTGTTTGTCTCACATACTCTCACTCTGGCCACAGAGTATATTCTCTCCTCTGGCCACAATTACTTCTGCTGCATTTTTTTTTTTTACCTTCCTGAATATGTTACCACAGAGGCTGGTTGGCTCAGCCTTGGCCAGTGGCCGGTCCATCCTAAAGCTGGCAATTGGCTCTGTCTGACATCAAGGAAGATTCCAGAAGCTTCTCACAGAAGCCACCCCTGTAGCTCCTCCCCTGCTACCAGAACCATGCCATGAAAACACAGCACAGAACCATATATGGAATGTGGAAACAAGAATCAAGTAAGACCATTTTGTCTCAGCAAATTTGGGAATGAATTTAGGAGTACAGGATATACTCCCAAATTCTGATAACTCCTAGCTTATTAAGCAGAAGCCTCAGCCAGCATTTCAAACTGCTATGTTCACATAATTAATGTAAATATATCACATTCATAAATAATTATCAGAGGATCAGGATTATAATATTAAATTTATTAACAAGGATCTATCCAATGCAAACTAGACAGAAACAAATTTTATGTTTATCTTTGCTGTTTCTCCTCTCCAGCTTTCTTTTTCTCTTCCAAGCTGTGAATTGGTCTTCCAAGTAAAGACCTACAACCCAGATGTATAAACAGAGTAGAAGATTAATTTGATGTGAATCAGGTTTTACTTGCATGAAACAGTGGTAAAATTCAAACTCCCATGTCATATACTGCTTCAATAAAACATATTTTAATGGCAAAATAGGAGAGTAAAGAGTCTGGCTCTCCTTCATTCTCTCTTAGGCGTAGGTGGTCTCTGCCAATTTTTATTCCCTCATTTAAGAAAACCTACAGGCTGCAGAGAATTCACAGGGGTGCAGTAAGTATCTTCAGAGACTTAGAGATCATGGTCTATGGGAAACACTGAGTGAGCTCCACTCTACTTAAATGGATTGGGCAGAGGCATGGAGACTTGCTAAAGGTTTGGCACTGAGAGGAAACCAATAACCCTTTTTTAATTATGGATAGAAGACAAGTAAAGATCTCAGGCTGTAACAAGGGAGAGCCAAATTAAACATTTTAAAAGTAGTGATAATCACCTGCTGAAATAAACAGATGGTCTGGGAAGGTTGTGGAACATCCATCTTCTTCCTTGAGGAACAGGCTGGACAAACATCTGCCAGGAATTATTTAGACAGACCTTCTGCCCATGGAGACATATCATACTGCTGAATAGCAACTTTATATTTTCAATCATAAAAGAATACTTAGTTTCTTAATGTTGCTTTTAAAATTTTCCTACTCCAGATAACTGAGAAAGCTGAGGCTTGCTGTGACAATCACCAGTTCGGATTTAAAAAGTGAGACAATTCAAGGAAAGAGTCCTTTTTGAGACTTCTTCGGCCAGCCCTGTTTTAATAACCCTTGTCGTCATCCTGTCATAGACAAGGCAGTGAGAAACCCTCAGGAGCCAAGCTGTGGAACTCCTGAAACATCAGGTGCTGTTCATACACACGTATGCAAAAGCACACAGTCAATCTACTAGAACAGATTTAATTGAAAACGAGGTTTATTGTCATCTTCCTCTGATTAAATTGGAAATGGGAAAACAAACATGTGGACGTTGGGACAAGTTTTCATTTGTACTGATAGTTTTGCTACTGCTTTCTTCCTAAAAGGAAGCCTTAAGAAGTTGGCAAAGAGAATTTGTTGTTTTTTAATATTGACAAAGTTAGGAAAATGGGCCATAATGCAAATAGGAATTAAGTATATTTAGTACTTTGGCTAGATTTGTACTTTCACAATAGTGCTTTTCTACTGTTCTGGTGCTATAAGGAACTTTAGGTGAGTATTAATGAAGTATAACTGCACCTTGCAATGCTGCACACACAAAGGGATCTTAAAGAATCCCAGTGTAAATGAGAACCTTGGCAACTATAGATAAAGTGTGTTGGCTTAATTGTAATGTGGTTACTCAGAAGCATTTTAATCTTTTGAAAAATGCAGAGGAATTATAGTGAAAAGAGGACTTAAAACTGTTCTTGGTAGTAGGGTAGAAACTGTATTTAGAGAAAAGTCCCTACACTGGAAGCCTCTATTTCCTGGGACTTGCAGCCCACTGGTGATGATCTGCTTCTGAATCCTTTCCTGTCACCAAGGTCAGGCTGACAGGCCTGTAAATTCTCCTTCTGATCCTTCTTGGGTGTCATACTGGGAAACCTCCAGTCTGGGACATCCCTGGTTAGCCAGGAAAATGACAGAAAATGGCTTGGTGAGCTCTTCCAGCAGCTTCCTCACCCTGGCTCACTGTGTTTCCTCCAACATCAAGATGGAAATTTTTCTTAGCCCTCCTTTCTTTGCTAATGTTTCTATCCTGATAGGAAATAAAGGTTATTTACACACCAGCCTCCATGCAAACAAACAGTTCTTTACTTGAAATCTTAAAATTATAATTTATTTTGATTTTTTTCTTATGCAGATACATGCCCACCACCTCAGATGATTTCTGAATTCAGGGAATAAAGCCAACAAAACAGAGCAGAGCATTTATTAGCTAGCCCTCAAGAAAGTTCCTCCCGGGAAGTCAAAAGAAACTCTAATAGTGCATCTGATTCTCAGTGATTCTTGAAAGTGTTTTACAATCCAAAAAGCATGGAGGACATGTTAAAAGGCATAAACACAAATCAGGAACCAAGCTTCCATTAAGAGTCATCAAGAGTCTGACACCCGGCTACCATTTGTTCCTTTGAAAATCTCTTCCTACATGAATTACACTTACTCCCACTTCAGAGCTGCAGCACACACCCAGAGTGGCATAAAATATCCTAAAGAAGATGAGCATCAGCTTGAGAGGAGAAAAAGATAGCAAGTGGTGATCTACAGAGCCAGAAAGAACCAAGCTAACTAGGGTGCAGCCTGGGAAGCAGCAGGAGAAAGCAAGGGGCAGAAATGGAAGAGAGAGAATGAAGAGAAAGCTGAACCAGAAAGACTTTTTAGCTGAAGATGAGTAGTGGGTACCTAATGAGAGACAATGAGAAAGAGAAAAGTGATGCTGGCATTGGGAAGAAGGGATGGATCATTAGAAATGGCTGTATTTTCTCTCCCCTGTCCAGATGGGGAGGGAGTGATAGAGAGGCTTTGGTTGGTATTAGCATCCAGCCAGGGTCAATCCACTGCTTCATGTAAAGCATTCATCCCAACTTCAGCCCAACACTCTACTTTGTATCTTGACACCAAAACCACCCCTTTCTTTCTCCTTTATTTTCATTTCTTCTAGTGGCTTTTTTGTTGTTGTTGTTATGCAGCCACTGCAGCACTGAAGACACAGTAATTGGTTGTCTTTTGTTCCACAAAGAGTCTGACATGACTTCCCGGGGTGCCACAGTCACTCTGTCAAGTGTGAAGGCCCCAGAAGGCTGATGCTTTAGAAAATAAAATTGTATATAGAAAACAGAGAAGAAAAAAGTGAAGGTTCAGAGGAGGAGCAGGATGAAAAAGAGGAAGACTTGAAAGATAAGAACAAAGAGATGTGGAGGTTTATCACCAAATTTCTGATGTTTTCCCATAGAGCATTTAAATCACCTGCTCTTGTTTGGCAATTCCAAAACCATTTTAGGCTTACTGAATTCTGAGAGAAAAAAATATATTTTGCATAGATGCCAGTTCCAGGAATTCTTTAGAAAGTCAAAGAGGGCATTTCCTCAAAATGCTGAAGCTGCAAGGAACAAATCAAACAACAAAGATTTATTGCACAGAAGGAGGAGCACATAAAGTGGATCTTTAATAAGTAGAGGATTTATTTTATTTTAAAAGGGTTTTTAAAAAGGAAAACACCAACATATCAGAGGAATTTTTACCTAGGATTCCATATGCAGACACCAAAGCAATATATTTGCTTTAACACTAACGTAAAACTACAATAATTCAGATAATCAATCAAATTAAAACAACAAATCTCCATGAACAAAAGACTGGGGAAATAATTGTGTCATTTTTCTTTCTTGGTGATACTTTCTCTTTCAATATAATGATGCCTTAATTGTGTTTTACCACAATCACATGCCAGTGGTAGCATTCCAGCTATGATCAGAATCCAGTACTAAGAATGAAACAGCCTACTTATTTAGGCTAAGTAGAATATATGAAAGGAGAGGAAAGATAATCTCCCATTCTGTGTGCATAATATCTTTCCTTATATGTATTGTAGCTACGCTCAGAAAACTTTTATGATTTCATTTTCTTTGTATTTCTCCCACGAGAACTGCATCCTCAACCATCCTATAGGATCATAATACCCATCAAAGGAAAGGGATCTAAATCAAGGCAGAATGGCAATACATTTCAGCTGAGATCTCAGGGAAACAAAAGAAATCTGAGGGTTGATGTTGAATATGTTTTTTCACAGGATTCAGAAATGGGTTGTTGAAATAGCATGTAAGGAAGGGCTGCTGAGTAAGAGGAAGGTTGTGTCAAAAAAGCAGCCAGCACTCCAGCCATTGATGCTCAGACTGAGAGAAGAGAGGAATGAGATGAGGAATGACCACTTCCAAACTTGTATTAGACATAGTGAGGCTTCTGTGAGTATGATTGCAGAATGAAGCCACCACTCTGAAACACATATAAAGTTGTTCTGCAATCAAGGCAAAAAAATTGTAGAAAATAATGTCTAAAGACGGGAGCAATTCCTATGATGCAGCCGAAAAAAGGCTTCAATGAACCTGAACTGGAGAAACCATTGAATTACACTCAGTGGAATTCTTTCACAAGTAAAGGGATTTATGAGAGACCAGACAGTTCAGTAATGTAGGATGGATAAAAAAGGAGGGAGAGCCAAATCCCATCCAGCAGTATATCTGGAATGAATTACTAAAGTACCAGTCATAAGAGGGAATCTAAAAGGACTTTCCAAGTTGTGTGAGGGTTTTGAGGTGATGGTACAGCTCTCTACAAGAGGAGGACCTTACTTGTCTTTTCTAACCATTAGAAGCAATAGAGTATAGGATTAACTGAAATGTTCAGCACTATAATTCTTCATGTTCTGTGTAACAAGGGCTGACTACCTAACTAAAAGATAGCATTATGCTTCTGCAATATTTTCAGAAAAACATTCATTCACTGTTAAGCCACTTATTCACTCAGACAGACTAAAATGCCTTTGTATTATCTTCTAGTGATGAGTAAAACTTAGGTCATGTCTCAATAAATACAAGAAAACTATAGGACACTACAGATTTTCTGGGAGCCTTATATATGAAGTACTTGAAACTTCACAAATTTTTATACAAAGCCATATATTATCTCCTTTCTTATTTAAATTCTTGGCTCAGTTCAAAACAAAGCTTGCAAAAACAGATGGAAAAACTAAGTGGACTACTCAAACCATAGGCACTGTGCTAGACAGAATAAAAATCCCTTTTCATCTTTGTACTGTTGAAATCTTTAAGTAAATAATTTGTACAGATTCAACTCTCTCTTCTCCACTCTGTGTTGAAGATTTCAGGGGAGTGAGTGCATGCATTTTTTTCATTGTTTCTAAACACACTCTTGCACATAATCATTACAGATTTGGAGTAACTGTTTATGCAAGGCAGAGGTCCAGCAATATTTTAGACATAGTAGTTGCAAATTAAGCCTACTGCAACACAGCAGCCCAACCTTCTGAGGTTATATGGTTCCAGGCATAAAAGCATTATGGAGACAAGTATTGCATTATAAATCATTTATGTGGGTACTTCCAACAATATGAAGAGTGGAACACAAGAAAGAGGGACATATTTCAGAAAGACTCTAATCTGGTTTTACATTAGAGGTACAAGAATAGAAAGTGAATAACCATCTATCTCAAAACCAGAAATGGTAGCACATTATTTACCATGCTAGGAGAAATAAGTGTGACATGAATTTTGTTGTTCAAGCTTTGCTTTATTTATTTATTTGTTTATGTATTTTTTTTTTAGTTATTGTAATAAAGTTAATACATGCTTAATACTGTTAATAATTTTAAGTAAAGCTACTGCTAAAAAGATCTGGGAATGTGAGCTATTTCATGCAATAGAGGTTATTGAAATACTTTCCTAAGACTTCTTTCTCAGCGGTCTTGTGTCCCAACATTTTTTTAGCGCCAATTAAACCATGTAATTTGCTGGAAATTAGCTGCATCCCTCAGGTTCATCAGATGTTGCTCACAGGCAGCCTTTAACCGTCCCAGAAATAAGAGTGACACAATGACCAGTGGGGTTTTCAAGTGTGTACAAACAGCTATATGCCCAGATAGGCTCTGCTGGTTGATACAGCTCCTCCATCACTCACAGTGAGCTGGCCAGGGCTGGAAGGGATCCCATTTCCTTAATTGAAGCTGGCAGCCATCACCGAAATCAGCCTTGACGTACGCCCCTCAGATCTCATGGAAAGAGAGTGCACCCAGCTGAGGGTGCACACAGAAATGTTCCTCTGTGCATGTGAATCCTGGGCCCACAATTCACCTGCGCTTGTCTACACCTTCTTAAGAAGGACTCCTACTCTTTTTGCCCACTGTTAAGTTTCTCCTTTCCCCTCCAGACAGGCTTCAATAGACTAACATGCTAACCTTGCTAATCTTCCCACAAAACTTGGTGTTTTAAAACAGCAAACTTGGGTGCAATGCATCCTTTGTGTAAGCCCCATCTTAGCTGCTTGCCCAGACAGGTTATTCCAATTATCCAGGAGCACGAAAAAATGAGTGGTCTCCACCACTAAATCTGTCTGACCACTAAATCTGTCTGATCAGCAAAAAATTTCTCTTAGCTATGAGTGACTGCAGTTCTTTCTGCTTTTGAGGACTCATCATATGAGAGATAGTTCATATGTCAATGCAACATCAACCCCATAGCTAAGCTGATGAGATCTGTCAGCACCCCAGCACTCAATGGAAGGTGGAATTTCTTGCACTTTTGCAGGAGAGAAACAAATTTTAGGGGCTGACTGGACATTGCCCTCCTAGAAAGAAAACACCTGACTCAGAATAGCTCTCTCATGTAAAACTTTAAATAACTAAATCCCAAATATCCGTTCTATTGACTCAGACATAGACCTTCTCTGCATTTCATTTCTCATGTAGGGATGAGAAATCAGCCAAATTAAGCCTGAGATACATCTACAGCGTCCTAAAATCTAGTGCCCTTTTCCATTACTCACATGAAACATTTCAGACCCCACCTAGAGCTCCTGGGATCCATTTAAGAGAGGGAGACCATTAATCAGCTAATTACGCTGAACAAGAGTGGGGGTGAGAGATTGAAGGTGCCCAGTGGCTTCATGGGTATTGCTGTGTGCCAAGTCCCTGACATTTTCATTGCTGTTCTTGACTTCACCTTTGCCTGGCTGTGCAAGTGTGCTATTTGGGATGTGACCCAGCTCACACCTGGGACACTCCATTAATGTGTCTAGTTTTATCAAGGTTATTTCAGATATTCCAAAGCATTTGATTTGGGCTTACAGTAAAGACCCATTCCAACACCTGTTGATGGATGTCTGAATACTTTTTCCCACTCCCTCTTGCATGCACTCACTGAAGACAGAGAAGAGTACTTGAAGGAAGCAGAAAAGGAGGGTGGTCAGTGGTGCAGGACCTCAGCTGGGAGAGGGAGTGCTCTCTGAAATAGCTGCACTGTCCAGTGCTGCACCTTTGAGCACTCTGGTGTGAGACACCCACCCAGTTTCAATCACGCTGTCAGTCTGTTCTCACAGAACAACTTTTCACTTTCTCAACTCCACTGTGCACCTCCTCCAGTCAATCTATAGTTTCCCTGAATATGAATAAGCAGAACCATGCAAGGCACTGTACACAGGATCCTACCAGACATGCAGTGGACTAATGCTTGCTGATATTTACTGAGTATATTTTCCCTGGTAGGCATTTGGTTTTTCGCAGTTGTACCACACCTTTTTGACCGTGATTGGCATGACATGACAGCACTGTGTCTAGTTGTCATGTATTTAGCCTGTGATTCACTAGAACATGAAACATTTTTCATTTCCTGACCTTTTCATGGAATGAAATCTTACCTGTTTGTAGAAATCTAGTTTCTTTTTTTCTGTACTGCGAATGAGTCTGTACCTTGAAGTCAAGTTCCATTTCCATTACTCCAGCCTTCCAGTTCGCCCACTTTCTACTTCATGGTCAAGATTATATGAACACTGCTTAAATAATTAGCCAAATACAGTTAACCAACAGCAAATTTTAAGGTACCAGTCTTCAAGATTGCTACCTAGACAGATAGATCTCTTATGAGATTTCTTCTAACCTCCCTCCAGCTTGATATTTTTCTTATATGCATCTCATTCTGTTGTATCCATTTTAACTAGTTCTTGCCATGCTCAAACTTTGTACTGAATGTTTGTCTCCTCTAGTTTCCTCATGACTCCTTAAGAAATGTTTTACTTTGATACAGATGAATTATTCCTACAAAATTTTCCTTCATTCTTTAGAAAGTCACTTAATTTCAGAAAAATGAAAATAGGTTAACATATGGCAATCTGCTTTTTCCAGCCCTCTATCACAATTTCTCCTATTTCCATAATATAGTTATGTGTTATTATCTTTCCATTTAAAAATTATTCTTAGAGTTTTACGCACTATTGAGTTGAGATAAACAGTCATCAGTCGTGGGTCACTTTTATCCTTTTTTCTAAATTCAGGCACCACATTTGCTATTCTCCAAGTATGTAGTGCTCTCAGAAGATGATGATGAACTACAGCCTTACCTCTAAATCTTTCAGTACTCAGAAGCAAATTGTGCCATATTGTATTTTCAGGGTGCCCCAACGAAGGGAAGAAAGTGATGCATCTGACTCCATGTTCTCAGAAGGCTAATTAATTATTTTATTATACTATATTACATTAAAAATACTATACTACACTATACTAAAGAATACAGAAAGGACACTTACTGAATGCTAAAAAGATAATAATGAAAACTCACGACTCTTTCCGAAGTCCCGACACAGATAGGCCAAAAAGTCAAAACAACTCACACCGGAATCCCATGAAACAATACACTGTGGGTAAATAATCTCCAAACACACTCCACATGAACAAAAGACAGGAGAAGCAAATGAGATAAAAATTGTTTTCCTTTTCTCTGAGGCCTCTCTCACTGCCTTTCATCTTCACCCTGGGCAAAGGAAATTTTTCAGACAATGTGAATGCCACAGAGCCATATCTTCCAATGTGAGCTCCTAACAATATCCAAAGCATTGTGCTGTGTGGGATTATTTCCATCAGCCCCATTAGTTTTCTCATTTACATCATGTTTTGGGCATGCAGTGCTGTATATTTTTATCAGAAACCTCTAAGTACCATTTGCAGAAAACCCAAGACAGTGTGTCAACTGAACCTGAATATCCACCCAGGTCCATTTGATAATAGTCCTGAAGTGATACCTGCTGATATCTCTATTTTCTTTCATTTCACAAGATGTTAGCTGCACATAGATAACCTCAAGCCATTCATGGAGTAGTCACTGCTCACCCAGTGGCTTTGGAGACTCCTGTCTGACAAACAGGGTGCCCAAGTACAGTAACAGTTTTGCTGGGAGCTTCATATGTAATATGGCAAAGCCACTTCTGAGACATTTAATTTGGTTTTGATAGAAACTCCAAATGCTACTGTGTCCCTTTTTAAGTTTATAGGAGATCATAAAGACTAGCTGCTCAAATATTTCTTGACATACATTGTAGGGGGCTTATCAGGTATCCATACACTCCAACATCCCCACCTATTAGAGAAGTAAACAGAGAGACTACATTTCTAGAAGATTTCATAAAATTAACTGAAACTTATGCCTTTTAGAAGTGATTTGTAATTGGCTTTTTTCCATGACTTTCATCATTTTATGATTTTTCCCTTCCACGTGGGTTGATCAGTTTTCTTTTGGATATTATGGATCGTATTTACCCTGCTGTCCTTGATTAGGTATGTCAGCTCTGAGCTGTGGGGTCCTCTGACCTCCACTACATCCTCCAATAAGTCTGAATGACCTCTTTTCAGTCACTGTGACCTAACACCAGCTGGGTGGAACAAACTTTTTGCACAGGTTTCTTCTAAAAGGTTGAGAAATTCTTCCTTCTTTCTCCAAAGTTTTTATACTTCTACTGCTGAACTATTTCTGTAATGTTCCCAGCGATGTCTTCATTGCAATAAACAAGCTAAGCAAGGAAAGAAGATCCTTCTGGTCTGAAAAGCATCAGCAGACCTTTCCTGAACTTTGTGTCTGTGTCATTTATTACTGTTATCCAGGAAGCTCTGCACTGCAAGAACTCTGTTTATCTCAATAATTCTCTTGTATTTGTTCTGCTTCAGAGTTCCCCAAAAAACATGAAAGGTAATATATAGGCATGAAAGGAAAATGGTTATTGTCTTTAACTTTCTAGCTAATTATTTTTCCTAAAAATGTGGAATGTTGGAGGTTCTGTGCCTTCAAGGTTTTGTCAACATAGGAAAGCTATAACAGCACAGTTCTGTGTTGATAGCCCTATAATTGTCTTTATAATTGTCTTTATAAACCCTTGGCCTGTCTTCCTTTCCTTCCTTCCTGCCTGATTGTCTTGCTCCCTCCTCGCCTCTCTGAAAGCATTGTCAGCAAAAGCAAGAAAAGGAGATGGGAAAATATACTTTAATACAAAAGTAAAGAAAAGAAATTACATATAACCATTTCATATATTAAATTTCCCTAGCATCACACTCAATTGACAGTCTAATCCAAACTGTAAATTCCTTTATTTATTTTCAAGGACTTTTATTGTCTGGTGTGGGTATCTTTTTAGCTTCATCCCACACCTGTGTGTCCTTTCTGAGCTTGGGATCTAGCCCTGCTGAAACAGCAGGAAAAACTAGAGGCACCCGACACAGACCACACCCTCAGCAGGGCTGTTCTGAGAGAAAACTGATTTTATTTCTGATATTTTCTCTATTTATAAAGTAGCTATGTGAAAAATAAAACCAGTTGAGGGAGACAGCTGGAGGAAAATGTGAGTGCCCTCTCTTCAGCACTCACTCAGCCTTGCTGTGGGGCCTTTCCCTTGAACCAGCAGCTCGTGCACTTCAGCCAAGGTGGTTTGAGAGCTGCCTTGGGAAGCAGAGTGCCACTTCAGCGAAACATGTGCAGGAGCTTCCTCTTGGCCTCGGGCAATCAAGGCCTCGCTGACTGCTTCGCCCAGGATGTTCTGGCAACATTTGTGCGCTCTTCAACCCACAGGAAAATGTGACAATAAAGATGCCTGGACTCACAGGACTTTCCTCCATCAACAAGAAACCAGGGGAGTTGCTCACTTGGCTCAATGAGTAAGCCCATTTAGATAAAACTATAGGCAAGGAATTCCTGCAACAATGCTGACACCCATAATCAGTAATCAATAAGTGCTGCAAGCCATAAGAGGTGCCAAGTCCCTTACTTTGGCTGTTTCTTGGAATATATAGCACCTTACATGCATCCATATATTTTTATGGATTCCAATGGTTTCAAAAGGATGCCACAGAGATCAGTCTGGTTTTGCACCCACCATGTAAAAACACACTCTTATGTGCCACTTATGTTTAAAGCTTGTCACAAAATGATACTGCAAATTCCTCTTTCTGTTACAGAAATAGAAGCACAGGAGTGATTTGCCCACAGTTGTGGAGGCAGTTAGTGGAAGAGCAGAGGGTTTGATACCCACAGCTCCAAACTCAGAGCGCAGCACCTCACTGTATGAATCCTTCAGCCTCTTTTCCTGCATGCACCTGCCTGTAGTTAATGCAATTACCTGATTTTCGATTGCCAGCATGCTGAGCTCTAGGAAGGGAAGCAGGAGGAATCAGCTTGTGTGTAAACTCTGAAATTTCAAAGGTACAATTTGTATACTGGGATTTATGCAAATTTTAAATCTGTTATACAAACAGCATTAAATTTCATAAACTTTTACTCTAAAAATTATACTACATACTATTCTTCTGGACATATTTTAATATTTTTGATCTAAAAAATCTCCTAAGTCTGTGAGGAGGATACAGCCTGTCATTGATATAATGGGAAATAAAACCTATGGAAGTTATTTTCCTGAAACATTTTCCTATGCTTTTAAAGATATTTGGAGTTTGACAAATTTTTGAGTTTGGCCCCAGAACGATGTTGCGTCAGTTTGTGGTATCAGTTTCTGATTGATTGTGACACTATGTTTTGCCATCAGTGGCCCAGAACATCACTGGTAATGTTTCATTCTTTTCCCCTCCTTCTGCTCATAGGTTCCAAAACAATTTAAAAAAATAAAATGGATCCTGTAAGAATGGTGCTTTCAGAATGGATAAGTAATCCTGCTAGATTATAGTGTATTAGACTAGATTATACTGTATTGAAAACCAAATACATATGACAAGAGTTTTGCCAAAAATATCTTTTTCAATAAAAATTTTCCTTTTAACCAGACCTTTTAATGAGCTTCATCTGTTCTTTAGTTTCTCTTCTGACACATACAAGCAATTCATATTTCATGAAACATTATAGCTAAAAAATTAGATCACCAGTTCTTCCGAATGAAATACAAGAGATTTCATCTTCAGAAAATCTGTTTTCCACAGGATAACTAACCAGCATATATTAAAAATGTATACAACTTTCAGATATCTTAGAGGGGGATAATACCAAAAGAACAGTCACCATTTTTTCGGTTTGCTTTGAAAATTGGAATACATGTTTATGTCTGATTGTAACAGATAGGAAGAAGGAGAGGGTATTTTCCTCAGCACAGAAATCTCTTCTGGTAGTAACTAAAATATAACCAGCACTCCTCCCTTCACCACAAAACACCACCACTACAAAAACCTAATACCCTCCCAAAAAAATCACATGATTTTCTTTGTTCCAAATGTACGGGGTGTAAAATGCTATTAAACAATATTCAACAACTTCTTTGGGGATACCAGCCCTAACAAGTTCTTATGTGCCAGATCCTCTGCCTCTTTCTATATGGCTGCAATGACAGAGTTATGTTTAATGTCTCTTGTTTTCCTTTTCTTGCAAGTGTTGCAAAACTAATAAAAGACTAATAACTAATAAAACCAGTAAGTTTTGCAAAACTAAGTTTTGCTTCCCACTTCTCCTCTCAGGTCTTTGTAGGTTCCCGCCCCTATCCAATTTCCATCACTGGAGATTTTAAAAACAGACCTTCTATAGCTGCAGTTTCTAACAAGTCATCAAGAATTGTACAAATTGAGGTACAAATGAGTGAGGTACAAATTAGCTTTCTGATAGAGTGTAATAACTGAACATAAATGCTAATATTAAGTATGGGAAACTGGCTTCTTCAGAAATATTAACATATATCGAGCTAAGCAACTTATTTTGTGATTTAAAAAGGCATTATATGGGCTTTATTGCTTGTATTTGACTTGCTTCATCTCTGAGTTGTTATATGTGTGCATCTAAGGCAACTTAAAGCCACCAAATGAGACTTTCTGAAAGGCTCAATAAATTTTCCTGGGATCAGGATCAGAAATATCCTCCGTAAGATCAGCTCTGCAGTTCCAGAAAGGCTAGGCAAGCGTGTGAACATGAAAATATGTAACAGAGTGGGGAGGAAATCTGCATAAGAAACTGAGGAGTTTTCTCTGGAAGAAAGTTCCATGCCCCAGTTACCCCATCGTCACCAGTGCGGGTTGCCAAAGCACGTCAGCGTGCTAAATAGAGCCCTACTGCCTGCACTTCACACATTAGGAGAGAGGCACTGAAACTCATTTCTGCTCAAGTACCTGTGGTGTTTGCAGGGCAGACCACAATCTACTTCTCACTCTGACAGCCTCTGAGACTTCTCTGACAGCTCTGAAAACAGATCTCACTCCTGGCATATTAGCAGAGCCGAAAGCAACAGTTAGATCTTGCCATTACCTACAGCTGACTTCGTTGGGAAGCATCTTGTGTCGTTCAGTCTTTGAACATCATTCAAGTTGGACTTTCAGCCTCCCAGGAAAATGACTTGTTCTTATGTCTAGCACTAGCAAGTGTGTGGTTCATAGGCTCACAAGGAAAACATAAGCACTAAAAACATTCTGTCGTGTGCTAACAAGTCCTGCGCCTTACTGTCTACTGTTCAATTACCGATGCGTTTGTGAGAGCAACCATGTTGTCTCTCAGCATTCATTTTGCCAAGCTAGAAAACACCCTCCTTTCTAGTCTCCTCTCACAAGCTATGTCTGTGGTTATTCCAATCCTCTTTTCCCTGCAGCTGCTCTTGCTTCCACATCTCCTGCATTTACCTGACTGACTGGACCTGTACACAGGCATCTATCTATCTATCTATCTATCTATCTATCTATCTATCTATCTATCTATCTATCTATCTATCTATCTAATCTCCTACTAGCTTTTCAAAATGTGCAAAATGGTGTTAGCAATCCCCTCTCCCTGTTGAAAACATTTTCTGACATTTGGGCTTTCCATGCTCTTATTTTATTGATTCTTGACAGAAATCCTAAAAAATATTATCTATATATAAACACATTGCTCATTTTTAAAGGTAGGTACTGAAGAATTTCCTGTTTGCTCCTTTCATTTTACATTATTTGCTCATTTCAATTATTTCAGACCTGTTGATAGCATTTTTCCTCTTTCTGTCAAATTCCAGCCCTTTCTCCTGCTGCTGATGCTCTTTAACCATGTATTATCTGCTCACATCATTAGTATACAAGATTATTAAAAAGCTACTAATTAATTAGAGGTCACAAGATCTGTTCCAAGGGATTCTCACCACTCTGCCTCCAGGAGAATGCTTCCTCATCCGGCACAGCCTATTTTCACAGCAGAACAGTGACTTAAATATGTGTTTCTAATGGCATGGTATCTTCCTGCAGTTAAATTCTCCCTGTAGTCACAGTAATTAAGACCTCTTGGATACCAAGTACCTCTTTGTATCCTACAGCACACCAGGCACCGCTTTCAGAACAGGATGGAAGATGTGGGCTGTGCAGCATCTCTCAGAAACACCCCATTATTCCGTCTGTCCCTGTAAGCGTGGTGATATTCTCACCAGTTTGTATTTGCATACAGAAGGGTTGTGTGTGATACAGCTTCCCCTCACCTAGCCTGATCCTGACCCCTACCCACAGGCTGACAGCCCAGCCCATCCCTGGCAGGTTCCCACCTCCCAGGAGGTGCCCAGTAGCCAGGACTGGGGCTGCCCCTGTTTCCCCTGGCTGCCCGGAGATTGTCACTGGGGAGCTGGAAAAGGCTTTATCTAGATGGTGAGGTCCTGCTCTACCTCCCCAGGGGACCACCACACCTCTTGTCCTCAGGGAATTGCTATTCCTCACAGTGTCCCAGCACCTACCATAGTTAAGTTGCAGCTCTCTAGTGTGACCTGCTTTCCCCACTTTTTATCAACATGTAGTGTGTTCATCCATACTTGTCTTCCATAGCTCTGATACTGCATAATCATTTTTATTGCCCACATTTCTGCATACCACTTAACCCAGGGTCATGAACAGAATCATCTGCACTCCTATATTCCATACTATATTTCATGCCAGCGGGGGTTTGGAGGTGAAAAATCATGTTTTGTTGGAATCAAGTCTTTTACTCATTTTATCTGTTCTATATTCGTACACATATGAATATGAATATGAATATGAATATGAATATGAATATGAATATGAATATGAATATGAATATGAATATGAATATGAATATGAATATGCTAACAGATTTTCCCCTCAGTTTTTAGAGATACCATGAGCTATTTTGTTTGAAGATCTACAGTAAGAGAACTGTGAAATCTAAGCAGAGAAGAAATTAGTAGTTTGAAAAACAACAACTTGGACGTGTGCATTTAGGTCTGGATCCAAGTCTGGTAAAATATCACCATGGTTCATGTGGTACAGGTGAAGGGATTGAAATGTTTTCAGTATGAGGCAGACAATTCATCTTGTGCATGGGGACTGCTATGGTGTCAAGGCTCCCAAGTTGGTGTAGCCTCCAGATCTGCCCAACACATAGCCACTGCACACAAACACAAACATCATGTGCTCACAACCAGATGTATTTCCTGTTTCTAATGAAATAAAAACAGGGAAATTGTTGGATCTTGGCTAAGTGGCTAACGCTGAGACCAAATTCAAAGGTAAGGGATTGAGACAGTCTAGATATAGGATAAAAATTACATTGGTTGCAGCAGGAACTGAAACCTCTTAAAATTGCAAGATTGTACTGTAACATTATGTCCTGTCATATTTGCATTGTTCAAGTGGGAAAAAAAAAGAAAGGTATATTATAGCTGGCCTTCACTGTTTCAGAGATGTCTGTAAAATAGCTCTGTTCATCTTTAAAGAGGCAGAAAAGGGAAAGTTATTTTAGAAACTTGCACCAGTGACAGCAATCTTTTGGACTTTTTGGTATCCAGATTTTCAACCCAAAAAGACAGGGATGGGATTATGGCAGGTCAGGATTAGAGAAATACCACTGCTTTAGTCTGCTCCAGCCACAAAGGGAGGGATTTGGAGCCCAGTCTCACACTAGCAAATGTCACAGGGGGGAGAGGCTGAAATGGCAGGAATTGGAGATGCCCAGTCCATCTGTATTTCCACCTACTATGTATGTTGGCAAGGCAAGCAAGGAAAAAGAACTCTGCCTGTATGTATGTTACTGCTCTGTTTCACTGCTACAGGTCTGGCCAGTCAACATCATTTGCAAGTGAGGATCTGCCTCAGATTTGGTACTGGATTATTTCCTTTGAAGGGGGAGTTAAAATAATACACGCATTTGGAAACATAAGCCAACAACCGATTATTAGTATGTTCAACAGCATTTTAGACTGCCACTTCAAATGCCATCCATTCATTACCCAGCAGAAGGAACATTAAAAAAACCTGAGAATATTTTGTGGTTATCTGACAGACTGAATATAAGGCAGTCAGTGTGAAAGCCTTTTTTGCATGTCACTCAGTAAAACTGAGAAAGATTGGTGGATTTCAAGTCAGAACACACCTGTTGCTCCAAAATTACTTGTTTTTCTATACCTCATATTACATATGGTAACCTTGGCAAAAGATGGTTAGCGGATGTGCAAGTGAATTTTTTGTGGGCATGGAGTAGGACAAAGTTTGTTAAGTAAATTTTTTTTGTTAATTGATTTGTTAAGTAAAATAAAATGGGCAATTCATCCCAGCAGATTGCTTTGTGGGAAGAGAGGGACTCTCTATCCTGTTCTGTATGACCATTGACTTCAGGGACACACTCCAACCAAAACCCCAGTCTGCATCCCTCCCTTTCTCTGCCCGGTCCTTAGACCTTGCAGTGCCCTCCCAAAGAGGGAAAAATGAGCTTCAAGTGCCACTGATGGTGTCCTGACTGGCACAGAGGCACTGCTGCATCACAGTTCATATCACTAATTTCCCAGACATCCAAAGATGTGAGTCAAATCAAAGCCAATGCAGCAATGACTGCAGCAGCAGAGAATTTTACAGAAATGAGAATGCTCATGTATTTGGGTTTTTTGCTTCTCAGTCACATGAATAAAATCCTTGGCTTCTGTGATGCTTTTTCTTTCCTCCTTGCTTTTGCTTACTTCTTCCTGCCCCCCCATATAGCATATACAAATGTTTTGGATACAGGCTGTGGGCTGGTTACCCAATTATAAACAGGGAAGCTAGCATTATGAAAATAGAGCTAAAGTCTATGTCAGTGTCACCATTCAACTACTACAGTAAATAAGATATTATGGTACTTTTTTATGGACCTCTTTATCTTAAGTGGTTTTTTTCGCTCCTTGTATTATCTACATCTCCCTAGAGAGAACAGTTACCTACTGTGGAAAAATTCTCAAGACTGTAGCTTTTATTATCATTTAAATTGTCAGGAACATTAAGACATCATTGGTGACAACAGTAACAACTAACTAAAGCAGAAGGGAAGTAGTATTTTTCCATTATCTGTTTCTTTTCATTTAAATTTTCTGTGTGTCTTGAAATGAGGAAAAAACTGTCTTCTGTCTTGAAAATGTTTCACAGCATTCATTCTTCCGCCCTATTCAGAGGTTTCTTTAAGCATGAAATTATAAAAGTACTCCTTCATCCTATATTTGCCCATATAAGTAGACTTTGACTGGAAAATGTGTAATAATATAATTGTATAAAATTAATCTATTATCTGTCTATCTATCTATCTATCTATCTATCTATCTATCTATCTATCTATCTATCTATCTATCTATCTATCCATCTATATTCAGAGTGAAATATTAAGTGAATGATGTTATTACAGTTGAGTAAGTCAGTAATAGGAAAAAATGTTCCTGATTGATTTTGCTATTTTTTCCTGCCTGAGCACTGGGAAGCCCATTCCTCAATTTTATTTTTGCTTGATACAGAATCAAAATGGTGAAAAAATCTTGAAAGCCAATTCTTCATCTATTTGACTTTACACTTTTTGAGTGGGTTGCTGACAACTTGTTAAGTTCAGCATCAGAATAAGACTTTAGAGTCCTAGTCTGGAGCTGCTGTTCAGTGACTCATTAAGAACATTTGACAGAATTTAGGCTGTTCTTTAACACTGATAGATACAAAGCATATTATTTTTCTTTTTTCAATGAACACGACTGTATTCCAAAGTCTAAAAACATTATAGCAAATATAAAATTGCTATATAAATCTGTTTTATTTTGAGCAACCCAACACTATTCACCTGCAGACTTTCCTTCGCAAATTCCCTCACATACAACTTTCTTGATATGGTAATCTTTGTCCAGGAGAATATTATCAGAGAGAAAGAAAAGAGCAATGAATGACCTTAAACTCAAACTGCAAAGCAGCATTTCAGTGACTTGAAGAGAAGCTAAGCATCATCTCATCAAAAAGTTAATATCTAATTTTTGACTGAAATATTTTGACTCAGAAGTCTCACTCTTTATTTTTAACTTTCACAAACTATAGTTTTTCTAAGTCTGATTTTTATTAAATTATTTGCCTAGCCAACAGAATGGCAGAAAATATTGAGATTTTGAAGAAATGTAGAGAAATACACAAAGGAAAATTCCCATGTAAACTGGCACAAATTATGATGATTTCTAAATTATCTAACACCAATCAGAAAATATTTGACTGCTCCTCTGAAAACATTAGCACAATGTTCTGCCATTTTCATAAAGGCAAATCTAATGTTTGAAGTTGTTAGGAATTGAATGGGGAGCAAAACAAAAAGTATCTTTGTAAGTCCACGGAATGCTTGCATCTTGAACACAAACCAATTCAATCAATTTGGAAAACAGCTTGGTGTAGTTTTGAAGTCGTGGTAAGGGTGATTAGAAATACAGAACAGATTTCATGTGCATATAGCCTGCAGCTCTTCATCTTGGAAAGGCAGGACTGAAGGAAGTCACCAAATAGTTCTACACAGTCTTAACAAGCAGCCAAGCAGTAATTACAAGCTATTATGAGTGTAAGAACTAGAGGTGCCCCAATGTTTTCTATTAGGAAGAGCAACAAATAAAACTGCACTTACACAACTTACAAATCAACTGCAGAACTCATTATTGTAAGATGTAGAGGTGAGCGAGAGTTTAAACATATTCAAAACTGTTTCAGAGAGCTCCTGGGGAAAGATCTGCTGGCGTGGTGTTGAATGTGATGGAAGGGATACAACCTCTAGCACCTGTCAGTTCTGAAGAAGGTGGCTTGAGGGCACCAATGAAGAATCACCCTCTCTATTTCCTTCCTTTTCTTACATTTGTCCTATACATTTGCAGCTGATCCCTGTAGGAAATAATATTTGAGGCTGCAAAGACTTTTGACGTGAACCAGAATACCACCTTGTAGATCCTTAAGGAGTACAGGTAAATTCCTTTAATTTTCTTTGAGAGTTAAACTTAATGAATCTCTTCACTATTTATATATTCATTAGTCTGATTTAGTCTTATTCAATTTTGTCATCTCTATCATGATAACAGCAAAATAACCACTAATCAAAGTACTTCCTATTGGCAAGATTTCCAAATACTGCAGTTGTAAAACCAACAATATCAATTTCAGCAACACTAGGTTTAAAGCTGCTGATACAACAGGCTTAATAATTGCCACATATGTTTTGCAAGACTTAGATCTGGGAGCCATCAGCATAGATCATTACACAGAACATTTTTAATAAATTCAACTGTCTCTTGCATTTTTTTAAACATGTTTGGACTCTGAAAATGGGTAGAATTCCCTAGTTTGTGAGACTGAAAATTTAAGCAATGGCTTGTGATTATTTGCTTTCTGCTAATAGTTCTTATAAGGCAGATTGCTGAAATTAGCAACTTCTGCATACTCTAGTGTTCTGTGAGATGTAAAGTCAAGGTGGAGTAAACAATACTTCATTGGTATCAGTGATGCTACAGCACTTCACACCAGCTGAGAATCTGATCCTTCCAGTTGGGATGGGAAAGGGAGACCAGCTGTCCCTTATGCTTTTTCAACAAATTTCTGAAACACTAACATTGCTATTAACAGAATTTACAATAAACTTGGTAAAGATGAACTGCAGTCACATCAGTTTCTCCCAGTGCTGACACAGCTTCTCTGTGCAAACTTCATACACAGGAGCCAGGCAAGTGTAGGCATAAAGCAATTATGGCACTTTTCTGTTTTGAGTTGGTTCTGTTGCTGTCAAACTGTAAAGAAGCAAAGACTGGACGAATCTCTTCCAAAATTATTTTGGCCACAGGCTTTGTTCAAGTTTCTCTGGATAAAGGGTTTCTTTGAAACAGTTTAGATGAAGCAAAAAGTTTCCTGAAAGCTGGAATTCAAGTCATCCATGTCATGCACTGGTACAAGTATTTCAGCCCATGTACACCCTGCAATCTCCTGTTTCATAGCAGATTCCAAGTCTGTCGTGCTTTTGCCACAAGGTTTTAACAGACTTTTGTTGCTCTCCTGCATATGAATCATTTTAAAGCCACAAGAACCAACAAGAAAAAGATACAAACTCACAAAAATAATCCCAACCCAAATTTCATCCTTCCAGAATATCCAGACCATCAGGATCTGCATCTTGGAAATCCATCGATTTAAAATTTCATCCAGTGGGAACTATTTCTGACAAATGTCAAGAGCAGAGACAAAGCAAATCCTACCCAAATCCTGCTCTCTTCTAGTCCTGAAAAGCAAGGCTAAATAGTTGGAACTGTCTTCTGGAACAATGGAAATTGTCAGACTTTTACAGTTCCCCAAGAACTATTACTGACATCTCTCATTTGAGGATTTCCAATGCTTTCACATAGAATGGAACATAGTGGGAGCTGGGAGAAACCAAGAACTTTCTGAAGAAAACCTCAGTGGTTAGGAGCTATGGGCTGCATTTACAATGGTCTCTAGCTTTAAAATGCTGGTAGACATCTGGCCAGAAAGCAAGTAGCCACTCAACAAATCAAGATGTGTAAGTCAAAAGACCAAAGTTAAAAATCCCTTCTCTACAATGGTAACATCCTAATCTAATTTTTGCTGTTGCACAGGAATACTTTTCCCAGATGGTGAAGGAATACCTCCCTTAAGGTATTAAGTAGCCCTTCTTCCCACCACAGTCTCTTTTGCAAGGGAGAGGGAAACTCCGTAGGCTTCTCATGAGGAAAGGCCAAATTGTGAAAGCAACTGGAACCAATGTGAGCTATCCTGGAAGAAAAGATTAGGCACAAACTGATTTATAAATTCAAAACACTACTTATTAATAGATCTATTCACAGCTGACAGTGAAATCATTTCTGGGTAGAAGAACAGAAGCATCTGGAAGCAGTTTTTATCTTTCCCAGGAATTTTTGAGTCATATACTGCCAAAATACAGTCCTCTTGCTGGAATGTTAGTGTTTGCAAAATGACAAACAGGTGTTTCAATCCATCCACAGGTTTTTTGCCTTTCGCTTTTCTAATATTCTTGTGCTCTTCATTGTGAGAACTTGTTCTAGTAAATTCTTCTCAGATGTGTCCCTTTCTTTTTTTCCAGACATCACCATTCGATCCTGCTGCTCTCAACCTCGATTAAAAAGACAAGAACTTCTCTTCTGCAACATTTTTTCCTGCCTTTTGAGTTGGTGTAAGTGATGTGAGGAAGAGTAGAGGAAAGGGAAAATAAATGCCTGCTGCACAATATACCACAAACCTATGAATATCCTTACCAGGCCTTATTCAAGATTAAATGTATGTGAAGTGGTGAATAGTCTAAGACCATAAAGGCTGTCCTTTGAAAAACTGCCTGGATGCCCTGCAATTCCACGTGTCTCAGGAGCTGAAGCCAATTCCAGCATTTCACCATCCTTTCTGGGAGAAGAATCCCAGGTACAATGCAGCAAGTGCACTCCTGTTTGCAGTTTCTGACTGGATGATTTCAGGCTCAACAAATCTTTTCTTTTATTCCTCTTGTTCTGTCTAAGAAGTGTAGAGAAAGGGTATTTCAGATCCATTCCTTTGAAACATGAGGCAATACAAATAAAGTTAAGTAAGATATATCAAACAAGAAAAAGAAAGAGCCCATTGCACAAACTAGGAAAAAGGGACATAAACCTTAGCTGTATGTTTGGTTTTGTAAAATAAACTTTAAAAATGTGTGCTTTCTAGGTTTTTCACACATTGCAATTCTATATTCTGTTCAAAGTCCTCTTTTCACTTGATAGAGGACTGGCACATTAGTATTGTACATTACTGATGCCAACATACAAAGATTGTGAAGTCAAAGTGAATGATATTCTACAAAATACTGGTTAGGGTTTCCTGCACAATTTACAATTTAATATGGAGCATTTAAGTATACAAATTAGGGCATATTTTCAGTAATATTTCCATTAATTATCCACAGCTTTCCTCATCCAGATTCTATCTTTCCTTCTTTGCCTTCCCTTAGTTTCTACTTTCAATTTTCCATTATTTTCCTCTATGTGTGTCTGATATTTACATCACCTGTATGTTGCTCTAGTAATCCCTGTAGAATCAGTCACCTTCTTCTTATGCTGCCTTTAATTTAATCTTCCAAAGAACATACATATTTCCTGTAGTCTGAAGCTAACCCATCCATGTAGCGGATAATGAAAACACAAAAGCAAAGGGGAAAAAAGATATATAGTCTCTTGCATTTTTCCTCAAAATGAAAATTATTTTATTCAATTAAAAAAGAATCAAAATCAAAAAGAAAGATGCTATTGGCGGTCTAAAGCAACTTTCAGGAAAGTTATGCTTTGATTGAAGAGAGATTTGAGGATGGAAATTACCTGGAGACATTAGTTTCATTATTTTTGACCAGCATTTCATTTTTAAGACACTGAGCTCACATCTTGAACTGATTTGACTATAAGAAGCTGGAGATCATCAATCAGATTAAGATGTTTCAGAAGTGAATTTAAAACAGGGTATTTTGTACATATCTATACTGCATTTAGACACATTAATAATAGAGTCTCTGCGTCTTGGGAAATGACTTCTCATTCTTTATATAAAGGCTCCTAAGCCTCATAATACTGTATATTACTTCAAAGGCAGATCCTCCCACCCCTTTTGAATGAGGCTGATTTTGATATCTAGGCTGTGTTAATCCCTATCCATACAATATATACAGTTAGTATGAAGGCTGAACAGGTGCCACTATTAAGAAATATGCCCTCAGATGGGATGGTCTCAACCTACTGTGAATAAATGTCTTGCATCTGTTGTGAAAGGTCTGTGGGTAAACCAAATAGGTAGACTTTTAAAATTATGACTCATTCTTTTTAAAGATACCTTTTTTCAAGAGTGTGTTTCTTCTCTCTTTTTTAGGATATAAATATTGCCACCCTCTGTTCATCTCTAAACTTGCATAATCACATTAGAAATCTTCCCCATACTGTACATCCCCAGGAATCTCACTTCTTATCAGAGGAGGCCAGCACCAGGGGCTTAAAAGAGAGATTTTCCACAGATTGTTCTCTGCTTGGTTTCTGTGAGGATTTTCTGCTGAAGAACAGGACAGAATTACAACAGACTTTGTGATACATTAGAATCATCATCATCATCACCACCATCATCATCATTATTTGTTTGGCTAATATCAACCTCCTGAAGCTTGAAATATGTACTTGAAGTTGTACAGCTTCAAAACAAATTCCTTGAAATGGTTATGTAGGTATGAAAAAAATTATGGAAAAAGAAGAGAATATTCCTATTTCACGAATTAGAAGCTTTATAAAATAAATTCAGATTTCTTGGGGTTATTTGACATCTAGAGAGACAAGGCAATCATCAAAATTCACTGGTTCATGAAAATCACTGAGATCTTCGTCTTTACATGTCTGCATAGATTTTAGCTACTACAATTTTGGGTTCATCTCCCTAAGTATTTCCCACCTAGAAATGAGCGTGCAGAAGAAGCTGTCTGCCTGCCTCCCCCTAGAGGCGGTAAGGACAGACAAGTATCTCCACTGGCTGATTTAGACAATACTGGTTTCCATTACCTGTAGGGGTTTGTCAAACATAAACTGACTTACCTCATAAGAAACAATCAGTAGCTTTGCTATGGACACAGTAGCATTGGGATTCCATTCTGTGAGTCACAAAGATAGGCAAGAAAATAATGGTTATAGCAACCCAGACTTCAAGCTTTACAAATCAACAATAAATCTGTAGTGTCTAAGATCATGTGGAGACAACACAACAAATAAAACAGAGGCCGCACTAAGCTTTCAGCCATATGCAGGAAAAATTTCAGCATTTGGCTTAATTCCCACTATGATGCTGCCATGCATTCAGTTTGTAATTATAAATCTCAACTGTCACATGCTCTGGGCACAAGGGTTGGAGGGGCTGCCAAATAACCCTTTCTGAACTTTATCTGTGATGCCTTGGAAAACACATGTATTTTCCCATGGGTCATAACCAAAACTCAGTCTACACAGACCAATTCATACCTCCTGCTTGGTCCTGGGTGTAGCTCCCAGCCCAGGCACAGGGGCTCCTGCTGAGGGCAGGTTGCTCAGCATCACAGCCTCCTCCAACAGCAGCCTTACCAGGAGAAACACTGACTGGTTTTATTTTCATTCATGTTGAATGTTTATCTTCCGTAAAGAAGGAGCCATTTGTTTTAACCCAAGTAAGCTGAAAAACAGGAACCATTATTTCAGTTGGAAGTGCAAAGAAGCTGGAATTCTTCACCTGGATCACAGGAAAACACCTGTTCTTATAAAAAACTTCAAGCGTATCACTAATAACCAGGTAAAGACCACCTTAAGAGGAAGGTCACCACGATTCTTATTGGACAGAGCAAATTATTCCAATCCTTTTTTCTTTCAGCTATGATTTTGTGCACTGACCTTTGGAAAGTATGGTCAAATAGCCTTAAGCAGCAGTTGTAAAGCATAAGATCATTGCATGCACACTGATTTCATTAGGCAGCTCTGCATAAATTAGCATTACTGACTGGGGGGTATGCAACTAATGGTACTGAAAAGAAGTGAAGTCTGCTCATTCTCTGTGCTATGCCTGCAAGTGAAGCCTTCCTGCCCCTCTGCAGAGACACAGCTGCCCTTCTGTGCACTGCTGCAGATGTGACATGTTGCACAGACCCTCTAGCAGAGACCATGCACACCATGTGAGGGAGAGATTAGTAGCCATGTGAAGTGAAGCTTTATCTAGCCCAAGTAAAGGCTTCATTCACTGTCAAATTTTGCACTCTTAAGCAAAAGCAACCTCAGATCAGATTGACTCTGCCTAGTGTTTGAGCTGCTTCCAAGTAATGCAAGAGAAGCAATGGTGAAGTCCCTTGTAAACTCCTAGGAGCATCCAGTATTTCTCCATCATATGGAAAATCTGCCTGAGGTTTGGTCCTTTAGCCTGTGTTTTCTTCTTTATGAATATTAGGTTTATTCATGGGAAGGGTTTTGATTCTGGCAAGTGCCATTCTCATGATGGCAGCAATTATTGAAGCAGAAGGCTTGTTGGACACATCCTAAATATCATAAGAGGTTAGATTTATCTGATTTTTTTTTCTAAGATTATTTCCCAGCTGGATCCTATCCACTAAGACTGTCAGTGCTGTGCTGGCAAAAATGTCCCCTACATAGCTGAGCTCCCACCATGCAAATATCTCTAAATCTTTAAACACCCTGAAGCTGCCAGCAGGTTTAGGTGGATTAGCATTCAGGGTCACTTTTAGTTTTTATGGACCAGTTTGCTAATCTCTCTTGAGAACACTTAGCTCTGTCCAAAACTCAGGGAAGGAGGAAGAGAATGAAAGATTAGAAATAAGAATAAAATTAATCCAATAAGAGCTTAGGTAATGAATTATAAACAATCTGCCACCTGTGGCAACTGTAGAATTGTTACTAAATTATGGGAGAGGAAAACAACACAGGTCTGAAACAACCATTAAAAATTCACATTTCAGCTGCAATCCTGGTACTCAAACTTGTCTAACTCCTTTTAAGTTATCTTCTAGGTCTGTTCCTTTCTATATTTCAACAAAACAATTGGAACTAGCTGGTGAGAGAGTTGTATTCTGCCACACAGTCCCTTCCCTAGATTGCTTCTAAGAAGCTGATGGCTGTCAATCCCTGCAAAGAAAGTTTGAAAGGCTCAGGGATGTGTTTTGTTTTCAGCAGCATTGACTGGAAACATGTATGTCTTGAAGATCATCACCTGGAGCTTTGCTATCTGTGCATGTGAAAAGGACAGATCAAAAGGTATCTTGACATATTTTTTGCTATTAAATAAGGGACAATTTATATTCTCTGCTTTAATTCCCCAATGTCAAACTTGATCCATAATTTTAAGTAGTGTAATGGCAACAGAATTATCTTTCTTACATAATTATGCTTACTTTTAGGAGGAACTTAAAAATACTGGGTATTCTTACAGGGTAGTCCCACACAAAAACAGAGCAAGTACAAACTTCAGGCTGTGAGTTCACTTAAACACCAAAATATGCCCAAGGGAGAAATCTTTCTTCCACTTTCTGTGGATGGAGAAGCAGGAGCAGATGGGGTTGAAATGAGGACAAAGGACAAAGGGAGCTGAGTCCCAGTCTCTGCATTTAGGTGAGAGGGTGACCGAGGAGCCTGAGCCCATCCCAGTCTTTGGCTGCAGCATATGCTGACATCTCCTTACCTCAATATTCCACTCCTTGGCTTGATCTAGGCTGGGCTTTTGTCAGTGTCTCCTTGAATTTTCATGGGTTAACTAAAGAAATGCAGCCGATAGTATACTCTTGTATGAAAGGAATTAAATCAATGTTCTTTAACTTATGTTTTACTTTGCCTCTATCTGCATTTCCTTCCAGTCTGAGATCCACAAAGTTGTCCAAAACTGTTAAGGTTCAGTTCCACGTTGGAGAAAAATAATCAGTAGCTTGAATTAGTTTAATCCATTGACTTTTAACATTGTGTTTGTTTCAGGTTCATTTTGAGAAATATTTCAGATTTTCCTTGAGAGGTAGGCTCACTGCATACTATCAAACAGTTGTTATTCATTATTAAGGTTCTGTCTTAGCAAAATTGTTGCAGATATCTTTTTCACTAAAAATCCTTTCTTTAGGCTTTTCCCTTCTGGGAAGCTGAGGCCCCAGAAAAAGAATGTAAACAATGGTTATCTGCTGCTGTGGAATGCAACAGGTGATTTCTTGATTGGGCCATCTTCATTGTTTATAATTAATGGCCAATCAAGGACTGAGCTATCTCGGACAGAGACTGAGAGAGCTGGCTTTGTTATCATTCTTTTCTTTTCTATTCGTAGCTTAGCTTAGCTGGTTTCTGAGGAAATCTTTTTCTTTCTATTTTTTTAGTATAGTTATAATGTAATATATATATATATATAATAAAATAATAAATCAAGCCTTCTTAACATGGAGTCAACATTCTTGCCTCATCCTGAAAACCCCTGTGACCACAGTCACACGAAATCAATTAGTAGTCCTCTGTCATAATAGAACATGTCTCAAGTATGGTTTCAGAGGGCCTGGTACTATCCTGCTGCCTTTACTTCCTTGCATAGACCCAGTGATGGAACAGAGTGCACTTACTAAATGTGCAGATGACATAAAGCTGGGCACTGCTTATGCCCACCCACCATAAAGGGGGGCTGCAGCACTCTAGAAAACTCTATCAGATTAAAAAGTGGTCTTTGCAAAAAGGAAAATCAGTCTGGAATTAAGAAGGTTTCATTCAATAAACTCAGATGCAACACAGTTCCTGCAAGTTAGGCAGGAATACTTCACTTCAGACAGGACAGAACAACTTGCCAAGAGATGTTCATAGGGACACAGTGGATCACAAAGGGAATTTTAATCAATTGTGGTATATTAAGGGAATTAACAGCTCCCAAACTTGAATGTCACCATTACGTGTATGAACAAGGAAATGATCAATAACACTGAAAATAATCCTTCTACACATAAGATCTCATGTGGGATACTGACTCTTGTTTCAGGCACCATATTTCAAGAAGAGCAGGGAACATTTGGTCTGAGAAGAGCAAGGAGATTCAGAGATCTAAACAATACGACCCAATCAGAGGAAACAAAGACCAAGGAGAAAAAAAATGAAGGCAAAAAGGAATTAATCATCTCACATAAAAAATATCACAAAAATGTAATGTGGAACACAAAATCATCCTGCAAGGAAAAAAGGATTAGTCTTTCTGGGCACCTGGTGGATAGAACAGAAGGCAATTCCTCAGTAACTAAGGGAAATTTTCTAATTGTACTGTTAGTTAAGGACTGGAGAAGTTTCCCATAGGAAGCAGTTCTATCTTTTCTTTGAATTTCTTGAAGAACAGATAACACAAATGCCTGACAGGATTGCTTTAAGTAAGCTGATTCTGCTTTGTAGTTAAAGGATAGGCTAAGAATGCCTCTTGAGATGGCTTCCAGCTTCCTTTTAGCTCTAGTCTCTGTTCATTCTACCTTCTCTATGCACCTACAGCAGTATATCAGAAAGTAATTAAAACATTAAAAAGCACATTTTATATTTTTTCCTCCTAAAACAAGCAAATTAATGATACTAATAAAAATGGTTTGCTCACCGCACTCCCTTAGTGTGCTCTAATTACAGCACTGAAATATTTGTGCTTCATATGGGAGCTCTGCTTACTATTGAGATCCAGACTTCTGTCATCTGCTTTTTCACAGCTAAATCTGCAGGCAGCAGTAGGAACAAGGCAAGTCCAATCTTCTTGATACTGACAGCAGAGGAAATGAGAGCTCAGCCATTAGTTATCTTGGCATAAATAAGTATATCTCTTTCCCAGACTAGCAGAAGTAATCATGGATACATGATACACCATCACAGCTATTAGCCTGCCCAGCCTTAGCTTGCCTTGCCCTTTACCAAGTGTATTGAGCACATTAGCCAAAACTCATCTTCCCTGACATTTCCCAGTGCAGCTCTAGCAGGTAATGCCTGTGTTAAGTGGGATTCTTTCACTGGAAATGTCTGCTGGGTGCCTGCATTACAGCAGTCACAGAGGATCCCCAAGCCTGCTTGCTGGGACTCCAGCCCCCACAGACTCAGCCAGCCCAAGCTGCTTGGCAGCTGAAAGCAGGTTTTGTCATCTCAGCTCTGCAGCAACAGCTCCCATGTTGGCAGGATACCCCTCTGGCACACATGCATAGGCTTTTCCTGGTCATGCTTGTAAAAACCTCCTGGGAAGGTGCCTAGATAGAGTCAGGTTATTAATGCAGAGCACAGGATTAAAGCAGCATGGATGTCAGGGTAGCCCTCCTGGTGCTTGTACAGTGAGGGGCACCCCCAGGCAGAGGCAAAAGCTTGTTTGCTCTGCCCCAGGTGCTCTCTTCAAGGGGCCATTCCTGGCTTCTTTTCTTCTGCTCTCACAGCAGCTTTCTGCTGCTGGGAATCCTTGTGCATGAGACTATACTTGGTGTCTCTTAAACACCCTCCCCAGAACAGCTGCAGCTGTATTGCCCTCACTGTGTCACCTCAAAGCAGGTGTTTGTGGCTTTGCTGTCACATTGGAAGAGGGAGAGAAGGGTCCCACATGCGACTGAGCAATGAGTGGTGCCAGTTCTGTGATCAGCTCACAGGGTCCTGCCCCTGCTCAGAGTCCCAGCCTGTCAGAGCAAATATTGTTTTGGCCCATTTACTGGGGGTAGAAGCAATAATCTGCCAGACAAAATGAAGCCAACACTTCAAGCGTGCTCACAATAATTAATGGGTACTCCCAACACACAGTGTGGGACCCTATCCCAGGAGTCTTCCTGAATATCTTGCAGTTAGCTGCCCACATACTTCCAGTAAAAAAAACACCTTCCCAGACCTTTCCCTTATTACTCTGTATCCAGTACACTGCCTGGTAAAGAAAAACAAATCAAAAGGGAGGATGCACCAATCTTTTAAATCTGGACAGGAAAAGAGAAGAAATAAGAAAATAAGGAGCTGTTAATTATTCCAGACCTTCTGGCAGCCAAAAAACAGAGTAAGTGTAGGGAGGGCATGCCTCAGAATTCTTCTCTTTTATATGGAAATGTGGAATGTGCTGTTAAGACTAGATTAACTGCTCTGAATTAATAAAATACAAAACCTGAACATTTATTCAAAATTCAGGCCAAACTTCAAGCTGCTTTGAGGTTGACAAACAAAAACAAAGACTTGTTTTACCTCCTGCTTACATTATTTTTTGGTTTTGATCAGCACAGAAATACATCAGTGACTGGTCTCTGTCTAAGCAAAATCCAGTCATGCTGGAATGCCTCCAGAAAATCTTCACACATCCATTCAAATGTTGCACTCTTGGGAGATCCAGGTAAATGGGATAAGCTTGCAGATTCTTTCACCTTTCAGAATCTTTCTTGTCTTCAGTAATTTTTCATTTTCTGAATATTTCTCTACTTCAGCACAGAGAGCAAATGCTAGGAATGTGACATACATACTAACCACTAGTGAAATTAGGTTGAAGGAGAAAGGATTTATCAATTAAGTTGCAAGGGACATTAAGAGAAGACAATTCCTTTTAATAAGGGGAAGGAAGAAAGATTGTCCTTCCTTTTTGGACATCAGTGTTCTAATATGATACTAACCTCTCTAGACAACATTATCAGCCTATAGGTATCCTATTTTTCTCTCTTTATTAACCAGTGGTGTTTTTCTTGGTCTAAGAAGAGCAAAATAGGTTCACAGTATTTCCTTTTTCCAGAGAGTATAAATGCAATGTCTTACAGCTAAGCCATCAGGTTATCTACTGCCCACTTACAAAGACTGCTTTTGTAAAATCTTTTCCTTTCTTCTCCTATATGCACTACCTCATGGGAAAATAAAGAAAACTCATCTTTAAAAGTCCCTGTCAGAACCAGCAGCAGGAGAAATGTATGTTTCTGCATATACACTGAGAGTGGGGGTGCTGGATGTGAGAGAGCATATCCAAAGGAAGAAAAATACAGAGAATCTTCTTTTTTATTTAAGTAGAATACTTATATGATACCAATATATATATTCCCCAACATGGATCATAGTTAAAACACTGTTTTGAATGAGAAATGACCATGTTGACTAACTTTAGTCCTTTAAAAATTCTAGTTTGTGGGAGTTCTGAGATAAACTGAAAGCCAAGGAATGATAATTTAAAATAATGTCTTTTATTTTTGAAATGAGACTGACAGTGGCTCACAAAAGTGAGATTTGTTACAGTAACTAGCTCTGGAGGAAATTTTCTCACTGCAGCATGAGAAACCTGAAGTATTATCCATTGAGTCAGAGCGGACCTTCAGCGCTTTCACTAAAAGATACCAGGACATAAACTAAAACATAAAAAACATATATTTGTCTTGTGTGGCACAGGAGATGAATCTTCCCTCTTGTGAGTGTTCAGGACTTTCAGCAATGAACAGCTTAGTCTCAGCTGTTGTCACACCCTCCACCCTTTTCTTTGACCCCTCCAGGTATCCTGGCACTTCTGTTAATAGCATGGTTCCTCTTGCATGTTGCCACCACAAGCATGTCCATGAAGGTTTTGTGAATCACCAACCATCTTCTGCTGGCTGCAATTAAAATGCAAGAGTGACAGGAAGTCTCAAAGAAATTTCCAACAGTAGCTCTTCTGAATATCTGTCACAACCCCTCCTTGGAGATCTCAGAGTCTTTGGGGACTATATAGCTTTAATATTTTATTGTAGAAGTAGAAACAGTCTTTTGTCCATGGTAATGCAGAATAGCTGATGGAGCTGGATAAGAGAACCAGTGTCTCACCGTAATTTCTATCTTTAACCCTAAAATCACCTAATTTTAATGAAAAAAAAAAAAAAACAAAAAAGAAAAAAAAAAACAAAAAAAAGCCCACACACACACACAAAAAAAAAAAAAAAAAAAAAAAAAAAAAAAACACCAAAACATTTCATCATTTTGATGGTCAGAATAGGGAAGTCAGAGCTGAATGTTATGAAAATTGTGTTGCACCAGCAATGGGGCTGAATCATTCCACAGGGAACAATAGTAAAGGAGACAGACAATGCTGTAGGTAACAGATTATAAACTCTACCATAATGTCCAGTTTTGTCATCTTAATTCACAGAAAATGTTGTAATATCCACAATAAAATGTGCTAAGGGAGGCGTGCAGATTACTGGTTCTCAAGCATGGTGCTCCTAACAAGACAACAAAATGAGGAACTGTGGCATTTTCCAGGTAACAAAAGGGGAATAATTTGTGTGCCAATGGACCACCCTGACCTGGGACAGGCCTAAGGGGAAGTGCATGTAAAACCGGAGAATATTGTGTGCAACAGCTGGGAGGTGCAACCTTGGCAGAATTGATAACCAAAGTAAGAATTACCAGGGCAGCCCTATCATAATTACTAATTAAATAAAAATTATATCTTCAGAAAAAAGCAGAACTATTAGGAACAAAAATTCAGTTTTATTTCTTTGGGGAGGTGCGCTGGTTTGACCAGGAAGTGGAATTCTGGGATGCTGTGGTGAAACCAATGGGTGCTCAGATTTTGATATTGGCACCTGATGTGGCCAGTGGGGTTTGGACACAGCTCTGAGAACACACAGGGGTTAAAAGCAGAGCTGCAACCCTGGGAGTTTCTCTTGGGACTTCAAGGGAAAGAGGTCGGATCTCCCTCCCCGTCCAGCCGCTGCTGCTGCTGGGCGGGGGAGGGGCAGCCATGTGGTAGGCCTGGGCCTGGACAGAGATGGGAGTGAGGAGGCCCTTGAGGATTGGAGAGTGGACGAGCCCCAGGAGGCATCGGGCAGCCATCCCCCCTAGGGGCGACAGAAAGAGAGAGCCGGCGACAGAATGTGATAGCAGCCGGCCCAGGAGGAGAAGGGGGCAGTGCGGCGAGAAGGTGCCCGGCCAGAGCAGTGTGGGAGTGCAGGAGCTCTGGGACAGGCAGAGACTGAAATTTTTAACCCTTTTCTTACATGATTGAGACCTTGCAAAATGCTGATCCTCCTGGAACCGAATAAGAAGAGAGATAAGAGATGAGATAACAAGGACTAGGCCTGAGGGAAGGGGAGAAGATTGGCTGAGTGGGGGGAGAGATGAAGTGGCCTTTTTGCTGGACTTTTCTTGTGTGGCCATAGACTGAATCATTTTTATTCGTGTGACACAAAGACTGCATTTAGGGGGAGGCAGTGCCTCAGAACCAGGAGGGTTCATTGTGGAGACCCCTCGGCCCCAGGGGGTGAAAAAATGGGGGGGACAGATGTCCTGAAGGAGAGACTGTGCCTTTTTTGGAGTGAGACAAGGCATCCTTGAAAGACAACCCTAGAAGCAGCTCTGGTCCATGCACAGTGGTGAGAGCACTGGGCATGGAAGGAAGATGTCACAATGGCAAAGGACTTTCCGGGCGGTGCTGAGTGACATGGAAGCGCACGAGGTTTCAGCGTGTTTCCAGGGGAAGCCTATGGTGCAAGAAGGACTCCTCTCCTCTTCATGAACTGAGAATTGAGTATTCTAAAGGGTGGTGCTGGACTGAGAGTTGGTGATTTGGGGGAATGTATTACATTGGGAAATTTGGTGAGGAGGAGGAAGAAAGTGCTTTTTGTAAGGTTTTCAATTTTTCCCTTATAGTTTTTTCCCTTCTTTTCTTGTAATTTAGTTAATAAAGTTTTCTTTATTTCTAAGCTGGAGCCTGCTTTGCTTATTCCTGGTCACATCTCACAGCAGACACCAGGGAGAGGGTATTCTCATGGGGGCACTGGCTCTGTGCCAGGCATAAACCATGACACTTGGAAAGACTTGGTAAGAAAATAGAGAGAAAGGGAATGTAAAGTGAGGCCATTCCAAAGACTGGGGCTGATGCCCTATTTGGTTCATGATGATCATCCCAATGTTGACCAGGGAGTCTCCAGAAGGCAAAGACCCTCTTGTCAGTTCATTCCTTTCCCTATATCACAGATCCCTGTGCGCTAGAATTTGAAGGTTTCCTGAAAGCAAAGGTAGATGCTGTGTGTGTTTGAAAGCCAAGAGCATTGTGCCAAAGAGGCTGCGCTGAATCGATGAAAGGGCTTTGCCTGCCCTAAAAACACTGTGTAAAGTCACAAGCCTCTTAGAGCATGAAAGATGCCAGTAAATTGGAAAAGACTCAGAGAAATGTTGCAACAAATGATTAAGAGACAGATGGACTCACGAAAAAAATATTGAAAGAATTGAATAGGAAGATAAAAGGAGGTCATGCCAGGCAAAGACTGTAAATAACAAGGACAAAATAAATTATTTAAGACTGCAAAAGGAAATATAATCCACTGTCACTGAATAATACTGAACAGAGGAACACTCAGTCTGCAAATTTGTAAAAAAAATGTTTATTTTCTGGTCCAATAGGTTAAAGAATAAGCTCCCAAAGGACATGATAGATATTGTACAACCTGAGGAAATTTAAACTTAGAATCACAAAAATCAAGAACAAGAGATGTCAGCAGGGGTAGAAAAATCAGCCTCAAAATAGTAAGTAAATTGTATGTGCTAAGACACTTCCCTATTTCTTATTTATTTTTTTTTTACTTCTTAATTGTGGCAACACATTGGGAAGATTGTATATGTATGTTTTATTGTTATTATTATTTTGTATATGTGTTGAGAAAAACCTCCTTAACCTGCTAGCCAAACACTTACCATAAAATTTTTTTCACCTCAGAAACATTTGTATTGCAATGATATGATTTCAAATCTTTTGAAGTCTGGAATTGATCACAAATATTTTGAAGTTCAACCTGAATATCTTAGAAAGGTTAATGATTCATTTTCCTTGATTAGATGATCACTTGCAACGCAAATATTAGCATGTAAGTATTTAAATTTCTGGATTTTGTAAAAATGTAGGCATGTGGCTTTGAAATTTGCCTTTCAAGTTTGTGCCAGTTGCAAAATAATCAGGTGGTAACACCAAGAGAATACACAAGAGACCTGCACTTAATCTTAATAGAAATAAACTGAATTAATGTATTTCTTCACAAAAACTTTCTTGAAATATTTGCCTGGCTTTAATTTGATTATACAGCACTCTCATTCCTGCTGAACAATAAAGACAGCTACAATTTTTCAACAGACATACAATGAACCAGAATATTCAGCAGTGGTTTGGCGAGGGTGGAGGAAGTGTTGGTGGATTCTGGAGTAGGCCCTCTGGCCACAGATCAGGAAAGCATTTAAATTCTTATCTTTTCAAGGCAGCAAAAATGATATATTTGCCAAGAATGACAGCCACTTTCAATTATTTCAGAACAAGGACTTAAGACTGTCAATTGTTATGTGTGGCCAAATGGGCCCTGTGAAGGCTTGATCCCATCACCATACCAAATATAATCATAGAATCATAGAAGAGTTTGGGTTGGAAGAGACCTTAAAAATCACCTGGTTTCCAACCTGCATGCCATGGAAGGGTTACTCTGTCCCCAGGCTGTTCAAAGCCCCATCCTACCTGGTCTTGAACACTTCCAGGGATGGGGGACCCACAGCATCCCTGGGCAGCCTGTTCCAGTGCCTCATCACACTCATAGTAAAGAATTTCTTCCTCAAAACTAATCTAAACCTACCGTCTTTCAGTTTAAAACCTTTCCCCCTTGTCTTATCAATCCATGCTATTGTAAAAGTCTTTCTCCACCTCTCTTACAGCTCTATTTAGGCACTGAAAGGTGCTATAAGCTCTTCCTGCAGCCTCCTCTTCTTCAGGCTGAACAACTCCAACTCCCTCACCCTTTCTTCTCAGGAGAAGTGCTCCAGCTCTCTGATTAACTTGTTGGTGTCCTCTGGACTTGCTCCAACAGGTCCATGTCCTTCTTATGCTGGGGACCTCAGATTTGGATGCAGGACACACACGGAGTCTCACAAGAGCAGAGCAGAGGGGGAGAATCCCCTCCGTCACCCTGCTGGCCATGCTGCTTTTGATGTGGCCCAGGACAGACTTGACTTTCTGCGCTGTGAGTGCACATGGCTGGGTTGTGTTGAGCTTCTCATCCACCAGCGTCCCCAGGCCCTCCTCCACAGGGCTGCTTTCAATATGTTCTCTACTCAGCTTGTACTTGTGATTGGGATTTCCCAAATCACACACAGGATCTTGGCCTTGTTGGGTTTAATGAAGTTCACACAGGCCCACCCCTCAAGATAATGAAGGCCCCTCTGCACAGCATCCCCCCCCCAGCATGTTGACAGAATGACGCAGCTTGGTGTCATCAGCAAACTTGCTGAGGGTGCACTCAGTCCCACTCTCCATCTCCTGAGAAAGCAGAACAAGAGCTTGTCACTGCAGACTTTGTGCAAAATGTTCTGGAGGATGTCGGAATCCAGGACATTCCTCTGACTGCCCTGGAGGACTCGAGACCTTGGCAGGGGGCTCAAGGCTCCTTGGCATGGAGTCAAAAACACCTGTGCCTGTGATTTTAACCCATGGAAACAATTACCAACTTTGTGCCAGGAGTTACAATCCGCAAGGGTTTGAATAGAATGATAGTGAATTCATCACAGGGTGAAAAAGTAGAATTTTGGGGTTTTTAGAATGGGCGTTCAGGAGGCAAGATGGAGGAATCTGGGCGTGTTCAGTCTTTCTCCTTCTCCTTCTTGTGCTCCATCTTCTGCTGTGATGGTGGCATTTCTGGATTGGTTTAGAGTAGAGACAGACTGTCTAGCATAGGTGATAGGTATTGGAAAACATTGTAAATAAAATAAATGAAGTTTTTAGTATAAAAAGATAACATCGCCCCAAGGGCAGTCACTGTGCCTCAACCTGACCTGCTGGACAGACCTTGGCAGGTCGGAGAAATAATGGTATAGATAAAAAAAAATAAACAACCTTGACAATGAGAGCTGAGGAATCCTGTCTTCTTCTTCAGTCTCGGGGCTGGGAAAAGGAGACTTTCTAACACCTTAGGGTCATGTCGACACCAGAGACCTCATCGGGAGGATAGTGGCAGGGGGTCGTATCACATAGAACCACTTCTCACTCTCATAAATCCAAATATCCTACCTGTAATTTCTCATCTGCGTGCCATAATTCCAAATAACCCAAACACTTCCCTAAATCCAGGGTGTGCCTGCACTAGACAGCAACACACACACACGAGTAAAGGACAAAAAGATACAGGAGCAGTTTTCTGTAGGAACTTCAAATGTAAATTTATGCTATCCCTACCACACCAGATAAAATGAGACGGATTGCCTGATCCTTGTCATTTAAACCAAAGATAGTTTAAAAGGTAATTTTAAAATCTTCTTTGAAATAATAATTTTTTCTCAACTTTGGCCCGTATTTCATTGTTCCATTGTCACCTCTCAAATTATTATATCCCACATGGCCAAGTAGTTCCACTGTTCTGGGGTCATGTGTTTCATTTGAAGTGTAAAAGTGTGAAGCATATTACTAGGTGTGATATAAAAATTACTTGTCAGCATTAGCCTACCTTTTCCCTTAAATTACCCTGTTTAAAAGTATATAACTTTCCACTTAGCGAAAAAACACTTTTTGCCTCATTTACCTTAAGTCAGAAATACTCCATCAACTTTATCAGAGTTACTGCTGACTTCTAGCAGTGAAACTGAGGACAAAGTTTGGTCATTGAGATTCAGCTACTATTTGCATACAAAGGATGTCCTATCTCCATGATCCAGAAAATAATTTATTATATAAATAATATCAATAAATCAATAATGAGCTCTCTATATCTAGATTTGAGATACACATCTTTCAATAAGACTACCTCAAACACTCACAAATTTAGATGAAATGCTTCTTCATCATTGCTGGGGAAGGTAAGCCTAAAGGTGTGAAATTATAACTAAGTGGGCTGCTTTCATTTTGTGTTTTCAGTGAATGTCCACAGCAAAGTCAACGAGACATAGGATTACACATCATCTCTACAGTCCAGATACTTAAATCCCTATTTCACATTGTTTCAGAATTTGGAATACATGTCTTGCCTGGAGACACAGAAAAGCTCAAAAACCCCAAGCAATGAAGTTGCATTTTGGGCCTTCCCTAATTAGCTGTATGTAAACTGATTTGTCGACAGAGCCTTGAGCATCACAGCCCACATTAGTCCAGGCCTGGATGCCCTCCATGCAGACCAAATCAGTCCAGCTTTTCTAATTGTTTCAAGCATGGCTGACAACACAGGCAGGGCTGCACTGTGCTCAAGAACAGCATTAGCTCATTTAGATAAGACCAAAAACCCATGCACAGCATCAGCTTGCGCAGTATAATCCATGAAGAGTGCCTCATCTTGGAAACTGGGAAGCTGGGGGCTGAACTCAGCTGCCCACAGTCGTAGACCAGTACTTTATGAGTGGATAGGCTAGCTATTTCCCCCTTTTATTCAGTCAATTATTTTGAACAGCTAGCTCCTCTTTGCAAAGCTGGGAGTGGGTGATTTCAGCACGGCAAGGCTGGACACCTCTAGCTTGGTACACAGTGTGTTCTCTGCATGTGTGACTGAATGCAAAGGCAGGGAAATGAGAAATGCATTCCACAGGAGCTGTTCAATGGCCAAAGCAACACCGTGTTCAAACAGCACAAAACCTCAATTGTTTCTCACTGTGCCATGATGTTAGGGTAGGGAATGACTGACAAAGAGAGCATTCGACTGAGCAATGAGCAGCACTCTCTGCCTGAGTCTCACTAAATCTGGGCTTCCAAAGACTGAGCAGTACCCACGTCACTCCCTTCAATCACAACAGCTCTTCCCTCATTGATTATTATTAATGATGGCTGAGCAAGCTGGAGGAAGAGAGTAACTGATTCAGAAGATTGACCTTGTTTGAAAGGGTAGTAGCAAAACTGGTGGTCACAGATGAAGGCATCTGAAAAACAAGTATGCTCTTTAATAAGGCAAATATTTTATCCAAGAGGAGGTCTCCACAACAGAAAATGGCACATACTTATTACTATAGGACATGAAATAACACGACACAGACACACAGCTCTTCCAAGGGTAAAAAAGAGTCTTTTAATTTCTGACTCCAACATTTATAGATTTCCAAAAGTGAGAGTGGATTGGAGGGTGACAGTGCCACCTCTCCAATGACACTGAATAAACAAACAGTCCATCAAATTTCTCCTCCTCCATAAAAGAATGCAAAACAATACGTTATTTACATAAAGTGTGTGAGAAAGTTCATTACAAGAATGTAAACATCAGAAGGCTTAGAAAAATTTAAAAAATCAGGGCGACACATGCTTGTCTCAAGCCTGCTTCTATACCACCATAAACCTGAATTATCTATTCCTTTCTTCTACCTGTGAACTAACATGCATTCACCTGTGTTTGCTGTTAATTTTTTTATGGGTGGTAGAAAGAATTCTCCAAATATTCACCTCCCCAGACCCTGTTAGATGATGAACTGATTGGGCACAGTGTCACTTACTTCCACACATCTGGGATGCCAGCATAGTTAAAGCACTGTTAAAGCCTTCAGTACTGAGAAGTCAAATGGATGAACAGACGAGACCAATGTGAAAAAGTCATCCACTGTCTACTGTTTTTTGATCCTGAGCAGGATGTGTGAAAAAATCAACAGGGTTAGCTTTTCCTCTCAGGCAGCAATGGATTAAGCTGCCTACCTGAAAGAGTCACATCAGCATGACAAGTAAAGAAAAGTCTTTGGTTTATCAACTCTTTTTAATCACTGAAAGATCTTTTCGATTTAGGAACTTCCCTTGTCCATTGCCATCCTTGTTTCTTGGTATATCCAGGCATGTCTAGGGCTGTCATGATCACTGAGGGAGAAATTCATTTTCAGGTAGAAATCCTGTGCCCTGTGATTTTAGTTGCCAATTTGTAGCCCTGCTAGTTACCTGTAAAAAAGATTCAGTTGTTTTTTTACTGCAGTCAGGAGTAGCAAGAGGAAACTGTCTCTGCTAAGCAAAGGAAATGTTTTGGTGGGATGGCAGGAAAAGTGACACAGAATTATGAACACCTGCATCTGGACTGCAGTCATAAGTGAAACTCTGCTGCCACCAGCTTGTCTGGGATTTCTTTTTGCTGGCAACAGAGTAATTCCACATTTTGGTAGCTTTATGTGTTCAGCCCCTCCCTAATGTAATTCCTTGTTGTTTGGTACTGAGCCACAGAAGTTAGAACTATCTCTGCTTCACTAAGATGGAGATGGAGGTTCAAGGAAGGTGTCAATCAAGCTAGAAAATTCAGCCTCATATGGAGATGTGGATATCTTGCAAGTTCAGGTAAGGTTCATTTATGTCTCTAAAATCTAAGTATAAAACCATAAACAAATACCATACCTTGGCAGGTGAAGGAGAAGCAGAGGGGAAATAATCTAAAATCTCTTCCCTGTTAATATTATTTTAGAATAAACTTCCAAAGTAGCATTTGCTTGCAAGGAAGAAGTAAAAGAAAACCCATCTTTCTGTACCTTTCAGAGCTAATGGACTAAGAGAAGTGACAGGCAGACTATAGTTTAGAGAGCTGTATTTTACTTGATATTTTATTTAAAACTTGTTGAGTGTGAAATATCTATCTATAGAATGCCCTCTTGTATAAGGGCATGCCTGTCTGCCAGATAAAGCATCATGAAGTTCAGAGAAAAATGCTTTGAAGCCTCTTAGGAGAAAACAGTTCTACTTTAATGAAGTCCATTATGGGCCTCAGCTTTCAGTATGAGCAGGCACTTTCAAAACACATCTAGCAATGAAAATGAGACTCTCTCATGAGGTGTAAAAGTTGTGACAAGCCAGCCGCAGATGGAAATGACAAGGTTTTGCCTGCCACAGACAGCTCAGAAAACATTTCAAAGTGTACTGGAGACACAAGGAGTTACTGGATTTCAATCAGGGCTCAGTAAAATCCATTGCAACTGGAAATGCATCAGCTGCACCATGTATTTTCAACAAGGTTAGAAATGCATGAGAATGCTTTTCTCTTGGCATTCTCCCTTCAAAGCTATGGCATGAAGATACCTGACTGAGGCTGTAAGACTATTTTTATAGTTGGGATGGAGGTATTAGACTCAGGAACACAGGTTTGCTTTCCAGCTCTACACTGCCCAAATTCTAGTTGAGTTTTTGTATATTTATTTTTATGCTTCAGATCTCCCTCTGAAAAGTGAAACCAATATTTTTCTCTTTCTTTTTGTGATTGTGCTTGTATAGCATGGGTTTTCCTCATAGTACAATGGAAATTTGGCTTTACCTTGAGGTTTCCATGTTAATAAATGTGAGAAACAAAATGCAGTAACACTCTGAGTTAATTCAATATTGTGCCTCCTGCTGATGTTAATAGATCTGCTATTGCTTGGAAAAGAAGGAAATCACCTTCAGCTGAGAGTTTTACCTTTCACATTCTGAATACACAATTGTTGAAATTTGTTATGAATAAAGGAAAGCCAAGCTGACAGATTAAATATGACATCCTTGAAACTGAATCTTTTGGTAATAGTAGATTTCACAAGGTCTTCAAACTAGCCATCACATCCATCATGACCAAAATGTTTCTAGGTCCCAGTGGGATCAAGAGGCAAAGAACTGAAATTCCCCATTGAAAAACTTTCTGTCAGATGCAAAAAAACCCAAAAGGCTGGCACACTTTTACCTGGAAGGCCATACTGGCAAGATTTTAAACATGTGTGTTTTACAGATCTCAAAGAAGTTCAGACAACTAAATCCAAACTCTGGCCAGATTTTTACATCATGATGGAACAAGTGATGTTAACCTGCCATGTAAGGGGAAGGTTCTCAGGTTTTTTACACCTGTCCAGTATGATTCTTCACAGATATGTACTCATGCCCGCTGTAAAAATGTTATATGAGATTTCTAGTGGGCTTCCATGCAGCTTCAATGAGTTCAATGGGTTTTGAGTTCTCTTCTACCATCACAAACTAACAATACCTTTCTTCCAGAAAAAATGAATTGTGCTCTGTAAATCTGCTCTGAAGTTCATACAACAGTGACCACAGATATCAACTCAAAAATAAATTTTGACTTTCCTGTGGCAAAATTCCTAATGTAAGTGTTTCCCCAAGAGCCCTTTCTGTGTCTGAGAAGCAAAGGAAATAAAACCATCTTTCTAGCTGCTACAGATAGGTCTCTTCTGTTTGTTCATAAACCCTAACATTGACAGTGCAAAGACTGACTGATTTGGAACATTAGAATAGCAGTGCTACTCTTCTAGAAATCCTTTACATGGTAATTCATCTTTATTTGTGTAGTCTTTGCAAGCACAACCTAACCTCATAATTTCTATGAATTCTCTCCTTCCCTCATACATTATCTTCATCTTGCAGACCTCTAAACTCAAGTCATTTTATTATTGATGAGCAGGATCTGTATAATGTTTGCCAAGAGATTTGATCTGAAGGATCATAAACTTCATGTCATAATTTTTTCAGCCAATACTGATATGCAGGCCTCTCCAGTGTGAAACACAGAGTTGCCTGAAGATGCCTTGCAAATTAGGGGTGAAAGGGAAGAAGCTTGCAAGAGCATGAAAATTAGTGCTATGCACAAATGTAATTACTTATTTAGACCCCAAGTGCAGCGATTTACATAAAATAGCCTTAGTTGCTCATAAAGTGACAAGAGCTTTTATCCAATGATAAAAATTGTAGAATGCTTTTTCTGTAGACTATATGGCAACACATTCCTGCAACACACAGCACAAAGACACCTGCCCAGAGGTGGGAGGAGATCTTTCATTATCATGGCTCATGACCATCCTGCAAATACTGCCTTTTTCCCAACCCGGAAATCAAACTTGAAATAATTTTACTAAGGAGGTAATATAAAAGAGGATCTTTATTTAAAGGCCTTCAGGGGCAGTTATGGAAAGATGTGCACAAAAGCCCGCCTTCCCAGGGGTGGGTACATTTTTTCAAGTTTTAGGAGATTAGTATAATTGATAAAAAGCACCAATTAGGAGGACAAAGTGGTGATGCAATTGCCCCCCAGGTCAAGCCCCTTCTCTGGAGTCCACCCTTTCAGCACTAGTTGTACCTTGTCCATGGAAATGTACCTTGAAGAGTTGTTCTCAGCCTTGGCAACCAGGAAGAGCCAAGATAGCGCCGGGGCCTTCTACCCACTGGGGGTTGAAGCTCTGGAATTTGTTTTGTCTTTCTACCTAGGGAAAGGTCATGGAAAATTACTGGGAAGTCTAGCCACTAATGCAATAGGCTACAAAGCTACAAATATATGTGCAAAGAATACAGAGAACCTACAAAAGAAAAAAAAGCAAAACCCAAAACGGCATCACAGGGCTTCCCTCCACAGCACAATTCCCACATCTTCACTGGGGGATTTGAACCAAGACAAATGCCTAAACATATCTAAACTTTCTTTCTCTCTCCCCATTTGACACTGAAAAGGTGATAAGGAATTTAATTGGGCCAGGAGAGGGTACATTTCCTGCAGAGTAATTTCTTCAGGCTACAGCACTTTTTTCCTCCATCCAGATCTCTTTGCCTGTCCAACCAACCAGCTATTGCGCTTATCAGTGAGCTCTGAGGCAGAGCATCCTGTTGAGTAGATGTCCTCAGATGTCTTTGCAGTCAGCATGCATACAACCACTGACAAACCCTCCCACTGAGATTCTAAATCCCCAAAGTTAAGAGGGCTAGGGAAAATATGCAGCCACTTGATTACCATGAAACCATCCTCTGTAAGTGGTGCCCTGAGATGGGTTGGGCTCACTGGAACTCTTCAGCGTGACAGAGAGGCATGGGGCTGGGGGACACAAACCAAGGAGGGAGCACACAGCTCAGGTGGCAGAGCGTACCAGGGACTTTCTCCTGTACTTACTCTAAAACATTTTGGTTCCCATCTCTGTAAAAAATCTCCCAACACTATTCGGGCTGGTCTTGATCCCTCCAGGGCCAAGACATAATTTCACCCAGAACCAGATGTAATGAAGTATGGATGCAGGCATTTTGTGCCACTGCACTTCAGGCCAAAACATGCCCCCTGGAGAGTATATTTAACAGAAAAAACGTAGACTCTGAGTTCCAGCAAAATCCCAATTTTTCTGGTATGGTAATGAAAGGATGAACAACATTTTTAAATCAGATTATTTGAATTAAGCAAGTAGACACAGAATTCATTTTTTCTCCATTGCTGTCATGTTTGATGGATGATCTCAGCTGATGGTGAATTTTCAGTTAGATTTAGGAGATTTACTTTTGTTGTGATAAAGGGATGATCTCACTTAGAGGCCCTTTCCGCATTCATTGCTCATTGTCTTTACACAGCAGAAGAAAAAACAATGCCTTAACACACAAGAAAATGACAATAGTAGTAAAAATTATAATAATAACAACAATCACCAAACAGCCTGAGGCCAGGAGAGAAGTCAAATGGCTTATGTTTAGCTTTGGTCTTTACATTGGTAATGAACAGAACAAACAGGAAATGGGGCAGTTATGGAGTCATATGCCGTGTGCAACAGAACAGAATCCACTTTGAAAATTGAGTTAACCAGGAATGCATTATGTCAGGAAATATTGGATTTGAGACCTACTGCTCATGTCAATCAATTTAATTTTTTTGCATACATTGAAAAATATATCTTTCCCAGTGTGCAATATTTAATTAGAACTTCATGAGACTTTAAAGCAGGCTCCAAGGATTTTCATAACTCCATGTTCACATGCCAAATTTACATAAATGGAGACAAAGAGATTAAAAAAGCAGGGAATGTAATGAAAAATGCTGCCGTCTAAGACCTTAGGAGGAACAAAAGGGATAAGAGAAAAAGATACTTAAGAAAAAAATATGAAAAACGAGAACTAATAAAAGAAGTGTGCATGAAGACATATTTGAAGAAGAATCCTACCTTATGAATGTCTAACAAAAATAATAGCTCTTTTAATTGGTAGATCTTGTTCTTTAAAGCGTAAAGGAATGCTCACTATTGTAATTTTAATAAAAGGAGGAAACTGAGGTATCAAATTTTGATGGACCCAATGAGGACAGAAAACATATCGTACCTCACTGTCTCATCCGTCCTCTTCTTGTTGGCAAGTGGTTACCTCATCTGTTCAGTTTTTCACAAAAATAAGTCCTAATAACCAACTTATTTTGACACTGTCTCCAGGGGGGAGATCACTGTTAAAAACTAATCTGCAGACAATGGTATTCCACTTTGTCTCCATCAAAGAACTTATTTCAGTCCATAGATACAGTGAAACAATACATTAGACAATTAGAGGCAAACTACCTCCACATCCCTCTCGTAGTCGCCAGAAAAGACTTTAGAACATTTTCCCACTCCCCTCTAAACACTAAAATCACCATGCCTGCATGGTGACTATAGAGCATGGCATGATATTCCCAGAATTTTCCCTCCACTTGAACAAAGAGGCTTTCTATGGCTTTCTTACCTCAGGAACAGCAAAGACTTGCTTCATTTTTTCTCTCCTCCCACTGGCTCATGCTGGTTTCAAGTATGTCTAAAGCCAAATCCAGATATTTACGGAATGCTTTCACTAGGCTGAGTTCTTGAAAGCCACTTTATGCATCCTTTCAGGATGCCCTCACCAACTGAGTCATCACTGATGAAAAAGATGGGGGAGGTAAAGGGGAGAAACAAGAAAAGAGAAGACAGAATATTTTGTAAAAGTCATATCTTTCTAAAAAATGGATTTCAGAGGCAGTATTTTTAATACTGAGAACAGAGGCTAAGTTCATTAAATAAGGTGTGAAGCAATGAGTAAATATTAGAGGTCAAGCAAGAAGAGGAGTGGGTGAGAGCTGGCAGTTGAACAGGACTGTACTCTGGAGCATCAGAAGGCAGAGTCTGAGTGTTTTGCAGCTCTAAATATTCCACCAGATTCCTGCTCCCCTTATCCCTCTCTCTTGGTATCTCACATGTAACAGGAATTTATGTCCCTGAACAACATGAAGAATTCATACAGAAATGTTAAGGAACAATTAAGATGATTCTCACAGCAGCACATTGCATTCCTGATTTGGACCAAGAAAAAAGCACCACCAAAATTACACCAGTCAAGGTAAGAGACAATAAGAGATGTGAAGGATGTTAATAGGTTTAAAGGATTTGCAGTGATGAATCAAGAAAAAGCAATGTGATTTTAGAACTAACAATTGAAAAACAAAATGAAATTATATTGATGAGAAGGGAAAGGTGCCTAGACCTGCTCACTTAATACAGATGTGGCAGGACAGATTTTCTTTATACTGACCAGGCCTTGATTAACAGCACAGACAGTAGAGTGAGAAGTAGATCAAAATTTTATAATTTATGATGATAAAATCTCCTATTGTACATCTTCACTGGCCTTGCCAAGGTGGAGAACTACCAAGTCATCTTCCTCCTGTGGGGGAAATGGACAACTTGCAGTTGAATTTATTCCTATTTTGTGAAGGTACCAAAGAGCCACAGTGTTTATCAGTCTATCTGGCGCTTGTCCTGACAACGGGTGAATGGAGAAAAAGTATAGGTAGCACAGAAGGAAGATCCATCTGAACATAAGGAAGACCTTTTGTACTGTAGGGGTAACTGAGCATTGCCATGGGTTTCTCAGAGATTGTAGTCTCCATCCCTGGACATACTGAAAAGCCATCTGGGCAAGGTCCTAAGGAGCCTGCTCTGGGTGGTCCTGCCTCAGTAGGAGGGATGAGCCCAGATGGCCTCCAAGGGTCCCTTCAAGGTTGAACCACTCTGTGCTTCTACAATTCCAGAAAAAAGTTAATGAATGCAGGGGGATTTTTGGCATATCTGCCAGATTTTCTTGCGTATTACTTTGGGTTTGGACAAGTCATTTTATCCTTTTATGCTTTTCTTCCTTCATCTGAAAATGGCGTTTAATTATATCTACTACCCATGGAGCACACTTCATTAGGAATCCACACACCTGCAGAAAACCTGTGCACTGTTCATACCCTTAAGTGGTGATGCCCAGATTTTGTGGTTAGTTCAAGGAGCTGTGGCAAATGTCACTCTCCCTTTGCAAAACCCCTGGGATACGTGGAAATCATAAGCCTTATCACTCCAAAACATTCACCTTGTTCTCTGTGTAGGCTGGGGGATGCCACAGCTACCAACCCTTTGTGACTCCAAGACATTCAAATTTGTCTCATGTCATAATCCACACGCTTGGGTTGTTATTTTGTGCAGCTAAAATCTGAACATGGTTCCCTGCTGCAGATAATTAGCGATATGCACATGGGAGATGTTACAGCTCATAGGACAGTCTTTGCTGTGACAGTTGACAGTGATGGCAGTGCAGTCTGTTCCAAAGAGGGAAAGGGAGCAGTGCTATCAGGAATTGATTTTTGCCTTCATAAAGTCTCTCCTTATTCACCAGTTTCCCCTAAACCTACCTGCTGCTCAGATTTATTTGAAAGTATAAAATTAAATTTTTACTGGTTCGGTTTTATTGAAGTAGGGTTTAGGTATTTTATTATGCTCAGCACTCAAGTTGAAACCCCTGTGAAACCTAACTCTACATCCATCTCTTGATGTTGTCAGGTAAACAGTCTAAAGGGAGTTTACTGTTTACTTCTGGATGCTAAAGGGTTACTTATTATAAAAGATGTGGGATATCTTCAGAATATGTGGTTTACAGCAGATTATGAGGACTGTTAAATCAGAAGTTGAAGAAATAATATTCAATATATAGTGAGCTGTTTCAGTAATTCAGTATGAAGGTAGAGTGAAGAGGTGATGCAGGGTTTTTGTGATGATGATGATGGTGATGATGATTGATGAGGCCATTAAACTACTGATAATCTGCTCCAGCCTTCCAGAAAAGTCCCATCTCTTTCCCTTTCTTTCTAAACTATCAAAACCACTTTCCCATTTAGATCTTTCTTGAAGAATTAGGCAGTCAAATTTCAACCTTCAAAATCTATTCATGAGACTCTGATAGAACAATAGGAGAGGCAGATGCTTTCACAGAGAACACCCTTTTTACTCCAGCTATGGGACATGGCCTCATTTTCAGCTTCTGGGAAGACAAACCACAAATCAAAATCCTTGTGGACATTTATGAAGTATTCCATGTGGCAAACAGAGAATTTGATGTTGTTTTACTTTTGTAGGCATGGATGCTGATATTTGCATTGTACGTAGAGTGGATATGTTACAAAAATGTTGCACACATTTAGCCAGATTAATATTTTAATGGTCTATTTGCACGTATTTAATGCCCAGCTAATCAAGTCTACTTTATCACTTTCTTCTTCTTTGTCCACTAGTGATCACATTTGGAAACAAATTAATAAACCTGATATGCCTGCCATGTGATTGATTAAGCCATGCTCAGTGTTTCCATCTAGGGAGCAAAAGTGTGAGTCCCCAGCTGACCCCTTGGAAACCTGCATCCCTGATTTTGAGGGAAGGCTAACAAACACTGCCATGTCCACTGCCCTTGTCTGCATGGTGATAGGGACACAGAGAAACCCTCCTCCTGCTCCTGCTCTTCCTCCTCCTTCCAGATCCATCATAGTTCTCAGACCTTGAGACATGTCCTGCACCGTATTCTGAAAATTACTGGATGCTTCTGTCCTCACTGCTGAGCCTTAGAAGTCACAATAAGTTTGCTCTACTGTCAGCTTAATCCACTTTCCTGTTCTGAAAAGAATTGACCCCTGTGTTTGCAGGCAACATTATCCCTTAAAACTTGAGTTTCAGGTTTGGAATATTTGACCACTGATGTCCAGAGTCTTAAGATAACTTCACACAGTAGTAATGGCATCTTAGCTGTAGACCACAGGCAGGTGCCACTTCAGCTTGATGACTTCACAGGAAAGCATCTTCCTCCTCATTCTTTCCTTGTTTTTGTTGTCCTGTTTTATATGCACCTAAGGTTTTTTGGCTAATTTTTACTCCATCTCTAATTTAAACTATTGAAAAATGTTTCTTTTGTCACCTGCATAGTAAAAACTGACTCAAAATACAGTACCTACTTGCAAATTTTTGTTTCCATGTGTATCCAGGTCTATGATAAATGATCAAAATCACATCACTCATTCTTATTATTCCAGTATAATGATCCATGGAATATGATTGAGAAAATGAGAAACTGCTGCCCTCTTAAGCTTCTCAAAGTACTAAACTAAAGCAATACCCTATCATACTTGAATATTTCCCGTGACATCTGGCCACACCATATAACTGGAAAAAAAAGGAAAAAACAAATTCAGCAACTAGCAGAAGAGATTATACATTTTATGTGTGTGTATTAATCACATATATTGGCCTCCAAAACTTCAGAACTAATTGCTAGAAGCAGTAAAATAATCTTGATAGAGTTATACTAGCTGTGTAGAATTCTTTTCCTTCTCAACAGGATTAGCTGAGCACAGCATTGTACATGACACCATGGTACAGGATCAGTGCAGGCACTAGAAAATCATCTCTTGTGGAGAGGCTTGACAAAGCGTGTCATACATACAAAGTGTGGCATACATACAGTCTGTGCTACAAGTACAAATTCAGGGGGTTCAGGGATTGAAAGCAAGCTTTACAGCTTTCAATCTATGCATAGATATGTAGGCATAGGCAGCATTGCTGATTCAAACTGACACAGAACTAATACATTCATTTCCTTTCAAATCCATGTTTCTCCTCACAACTTCTACCTCTGGATGTTGAGAGATTACACGTTTCTGCAACCATTTTTTATGTGAGATTTGAGATTATTTTTTCAAAAGAGAAAAGCCATACTGAAGAGCTAAGACCGATTTCGGGGTAGGGCTACCATGAGGACAGAGCAAGAGAAAAGGAAAAGAGGAAGAAGGGAGGTATCACAGACTATGAAGAGAAAAACATGAATATCAAGATGTATAAAGATTCATTTAAGGCTTATGTTCATCCTTTTATTAACAAAAAGTAAGGTATCCTTTTTTTTTGGTAGGCTTTTACTTTTGAATGGACTCTGTCTTTCAAGGGAGCAAAGCCAAGAAGGAACTCAAGTGTTTTCACAGCAGGAAGAGTTTTCTTTCCTGGCTTGGGTAGAAGAATCACATTCTGCATAAGGGCATCTCATGAGCAAAAGCACAGATGATAGTCTCGTGAGCACACTGTCATTCAGCCTGTGTCCGTGTGAAACTCCCAAAGTCACCAGGGTTGTGAAATGAAGAAATAACATTTGTCACTATTGCAAGAGAGGGAATAAGAAAAGGAGGGGAGGAGACAAAAGTGAGAACAAATTTTACCCTATTTCAAAGTCATACAGAAAGTCAACATCCCAATAGTTTCAAAGGAAACAAAAATTCCTGTCCTGAAATTATGGAGAAAGAGGATATTTCCTGTTCCTTTTGCCTTAAAATTTCCCTTTGAAACTGTTTCACACCAGCACCATCAAAACCTTGGCAAATACAGAGGCAGAGGACAGACATGAACCAGATTCATAATGAAGTGAGATAGAAAACAGGTGAGGACAGCTTTTTCCCTAGCTCTTACCAGCTTTGCAATGAAAGGTTTTCAGAGCTCTAATTATAAATCAAAGCTCAAGTTCTTCTGTGAATCACTGTTTGAAGGAGCTGCTATTTTGCCCTTTAAAGCATTTCCTCAGCCAGGCAGCTGGATAGGGGAAGGGTGATTTTTCCATGTTTTATAAGGTGGGCAGAGAAGGACAGTCAGCTGCAGAGAATAAGGCTGCACAGCTGCCTCACATTAAAGAGAGGCAGAAAAAAAAGCTGGTGAATAGCTCAGCCAGGTGGATTTATTTTCCTCGTCACTCAGCAGCTGTGGCAAAATCCCAAAGGCAAAAATGTGTCTTTGCTGAAACAAAACCAGAAAAAAACCAAAAAACTATGAGCCCAGTCCATGACACAAGCATGTTGTGTGGGGAAAGGTCACATACGCGCTACATACATGTAAGGAATCATTCACCTGACTCGGTCACTGAGTCACTGGGGGGCATTAAGCACATTGCCTGGGATTTTTAAACTGTGCTTTTCAAGGGAGAAAGTATTGGAGATAGTAACAGGTCCTAGTTCTGAGCTGCAGTGAGAGTAAGATCCATGGCGGATTATGAAAAATTCAGATATTTAAGGAGTGAGAACAAAAACATTTAGCTATAGAGAAAAAGAGGATAATCCACTCTCATTTAAAACATGGTGCAAAAATTGCTTGAAAAAAAATCTCTGCAATACTGTCCAGATGAGTCCATCTCTCTTTGAAGCTCAATAACACCTGGGCATAACCTGTATAGTTACAGGGGCATTTTATAAGCTTTTCCACTTATGTAGTTCCTCTGTGTTTATGGAGCCCATTCACTGTGCTCCCATGATGCTCTTTTTCCCTGCATTCAGTTTTGCAAGGACCAAAGATCATCAATTAGAGAACAGTTACAACTTTAATGATATTGTGAACAAAGCTCTCTTGCCATTCAGCTGCTTTTCTCTACCCTGCTTACTAGAAAATTCTCATCATCATCTCTCTGTAAATTGAGTAGACCTCACCCTAAGACCAGATTTCCTCATGCCTTATCCTGGGTCTCAGTCATGAACTTGCAAAAATTAAGAAAGAAGAACAGTCCATATGAGACAATAAGCTAAATAAATTCAGTGCTATTACATTCTACAGAAAATAAAATAGTGTTGATAATAATTCATGTGTGTAGCTCTGTATCAGCAATGATGGCTTGGATTCACATAGACATCAAGGGATGCTTCTGAGTTCCCACATCTGAGAAGCCTTATGAGAAATAGAGCAGTGATTGATGTCTCTGCTTTACCTGGCAATTTCACACACATTAATGGTTTCTGTGTCTGCTTTCCTGGACCTTACAAGGTCTCCTTATCATGGGAGCCTTGGAAAGAACTGTCCCATAGGGGCAGCTTTATGTTCTCAGTATGGTGTAAATACTTGTTCTCACAGCTGTGTCCAGCTGTAGGTAGTCTTTCCTTACAGCAAAAAGAGATTATAAAAAATTACATAAAAGCTGCTTTCTTTGCATCATTCATAAGGACCTCCCAGGAAAATACTTGGGGGGAAAAAAACCAAAACAAAAACACTGTGCATTAGTACAAGTCAAAGAGCCAAATGCATTTATGAAAATCCCACTCAGTCCTGCTATGAGACAAGATTTAGCAGGCTTAACAACCTAGTCTCTAATATGTCTCTAATCTGAAAATGATAATTTCTTTAAGGAGTAGGCTAACAAAAAAAAAAGTTAGTAAATTGATTAGACAGTGGGCAATCCCTGTCTGTGATTTTGTAGGACTTATTTTTCTCAAAAAAAAAAAAAAAAAATTAATTTATACCAGAGCCTTTATTTAGACAAAATTCCAAAGAGAGGAAAATTAAAAATGTGATGCAACAGTTAGAGAAGATAAACTGGAAAATTACTTGATGTGCAATGCATATTGAGTGTTCATATTTCCACTGTGAGGAATCAGTCCTACAAGTAACAGAGAATCATGCAGTTCAGATGGCTTCAGGTGTTAGCTTCCAGCTGCTGCAGAAATCTCTTATTTACTTGCTTGCACAAACCACGTTTTTTTTCCAACGTGTTAGGGTCAAGTCAGTACCACTGGATCACAGCAAATGATATCCTGCTGTGCTGGAGAATATAAACAAGTAGATTTTACAGCAATTAGGGATTGTAAAAGAAATCTTAATGCAAATTTCTTCGGATCCATCAACATTCATTTTTTAAAAAGGTAGTTCATACTAGCTATGGACAGCATGGCTTGTTTGATATGGGGCCTATTGACTTTGTAGATGTGTGTCTGTGTGCACTCCTATCACCAGTTATTAATATGACACCTTAGAAAGAGTTTTGAGAGTGTAACACCTTTCAAAGCAGGGTAGAATTGTGAGGAGAAATTTCTCCCCTGCCCCCTTCAGTTCTGCAGATTTCAAGGCTTATCTTTGAAATGTAAACATATATTTCACATTGCTTACTTTAAAGAGGAATAATAAAGTCCTAGATTTACATGAAAAATTGTATCTAGAAACATATAAAATATTTTTATAATGATGCAGTGTATATTGTGAGACTGTTGAGAGCAGGGCATGGAGATCTGTATGGATACTCACAGACAAGCATACGCTTTTATAAATGCCTCCACATATATACATCATGTAATGCAGTGCTAATAGACAGCTATGTTTGTAATAGACATCAGGCACTGTGATACTAATGGGCCTTTATATTTAAAGTAGAGTGAGAAAATGCTTTTAAAATAAATCTATATGAAGAAATAAATGGAACAACTTCTCATCCTTTTGCAACACACTTAGTCAGTGCACAAATGTGAGTATTCCCCATATGTACTAAATTTCAGTGGAATTTAAAATAATTAATAAAAGCCTTCAGGAAAAGATGGTGAGAATGAATCTTCAGTATACACCTACCTCTGAGTGCCTTTCTTTGTTCTGCCTTGCTCTCCTCTCCACATATTCCCTTGCTCTGCTCCCAGAGGCTCCCCCAGCGCTTTCTGCCTTGCAGCACTCAGCCCTGCTGGCAGCACGCCCTTGCTGTACAAGGTAGTGCAGGGCTGTGATCTTAGAGTGAGCACCCAGCGAGCTCTCCCCTGGGGCCAGGCTCTGTAATTGTGTCAGGACACTTGTATGCCATCAGAGATGACATTTCTGTACAGTTTGGCTTCCTTCACAGCGGGCATGCCCACGCTGGCAGAGATGGCTCAGGGACTGCTCCAAGGGCACGGAAAGGAGAGGAGAGGAGAGGTGCTTTTAAACAGTCCTAGCAAGAGGAGCTGGCCTCACCCACTCCCTGTCTCCATGTGCCCTGCAGGGATCCAATTCCATCACCTCTTTCAGATTTTGCATGTTCTTCACCAGCCTTCCAGCATACCAGAAACTTCAGTTTCGTCTTCCCACGTTTCTTACTTCTCAAGGAAACCCTCAATCCCACAAGACTTTTAGACCATGCCTGGCAGAATTTCGAAGACTTGCTGAAAATTTGAGATAATGAGCAGAAGCGGGAAGAATGCCTGTGGAGATAGAGAGGGGGCCTGGAGGCAAGCTCATTTATGGAAATACATTGCTAAATGTTCTCTCGCAGCTGGGCTGAGCTTTCCTGCATAAAATGTCCCAGGCCTAGATAAAACTATATTTATGACCGAGCCTCAGAAAATAAAATAATACTTTTTAAAAGGACAATTAGAAGAGAATAGTGATTTGAAGTTCATGCTGATGAATTTATCCTTTTCAATTGCTAGTTTGTTTTTCTGAGACTAATGGAAAACTCTTACAGTACCAGAAACAGATTATACATGTTTTCAATACATGGAAGCTTTATATCTGAGACACAGTGAAGCCTGACAAGTGTGTTGGGCCCTTGTGTTACATGTCAAAGCAGCTAGGAGCATCAATAGATGTAAGAAGTTTTAATAGAAAACAATAAATATTCCTAATGTGTTTCAAAGTTATGATTGGTCTCTTTTCCTCAAATTAAATTTTTGGGAGGTTGGCTTGTTTTCTTGTTTGGATTTTTTGGATAAGTGTGCACCTACTTATATTTTTTTTTTAATATATATTATTTTCTAGGATTTGTAGAATCCATCAGATAAAATAAAACTAAACCAGTGCCACAAAGACAAGCTGAACCTAAACATCACAGAAGTAAAAAAATCACTAGTTCTAACAACAGATCCAAACCTGCTGTGAAAACATGAGAGAGTCCTGTTATCCTTGCACTGTTAAATTAAAACAAGTATATCATAAAAACAAATATCTAAAGTCCAAAGAAGACATCAACTCTCAAGTGAGTCTGTAGCCATGGTCCTCCTGCTGGAGAAAAATCTTAGGTCATTTCCATTTCCTCAGTATTAGAAAAGATTCTAGTAAGTAAACCAGGGAAATGTATTCTTAAATGGATGCAGAACTACACTGAGAATAGTTGACTCCTGATCAAGCTGGAGAGGATTCTTAAGTGCTATATCCACAGGCATTTGGCTTATCTTTGGTTTTATTCATGATTTTAATTGACCAGAACAAAGTTGTTTTGTTTTCATTTTGGAGGGGTTTTTTTAAAGTGTAAAAAGCAAGCTGGACAAGATTACAAGCTTTTTGGAAGACAGGATTGAAAATAAAGCATATTGAAAAAGTGGAAAGCCACTCTGGAAACCCACAAGATGAAGTTCAATAGCCCAAAGGAAAAACACCCAAAGAAAATCAAGTGGACAAGTGACTGCATGGAGGAGAACCAGTGAGTACAGCACACCACAAACTGCATGTGCTAAAATTAGGAGGAGGCTGTTGCAGAAAGAGAAGGTGTTGGAAAGACAAAAGGAAACTGCTATTAAAAAAGAAAAGCAACAAGAAAGATAAGAGGATGAACAGATGTAACCTACAGGGAAAGGGGATTGTTCAGGCTAAGAAAGAAAGGGCTAATGGGAGACAGGGTAACAGCCTTCCACTTCCCAAGTGGAAGAGCTATAAAAAGGCAAATCAATAGCTCTTCTAGAGACAGTAAGGGTAGAAAACAAAAGAGGAATTTTTAGGAGTGTTACTTGGTTTAAAAATTCTGATTCTCCTAGTTAAATATTAAGAAAAATCCAAACCAGGGTGAGGCATGGGAATAGACTCTATAGGGATTGCTGCAAGAGATATTTCCCAGGAGCTTTGTAAGAATAGATTGTACAAATATCCAGTAGGTGTGTTCATAGTATATTTACCATGAAATAAAGCAAAAAGGAATTTTGGTCTCTTGAGGTCCTTTCCCATTCTGTGTTTCAATGTTCACATGTATTTTGAAGATGAGTTCTAATGAAAAAATTCAGCTAACAGATTTGTTAAAAAGTATACATTTTTTCAAACAGTGTGTATTGGTCATCTCCAGTATTACATAAATAATGTGAAAATTTTTTTGTTCCCTGATAATTCAGTGGTTTTTGATATTGTACATTAAGCTTCTGCTAGAAATATATCTCTGTTATGTATTTGAAATTATTTTTTTCTGAGAGTTGATCAAAGTAGAGGATATTATTTTATGTTAATATTTCTATTGAGATTTTAAAATCTTAAAAATTATAAGCATTCAAATAAATTATTTGCAAGCTATCATAGATGCTTACCAAATTCTTATGTTTCTCATAAATATCTGATGCATTTTTAATGAAAAAATATCATCAATGCGTTTTTCTTTGGAAATGCAAAGAAATATCAGTTGTACTCCTTAAATATAAATGTAAATATTATATTTCTCATGCAAATTCTCAACAAGAGCAGATAAAAACTGCTGAATGGAAATGGAGGCATGGAGGTATGGAAAAAACTGAATGCTGCCTTCCCCAGGTGCTTCTAATCCATTTCTCCCCATATGAATCCAGTTCTCTTCATATCAGAAACAAAAGCCAAAAAGAGCAGAAAGATAAAAAAGCCATAAAAATATCCCTGCCTGGAGGAATCAAGTTTTCCCTTACTCACAGTTTTGTGATGTCCTTTTAGTGAGCTGTATTGCTATTTCAAAGCCAGCCCCAAGAGTGCATTACTTTTAGCATGAGGAAAAGAGTTCCTGCAAAAGGGCACACACCTCAGTTACAGCACAGCTGCCTGTTGTGCTAGGAGAAAAGCCAGGGTTTGCTGAGATAACCAGATCAGCAGTAGGATGAATGTTAGCACAGCTAAATCTGCCTGGGATTTCTCTTCTCTCCAGCCCAGATCTACACAGCTGTGCTGGCACAAGCCTGAGGTGCGGATTTGGATTCAGACGTTGTGCAGTGGGCACCTGACTCACGAGCTGGAAGCGTCCATTTGTCTCAATATCCTCTAAAGGAAGCTGAGTATGACTGGATTGGAGTCACAGAGCAATCTTTTAGATGTACAAATGAAATTGCACTCTTCTCCCCAGTATAAAATGGAACAGAAATTGCTGTCACTTTCTAAATATCGAACCTCACAAAATGACTGTAAAATCAGAGTAAAGCCTGGAGCACTCTTAGAAATCTTACCAGTGGAGTTGTGTTTTTCGGTGAGAACGGCAATCATTTACTTGATATGGTAAGAGTGAAATAACAGACATAGTTCCATAAAGATATCTCAATATTCATTTGCATTCTTATAACTGATCCCCTAAAATAATAATTAAAAATATTGTTTTCAAGAAAAGTCCTGATTTCCTTTCTTAACAAAGAAAAACAGAAAAGTTCCCAAAGCCAACAAAAGTACCTATAACAATATGTCAGATGATGATGATGTCTGTGCTAATCAGTCCTCTCTAGCAGTGCAAGAGAGACCAAGGTGATCCCACATAGACTAAGCTCACCAGGGCCTGTCTATACAGAGGTACCTCCCCACCACATACCAAACACAGAATATTGCAATCAGGAACAGCCCATTTCATTCATTTTTCTGAATGACATCTTAATCCAAGCTCAGGTGAAACCACCCTAGAACTCCTCAAGAAACTTACATTTCCTGATGAGTGTCACTGATGTGAGCATTGCACATGGCAGTGAGGTGCAATGAGTTATTTAACAGAGGACTTATGGGCATGAGAATTGATTTTTTTCTAAAAGCAGCACAAAAGAGCAGGTCAAATACTGCCCTGAAGAGCAGGGAAAGCCACCACTCCACACCTTCATTCCTCTGGACTGTAAATGTCTTCTCACTCAAAAGCCTGATCTTTCTGGTGTGCCCGGCAGCTCATGTGCTTTGAGATCTCTGTCAGAAATGTTTGACCCTGGGGATTTAGACCAGAAAGCCTGTCACATTTTGTAGCAGGTGAAACTGACTTATTTTGAAGCCTGGTCAATTTATCAAGTTGTTGTAATGGCAAGATTGTCACTTGCTGTTATCGATGACATTCAGTTCAGAGCAAAGCTGGCCATCAAGTTAACTGCAGGCAAATTCACAGGAGCACCAGCTGCAATATAAACAGATCCCACCACCCTACTAATTCAGGTACTGAAATAAAAGTGACTTCTGGATGAAAGATAAAAAAATCATTAATTTCAGGCAGCTGAGCAGGAGAAAGTGAAGGAAATTGTGTTGAGCTAATTTTAAGCAATGTTTACCGTCTCCATTGCATCTTGCTCAGAAAACATGACTTGTGACAGGGCACATCAGGTTGTGCCTTCCCCGTGCCTTACAGCACCTGTTTGTGCCTGCAATGCCACAGATGTCAATGAAGCTGCACCAGTGCAAGGCAGCGAGGAATCAGGCAAAGTAATTTCATCCCAGCTTTGCTTTGATGCTTTGAAGGCTCACACTTTTGAAGCTTTCCTAATAAAAGTAGCATCATTTTCATCACTTTCTGCACATAGAAAATAAATGGTGAACTGTACAACTAGTACCTGTGCACAGTTAACAGGCATACATTCATTTTGGAACTTGTTTTATTTGAAGGAGATAGATTGCTGTGAACACTTTATCTGTAAGGGATGCTATTGAATGGAAAATTAGCTCAAAATATCCTTGGTATTTTAAAGAGTAAGTTAACCTGATATTTCAGTTGTCAAAGAACACAGTTGCTCTACTGTTAGCTAATTCCAGTGCTAGCCATTAGTGACTTGTTGGGAAGTGTAGGACGCCTATTGCCTCCTGAGAAAGAAAATGGGCTTCCCAAAATGTCATGACTTCACTGTTCTCTGACAGAGATAATAAATTTCTCCCTAAAAAAAGGCTAATGAAATTTAGCCATTTATGTTTTAAGGTGTTTTCAATTCCCTGAGTAGAAAGGCAAACTTTTGCTTTTGCTGCAATGAATGCAAATATTTTAGAGCAGAAAACTAGCAAGTTAAGCAGAGAATATTTCCCAGGTGAAGAGGCAGAAAGAGCAATATTCCCTCATGAAGGTCTCAAAATACTCTAGTCTACTGAAGCTTTGTTATAGAAAACTGAAAAATACAGCATTGTTAGGACTGGATAACATATACTTCCTCTTATGCTAGAAATAGCATTGAAAATGGTGAGGATGTTCCTGAATGATATATATCATTTTCCAGGAATATAGAGGAGAGCTACGCCTGAGTGAGGTGCTAGGCATGTTGCTTACAGTTTCATATTGCCAGATCCTAACAAGTAGAGAAATAGAAAACATGAAACATGAAAAGGAGATATTTAAATTCTTGTACACTGAACTCATCCATCAGAAACTGTAAGCGTGCCAAACAAAGACATGTAGATGGTCACACATTTTCATATTCAAAAAAAAAATAAAACAGCCCAACATTTCTGTGCTTGATTCAATATTAAGTTAGAATTGTTCTATGCTCTTTGCTTATTTCCATGCTTTTCTTTTCTCCAAATGCAACCTGTTGGGAGATAAAATAGTAATTTGCTGCTAGGTATTCTTATATTTCTCTGGGTTATATAATGTGAATTATTTTGGAGAAAATCAGTGGCATTTTCCATCTCAACTTCTTTTTAAGCCATTGTTTAAAAGCAAATTTGTGTCCAGAGGCCAGTTTGTTAAGCATTTTTTCACACATCACTCCTTTTGTTACCTGCCATCCACCCTTCTTCTTGACATTCTCAACTTTTATTTTTGCTTAACAACTGTCTCAGCTGGTAAGGCCATTACCATGTTGCTAGACTCTAATCAGATGAGACGTTGTCAACATGAGGAAAAACATACCAGTTTCATCAAATCAGAGAAACTACAACCTGTTATGCTGCAAAAACATCACAGTTTTCTTAAACTAATACTTCTTTTTCCTTGTCTATTTAGCATAAGAGCTAGTCTACAGCTTCACAAAGAAGAATCAGTCTGAACTCAAATTTAAAAATAAATAAAAAAATAAAATTTCTCCTCAGCCCCCTTTTTCTAGAGTTGAAGTATTTGGTTGACATTTTCATTTGTTTCTTATCTTCTTTCACATGTTGCTGCTTGCAGTTAATTGCAAATGCCACCCAGATTCATCGCAATGGGTGTCATTCCCAGCCCAAGCAGATTCTGTATGTGCTCATCTTTAGAAGAAACCCTCGTGAAGCATGAGAGGGAAACAAAAGGTTTGGATCCATCCTAGTGTGCCATCACTTGCTATGAAACCACTGCTGCTTGTATTTGGTTCACTCCCCATAGCTATTTAAGGTGCAAGTGTTTGTGGTCAGCCTGTTGTGGAAATGTTTTTGATAATCCTTAGTTCACTTGCTAAGAAATCCATGTCCCACTCCCCTTAACCATTGCTGTACTGATTTTCCCTGCTTTTCTTCTTATGGAAGAAATTCTACTGAACTGTCTGAAGAACTTGGTCATAGCATTGTGGTCTTAAGACTTTCAGGGCTCCCACCATTGGGGCTAGAGAGAAGAATCCATCCCTCTGCCAGAACCTCACTTACCTTTAACAGTAGCCAAAGATTAGCTACTCTTTCTGGAGGGTTTCTTCCTGTCACCAGCTTTCAGGTCATACTGAGGATTCACTTGTTTCAGGCAGGTGAAGATGCAATATTGTACTGTGTGTCTATGTACAGGCAAAGCAAGAAATTGTTTTTCCTCCCTACCTAATTGTGCAGAATTATTGTAGACTGCATGTTTTGCTTTTCAGACCAGCTGTCTCATACTTTTTAGTACAAGGAGAAATTTTGTGGCTGTTTACAGCACTTGGGCTCTCATTCTCAAAAGAACCCAAAAATTACTGATTCTATCATACAAAAGAGTCCAGAAAGAATGCCTCAGTGAAGTGAATTGATAAAGTTTCAAAGGAAAATGCTTCTGTACTGGATAAGCATGGTAACTAAAACACAGACTGAGAAACATATCAACAAAAACGGAACAAGTTCCATTCACTGTGATAAAAGAGTGATCTCCACGAGTAGTTTGAATATGGATCATGGATTGAAAGGAACTCATTCTTAGAGTTATTTTGCGAGAACCCCTCAAACCCAACAGCAACTGCATTTGTTAGCACATTTGCTTTTTTCTACAAGCAGAGCAGAAGAGCAAATTTTGGAGGAGTACTTGTTTCTTTCAAGCAGCTCCATCCTAAACTATGGAGAACACATGAGCAACACTGAGACAGTTGGGCTGGTAGCACAAAGGAGTATCAATTGCTAAGATTTCTCCTGGAAAATGTAGCTGTCAGCTCCTTCTGGCAATAGAGGCCAAAGGAAAGGACGAGGACACATCCTTTCAGGCAGGCTGTTCATCTTCCAGTTCCTATTATCCTGAAGCATGTAAGGTACTGCCAAGAGTTAATCTAGATGTGGGTGAAGACTGACAGCCATGGATGGGCCACGTGGTAGGGCCTGAAGATTTCTGTGGGTGTCTAAAATTCATTCTCCTGATTTAATGTACTTCCAGATAATGACCCATATTAAGGTATTAAACAATGTCTTAGTCTGTATGACTGGAGATTTTTTTTTCCCATATTCAAATTTTTGAATCCTCAGTTATGTATTTCAGAGGATTTTCTCTTCCACTCTCTTAGTTGATTTTTTTACATACAATATGGACAGCTGCTCATAAAAACTGAAAACTGTGTAGAGCTGGATTAATTTATCAGTCATCTGAAGAAACTGACCCATTAAAAGAAGATTTCCTAACCACAATAATTTCATAATTCATGTTCATGTTGCTTTGGCAGAAAAGGTTTTCCTTTGCCATTATATTTTTTTTTTTAATGGCTACAAGGAAACCAGGCATTCATTGAATTTCATCTGATTCTAATCTATTTTTCTCACTCAAAAAGGTTTAATTTGTACCTTATACAGCAGTGAAATACCATGCTTACAACTGCGCCATGCTCAACTCTCCAAGGAGCTGGCAAATAGTCACTTAGGCAGGGCCAAGGGGCCAAGATCATACCCAAATGCAGAGACAGGGAAGGGAATGAAGGAAGAGATTTGAGGAAGACAGGAGTTCAAAAGGACTGAAGAAAGGGTCATTTCATGAGTCATACTGTTGGTGATACAGAAGGGGCAGCAGAGATTTCTGGAGGCAGCTTGGTGCAGCAGATCATGCTAAATTACCTGATGTCCTTTCAGCAGAGCCGGGACTCCAGAATGCTCAGGCCTCTGCCCTGCATGACCAGGCTCATCTACCCTCCTTTAGGCAGGCTTTCCTTTCAACTATATCTCATTGCACAAAGAGAGAATGCAAACCAGAATCTTTCGCCTTTCTTCTTTAAAAAACCACAGGATGTGAAAAAGGTCTCCTCAGAGAGCAGCACGCATTTACCTCTAGCCCCAGGGCTTTGGTATCATGTCCTTTTCCCTGACACTGAGCTGCTGATCTGAGCAAACATGCCATGCTCCCTGTTATGGCAGGACACATGAGCTACTTAGTGCCAAGAAAGGCCTGAAGGCATCAAAGTTTATGCATTTCTATGCACATGGAGAAGGATTTTCAATAGCAGCAGTGGAGCTGGTTTCTTCCAGTCTCAGCCCTGCTCCTCCCTTAGGGTGGTAGAGCAGCAGGCAGAGGGAAGCTCAGCACAGGAGCTGCTCACCTCCCCTTTGTTTGTCCTCACTGCTCAAATAGTGCCTTTTCTGAGCAAATAATGCTTTCTAATGCTACGCCTCTTTGGGTACATCTCCTGCATTATTAATATCATCAACTTACAAAGAAAATTAACTGTAGAATTTGCCTCTGCATTCAGTGCTAATCCTTTATAAGCTCACACCTTCTGACCTTGTTAGCCTGAGCTTTGAGCATCTAAAATAAAATCCTGCCTAGCAGGCCACTTAGGCTGCATGGTTAATCCAGGAGATCTCTCGGGTCAAAGGCTTAGATTTAGCTAGGGCACTACTGCAGCATGTCTGAAACACTTTGCCCAGGTAAAGAGCTTTGGAAACCTGCAGAAAGGGTCAGAGGCAGAGTTTATAGCACCATATCTTTTCAGATTCTTCTCCAAGTGCCTCAAAGCAAAGATCTATTGCCTGCAGCAGCGCTGCACTCGCTGCAGCCAGGCCCAGCAGGACACTTTCTCAAACAAGTGTGGTGTCAGTAAAACCTGAGCTCACCTCAGGCTGAGTGTACTGATCTTCTATCACCTTCTCATCTCAGCCTCTCCACCCTTTCTTCTCCTAAAAGGGACTCTAAGTGTCTAGGTTTGATGTTTGATTTTCTTGTTAGGTTTTTTTTTTAATTGTTTGTTTGGGCGTTTGTTTGGGGTTTTGTTGGTGTTTCATTTTGAATTGGGAGGGGGTTTTTTTGCAGTTTTGGGATTCTTTTTTTCTTTTAAAATCCACTGACATTTATATTTAATTACCTTCCACAGCAGATTGCTGTATCTGCTATATTTTTACACAGCTACAGCTGTACTAAACACTTCCTCTCTTACAGATGAAAGACTCAGAAACACCACCTCACACAGACTGTTCCTCACTGGGACAGTAGAAACAAGAAGCTTTGCAAACTTGAAACTTTCTTATTTCAAGTTTATTCTCATTTTTAGGAGTCTACTATGAGAGCAACTAAATCCATTCATTATTCCTTACCTCAAATTCCTCATTATGTTGTTTTGGGGTTTTTCCACTGTTGCTAGTTGGAATAAGGCAACCATTCTATTACAATTCTAAATAACTTTTATTCACCTTTTGTAGAAAGGAGTAGGGATGCTAATTAATTCTCCACAATAGTGGAGGTTATATTGTATTGTATTGTATTGTATTGTATTGTATTGTATTGTATTGTATTGTATTGTGTTGTGTTCTATTGTATTCTATTGGCATTTTTTTTAATTGATAAAATTCAATTTTGTGAACATGCCCTATATTAGGAAACCCAGCTTATTCACAAAATGTGTGAGGGGAGTCCTCAATGACATTTAAAGGCAACAGATTTGCAGTGGACAAAAAGGGCATTGTTTTCCAACACAGCAATCAGTAAAATTAATCTGCTTATTATGCAACTTGCAGCTTCACTGTTATTTCACTCAATGAGGCAAAAAGCTTTGTAAATTTGAAGAAAGGATTTTGCAGGCATATGGCCAAGATTAGCATCTGCTGATTGTTATCTAGAAAAATATCTCAAAAATAAAATATTACTAATCTCAGGTTTCAGGACACAAGACTGTCCTTCTTTGGAGATCAAGAATTCCCTTTATACTATTACCATATTACCATAATGGTTTATTTATGAATACAGGTCATATATTTCCTAAATGTGCAGTCCTGATAAAATATCCAAGCAAAATGTTAACTTCAAAAAGTAAGCATTGTTGTTAAGACCATTTTCTGGGTTTTGTTGGGCATCTGCCAATTTATTGAGTAATGTCTGTATTTCACATTTTAGAGGCTTTTGTAATGTTTCTGAGCATTGACACAGAAAGTGAAGATGCATTTTCTATATTTTGCTTTGACAAGTGAATGCTCACACAAAGCTTTGGAGACAGGGTGACCACACAGTGACTCTCTCACATAGCCCTCCTTAGTCTGTGTTTTTCAGGAGTGTGCCTCTCTGCTGTTAAAACCTCTTTGTGTATCTTAAAATCTACCTGTGGATCTGTAATAAACATAACAGTGTAAGAACTAATCAAGGGCTTGGTATTTTTTGTGATTAAAGGCATTAGACTTTAGTCTTAGTGTTTAGATATCATTATTATTTAAAAATCATTGTTTTATGCTAATAAAGTACATTTTTTAAAGTAAACTGAGAAAAAGAAGAAAAACAGTGGAAAAAAACTCAACAGGAATATGACCACTTTCTCCTTTTTTTCCCTGTATCCTTCAGTCATCAGTCCCCCTTGCATATTTCTGGCTTTGGCTATATCAGTATTTGTAACTATTTCAGTTCCATATCTTGTTTGCACAGGTGTCTGATACAGCTGGAAGCAGAGCATGTCAAACAGTACAGGCTAGGCAACCCATTACAGGGAATCCTATGTTCACTCTTAACAACCATTTTTCTTAGTAGGCATTTACCTGAGTAGAGGGGAGCACAGGTCCTATCCTAATAACTGATGGCCAGATGTACAAACAGCAGCATGTATCCAGGCACTCCATCACTGATTTCTGAATTTAATACCTTCTGCATCACATATTCCCTACTTAATTACCTCAAGGCTAAATGGCAGGTGGGAGCATATCTCAAAGGATGAATTCTTTTGTGCTTGGTACATTTGACTTCCAGTGGCAGGAGGCAGCTTTAAAAAATGTATTTTCTATTGGCTTCAAATAAAACTGTATTATAGCCAGACTTCTGAAAGCTACACCAATTTATAAGGCTTTTGGAACTACCAAAATGTTCTGGTATTGCAAAATTGTTTAGATGTGCTGATGCTGAAATATTTCACTGAATTATATAAAAACATTTTATTCTGTTAATGTGAAAACACTGTAATATAATCTTCAATCTTCAGTGCAATATGCTATTTAAAATCTCATGTTAATCCAATAAAAATTAATATGTGTAAAACCAAAACAATTAATCAAAATGGGGTAGTCAAAATGATATGTTTTTACCTTAGCAAAACAAAATGTTTTGACATAACAGAAATAAAACAAGACAGCTGAAGTGATTTGTTTCAGCCCCTTTTCAATGAAAATTTCATCAAAATTGACATATTGTCCAGGAACATTTTGACGCTGATGAAACAACGTGTCACAATGAAACACGGTCCTATTTACACTGATTTTGTTTGCCTTAATTTTAAGAAAAGGAAAAAAAAAACACGCAGAGGGCTGGCTGCAATGACACTGCAGATTTTTCAGGCATACTTTTGGAGGTGCTAGCAATTAAAGTGTTTTTGTCCATTTGCGTCTTTAATTCTCTTTCCAAAAATAACCCAATAAAATTCCTAGTTTGTTCCTTAGGTGAATATGACTAAACAGATTTGTCATTCCCCATTCTTTGCTACAGTGAAAGCTTAGGAATAGCTGTAAGCATTTAATGACATCTCTCTCTTCTTGTATTCTTTACTTTATGACTGGGGGTGATTTTCCCTCCTGCACACTTGGCCCTTGTGCACCTTCTCCTCATTTCCATGGTACAAAAGCTTGGGCAAGCTCCCTTTTACTTTCTCCTTGAGTATTCAGAGGTCTAATTAAGTTAAATTCAGCTTGTCTGATTTGAGAAGTCTTATCAGGAATACTAAACCTGTGCAAATAATATGCATAGACTGAAGTATTCCTCCTGAATGCTAATTAGCTATCATATAAGGCTTCATACATAATCAAATGTCCAAATGCACTAGAAGCCTTGCAGGGAAAGAAAATAAAAATAAAAATAAAACGAAGAATGAAAGAAATGCTTTAGAAAAAGTATCAAACAAAAATCCTTTGCTGGTAATTCAGAGCAGCCCAATAACCCTAAGCACATTTCCTGATTCTTACTATGATGCCACCTTCTACTTTTGACTGGGGGAAGATCTTAGGTGTTCCTCCACTTGGGCTGCAGAGACTGCAAGATGGTGAAAAAGGAATAAAAAAGCTAGGAGAGTCATTCAGCCTTCTTCATATTCTGCAATATTTTCAAACTGAATCTTGAAGAAATTAAGTCATAATTAATCTTGTTTAGCCCTTCCTTAGTGTGACTACATTCACATCTATGTCTTCCCTTCAGTGTTTTCCATTTTTTTCTTCTGGAACTTCTTACCTTAGATTGCAGCTGTCTCAGAGCACAGCTCTGCCTTTGTGCAGATTAGGCCTCCAAATGGTCAGGGAGGAATCCAAACAGCCTGACTCAGACCCAAGGAGGAGGCTATCATGAAGCCAAAGAAAAAGATCTGCTGGACTTGTCCGCCTGGATGGCCTGCAGGGCTCTCTGGTGCTGGCAGTGTGATTGACCTCACTGGACCTAAATACAAATGATGCAGACATCAAATCCGAGCCCCAAGTCCAGGTGCTGCCCTCAGTCAAGCAAACAGAAAGGGTAGGAATCCATCCAGCCTGTTCTGGCATCTGCATTTGAGGGAGATAAGCTGTGCTCTAGGAGACCCTCCTTCTCTCCTGTGGCTGCACGGGAGCTCAATGGCATCCACAGGCATCCATAGGCATCCGTGGCGTTCATGCCTGCAATCTAGTGGGATGATTTCCTTACCAGATTTGCTTGCTGGCCCTTGCTGTGTCATAGCATGGCAACTTCCCTGCAGCAGGACCAGGCCTGAGTCTGCTGGGGTGCTCTGTGTCCTGTGCCTGACGTGTCCTTTAAAACCAGGATAAGATATGTGCATGTAAACCAGCTTCTGCCCACTGGACCATGTCCAAATACACAGTCAGTGGTACCATGGAATAGTACTTTTGGGTCCCAACAGAATTCCTTATCCCAATGCATGAAAACCTGGAGCACTGAGAACTGGCAAGCACTTCAATCAGTGTGCCTAGAATACTCAGAGCCCTCTTCCTACATGTGTTTCTCATTATTGTCCAATTTCTTTCACTAAGAAGGTCAATTCTTCCTCTCCCTTAACATTCCATCTAATTCTAGTGACTCTACCATAAGAATTTAATTTGAGAATCTTTTGCTGCTATCAACCTTAATTTTTCCTTTCCACAGTTTTCAACTACTTCTTCTTATCCCTTCAACTTCTGATACAGAGAATTAGTTCTTTCTTTCCATCTTTTATATTGCTATTCTGAATGGATCAGGCTATGAGCAAATCCTTTTCACCTTCCAATCTTGTCATAATTTCTTTTCTCTAAATTGATATTTTCTTCATTTTCAAACTATTTCTTTTGTCCCGAGCTCAGCATGGAAAAAAATAGACAGTTTTGCAAGGCTGCACAGAAGGTCACTGGTATCTCTACAGCTTTGTGTGAGATCTTGTAAAATGCATAATACAAACTATACAGCCCAGCTTGGCGCTCCTGTGTTTGCTGATGTCCTCCCCCGTTCTCAGGCACACAGCATCCAGTTCTCTTTTTTGATCTTCTCCCATCAACAAAAATGTCATATATTGGAGTCCCACACTGTTATAGTCCCAAGTGTCCATTGCTGGAAAGCAGAAAAGGACATGCTATGTTCTATATTTGTGTAACTTCTGCTTTTGTTTTGTTCTGCTGAAAAGTGGCATGTTCATTGTCAGAGTCCTAAAACTTATGGTAGGAAAATGAAGAGAGATGAGAGAAGATTAACATTGCATCATGAGCAGTGAGCAGATGCATTTTTGTTTAGTTCTCACTGCTATAAGCATTTCTATTTTCAAACATTAAAAAAAATCCTTCCTTTTGTTTTCTTTTCTGACTTTAGCTGAGTGAATATTTTAATATCTACTGCTGTTAATCATGGGGAAAAAAGTACAGTTATGTGTAGTGTGTAAAGATAAAATAGTTTACTATGCATGAATGCCAGTATATTCAGCAGACACTGGTTAAAATATATCCAGCAGACACTGGATAAAACAAACAGAAAAAGCTGACTGATAGAAACACTGATGGGAAGAATGTGACTGATGTCCCTGTGTGTGTGACTAATACATGGATGTATTACATGGATGCAGTGGAAGGACAGATGGATGGGATTAATCAACAGGCAGATGGATTGATGAATTGAGAGTAGCTGTTTTGAGGGGAAAGTCAGGTAAAAGGAATATTAGAGAGTGCAAGCATACTTGTGGAATTTCTCCTTCCAGAATGAGCCCAGATGAATCTTTTTGGGAATCAGCTGCTTAAATGCAACTCCCTCTTTGCAGTGAAATTGTATTCGCTCTACAGAGGTGCAAGGAAGATGAGAATAACCTTTGAGCAGAGCAAATCCTAATTTAGACCTGAGAGCACAGAGCGGTGTTAATGAGGGGAACAGTAGGACAAGATTAAATCTTAGCAGAAGACCTAGTCTGGCTTTCAAAAAAGAAAATGTAGAATATATTTGCACAAAAAAATAGCATTTTTTTCCTGCTAATGAAACCTAAGACTTTGATCTAGCTTTCATTTAGCCTGTGTTTTCCTTAAACCCACTCACACTTTTTAAATATCTGAATTTCGCATTTTGCACCTTAATGACATGGAATTTTAGCCAGAATTGGGGTTTCCATGTACAAAAGTGATGCAGTGATCTGCCTGTCCTAACAGCAAGGGTGCAATATGATGGTGTGGGGTTACATCCTCTGATGTTAGCATTTGCTGCTGACAGTTTTCATTAACAGAACTAGATAGCTCAAGAAGCTGAAATTTAAACAGCTTCTCCTCCAAGTTTCTGCTTTAAATCTCCCCAGGGAGGTAGTACTTGTAACAGTAATAATTAATTCATCCCATTTTGGTCTTCAATATGCATCTGTAAAATGTTCTGCGCATGCACACTGTACAAATATTTGTGAGACTTCAGCCTCCTAGGTAACAAATCCAAAGTTAGCCATGTGAAATAACCCCTCCTCAGGATGAGCAGCCTTCCCTGCACAGGGCCCTTCTAGCAGCTCTCCTGCAATCCACCATCTCCTTTATGCTACAGATAAGGCACAGCCTCAGCATTTGGTAGGCAGCTACTCAGTTTGAGCACAGCTTCTCAGAAAAGATCAAAACCGCTGATACAAACACTCTACAGATTTTCATATACTTTAATTCAAAAATTATTCTACTGAAGCACATGTCTTCTGACCGGTATTCACCAGAAAAATGATGTGTTTTGCGTTGCCAAGGTGACTCTCAACAACAGAAGTTAGAGGATAACATTCTTTCTACTTAAATAAGGAAGACCTTTGAGAGAAAAATAAGCAATGGCAGAAATAGCATTTTTCAGCTGACTGCACTGAGCTTATACTCACAGTCACATTGTTTTGGAGGCTATTAATTTCTACATCATTTTAAAACCTGATTGGTTGTGAGAAGCAACATTGCAGAAATGAACCATGGTACTTTCCATTATGTGTTCTCAGTACACCTTCTGAGTAATTTCTGATTAGCTGGCTGGAGACATTACATTGTCAACAACTCAGACAAAGCCTGCTGTGCTATATTTTTCATCTTCTGAGCAATGCAACATCAGTAGTGACCAGCTGAATTCAGATTCCTCTCTACTGCAATAGTGAGGTGGTACACTCTCCATAAACTTGGCAAGGTTACATTTTTGACAGGCTGAAGAAATTAATTTTAAGCTGGAAACCAAAACAACGAGTTTACTGAGAAAGAATCCAGAAAAATTGCCAAAACCAAATTTTTTTTCCTGTTTGCATTCCATAGCCTCAGGTTTTGTCTTAAAGCCCATAAATGGGAGGGGGGGGGGAGAAGGAAAAAACCCTGTTTTCTGATTTTTCTAAAGTTATATATTAAATGCAATGTTTCTGATAACAAGGGATGTTGCAGAGATATCTCTGACAACAGATATCATTTTCCTCTTCTTCATTGAACAGCGCAGCAAAGCTCACAGCCTTGGCATCAACCCCCCCCTTGCTGAAAATTCCCTGTTCTTCTTCTCAAAAAGAAGCCTTCCTCTTCCAAATACCCAGAACCATTTCTCTTGCTTGTCTTTGTCCTGCCATGAAAGGAGTTTCTATCCTGAGGGAATATCTGGGTTCTCCTATTCCCATATATTTCTGTCAGATAGCCATTTAGTCCCAGTCATGCTTGGCCATTCTTGTGAGCACATCTGTTAACCAGGAAGTAGCCCACATATACCAAGCTCATTTCTCAGTTACCAATGAAGAGCTACTGAATATTAGCAATTCCCCCCACATGGCTTATCTTGAACAATGTTCCTAAAATGTACTAAAAATTATCAAAATGCTTCTTTTATCTTGAGTCTGTCATGCCACACAGTTGAACTTATTCTCCCTCCTGTTGTGATTTTCCTTTTGGTAGAGGAAGCTGTACATCACTTATTATACCATTTTTCAATGTGTTGATCTTAAATCTAAAGAAATACTAATATTTTTGTCTTCCATCTCAATTTTTCTTTTTTGTGTTGTATAAAGAATCAGAATTCTCTTCAGGGATCAAAAAACACATACAGAGACACTCAAACATATATAAACAATAGTAGAAAAATTACCTAATCGAAGATCCAATTCCTCTTATTATTTCAAAGACTACTACTTATGAAGAAAAATGCAGATCATTTCTAATTTTTCAGTCTCCCTGATAATACTGCTGCCTGCCCAGCCTGGATTAATCTGCATATGGCTGTGATTTTGGTGCCATCAAATTGATTGTTGAGGTTGGCAGAAGCAACAGTGGCACCTGGTCAACCTGAGGTTCTAAAAATGAATGAGTGCCAGAATAATTACGCTTTATTGTACCTGCTAATTTCTCCTGGAAAAATATCTTAATAAATTGATTGCATGTTTCAAACAAACCTGTAATGAGAGGATTATTTACAAAGGCCACACAGAAGCTGTTATTAAAAAGCAATCAGAAAGAGAGAAGAACAATGGCAGGAGGGCTCAGTGGGGAAACCTTAATGGTGGGGAGTTTAGGATTTGGTTTTTGCTATCTTGCTGACATTCTAATTAGAAACTATTTCTCCCACTTCATTACTGTCACACACTTTCTCTGAATTAGCTTCACACTCGATTAAGGAGAAAGTATTTTTTTTTTTACATGCCAGGATGAGTCAGTGCCAATCTTTTTGCTTTTGTCCCTCAAGCCTGAACATGCAAAATCTTGGTGTTCAGATCTGGATTCTGCTGATGTTGGATTTGAGAGTGCCACATGGGAGATTTTGCTGGGGCATCTGCAAGCATCAGGGTCCAACAGGGAAGCTGGCCCTATGGCTCGTGAAATGGACTCTGTAATCCTGCAGGGAATGGAGGTGTTAGCCAGACCTCTGCAGACACAGGGCTGACCCTGGTAGCTGATATAAAATGTTGACAGTGGAGAGAAGCCAAGTCATTTATTCAGCCCAGTCCTGTTTTGAATGTTGAAAATTTTGAGATGTAAATGAAATAAAATTTCTGTTACACAAAAATGGTGCATTACACCACAGTACCCCTTTCCCCAGTCATTCTCCTCCCTAACTAGAAAACAGGTTTTATAAACAAATAAGAAATTAGCAATCTGGAGAATCTGAGGTGTGAAAAAAATGATTAAAAATCGTGAGTATGTGTAATTAGTTATAATTAATTAGCATATGTTTGCACAAAACCTAGTAAAGCCAAGCACTATGCAATTGCTGTCGTTCAGGGGAAGGATGTCTAAATGATTGGGAAGGTTGGGTTTCGGATAGTGGGACTGGCATCTGAAGAACAGAAAATCCAAGGTGGAAGAAGAAGCCTGCAGGATATGAGTAATGTTCCTGATAGGAAACAGCAGAAGGTCTGGAACCTGAAACCCTCATGTATGCCAAGCAGGCTCAAAGCTGCTTCCCTGGGCAGTACTCTCACTTCTTTCTCCTTCAGTACTGCAGCCAGATGGACAATGGCTGGTAGCTTACCCTGGGTCTGAATGCAGAATGGACAGAAAGGATTTTCAGAATTCTTCTCTATCAATATTTGTAGGACTCAATACAGAAACTCTTCCAAAATGGTTTCAATTTGCTTCAGAGCTCCTTAAAAAGAAACATGACCAAACCCAAAAAGTTTTAATTTAAAATGTTGTGTTAATGTCTTGTGGGAACTGCAGATTAGTTTTGGGCTGTTTGTGCCTGTGCACAGGGTTTGTAGGTTGGTGCACCTGCTCTAGCACACTCCAGGGTGAGCAACCAACACCTCTTTTCTCTAAGGAAGGATGCTGCTGAGGACCACAGGAAAAATGCACAGCCCACAGTCCCCATTCAAAAGGCTGGAAGTGAGCCTGAGGTCCACAGATAAATTCTGGGCCATGACAACTCTCCTGTTGAGATTAAGCCAGTTTGTGTTAGGGTATTTCCCTAGAAAAATGGTGAAAAGACATTATCTGAATCACTTAAAAAGAGTCTGGGGTGAAGGACTCTCTCTCTCACCACCAAAATCATTCTCAATCTAGCTCCTTTCTTGTTATCCACTTCAAAAGTGGTGTCATGTTGTTTGAGGTGTGGAAAAAAAAGCAAGAACCTCATAAAGCAAAGGATAAGAAGTTGCATTTGCTGTGTGCAATAAAACTACAGAGCAAAACTCATTCTGTGTAGCACCTTTCAAAACTACTGTTTTATAAAATCACTTGGGATTAAAATTGAGAGACAGAAGTGAAAACAACATATTGGTTACATTAAACCAGGCTGTAAAGATTAACACAGCCTTCACTTACAAGTCTCATGAGAGACTTGAAAAATGAGAAAGAAGAAACAAACATGATGAGACACATTCCTCGCAGAGATGCAAAATACAATGAGGAGACAGGTATTTGAAGCAAGACAGGACTTTCTACTAGTAGTAAGAATTACAGGGGACCTCACAAGGAGCAGCCAGCCAGGAATAGACAGTGACAGAAGCCAAAGTAAAAATAGAGAAAAGCCCAGGAGAGTGGCTGCAGCAAATCTCTGGAGGACACTTTTGCACTGGAATTATCAACAGATAATGGTTGAGCCCTTCCTGAGCCCAGCTTCCTTCTGGGCTATAGAAGCAAACTTGCCAGGTACTCAGATCAAATGTATGATCAAAATCATCCATAGTCTTTTAGCAGCTGCTTGACAGAATCCTGGTGGACAAAATCTGGAGGTATCAGTCTTGGCAACAAAATCTAACCAAAGTTGAACTAAATGAAGAAACCTGGCCTCTTTGATTCAGCTTTTCCCTCCAGTATACCTGTGAGCATATATCTCTGTTATTTTCCTACTTCTTTTGTTCTTGTTTTTCTTTAAGGTGAAAACAAGTTTTACTCCAAGGCAAACATCGCTCCCACTTGTACTCGTTCTTTTCTCACTAAGAGCACTCCTTACCACCAGCCTATAAATCCCCAGAATATATAAATGTAACAATCTTTATATCTGACACTTTTCCTGTAAAATGCACAGGCTTCTGGCAACTAATATAGTAGAAAATGATCGTCATCGTTATATTTCTTAGTGTTATGGTATGTTAAACTACTGATGTGCTGATTCAAGAATGATGCCCTCAGCACATGGGTCCATGCTGAGGCAGTCCTTGATTTAGGGAAAAGCTGACTCTACCAAGGATCTGCATTATCATATAATAAGCTCTAATCTTTACTCCTATTATGATCTATCTACATTTTTCCTGTGGTATCTAGGGACCTTTTATGATACCAAATCTGTAGTAGTTTTTCAAATAAGCATGAACTCCAACATTCTGCAGATGAAGTCCTATGCAATCCTACAAGCCACCATGCAACATCCCTTCCCCCCAAATCTGGAATAAATTACAGGACATTAAGGCAAATCATTGCAAGTCCAAAGCCTTATCTGACACTCCAGCTGAAAATCCATTTAGTGGTCAGTGCAGTTCGCTGAGCACTGATCTAATCTGCTGGTCATGAAATATGTTATTTTGATTTCTGCAGAGTTTCATTCCAGGCCAGAAGTTTTCCAGCAGTTTCAGGAACACAGGAGAAGTAATAAATTAATCCACACTTGAGATGAAAAAGTTTTGGCTATCTGGGACCGGGTTTCTTGAGGCAAAAGCATGGCCCAGCTGCTTTCTGAGTACTGAACAGAAACCTACTTCTGACAGAACATGGATTCCTGCCTAACAAACAGCCCATGAACTGGCAGGGTCATGAAATGGAATGGGAAATACAAGTATGCCTCTCTAGACACGTTATCTCCATTAGAAGTGGTACAAATAAAAGTTTGCAGATTTCTAAGTTCTCAAGTAATACTAATATTCTCAAATTTCGCCTGGAAATGTTCCATTCAAAATGATCCCATGAAGCAACTTTCCACCATCCTCCTAAAATGGAAGTTGGCTGCAGTCAGAAATCTGCTTGTGACAGACATTGTTTATTAATTGTGGGGCATTTTGTTTGTTGGTTTGATTCTAGTTTGGTTTTCTTTGTTAAAGAGCCCTTCATACATTAGGAAATTGCATTTTTTTAATATAATAATTTCCCTCAGCTGTTTTGAGTGCTTTCATGTCTCTGCCCACCCTGTTGAAGCAGACTGTGAGCACCAATGCTGTTGGCTTGGTTTGGACACCTCTGAGAGAGGTAGCAGTCACCAGATCCAGGTCAGTGAGCTCTCTGCTCAGACACAGGGAGCGGCTTCCTGCACAAACACAAAGCCCTGGTAGTGCTGCACCACCACAGAGCTTCTTCTTGTTGCCTTCTTCCAGCATGAGAGTTATGCCCCTTCCACTTGGTGGGTTTAGGGAAAGGCTGCTTGATTTACTCTGGGCAGTGCACAGGAGAAACAACAAAATTCTCAGGAGGCGCAGTAATGAAGTATTACTTTGAAGCTTTGGAACATGAAGGTAGAATAACGTACCTGGAAAATGTTAAAATGTACCCATTTTGGTTAAATATGTAACAATATGAAAACATAAGAATAACAAAGAAAAGAAAATGTAGAGGGGAAAGGGGAAAGGGGAAAGGGGAAAGGGGAGGGGAGGGGAGGGGAGGGGAGGGGAGGGGAGGGGAGGGGAGGGGAGGGGAGGGGAGGGGAGGGGAGGGGAGGGGAGGGGAGGGGAGGGGGGAGGGGAGGGAGGGAGGGAAGGGAAGGGAAGGGAAGGGAAGGGAAGGGAAGGGAAGGGAAGGGAAGGGAAGGGAAGGGAAGGGAAGGGAAGGGAAGGGAAGGGAAGGGAAGGGAAGGGAAGGGAAGGGAAGGGAAGGGAAGGGAAGGGAAGGGAAGGGAAGGGAAGGGAAGGGAAGGGAAGGGAAGGGAAGGGAAGGGAAGGGAAGGGAAGGGAAGGGAAGGGAAGGGAAGGGAAGGGAAGGGAAGGGAAGGGAAGGGAAGGGAAGGGAAGGGAAGGGAAGGGAAGGGAAGGGAAGGGAAGGGAAGGGAAGGGAAGGGAAGGGAAGGGAAGGGAAGGGAAGGGAAGGGAAGGGAAGGGAAGGGAAGGGAAAGGAAAGGAAAGGAAAGGAAAGGAAAGGAAAGGAAAGGAAAGGAAAGGAAAGGAAAGGAAAGGAAAGGAAAGGAAAGGAAAGGAAAGGAAAGGAAAGGAAAGGAAAGGAAAGGAAAGGAAAGGAAAGGAAAGGAAGAAATAAGATAGAAAGGTACACAGTCACCATCCTTTGATCCAGTGATGAATCTTGATTACTTCAATTTCCATTGGTCAATGATGATTGCTGCCTTGATCCATCAGGGGTAGGGGAAGCCCACAAAAACTGGGTTATTAGATGGCCAGGATAGGTGCGAATGCCCAGGTGTCTTCCCTGGGACAGGAAGTTTTATACTAGGAGATGAAATATTGTAGATCACGGGACACTTTGGGAGTCCTAGAAGTGTTCTAAGAAGTAACAGTTTCCTCCCACCTCAGTGTGGTTAATTGTGGCCCATCAGAAGGGTTGACTATCCTCAGGCTTTCTTAAGAATGTCCCAGTAGTTCCCTGGAGGGAAGTATTTTCACTGCTGAGCCGCTTTTGTAAGGACATTGGCATGACAAAAAGCACCATCCCACCTCTCAGGCTTGGCCTCTTCTGTTGTATGACCTAACACCCACTTTACAGCCACTGGTGATGGGTGTGCACTCCCTCTGACCACCAGTGTGGTGGTTGCTATACTTGGAAATTGTTTGAATCATTTGAAACATTCTAGTCTCTCACAGCATGTCAGTGCTAACTAACACTGCACATCCCTAGTATTTGTGGAGTGCCCCTTTCCAAGAAGGTAGCTGATTAAAGAGGGCTGCTGAGTACATGAAAACACAGGTTAGGGCAGGGCAAAGCTGTGTTCTGAGCCCAGATCTGCTGGATTAGTTCAGTCTCTCAACAGATGCTGCCAGCTCTCTGCAGCTGTACAAACACTAAAATAGGACACAGGTTGCACTTCCCCTCTCCCCAGGCCCCACCAAGCATGAGATTAGTAGTTCAGTTATATTCAGAAAGATTTAAAAAATCTTTCTGGAAAGGAACAGGGGGTGTAACAGAGGAACAGGGTCACGATCAATGGCACGAAGTCTAGCTGAAGGACAGTAATATGCAGTACAACCCAGGGGTCGTTAGGAGTGTGATCTTGTTTAACATTGCCATTGAGGGTTTGGATGATGGGTTGGAGTGTACCCTCAGCAAGTTTGCTAATGATGTGAAATTATATCCCAAGCCTCTCCAAGCAGATGAGAAATTACCCAATATTCCTTCCAGTAAGCTCTCCATCAGCCAGAGGCTTTATCAGAATTTTAAGTCCCTCTTTCCAACTGCTGAACAAGGTAAAACTTCCTATTACACTGAGTGTAGAGAAGTTATGTATCGAGGTTGTGATTCATCAAATCTTTATTGATCCAACCCACACAGTTTAGTTCTTAGAGAGAAAAGTAGAATAAAGCCTAAATTCTATAATCTTCATTGGGGCAGATATAGTTCTTGTGAGGAAGTTAGAGTTGGTACAAAGAATTATATTTTTTATATGTGTCTATGAATAGAAATGACTCATTAGAACTATAAATATTCCTTGCTCCAAACCCCAAAATTAGATTTTTTAGATTATTTTTTTAAAGACAGTCCAAGCATTCCCCAAGCAAACAGTTTACTAGGTGATACATTCCATTATGCCTCATTCTCTCATCTTTTGGTATAAGTCTTTGCAGATCTGCAGTTTATTTCAGTTTTCTTTCTCCACCCAGCCACTGCTGTCTCATTTGTCACCTTGCTATAGCCTAGGAAGCTTTAGATATTTTCCTCCAAATTCATAACGAGTAAATATATTCAAACTCAACTGCCAACCTTCTTTCTCCAGTATAAGACCTTACCAACCAATCCTAATTCCTGCTGGGTGCACATAAATTATAGATTGTGATATGTTTTCAGTCCCAACTATAGTAGTGATGGTGGGTGCACTGCATATTTCTTTGGTAAATAAAGATGAGTGCACACTTGCAAATATAGGCACAGACACCTGGATGTGGATGTGTTCACATTTCTTAGAGCTTACATACACACACAGCTGTCCAAGCAGGAGTGTATCTGCCTAAAAGACCTGGACTTCCAAAGTGACAAAGAGCTTGAGGTTACATTTGTTTTTACTCCTCTTCAAAGTACCTCAAAATTCAGGTCCACTGTCCTTTAAGTATCTGACCCTATTCTGATTCTTCAAGGCTGGCATTCAAAGGTCTAACAGGGAGCAATAGGTGTTCTACCCAATGAATATTTATTCAAATGCACACATGCAGAGCACAATGATGTGTGTGTGTCCACACACCTGCACAAACTCATGTGAATACTGCTGTTTGTGTATAAAAGCAATCGCGCAGCAACTCAGTCTTGTAGCTGGAATCTTGGGAGCTCTATAGGAAAACAAAGAGATTTTATTTCAGTATCATTTACTTTCCCCATTTAATTGGTAACAGTTGTGATTTGAGGAGTCACAGTAAAATAGAGAGAGGCCTTGAAGCACTGATCTCAAAACTCCAGTATGAAAGTTGTATGTGACTCTACAGCTCAGCTAGATGGACTAATACGTAAAATGATCAAAAATTACAGCTGCAGATTTACATTAGCATAGAGAGAACACACAGAAAGTCCTGGAATTTAAACACTCTGACAACCATTTTTTTAAAGATGATAACTTGCTGTAGGGTCACCCCATCCCAACTGCCATGGCTGCCCCATGAAGATGCCATTGCAGCATTCAGGAACAGTTTTGTTCTGGCTGTTTATTCTCTTTCCAGTCATCCATATTGAAAGTTATTCCTTTAGGGACACCTGCAACTTCCCTCTTTTCTGATAATGCACAGCATGTGTGGTTTTGAGAGCTATTTATGTAATATTTCCATTAACAGGCTGTAATTAAACCATCTAATTAAAAAAGCAGTAATCTATTTAACAGGGGGCTTATTTTTTTAAAGAAAGCCTAACAGAACTGTGATTAAGTTCCTCTGCTAGATGAGCATTATGGTTTTTCATAAAGCTCTTAATTACTCAACCCAAAATGTCAAATAAATTAAATTAAAAACATAATTTTATTTTTCTGAAAAGAAAAATAATAACACACACCAGAGTAAAAAGCTGTTCCAAAATATCCATTAATATAGTGAAAATTGTTTTAAATGTGTTGTGCATTTCAGCCTAGACAAAAGCTGATTAGTGATGTAAAATATAGTGAATGAAATTTTGTACTTATTAGGCAAATACATAGAAAATTGTACTTTTTATTCCCAAAATATTAATGAACAGGAACAGCCCTTTGGGGCCACACCAGTGGTACCTCTCAACCCAACAACTTGCTCCCAGCTGGGTTGAGGCAAGAGAGTATCCTGGGAAAGCACACAGGCCTGGACATTCCCCTCTGCCCCCTTCTGTTTCCACAGCAATCACCTTTGTTGGATTGGGATGTTAGATTGTACATCTTGCCTGTTAAATTTAGTGTCCATTTACAGCTCTGTTGTCTGTAGAGTTGTCTAATCCCATTTTGAACCTGCTGATGCTGTCTGCCTGTGCTGGCTGCTGGGCCAGCAGCATCCAAAGGTTCCCCATGCAGAGAGCTGCTTTCTTTACAAGCTTTAAGCTGTTATCCTATTAGTTTTTATCAAGTGCTCTTTCGTTCCATTCTTGCAGGTTTCAGTGGATAACAATTCTGTGCTCACTTTATCTGTGATCTGTATCTTATCACAACCTTACTGGAAATCTTCAATTTATTTTGCTCTATTTAGTTGCCAGTTACTTTTCCTAAGCATGATCATTCTCATCAACATTTCCCAGGATGATAATTGGCCCTCCCTCACTCACATTCTAAGACAAATATTTCTAAGGACAAAAGTCAGCATGAAATTATGTCTTCTTCTGTATCTCAAAAATAAATAAACTTGCACTCTACTGACACACTTTGGAACCTCTTTGAAGAGCTCGAAAGGAATTCTCTGCCTTGTAGGAAGTATAATGGCCCAGTCCTGATGTGATGGAGCCCAGTGCTCAAATTTGCACGGACCCTTCCACTCCCTGCATGCTCAAGGGGCTCCTTGTGTGGCGCTCTCCCACAAGGGCCAGGCACACACTGGGACTGTGGGCGCTGCAATTAAGATGGAGCATTATGGCTGCTGTGAGCCACAGGCACAAGAGCTGAAATCCAATGGACCCTCCCAAGTTTCTACGTTTGCCCCTGCTCTTCCACAGATGTAGCGTGATGGAGGAGGAGGAATCAGCCTGCTCTGAATGTAAATGGCAGGAAGAGGAGGAAAAACAAAGAGAGAGAAGATGTAAAGAAGGGATTTGCAGAATCAAAACACAACCCTGCTGTTCAAGCATGTTTGTGGACCTGTTTGGTTTGGACCTGTATCTTATGCCATGCTGGGGTTTGTCTCGCTGCCAAGCCCAACAAGAACACACAGATTAGGCCAAAGGAGGGTGTTGTTCTTTAGTTCGAACACAGAGCAGTGGTATGTGAAATGAATTTCTGTATACTTAATCTTAGCCAAATGAGGCTGTCAGACGTTTGTTTCTCCAACCTGAATCAGCACTTTATACCAAGAGGAAAATGTTCCTTGGGTGTAAAGCACAAGTGAGTGAAACGAAAAACCATGGACTCCAATATTTATCATTTTCTTTCTCATTAGGATTCTTTGTTCAAAAACCAGAACATGCTGCCTGTGCCTCCCCCATCTCTATAAGCTGTCTTGCTCCCTTGCTGCTCTTCCCACAGGCAGCAGCTAAAAGCATCCATTTGAGCTGTCAGGTGGGAGTGCTCCGGTGAATGAGAGTAGGAGGGGGTGCGAGGGCTGCCCTGTGACATGCACCCAAACTTCCAGGAGCTGCTGCTCCTGACTCACCCTGGGGCTGCAGGTGAGCCACCAGCTCCACAGTGGTTTCAGTGGTCTTAGACTGACCTGCAAGGGTTTGAAAACACCTCTGTCTCCTGAGCAGAACCCACCTATTAGTCAAGGAAAACAGGACACTTTAACCACAGCTCAAAGTGAGGAAATCAGGGATCACGTATACATGCTGAGTTTTTAATTACAGGAATCTAGTATTGAGAAGGCAAAAGCAATAATTGACAGTTCCTTGTTCTTAGTTACAGCACAACAGCACCTTTTTTTAACAGGACTGATTAATTAAATTCTTCATAGGACCCCAAGGAGATATCACTTTAAGAACCAGTACTTGATTTACTCTATTGAACTTTTGGGGGGTTGGGCAATTGGTTGGGTTTTGTTTGTTTTTTTATTGTTTGTTTGGTTTGCTGTTGTTGTATCAGTCAATGAAAATATGTCAAGAGAGTCTCACATCAAAGAGAATATCAAGGGGAAAATGCCCATGCAGCCAGTTTGTTGTTTCCAAAGCTCATTCAGATACTCAGTGTGTGTGCACTTGGGGGAAAGAGAAATGACAGGGAAGAAAGTTTTATATGGGAAACAAAAGTTCCATAAATGTAGAAGCTTTTTTATAGGAAGCTTTTTATGCTGCCACAAAAAGTCAAAAAATCCTCATAGAAAGCAGAGGTGAATTTTTAACTGGTAATTATATCACTGTAAATTCTCAAAGTAGATTCTTCTTTATAAGATATACTGTTATTACTGTTATTAAATGCCCAGGAAACAGGAAATTAAACAGGTCATATACAGAAATGGAAGTGGTTTTGTTAAGCTCATTAGGCAAAAAAAAATACAAAATTGTAAAAGCTGAGGAGGAGAGGAGAGGAGAGGAGAGGAGAGGAGAGGAGAGGAGAGGAGAGGAGAGGAGAGGAGAGGAGAGGAGAGGAGAGGAGAGGAGAGGAGAGGAGAGGAGAGGAGAGGAGAGGAGAGGAGAGGAGAGGAGAGGAGAGGAGAGGAGAGGAGAGGAGAGGAGAGGAGAGGAGAGGAGAGGAGAGGAGAGGAGAGATCTCAATAGGAAAAATATCCACAGCTGTGGAGAAAAATAGTCTTGTGATTTGAAGGGATTTTTCTTCTTTTTCCTCCTTGAGTATCTGGTTTTTTATGCTGTTAGGATGTGATAGTTTCTTACATTAGTAGAGCATAATGTATAGTAACCCTATTATACACTGTTTCATTACTTTACAACAGAGTATTTTTTTTAAAGGCTGAATTTAGGCTAACTTATTAAATGCATGTGTTGTGGTTGGCATTATCTCTTCAAAGGAAATTAAACCCTATATCTGAATTTCAACTACTTCTTTCAAAAAGATAAAAATCAATCCAATTCTACTTCTAGAAACACTGGACAAATCCAAAAACATGTTGTCATTGCAAATTTAAGCTTTAAGCTAACCAAAATCCCTTGATGTGAAATGGTAAGAACCAGCATTTTGTTTCCATCAGGTTTTGAGGAACAAGACATTTGTGTCACAACAAGATGCTCTTAATCCCACCTAAAACCTTGACAGAAAAATGCACTGAACACTGAGGGTTCCGTTTGCCTGGCATAAGGGATAAGAGGGAAAGAAAATCAAGAGGAAAAGGCAAGCACTCTTTTTGGGAAGAAAGGAGGAGAGACTGTCAAGCCTGCACAGTGACTTAGATTTTTTGAAAAGCACTCCTTTTACAAAGAGCTAGATGTATAACGCCAGAGAAACTATCCAAAGATGCAGGAATCAGAGCAGCGCCTCTCTCCTTTTTATTCTCTCTGAGCTGCCACAATAGAGTTTTATCTCTGGACTGTACTAAATGAAAAACCCATTTCCTCTCAGATTTATGACACAGAAAACACTTTGGGCTGGAACCTAAAACCTAAATAGGACTTTATTCCAGCTGAACTCAGGAAGAATAATCACAACAACAGCATCAGAGCTAATAACATCCTGAACATATCGATGCTTTTGTCTGTGTGGGATTTGTGTGAGTGATTCTGCTCCCATTGCTATTCTGGGATGTGGGGTGCTGCAAAGAATGACAAAAGTGCCTTTATTTGGTTATGTTGGAGGTACTACATCTTTCATAAGCAGATGATGTCTAGAGCAAGGAAGCTTTTAGGGTAAGAATGACTCTTCTGCAGTGTCTGTGCAGGGTCTGGCACAGTGGGTCCAGAGCCCAATGAGATTGGTTGGAGCTGTAGAAATACTGCATGGAGTGATATGTAGGATGTGTGAGTGACACCCACAAGGTTCTTCAAATGCAGATTGATCACTAAGTTTCATTAGTGTTAATGGTTGCTACCTACAAAGAATAATCTATACCACCAATCCAAATGTATTTTGTTTGGATCACTGAAAAAAAAAATGAAGTAAAGGTCTGAGGTAAAATACAGTAGCAAGTATGTGACCCACGTGTTTTCTTTCACAAACTCCTTGAGATTTTCCACACAAAATGACAGTTGTCTTGGCAGATGACAAATTCTTAAAGCTGACAAAGTCTGGTACACCAAACATGGAAAATAAAAATACTTGCCTGGCTTCAAAGCTAACCACATCATATCACATTTCAATATTTCTCCTGGGTCCATAGCTGCACAATATGTTCTCTATTCAGCTGTCATAGAGTCCTGTGTTTGAACCCGAATATTGTCATAGATGAGAAATGTGAGGCCAATAATAATTTTAGTTAAAAATATACTTGATTGGTGGCAGAAGGATCAGTATATTCTTTTGTATTACCTGTTTATGGGATTCCCACACATACTGTCATGAAACATACTTTACTCAGAAGAGTATAGAGATGTGTTAAAAAATGTCCATTGAAAGAATTCCTTGCAATGTTAAGGAACTAAGGGAAGATAACAAAGCCCCACCCTTATAAAAATAACACAATTAAGCACACTTAGCTTGCAGATGTATGTTATTTTGCACTTTCAATTATTTTACAGAAGATCCTCTCCTGAGTATGAGTTGATAAGTTAATGGTCATTTCACATTTTTAGGATGGAAACAACAACACAATGAAACATTTTTTTAGAAGATTGGTCTGTATCTCTGACAGTCTAAAGGCCTAGGAGAGAGGCATTTTCCACAGCTGGCCAAAACATCTGTAAAGTGCCAGTTCTTCAGAAGGTCTTGTTACCTTTAGTAAACATGAGATATGCTCCTCAGAGGACTAGGACTTTATCTGATTCTTCTACTGCAACAAAGCTTATGTGTCTCCTTACTTGTAAACTGATCAGTCAGGCTCACATTTTAATGACAGACATAAATGTATCTCTAATGATTTTCTTCCACCAGAATTACGTAGGGAGTCTCCCTGAAAGTTGGTTAAATGAGCCTGTTATAAATCTGGAACACAAGCATCTCCCTGCATAAATTTACAAGCACTGATTCCAAAAGGTTAACAATATGGCAGATGGATATGATGATGTGTGAACTCAGAAAATTCAGGGTTTGGTTCCAAAAGCAGTTAAAAGTCTGAGCATTTCCTCAGTCCTCAAGCAGGCTGCCGTGACTGACGCAAACCACCTGCTGCTTCAGATCAAGCCAAAAATAGTCCAAGAACAGCACTTATGAGTCTTTTGCTCTGCTTCTGCTCCTCATTTCATTGAGAATCCAAAAGCGTAGACATAGAGGTAAAAAAAAAAATTGCACAAGCATGACCTATCCCATTTAAACAAATAAATGTCAGCCACTGGAAGAAGTAGGAGTAGTGTCCAATTCTCAGCTATGGTCAAATGATTTCAGTGCTCATTTTATGCTGATATTCCTCCACTTGAAGTAAAAATTTTGCAATACCAGGAAAAAATGCATTTTTTATCCTCTCTGTGCAAAAGCTGTTCCTGCATCCTTAAGCATCTGATTTCACACTGTGCAACTTTTCTTCCTGTGGATGCCCTCCTTTCATGTGGACAGCCTGAAGCAAGTGCAGAGAAATGGAAAAACCTCAAACTAAAGAAAAATGTATACATTTTTCTAATCTTTTTGTTATTTTTGTGTATTATACTACTGAGGCTTTATTCACTCATCAGGAAGACCAAGGATGATCTCCTATGACCTTGGGTAAGTAACTACTGAAAATACGTGTACACAGCATAAAGCAGAGCTATTCAGGTGCCAAGCTAGGTCTGACTAAATGGAAATGAATGGTGTAACTGTACCCTGAACATCCATTGATCATGGTCTCTGGTGGTGCATGAAACTGAACGAGATTAGCACCTCAGGCCCCATGCAGAAGGGAAGTTCCCCAGGAGCAGAGCTAACCTTTCTCAGGCAGATTCACCTCTTGCACAGAGCAGGTTTGCCAATACAGGTAAGGCATTCTACTTTAAAAAAGCCAAACATCTTACTCTTCCTCAGCGTAGTGCTGTGTCTCCCTCTGATGGCATCTGGGCCACACTTCCAGGCTGATGAACATGATAAAGTCTTGTGTAACAGAGGGTGTCTTTTAACTCAGCTAATGAATTTATTTAGGTCGGGGGTCACAGGTTTAAAAACTTGTGTTCCATCAAAATGTGATTTTCTCTTTAGCCTTCTAATGAATTGAGTCCTGGGGACGATTTTTCAGGCTGGAGCAGTTCTCAGCCACAACTGAACTCAATTCATATTTGCAACACCAAAAGAACAGAGTCACAGAGGAGAGATTTAACAATCAGTACTTGCTAGAAGAGCTGTAAGGACTTTAGCTATATCAAAGTGAATTAACATCAGTCTACTCTTAACATTCACTTTGTGTGAAGGCTGTAAAACAGATACAGGGATCTGTAATTTCTCTAAGTTCCTCACAACTTGCCTGTGGACGTGAAGTTCTAAATACTTCCTGCCTGTCTACAGCTTGTGACTGGCACTCTGGACCCTGAGGAGGCTTTGCAGCCAATGCATGCTGCTTCACTGTCCTTCAAAAGCTGCATCCTACTGATTGACTCAGCTTTGAACCCCCATTCACAAAGTATCACAAAAGATTTGCCCCACACTAGTAGTTACAGGAATAAAAATAACAATATTTTCAGCCTATTAAAATGCAGGTAATTGCATTCTCTCTCTTTGCTCAGCCCAGCCTAAAAACTCTTGAACCAGGTAAGTTTATTAGGGAAAAAAAAAAAAAAAAAAAAAAAACAAACAACTGTGTGCATTTGATGGTCACTGCAAGATTTCAAAATAAATTGAAATATTTTACAAGAAAGGTCAGCTGAAGGTCCACTTAAATATTCTTCCATTGTTAATACTTCAAATCTGAACAAGATAAAAAATTCCCACTAGTGACTCAGTACTCACTAGTCACTGAGTGGGTTTGTGCTGAAAAAAAAAAGGAATGCTGAGAACCAGATTCCTTTCTTCCCCTTACATAAGCAACAATTATCTGTTTATGTAGGATTAAAAATGCTATCTTCTCATTGTATTCCCATACAGCATTTTAACAAAATGCTCAAGGCATTAAGAACTATTAAATGGTAAAACTCCTCCTTCAATGAAAACACTCAGTGGTCTAGGATCTGGAGATAAGGATGAAGCAAACATTTCTTGTTATGAGACTCATCATCTGTACAGCCTGATTTTACATTGATTTTACAGTGATTTTACATTTCAGTAAAATCACTTTCATTTTTTAATGTTTTAGTGTGCTACCCTGAGCTTCAGAAAGAACAACAATATCTTAGACCTACTGCCTCTAGGTTTGAAACCTTTCCATCATCTTTGAATCCATTTTATTTTTCAGAAACAAAACAACCAAAACGTAATGCTATAACACAAAAGACTGATATTAGTAATAGGAGTTTGGAATAATAAAAATGCCTCTGCAGGAGCCAAGGCTAGTGCCTGTTGATTCAGCCCAGGGCATTGATACAGAAATTCACATGGAACTGTCTAATCAGAAGTAAATGCTCTTTTTCCAGAGCATTCCTTTTGTTTCTCTAAGCCCTCTGTTCATGGAAGGGTGACTGCATGGTGCTAATGATTAAACCCAGAGGGAGTTCAACCTCTTCATTTGTGTGTCTGTCCAAATTTCCTAGAGAATGTGGAGACTCCTTTTCAAAGTTCACATGCAGGGATTACTGCAGGCATGTGAAAATCTATTTTTCTTTGATGCTTTACACAGCCCCTATAGAATTAGTTCATTATTAACCTTATTGAAAAGAACTCAAGTGGGTTATGGTTTTATATTTTCCAGGTGGCATAAGCTTATTTTGCCCCTAATATGAGGTAAATCCTTGACCTATATGTGAACCTTGCTGCAGTGAGAGCAGAGCCAGGCCTCAGCTAGCAAGCCTTGTTGGAGATATGTGGTTCCAGGAATGCCAAGCACAGTTTTCAGAACAGGGTCCAGGCCAATCAAAGCATGGCTGATCAACCCAGTGTCTGCCTGCAGAGTATCACAGTCGTCCATTTCCTTCATCATAGCCATTACTATCTGGCTTCCAGACTGGATTCAACTGCTATTTTTACCAGATATCAGCTGAGCCCTGTGATTAGAAGCTCACTTCAGCCTGACCACCCCTGTGTTCCTAGCACAGAGCACCAGTCTCTACCCAACACTGGAGGTACCTTCAGATGGAATTTGTTCCAATTGAAGTAAGATTTATCACTTGGTTGTAGATCTCACTTCACAAGACTGTGGGTTTTTAATGGGTGAAACTGCTTAACTGGCAAGGATTGATATTTAGGAATGTAGGACTTGGAAAGTATAACAGGCAGATGTAATGAACCTGTCCTGGTGGGACAATAGTAAAATTCATTTATGTCTTCCAATCATTTGCTCTGAAAAAGAAGAAAATACTGTACATGTAGGATATGACAGAAGATTTTTTTTCCTTTCATGTTAGCTTTAGCCAGGCTAGCAATACCTATCTGGTTAACATTCTGCATAGAAAGCCAAAGTACACATATAAGTGAAAAGAAATACTGCAAGAATCAGAGCACCTTGTCAATTGGGATCAGCCAGTTTAGTTTGCTCAGGTTAATGGAAAAGTTCTGAAAGTCTTACAGTGGGTGGCTTGCAAGTCAAAACACAGCCAAAGGGACTGGTCTGGACCAAATTCTAAGACTGAATTAAAAATGGGATCCTTTGGGCAAAATTCTAGCAAATGCTGTCAGACAGGAAAATATGGGAAATTAGACTGTCAAACTAGAGCTCAAACTGCTGTGCTTATAACAAACCATATCCTCTGATTTTTACTGGGAGCAGTTTACACCAGCATCTGAAGAGAATATGTGTCCCCAGTTGAGACCATGGGAGCTCACCATTCCCTCAGAGCACTGACATATTAAAATTCATCCTGTTTCTTTTCCTGCTCTCTTTCATGCAGATGCACAAGCACAAAAATGTGTTTTAAGCAGCACACATAATTACCTCAGCTTTTGGAAACAAGCAGTAGGATAACACAGGGTAGAAATGGTTTCTGACAAAGCCTGCCTTTAACAGCACAGCTGCTAAGAAGAATTGCTCTGTGCACAGGGGCCATTAAGGCACAAGAAGGTGTCCATATGAGTAGGACTGAGGAGACTCACACATTTGGAAAGAGAAATATGCACAAGCTGTCTAAGAGGGAAAATAAAAGCATGCCTGGGAAATATACTGTGAAAACTTACTATTGGTCCTCCAGGCTGCATAGCCCAGGGACTGGGGTTGCTGTAGCATAAGATGGCATTGCCCCTTTCACAGGTAATGATTTAGATAATCTCCAATCTGGATATAAACCCTTGAGTTACTGTGTATAGTCACAGTGTCAGTGCCTTAACCAGGCCTCCCACTTGTGCTTTATAGATTGTACAAGAGCAGGATTGCATTGGTCTGCTTCAAACCTCGGAGCAGTTAATCTAGCTGAGGGCTTTAAGGGTTTAGCAGGTCCTTCTAATAGCTGCCGTGCTGGTGTGCAGTTAACCTTTATTGCCGTGAGGGCCCTATTAAAAATGAGCGACATTCAGCTCCTTTAAGGAAAGAAAGATTATGCTTCCAGATGTGTTGATACACTTGACATATGCCCTGTGATTGCAGAGCCTCTCAGGCACCAAAAGAGCGCTGTTTTCACAAAGATGCAATTTTTGTTTATACAATATACACACACATGCTTGTCATGGTAATTTGTGCATGGCACTTCTAACCTGAGTGATGAAAATACAGAGAGAGAGAGATTGAGTGAGGCAGTCAGACTGCACCATGCATAACACTGCATGTGGAAAACCCATCCTCACAAGCACAGCCTGTGTAAAAACAGTTTTCTTTGGCTTGCTGCAGTTAGAACATCCATAAACATTTTCAGTTGTTGCTATCATCACAACAGTTTGAACACACAGAATAGAGTCATTTTAAGGATATGCAATTATATTTGTGAATGAGAGCATTGAATTTGGTTCATTTAGACTAGGAAATGTACATTTTGCATTGCTGTTCACCATTCAGAAAGCAGAAAGGCAACTGCATGACTGTAGATTTTGTAGTTACCACTGACAAGTATACATCCAGAAATCCATACCCAAGACAAGGGATTTTTCTCTCTGCTCTTTAAAAAACACTTTTCCATCCTCTGCCCTGTGTGCAGAAGGAATGCAATGGCTCCATCAACATTGTTGGCTGAGTCTGGGAGTGACCTTAACCCCAGCTCATTTCCTGACACCTCCCGCTATCTCATTTCCATATTTCTTATAAAACCAGGAAACATGAACAAACTAGTCTAAGGGGATCTACCCAAAGGGTTATTTTTATTTTCCACTTTACATCCCATCTCCCAGCCTTACTGCTCTTGGGAAGATATTCGCATGTCAATGAAATATCTGTGGTTGTGGCACAGGGCAAAACCCTATTATCTTACCATGCTTAACCTGGCAACCTTTGACAGGCAAACTGGAAAAGGCTGAATAACATCAGCCATACACTGACAGCAAGTTTTGACTATTGTATGAATAGAGATGGTTCAAAATTAGTATGTCTCATAAACCTAAAAGGTCTGATTTGGATGAAGAATAGTAACTTGTGCAATGTGAGAATGAGATTGAGAGAAAAAACTCTAGGTGCAGAGTCTACTAGACGAATCCAAGACTATTTAATAATTCAAATCACCTTCTAAAATTGATGTAAAAAGCCACTATTTCAAAATAATTCAACCTGGGCATTAGAGCAGTTCTGTCATCTTCCAGTCACACAGGTAGGTCTCAGGGGTTTATATTTATGGCTGCCAGCAGCCATTCCACTCAAAGGCACATAACACTGGAACTCATTTTAAGAGGGGGCTGGTGTACTTTGGAGAGCCCACATTCAGGAAGAATTCAGACAAAAAGTCTAGCAGGGTTTAATGATTCTGCAACATATCCATGGGAAGGTCACAGGCATTTGGCTTTTTGAGGACTGATTGATCCATGGATTACACATACTGATCACAACTGGTCTAAGGAATCTCTCTGCTGATTACAAGACAGATGCAAATGACGTAAAAAAGTATTAGAGAACATGAGATCACAAATGCTATTTTTGCATTTCCTCTACCCCAGATCCACTTGGGATAAAAACACTGAGTCATATCCTTTGCTTTATTTAAACCCTGTGACATTTGCGTGTTTTTCTTAGTAGCTCCAGTGTATGGAGGACAAGATCTGCATAAATATAAACCCAAGAAATCAGATTCCTAACAGGTAGCGAAACACAGACACCCTGTTTGCTCAAGAAGTCCCTGAAGCAGTGAGGCTGTGACCCTACTCTCACTTTTTTCTACATCTACCCCACATTCTTGAGAGAGCCTACTGGTGCAGAAACTTAGCTAAGGGTCTTTTGGTCTGACCAAACTCTAGATTAAGTTTATGTTTGCTCAGCTGCTGCGGAAACCTAGAAGCATATTTCATTCTTGCTGAACAGATTTTGGTACCTGATTTTAAACTGCCTTCTAGGACTCTACCCATTCTGATTTGTAACACATCCTGCTTCTTCCGTGGTGCCTTCCAGCAGGCAGAATTTCCCCAGAATGGGTTAAAGTACATGCTGCCAGTTTTTCTAAAACAACACATTGGTGATCTAAGCTGAAAATTAATGTAAATGATTTGCTATCTTAATGTACTGCTGAGAAATATACTGACCCTCCAGATATTCCAGATTAGAGCCAAGGATTACACACAGACGCATACTCACACACCCTGCAAAATTTGGTTACTGAACAAAAGAAATAGAAGAAAAATAAATAAAATTGGGAAATTCCTTAGGGGTTTGGGCTAATTTGAAGTATAATCATCAGGGGTTTACTTTGAATATACTTCAAATGCCTATTTAATTTCAGTGCAAATTTTTTTTTTGTTTTTTGATTGGTAATTTCTTTTTCCAATAGCTTTAATTATTTTATGCTTTTATAAAAATTAAAGATAATGTGCAAAGTAAAAAGGAAACAATTAATTAGAAAATTACAAAATGAAGCATCTTATTTTTTCTGTTCTTGTTTTCTTAATCACTAATTTGACCCAAATCATCAGAGCATTTTTCTAGCCCTGAAATCTGTCCATAATTATTTTGGCAATTTACAACATAGCAAAGCTTTTCAAATGTTCTTTTAATGATTCATGATATTTTCTCTACTTGATCATTAACAGAGGAACTTGTGCTCATAAGAAAGCTGGAGCATCATATGAAAGTGCTATTTCTGTGGGAGCTGCCATCACAACCATTGCTTGGGATGAAACAAGTAGCATGCAGTAAAAATACAACGTGACTGCAGTGATCATTCACCAAACAGGAACTAGGTGGTGAGAAATGTGCTGCTGAAACATCTGCACACCAGCCATTGATTTGATCATTTCAAACAATGAGAAGAGACTGGCTGTAAACACACACTAAAAAGAGTGCCTAATCCATCAAACAAATTGTTTGCTGCAGATGGTCCTTCCAGCTCCATCTATAGGTGTGTAAATAGAAACAGATGACCATATAATCATGACATGCAGACATACTGAGTTATCTGGTGTACCAGTTTATCCCCAAACAGCAGGCTCCAGAATCCACAAGTGAGCCAGAAGTGCTTATAGACATCTTACTGCTCCTGGAGAGGTTTAACTTCTGTATTTTCTGCAGGGCTTTTTCTGATGCTGGGGGTTTAGTATTTACTTGCAGCTTCAGGATATGCAGCACAAACGGGTAAAGAGCCAGAGAAAGGAAAAAGGAAGTTTTTTTAAGATAGTGGATTTTAAGAAACAAAACATAAACAGGCTCTGCAGATGACTGTGTATCACTAGCTAACACTGAAACATCAAACCATACCATACAATACTAATCTTAAGAGACAGAAAGCTAAAGAATCTGAGCCAAAGAACCACTTCAGGAAGCCATTACATGTGGTGCTTCAGGTTATCTGTGAGCACAAGCCCCCTGCAAGTGAAAAAAAAAAAAAATTGTAAAACCAGCAATAAACCTTATAAAACCTACCATGTTAATCCTCTTGTAATTTTGTGCACTTCTTCATGCTGAAGTCAAACAAAAGGTGGGTAGAGGAGAAAGGAATAAAGAATATAGAGGAAAGATTTAAAAGCTGACTGCTTTTTTGCTATTACCACCTGTGCATAATCACAACTGGCACTGAACTCAGTATCTCAAGGTCCCACTGTGTTGGCTCTGCTGTGAATGCCTAGGAGCCACCATAAAATAATTACCAAAATGTAAAAGAAAATGCAACAAATGGACATTTTTCAGAATGGAAACATTTGAATGGCCACCAAAACTTTTAGATTCAGGCTTACTCTAAATAAGAAGTAAAGCCCAAAGCCTTCACTGAAGTCAATTGGAGAGCAAGAGGCAGGGCCCTGGGCTGCCCCACCCTGCCTAAGGTCTGAAGCACATGTAGGAGGTTCCTTTGTTTTCCGTATCCACTGCAACAGAGCAGCTAGGACCCGAGCTGGGGCATGCCACGAGGAAAAAAGCTGCTGACCATTTGGAAGAGATGAACGAATCTAGGGGATCAGCCACCCCAGCTCCAGAGCAGGAGGCACTCACTGCCGCGCTGACGTGTGAAAAATGTGGGGGGAAGCAGGCAGTGCAACACATCTGCCAGGGAAACAAGCGTGCAGGCTGGGGACACTGCTCAAAACAGGGCTTGGTGCTCAGTGCCAAACAGCCACCACACAGGGGTTTTTGTCTCCATCTGCACCCAGCACAGTGCAGGAGCTCCTGCCTGCAGTGACCGTGCCACCAGTGTGCAGAACAGAGAATCAGAGTACTTTAATGTGCTCTCTGTGCAGGTACACCTCCAAAATATTCAGCCTGAAGCCAGCACAGCATGTTGCAGCCTGACAGACTGCACTCGGGGAGCAGTTTCGACCTCACTCTCTCCATTTCTCTGACTTCTGCTAAACTCCCAGGTGGAATTCAAGGTGATGGTTTTAACCTACATAGCCATCACTGCTTTGAGACCTTTTAAGCTTATTAAGCCCTCCCTCTCTCCCTATCAGATGCTGATGCTCTCTCTAAGGGAAGCTGTATCCATGTGGTGTATCAGACTCCTGTTTTTGTTATCATTCCATGCAAGCTATCAATTTTCTACTTTCTCTACAGCTACACTGAGCAGCAGCGGATCTATTCACAGGTACACCCCTCATTTAGCCTGTGACTCCTAAGTGATTGTTAAGGTGCTTGAGGCACTGAATGAGTAACTACAAGTACATTCTAAAAAGAGCAAAAAATTAATAAAAGAACAGTTGTCTGCTGCATTTGCAGTTAATTATCTGCAAGCCTACTTTCCTGTCCCCAGCACCCACTGGAGGACTGAGCTCACATGCCAGACACCAGGCATCTGTGCTCAGTGTGGCACTGAGGAGGTTCAGCAACACGTGTTCACCACTTGACTGTACTCCCTTCATCTACCACCCATCATGCTCAAAAATTTAACAGTAAGCATCTAATGAGGCAGAGAGAGATCGACTCCCTCAACCATCCTCTGATATATCCCCCAGCATGCTTTCTGCTCATCTGCCTTCTGTAGTATTTTCTGTCACTTAGCAAATTAGATTCCTCCTCAGCTTTCCCTCAGAGGTTCCCTATGGGCTGTACCACATCCTTTGTGCTGCAGTTTTCCAGTGGCTCTGCCCCAGGCTCCCTGCACTCTCTCCCTGTGGGAGCCAAGTGACAGCCATGGAGCTGAAGGTTACAAAGAGAAACCCACTAAATCAACTTGTTTGCAGGCACCTTTTTTGTCGTGCTCTGTGAGGACCAGACTTCTGCATTGAGTGAACTGATGCCTTTTAACAGAACAAGGAGAGTATTTAGACCAGCAACTAAAATAGTAAACTGAGAAGTGTTTTAGAAATGAGATGTAGAGAGAACGCTTTCTTTCATAGCTGTTGCAAACCCCTGCTCTCTGGATATTTTGGTTTCATAAGAATGACAGGTCAATAGCTCCCTTTCCCTGCATTCAGAATTGTGGGCAGGCCTGGCAGATGCTTTGTCTGCCTATTAGGATACAGTGCCCTGACTTTCCCGTAGATCTTAGCAGAGCAATCAGCAGCCTGGAGACCTCCAACCAGCTGGTTATGCAGCTGTCTAATAACTGTCATATTACTTCCTGCTAGAGGAGAAAGGGAGCTAAGGAAGATGGGGTGAGACTAATTAAAAAGAAAAACTCAGAGTGTGTTGCTTTTAACTTCCCTCATCCTAGTAATTCTACTTCCTAAATTACTGTAATATAATGGAAAAAAGCCAGAAAGCAACTAGGGGCAAACAGTGAAATAGCATCAGAAATCTATCCACTGTCCATCTCCTCCATATCTTTTATTACAGTCAACAACATTATTATAGCATTTTCAATCCTTCATGAAGTCATTTTCCAAAAATAGGTGAGCAGCAGTAAAAGAAACAAAGGGCTGCTCTCCTCTCAAAGGTCCACAAAATGCTACACACAGAAAAGATTAGAGTGGAGAGTGCACTGGAGTGAAGAGAGAGAAGCACTTATTTCCACTTTGTATTTGGAAGGGGAAGGATTGCATTTAAGGACATGTGGGGTTGCCAAGTTTTGGGCTGTGGCTGAAATATAAAATTTATTGGCAAAGACAGTTTTTGGGTTTTTTTTGAAGGATGAATTATCAGAGGTTCATTTGGGGTTCAATAGCACATTTTGTCCAAAGAGAAAACAAAACATTTAGAAATGCTTTAATTAAGCAGAGGAATAGAATCAGAAAGCGAATGAAAAGGAGGCAGTGCAGTGCAGCATGGTTGCTATGCCACTGCATATATATGGGGTGGAGGACTCCTCTAACAAAGTTCAAAACAAGAATTTTAACCAATGATTCTCAGTCATGGGAGCTTGTTTTAGCCACTGAACTGAACAAAATTGAAGACACACCTATCTTGCTCTTGTCCTTTGAAGATAATGCAGTGGTTCTTTAAATATTCACTGGCACAGAGCAGAAACCATATAGATAAGTCTAATGTCCTTGCTAAAGTCAGTTTTTCATTTTGTGTCTGTGAATATTTAAGTCAGATACAAAGTGTTTCTCCTTTGAATTTCAAAAGAACAGCTGAACTCACAATACACAACAGCAAGCAGCAGGGGGAGAGACATGTGGACAACACTTACAACCCCAGCAGCCCACCCAGATATCTTGTTAAGGGACAAAAGAACAGTTCCTCATACCTTACTGGTGTGAATGACACTTACATCCATAAACTGGCTCTTTGTCCAAAATTATATGATGAAGTCTGGCTGGATTTGTTAATAATTTTAAATAGACTGAAATGCACTTAAAAAAAACCAAACAAAACAGTATCTTTGTGTCTGTTTGCTTGTGTGTGTCTGTGTGTGTTTGTGCATACACATTCATACATAGTTCTGCACCTACAGTTGCAGAACTGAAATCCTCAGATATAAATAAGATCAGATGTCAATTGCATCGTAAAGTGAAAAACCAATTCAGGCATAATTAACTGTCAGGATAATATCTGCTCCAAGGGGATTTCAGAAGATGAGGTAAGAACTAGATATTTAATACCTTTAGTAGTAAGTATGGGGTCAAAAAAAAAAAAAAGAAAGAAAGGTAAATGAGAGAGAAAGAAAGTGCTACTGACTTCATTAAACATCAGTCAATCTTAGGAAACATCTCAAAAACCAACTGCTTGCAAAAATTCAGCAGGCTGAAATCCAGCTCAAACATTGGTCTCTTGCAGTCTCAGCCTCCATCACAAGCAGATGTGTCAGTCACAGCTGAACTTTCTGCACAAATCCTCTTCCACACAAGAGACCAGGGCAAGCAGGCAGCTTGCTAGGTCTTTGTATAAAGACAGCTCATTTGCCAGTTATTTGACAAGTGCAATCAAGGGTCAGAGAGAAAGCATGGAGTGTAGAGAGATGACAAATAGCCACATTTCCTTTTGAAAAGTTAAAATTACTTTCTGAAGTCTGTTAATTCATTTTGTTACAAACTGACAGCCACTGAATTAACTTATCTATGGTGAAGCTCACACATACAAGACCATGAGTCTGGCATTTTCATCATCCTCACTGATTCTTGAAGCAACATGTTTTACAAGCCTTCAGTCCCTCTAGTTGAATGTTAGTAGCACTGAGTAAACCCATTAAAAAGCTGCTCAGAACCAAATAGGCTCCACAAATGTCTGTGCTTAAAACCAGAACAGAACAAGTAGAGGGAAATGAAAAGGAAACTCATCATTTCTGATGGAAAGGTGCAGGGAAAACCACCCTTTTTTTGTGATTCTGGGGTCTTCAGAGATGCCAGGAGAAAGAAGGATGTCTGGAGAAAGGATGCAAGAGCAGGACAAGGGAACTGGCTGGATTGAAGTCATCATTGCCTGAACTCTTCTGTTCAGGGCTCTGCAGAAGAAAGAATCTCCAGGACTTGGATGTAAAGGAATTACTGCTGCTTAGAGCTTTGGAAAGCAGAGTTTAAAACACTTGGCAATATTTGAGTCCCAGTCAGGCACACAAAATATCTATTAAAATAGGCTCTTTTTTTGACTTTTTTCCCCTACCTTTTGGACATACAAACTCGGATTTGCATTTTCCAGTTTTTTCCTACAAATGTGGACTCTAAGGAGTCATTCACTGAATTATTCATTCCTAACAGGGGATTGATATTCATGCAGCAGCCCCACCACTAGTCTCTACCATTACTATACCACCAAATATCACGACTTTCAGATTCCCTTTTAATGTCCCAGAAGACCGTTCATCCTTCGCAACCTCAAGCCACTAGCATTTGCTCTTCTCTGTGGGTTTGCCCCAAACTGCTCTGGCTACCTCTTCTATGTACAATTGACTTTTCATAGCCTCCATTACTTCAAAGACTAAATAGTGACACTTGGACTAGAAGTACAACTATAAATAAAAAATAAAAAGAATGCCAGAAAAACCAGCACCTCTTGGACTACTGTTTTTCTTGCTGAATAAGTGGTTTGTGGATTTATTTTTTTCCTGCTGGTATAAATGCAAAACACAGCCACTAGGAAGGAATAATAATGAAAGACTTCTGTCTGGGTGCCTGCAAAACTTTCTCAAATTAGATCACCAAGGTCCAAATTCTCCTTCAGAATCAACCAGCTAGCTATTTTGGATCTGCTAGTGCTGTATGCATTTTACACCAGCTTTGAATTCAGCTGCCTAGAAATGTAGACAGGATGGCCAAGCAAATGTGAGTAACAAGTTAATGATGGGGAATATAAACTGCTTAAATCCTCTGTTCTTCCCATTTTCTTCCATAGTACCAGTATCTCTAACACCTGGTTTTGGGCTGGAGATGAAAAGAAGTCTCCTTTGTGACTCCTGTTCTTCTTCCAGGATATTTTATATATTTCCCACCTACCTGTGTTGCAAGAATTTGCTGCTCCTTTCAGGAAACACGGCATGGAAAGAAACCCAGGAAATCTGATGATATGTAGTCAGGGAATGAAGAAAAACAACCAGTGCAGAATGATCAGTATACACCTGGGTATTGAATATTTGACGAGGTTGCCTGTTCAAAAGAAGAATCAGCTTTGTTTAGTTCAGCCCATGAAAGTCCTTTAATAGGCAGAGAATAATTTGTGCTGAGATTCTCTCTCTGTGATAATGCAGTACCAGGAAGAGATCTGCAGCTTCTACCTCTCCTTGCCCACCCTCTCGCACACATACCACTGCATAATGGCCACCGTCCTTAATGCAGTACTTGTGGATGAATTCATTATAGGCACTTTTGGAGCAGAGATAATAATTGAAAAATGTAAAAAAAAAGAAAATGCAAGGGGTGATCACAAATCTCTCAAAAAAGGAAAAGCTCACAATATAATTTCTTCTTGAAAGCAGGACCCTCATTAACACTATCACTGTAGACTTTTCTACAATCTCTTCTTTTCCTAAAGTTGCTAGGATGTAAAAATATCCCTTTTATTTTCATTACAAAGATCTAGTGGGGAATGCATTGTATCTGTTTCCATCTAATAGTTGTATCACTATAGGGGCTAGAGCAGTTAAGGTTATAACAAACCAGTTTTTAAGTTCAATGTTAAATATAAGTTTCTGGTTTTGTTTTAAGTACTATAGAAGACATTTCATGAGTGCTGGGGAATTTTCAAGAGTGATGTTCTTGTGGCTTTTCTACAAGTGTAATGCCTAATGAATCTTTTTTTTTTCTTTTAGTTGGGAAAATTTGTTCATGCTCATTATTTCAGTGATTCTCAATATTATAGAAAAAACTCAGTTGCTTTAACTTCTTGTCTGGTGGTGTTGGAAATTTCAGACTGAAGAAAACTGTAATAGACTTCTTAGAAATTTTGTGACAAAGAAGAAAGAACATGTTCTGAAAAAAGATGGAAAGCTGAAATCCCAGTAGTTTACAGTCATATCCTAAATCTTGTCAGTGACAAATTTCACTAAGTTTCTCCTCCCTGTAGCTCAGAGCCAATCCGTATATGAGAAAAAGAGCTGCAAACTACCTGGCTCATGTATCATCAGCAGGATTGTTAGCTGGGATTCAACTGCAATGCCAAATTCCACAATTAGACCTGAGAAAATGAGCATTGATAGAGAACAGAAGATAGAACTTCATATTCCTAGTGAAGAAAGTGAAAAGTTGCTTTGTCAGCTCTGATGCAGGGAGCTCTGAGGTCACTATCTATCCAGGAAGCTGACCTTGGAACATCTTAATATTTCAGATAGGGTGAAACATAAACGCAGCATCTGCTTTTCTTTTCTCTGTGGCAAATAAATGCAAGAACACTCTCATCTAATTGGGCTCTGTTGCCAGGAATATCAGTGAGGGCACTGGGTGATCCTTTCATTAGTTCATATCTCTCAGCTTTTCAGGTTAAAAACAGTGAAAAAACAGAACATATGTTGTACTTCCTATTTCTCCTACTCAGAATAATTCTATATCTGTCTGCTAACTGACAGAATTAATAGCTGTACAGTAGTTATTGCTGTTGAAATAGTAGTAGAGTACGTTCTTGGTAAGGTGTCATCATACTTTATTTAAACAAGAAATTGCTGAGTAGAGAACAAATATGACAACACAAATCTGAAGACAGGCACAGTCACCAAGACCTTGCCTCCATGCAGCAATTGTCCCAGTCAGTAAAATGGTAAGATCTTCAAGTGCAGATTTTTATATAAAAAACATATATAGGAAAAGAATTGAGATGTAGCTGAAGACCCTGACTGCTTTGCCCACTACATATGGTTTAAGAATGCAAAAGGGAACAAGTTCATACCACTTTTGGGAGTGCTGGCAAACCTAAAAATTTAAAACTCATGAATTTGTCATTGAATATTTTGCTGCTCAGAAGAAGACCCAGTTTTGGCCATTAACTCTTTAAGACACAATACACTAGTGTCCTGACTGACACAATGATCAGTTTTGGTATGACCTGAGGAGCCTCAGAAGAGCTACTGAGACCCGAGCAGCTGAAAGCAGAGAGTTGGTCAGCACTGATCCTGCTTTGAAAGAGCTGTGTGAACTTCAGGAGCAAAGTAAATGGTGAGGCCCTGTACATGGACCTCAAGTAGATGCAAGCACACAAGGACTAAGGTGTATTGGTCAAGACTGTGGAAGGACAGACTGTAGCACTTGGCAGCCCAGCGGTGAGGTCACACAAAACAGTTTAATAAACAGAGGAAGCTGTTAAAAACCTTCCCATGAGAATTGTCCTGAGTCTTGTATCCACCATACAGCACATTCTGTTTTGCATCTTGTATCCCAGCTTTAACAAGGAAAACACCCTTCTGTGAGATACTACTTAACCTGTCAACATAGGCAGTATAGTAATGAGATTAATTAAAACACCTTATGGTACGTAGGTTTCTCAAACAAAAACCATGGCTGAAACACAGAGGCCACTGGTAAGACAGAACCTGACTCTTTGAGAAAGGGATCTGAAGGAGAATGATGTGCAGAGATAAAAAAAGCTCTGGTAAACTGATCTTTACACTGAGAAAGCATAAGGCTGCCAAAACTGTTTAGGCGTTTTCATGCTGCTATCACAGCTCATATTGATAATCAGTGAGACACATTCCCTGGATGTGGTGGTCTGTCATTCTAACCTAGGACATTCTTGTTTTGTTTATCTTGATTTCACATTTAAGCACATTTTTACCTGCTTTTTAACATATTTGGTTGAGACAAATTCTTATGTGCCTCATCTTTGCTGACATGAACCTTCTTCTCTTTTTGCTTCCAGGTGGAATCACTGGTACCACTAGGGCATATTGCCCAGCCTGGTCAGGAAGACTAACAGGCAAGACAGCACTCACAAAAAACAGCCCTCCCCAGTCCAGTGGAGGAAAAAAAGAAAAAAGACTGCTAACAAGCCCTCTAGATCTAGATTCACTCCAATTGCATGAAAATCTGCAAGGGACTTGGTGGCATATGGACTGGGTAATGTCTTACAGAACCCTCTTCTGCAGAATGTTGGGTAAAAGAGTAAGAGCATGATTCATCCTGGTTTCTACTTAAAGTCACATGCAGAAGACACAAATAGAACTCTGGATGGAAAATAGTTATTGCATACACAGCTGTTTTTCTCAGTAACAACACAGTAGGAAATAAAAAGACAACATCCAACCCTGAAGTTCAAAAACCCATGAGCGTTCCCTTGTGTTTAACCCCAGTCTTGTGAGCCAGGTAGAGACATGAAAGGAAATACACTAAAGAAAACAAAATGCAAGAACACTGTGTGTTGTCCTACAAGGTTACAAGGTGCTATAGTTGGAAATCTTCCCTCTGGGACATTGAAATGGCTGATAAGGCTGATAAGGCTGGTAAGGCTGATAAACCTTACTGCCTGTGTCCATCATCAGGACACTGAGTATTTCAGAGTTCCTGTCATGCCTGGGAGATGAAAGTGCAGGCTGCCCAAACAGGATCTTATGGAATGGGTGACAAATCAGATCTTTCTCACTGGAAGATGCCTGCAGGGATTGCATAATTCAGAACTATTTTTTTCTGAGAAAGCAGCTTTCTTTGCCTTTTGTATTTGCTAAGCGTGGAGGTGTTCCTTGGACAATGACAGCAAGGCAGCCTTTCCACACTTTGAGGGACTGCTCAGTGTTAGGCATGGTGCTGATTCAGAACTTGCTAAAAAGTCACATCTGCTCCAAGGAATCTGGTGGGAAAGTGGAGGGAAATGTACTTCTTACAGCTATGACCCAAAAAGCAAGTTACTAAGGAGGCTGCTTGGATAAAATGACAAACACTTCTCGAAGATCACACTCCCTTCAGGATGTCTGGTGCAATCAGAGGGAAGCCAGAGACTAAAGCACCTGGGAGGCAGTGAACAACTTTCTTGGCATTGTTAAACTCACAGAACAATATGGAAACACATTAATCTTAGATGTCCACATTCACTAAACAAGTGAAGATAAAACAAGATAAACAAGTAGGAGCAGTTGCTATGCTACAAGTGTGCATTTCATGTGTGCGCTTGTTGCTGGGGGCAAGATGCATTGATTATTTTTTAAAATTTATGAAATTAAGTATTTTTTTTCTTATGTAGTTGAGTAAAAAGTCACTATGCATGAAGTTGCAACATATAATTCTATGACTTAAGGTAAATGAGTTTTAATGATGGACCAGCAATCAGAGTGCTGAACATCATGTAAAATCAGTCCAGTAATTATCCTTCACCTATTGAATACATTTTGCTTTTCAGTTTGGTAAATAAAAAGAAAGGACAGTGTTTGGGGAACAGTGTAACAGGTAAGTAATTGTATAAGCCACTAAAATAAAGTACTCTCCATGGCAATGATCATTCATGTGAGTGTGCTGAACAAGAAATAATTGTCTACACACAGTACAAAAAAACTTTGCTGGTCTGCACACTGCAAAATAATAAAATTGTGATAAAAGCAGAGAAAAAGTGTTGAAAAGTCTCTAGCCATGCACAAGCTTTCAGAAGCATATTGCTGTGTAGCACAGTCAGCAGATGAATCTTCACCTTACCTGTCAGAGTGCTTCACACCCAATGAGCTCTTTGATGTCAAAGCTAAAAAAAAAGAAAATGTTTTGGCAAGCTTAAGCCTTTGTTGTTGTTGTTGTGAACTATCATGGGCTCTGATACAAGCATTATTCAGGATGATTGCACCAACATTTTCTGCAGAAATAATCCATCATATGGGCTGTGTGACCATTATCTGCTGTAAGCGCTGCTTACAGGAAAACGCTACCAGTAAGCCATTGCTCAGATTGGGTGAGCAATTGTCTGCAGCATGTGTCATTGGGTCTGACCTCCAGCCTGCCAACCTGTGTCACCAAAGAGGTGGAAAGCTTTAACAAATCATATCTGAGATGCATGTTAACCAAGTACAAAAATACCTACTCTTATCTATCTCAAATATTCATAGATTCAGAGAGATTAGTGCCATAAAGGGCAATATCTCAGCTTGCCTGACCTCCTGCATATCACAGGCCATTCAATTTCACCCAGTCACCCCTGTGCTAAGCCCAATTACTCACGTTTGATTGAAGCATATATTTCAGGAAGGCATCAGTCTCGATCTGAATATATTGGTGGAAAGGAAAAGCATCTCTCCTTTTGTAATTTTTTTCATGGGTTAATGCCCCATACTTTCAGTTTTCCTTAATTTCTCATTTCAATTTTTCTGGTTTCTGTTTCCAGCCACTGGTTCTTGTAATACTTTTCTTGGTTAAGCTGCATGCCCTCTCAGACCCAGATTTTCCCCCACAAAGACATGCTATTTAATAAATTCACATTCCTTTCTGCTTCTTAACAAGCTAAACTGATCCAGCTCTTCCCTTGCAGCATTTTCTCCAGCAAATTCAAGTAGAATTTGCAGCTCATTTATATGCTCTCCAAAATAGTTGTGACCATGATTCTATCATCCATCTCATCAAGGCCACATTTGGGAGTTAATCTTCCCCCTGCTTTCCCATTCATACAACAAAGTTCTCATTACTTCTCCCCTCCACAGAGGCACACTGGGTATTTCCATTTGACAGCGTTCTGAACTCCTTCCAGGAGTGGTTGCTGTCCATGGTACTGCTCTCCCTTACACCGAGAGAGTGAGATGCTGCCTCTTAGAGCCATAGAACCAATTAGTTTGGGGAAAAAAAAACAAAATTGAGATCTTTAAGTCTAACCACAAACCTCGCCCTGATATTTCCATCACTAAATGCTAATTTATGCTGGACTTTCACTCAGATTGATCCAATACAGTAGCAATGTCATCTGCAGAAGAGAAAGAAGATGGCAAACCCTCCATGGAGTCATTTATGCAAGAGCAAAGGCTTTTAGTAAAGATTGTAAGTCAAACTTATTCTTCTGCAGAGGTATTTTAATGCCCCTGGATATAAAATTCTAATCAAAGTTGTTTACAAGAAGGAGACTCCACTTATTTCCTTGGAAGGGAATGAGGTGAAATCTGTGTGTTAAGAAATGAATCTGATCTCTCTGTGTGGCTACCATGTCATCATTTTTACAACTCTACTCAACATTACATCTATTATGAGTTGTTTGCCTGGACTTTTAAAAATTATTTACTGTCACATGATTGATAAAAATGTTGAAAAGGACTGGGTTTAATATTGATGTTCCTTGTACCCTGTTTAGAAACAATCTCGTTCAATGATATTTCCTTGCTGACAGCTAGCATTTGAAATTGTCAGATGGCCAGCTTTGATCTATTCAATGTTAACTTTATGATACTGCATAGTGCTTTTCATTAAAACAATTTCATGTCATACTGAATCAAATGCCATACAAAAGTCTATTATGTCTGAGCAGTTTCTCTCATCGACTAAACTTATAATTCCATCAAAGGATGAAATTGGCTTTTGTTGACAAGATCTATTTTTCATGAAAAAAATATTGGGTAGCATTAATTCTATTACCACACTTAATCTTGCATCAACTGATTTCTGTATCAATTTCTTTTGCTAGTTTTTGCTTTGTTTTGTTGGGGTTTTTTTACCAAGGAGTTTTATCAGGCTAATTGTGCTATGCTTATCTTAGCTATCACACATGCCCTTTCTGATCACTGGGATGGTGTTAACAAATGTCCACACTTTGTGAATCGCAGTGACATTTTTATATTCAGAAAAAAAAGTAATGCCATCAAGCCAGAAAGATCCTTGGGCAGCTCCTCTGGGACTCTTTGGTAGAAATTATCACCACTGTGGCTTATGAGGTTAATCTTCTACACAATTTTCACCCCTCCTTAAATGTCTACACATGTAGGTGTGAATAGGGGAATATCATGGTGACAGCCTGGTAACTCTCAGCAGTTCCCTTCACTGCAAGTTGGCCCCACAAAATCACCTTGTCTACATCATAAAGAGCAGTGAGAAAGGTGTGTATTTTTCCTTGACTCACATAGTGGTGTGCTGAGAAAAATTAGGAGCAGAAATCTGTGAAAATCCTCACACAAACTGAGACATATTATGCTGGTTGCCAAGGTGGTAGAATGAGACCTGTACTTGGAGTGAACCCAGGGAGACCATGGACTGTCGCTCCTTTCCATGTAAAGACTTCGTCTAATTTTGGCAGCAAAGAAACAGGGATGCAGCACCACATGGGGAAATATGGGGTGATTTGTTGATAAAAAGTCCCCCCTTTATCATTAACTTTCTGAGATATTACACAAGCACTCTGGTGTGCTTAAAGCCCAGCTGGAAATTTGGCCTGAAGCAGCTGTTTCCCTCTCCCTACCCCCTCAGCTGCGAGAGACAAAAGGCAGAGATCCCAGCTGAGATGAGAACAGCTTACTGGAAATAAGAAAACAAACAGTAACAGCAACAGTATTAATGACAAAATTATATAAAATGAGGATTATTTACATATGAGAAATGCTCACTGGTCTGCCTGGCACTGTACAGCCCTTGAGACAGAGAACAAAATGGTCACTGAACCCTCCAGGCACACGTTTTCTTCCCCAAGACCAAGACAATGGAAAACAGTGACCAACAGACAGTTTGAACCATGTGTTCCCCCAAGAGAAAAAGCAGCACTTCACAAACCCTCTGCCTGGCAGCAGTGGCATCCCACCACTGCTTCATTTGCTGCTTGTTCCCCAGAAAAGGAACAAAATGGTGGCAGAACCTCCTGTGTGCCACCTTTTTCTTCCACTCAAAGTCACAACCTCTTCTTCTCAGAAGTGAGAATCCATTGCTTCCACCCCACAGCAATGGTGAGGGTGATATGGAATAACCTAAACATCTTCACACAGTCCAAGCTTTGCCCCCTCACAGTTACTGTGTAAAATTAACCACATCCTTAGCCAAAAGTGGTTCACTCTCCTGGTACTGCAAAATGAGAATAGATTGATGGAAGAAATTTCCTAACCTGAAGGTTTTTTTAATGAACAATTAATAAATGGAAACAAACTAATTCCCAGCAGGCTTTCCCAGAAGGAGAAATTGTATTTGCCTTCATGAAGACACCAGTCCCAGCCATGATACCTTCTGTGGAATTCAGGACAGAGACATACAATACCAAATTTCTTCCCCCAGATATTATTCAAAGTAGCTCCAGTTGGTGTACTGAAATAACTTCAGGCACAAGCTGGTGTGAAAATTCCAGTCTATCACCCAAAGGAGCAGGGTTCTGTGCCCCCAGCTTCTCCCCTTGCAATTCTGCAACCATGAGCAGCCTGTGGGTTGCCCGGAGAACACCTTAACAAAAAAGGGGCCATGCTCACAGGTTCTGGGCTGCTGCTCTCTCTGCAATCTCTGGTCATCTTTGGACTCTTAGTTCCTGTGATACCTGATATCAAGGTCTTGAATGTCTGAAGAAATTAAATTGTGGTGTCAATTATCTCTGTGCCTGAACTTGTCCAAGAAGATTGATGCCCAACTGAAATCTATGTCACAGAACATGAACAGAGAAACCCATAGAAATAACACATATGACAATTTCTAAATCAAGTAACAAACATCCTGTTTACACAAGTAATTCACCCCCCACCACTGCACAAAGTCATTGAAGCCCTTATTAAGATGAGGAATAACTAGGGATTTGATTTTACAGAGGTGGAAGTAAACAGTAGAAAGTATTTGTGATGTTTATGATGTCGCATAAGGAATTTTCTTCAGAGTTCAGATTTTGATTTCCTCACTCATGGATCACACGACTGGCAAGCCCTTTTCTTTGTGGTTCTGCAGATTCTCTGCAGACTATGGAAGCTGTGACCAAGGGTCCATGTTCACATCAGTATAGTGCTTATATCTAATGGTTGGATTTAAGCCTTTCTGAACAGAGGAACTGCCTGAATTCTACACAGAATTTCAATTATCAAATATATATCTGTCTGAGAGCTTAGAGAAAAATGTCTTGTACCATACGATGAGACAACTGTGTCTCCACATTAACAAAAAACCCTAAATCTGAAAAAAGAAGTTACAACTGAAAGGAGGCTGAAATATTTCTGTTCACAAAAATTGCAGTGGACCCAGTTCCTTCTTCTGAAGCATGACAGCAGAACTGAATATCTAACTGATAAGGAAGAGATTTATTTTTTCTTCTCCTATTTTCTCAGGTTGCCAGAAAAGAGCAGGATCTCTATGGGAGAAAGTCAGGTTTTGTCTACAATCCAACAACTGGGTAATGTTGGGCACTGTTGTGGTGTGCTGTAATGTCCCATTTTAGACTTCCAGGTCACTTCCCCAGGTGTGCCTATACCTCTCTCCCTTCCCCCTTGCCCCCATTCTGAGTGAATCCTGTCAATCAGGCTTAACATTCCAGCAAGGCATCGGGTGGTTGGTCAAGTTCAAAGGATGCCCCTATGCCCAGAGGTCATTGGCATGTCTGGGTGTCATCTTCCCCTGAGACCCTGCCCCTCTCACCTGGTTGGTGGCTCACCTGTACCTCCCCTCCCCCTATCCCTGAGCTTAAAAGGTGAATCAGACCATGCGGCTGGGATTCTGTTGGAGCAGTTGCTCACGTTCAGACCTCTGTAACCATGGAATAAACCTCTGGACATTAAACCCTCCAGCAGAATCCTCTCCTTTTTCTCTTCACCATCGCCTGAAGCTATTCCTCCTGAGGTAAACGGGCTTCCTTACAAGCCTGGACTTGCTCAGTGCCCAGCTGCAACCACCAGCAAGCCAAGGTATCTCTGGGGTGACACACCGCAGTTGCTGCCTTTGGCCCAGCAGCAAGGGTCAGACTGGCCCAGGCACAATCTAACTGGTAATATTGGGATTCATATTCCAATAGGGCACTAGACAAACCTGAGAATATTTACTTGTCAGAACTTGGTTTCAGCCCTTTCTATGACCAGCACTATCATGTTCTTCAGTTCTTATTCCTTTTCTGCTTTCATGACCCAAGCAAGATATTACTGCATTAAGGAAGACTGCTGTTTTGTTTTCTTTTAAAATGAGTCAAAGATGACATAATGTGACTTTCTGCTGTAAATGCTCTGTGGGCAGCTGGGGAGAAAAGGTTTATTGCAGTTTTATTGAAATATATTAAATAAATTTAACATCCAGCCAGCTGATTGAGGCAGAGACTCCCTGTAGATATTTTGGTTGTGCATTAAGAAAGTTGTCACAAGTAATTTGGACGGAAGTGAGGAGTTATAGACTGCCAAATGTTGATTAATTAAGCCCATGTTTGGATTAGTTCTGCTAGATTGTTTCATTAAGGAAGATGACTGAAAATATGGAATAAAGTAACCAGGGGGAATCCAGAAAGAATTTACATGTATTTGAGACCTCCAGCAAAGAGTAGGAGCTGGGATTGAACTTTATGTGCCCTATGATGTTTCATGGTACTCCTTGCTCCTTTGTGACTGGGGAAGAAACAGGCGCCAGGAGAATTGATTGGTGTTTGCTGTGGCAGTGAATGATTTCATTAGAATTATTCTCAACAGCCAAGGAATGGAGTCCGTTCCTTCTCAGAATTCTTCATCTTTAAGACAAATTTCCAGCTTATTTCACATGCTTAATGTCAGCCTAAAGGTGAGAATATACGATCATAAAAGTAATGGCAGCATAATTATTACCAATTTTCATTCCAGATTTGCTGCCATATGGTTTTTTAACCTTCACAGTGTTGTGCAAGAAAACAACTGGATGAGGGGACCTTCTGCATTGGGAAATCCTATACTTATTTTCTTAGGCTTGTAAATGCATTGCCATAAGGCTTCACGTCACTTAGCAGCATTCCAAAAACAATGAGATAGTGGATTGAAAAAAAAAAAGTGTTATGCCAAATTAAATGAAAAAAGTTCTTTGAGTTTCAGCTGAACCAAACTGTTACCTATTCAACATAAATAAAGTATAATTTCTGAGCAACCTCTAAAGAGAAAGGCATCTTCTTTATCAAAGCCCATTTAACTTCAATCCTAAGGAAAAAGAGGTGTGGATCTGGATTGTCCTAGGCAGAAACCTGGGTTTCAGCAAACTGATATGGGCAGAGAGAGCGCCTGTAGGAAGATGGACACCATATTGTAATTTCAAGGAAAAAGTAAAGCAAAAGAGGCAGTAGTTGAATGAAATTATGTGTCAGCTGGATAAGGTGACACTGCAGATGCCCAGTACACTGTGCACAGAGCTGGAAGATCTTGAAATAGAGAATCACATTACTGTGCCTCTGGAACTGTAATGAGAAGCTGGTGTTTGTACCACAAATGATGGTACAGTACAGAAAGTGAACAGTCCTGATGTCAGCTGGGATAGAGTGGACTTTTTTCTGAATAAGTGGTTCAGCACTTTGTTTTGGATTTAGTATGAGAACAATATTGATAACACACTGATGTTTTCATTTTGATAAAATGCCTAAATCAAAGATTTTTCAGTTTCCCATGGTCTGCCAGCATGCACACGCACAAGAAGCAGGCAGGACTCACAGCCAGCACAGCTAACCTGAGCTGGCAAAAGGGATATTCCATACCACAGAACATCGTGCCCTGTATATAAACTGGGGGCAGATGGCCAAGAGGGGCTGAACACTGCCTGGGGACAGGCTCAGCCTCACTCAGCGGGTGCTGAAAAATTGTATCATGATCACTGCTTGGGGACAGGCTCAGCATCGCTCAGTGGGTGCTGAGCAATTGTATCAGGTCTCACTTGTTTTCCTTGTGTTTATTCCCCTCCCTCTTTTCTCTTGTTACTGTGACTTTTTGTTGGTGCTGTTAGCATTCAATTTTACTTTATTTAAATTATTAACCTGCTCTTATCTCAACCCAGAATTTTTCTGATTCCCCTCTCCATCCCACCAGGGGAGGGGGAAGGTGAGCGAGGGAAGGTGGCAGCGTGGTTCTTCCTTCCAGCTGGGATTAAACCATGACATGAACTCATCACGCTTGTCATGATTCATAACATAAATCATCCTGCCTTCTTCTAAACGCATTTCACAGCTGTTGAGGTCCTGCTCAGCCTTGAGAAATGCAGCCACAGATGAGAAGGGTGCTGGGTTAACTCCAACAGCATCACTAAGCAACCTAAAGAAGGCAGGCCACCCAAGTTCTGGCTGGCCCCAAAGCATGGTCCACATACCTTGATGGGTGAGATACTTTAGAGATTTTCAGAAGTTTTAACCTTGTGAAAAATTAGGACAAAATAAATAACCGGACAATTTGGCTATTTTTGTATCAAAATGAAGGAGAAGAAGCCAGGTTTTAATCACTTTCTGAAAAACAACTCTTTTCAGGTAATCAGCTCTGACAGCCAAAATTCTTAGTCACTCTGGAGAATATAGGTCCCATTATTCTTTCTTCCAAGCCTTTTATTTGCAGTAGTTTAGGAAATCTGGCCATTGAAACATTAAAAGATATAGTTCTAGCTAGTGCCAGCTCTATTTATATTTGCCCTACTAAGTCCATTGTCATCCATCCATCCTTCTTCCATGGAGAAGAATCACATGGAGCTCAGGAATGTTCACAGGGGTCAGAAAAAGAAAATAAAACCACCTGCACCCCCACCTTTAAAAGGGAACTGTGAGACTAAAAACAGCAAAACAAATCAACATATCATAACTCTTTTTCTAGGCTAAGGAAAATTCCTTTCATTTAGCAGATATGGAAAATCTAAGCGAATGGACAGAGAAAGATTTTGATGCGCTCATTTCTATGTTCACCTATGTGACATAGCTCCTACACTGGGCATAACGCTCCAATGTTATTTTTTGTGCAAATTTATCACAAAGATCCAGATTTGTCTCTGAGGTTACTTCAGGAGAAATACCTATATTGGTAAAATTATACTTGCAGTTATGTCAGTTAATTCAGCTCAGCCTGTAGGTAGAAAATATGTAAAGGTTTCAGAAGTAACAAGTCTTGCAGGTCTCTGTATTAAGTGCTTATCCCCCTGGTCACTGCTGTCCCATAATTTCCCACTTCTCTGAATTTCCCTGATCCTGCCTCCCCTTCTTCCAGCTTTTGGCCCTAGGACACCCAATCTCCTGCCCTCCCTTCAGCCTGGGCTCTTCTCCATTACTTTACATTGTGGTGAGCCAGCAAAAGTGGTTCAGGACTGGAACAGGAGGTTGTCTGACATGTCAGGTGACAACATATCTGATTTCATTTAACACCACATAGCAACATGGAGGCCTCCCCATAATTTCATGTATGCATTAAAACGTATTTAAAGTCCATCTCACTTTACTTTATACCTCATCTATTCCCACAAATTACATTTTTTTCCTATGTTGGGTAAAACTTGCAGTATCTGGTATTAAAACCCTTTGTCTCTATCTTTCCTCTCTTCTTAAAGGCCTTAGACTTTACATGCTACACTATATTCATGTTCTAAATAATTATAATAAAAAAGCTAGTCAAAATTGCCAAATTTTTTCATTAGTAGAATGATAACCCTATTTTTTTGCTTAATAGGTGCTGTCAGATTAAATCATCTGCACAGTTACATACTTATAAACTGACAGTTTTCTATAAATACTGAAATTCTGTAATTATCACTCATGCGACTCGTCAGAATTTGAAAATAGGTGAAACAATGAAAAAGAGCAAAAACTTAACCCTTAATCCTACCCACCTCAAAATGTGCCCCAACCACTCTTCTTAGAATGCTCCCAACCACTCTGGAGGGTGACTTGGTGCCACAAACCTGCTATATTCATGCACAACAACAAAAACATAGTGGGAAGCAGGTTATTTTTAGGCAAAAAAAAACCAACCTGACAGCAGGAAAGTGATTCTGGATGCAAGCCATCAGTTATATATCAAAAAAACCCTTATTATTTTGAATAATTTTTAAGATTATTTATAAAGATCTGTCCAGAGAATTAATGCATCTTTTGCTAACTTGCATCGAACATATCATTAATTGGCCTCCTTAGAGGCCAAACTGAAGCTACAGCAGACAAACTCCAAGAGAAGCAGCACAAAGTGTGAAGGGCACAGCAAGGACAAAGTGCCACTGACTGTGGAAGAGAGAACTGCCCTTTCCAGGACACCTGCCTTCCCCTGCCACAAAGGGTGGCACCCCCACACCTGAGCACCTGCCTTTGGGTGTGGAAAACTGCAATGCACTTTTGAAATTATGGGTCGCTTCTCCTCAGGGATGGATTCCCCAGAGTGTTTAAATATGGTCAGTACAGCTACTTTTCCATCTGAGATTAGCCAAAGATCTTGTGTTCTGTCAACCTGAGGAACTCTCAAATCCTAAATAATCCCACAAAAAGCGCAGTCAGTTTTGAGGAGGAGGACAGTTATCAGCCAAACTTTATTCTAGACTGTTCCTAGTCAAGACAACTGCACAGATCTCCAGTCTCAGTGGTAAAAGAAAAAATAGTCACATGGAATAAAACACCAAACCCAGTAGATGGTCTCTTTTTCTAGTGTATGGGTGATAAAGCAGTGGGAATAATTGCCTGAAATACTGGGAATTGCTGGAGCAACATGTTAGAACATGTTCATTCTTTTCAGGCAATATCAAAAATTAGTGTGAAATCCCAACCTTACATTGGACCTCAGGCCCAATTAGCATTATTGCCTCAGTCTGAGGTGAAAGTTTGACATCAAGAATATGAAGGATTCAGCCAATACAGGACTTGTTTTACCTACATGGGGCTGAAAAAAGATGTTCATTAATTTCCCTCCAGCTGCACATCCAGGAATCTCCAGCCTGACTGCTTTTATCATACAAAAAATTTTCAGTTCTCCTTTTCCAGACATTTGCAAGGGCTAAAAAGAAATGTGGACCCTGAAAAAGAGTGAGCCTTACAGGTCTGCAGCATCTTAATCTCTTCTTTTGGCCATGCTAGTGTTTTATTAACTGCAGTAATAAAAGCTGTTGAGAAGGACAGAGAATGGTCATAAACATCCCTCTCTCTCCCACTGCCAGCGTTACCTTGGGGATCCACTCCAGTGGTGCTTCAGCACATGGTGTTGCTTTGTAACAGTGTGGAGTGGTGAGGGAAGGCTAAAAGAAAGCCCCAAAGGAGATGGGAACTGCTTCAAGTGCTTGTAATGCACAGGGATGAACACAGGGAAAATTAAGCTGAACATCTGTGCATGTGTCCAGCTCATGTGCCCAGTGCTGTTCAGGAGAGCTCACCCACAGGGCTTGCCGTACAAGCCACCTGTGAAAATGTCTGTGCTGGAAGTGGCTCTTAGGGACAGTGATGGAGCACACACTACTGATTTAAAGCCAGAATAAACCACACACTGAAAACAATACTGTGGGATCCCTCTCCTGCTCCAGCTCAGGGCAAAGCAGAATCAATGACGTCTCAGGGGCTCGTTTTTATTCTCTCTTTAGATTTCAAACAAGAAGAATGAGACATAACATACATTCACATTCTTTCTGCATTCAAGAGCTGCGTATCCATGAACTGCACGTTGCATCTGTATTTCCATGGCTTTGGAGGTAACCTGAAACAAGTAAGTGTTGCCAGCAGTCAAGGGTGATGCTGGAGAATGCATGCACTACCAAGGCCAAATAGGGCATGTAACCACCACAAAACTATTGAGGGTGAAGCCTGAAGTGATGAAATATTTGTGCTTCTAATCAAAATAAATATTTTACTCCTCTTATTTCACTGTGCTGCATTTCTGTGGGTAACAAGAAGGCAAGCAGCATTTTTTTGCCAATCACATTATCATTGTTCACAACCAGGTATAGTTAAGAGGTGCTCTATAAGAAAAACAAGTCAGGAGCAGGGAGGGACATGGGAGATTTTGTTCCACTCAGGTTAATATTTATTACAAATAGCTTAAGGCTATAGTTGGGATATTCACTCACTTAATATCATGAACTCACAGTGCTCCAGAATGGAGTGATGGAAATAGCATGCATAAAACTGCAAATGCCATTTAGGAATTAATTTGATTTCTGATACTGTTGTGAAAATTCTTGGGTTTTCCTGTTTTCTGTAAATCCCAAAACATAAGGCAATTTGCATTGCTAAGTCTGAAACATTTACTCCATTTTCATTGAACTGAAAAGTTGATCTAAGAAACTAATTAAAGGCAGAACTACGTCAATGTTTTTATTTCTTTGGAGATTTTTTAAATATTTAAGGTAAACTACAGAAGAAAATATTAACAGTCATTCTAATACAAATTTCAGAAAGTCTACTTATTAAAATATGAAAAAAATAGGTGTCAAGTTTTTCTATTGGCACAGCAAAAATTAAATGAATTGGCAAAACCTTGCTTTAAAATAAATATATTTGGGTAAAAAAAATTCACAGCAAAAAAGTTATCTAATATCCATTCGATTCTCTAGGATCTATGAAGTCTTGAAATAACAGAACTCCTTTTCCCCCAGACTGCCTCTTTTTTTTCTCAAAAGCTGCAAATTCTACTGCCAAGGATAGACGAAATGTCAGACTGGCACCGTCTGTCTCTGAAACCTGGAAGACAAGGTACTTCAAACCCACAAGGACAAACCCTTGCTCCAGCACTCTGTGGTCTCAGTATTTAGAAAAATATTAACACACTGGGTCTAGTGAAGTTGGAGCAGTAGGGTCAAGAAAATTGCATGTTACAGGTGCTTTGCCCCAAAAAATTTAATTGTTATTATCACTGCTACAAAACACACCTTGTGTCAAGGATACGGGTACGTGTAATTTTGCCTGCCTTTGGTGTAATTTCCCCGGCTCAGAACTAATAAGTACATGGTGTTTCTGCCCAAGCCTTTCCCTGTCATGTTTAAGGTGATCACTTGCATTATCAAGCCCACTTTAAGGGGCCAAATTCAGCATGGCAGAAGGCAAAGCGCTCTCCTGTGCAGTGTGCTGCAGTCCCCTGGCTTTTGGCTTGTGCAGGAAGGCTGACAGCAGCCCAAGGTGTCCCTAGACGTGGGCTGCAGCCTCGCTGCTCAAACCCACCCAGCTGCACCTGGCAGAAGCTGGCTCCCCCCTTGTTGACTCCTGACAGATGTTTTGGTTGGTTGCTGCAGGTTGCATTGCACAAACCCCAGAAAAACCCTAGGCTCTGGCCTGGAGGATTGCCAAGGTGAAAACTCTGACCAGATGGGGTTGCAGTGGAGCATTTGCTGCTGCTGTTCTCCTGCCTCAACAAAACCCACAGTGAGCTCTGGCCAGGACTCAGGCTGCTTATTTGCAAAGTATTAACTATTCTTTGCAGCTCTGCCTGCAGCCATCTTCATTTTGGCATAATTATCTCAATAGCCCCCTGAATTCCCATGTGCTTTCAATAGAAGTTATTATTTTCTTCCTATAATAGTTTTGTTGTTTTGCTATGCCTCAGAGATGACAATATGTCACTGGTGGCTGAGTGATTCCATTACAGACAATCTGCAAAGAGCTTAGGGTCCCTTCAAGATGAAAGATGCCATCTAAATATAGGTTATATATTTTACTAATATGCACTAAAGTGTAAATTTGCTTTGCAAGGAACACTTAAGGTTTCCAGCAAACTACATGGAGTTAATAAATAGACAGTCAGCAGTGGCAATCTCATACCATGCTTATATTCAGAGCCTCCAACTTCTCCCAGGAAACTGGACTTTATCAGACAAAAAGCCTTGCTTGCTTGCACTGCCTCACTGTTATTGTAATGCTATTGACATCCTGCCTCTCCTGTTGCACTCAAACCTTATTATCAGCAGTGTAGTTTTAGCATTCCCCAACCATAGCAGAGAAAATTAGTCCTTGTTTGTGAATCAATCATTCCTTCAGAGCTGGACACCGCCCCTGTCATCACGCTGCTCTGGGGGAAAGAGGTTAGCATCAATATCTATATTTAACTAATAAATAGGTATAGCTATATAATGTAAATATAATAATATATTTGACTACAATTATATTTAACTGCTTGCAGTAATCCAAACAAGCTTTTTCTTCTTTGCTTCATAGGCTCTTTCCCAATATCTGAAAGCAAGAGACCTCCTGACCTGACAATGTGCCTGTGGGGTTTGTGCTAATAATCCCATGGTGAGGCAGTGGCTCTAAGGGATCCCTTAACTGATTCATTCTCCTGCTCCCCTCACCTCTCTTTTGTCAGTGTCTTACCCCTGCCCTTCTGTTCAGAGACCTGGGCTCCTTCCAAAGCCTGTTTAGAAGTATGGTCCCCATCAGTGGGATAAAAGCTGGCAGCTGCCTGTCCCTGGATAACAAAATTCAAAGCTGGAAGACAATAAAATTAAAAGCACTTCATTTTCCCAAGCCAGACAGCTGCTTGGTCAGCAATCATGGAGGTGGATTCTTGGCTGAACAGAAAACTTAATGTCTCAGATACTGAGCTTTGGAGAGGAGAAGAAACAACAGTGGTTGTTGCAGTGAGGGAAATCTGTTCTAATCTCATGGTGTAATCTAGACATAGCCATTAATGTCTGATTTAGTGGCCAGACAAAGGCACTGGACAGATGGTGAGTTCATTCAAGGGAGAGAGAAGTTTGCTGGAAATTTAAACGTGCAGCTCTGGGAATAGCAGAGGGTAAGGATAATGTTTGGGGGTTTAAAATGTATTTATTATTGTTATGGAATGTAAGTATAAGGTATCTAGTCCTCACCCAAGAATCTCACCTTCCTCAATGTAGCTAATTTCAGGCTGCACTTTTGGTGATTTTTTTAATCTTTCAATAGGGACTTTTAGGGCACAAGAAGAAGACAGCTTGTTTTGTTTCCCTTGCATGTATTTTAACACACATTTCTCAACACACAACTCATTGCTCCCTGCTCTAAGTATGCACAGACCTCATGCATGTGAGCTTCTGTGTAAGTTTGGACTGAAATGTATCTATCTGAGGTATAGAAGATTTTATTTTGTGCCAGTAAGCAGGAGGTAACACATGGAGTGAAGCAGCTCCTGTTCCTCAAGCAGGAGAGATGGACCTGCACTGCCCTGGGTGTCTTTGCTTGCAAGGAACAGAGATCACAGGCCAGATGAAACTGTTCAGGCAAGCAGAACAAATGGTCAGCTTTCAGCTAAGGGCGCCCTTAGCCAAAATGTCTGATTTACACAAAACCTGCCCAGAAGCTCAGCAACTTCTTAGCATACTTTGCTGGGCTGCTGAGGAGCCAATCAAAAGCCCTTTGGATTCAGTGCCTGTGATTTCCATGGTTTCAGTGTCTTCAGACATGAAGACCCTGTCTCAGGCACTGGGCTGCCCAGGGAGCTTCTCAGTGCACCAATACTGCCAAATCCCTGGTGTCTGACTATCCCAACTGCATTGCTGGAGTTGCCCCTGGAAAGATCCATCACTAACCTGAAAACAGGAGCAAGGTGCACACCAGGACAGCCTTCTCCAGCTGAGATAGTCTTGAAACTGTGACTGTTTGCCATCTTGTGGTGAGTGATTTCTCAGCCCTTATTTAGTGTTCCACTGCAATGCTCCACTGGTATTAAAGAATAAAGAAAGTTTTTCTCATACTCCTTCTCCTCCTTTTACAAAATCCCCATCTGTTCTCAGGCCTTTGTTCTAGAGTCTTTTTTTTCCTCAGTGACTTCATAATGTCCTTTAACTCTTCTCCAAGTCCAAGCTTAATGAGATGAGCCTTCTGTTCATTCACCAGTGTTAACTAACAGGACTTTCACCCAAGGGCATGGACAGCAGTACAAAGCAAGGTGCTGCACTTGCTACTGCCTCAATGTAGTCTTGTTTATACTTCTCCCCAAATAATTTTCTTCCCCAAATCTTATTTTCCTCCCCAAATCCTACTTTCCTCTTACACAACTAGGAGTGTTGATGATATCTACCCTGACTTAGATGACCAAATATGTAAAGGGAAAAAGAAATAATTTCTTTCCTGAGTGAAGGAATTACTGTCCTGCATTGCTAGACTGCTTTCTTTTAACTACTCCTCTGAATCTTTGCTTTCTGCATTGCTAGGCCATCCTTGTTCTTCTAAAAGAAGCATAGCAGAGATGTTTGTGGTCACAAGCTGACACTTTTATTACTGCAGGCTTTTCAGCAAGCCCCTGCCAAAGTGTCCAGCCCAGAGCCAGGGGTACATTGAGATGGTACTGCATGGAGCTGGAGAGAGTACGAACACAAGGTGTATAAAGATGTGTGTGCAGTAGTTGTCCTTCATCTCTGAGCTGATTGAATCATACCATTGCTGTGATTCTTCTGAGATAACCTAGACACTACCGTTTTTACTGCATGGGCAGGAATAAAAATAATTAAAAGCAGATAAAAAGAGCAGAAACACCAAGTTCTTATATATTACAATCAGAAGAATAAGGAGCTTGTCTTCCTTCTGTAGTTTCAATTCTGGGCCACAATTAAGGCAGTGATTTTGTCCATACTGCTAATAATAAAGCAGTCTCAAGG